>NC_091998.1:45657948-46864646 GCF_044704955.1 Pristiophorus japonicus
CCCTCCCCCCCCACCCTGTCCCTTCTTCCCTCCCTCTCCTCCCATCCCTTCCATCCCTCTCCTCCCCCTTCCCTTCCCTCCTCCCATCCCTTCCCTCTCCTCCTCCCTTCCCTTCCCTTCCCCTTCCCTCCCTTCCCTTCCCTTCCCTCTCCTCCTCCCTTCCCTTCACTTCCCTCTCCTCCTCCCTTCCCTTCCTCCTCTCCTCCTCCCTTCCCTTCCCTTCCTTTCCCTCCTCCTCCCTCCCTTCCCTTCCCTCTCCTCCTCTCCTCCTCTCCTCCTCCTCCTCTCCTCCCTTCCCTTCCCTTCCCTCTCCTCCCTTCCCTCTCCTCCTCCCTCTCCTCCTCCCTCTCCTCCTCCCTCTCCTCCTCCCCTCTCCTCCTCCCTCTCCTCCTCCCTCTCCTCCTCCCTCCCTCCTCCTCCCTCTCCTCCTCCCTCTCCTCCTCCCTCTCCTCTCCCTCTCCTCCTCCCTCTCCTCCTCCCTCTCCTCCTCCCTCTCCTCCTCCCTCTCCTCCTCCCTCTCCTCCTCCCTCTCCTCCTCCCTCTCTCCTCCCTCTCCTCCTCCCTCTCCTCCTCCCTCTCCTCCTCCCTCTCCTCCTCCCTCTCCTCCTCCCTCTCCTCCTCCCTCTCCTCCTCCCTCTCCTCCCCTCTCCTCCTCCCTCTCCTCCTCCCTTCCCTTCCTCTCCTCCCTTCCCTTCCCTTCCCTTCCCTCCCCTTCCCTCTCCTCCTCCCTTCCCTTCCCTTCCCTCGCCTCCTCCCTTCCTTCCCTTCCCTTCCCTTCCCTCTCCTCCTCCCTTCCCTTCCCTCTCCTCCTCCCTTCCCTTCCCCTCCCTTCCCTCTCCTCCTCCCTTCCCTTCCCCTCCCTTCCCTCTCCTCCTTCCCCTTCCCCTCCCTTCCCTCTCCTCCTTCCCTTCCCTTCCCTTCCCTCTCCTCTTCCCTTCCCTCTCCTCCTCCCTTCCCTTCCCTTCCCTCTCCTCCTCCCTTCCCTTCCCTTCCCTCTCCTCCTCCCTTCCCTTCCCTTCCCTCTCCTCCTCCCTTCCCTTCCCTTCCCTCTCCTCTTCCCTTCCCTCTCCTCCTCCCTTCCCTTCCCTTCCCTTCCCTTCCCTCTCCTCCTCTTCCTCCCCCCCCCACTCCCTTTACTGCACTGATGACTTTGGTGGTAAAGGCAGTGCGTAACTGAGCTATCCAGAGGTCCCAGGTTTGAGTCCTAGCCTAGCGGTCGATTACTCTGGACTGAGATCCAGGTGTAACAAGTAGCTCGAGTGTCCTCTCTTCCTTGGACGGAGGTGGGAATGAAGAGGCGCAAGGTGCCAGCTCCCAGTTACTATCCATTGACTCCTGCCGGAGAATGCAGATCTGTTCTTTAGGGGAGGACATTCTGTGATTCTCTCTGCTGTTTAGTCGGTTGCCACCTCGTACTGTTGGGAACACACACAAAGTGGCCACGAGAGCAATGTACCGGAGGGCGGCCGACGCTCGTGGAACCAGACCCCAGTGAAGAATCTGTCCTTTTAGGATGAGCGGTGGGTAAATTGGGAAGGGTAGACTGCGGCTTTTGGCAATATCAGAAAAGGAGTTTCAGCATTCGTCTGTGGCTACATCAAGTGCTCAAGTTGTGCAAGATGAATGTTTGTCTTTTCCACACTTGCCATTTTGTTTTGGAACTCTGAGATTCTGCTTTATTGCAAGTGGTGCAACTTCAGTGCAGTGCGTTCCCTCCGTAAGATTCCCAGCAGTCAAAGCAATGTTGGGAACCCAATGGCAAACCCAAGAAATGGGCACATACTGCTGCCAAAGACTAAAAGCAGATCAGATGACTTCCATCGATGTAAAGTATCAGCTGTGGCTCAGTGGGCAGCACACTCGCTTCTGAGTCATAGAAACATAGAAAATAGGTGCAGGAGCAGACCATTCAGCCCTTCTAGCCTGCACCACCATTCAATGGGTTCATGGCTGAACATGAAACTTCAGTACCCCCTTCCTGCTTTCACGCCATACCCCTTGATCCCCCGAGCAGTAAGGACTTCATCTAACTCCCTTTTGAATATATTTAGTGAATTGGCCTCAACTACTTTATGTGGTAGAGAATTCCACAGGTTCACCACTCTCTGGGTGAAGAAGTTTCTCCTTATCTCGGTCCTAAATGGCTTACCCCTTATCCTTAGACTGTGACCCCTGGTTCTGGACTTCCCCCAACATTGGGAACATTCTTCCTGCATCCAACCTGTCCAAACCCGTCAGAATTTTAAACGTTTCTATGAGGTCCCCTCTCACTCTTCTGAACTCCAGTGAATACAAGCCCAGTTGATCCAGTCTTTCTTGATAGGTCAGTCCCACCATCCCGGGAATCAGTCTGGTGAATCTTCGCTGCACTCCCTCAATAGCAAGAATGTCCTTCCTCAAGTTAGGAGACCAAAACTGTACACAATACTCCAGGTGTGGCCTCGCCAATGCCCTGTACAACTATAGCAACACCTCCCTGCCCCTGTACTCAAATCCCCTCGCTATGAAGGCCAACATGCCATTTGCTTTCTTAACCGCCTGCTGTACCTGCATGCCAACCTTCAATGACTGATGTACCATGACACCCAGGTCTCGTTGCACCTTCCCTTTTCCTAATCTGTCACCATTCAGATAATAGTCTGTCTCTCTGTTTTTACCACCAAAGTGGATAACCTCACATTTATCCACATTATACTTCATCTGCCACGCATTTGCCCACTCACCTAACCTATCCAAGTCACTCTGCAGCCTCATAGCATCCTCCTCGCAGCTCACACTGCCACCCAACTTAGTGTCATCCGCAAATTTGGAGATACTACATTTAATCCCCTCGTCTAAATCATTAATGTACAATGTAAACAGCTAGGGCCCCAGCACAGAACCCTGCGGTACCCCACTAGTCACTGCCTGCCATTCCGAAAAGTACCCATTTACTCCTACTCTTTGCTTCCTGTCTGACAACCAGTTCTCAATCCACGTCAGCACACTACCCCCAATCCCATGTGCTTTAACTTTGCACATTAATCTCCTGTGTGGGACCTTGTCGAAAGCCTTCTGAAAGTCCAAATATACCACATCAACTGATACTCCTTTGTCCACTTTATTGGAAACATCCTCAAAAAATTCCAGAAGATTTGTCAAGCATGATCTCCCTTTCACAAATCCATGCTGACTTGGACCTATCATGTCACCATTTTCCAAATGCGCTGCTATGACATCCTTAATAATTGATTCCATCATTTTACCCACTACTGAGGTCAGGCTGACCGGTCTATAATTCCCTGCTTTCTCTCTCCCTCCTTTTTTTAAAAAGTGGGGTTACATTGGCTACCCTCCACTCGATAGGAACTGATCCAGAGTCTATGGAATGTTGGAAAATGACTGTCAATGCATCCGCTATTTCCAAGGCCACCTCCTTAAGTACTCTGGGATGCAGTCCATCAGACCCTGGGGATTTATCGGCCTTCAATGCCATCAATTTCCCCAACACAATTTCCCGACTAATAAAGATTTCCCTCAGTTTCTCCTCCTTACTAGACCCTCTGACCCCTTTTATATCCGGAAGGTTGTTTGTGTCCTCCTTAGTGAATACTGAACCAAAGTACTTGTTCAATTGGTCTGCCATTTCTTTGTTCCCCGTTATGACTATCCTTGATTCTGACTGCAGGGGACCTACGTTTGTCTTTACTAACCTTTTTCTCTTTACATACCTATAGAAACTTTTGCAATCAGCCTTAATGTTCCCTGCAAGCTTCTTCTCGTACTCCATTTTCCCTGCCCTAATCAAACCCTTTGTCCTCCTCTGCTGAGTTCTAAATTTCTCCCAGTCCCCAGGTTCGCTGCTATTTCTGGCCAATTTGTATGCCATTTCCTTGGCTTTAATACTATCCCTGATTCAGAAGGTTGTGGGTTCAAGTCCAAAGAAAATCTAGGCTGAAACTCCAGTGCAGTGCTGAGGGAGTGCTGCACTGTCGGAGGTGCCGTCTTTTGGATGAGATGTTAAACCGAGGCCCTGTCTGCCCCCTCGGGATGTAAAAGATCCCACGGCACTATTTCAAAGAAGAGCAGGGGTGCTATCCCCGGTGTCTTGGCCAATATTTATCCTTTAATCAACATAACATAAACAGATTATCTGGTCATTATCACATTGCTGTTTGTACGAGTTTGCTGTGCGCAAGTTGGCTGTCGCGTTTCCCACATTATAACAGTGACTACACTCCAAAAGTACTTCATTGGCTGTAAAGTGCTTTGGGACGTCCGGTGGTCGTGAAAGGCGCTATATAAATGCAAGTCTTATTTCTTTCTTGCACAGGCTGGGACAGTAAAAGGATATGTGTAGTGTTCACAGATCATTGAGAGCGCTGAAGAGCATCCACGGGTTATGATGGAGCAATGGAATACAGTCCCCACTGCTTACATAGGCATATCTACCTGCTCAACGCATTCGACAGTTTAAAGAAGAAGCGCTATGATGTTACACAAGACTGTAGTAAATCATTATTAAATAAACTAAGACTGTATGCAATGAAACTAGCTTTATTTAACCCACAACTAAAAAGTCAAATATATGTTTAAAAAACAGTTATTAAAATGATTAGTACTCCATTAAAAATGATAGAATTGAATAGAAGTTTACACCACGGCAGCCCTACTTCAAAGAACTCTGGAATCAAAGTCTGAACTCTCTGGCAAGATGGACACCAAACTGTCCATCTTTTGTCGGGCCTCGCAATCTGGCTTTATATCGGAGTGAACATCGATCGTCCCCATAATCTCTTCATTGTCCAGATCCTGTTCCTATCCTCCCTCCCTCTTCATTCTGGGCTCGTGTTGGAGCCTCTGCCTCTCCTGTACCATAGGTTTCCGTTTCGGGCGGAACGCTGCGGCCACTCGAGGTGATACGACTGAGCGAATTCTTCCTCCTGACAATCCCGTCTGCTGCTGCAACCGTCTCCATTTCTGTCCCAATTTAGTCAGCGTGTGTCTCGCCGCCATTCGAAGGTAATTGGACCTTAATGAGGTGCTATGTACTTATTGAACATGTTTGTTATGCAGTCAGTGCCGAGTAGTGCAAGCTGTAACCCGACACCAGTCCAAGGTGGAGTTGCATCGTAACAAGGTGCGATCTACTGAAGAAACAGCTGCTACAACTCGAAATACACGGGGCGTTTAACACACTGTGAGCGGCAACTTTGTACTGGGCTGGAATGGAAATGGTTAGTGCTTTTGATTTAAACGTGGGTGGTTTAAGTAGTGGGGACCTTATTATGAAGCAGCAGTACTCTGTTGTGTAGCACAGTTCAGAGCCAATACTCTGTTCACCTGCAAATTTAAATTGCATTTATAGAGATGACAGATGAATGCTTTGTACCAGGGGCTTGCTGCTTGGATTTTAATTGCCGCGGGGAGAAATTTGCCCACCCATATTTGTGGTGTACAATCTAGCTATGATTCTCAGTAGTTTGGTATTTAGGACCCGTGTCGTGGTTTGACTTGGCCATATGTTTTTCAGTAATAGATGGAAGTTCATATTTTTTTTTAGCCAACTGAATCATTCAGAAAACAGAATGTGGAAAAAAAGAGAGACTTGCATTTTTATAGCGCCTTTCATGACCACCGGACGTCCCCAAAGCGCCATTGAAGTACTTTTGAAGTGTAGTTACTGATGTAATGTGGGAAACTTGGCAGCCAATTTGTGCACAGCAAGCTCCCACAAACAGCAGTGTGATGATGGATCAGATAATCTGCTTTAGTGATGTTGATTGAGGGATAAGTATTGGTCAGGACAGCGGAGGGAACTTCCCTGCCCTCCTTCGAAATAGTGCCATGGGATCTTTTACGTTCACCTGAGAGAGCAAACGGGGCCTCGCTTTTAACGTCTTATCTGAAAGACGGCCCCTCCGACAGTGCAGTGCTCCCCCAGCACTGCACTGGCAATGTCAGCCTAGATTTATGTGCTCAAGTCTCTGGAGTGGGACTTCGCTGGAGGGCTGGAGGGCTCACCAGCCACTCGCAGTGCTGAAGATAAATAGCTGTCAGTTGGCTGAGTGCTCAGCCTGCTTTTACAGGCAAGCAGGATGGTTTTGGCAGCTTCACTCTGCGCAGACCTTGCTCCAGTGATGGATAACTGCGCATGTTTGAAATTTGCACTAAACTGATTGCGGTGTGCATCTTGCACAGGTGCAGTCACCCACCATTGCATCCATATCTCTCGCTCATTTGGCAGCAAGGGGTCTATTTAAAACTTGAATATTCATGTGGTAGTGGAAGCAGCTCTAACATAAATGGGGTAAGAGACTCCAAATCCTATTGGAACCAACTTGGATCTGCAAATCCACATCACGCTACGTAGATCCTGCTGTCTGTGGTATAACATGGTTCTAAAATACAAATTGGTTTAATAGCACTGGGTTCAAGCTGCAGTAGTTTAGAAGCTCCACCATCACCATTCTCCCAATTTGCAGCTTTGAACTGAGGTGCAGTTTTGCAGGTTTCCTCCAGGACATCCTTATGACTGACTAGTCTTCATGTACGAGCCTCGATGCCAAGAGCAGGTGGTCACAGCTCATAAGAAAAGGAAAGTACACTGCTGTGAAGCTTCAATTTGCTAGTGTTGTCCCTCACCTAGGGCTGCTTGGCGATACTGGCAACAAAAATTGGTTGTCTCAAAGCCTAGCCGTCATCATCATAGGCAGTCCCTCGAAACCGAGGAAGACTTGCTTCCACTCTAAAAGTGAGTTCTCAGGTGGCTGTATAGTCGAATGCGGGAACTACCGTCTCTGTCACAGGTGGGGCAGACAGTGGTTGAAGGAAAGGGTGGGTGGTGAGTCTGGTTTACCGCACGCTCTTTCCGCTGCCAGCGCTTGTTTTCTGCATGCTCTCGGCGACGAGACTCGAGGTGCTCAGCGCCCCCCCAGATGCTCTTCCTCCACTTTGGGCGGTCTTGGGCCAGGGATTCCCAGGTGCCGGTGGGGATGTTGCAATTTATCAAGGAGGCTTTGAGGGTGTCCTTGAAGTGTTTCCTCTGCTCACCTAGGGCTCGCTTGCCGTGTAGGAGTTCCGAGTAGAGCACCTGCTTAGGGAGCCTCGTGTCGGTCATGCGGACGATGTGGCCCGCTCAACGGAGCTGGTCGAGTATGGTCAGTGCTTTGATGCTGGGGATGTTGGCCTGAGCTTGAACACTGAAGTTGGTGCGTCTGTCCTCCCAGTGGATTTGCAGGATCTTGTGGCGGCAAGCCCTAGCACACCCATATTAGTAAAGAAAATTAAAGTTGCATATTGTCGTGCTCTCTCCCAATAACTGAGTTGGTAAAGGCAGTGTGTTACTGAGCTGCAGAGTCCCTGTTGCGATTCTCAGTTTGTACATTGGTGGCCGACGCTGGGGACAGTGGTTGAGGTGATCCAAAACTCGGCAGCCTAACTCTCACCAGGTCCCGTTCACTCATCACCCCTGTGCTCACTGACCTACATTGGCTCCCGGTTGAGCAACAGTTCAATTTTAAAATTCTCATCATTGTTTTCAAATCCCTCTATGGCCTCACCCCTCCCTATCTCTGCAATCTTCTCCAGCCCTACAACCCACCAAGATCTCTGCGCTCCTCCGATTCTGGCTGCTTGAGCATCCCCGATTTTAATCGCTCCATCATTGACAGCCGTGCCTTCAGCTGTCTAGGCCCTAAGCTCTGGAATTCCCTCCCTAAATCGCTCTGCATCTCAACCTCTCTTTCCTCCTTAAAGATGCTCCTTAAAACCTACCTCTTTGACTAAGCTTTTGGTTCATCTGTCCTAATATCTTCTTGTGTGGTTCAGTGTCAAAGTTTGTTTTATAACGCTCCTGTGAAGCACCTTGGAACATTTTGCTACGTTAAAGACGCTATATAAAAATAAATTGTTGCTGAAATTGTCCCACGTGTTCTGGAGAAAAGGAGGGCTTCAGCTTCTCGTCTGCATTCAGTGATCTCCATTGGAAAGTCTGCGCTTGTCGATGTCGAGTGATGCCCCCTGTGGTTGAGTAGTATGCAGACGCTTACTGGGCTTGTGCATGAAGAATAGTCACTCGGCTGAGGTACCAGGCATCTCTGCAATATGATCAAGACTTTCACCTTTTCAGCTGGCACATCATGAAAATGTCTTTACCCAGCTTTATGCTTTACCGGAATCCAAGTGACCTATGAAAACACTGTTGTAATAGTCAGCACAGGATGTGTTTCCATGATGGGCGTTCACGCACTTCAATCTGTTGTAGGTTGGATTCGGCCCCTGGAATGATTCCACCATTTCACCACAACACCCAAATGATTAAGAGCTTTTCTTTCTGTTCGACCAACGCAGTCATCCTGTGAGTATCACGCTGCTCGTGGCTTTCTGCAAATTAGACCGCCTCTGGTTCATTGCTCGGTCCCATGACCAGCGAATAAATTCCACCATGGTGTTTCAGCTGTTCCTTAAGCTAAACGAGTAAAACTGCACAAAATAATGCTTTCACTACAAATAAATGTGAATAATACCAGCAACCTGTGTTTGCTCGTTTGCTCGTTTGTTCATAACTGGCTTGCAAGCTAGCTGTGGAATATTCCTGTCTCAACTCGTTACTTCCAGTGCTGTCACTTGGATTCCGGTGAAGCATAAAGCTGGGTTAAGACATTTTCATGATGTGCCAGCTGAAAAGGTGAAAGTCTTGATCATTTAGAGATGTGGTTGTGTGTGGAGAGAGCATTTTTTAGCTGTGCAGGGTGAAGTGGTCGCGGTGGCAGAAGTTTGAGGTACCGTATAATGAGTTGAAAGTATCACTGCACTAAAACACATGGCGGAACATCGAAGCATATTGGCATCGTGAAATGGCTTTCCCTGTTGGTGAATTGATAGCAGCGTGCCTTGTGAAAACATGGGCTGATTTGACAGATGTTGCTTAAGAATTCAGAAGCGTAGCCCGAGGAGTGCCTGCTTGTTAATAGCTCTTTCATTCCCCCACTCATGAGATGATTAGTCAGCTCCTGTCTTCCCACTCATCATATCCTATTCCCTCACTTCAGGAAGGCTGCTGCAGGAGAACGAGTAACCAGTTTTTCTACCTTTTTGTTCAAGGGTGTCAAAATTGAGTGAAAAGAATTTTAAAATGTATTTCTCCCAGATTGCCCATCTCCTCCAATCGTGTCATGAACTCATTGCTAAAGCACTGTTACTTGGGCAAAGGGTAGCGTTGGTTCCGCACTCGTGGTCACTCTTGTTTGTGTTGGCTGGACAATCAGTTGAGGGGCAAGCTCAGTCCTGTGCTTCCATGATCTTCACACACATTGTACCACAGCGGAGATTGCTGCGTCATGATCAGGGGTGGGAACCCTAATGTTTCTTTCCAGCACATCTGAGCCCAATCTCTTGTCTTTCCCTCCCATTTTCCCAAACCCAAGATGTTTGGGCCGGAAATAATGCTCGTAGTGCTGCCTTTGCGGTGATCCGATCTGCTATCAAACCTGGGATCGTCTGGTCTTTCAGAACATCAGAAATAGAAGCAGGAGTTGGCCATTCAGCCCTTCCAGCCTGCTGCGCCATTTAATAAATCATGGCTGATTTACCTCTATATTCAAGGCTGAGATAGATAGATTTTTGGACAAGGGATGTGGGGATAGGGTGGGAAAGTGGAGTTGAGGTAGATCAGCCCTGATCTTATTGAATGGTGGAGCAGGCTTGAGGGGCTGAATGGCTTATACCGTCTCCTATTTCTGACGTTCTTAACTCCACCTTCCCGCACTAGCCCCATATCCCTTGATTTCCCTTAATATCCAAAAATCTGTCGCTCTCTGTCTTGAATATATTCAGCGACTAAGCCTCCACATAACCACATCAGGCAGCTCATGTAGCAGCAGTGCCATTGGCGAAGTCGCTTTTGGCTGAAACTTAAGCTGATGATGAGCTGCACAAATCTAGAGGGGCGGAGAAAGGTGCCCTTCCAACCTAGCAATATAACTCCTCAGATGTTCGATGCATAGTAATGGCAAACTGCAGGGGATGGGTCACTGCCTCCATACTGAGCTTCCTTCAGCTCATCTCGTTTGGAATCGATTGCATGAACTATATTGACAGAAAAGAAGCTCCAAGGTGCTCGGATTCGGCAATTGCCGCTAGCAGCAAACTGCTCCCTTCCTTTAATTTCTCCATTTTTTTTCTCCCTGAAAGGGCCTTGTTTCCCTCTGACGGGGGAGATGGCTGCCACGGATTTAGTCTTAAATATGCAACTTTGTTGAAAGATTGTTCACAACCTTTAAAGAAATAAAGACGTTGAACTCCACAGGGGCTGGGGCAGGCTATTGATTTTATATTGTATGTTACTGTGATAGGGAAGTGCAGCAGAACACTAGCGTTGGGATGTGGGATGTTTCAAAACCCACGACCAGTTAATTGAGCGCTAGCAGTCAGATAAGAGGGGAAAAAGGGAGGAAAAAAGATGAGTGATAGAAACTGAATTGAAAACAGAAAATGAAATCAGCAAGTCCATCAGCATCGGAAAAGAAATAGACAGGCCAGTGATTTGAGTGAAAGAAGACTTACATTTATATGGCGCCTTTCATGACCACCGGACGTCTCAAAGCGCTTTATAGCCAATGAAGTATTTTTGGAGTGTAATCACTGTTGTAATGTGGGAAACACGGCAGCCAATTTGCGCACAACAAGCTCCCACAAACAGCAATTTGCTTTTGTTACGTTGATTGAGGGATAAAGATTGGCCAGGACAGCGAGGATAACTCCCCTGCTCCTCTTCAAAATAGTGCCATGGGACCTTTTTACAGCCACCTGAGAGCAGACAGAGCCTCGGTTTAACGTCTCATCCGAAAGACGGCACCTCCGGCAGTGCAGCACGTCCTCAGCACTGCGCTGGAGTGTCAGCCGAGATTTTTATGCTCCAGTACCTGGAGTGGGACTTGAACCCACAACCTTCTGACTCAGTGAGTGTGCTGCCCACTGAGCCACAGCTGACACAGGTTAACAGCGAGTCGCTGATATTTCTCGCGTTGCAGGCCAGCATGTGTGTGTTGTTATATTGAATACTGATGTGTTTTGATGCTCGCTGATGTGTGCTTTTATTCTCCATTCTGTTTTCTCTGCTCAACAAAAACCTCCCTTGTAATGTCCTCCCTGCTGCTGCTGCTGAACTCTAAAATGGATTTGTCTGTAACTGCAGCAAATGATGCTTTGCAAGCAGCTGAAGGGATGCACACTGTCATAGGTCAAGATAGGCAACGTGATCTGTGGATTTTGCTGCTTACAGTCAGCTCTGCCCATCTGAGGCCTGCTGCGTGGGTGTTTTTCAAAATCTTTGTAAAAGCACGTTATTTCCGAATATTTGGAAGAGCCAGGATTTCAGTTCTTCTCCCAGATTGTGATCATTACACACTTAAATCGCTGTGATTTTTGATTGGATTCTGCCGCTGTTTGCATCTGATTCTCCGTGAAACTTCAAAGGGAAGTGGTTCATCATTATTTCGCACGTTGCAAAAGTGCTCCCCCCCCCCCCCCAACCCCAATAACCATTAAAGTGAAAATGTAGCAGTCCCTGTAGCAGAGCAGGCTCGCCATTTTGAGTCTCTCTCCTGCCAGAGCTGGTGCCTCTGTGTTCCAGAACGGCATCATTGGTTTTAAAAGAGGCTGATGCTCTGGAACCACCTGATTCTGGGAAAACCAGCAGCGCAGTGACCGTTCTATGTCGGCTTGTGTGTGTGTGTGTGTGTGTGTGTTTACTTTCAATCTGTAAAAAGGAAATGGCTGGCTCCAGTCAGAATTTACTGCTGACTGTGGTCCAGAACTGCCGGGGCGTGGCAGGCTAAAGTTCCCTTCACGCAAAGAGCTCACCTCACGATGCAGCTGATAACGGTCCCACGTGCTGCGATACTGAAATATGCGGACTCTGACAGTTTGGTGATCTGTGGCATTAGCTGTTCTTGGGCACAATATTTGGCAACAGTGTTACTGGGCTAGAGAGGGGGAGATCAGGCAGGGTTCAAACTTCTGCTTGTTAACCCCTGCCTGCAGATGGATAGGGTTTGGGCTTGCTTGTTAGTATAGCCTGCCACACTCTGTCTAGACTTGCACATGAATGGCCACTTGCATGAGATACCAGAGGGTTGTTTGTGCCAAGAGTCAATCCCCATTAAGAGTCGGCGCTTTCAGGAGAGGGAAAAGATAGGAAATGTTGGGGGAAGAAAAGGGTGAGTAATTGTCATAAAAGCATGGTGGGAAGTGCAACAAATGATAGCGTTGCATTGCCAGCGTTGGTCTGGTTATTTTATGATTCATCTTGCAGCGGAGCGACGTTAAACCAAGTCGGGTAGATGCAAAAGATCCTACGGTGCGATTTGAAGAACAACAATGTGTTCTCCCAGTGACGTGGGAAAAATTCCTCCTTCAACTAAAACCACCACGAGATTATCTGATCACTTTCCAGTTTGTGTGACCTTGAAGTCCGCCAAGTAGTTGCAGCATTTGTCTTTTTTTAAAAAAAAAACAAATGATTGATTGCACGTCAAAAAGTGAAGTGCTTTGGGACATTGCGATCATGGTAGCAATCTATGAATGCAGATTCCGTCTTGGAATGGTGAATCAGCAGTCCATGTGTATGTCAAAGTATGAGCCCATTGATCCCCTATTTTGGGTTCTTTTCCTATTGGAGGTGTGGGAGATGGGGAGTTTCTCCAATGAGTCTAGGCGAGATTCTCCATTTTCGTGAGGGAGTTGCACTTGCAGTGCTAGGATTTCAAGCTATTCAGTGTATTTTAAATCTGCTTACGTAGACTCAATAGCAGTCTGCCTTTCCATAATTGCATTTTTAAGGTTTCCTGTAGCAGTTTGAATAACCTTGCATTTATCCACATTAAGAAGAAACTGCAGGTCACGTAACCAATCGCTGTGATTGTGATGCTGTATATTGAAAAACAGAATGTGCATCGACACCATTGGGCCATCTCCAAGCATTTCATCACCACTAAATTACCTTTATGTGGGCAAACCTTGGCGAAAAAGGTTGTGAAATGAAGAGGTTATGTGGCTCAGCTGGAAAGATTGAAGGTGTGGGACTACACTTCCCTTCACGAACAGCGCTCCAAGATGGAGTCTGCTGTAGTGACTAGCAATCATTCGTGCATTTTTATTTTTAATTGGATTTCCAATAGAAGCACTATATTTTATAGTTTTGATGGGGCAGCTCCTCCAAAAGGGAACATTTGTTGCAAGAGTCTTGAGTTGATAACGATACAAAGTGTTTTTTTGAACCGCATTCCGAAGAATTTAGTATTGCTGCCCTGATGGCCGAGCGAGTACGTGCACCTACCCGCTGTGATCCCAGGCCAAACAGAACATGCAACTCTCAGGCAGAGTAGTAGTTTCAGGGGTCAGAATTGGGATAGGGAGGGAAAAAATCAGCAAGGGTTTCCATTCATGACTGAAATCCAGTGACAGCTCCCAACGCAGTGGTTGGATACCTCGCTGAGGCTGACTGTCCCAGCTTTGAAGTTCTCTGCGATGGTTGAAGGGGAGGTCAGTGGTTAAATTGCTGGAGTTTGTAAAGTCTGCTTTGGACTGCTTCCCCTTCTTTGGTCTTTCAGTTGCTTGCTGGTTTCAGTTAGTGCCGGTTTTATGTTCCTTTTTGTTCTGTAGCCTGGCTTACTTTCAGTGGCACTACAACAGATGATCGAATTATGGCCAATATGGGGAGCGGGCAGGAAAGTGGAGTTGAGATCAAGATCAGATCAGCCATGATCTTATTAAATGGCGGAGCAGACTCGAGGGGCTGAATGGCTTACTCCTGCACCTTTTTCTTCTGTTCAATATCTGGAGGAAAAGGAACTTTCATTCATATGGCGCCTTTCACTGAAGTACTCTTGAAGCCAAGCCACTGTTGCAATGTAGGAAACGCGGCAGCCAAATTTCCCACAGCAAGCTCCCACAAACAATGTGTTAATGGCTAAATAATCTTTTTTTTGTGATGTTGGTTGAGGGGTAAATATGGGGGGGAGGGGGGCGGCTCTTCGAATGGGATCTTATCTGTCCATCTGGTTGAACATCTTGTGCAAGAGACGGCACCTCCAACAGTGGAGCACTCCCTCAGCACTGCACTGGAGGATCAGCTGACCATTACAGTTAATTGTTGGCATTTGTCTGACACATTCCAAATTTACAGTTTTTGCAAAGTTTGCTTTATTCCTATGGAAGACCAGACTGCAGGTTTCTGACTGCCCAGTTGCACATCTGCACTGTTCTGTTGGGGGTAGGGTGGGAGGAGTTTGAGTTTTAGGAGCTTTAGGTGGTTGGGGAGCGGAGAGTCATCTCTGGCTATGTGTACTTCTGGCAACTAAAACTGATATCACATTGCTGTTTGTGGGAGCTTGCTGTGCGCAAATTGGCTGCCGCGTTTCCCACATTACAACAGTGACTATATTCCAAATGTACTTCATTGGCAATAAAGCGTTCTAGGATGCCCCAAGCTCATGAAAGGCGCTATAGAAATACACATTCCATCCTTTTTGCTTTTATACCCCATTTATACCAAGGCGGTATCTTTATTTTGTAAGATGGTTCTGCTCCAAGTGCCAGGAGACAGATCACTGCCTGTGAAGTCTGTAGTCGTGCTCTCAAACTACTAATGACTGCGTAACTCGCCATGCAGTTTATACAAGACAAATTCAGAACACATCAAATTGCAGAACCTATTGTATAAACAGGGCATTTTTAAGATAACAGGGATCAAATGGCCTGTCTTAATTTGCCAGGCCTGAAAATGGGTTGGAAGAGCAGAAACAATCCCTTAAGCCAAGGCTTCAAACTTCAAAAATGGATTAAGATTGACACGGTCCCATGATAATTAAATGGTTAAACCGTTTGAAGGTTATTTTGAACGTTAAATTGATTTTGTGAGGTTGACCTCTTTAAATCTCATCCAAGTCTCTTTATATTTAGTACATCACTGGTACACAGGCAAAAGCAAAACAGACTAAAGCTCAAATGTTAGTGATTCTGGGCACAGAAATAATGCATCCTGTTAGGTTTAATTCTTACAAAATGTGTTGCAAGTCGGGTATGCTTAAATATTGAACTTTTTTGTGTAGGTGAGAGTATTAAGGACATGCAGGGAGTCGCTGAGGTCTGAGAATAGAGCTGACGTCACGTTAACCTTGGTAAGCACAGCAGCAGTGCACACTTTCAGTATTCCTTGCCGTGAAGGTTGGCACTTGAAGGGGGTGGAGAAAACCATCGGCACTTTTATGCAGGGAACCATTGTCTCTTTAGTTTTGGATTGTCGCGGTGTCCAGAGAAAGGAGCCTATTGTTGGATCTTCACCGTTCCCGGTTTGAATACTGGTGTTGCAGAAGCAGATGGATAAATTCTGCATTGTAAAAAAAAAAAAAATCTTGACAGCACGGGTAGCTGTGATTTTCTTTTTTTTCTCTCTTTTTTTGACAGACTCCCCCAGCCTAGGGATTACTGTAAAAATAGCACGCTAGGCAAAAGAGGGAGCAGGTTATTGTTGTATATACGCCACGTGTATTGCCCTTGCAGGGCAAGAGGCTGCATCTTGCTGTTAATTGAAGCAGTGTAAAAAGATTGAAAGGCCTTCTTCATCCTTTTTGTTTTGGGGCGTGGTGTTACCAAATGAGAATCCACAAGCGCATCAGTGTACTGCGGAAGATGAAATGCTTCCCCTATAATTTCTCCTATTCAATTAAATCTTCTTTCTCTGGCCTGAGTACGCTGATGTCCACTTCCTCCTACGACCAAGGTAATGGGATTTATTTTTGGTGAGTTGTGGGTTTAAACACGGGTGGTGAGGGGGGGGGGGGTTCTCAATAGAATGTAACATGCATGTCTCCTGATTCAGACAGGCTGCTGTTGAATATGTTTTGCTAGTTAGTAACCTGACGACCTCTCAGAGGATCACTGTCAAAGGAGTCTTTTGTGATGGGGGCGGGCTGCTGCGTTGAAACTTTTAGCCCAGGGTCTGTCAAAAAAATCTCCTCAATTCATTTCCTATAAACCTCCATTTACAATAGTTAGATGAATGTCGTGTGCATTTGCTTTTCAGTGAAGGCTTGTATGTTTTCCACTGAGCTGCACAGAGCTAGATGCTCAAACTTTGGGAGGTCTTGGATTGACATTATGGTAATTTTTCATGTTTCAGAGTATTTCAGATGTAGTTGCAAAAAAAGTGAGAATAAAAATCCTGTGCACCTTGTCCATTGTAGCTAAGGGTTCAAACTGTTAATCTTTTCAACCACATGTGTTTAAGCAGTGTTGTCAGCTGAATGCTGTGTGCATGTGAGCATTGACTATTGTGTGCACTTCAACCGTGGAAAACACCTCGCAATATAATAGAAATGAAAGCAAAATACTCAGCAGGTCAGGCAGCATCTGGAGAGAGAAACAGAGTTAACGTTTCAGGTGCTGACCTTTCTTTCATCAGGATTAGAAAAAGTTAGAGATGAAATGGATTTTAAGGAAGAGCAGGGACAGGGACAGGGGAGGAGAGGAGAGGAGAGGAAAGAACAAAAGGGAAGGGTGGGAGGCATGAGAGATTAGTGAGACAAAAGGGATGATTGTCCAAGGCAAAAGGAGATGGTAATGGGACATCATCCTCCGTCATCTTCCATCATCATCATCATCCTCATCCTCATCCTCATCCTCACGACGACGACGACATCATCCGCCGAATCGAGGAAGACTTGCTTCCACTCCTGAAGCAGTCCAATACGAGAGCCACAGACTCCGTCACAAGTGGGACAGACAGTCGTTGAGGGAAAGGGTGGGTGGGACAGGTTTGCCGCACGCTCTTTCCGCTGTCTGTGTTTGATTTCTACATTCTCTCGCCGTTGAGACTCGAGGTGCTCAGCGCCCTCTCCAATGAACTACCTCTACTTAGGACGGTCTTGGACCAGGGACTCCCAGGTGTCAGTGGGGATGTTGCACTTTATCAGGGAGGCTTTGAGGGTGTCCTTGTAGCGTTTCCGCTGCCCACCGTTGGCTCGTTTGCCATGAAGGAGCTCCGAGTAGAGCGCTTGCTTTGGGAGTCTCGTATTTGGCATTCGGACTATGTAGCCTGCCCAGCGGAGCTGATCGAGTGTGGTCAGTGCTTCAATGCTGGGGATGTTGGCCTGAGTGAGGACACTGATGTTGGTGCGCCTGTCCTCCCAGGGGATTTGTAGGATCTTGCAGAGACATCGTTGGTGATATTTCTCCAGCAACTTGAGGTGTCTACTGTACATGGTCCATGTCTCTGAGCCATACAGGAGGGCAAGTATTACTGCAGTCCTGTAGAACATGAGCTTGGTGGCAGTTTGGAAGGCTTGGTCTTCAAACACTCTTCCTCAGGCTGCACTGGCGCACTGGAGGCTGTGTTGGATCTCGGCGTTGATGCCTGCTCTTGTTGATAAGAGGCTCCCGAGATATAGGAAGTGGTCCACGGTGTCCAGGGCCGCGCCGTGGATCTTGATGACTGGGGGGCAGTGCTGTGCGGTGAGGACAGGCTGGTGGAGGACCTTTGTATTACGGCTGTTTAGCGTAAGGCCTATGCTTTCGTACGCCTCAGTAAATACGTTGACTATAATGGGACTAATCAAGAAACAAAAGATGGGTGTAGAAGAGGTGTAAATGGGAATAGCAGAATCATCAACAGCTGCCGTTTGGGGGGGGGGGAAAAGGGAGAGGGCAGTGGTTATGATCTGAATTTGTTGAACTCTATCTAGATTCCCTTCCAAACTTCGATTGTCTGGCGAGTGCACTTCGAACTGTATAACCATAGGATCATCATAGGCAGTCCCTCGAAATCGCAAGACTTGCTTATACTTTAAAAGTGAGTTCTCAGGTGACTGAACAGTCCAACACGGGAATTACAGTCTTGTCAAAGTGGGACAGACAGTTGTTGAAGGAAAGGGTGGGTGGGGAGTCTGGTTTGCCGCACTTTCGCTCCTTCCGCTGCCTGCGCTTGTTTTCGGCATGCTCTCAGCGACGAGACTCAAGGTGCTCAACGCCCTCCCGGATGCACTTCATCCACTTAGGGCGGTCTTTGGCTAGGGATTCCCAGGTGTCGGTGGGGATGTTGCACTTTCATCAAGGAGGCTTTGAGGGTGTCCTTGAAGTGTTTCCTCTGCCCACCTGGGGCTTCCTTGCCGTGTCGGAGTTCCGAATAGAGTGCTTGCTTTGGGAGTCTCGTGTCGGGCATGTGGACGATGTGGCCACCCAACGGAGCTGGCCGAGTGTAGTCAGTGCTTTGATGCTGGGGATGTTGGCCTGATCAAGAACACTGATGTTGGTGCGTCTATCCTCCCAGGGGATTTGCAGGATCTTGTGGAGACCCCGCCACACAGCACTGCCCCTCCCCGGTCATCAAAATCCACTGCGCGGCCTTGGACAACGTGGACCGCTTCCCATACCTTGGGAGCATATTATCAGCAAGGGCAGGCATCGGCGACTAGGTCCAGCACCAACAGTGCGCCAGTGCAGCCTTCGGGTCGCTTGAGGAAGAGTGTTTGAAGACCAGTCCCTCAAATCTGGCACCAAGCTTATGATACCCGTCCTCCTGTATGGCTCAGAGATGTGGACCATATACAGTAGACACCTCAACCATAGGATGAAGTACTGGTGGTGGGAGCAATTTGAGGTGGTGAATAATCACATCATTGTAGCACTAAATCACATTTGCTTCAATATTGCTTTTCCCTATATACGTTGGTACCAATACCAGCTAGTGACAAACTTGTGCTCCATTGCTGGTCTGCTTTATCACCTAGCGTTACTCATTGAAGTAAAAGCTGAGCATTGGCTGTAAGGTAGACAGGCCTCTGTGGGTATTGGTAAGCAAGTGGCACCCAATAAAAAACATCCCAGGTTGCTGGAAATGGTTGCACAAAAAGAAAATTGCACCATGGCTGGTCATTATGCAAGAAATGCAGAATAATGAATGTAAAACTATCTTGCTGAAGAGCCATTGACTTTTTTTCTTAGTGCAGTTCAATTACTTTTTCCATTAAAGGCAGGGTTGTAGTTTCTAATGGTGCCAGCCAGGTGGCCTTTTGTGTGTGAACTTTGAACTTGGAGTGGCCCGAGCTGAGCCAGATTCTTTATCCCATTACCTACCTATGCATTCTGCATTAGAGGTCACTGGATCATGATCAGGGTTGGGAATTCTGGATGCTCCACCCCCTCAATACTTGTATCATTTACCCTGCCCTCGGTTAGGCTAGGAATCTGCCTGCTTCTATTAAGTTAGTGTTCTTGAAAGCTGTTTCTATAACACTGTAAAACATAACTCTAAATCCCCTGTATTTAAATCCAAAATCGGAGTTGGTTTTGCCAGTTGTACATTGTTGGGAGCTGTGTAACAGGAGTCTATTCTTAAGTCATTTCCCTTGTGTATTTGGAATGATGATTTGTTTTAAATGTATGCAGTGTACATGGGCTGAGATTGCCATGTTCAGGAACGCTGGGAAGTGCCTGATTGTCCATGACAAGTGATGCAATCTGCTGTGGAACATCACTGAGCCGATTTGCGCACATGGTGTACATCTGTCAGCAGCTGCCATTATCAACATTTGGGAAAAATTGTTGACTCGGGTCAGTTTTTAAATTGGGAGTTAAATTATATTTGTTGGGATTCAGAGATTTGATGTGAATTAAAGAGAAATGGAAATATGTGGGGTGTGATGGGAAGGGACATGACATCTCTGCGTAAAATAATACCTCCCAAATAAAGAATTGTGAAGACATTACCTTTGGAAGTATTCATAGTTTTAATCCGCTTTCAGAATACACACTCGCACATGAGCAGATTTGGGTGCCATTGATATTCAGGAGTAGCACAGATGCTTATTTATTGGGTGTCTGGTGAAGCATCTCTGCTGACAGCGTGTCTCCAAACACACCTCAGTCGGGAGTAGACCTGGACTTTGGCTGTGAATATTTCCTGTTGGATAATCGTCAATTCTTTTTCATTATCATGAAATGTTATTTGTGGAGTGAATACCTTTTTGGTATCCATCAACCCGCTGTGCTATCAGGCTGCCTGATGTGTGCATCTCCCTGAGCGTTGTACAATTATGAGGTTTCAGACTTGTCATGAACATAGAATGAAGTGATGTGGAGCAGTGGTTGAGATTTGCATTTGTGGGTTTGAAGATCAGTTAATTGGAGATTGAGTGGGAATTCAAGTTGCTTTGAGGTGCTCCCAAAATTTGCGAGAGTGTTGGAGCCTTGGTCCTTGCTTCTGCCAGCTGTTACTGTGATGCCAGCCTTGTGGAATGAAGCTAGCTTCGTATCAAAGAAAGAAAAAGTCTTGTATTCATATAGCTCCTTTCACGACCACTGAACGACCCAACTGCTTTACAGCCAATGAAGTACTTTCCGAAGTGTAGTCACTGTTGTAATGTGGGAAATCAGTGCTTGTTGGATTCTGATTCACACAGTCAGTGCGAATCGAAGCTACGGTTGTAATATTGAGCTGTGAACTGTTTGTATGAATCTGCAAAGTGAAAGAGCAATTGTGAAGAGCTCCTGTGTAAATGCAATGATGTGTCCAGGACCAGGAGCGCCTCAAGTTAAACAGCTATATATAATGGCAGCCTTCACTGACATTGCAACAGATGGGGCCTTCCAAACGGAGGAAGGAAAGGAAAGTTACTGACGATAAAAGGACGATGCCAATAACATTGGCAAATATTGCTCATCCTGCATCTCTCGCTGACTCCAAATTTTGTCTTCCAGGTGTCAGTAGGGCACACCTGCATTCTGGTTTGCTTTAACGTATCCTCGGGTTTTCTCCGGTGCTGAGTTCTTCAGAACAATGAACTTCGGAGGCTTTATCATGTAGAAAAAGTTGATGTGAAAAGGATGCATCCGATTACTGAGACAGGCAGGTAGAGCATGGTCTCCACAGGACGTTTGGGGCCCGAATGATTACATACAGGCCAGGCAGAAACAATTGGCTCTTGCTTTAAAAAATTAAGCCAACTGTTGGAGTAGCCTTGCACCAATCGTTCAGGCTGAAGGACCTGTATCGGATGACGGGTATAAAAGTCTGATAGCCAGGTGGTTAAGAAATACTAGAGCCTCGTCTTTAGTCGCTTACCAGCCTTTATTTACACATTACATACTGTGCACCCCCAAGATAAACTCCTAGCTCTTCCCCAGCCTGCTCCCATATACATGAGAGCAAGAGAGTCCCCAGTTAATTCCTACCACCTGAATACAATTGACACTCAATTGCTATATACCAATTGAATGCAATTATATAAAATTGAATACTAATACATAAAAGGAGCATACCACTGCTCGGTACAGCGCAGGCTGGTGGGGGAGAGCTTCGACTGTGAAGAAGGCGACTGGATTGGACGTCGCAATAACCCAGGTCGGTGATTGGAGCGTGGGCAGGTACAGCAGGAGCGACGAGGTCGGGGCGAAGGAGCGGCGAGAGATTGTAGAGCGATGTGATCGGGGCCCAGGAGAGGCCTGAGTTCGGGGCCCAGAAGAGACGAGGGCCCAGGGTCAGCACAGGCCAGCCCACACTGTGATATGTGCGCGCACTATGTCCATACACCAGAGCTGGTCTCCAGTCGTCTTGGTTAACCCTTGCCACTGGACCAAGACCCAGCTCTGTCAAGCCCATGTGGTGGCTGGTGTGCAACGGCCACCACACGTTTAAAAAAAAAAAACACGCACAGGCATCTTCCACCCTTCAACATGTCGTTCGGGATCCGGAATATTAGGTCCTTCATTGAAACACCTGTGAACTCATCCCTGTGGAAGCAAGTCATCCTCGTTTCGAGGGACTGCCTAAGAAGGAAGACTATTATATTGAATAGACCCAGGGTGGTGTTTGAACAACCAACAGAATAAACCAAGATTCTGCAGTGCTCATTCCCTGCAGTTAAAGGGAGCTTGGCTTCGAATAAAATTCACAGAGCCGCTAGGGGCTGCCATCTTTCCGTGTATGTTTAGCTATCAAAGTCTCTTGTAATATCTGGAAACAATAAAATTTCTGACAGTGTTGTGGTTTGGAATAGGATAGCATGCAACATATTCACTCTTGGGATACCTGAAGGTCAAGTTTGGAACAAATAGTGGAATCTGGCTAAAAGAAGTCGTACTGTACTGTGTGCAGGAGGTTGTTAGAGGTGAGCATGGGTAGTTAATTAAAATCCCAAGTTAAAATACAGAGGAAAATTGAAGTAGTTTTCTTAATGTCTTGAGGCAGCTTATCATATTTTTCCTTCTGCCTGGTTGCCATTTCCTGTGGCCAACCTCTTTAGCTGAGAGACCAACAGTTGAAACGCTTGCAGGCTTCAGTGGCAGGTTGTTGGGTTGTGCTCCGAGCGACGCGTCCTCCACTTTGGCTGGGAAATGCAAAAACCCTCTTGCTTTGAAATGAACTGCTGGAGGTCATCAACTCAACCGAGTTCTGAACATTTATGTGGAGTGTGTGCTGATAGCGGCGAACTAGCAGGGATGAGCTAAGTCTGACTTCGAGCAATCTTAATTGCCTCCGTAATCTGGGGTGGATTATTGACAGTCGATTTGCGAAGTGCACTCTGCTCATATTGTGCAGAACAGTAGTTCCTCTTGGTCACTTCCCAGCACACTAACTGAACAGAACGGGAGGACTAACATGTAAATTTGTTTTTGAAAACTAAGCAAATGAAATCTTTTCCTTCCAACTTGTCGTCGTCTTTTTCTGCCCTTTCTCCTCCTGAAGATTCCCACTGGGATTCTGTTTCGCCATTGAGCTGCATTATTTTGCTGATATATCATCATCATCATCGGCGGTCCCTCGAACGAGGATGACTTGCTTCCACGAGAGTTCACAGATGTTTCAATGAAGAACCCGATGTTCCAGTCCTGAACTCCAATTGAGGGGGTGGAAGATGCCTTTGCGTGGATTTTTTTAACGTGTGGTGACCGTTGCACACCAGCCACCACACGGGCTCGAAAGAGCTAGGTCTTGGTCCAGTGGCAAGGGTTGAACCAGGACGACTGGAGACCTGCTCTGCTGTACAGACCTAGTGCACGCACATATCGCAGTGTGGGCTGGCCTGTGTTGCCCCTGAGCCCTCGGCTCTTCTGGGCCCCATACCCTCATTTGTCGCACCTCCTCCACAAACACTCGCCGCTCCTCCACCCTGACCTTCCCACTCCTCTGTACCTGGGCCCTGCCGATGTTCTTGTCCACACTCCAAAACGGTGACCAGGGTTTTGATGATGTCACCCAGTCGCCCATCAAAATCCTTGGAGTAGCTCGTGCTGGAGGTTGAAGTGGTACGCCGCTCCAGCTCTTTTACTTGCTGACCTGCGGAGCTGTTTATCATAGAAGCATTATCAAACACAATTTGACAATGGGTCACATAAGGAGATATTGGGATAGATGACCAAGTCAGAGGTAGGTTTTAAGGAGCATCTTAAGGGAGGAAAGAGAGGTGGAGAGGTTTAGGGAGGGAATTCCAGAGCTTTGGGCCAATGGTACAGACTGGGGATTGATCAAGTCCTGGTCTGTCTGGCTCAATTACTTCCCACATAACGTCTTAATCATGAGGTAAGTTTCACTCCGTAATCTCTACTGACCTCCAGTGGCATTGATCATGGCTAGTCAGGAGCATGATTTGTGTTTTGCTGTTTACCTGGTCTGGCCCTTTGCATAGGTATTCCCTATATGAACTTCATGAGTCCCAAGGTCGATCATAGTTTAATTACTGTTTGGTGAAGAAGCTCTAGGTTAGGGAAAAAGTGGCCTGAATTTCTTTCTCTCTTTTTCATAGTTTTGATGTTTGAAGTGTGGTGGGTGCTGAAAATATCTCAATAGATTGATGATTTGGATGAAGATACCGTAAGCAAATTCTCCCTTATTTGTAGCTAACACCGAAATGGCAGAGCGAATAATGAACAATGCATTTACAGTTGCTGCATATGGTACATAATTGGGCCAGTAGGTGGCACATGCAGTTAATTGCTCAGTCTGTATTGGAGCAAGGAGCCAAAAGAGCTATATCGTGTTGTCGGGGAACACCGATTGATGTGCTGATTAGGAAGAGACCTGTGTTGTCATGGAGAAATTTATGAAACCTACAAATAACAAACTGGTTTGTACTGGTAAAAGAATGGAGTACAAATCGGAGGTATTGTTGCTGTCTGGAGCAGAATGTGCAGGTCTGGTCACATAGAAACATAGAAAATAGGTGCAGGAGTAGGACATTCGGCCCTTCAGCCTGCACCACCATTCCATAAGATCACCTCAGTACCCCTGTCCCACTTTCTCTCCATACCCATTGATCCCTTTAGCCGTAAGGGCAATATCTAACTCCCTCTTGAATATATCCAATGAACTGGCATCAACAACGCTCTGCGGCAGGGAATTCCACAGGTTAACAATTCTCTAAGTGAAGAAGTTTCTCCTCATCTCAGTCCTAAATGGCCTACCCCTTATCCTAAGATTGTGTCCCCTGGTTCTGGACTTCCCCAACATCGGGAACATTCTTCCCACATCTAACCTGTCCCGTCCCGTCAGAATCTTATACGTTTCTATGAGATCCCCTCTCATCCTTCTAAACTCCAGTGCATAAAGGCCCAGTTGATCCAGTCTCTCCTCATACGTCAGTCCAGCCATCCCTGGAATCAGTCTGGTGAACCTTCGCTGCACTCCCTCAATAGCAAGAACGTCCTTCCTCAGATTAGGAGACCAAAACTGAACACAATATTCCAGGTGAGGCCTCACCAAGGCCCTGTACAATTGCAGTAAGACCTCCCTGCTCCTATACTCAAATCCCCTAGCTATGAAGGCCAACATGCCATTTGCCTTCTTCACTGCCTGCTGTACCTGCATGCCAACCTTCAATGACTGATGAACCATGACACCCAAGTCTAGTTGCACCTCCCCTTTTCCTAATCTGCCGCCATTCAGATAATCTGCCTTCGTGTTATTGCCTCCAAAGTGGATAACCTCACATTTATCCACATTATACTGCATCTGCCATGCATTTGCCCACTCACCTAACCTGTTCAAATCACCCTGCAGCCTCTTAGCATCCTACTCACAGCTCACACCGCCACCCAGTTTCGTGTCATCTGCAAACTTGGAGATATTACATTCAATTCCTTCATCCAAATCATTAATGTATATTGTAAAGAGCTGGGGTCCCAGCACTGAGTCCTGCGGCACTCCACTAGTCACTGCCTCCCATTCCGAAAAGGACCCGGTTATCCCGACTCTCTGCTTCCTGTCTGCCAACAATTCTCTATCCACACCAGTACATTACCCCCAATACAATGTGCTTTGATTTTGCACACCAATCTCTTATGTGGGACTTTGTCAAAGGCCTTTTGAAAGTCCAAATACACCACATCCACTGGTTCTCTCTTGTCCACTCTACGAGTTACATCCTCAAAAAATTCCAGAAGATTTGTCCAGCATGATTTCCCATTCATAAATCCATGCGGCCTTGGACCGATCCTGTCACTGCTTTTCAAATGCACTGCCATTTCATCCTTAATAATTGATTCCAACATTTTCCCCACTACTGATGTCAGGCTAACCGGTCTATAATTACCCGTGTTTTCTCTCCCTCCTTTTTTAAAAAGTGGTGTTACATTAGCTACCCTCCAGTCCATAGGAACTGATCCCGAGTTGATAGACTGTTGTAAAATGATCACCAATGCATCCATTATTTCTAGGGCCACTTCCTTAAGTACCCTGGGATGCAGACAATCGGGCCCCGGGCATTTATCGGCCTTCAATCCCATCTATTTCCTCAACACAATTTCCCGCCTAAGAAGGATATCCTTCAGTTCCTCCTCCTCTCTAGACCCTCGGCCGCCTAGTACATCCGGAAGGTTATTTGTGTCTTCCTTCGTGAAAGAAAGGATAATATTGCCCTTGAGAGGGAGCAGAGGAGAGCAAAATGATGATTTAAGTTCAGCGAAAAGTTAATGAAGCTGAGCTTATTTTCATCAGGAAAGAGGAGGCATCTTTCAGATAAGACGTTAAACCCTGTCTGCTCTCTGATTGACGTAAAAGATCCCATGGTGCTGTTTCAAAGAAGAGCAGGGAAGTTATCACCAGTGTCATGGCCAATATTTATCCCTCAATCAAAATCACTAAAACAATTATCTGGTCATTATCACATTGCAGTTTGTGGGAGCTTGCTGGGCGCAAATTGGCTGCTGCATTTCCCACATTACAACAGTAACTACACAATAAAAATGACTTCATTGGTTGTAAAGCGCTTTGGGATGTCCGATGGTTGTCATAGGCCCTGTATAATTGCAAGTCTTCCTTCCTTACTTCACTCTTGACCGAATTGAAGGCTTCGATATTATGAAAGGTGATCCAGGCAAATTGGTGACTATGGTGAAGGGAAGTTTGGAATCGAGTCGGGTAGATTATTGTCTGCCGAAAAGGTGATGGAGTCAATAGGGAAGGTCTCTGAAGGACGAGATAAATGGGTTCATGGGGCACTTAATGTTTGTGGAGAGAGAAGGGATTCAAGGATATAGTGAGATGGCAGGCTGGTAGGATTGAGCCATTAAAAAGGAACAGCTTTTTTGGAGCAATGACCTTTTCCAAGTCCGAAAAAAAAATCATGTTCAGTTTCTTTATAATTTTGAACTCTGACTCCTCGACCACCTCCCCAAATAACATCGCCCTCTTTGAGCAACTGAACGCCAAAGTGGAGGTGGGTGGGAGATGTATTGATGGAACAATGTGGAAGCAGGCAAACTTGGTCTTCTGTTTTAAGACGAAGGCATGAAGTGATGAGAAAGGGAATGTGAAGGATTTCAACCACGTGTGATTTTAAAAAAACATTATAATTCATATTCAGTAGTTCGATCTAATTTTTATAATAAAGGGTTGAGATGGTGATTGCCATTTGGAGAGAGCAATTTGCTCTGATCTGACAGAATAATGAATAAGAACTCTGCTAAAGCACTGCAAAAATAGATACAACAGTGGGTGGAAATTGGCTGTGCAAAGTGACGTTTGATTTAATTTTGCTGAAGGTAAGGCTCTGTCTTTTGAAGATTCCTCTTGCCTTGGACCCTGTTGCAGTATCTGGTGAGATGAGAGGTGGGTAGTGCCTGCACGGTATTTCTGAAGATGTCTGCTTTGAATTGTGATGGTTTCCGGTTTTGGGGTGACGCACTCTGCTCTTGCCTCCTTCCTTGTGAGGAAGCACTTTTTATTCAATGTAGAAACCTGGGTGACTGGCCCACCGAGGTTGAAAAGTGCTGGACAGAAGGTGAGGCGAGCAGATAAATTCCGACCCAGTGGCTGTGACGTGGTACTTGGGTTCTAGAAACCTTTTCTGATTGTGCAAAGAGAGAAACACTGAGTGAAGTCAGGAGTTGCACAAGTTTGAGGTTCTGAGAAAGAATGAGACAATGCAGTGTTCTGATTTCAATACAGCGAGGAAGCAAATGGGCAAAAGGTTGTGTAGGGCAAAGCATTTAAAGCTCAGGATAAAGAGATGTATATGTATGACTAAAATGGTGTCATTTGAAGCTTAGGAGCAACAAGTGGTTCAGTGGAGCATTGATAAAATGAGGATAAGATCAGTTTGATATGGGATCACCCATCGGATTTTTCTTGTGTTCCGTTGCATATTGCGAGAGTGATATTCAAAATGCTTGCTCGGGAACTATTGGGATGGACTTGGAGCTATTTTGAGTAGCAGGCTGTTGAGGGGCATGCAATGTTTGGTTTCTGCCCAGTGGCATGGCCAAAATAAGATGCTTGGCTCTTCGTTTAGGCACCTATCCTGCATTTCGGAGGTGCGTGTCCCCCCCCCCACCCCCCAAATCAGTGCTGCTCTGAATTTAGATGGTTGAAGTGCGGTCTACTCCTGAAAAATTGAATTAAACAATATAAATCACACTGTGAAGTGGAAATTTAGTGCTGACAAAAGTAGAATTACAGGATAATTTAAATTAAACGATTTTGAATTAAAAGGTACAAGACTGTTCTGCGCGTGAGCAGAATGCTTCTGGCAGAGCTGTGAGCTTTCGAACACTACGCTGTGCGTGTGCAGTGGGAAAGCCTGCCCAGGAACCTGACAACCGAGCTGTTCTGCAGGTCTGTGTACTTGCATCACGATGGCACTTTGTGTCATGATACAGTATGGTGAAGCCGCTCAGTGTGTGTCCGAGGCCACCCAGAGAGTTCGGTGTACTGGCACAGATTAGAATAGCTGGAAACCTGAATCCCTGCTGCTGTCGAGTGAATTTCGACTTGTAACGCTATCCAAGAAAGAGAGTACATCAGTGTTCCCTCTAATTTGTTTCTCATGCACGGTCCCTTTAACTGGCTGCGTGAGCCATTCACATTTTCGCGCATGCGCTGTTTCTTCCATATAAAAGCCGGTGAGCAGCCTCCGTGGGACCTCGACCACTGCGCAGCTTGGCGGGAACGTTAGAGAGCATTTATTATAGTGCCTGGTCACAATTCTCTGCACTTCCTAAAGTGCTTCACAGCCTTTGAAGCACATTTGAAATGTAGTCGCTGTTGTAATACAGGGAACGGTGACATTTGTGCACAGCAAGGTCCCAACACACAGGAGATTCATGGCCGGGTAATCTGTTTTAGTGATGTTGGTTGAGGGATACATATTAGCCAGAAACTCCCGGCGAGCTCCACTGCTCTTCAAATTGTGTCCTAGGATCTTTTAATGTCCAGCTGAGTGTGTGCAGACAGGGCCTTGGTTTAATGTGTAATCTTGAAGACTGCACAGAGGTGTCGGCCTAGATTGTGTGCTGAAGTCTCTGCAGTGGGGCTTGAATCTACGACCTTCTGACGCAGGGTGTTACCACTGAGCTGAGGTTGAAGCAAAGGCTCCGTAGATTGCAGTTTATATTTGGAGTTGATGATGCCCCATCCTGCAAAAGAGCCTTTAGTGTGTGGTAAAGATCTGAGGTGCAAGTGTTGGTGACATCTATTTTCTCTCTTACACCCCCACCCCCCTCCCAAAAATCCATTGATGATTTGGGTAAAATTGGAATTATTGCACATAAACTAGTTTGCTTAAACATTAATCGATCAAAATTTCACCTACAAAAAAATCATTGAACAGCAGCAGGATGAATTTCCTGAGCAGTTTGATTGAATTGGTTATTTAGTTGCATATTTAGAAATATTAGAGAGTTGCATAGCACTTACAACAGAAATGGGCCATTCAGCCCAGCAGATTTGTGCGGTGTTTATGCTTCACAGGAGCCCCCTAAATCGATGTTCCCTTTAAGTTGCGCGGCTGACCCACGCAGCTGGCTTATTGGCTTCTACATGTAAAAAACACGCATGAGCGGATGGGCCTCACAGCCTGTTAAAGGGGCCACGCAGCCCCCCAAAAATTACAGGGAACATTGCCTCCCACCCGACTTCATCTCACCCTATCAGCATCACCCTCTATTCCTTTCTCCCTGTGTGTTCATCCAGCTCCCCCTTTAATGCATCTCTGCTATTCACCTCAACCACTCCCTGTGGCAGCGAGTTCCACATTCTCACCACTCTCTGGGTTTCTCCTGAATTCCCTGTTAGATTTATTAGTGACTATCTTATATTTATGGCCCCTAGCTCAACCTTTTCTCTACATCTATTATAT
Organism: Pristiophorus japonicus; assembly: GCF_044704955.1. Taxonomy (NCBI): domain Eukaryota; kingdom Metazoa; phylum Chordata; class Chondrichthyes; family Pristiophoridae; genus Pristiophorus; species Pristiophorus japonicus. Next base: position 45,687,558 of record NC_091998.1, read on the forward strand.
CAACCCCAATCCTAATTTTCAAGACCTCCATTAGGTATCGGTGTATGTGTGGGCTGCCACTGTCACAGAGGCACTTGAGCTGCCTGTTCTGTAGATTATGTTGGAAGTAACAGCAGCAGTATACATTCTTGACTAAATGCTGAGACTTGCTATTTCACTGGCCTGATTGTTTCAAGCGGAACCAAATATTCTTCCTTGTGTTGGTATTAACCTGCTGAGGGAACAATACCTCACCCAAAAGGCTACTCCATGCACGGCCTTCACAGTGGAGGACATCACACCCGAGCCTGAAGCTGACCTTGTCCACCATCCACACATACTTTCCAGGAGCATGAACCAATGTTCCCTGTGAGCTGCACTATGTTCTGTGCGGCCTGTTTATTTCAATGCGCCGTCCCTTTAAATTTCTGTGCTTGCGCTGTATGTCCAATGGAAAAGCTTGAGCGGCCTGCGCTGGACATTGCAGATCACTGCACGGCCGCGCACGCTCGCAGCTTAGAGGGAACATCGGCAGGAACCCTGGCTGATTTTCTCTCACCCACAAATGCTAGGGTCTTAGTATTTAATATTCAAGAACAGAAAAACCTGAGCATTAAAAGTTAAACAGGCTTTCGGAAAGCAGGTGAGTGCAGCTCTAAGCAAGCAAGTACAGAATTATTTGAAAGACAACAGCATAACTTGGGTCTGCCGTCCCCACATTGCTGTGAAGAAGCACCAGTTACCGTGGCATGGCTCCACGTCAATATATCGAAGCACTGGTACCTGCAGTGTAACTTGGTTGTGCTGTCCCCAGGTCTGTGTACAGTACTAGTACCTGTCTTATAACAACAGCCTGAATGTGTTTTTGAAAAAAGAAAAAGCAGTGAATGGGATGTGTAAATAATTCGAGGCATGTACCTGGACACCGCCTGTATGTCGTCACTGTCTCATGTCCAACGTGGACTTATAATCTGTATTTTGCGGTTAGCCGACAGAGATGGTGCTCAGCGTGACAGTGCATATGGACAGCAGTGTTTCAAATGTGTGTGCACAATGGGCCTTCATGGTATCCACATTTGCCTGGCAAGTGGTGTGCCCCATAAGATATGGCCTCACCTCATGATTCGTTCCTTATCTGGTTACCTGGGTCAAAACTGCACTGTTGAGCATGACCCAGAGGTGCACTTTATGTTGGCAGAATTCAAGTGCCTGCATTCATTGTACTAATCTTTCTATCTTTTCGTTCTTTACAGCTGATATTATTTCCACAGTAGAATTCAACCACTCTGGAGAATTACTAGCAACTGGGGACAAAGGGGGTAGAGTCGTCATATTCCAGCAGGAGCAAGAGGTGAGTGCTATCTGCGTAGCGCATCAACAAATCCTTTCAGCTCCCGATTGAATAAAGTATCATAGTAAAGTTGGCATTGTGCAGCTTGGTGGTGTAAGACATGCCGTAGAGTGGTGCGAGTATCATTCATGGTAACCCATTGTTCCAGTGTTGTCACCATGCTTAATTTGTATATTGATAATAATGCACCAGGAAAAACTACACATGCCAACATGCTGTGTTGCATAGAATTACATGGATTTACAGCACAGAAATGGGCACAATTGAGGAACAGTGGAGGACTTTTAAGGAGCTCTTTCATAGTGCTCAATAAAAATATATTGCAGTGAAAAAGAAGGGCGGTAAGAGAAGGGATAACCAGCCGTGGATAACCAAGAAAATAAAGGAGAGTGTCAAATTAAAAACCAATGCGTATAAGGTGGTCAAGGTTAGTGGGAAACTAGAAGATTGGGAGAATTTTAAACGTCAGCAAAGAATGACTAAGAAAGCAATACAGAAAGGAAAGATAGATTACGAAGGTAAACTTGCGCAAAACATAAAAACAGATAGTAAAAGCTTTTACCGATATATAAAACGGAAGAGAGTGACTAAAGTAAATGTTGGTCCCTTAGAAGATGAGAAGGGGGATTTAATAATGGGAAATGTGGAAATGGCTGAGACCTTAAACAATTATTTTGCTTCGGTCTTCAGTGGAAGTCACAAAAACCATGCCAAAAATTGCTGACCACAGGAATGTGGGAAGGGAGGACCTTGAGACAATCACTGTCACTAGGGAGGTAGTTCTGGACAGGGTAATGGGACTCAAGGTAGACAAGTCCCCTGGTCCTGATGAAATGTATCCCAGAGTATTAAAAGAGATGGCGGAAGTTTTAGCAGATGCATTCGTTATAATCTACCAAAATTCTCTGGACTCTGGGTAGGTACCAGCGGATTGGAAAGCAGCTAATGTAACGCCTCTGTTTAAAAAAAGGGGTAGACAAAAGGCAGGTAACTATAGGCCGGTTAGTTTAACATCTGTAGTGGGGAAAATGCTTGAAGCTATCATTAAGGAAGAAATAGCAGGACAACCAGATAGGAATAGTCAATCAAGCAGACGCAACATAAATTCATGAAGTTTAACTAATTTATTGGAATTCTTTGAGGATATAACGAGCATGGTGGATAGAGGTGTACAGATGGATGTGGTGTATTTAGATTTCCAAAAGGCATTCGATAAGGTGCCACACAAAAGGTTACTGCAGAAGGGTACACTGAGTCAGAGGAAATGTATTAGCATGGATCGAGAATTGGCTGGCTAACAGAAAGCAGAGAGTCGGGATAAATGAGTCCTTTTCGGGTTGGAAATCGGTGGTTAGTGGTGTGCCACAGGGATCGGTGCTGGGACCACAACTGTTTACAATATACATAGATGACCTGGAAGAGGGGACAGAGTGTAGTGTAACAAAATTTGCAGATGACAAAGATTAGTGGGAAAGCGGGTTGTGTAGAGGGCACAGAAAGGCTGCAAAGAGATTTAGTTAGGTTAAGCGAATGGGCTAAGGTTTGGCAGATGGAATACAATGTCGGAAAATGAGGTCATCCACCTTGGGCGGGGGGGGCGGGGGGAAACAGTAAAGGGGAATATTATTTGAATGGGGAGAAATTACAACATGCTGCGGTGCAGAGGGACCTGGGGGTCCTTGTGCATAAATCCCAAAAAGTTAGTTTGCAGGTGCAGCAGGTAATCAGGAAGGTGAATGGAATGTTGGCCTTCATTGCGAGAGAGATGGAGTACAAAAGCAGGGAGGCCCTGCTGCAACTGTACAGGGTATTGGTGAGGCTGCACCTGGAGTACTGCGTGCAGTTTTGGTCACCTTACTTAAGGAAGGATATACTAGCCTTGGAGGGGGTACAGAGACGATTCACTAGGCTGATTCCGGAGATGAGGGGGTTACCTTATGATGATAGATTGAGTAGACTGGGTCTTTACTCGTTGGCGTTCAAAAGGATGAGGGGTGATCTTATAGAAACATTTAAAATAATGAAAGGGATAGACAAGATAGAGGCGGAGAGGTTGTTTCCACTGGTCGGGGAGACTAGAACTAGGGGGCACAGCCTCAAAATACGGGGGAGCCCATTTAAAACCGAGTTGAGAAGGAATTTCTTCTCCCAGAGGGTTGTGAATCTGTGGAATTCTCTGCCCAGGGAAGCAGATCAGGCTAGCTCATTGAATGTATTCAAATCACAGATAGATAGATTTTTAACCAATAAGGGAATTAAGAGTTATGGGGAGCGGGCGGGTAAGTGGAGCTGAGTCCACGGCCAGATCAGCCATGATCTTTTTGAATGGTGGAGCAGGCTCGAGGGGCTAGATGGCCTACTCCTGTTCCTAATTCTTATGTTCTTCTTTGACCCAATAAGGCTATGCCGGATGTTGATGCTCCATGAGCCTCCTCCTATTAACACACCCTTTTGTTCCTTTCTCTTTAATTCATTGATGCCTCAACCACTCCTTGTGGTAGCAAGTTCCACATTATCACCACTCTCTGATTAAAGGAATTTCTCCTGAATTCCTTTGATTTATTAGTGACTATCTTATATTTATGGACTTGAGGTTTGGACTACCTAGAAGTGGAAACAACTTCTCCAGTTCTACCCTATCGAACCACTTCATAATTTTAAAGACCTCTATCGGGTCACCTCTTTTATTTTTCTAAAGAAATGAGCCCCAGGCTGTTCAGTATTTCCAGATAGTTGTGCCCTCTCTGTTCTGGTATCACCCTTGTAAATCTTTTTTGCACTTTCTCCAGTGCTTCTGTATCCTTTTTGTAATATGGAGACCAGAACTGTGCACAGTATTCCGTTTGGTCTAACCAAAGTTCGATACAAGTTTAACATAACTTCTATACTTTCAGTTCTATTACTTTGTTTACACTTTTTATGGCCTTTAATTATTTGTGAATCTGTATCCACTGCTGTTCTATGTCAGTATTTTTTCCAGTTTACCTTCCCTTGTTCCATACTCATGCTCTCATACTTAGCTTTTTTTCACTCTATTACTTTGTTCTTTGCCTTACATTATCTTAAACTTTATTATGTTGTGATCACTGTTGCCCGGATGCTCCCCTACTTTTATCTGCTGAATCACCTCCCATTTTTAGATTCAGCAATGATTCCTCTCTTGGGCTTATATACTGGGTAAAGAATGGAGTCACACACTGTAAAACTCCATTTCCTTTCCCCTGCCAGTTTATTTATGGGTCGTTAAAATCTCCCATGATTATTATTCCATGCCTTTTATTCATATCAGTTCTCTCCTAGAAGTAATTTATTAAAATTCAAGTTGCAAAAAGTTCCCATGTAATTTCACCCGATTGTTTGGAAACCTTTCAAATTTTGCTTTGCACTGGTTGTTGTACTGCAGCGGATATGACGCGGAAGCGATACGAGATTACATCCAGGGAAGGTATTGCTGTGCCTGTCCAAGTTTAATCAATGGACTGTTGCACCTGAACTTTGCACAGTTTGAATTGGTGTGGAGGCGTAACCATTTGATGTGGGTGCTTTGTTGGGCCGAATGGTCTTTGAGGGAGGTTGGACCAAAACCAGAGAAGTTGTCTAGCTGTTGAATTGCTCCACATGCCTATAGTTACAGAAGAGATGGGTCTGTATCTTTGATACCTCTTTTATATATTAAAAAAAAACTATTTCCACTTCAGGCTGTGTTCCTTGGTGTGTTGATTGTAATGTGACTGAATGTGTACAGTTATGTGGTTCCAAAGTGGAACCCAGATTCACATGTTCGGCAGCGAGGAGTTGAGTTGAAATACTGGTTTTGATTGGGAGGAGTTGGAGCAGAATCCGTGTTCTCTCTCTCAAATTCTTTTGAAAGTACAAGTCCGAGGGAGTGTTACTGTGACAGTAATCTGTGATGACATAAGCATGCATGTTCTAATGAAGCAAGTGATGCATCAATCTGTGTATTATTGTATGGGGACTGCTGTGACAGCAGGACAGAACTGGGCTAACTTGAATGTCTAGTGCCACTTATGAGGTCTACCATGGCTTTGTAAGCAAAGAACACGTTTGCAGATTTGTTGACTGTGCAGGAATTTGATTTTAGAAAGTTTATTGCCTCAGTTCTACCTCCTAAAGTAAGACTGGACAGGTTTGCTTGTCTGAGCTATAATGGGAGTGCTGAACCTTGTTTTCAGCTAGTGATTTTTTAAATTTAAATCAGCAAGTTATTTAATCTTGGAACAGCACATGAATGTACATCCATCACAACTCAAACATTTCAAAGGCAAATGTATTCAATGAATTACTTGGAAGTTCACTGTGAAGTAGGCAACCAAAGTAAAATTCCATAAATAGCTCTGCAATGAATGACTTTCTGGTGTTTGAAAAGGGGATGTTGATCAGGACAGCAAGAGAACACTTTGATCTTTCAATAGTGCTGAGAGATCTGCAGTGTCTATCTGAATTGCCGAAACAGGCGCATTGAATATCCCTCACCTTATCCAAGAGAAAATTACCTTAAACCCCACCAAATTCAGAATTAAAAAAAAAAGACCCAATTACCTTCTCCCTCGATTTAAAAATTCTCATCCTTATTTCCAACTCCCTCCATGGCCTCGCCCCTCCCTATCTCTGCAATCTCCTCCAGCTCCCAAGATATCTGCGCTCCTCTAATTCTGGCCTCTTGAGCATCACTATTTTAATCACTCAACTATTGGTGGCCATGCCTTCAGCTGCCTAGGCCCCAAGCTCTGGATTTCCCTCCCTAAACCTCTCCGCCTCTCTACCTCTCCTCCTTTAAGACGCTCCTTAAAACTTACTGCTTTGATCAAGCTTTTGGTCATCTGCCCTAATATCTCCTTACGTGGCTCAATGTCAAATTTTGGTTGATAACAGTCCTATGAAGCACCTTGGGACGTTTTACTACGTTGAAGGCTGATGTAAATACAAGTTGTTGCAATTTCCCCATCCCGATTATAATTAGCGTAGCAGTGTTGATCTAATTTCTTTTGTTTCTTGCAGAACAAAAACCAGCCTCATTGCAGAGGTGAATACAATGTTTACAGTACTTTTCAGAGCCACGAACCAGAATTTGACTACTTGAAAAGTTTAGAAATCGAAGAAAAGATCAATAAAATTAGATGGTTACCCCAGCAAAACGCTGCACAGTTCCTGCTCTCGACAAATGGTAAGTTCCTTTTTTCCCAAAATTTAATTAATCCTCTTGCTCAGGATGGTTCCACTGGCAACGCTGCCTTCCGTACCTCGTCTAAGTAGCCACTATTCTGATGACGTCACCCAGTCTCCCACCTCAAAGTCGTCGCACGCTCGGGACGACTCGCACTGGAAGCTGCAGTGGCATGCTCCAGCTCTTTATACTCCCGACCTGCGGTGGTGTCTTCTCGCAAGTCGGGGTAGCCCCGGTGGCTGGTTAGAGCGTGGGCTGGAACATCGGCGGGGCCCAGGCACAGCGGAGGAGAGGGGAGATCGTGGCGGAGGTGTGGCAAATGAGGGTATGAGCCGAGGGTCATGGGGCAGCACGGGCCAGCCCACACTGCGATATGTGTGCGTACTAGGTCCGTGCAGCAGAGCAGGTCTCCAGTTGTCCTGGTTAACCTGTGCCACTGAATAAAGACCTAGCTCTGTCAAGCCCGTGTGGTGGCTGGTGTGCAACGGTCACCACACGTTAAAAAAAATCCACGCACAGGCATCTTCCATCCCTACCCGTGGAGTTCAGGACTGGAACATTGGGTCCTTCATTGAAACATGTATGAACTCATCCCTTTTGGTGTGGAAGCAAATCATCTCATTCGAGGGACCGCCTATGATGACGATTCTGATGACTCTTAACAGCGAATGTCAGCAGTCTATTCACTGTGCTAGTCATCATGGTCCTGCTCGCACCCCATTGTCCACAGAATGACACTTCCAACAGAGAACATGAGCAGGAATCTTGTCTTTTTCAGTCTCTCTTTAGCTTCCATTTCCCCAAAATGCCCCACTGCCGTCCTACTTGCAGAAATACTACAAAGAATGGTTTTGTGGATCTCGGACTGTTTGCAAATGATTTCTCTCCTCTTGTGAAGGCTTTGGGGTACTAGTCCACAGGTACTTGTTACCCTCTATTACCTCAACCTGGTGGTCACTCTCCATGCGAGAGCTGTCAGGCTGTTGAAGTCTGTCCTGTCCTGCACCAAGATGGAGCGTGGCACTAGATAGCAATTAGAATTGGGGTTTCTGGTTGAATTCCCCCACTTTCCATAGTGTGTGCTGTCGAAATCTCGACCTCCGAAAAGAATGAGTCTGACACTTACAGCTCCAGCAGAAGTTTCTTTAATTTACTTGCTAGCAAGGGGCAAGTCACACTCAGTCAATGGCTAAGTGAACACCTCCGCAATGGTACAGTTTCACAAGATATTTATACAGTAAAACCCAAGTTATGGCCTCTCCCTGTGTATTGGCTCTGTCTCACAGTCAGTGAATACAGATAGAGTTAATTACTATATCCTGGTCCTGACATGGTTTACAGATATTTCCTTTTGTCAGGGTTATCAGTTGGCCAGCAGGCCATTACTCCATGAGAATGAGGTAATGGGCTATCTTGTATTGCGTCAGGATTGTTCAATTTCTTGGTCAGTTTATCTGTTTGCATCAAATGGATGAGGTCTCTACAAGAGATAATGGCTGGTGGTTTGAGTCTAGAAGATAAGGGTGGGGTGACATGGAACTCCTGTCGTGTAGACAATAGGAGAGCACCATGGGGGGGGGGTACTTGTCTCAGCATGACTTGTCTCCTAGCTGTCTGATGGCCATCTCAAACCAGGTTTAGCTGTTTATGCAAGCTGACTGCTAAAATGCAGAAAGTTCTGGAAGGGCCAGGACTCCATTTTGTTATATATATATATATTGCAAAGGGCACACAAATACCGTATGGTATCAGCTTAGATAAAAATACATTTCCACATTCCCCCATTTTGTCCTTCACAAGGACAACTCAATCCATTCTGATCTTGTACAGTCTCTCCATTTCCATTTCCACACAAGAGCCTTCAGCAGTTGTTACTACCATAACTCTAGCCGCGGTCTCGGTAGGTAACATAGTTTCTCCCACCCTGGCACAGCAACACTTAACGACGACAAATAATAGATACAGGGCGAAGACTATCAGCAGGAATATGATCAAACCCTGTACCACAGATTTCCCTAGGGATCCCAACCATCCCGATGCCCAACCCCACAAGGTGATACCGTCCTGGCCAACTGTCTGTTTATACTCGATTACCTTTTTCCTGATGTATTCAGCTAGACTGCCGATTTCTTCTGATTTATCTGGGATATACATACAGCATACTTCACCTATTAATGCGCATGTCCCTCCCTCCTTGGCTAGGAGATAATCTAAGGCCATACGATTTTGGAGAGCCACTGTTCGAATAGCTACCATTTCGTCATTTATCCCTTCAAAGGCTTGGGAAGTTGCGTTGGCTACTGATTCGACTAAGTTAGCCAGTTCCCCTAACTGCCATTCGGTCAATGCTATTCCATAGGGTGGCACTATTACCTTGAATATTCCGTTTAGCCACGTCAAATTCCGTTTAAATCTGTGACTTCCATAGGCCTCCCTTGGAGTCTTTACTGATCTGATAAGGGGTACCACATATCCTAAGTAACAGGACCCTGTCCAGTTGGCTGGTAACCATGGGTAGGCTTTATGGCCACAAATAAAGTAGGTGCAATTATAGGACGTCAGCTCCTGGTCCTTTCGCGCCATCCCTACTCGAGTGGTCTCACCTTCCCACCCTTCACCTGGGGCTTTGTTATGGACCATTGTCCAGCCAACGGTTGCTATCTTTCTCTCAGTGGGGTTAGTTGTGGCTTGCCATTTAGTCATTTGGGAACACTTGCTGCGTCCCATTTCTGGTCCTTTAGTTTCATTACTCACTCGGCATATTATACCTTTGGGATTTTCTATTCTGGGAGTAATGCTTAGGAAGGAAGGCTGATGGTTATTATCATAATTGGGCTGGTACCATCCTTGGAAGGCTGTAAGTTCATACCCTGCCAACCTCCATTCTGTTTGCTCCTTCGTTTCTGGCCCCTTAGTTAGGTTTGTCCTTATTTGCACTGTCAACCATTCTACCATTTCTGATTCGTTAAAGGGGACAGATCTCAGGGGAATACCCCCTTTGGAGTGGACAGGCACATGGGAACATATCCAACAACTTGACAAGTTTCTTTCTTGAGCATACCGATGACTCAGTGCCATAAATACGTTTACGTGCAATTCCCTTCGGTGGCAGGTCTGTACCCCTGGTGTAATCAAAAATGCGAAGTAAAACCATGTCAAGCCCAGCACCATCAGTCCCCATAGTCCATACAGTTCCTTATTCAGTCTTCCTTTTTCTGTTCCTCTGGTTCCTTCTTCCCTTCCTCCTGGTCGGGTGCCCGTTTGCAATGGGATGCGTGGATCCATGTTGGTCTTTCCTTTACCTTGATTGCAGTATTGGTCGCCAGCAAGACCTGGTATGGTCCTTCGAATCTTGGCTGTAGACTGCTTTTTCTTTTAAAAATCTTGATGTAAACAAATTCCTCTGGCTCCAGGTTATGACACTTCCCTTCCGCTGGCTTGACTTGAGCTTCCTTTACCTGTGAATGAAAGCTGGAAATACATTTGGTTAGTGCAATACAATAATTCAACATGTTTTCCTCCATTTTGTGGATGTCCATTTGTTTTGCAGTAAATGGTGCTGTAAAAGGTAGTCGTTGGGGACGTCCCATAACTATCTCATGCGGTGACAGGCCTCTTGTTCTGTTGGTTGCAGATCGCATTACCATCAAAGCTAAGGGCAGCAGTTCTGTCCATTTCAGTCCAGTGTCATTGCATAGTTTTGCCAGCTTATTTTTAAGCATTCCATTATATCTTTCAACAAGTCCAACTGATTGTGGATGATAACTGCAATGAAAATGTTGATTAATCTGCAAAGCTTTACATATTTCTCTTATAACAGTTCCCGTGAAATGTGACCCGTTATCACTAGAAAGCTTAGCAGGGATTCCGAAGCGCGGTACGATTTCTTTTAACAAACATTTAGCAACAGTAGTGGCATCGGCCTTTTTACATGGAAAGGCTTCAATCCATCTAGAGAACACATCTACAATAACTAATACATACTTGAATCCCATACACATAGGTAATTCAATAAAATCCATTTGTAAATGTACAAAAGGCCCCACTGGATTTGGGTGGGAGCAGATTCTACTTTTTCCATCTTACCCGGATTCATTGTCTGACAGGTAACACAATTTTCACAGATTTGTTTTGCAATTGCTGAAATACCTGGTGCATACCAAGTTGCCAAAATATAATCTGCCAATCCCCCTTTGCCTGCATGTGTGAATGTATGAACACATCGGGCAATCCATGGAAGTAAGGATTTGGGCACCACCACGCGGCCGTCGTGGTGAACCCATATTCCTTCTGGATTTTTATAACATTGATCCTTCGTCCAGGTCACCACCTCCTCCGTACTGGCCTGTGTCTGAAAGGCCAGCACGTCATTAATAGTGGGTGGCGGGTCTGAGCAATTATTTTTCCTTAGTGGGAACAATGACACCTGCATTCCCCCTTTTGACAGAGCTGCTGACTTAGCTGCATTATTAGCTCTGGCGTTCCCAAGTGCCACCTCATTCGACTGGCCTGTATGTGCTTGGCATTTGATAATGGCAAGTTTCAAGGGGCATTGAATGGCTCGCAGGAGATTTTCCACTTGTTCTGCATTTTTGATAGTGGTTCCTGAAGAAGTCAGGTACCCGCGAATCTTTCAAATTTGTCCATAGTCATGTGATACCCCAAAAGCATACCTGGAGTCAGTGTAGATATTAACTGTGTCCTTCAGCCAGAATACAGTCTCGAGTTAACGCAAACAATTCGGCTTGTTGGGCTGAAAAGGAGTCTGGAAGAGAGGCTGTTTCGACAACATTAAACTGGGTTACAATTGCACAAGCTGCTCTAGGTTGGCCCCTATCATTTTGTAAGGCTGATCCGTCAACATAGTACACTAGATCAGGGTTACACATTGGTACATCTGTTAGATTGATACTTGGTTTAGTCACTAATTCGGTTACCATTTCACATGAATGGGGTTCGCCGTCGTCTTCCGTGGGGAGTAGAGTGGCTGGATTTAAGGTAGTGCATCTTTTGATAAGATTCGGATTTGATAACAGTTCGACCTCATATTTAGTGGTTCTTGCGGAGGTTAGGTGTTGGGTGGCACATTTAGTAAGTAAAATCTCGAGAGTGTGGGATATACAAAATGGTCTGATGATTTCGAGTTATTGTCTGAGCCTGTTGCATAGCATAATAAGCTGCTGCCAACGAAGGAAGACATCCGCGTGCCACTGGGTCTAGTTGGGTACTGAAATACGCTACCGGTCGCTGCCTGTCCCCATGTAACTGAGTCAAAACAGATTGTGCAAAACCCGATTTTGTGATGCACAAATAAGTTGAATAGCTTAGTGTAATCTGGTAATCCCAAGGCTGGTGCTGAAGTGAGGGGCTGCTTAAGACTCTGGAAAGCATTCCGGGATACTTCATTCCAAATCCTTCTTTAAGCATTGTGAGAATATAGTAGATTCATTCACAGTTCGTAGGTCATTGACAAACCTCCATTTGTCACTATTGGGCTTCTGAACCGGAAGAATCGGTGTGTTACACGGACTTCTCATTTATGCTTATAGTGATTCCCAGATCACAGAATGTAAAGTACTTGTTTTCTAATTTTATTAAAAGGCTTCCAAACCCAAGATTTTTCCAATGCACCCAAAATGTTGATCATGGAGATCACCTGAAATATCTCAAAATCCCAATTCAAATATTGTACTGCCACTTTTTATCAAAAAAAAATCCTCTTACTGAGCTAGAAGCTTTTGCACCAAGATTTTACACCAAGGACAATGAGAGTGTACTCCCCCAGCCTGCACCTTGAGAGACCCACAAAGGCTTTTAAAAAAAAAAAGGTATTACAACTTTTAACCACCGGGACCATGTCTCAACAAACCTACCCTGTGTGCATTTCCTAGCTCCGTAACTTCTCATCCGAATAAATCCACACCTGCGCTTCTAACTTAAAATGTCTTAAACTTCCCATATACAGGACAACACTATGAAGGGTTAAAAAACTTCACTTTGTTTGAAAAAGTGGGTGGAGCTAAAACAAACAGGCAGCTCCACAACCTTTCCAAACCGGTTTCCAGACACAAGGAAAAAACACAGAAGCACTCTCATTCAAAGACAAGACATTCACAAAAGTCTCTCTCCATTCAATAAAGCTTTTTTTTTGCTAGCTTTATTTTTTTTTTAATCCATAAGTCACTTTCAGGTTCTCTTTTTTTTAAATTTTACATTTGATTTACTTCCTCTGTTAATTTTACATGGGCTTGAAGAATCGGAACCCAGGCCTTTTCTATTACTTTCCTTTTTTTTTTCTCTTCTACCTGGATCTCTGTTTATAAGACACTCCTCTAGACATGTTGTTCTCTCTAAATTAAATGAACCATCGGGTGGAAATGGCCTGTTTTCACCCTTAGTCCACTTTACCGGTTTTTTTTTTCTGACCACAATTCTGGAGCATGACATAGGCTGGTGTGCCTTTTGTGGTGTTTTAACTTGCTCCGGCACCCATTCTGGATGATTAAGATTTTCCACAGTTTCTGATCTCTCAATCCTTTCGACCAACCGAGTTCTCTACGCCCACTTCTCCTGGCCGTTACGTGGCCTGAAAAGGCTCTTAATTCGGGCTCAGTCTGGGTGTGTGAGATATGTTGGCACGAACCAACCGTAGTTGATCAATCAGTTACTGTTTCTTTTCTTAATCAATCCTTGTGGGTTTTTTTTTCCGAATCACAACTTTCCCTAGTAACTCTTCCCGTTTCTCTAATGGCAATGTCGCACAAAGGTATTGCACACAACAGTATCACAAAGACAACAAACAATATTCTCAGTCTGCGTTGTACGCCACTACAGACCAAGTCCTTAACTTATCCTAATAAAAAACTGATAAAACTTATGGTTCCATACCCAAACTCTTATCACATAAGAACCTTTGATCGATTGCGCTTTCTTTTTTTTTCTCTACTCTTATCACATAAGAACCCCTTCCGAATTAAAAACAATAAAAATCTTATCACATAAGAACCAAGAACCCTTTTCGATCGACTAGCGCTCCCTTACCTATTGAAACCTTCCCCGGGCTGTTTCGAGATTTTTCCAGAACCTGTTCTCTTCTGCTGGCGAGCTGAGAAAGAAATGGTTATAAAAAAATACCTTTAGCTTTTAAATGTCGGGTCTTGTAGATTGCAGTACCTCCCCTGTGGACAACAGATTACATATGCGATTCAACAGTGAAGAAACCTCTTGTGAGCATAAGGCTCACATTGTTTGGCCACTGAAGCCTTTCACTGGAGAGGCACTGTGCCTGTATCCGTTTTACTCACAGGACAGAGAGTATGCATCTCGGTGGAACCTCCAAGAAGTAACTGTCGAAATCTCGACCTCCGAAAAGAATGACTCCGACACTTACAGCTCCGGCAGAAGTTTCTTTAATTTACTTGCTAGCAAGGGGCAGGTCACACTCAGTCAATGGCTAAGTGAACATCTCTGCAATGGTACAGTTTCACAAGATATTTATACAGTAAAACCCAAGTTATGGCCTCTCCCTGTGTATTGGCTCTGTCTCACAGTCAGTGAATACAGATAGAGTTAATTACTATATCCTGGTCCTGACATGGTTTACAGATATTTCCTTTTGTCAGGGTTATCAGTTGGCCAGCCGGCCATTACTCCATGAGAATGAGGTAATGGGCTATCTTGTATTGCGTCAGGATTGTTCAATTTCTTGGTCAGTTTATCTGTTTGCATCAAATGGATGAGGTCTCTACAAGAGATAATGGCTGGTGGTTTGAGTCTAGAAGATAAGGGTGGGGTGACATGGAACTCCTGTCGTGTAGACAATAGGAGATCACCATGAGGGGGGTACTTGTCTCAGCATGACTTGTCTCCTAGCTGTCTGATGGCCATCAGCCATCTCAAACCAGGTTTAGCTGTTTATGCAAGCTGACTGCTAAAATGCAGAAAGTTCTGGAAGGGCCAGGACTCCATTTTGTTATATATATATATTGCAAAGGGCACACAAATACCGTATGGTATCAGCTTAGATAAAAATACATTTCCACAGTGGTTGCTAAAGGAATATTCTCGCCCCAGTGAACTCCGCTCAAACCCAGGACCTTGCTGCACTGGTTGAACTACTCTTTGGGAACATTAAAAAGAATTTCTGAATGAGGAGATAGTTAACTTCTGAATTGAAGGATATGGAAGAATTGCTCAGTTTGTGATTGTTTTATAACTGGAGTTTGTGGGCATGATTTCGGAATCAATAAGTGCTTTTTAATGAGATAACAAAACAAAATTCTCTCACGTTTTCTCTTGCTAGAGTCCAGTTCTGCAGGTGAGAACGTTCCTTTGGTATCTCACTCATTTGTGAGTCCAGAGAGCATTAGCAGGCTATTCGACCATGGGGATTAGTTGGGTTAGTGCTCTGACCAGACATCCGCGAATTTGCAGCCTCTGGTACTGATCAGAAGTAGGATCCCTGGCTGACTTAAAAAAATAAATGTCCTACCCTTACTTGACCCAGGGCACCGAGGCCAGTTGTACCCCAGCTAAGATCAGTGAACTCAACTCAAGACAGTGAATCCATTCTGGGACATTTGTAGTCTGTGCAATTGTAACAAGCCGCAGTGAATCAGCCAGATAACTCATTGATGGTTCATTTGGTTGATTTTGGCGAGTTTTCCACTGAAGTTCCTCTCCGTTCAGTAGCAGACCAGATCTGACAGACCAAATGTAATGTTCTTTAACGTGTGAGGGGTTCTTTAAGTAACTGCCTGGAGAGGGTTTATGTGCTGTGTGATACAGCGAGTACTTTCTTTCCATTAGTTTTGATGTGCTTCTTGTGGATTGCAAACCAGTGGGGACTTAAACCTGTTTCAAGTCTTGCTATCTTGTGCTTTAGCCCATATCTTTAAAAAAAAAATTGAGCCCAGTATTCTGTGACTTGATGTGTGGGATTAGACACAGGAGTTTTTGTGAGTCTTGGAAAAACTCACCATTATAATTTTTGCGTTAAAATGCCTCTATGCGCTTCACAGAATGAATCCTATTTATAGTTTAATGACTTGTGTGGGAAGGAGTGGGTGCCAGCATCAATCTCGGACTGGCCTCAGTTACTCGAATGGCATCATTTCTTAAATTAGAAGAGTAGTAGCAGCGCTGGCGGAGAATGTGAGGTACTGTTGGGAGAGGGAATTCTTGTAAAACACAAATGAGTACGGGTTGTAATTTGGATCCTTGAAAGCTGTGCATTGAGGTAACTGGCAAATTGGAGACCATCATGTTTGGTTGGTGTCTATACGATTGATCAGAACCCATGGAAATATACACACGAGTAAATGGAGCAAACTGCATCACATACAATTGTGTGCTATTGTCTTCCTCTTTGTGACTGATTTTGCATATCCTGTTTTCTGCATCTGTTTGGTTGAATGCTGACTTCCCAAACCCCACTTTAAACACAGACAACTCTCGATTATCCGTACACGGATCCAACGGGAAACCGTTCTAACGGGATTTAAAATTCTGTTGCTTACAAGTGAAAAGACAGCTCCAAATAATTTGGAAAAATTGCCTTCCAAACACTTCTCATTTGTATTTGCTCATTCTCTCTCACATTCTCTCTCTCTCTCTCTCACTCGCACATTCTCTCTCTTTCTCTCTCTCTCTCCACATTTTCTCTCTCTCTCTCACACACTCTCTGTCACCGTAAAAATCACCCTCTTCTGCCCTTGTGTGTGCGGGCTGCAGCAGCCGCTGTCTCGCGACCACCGCTGACGTTGGGAACGGGGGCAGTGTCGTTTCCGGGCACAGAACCTGTACATGCATGCTGGTAATGTCCATCTTTTGTTACTGTTTGCAGCTGGTTGTATTGATTCATTAAAGTTTTAACTTTAAAATGTAGACTCACCCTAACGGAAAAATCATTTACCCGGAATAGCCCAATCCCCGTGGGACCCGGATAATCGAGAGTTGTCTGTACTATAACTGCTGACCACAGATGCATTGTGGCCTATAACAATTGCACGAAAGTGCTGGAAATACTCAGCAGGCAAGGCAGCATCTGTGGAGTGAGGAGCAGAGTTACCATTTCAGGTCGATGACCTGTGATTAAGCCCTTATGAAAGCAATGATGAGCCCAAACCCCACGCTCTATTGGCTGTCGAAATTTGATATAATCTTCACATTGGCCTTCATCTGATCCCCAACGTGGGGGAAAGAAAGTTCTGAAGACATCCAATGGGAATTTGTTTTTATGTTGAACTGCGGTACCCTATGTGTAATTCAAGCTATGTGAGATGTCGTCTTGAGTGATATCTCATCCCCTGCCTTTAATGCAATTGCTGACATGACAACTGAGCTATACCACAAGATCTGACATCGCTGCACAATTATGCAAAAGCCACAGTTCTAACCATGGAAAATACTTTCATGGTCATCTTGGAATTAGAATTTCCAACTCGGGAAGGGGCTAATGAATCTATCGTACCTGTGGCAGGGCTAGCTTTTTAACTGGCAGAGTGTTTCAATCTCAATTCCTTACCTCTTCATATCGATTTATATTCTTCCTTTTCAAGTAGTTACTTGGTTCCTTTATAAATTGTTATAATCTCTTAAAATGGGTATTGTGGTGATACTAATCAGTTACCATGGAGATCGGGTAAGGTTTCAAATTGCCATTGTGAGCTTCAGATGACTATACCTGCAAGTATATTCTGTGTGGGTGTTATGTATATCTTTATCTATTGAGGAAATGGTAATGGAGTAGAGAAGGAGAGTCCTGTGGAGACAAAGGCTTGTGAATGTGCACTTGTTATGAAATAGTTACTCTATAACTTAAGGTTTGTATTTAGGTGTCAGCCGTGGCTCAGTGGACACCACTCACTTCTGAGCCAGAAGGTTGTGGGTTTAAGTCCCACTCCAGAGACTTGAGCACAAGATCTAGGCTAACAGTCCAGTGCATTACCGAGGGAGTGCTGCATTGTCGGAGGTGTCATCTTTCAGATGAGAACTTAAACCGAGGCCTTCTGTGCCCCCTTGGGTGGAAAAGTAAAATATTCCATGGCACTATTCGAAGAATTGGAGAGGAGTTCGACCAGTATTGGCTAAAATTTATCCTTCAAACAACATCACTGAAAACAAATTGTCTGGTCACTTATCTCATTGCTGTTTGTGGGACTTTAATGCGTTAATTGGTGGTTACGTTGCCCTACATTGCAGCAATGACTACACTTCAAAAATACTTAACTGGCTATGAAGCACTTGGGGGATATCCTGAGGTCATGAAAGACGCTATATAAATGCAGGTTTGTTCTTTTTTTCCCCTTAATTCTTGAATTTTCTTGGAAGACGAAGCACTGTGGTCGTTGATGGCTTTTTTTAAACTTGTCTTTGGCTGAAATCAAGATTTTGCACAACTAATCAGAAAAAGTATGATGTTTTTGTGCGATGGGCACATCAAGACCCTCATTAAACATGTTGCCCTGGATTTTTTGGTAAGAATAACTGAAGCTATCAGCGCTCACTGTTTGTTATTAAGTAGTAAACCAGACAGCATTGTTGGCATCCGTACATGTGCAGTTAAAACGTGGAAATCAGGAAGTTGTTGCTCGAATTTTCCTCCACAAGCTTCGCTACAGCGTTACCATGTCAAGGGACTCGGCATTCAAACAGGGCGTGAGTTGCTGTACTTACCCACTGGATACTCACTAAACACGCCAGAAAGATTTGGATCTTTTCCATTCAAGTGACGTTTTAATAGTGTGATGTCCTAATAACTGTCAAACAATCTTTCTGGCACTGAAAATTAATGTTTACAAGTGTGGAGTCTCATCCCATCAAACTTAAATTATTGGAGATTTTAAAGAAATTTAATTATTTTTAACTTATTCTTTCTGGTTCTCTTATCTCTCGCAATTCCATCTTTCTTTCCCTCTCTTTATTTTGCTTTCTGTACATGATTTTCCATTGAATTCAATATTCTATCTTACACTTCGGGTTTAGATTCTGTGTGCCTAGGTAAGGATTCTTCAGTCTGGTTAGAAACATAGAAAATAGATGCAGGAGCAGGCCGTTCGGCTCTTCGAGCCTGCACCACCATTCAATAAGATCATGGCTGATCATTCACCTCAGTACCCCATTCCTGCTTTCTCTCCATACCCCTTGTTCCCTTTAGCCGTAAGGGCCATATCTAACTCCCTCTTGAATATATCCAATGAACTGGCATCAACAACTCTCTGCGGTAGGGAATTCCACAGGTTAACAACTCTGAGTGGAGAAGTTTCTCCTCATCTCAGTCCTAAATGGCTTACCCCTTATCCTAAAACCGTGTCCCCTGGTTCTGGACTTACCCCAACATCGGGAACATTCTTCCTGCATCTAACCTGTCCAGTCCTGTCAGAATTTTATGTTTCTATGAGATCCCCTCTCATCCTTC
The DNA here is from genome assembly GCF_044704955.1 of Pristiophorus japonicus. Taxonomy (NCBI): domain Eukaryota; kingdom Metazoa; phylum Chordata; class Chondrichthyes; family Pristiophoridae; genus Pristiophorus; species Pristiophorus japonicus. Next base: position 45,706,491 of record NC_091998.1, read on the forward strand.
TAAACTCCAGTGAATGCAGGCCCAGTCGATCCAGTCTCTCCTCATATGGTAGGCCTGCCATCCCTGGAATCAGTCTGATGAACCTTTGCTGCACTCCTTCAATAGCAAGAACGTCCTTCCTCAGGTTAGGAGACCAAAACTGAACACACTATTCCAGGTGAGACCTCACTAAGGCCCTGTACAACTGCAGTAAGACCTCCCTGCTCCTATACTCAAATCCCCTAGCTATGAAGGCCAACATACCATTTGCCTTCTTTACCACCTGCTGTACCTGCATGCCAACTTTCAATGACTGATGTACCAATACACCCATGTCTCGTTGCACCTTCCCTTTTCCTAATCTGCCATTCAGATAATCTGTCTTCGTGTTTTTGCCCTCAAAGTGGATAACCTCACATTTATCCACATTATACTCATCTGCCATGCGTTTTCCCACTCACCTAACCTGTCCAAGTCACCCTGCAGCCTCTTAGCGTCCTCCTCACAGCTCACACCGCCACCCAGCTTAGTGTCATCTGCAAACTTGGAGATATTACACTCAATTCCTTCATCTAAATTATTAATGTATATTGTAAAGAGCTGGGGTCCCAGCACTGAGCCCTACGGCACCCCACTAGTCACTGCCTGCCATTCTGAAAAGGACCCGTTTATCCCGACTCTCTGCTTCCTGACTGCCAACCAGTTCTCTATCCACGTCAGTACATTACCCCCAGTACCATGTGCTTTAATTTTGCACACCAATCTCTTGTTGAAGAGACATGCTGTTGCTTGTCCTGTTTACACAGGTCCCAGATTCCCTGTGGAGTGTGCCATGCTACTTTGACTGTGGTAACTGAAAATCGCGGTGTAAAAGCCAACAGAAATTCTGTGGGCAGGTGTAAGCATAATGAATCACGAGTGCCGTGCCGTTCGCCGCTGATTGCAAAATCCGGCAGTTTTTCGGCATGCAATTTATACTTGGATTATTTTGCATTCCGAGTTTTTGGTATCACTAGCACTGCACTTTCCAAAGTAAATCTGTGGATAATCTGCTTTGTGGGAGGATAATTAACAATTTACCAAAAGCTAGTGTTGCCAAGCCTGCATTTATCACAAGGAAACGCCACAGATCTATTAATGGCAGTTTAAATTAACAGCTCCTTCCATGCAGATAAAGGCTGCTGGGAGTAGATTTGCTAAACCTTCATCTCAACACCGTTCGCTAGAGTAAAGACAATTGTGGAAATAAAGAACAACAATTTGATCCATTAGGCCTGTGTTTTTAATGGGTCTCAATCCAACCGATAGACTTCGACAAAACCGTAATCCCTGTGACAAGGGTGGCAGAAGAGGCCTTTGCTCACCTATCAGTATGAGATTTGCTTACCTTGGATTTCCTCCCAGGTATTTGGCCTGCGTGACTGTATGAACAGGTTTCTGATTTCTGTAATCGAGCTAGATTAATGCAATTATTGTAAACGGGTATCTGAATGCTCTGAATTCTAATACAGATCACAGGGGTTTTAAAAACCCACCGTTAAAGGGGTCATAAATTTACAATTGTTTTCACATTGTCGAAATGTTCAGAGATTTAAAAACATCTGCCCAGGTTGATAATTATTGTGACAGCATAAACTTGGAAAAACTTACAATGTCTAGTTTGGCTCTCATTTGATGGCCTCCTGAGATGCCAAGTGGAGAAATGAGGTACCTCCCACAACAGATCTCAGTGGGCAGGTTGATGCGACGGAGACTCAGGGCCACAGTCGTGCTTCGGGTCGTCCCTCACCTTCCACATGTGGAGCAGGTGGCCACAGCGTCCGTGCCCTGTGCGAATTGGGTCGGACGCTGCCCACTGTCTCCGAGGGAGGTCGAAGCCAGGGACCTCTGCTGTTGGGTCAGTGAGAACAACCTACGCATGGCCTCCCTGTATGTGCTAGTGTGCCAGCTAATGTCATCAAGGGGATGAGCGAAAGCGGCCTCTCGGTCTGAAGCATCATCATCATCATAGGCAGTCGCTCGAAACGAGGATGACTTGCTTCCATGCCGAAAAACTGATAAGTTCACAGGTGTTTCAATGATATTCCGGATCCTGAAGGGTGGAAGATGCCTGTGCATGGATTTTTTAACATGTGGTGGCCATTGCACCCCAGCCACCACCTGGGCCTGACAGAGCTCAGCCTTTATCCAGTGGCAAGGGTTAACCAGGACGACTGGAGACCAGTTCTGCTGCACGGGCCAATTGCGCAAACCTATCGCAGTGCTACCCTTGGGCCCTCGCCTCTTCTGGGCCCCGGTCTGAAGCATGAAAGTATTGGAACAGCATAAACTGTGAAAGTAGTTAAATATTTATGGTAAATTTTCTCTATATTCGTGAATTGCATCAGTTCCCTGAAATGTTATTTATTGCCAAACAGACAGTTTCTCTGCTTACTGGCACCTTTGTTATAACCGGGAATATGTTTGGAGCACTAATACTCTGCCTCTCCCTGCCCACCTGACTGTGGAGGATGCCGCAGTGACCAGATGCTGGCCAACATGTACCCTACCCACTGCCACTGCAGTTTTCAACACAAACATATTTCACGTCCCGATGCTTTGCATATCTTAGATGGATCCTTATCCAAATCATTCACTTCACTATGGATAAGGATCCATCGTAAACTTTATCTAAACATTGTAATTGTTTTTTTATTCATTATTCTGAGAAGAGGAGGTGGGGGGAAGAAATGAGCTTCACCGCATTTATTTAAAAAAGATATTGGTGAATCCCACATCAGAGTACTGTCAGCTTGTCAGGAATGGCTGTGATTTGGAAGTTAGTTCTCCGTTAACTGATTCCGGACATTGTGAATCACAAAACATGGTCTTCAGTCTTCCTTCTTACCCAACCACCCTTAATAAAATGGGAGAAGCGCAGGGTGTTCTCCCTGTGAACTGGACACAATGCCTCCTTCAATTCTCCCACTGCTATTTGTCAGACCTCGAGTGTACAAAATGGCTGCTGGGCTTGCCTGCACAAGTCACACAGCGCTTGAATATAAGTAATGGTAAGTGAATAATTTTGAGACATTGAGAGATGTGATAAATCCCCATGTAAATTTAAGCCATTGTTTTATTTTGTATAATGTAAGAGTGCAATTAACACTTGGTGAAATCCCGCAGGATTCTGCGGCAGTACTGTGTCTGAACAAAAGAGCAAGTTGTAGAAGAAGAAAGTCTGTCCCCGGATTGTTCTGAGTGGGGGGGGGGTTCACAAATTGGTTTGGAATTGTGGCCCCTATTGCAATGAATAGGCCACGCAGCCTTGTCCCCATCGACTGTGTCACTGGAGCAGCCTGGCAGCATAAGTAAAGTGACTGTCAGAAACATTGAATGATACCGACCTATCTAATCCATTGCATCAGGTTTGCACTGTCCTCCACCAGGCAGAGCTTTTTAAAAATGGCACTCCCACTGACCTGGTGGAGGACAGTGCAAACCTGTGCAATCCCAGTCCTCCTTTGACCAAAACTAGCAAAAAAAAAACACGTTAACTGGTCATTCATCTCAGTGCTGTTTGTGGAATGATGCCGTGCACAGAATGCATTGCCACAAACAGTTTACTTGATACGGACTGAGCCCCACAGTCCTGGACTTGAGAGGAAACGGTGTAATTGCATCTTTTAAGCGATTTTGTGGGTCAGTATTTTGAGTGAACTTCTAAGTAAATTAATAACATTTTTCCATCTTTAGTAAATTTATTCTGGTCGTACTGCTTTCAGCATCCGCTGTGATGCAATGGATTAGATATGTCGGTATCATTCAATGTTTCCGACAGTCACTTTGCTTATGCAGTTAGTGAACGTTGATGAGACGCCCGCCTTTCACAAATGGATTCATGTTAAAATGTCCCTCTTTGATTTTGTACACACTGGACTCCAGGCACTCGGATACTCCAGTGGACTCTCTCTCTGATGCAACTCTATCTGATGCAATTCTGTTTTGTTTGTTAGATAAAACAATAAAGTTGTGGAAAATCAGCGAAAGAGACAAACGACCAGAAGGTTATAACTTGAAGGAGGAGGATGGTAGATACAGGGATCCTGCCACAGTCACTACACTTAAGGTGAGCTCGCGGTATTAAAAAAAAAGCTAGCCGCTGCAAAATCTACAGACCCAACGAGAAATAAACAGTAATCAAAGTATGACGTCACAACAGTGGAAGGAAGTGATTGGTTCATCCATATTAATTGAATCGCAGGACGGAGTGAATAGAAAGCTAAAGACTGATTTAACTTTTCTTCAATTACTGATTTTCTGATTTTAACTTAATAATTATTCTATATATTTAATTTTGTTTAACTATAATTATTCTTGATTGTAGTGATTCTAATATTGTAGAATCTTTATTTTATTTTACTATTTACCATGGAAATTGAATTTGTTTTCTTTTTCGCTTGTGTCTATTTGTGTGTGCATTTTGCCTGCCACTTCAGACCCGAGCCACTGACTTTACACTTTTTCCCGCTTTTTGTCTCTTTCCCTCACTGGTCAGTATCTATTTTTCTTTTGTAACACTGCTGTGAAGCGCCTTGGGACATTTTACTACGTTAAAAGGCGCTACATAAATAAAAGTTGTTATTATTATAAACTGCTTTTCAGTTTACAGGAATGTACTTTATGCATCAGCAATGTTTGGTGCTGTACGAAGTCTGGAGTAAATCATTTCTTTCAAAGGAAAGTTCCAAGACGCTTTATATTTGTTGGGACTGTTGATGCTGTTTCAGGGTACCGGTTGTTGCAGAGTTCCTAAACTCCGCTATTAATGCGGAGACCGGAGACCAGAGCCCAAACGTGGGAGGGCTGTGTCCAATGTTTAATTAAACTTGTGGCCCCAGCTCAATGATGGTCAGAACAACAACAACTTGCATTTATATAGCGCTTTTAATGTAGCAAAACATCCCAAAGCGCTGCACAGGAGCGTTATCATACAAAATTTGACACCGAGCCACATAAGGAGATATTAGGGCAGATAAACAAAACAAATAGGTGCAGGAGCAGGCCATTCGACTCTTCAAGCTTGCACCACCATTCAATATGATCATGGCTGATTATGTAACTTCAGTACCCCACCCCAGCCTTCTCTCCATACCCCTTGATCCCTTTAGCCATAAGGGCCACATCTAACTCCCTTTTGAATATATCCAACGAACTGGACTCAACAACTTTCTGTGGTAGAGAAGTCCACAGATTCACAATTCTCTGGGTGAAAAAGTTTCTCCTCATCTCGGTCCTAGATGGCTTACCCCTTAACCTTGGACTGCGACCCCTGGTTCTGGACTTCCCCAACATCGGGAGCATTCTTCCTGCATCTAACCTGTCCAATCCTGTCGGAATTTTATATGTTTCTATCAGGTCCCCTCTCATTCATCTAAATTCAAGTGAATATAAGCCTAGTTGATCCCATCTTTCTTCATACGTCAGTCCAGCCATCCCTGGAATCAGTCTGGTGAACCTTTGCTGCACTCCCTCAATAGCAAGAATTTCCTTCCTCAGATTAGGAGACCAAAACTACACACAATATTCAAAGTGTGATCTCACCAAGGTCCTGTACAACTGCAGTAAGATCTCCCTGCTCCTATACTCAAATCCTCTCGCTATGAAGGCCAACATGCCATTTGCTTTCTTTACTGCCTGTTGTACCTACATGCCTACTTTCAATGACTGATGTACTATGACACCCAGGTCTCGTTGCACCTCCCCTTTTACTAATCTGTCGGTTTTAATAAAGAGGGAGGTTTTAAGCAGTGTCTTAAAGGAGGAAAGAGCGATTTAGGGAGGCAATTCCAGAGCTTAGGGCCTCGGCAGCTGAAGGCACGGCCACCAGTGGTGGAGCGATTAAAATCCAGTGTGCGCAATAGGCCAGAATTGGAGGAGCGCAGAGATGTTGTGGAGGGTTGTAGAGCTGGGGGAGATTACCAAGATAGGATGGTGAGAGGCCATGGAGGGATTTGAAATCAAGGATGCAAATTTTAAAATCGAGGCATTGCTTAACCAGGAGCCAATGTAGGTCAGCGAGCACAGGGGTGATGGGTGAATGGGACTTGGTGCAAGTTAGGTCATGGACAGCTGAGATTTGGATGAGCTTAAGTTTATGGAGGGTGCAGGAAGGAAGGCTGGCCAGGGGTGCGTTGGAATAGTCAAGTCTAGAGGTAACAAAAGCATTGGTTTGTTGAGAGTTTCAGCAGCATGTTCTTGTAGGCCAGCTAGATTACACTATGGTCTGTGTTTTCTGTTGTCTATATGTGGTGCTTGTGAGCAAGGATACTGTATTGTACTGTGTTTTTTCTGTGTTTATTAATTTTCCAGCACATTATCTGTTGCTGTATGAGGATATACAAGTTTAAGTCACAGAGGAGGCATTCAAACCATTGTGTCTGCCAACTGTAGTAGATCAATCCAAAACTAATCCCATTATCCTGCCCACTCCCTGTAGGAATGCATCCTCCTCGGTTTATCCACTTTGCTGTTAAAAGATAAAAGTCTGCCTCAGCTACTCCCCGTGACACATCATTTCACGCTCCAGTAATTCTCTGGCCCACAGAACGTTCTCGTAACCTCGCTCTCCTTGTGACATTTTAAATTGATGACCTCCATCACTGACTTCCCAAACGCAGGACATATTCCTTCTACTCAAAGTCCTTTATCATTTTAAAACGAAAAGAAGATTTTTCTGAAATGGAACAGCAATGTTCCCTGTGAGCTGCGCTTTGTTCTGTGCGGTCTGTTTTTTTTTACTGCGCGGTCCCGTTAAATTTCTACGCATGCACGGTGTTTCCAATAGAGTAGCCGGTGAGCGGCCTGTGTGGGACCTTGCACTCCGCGCAGCTTACATAAGAACATAAGAAATAGGAGCAGGAGTTGGCCATTTGGCCCCTCGAGCCTGCTCCGCCATTTAATAAGATCGTGGCTGATCTGATCTTAAGCTCAGCTCAGCTCCACTTCCCCGCCCGCTCCCCGTAATGCTTGACTCCCTTATCGCTCAAAAATCTGTCTATCGCCACCATAAATATATTTAATGACCCAGCCTCCACAGCTCTCTGGGACAGAGAATTCCACAGATTTATGACCCTCTGAGAGAAGAAATTCCTCCTCATCTCCATTCTAAACCCCTTATTCTTACAGAGACCCTTGATAACCAGTACTTGTTATCTTGTGTAGCTGATACTACCTGTGTACGGGGATGACCTCCACTTGTGCCGGCGTTTGCCCCGCTCCTTCCCCCATCTCACACAACACTTTCCAAAAAAGTTGCGTGAAAGTCGTGTTCTGCTCTGCTGTTTTCTCCCTCATTCTTCCAGGTTTAACGTTTTGTTTCTGCTCGTTCCCAGGTGCCAGTATTCAAACCAATGGATTTAATGGTTGAAGCCAGCCCTCGAAGAATATTTGCTAATGCACACACATATCATATAAACTCTATTTCAGTCAATAGTGACTATGAAACTTACTTATCAGCGGATGATCTTAGGATTAACCTGTGGCATTTAGAAATCACAGACAGAAGTTTTAGTATCCTTATCTATGTGCACTTGAATCTCGTTCTAGGTAATTATTTTTGGCAGCGTTTGTACTGAGCTGACTTTTCTCTTCTGTACAAAGGATTGATCCACACCTTGTTTTATTAAGATAGTTGGTCCAGGCAGTGTGTGACTGAGCTATATAGGCCAAGAATGTCTTCAGCTCAATTCCCAGCCTGTGCTGAGATAGGTGATAATGCCAACCAGGATTTCTATACGGTACTGCAATTTGGCCTCACTGCCCTGGGCTGGAAATCGGATGGAATCGCAGCTCCTCCTCCTTGCTGTCCAGTGATCCCTGTGCATGAATCTCAGATAAAGGCTCTGCTGTCCTTCCAAGGTCAAATATCTAGACAATGCTCACTCGATTCGTGAATGAATAGTGGCCACTTGGGAAAAGCTTTGGACTGGTCTGGCACCTCTGGAACTCCCATCCCAGCAGGAATTAACGCCTTCACGAGAGGAATGGGATAACTGTCTTTTGGAGGATAAAATTGGTCAAACATTTATTGTGCTCACCTGAAAGGGCTTCCTCCCCATCTCTCTCCTCTTGTTCTCTTTCCCACACCATCTCAAACTACAAATTGTTCATCTGCAAAGAGTGAGCTGCTATATCTGACTTGCCACCAGCTTACGCCCTCCCCATCTCCTCCACTCTGGCAGATCAACTCAGTCGAGTTTGGCAGCTCCTTCAGGGAGCTTACATGAGTCATGCACTCTCTGGCACAGCATGTTGCACAGCAGCGATGCCTGACCAGGCTGCAACAGGCACAGCCCTTTTTGTTGGCAGAGCATAGACGAAACCTGTTTGGCAGGTAAAACGGGCAGTGACGGTGTTTGAGTTGGTGATCTGGACGATGGTGATCTTTGCGGAATGACGCAGTTCTGGTGCAGACTTGGAGAGTGAGCTCTGAAGGATGTAAGGCAGTGCGTGAGTGATGCGAGTTGACTCCTGATTAGGGATGGGCAGTCACGTGATGAGCCAGGCTTTCCTGAGACTAAGGCAGTGGGAGTTTCGGAAATATAGTAGGAATCAAGTTTATTATTTGGATAAGAATCGATCATTCCTTAAACCTGCTACAGAATCAAGTTGCAATCAGCTGGTGGAGGCCATCCCATTGTTGTTGCATTTAAAAAAAAGAGGTCCAACCATCATTAGCTCATTCGAAAACCAGTTGTAAGTAGGTGGCGGAAACTCGGAACATCCTTCATTTTCACTGGCAATTTCTTACTGGGGGTGTTGGCGACTTTGATAGAGCAAGAGTCAATGTGTGAAGCGGTTAATGGTGTGATTGAGTGACATGGTGGGTAGGATATAGATGATCGTCTTGGGGCTAATAGTCTTTACCTGTTCCCAATATGATCCATCACAGAGATGAATGGTACATGAATGTTTTTCTTAATTTTGAAGATGTTTTATTTTTGCATTGCAACAAAAGGGGATCCTTTTTCTTAGCTGTAACTTAAAAGAAAATGATTTCTCGGAAAGACAGCTCGCAGACGTTAGCTGAAGATGGCTTTTCCCATCCTCCAACCAGGTTGGCATTTTGTCTGGCCGGTAATCCGAGTATTGTCCTTGATGGCCTGTGTCTCAGATATTGTAGATATCAAGCCTGCTAACATGGAGGAGCTGACTGAAGTGATTACGGCAGCGGAGTTCCACCCCAATCAGTGCAACACATTTGTATACAGCAGTAGCAAGGGAACCATTCGATTGTGCGACATGCGAGCAGCTGCCCTGTGTGACAAACATGCCAAATGTAAGTGTGCTCCTCGGACGCTTATGCTTTAATGAATTGTGTATTAAATAAATATTCCTTTTGCACGGCTCCGAATCCACTACTACAAACCAGCGGCACCGACCCAGGACTGTTTGGTAGCCACTAACATTTACGTGGCCTGCTTCAAACTGTTTGCGGGTAACCACAGGATCCAGACTACCTGTTCATTGGCCTGACGGGCAACAAGTGTAATTTGCTCAGAAATGTACTGTTTTTATTTCTGTATCTTGTAGCATTACTTCAGGCCGCTCTGATGACTGAGTGGGTAAAACGTGCTGCTGGAACATAGAAACGAGGAGGGTCCCAGGTTTGATTTCTGAACTGACTGATCTAACATTGCAATTCTGGTGCTACAGCATTACGCCCTGTATTTCCTCAACTTCCACCTCGCAATAGTGCCAAACTGCACTGGCTCTCTGTTCCCAAGTGAATTGATTTGATTATTTTATACTCTAACTTTTAAATCATTCCGTGGCATTGCTCTTTCCTACCTCAGCTGTGTTTGCTGCATTTTTCCTGCTCCACAATTGATGGTGACTCATTCCGTCACAGTGTCCATAAACACCTCGCCAGCTTCCTCCCTGTTCAACAAGCTCCTTAAAAACCCCTTCTCTTCAGTTGCACATCTGCTACCACCCAATCTCCCTTCTGTGTGTTCACTTTTTTCTTCTCTTTGTCCTTCAGAGAACTCCAAGGTCCCCCTGTGTGTGTGTGTGTGTGTGTGTGCGTGGAGCACTAGAAATGTAACTTGATGGAAGAGTTGTAGTTTACTTGTCACAAACTTTATCAATTTGCTTTAACCCTTGTTGCGCATGAGTGAGGTGACCTGGCCAGCAAAACTCAGCAGCACCTGATTTACCAATGAATTCTGTCGATTGGCATCGAGCGTTAATTTACAACATTTCTAGATGGTTAAGAGGGAGAACACCCATGATTCTTGTTGAAAACCGAGTCCCCTTCACACAGGAATTTACAGGGCAATTACAGCCCACCGTGTAGGTCTGAATGTCTACAAATGATCACGGACCATTCTTGTCCTTCAGTTACTTTCCTTGTCAAATGTGATTAACAAGACGACTTCTTCAAAAATTGGTTTTGTCAAATGCGCCAGCATTACTTGTAAAGACAGCGTGCCTGCTAGTGCTGAAGCTGACTGGTATGACTTGGATATAACTACTGAATCAAAAGGTGTTGAATATATTGTAAAATCAAGGCATCAGGTACTTCGACACGAACGAACAGAGGGGGCCAACTCTCTGGGTATTAACCATCCCAACTTTTTTTTCTCCCACAGTGTTTGAAGAGCCTGAAGATCCCAGTAACAGGTCGTTCTTCTCAGAAATAATTTCTTCAATATCAGACGTCAAATTCAGTCACAGTGGTCGCTACATGATGACACGAGATTACCTATCGGTCAAAATCTGGGACTTAAATATGGAAAGCAGACCTGTGGAGACTTACCAGGTAGGTGGCCTCTGGCCATTTTGCGTTGTGTGTTTCTCTGACAGCTTGGGATACTGCTCACTTATTTGTTGTGTGAATTTTATGGTTATCAAGGTGAGGGACATTGATGCTAGGGAACACTTTCTACTTGATGTACTCGGTGTCAGTATCAAGCATTTCGAGGTCAGGTACAGCACAGGTTAGATACAGAGTAATGCTCCCTCTAACCTGCTCTAACAGTGCATCAGAAGAACCGCACCTGCTGAAGCAGTATGACATTTTTCCGTTTGTCCATACCTGTCCTATACCCTGCAAGTGAAATTGACAGCTAGTGACATGTGTGTCAGCCTGTGGCTCAATGTATTCTCACTGCATTCTCGCATCTGAATCAGAAGGTTGTGGGTTCAAGTCCCACTGCAGAGATTTGAGCACAAAAATCTAGGCTGACACTCCAGTGCAGCACTGAGGGAGTGTCATCTTTCAGATGAGATGTCAAACCGAGGCCCCGTCTGCTCTCTCAAGTGGACCTAGAAGATCCCATGGCACTATTTCGAAGAAGAGCAGGGGAGTTATCCCTGGTGTTTGAGCCGATATTTATCCCTCAATCAACGAAAACAGATTATCTGATCATTATCACATTGCTATTGTGGGAGTTTGCTGTGCACAATTGGCAGCCGCTTTTCCCATACAACAGTGACTATACTCCAAAAAATAAAAGTACTTCATTAGCTGGAAAGCGCTTTGGGACGTCCACTAGAAGTTGTCCCAGTTGATTACAGTAACTGATGGAAATGAGAGTATAGCCTTTTCTCATCTGTTGTCGTGCTTGCATTTGATTATTACCGTGTGGATTGGACCTCTCTGCTTTTTAGATTATTGTTCAATGTTGGAATAAGAAAAATTTGCATCACAAAGTGCCTTATGACATCTCACGCTTCACATATATTTCTAGTCACTGTTATATACCCAAACATTTCACAAGGAGCATGATCCCACAAACTGTTCTGAGATAAATGACCAGTTAATGGGTTTTTGCTGTCGTGGGCAGAGGAAACGATACAAGGACGTCGTCAAAGCCTCCCTGATAAAGTGCAACATCCTCATCCTGGGAGTTTCTGGCCAAAGACCGCCCTAAGTGGAGGAAGTGCATCCAGGAGGGCGCTGAGCACCTCGCGTCTCATCGCCGAGAGCATGCAGAAATCAAGCGCAGGCAGCGGAAGGAGTGTGCGGCAAACCAGTCCCACCCACCCTTTCCCTCAACGACTGTCTGTCCCACTGTGACAGGGACTGTGGTTCTCGTATTGGACTGAACAGCCACCTAAGGACTCATGCTAAAAGTGGAAGCAAGTCTTCCTTGATTCCGAGGGACTGCCCAGGATGATGATGATGGCTGTTGTTGGTTGAGCGAGGAATCTTGTTGCACTCCCTTCCTCAAATAGTGTCCTGGGAGCGTTAACATCCCCATAGACCTTTGGATCCAGGAGACGGGGTATCTGTTTAATGTCCAAAAGATGATGCTTCTGACATTGCAGCCGTCCCTCAATATTGCACTGGAGTGTCTTAAATTATTTGCTGATGTACAGGAGTGGGGCTAGCACCCACCGCCTTCTGAGTCTGATGAGAGTGCCACCAACTGAACCAAGCATAACCCTTGATGCAAGATAAGCTATCCTGCACGAGAAAAAAGTATTCACTTACGAACGTAACGGTGGGGGGTTAGGGTAGCGCTGAGAAAACCTGTGACTGAGTTACGCAGTGATAGCCTGCTTGTGTTCTGCAGATCTACTACCACTGTGAAGTTGCTGCAATTTGTTTCAGAGCTCCATAAATGTAACTTTCTGTTGGTTGTCAACCATGGACCTGAACTTTTGGATTGATTAATATAAAAGTTTGGTGCATATGTAATGCCCTTTTCAGTGCCCGGTATATTACTGTATACTGAGCTCACTGCTTTTTCTTCACTGCTTTTCTCTCTGTTTTTGCCCATTATTTTTCCAATTACTCTTGTTTGAGCGAAGGGAGTGGGGATAGCATTGTATTGGGCCATAGAGATTATAATGAAAGGAGAAAATGCAGTGTGAAGATGAAAGAAGCAGGGACTTTTAACGCAGTGGCAGCCACTTAATTGGAAAGGATTATTCCCAGTTATTTTTCAATGTCCAAATTTAAATGGGTTATTTGGAAGTTGCATTGGATTCAGACGAGTCGAAGTTTCCAGCCATATCGTTCATTTGCTTTTGGAGCACAGGCAAAAAAGTGTTGCAACAGGAGAAAGGAAGGAGAGCAACTCGCAAAAAGAATTCTAGTGCTGTTCCTGTTAATGGGCCCACTCCTCTCTCGCCTAACTCACCAGAAATATCCAAATGATGTTTCCAAATCTCATGCTTGGCTGTGTTCGTTATATTAAGTCTTATTGGTGTGTTTGAGGGTTTAAAAGACAATCCAGATGTCCAGAAAAATAATTGTATCCTTGTATCTTATGTAGAATTCCAGTCCAGTATTCTGTGTTGATCCTGATTCTCTGTTTGTTCTTACAGGTGCACGAATACCTCCGAAGCAAACTGTGCTCGCTATATGAAAACGACTGTATTTTTGACAAGTTCGAATGTTGTTGGAATGGTTGTGATAGGTAATAGCTGATTCTTCGACAATGATATCCTCAACCGTTAATTTCTCTCTGGTTCTCTTGTTGCTGCTGATGCTTTGTGGCCTCTATAAGGTATCGTGGGACAGATGATTTGTGTATATATATGTTGCAGGTACAGTTGAACCAGTGCTTGGCACTAGTTAATCTCTGTTTGCACGATACACTTTGGGCTTGTACTTGTGTTTGCAGTGTAATGCTACTTGGTCAATGTTGTTCTCTTTGCGGTTAAATTGACTCTAGAGGAAACGTCTGGTGATGGAAGGTTGAAACCAAGTTTTGCAGACTTGGTAAACCAAGACCTGAGCTCGGCAGAGCACTGCTGATGGTTGACCAACTAGCCTGGCTCATGAATGGAGCTTTGAGATTGAGAACTTTGCAGACAAGTGGGTACAGTGGTCCTTTCTTTCGAGCGGTGGTTTGTTCTGTGTTCAGCTCCAGAAATACCCCTCCTGTGGTGGCTGTGACCTCTTTGCTGCTAAGTTCGCCCAGGTGATGTGATTGTTTCTGCTTGGTGGGTGGCGCTTTACAACTGGATTTCTACTCGGTGGAGGGAGACTGGGGTGGTTTCTCCGCGTGTGTGTGCTGGGGTGGAGCGTCCCTGATCTCAGCTCCGTATTGGGGGGATGGGAAGCAGCTGCCAAGATTTTCATGGGGGTGGGTTGTCACAATCTTGGCATAACGGGAGATGAGATGAGGTCTTAATCTCTATTTAACTGCTCCTCCGGTGACGTGCAGCGTGGCCTACGTTCAGTTGGCTCACTTATAGACTCCCACACACTGCCATTTAATTTCAGCAACTTCACATGATTGACAATCAAAGGCTTAAGAACTTTGACAGCTCCAGATGCAGAATATTCTGAGGAGGAGGGGGGGGAGGGGGGAGGGTAAACAGCCAGAGATCATGGTCCATATCGATTTTAGGGAGCTAGGAAAGACAAAGTGCCACATAATAGGCTTGCCAGTAAAGTTGAAGCCCATGGAATAAAAGGGGCAGTCATCTCCAGATTACTCCTGGTGCCACGCGCGAGTGAGTATAGAAATAGGAGGATAGAGCAGATGAATGCATGACTGGAGAGCTGGTGCAGGAGGGAAGGTTTCAGATTCCTGGGGCATTGGGAGAGGTAAGCGACCTGTACAGGCCAGACAGGTTGCAACTCAACAGGGCCAGAATCAATATCCTCGCAAGGAGATTTGCTAGTACTGTTGTGGAGGGTTTAAACGAATTTGGCAGGGGGGTGGGCACCAGGATGTAACATTAGAAAGGGGAAATAAAGTGCTCAAAGGATTGGGAGGGACAAAATTAACAGTCACTTGGATAGGTGTGGATTAATTAAAGAAAGCCAGCGCGAATTTGTTAAAGGCAAATCATGTTTAACCAACTTGATCGAGATTTTTGATGAGGTAACAGAGAGGGTTGATGAGGGTAATGCGGTTGACATAGTGTATATAGATTTTTCAATAGGCATTAGACAAAATGCAACAAAATAGGCTTGCCAGTAAAGTTGAAGCCCATGGAATAAAAGGGACAGTGGCAGCATGGATATGACATTGGCTAAGTAACAGGAAACAGAGAATAGTGGTGAACGGTTGTTTTTCGGACTGGAGGGAGGTATACAGTGGTGTTCCCCAGGGATCGGTTCTAGGACCACTGCTTTTCTTGATGTATATTAATGACATGGGCGAGGGTGTACAGGGCACAATTTCAAAATTTGCAGATGACACAAAACTTGGAAATTTCGTGAACAGTGAGGAGGAGAGGGTTAGACTTCAGGAAGACATAGACAGGCTGGTGAAATGGCCGGAAACGTGGCAGATGAAATTTAATGCAGAAAAGTGTGAAGTGATATATTTGGTAGAAAGAATGAGAGGACATATAAACTAAGTGGTACAATCCTAAAGTGGGTGCACAAACAGAGACCTGGGGATACGTGTGCACAAATTGTTGAAGAGGACAGGTTGAGAAAGCAGTTTAAAAAGGCTTACGCAATCCTGCACTTCATGAATAGAGTTCAAAAGTGTGGAAGTTATGATGAACCAGTATAAAACACTGGTTCAGCCCAAATTGGAGTACTGCATCCAATTCTGGGCACCCTACTTTAGGAAGGATGTGAAGGCCTTGGAGAAGGTGCAGAAAAGATTTACGAGAATGATTCCAGGGATGAGGGACTACATTTATGTTGATAGACTGGAGAAGCTGGGGTTGTTCTCCTTGGAGCAGAGGAGATTTGATCGAGGTGTTCAAAATCATGGGGAGTCTGGGTTGAGTAGATAGAGAGAAACTGTTCCCATTGGCAGAAGGGTCGGGAACCGGAGGACACAGATTGGCAAAAGAACCAAATACGATGTAAGAAAAAAAAATTTTACGCAGCGAGTGGTTAGGATCTGGAATGCACTGCCTGCAAGGGTGGTGGAGGCAGACTCAATTGTGACTTTCAAAAGGGAGTTTGATAAGTAGCTGAAAGAAATTTGCAGGGCTATGAGGAAAGGGTGGGGGAGTGGGATTGGCTGAGAGTCGGCACGGGCCGTATGGCCGCCTTCCATGCTGTAACCATTCTATGTTTGAACAGAAAATACTGAAAATCGATGTGATCAGGGTGACTATCAATGCATTTTTTTCGGAAAGGACTTTCTTGGGATTACTAAGGGTTTGGGGTTGTCGTGTCATGTTGGGTGCTGCCTGTTGTAATGTTAGTGATGTAACATGGTCACCGTGCCATGTGCAGGTGCAATATCTTTGGCATGCTCACTTTTTTAATATGTGATGTAAAATTTTAATTGTGCTCACTTGATCCATATGTACAGAAGTACAATCCTGGGTTTTATCCCACCCCCAGATTTGCATGGAGAGTGCACTTTGAGCTGTATCGCACATGGGTGAAGTACTGGTTATGGGAATGAGTTGAATATCGCACAAGTGTGTTGCTCAGTTTGACATGTACTTACTTAATCCCAGTATTTCTTGTAGTGCAAGCACACTGCTTCCCCTTCATTACAACTTCAAAAGCAGCCAGGTCCTGTTTTTACTGAAATTTCATTGCCTAAATTTGTTGTGGAAAATGTTTGTTTCAAATGATGTCACCAGTTAAGAAAATAGTGTGAGAAGCACGGCTGAGACTGTCCGTGGTCTCATTGTGGGAACAGCCCGATTCTGGGGAGCAAATGGGGACCAGCTGAACTGGGCAACAGGACAGATAGAACAAAACTTTTGCTTGGTGCGTAAATGTAACTGGTTTGGTGGTGAACCATAAATGCCAACAGGTTCCAGCTTTGACTCTGGAGCTTGCCGAGAGGCAGCATTTGGAGCACTGCAGTTAGCCTCTACCTCAGGGCGATGAGGGATAAAAGTCAGGCTAGGTTTCTGCTCCTGATGGCTGATCACTTGCCTCTGCATCACTGCTGTTTGTAAATGTGTGTGTGTTGGGTAAGGACAAGATCAGAGTTGGCTGTGATCTTTACGGTTAAATACCATGTTGGCATGTTAACATGCACTATCTCGGTGGCCAGTACCCGTTGAGCGGTCAAACCCAACAAGTCATCCCCATCTGCAAGAGAGGTTGACAAAAAAATAAACTAACAGGTTTTTGAAGGGAACTATCCATTATTTCTGGGAGTTTACAAGACTGTGTGAAGTTGGAAGGCTGAGGTGTCCCAGTGGAGTGTTAACAATCTTGTGCGAATGTGCCAGGCATGCATATCAGATTGCAGCAGCATGCCAGGTATTGGGTTATTGAGAGATTGAGCAGACGAGGCCTATATTTTCTGGAGTTTAGAAGTATGAGAGGTGATCTTAGTGAAACATACAAAATTCTTACAGGGCTTGACTGGGCTGGGGAGTCTAGAACCAGGGGGTCACAGTCTCAGAATAAGAGGTCAGCCATTTAGGACTGAGATGAGGAGAAACTTCTTCACTCAGAGGGTGGTGAATCTTTGGAATTCTTTATCCCAGAGGGCTGTGGATGCACTGTCGTCGGGTATATTCAAGACTGAGATCGATAAGATTTTTGAATATTCTGGGAATCAAGGGATATGGAGATAGTGCGAGAAAGTGGAGTTGAGATCGAAGATCAGCCATGATCTTATTGAATGGCTGAGCAGACTCGAGGGGCCATATGGGCCTACTCCTGCTCCTATTTCTTATATTATGAAAATGCCGGTGTGTTTACTTGCTAATGTTTGTATGTTTTAACCCTTCCAGTGTTGTCATGACTGGGTCGTACAACAATTTCTTCAGAATGTTCGACAGAAACACAAAACGGGACATTACGCTAGAGGCCTCGAGGGAGAACAGCAAACCGCGGGCCATCCTGAAACCACGCAGGGTGTGTTCAGGTGGCAAGAGGAAGAAGGACGAGATCAGTGTTGACAGTCTGGACTTCAACAAGAAGATCCTGCACACAGCCTGGCACCCCAAGGAAAATATCATAGCCGTAGCCACAACCAACAACCTGTATATATTCCAGGACAAAGTGAATTAAAACCAGTGCAGTGAAGAAAGAATCCGATTCCTGCCTAGTTAAGATAGCGTAGCCTTTGTATCTTGTAAGAGAGAGGCCCATTCTGGCCCCCTCCCCACCTCCTCTCTTGAATCAGTGCCATTTATAACGCACACCAGTCACGTTATCACAGAGAGTTCTTTTTGCTCCTGTCTTCCACCCCACCCCACCCAAAGTTACAGTCCATGGTCGCTAGTAATTTGGCGGGGAGGGAGGTTGTCTCTTCATTACAAATTATGGGCCACTACATTAGCATTTTACTACATCAGACGTTCATTTAATCCACTCCTTTGCCTTCCATTGTGGTGAGGTCTCGAGGAACAAGTCCTCCAGTCATGATATGGCAATGTTTTACTGTGTACCTTCATTACTGTAATGTTTTCTCACCACCGCCCCCCCTCCCCCCTCAAATCCCTTTTTATCTACATACAGCTTGTTGTTAATGCTTGTAACATTCCTCCTCTGACCTCACGGATTCCTCCTTCCGGCCCTGTTGGAGCGTAAAGGACATGACCAGGTCAGAGTCGGGTCAGTGGGTCAGGTGGTTTTTGTTGCATACAGATGTTTTAACAACCGACTGTAATATTGCTGCCCTCGCCATTTCTGGCACAGGAAAAACCTACTGAATAAAAATGATAAAAAATAGCTCCTTTATTTGGTGCTTTTCTTTTTGAAATTAACTGTAAACTGTTAAATCCCATGTACACTTTTTTTTTAAATGAATGCATTAAAGAGTGTGTGTCTAATACCGGTAAGTTTTACTGATGTTTGATGTATTGGAATCTGAATCTAAGTATTTTCTACTCGGTGTTAATAAACTTGTGCGTTTTGAAGGGGACACCAGTGGACTTGATAAAGTCCATCTGCGTTTTTACTCTATTTATTTTACTACCCCCTTTTGTTTCCTGAAGTTCTCGTGTTCACCAGATGAGTGGGATGATAACCTCTGATCGATCCCTGGCCTTGAGGTTCTAGAACTATAGAAATGTGGCAGTTAATTATCCATCTCCTTCTGAGGAAATGCTTTGGGTCAACCATGCTGCAAGACTGAGACTGAGAACCTGATGTGTGGAATTACATTAGAGAGCTACTATTTCTGTTCTGTTGTGTGTCAAAGGTCCAATGCACTCCATCTTATCACCATACTTTGTCAATCTATATTTTTGGAAATTCTGAGTGAAGCTTGAAAGGTCAGTCAGATCTGAAATGAGCCTGTTATCATTCAGTGACTGACCTCCCTAATCTTGCAGCCCATGGAAAAACTGGGCTAGTTTTTTCTCTTTCAACTGGTGACCAACAGTGGAAGAATACAATAAGCATCACCTGTGGAGAAGTAGCATCAAATAGTAGGAGGTTTCGAGAGGATTTGAGAGAAAATGTCTTCACCCAGAAGGTGGTGGGGGTATGGAACTCACTGTCTGAAGGGTGGTAGAGGCAGGAACCCTCATCACATTTTAAAAAGTACTTGGATGTGCACTTGAATTGCTGTAACCCACAGGGCTACGGACCAAGAGCTGGAAATTGGGACTAGGCTGGATAGCTCTGTCGGCAAGCGAGGACACGATGGGCCGAATGGCTGTCTCCCGTGCTGTAAATTTCTATGTTTCTAAATTGTGTCCCATAGGTTATACTTGGACCATTTCCCTTCTGTTGTTTGTCAAAAGCGCCTCCTGCAAAACAAGATGATTGCAAGAGCCAGAGTTATACTATTAAATGTTCCCGTTCACTGAATGTGGAAAATAAAAACAATCCCAAAAGCTGCAGAAGGAGCAATAACCATTGCCCTGCAGGCCCAAAATGGTTTCAGTTCTGCAAAGTAGGATTTTTCAATTGCTGGAACTTAGCTTTGACTTGTGGGGTGTTTCAGGCGTATCGACATGGAGTTTTAATGTGCTGATTTGTGCTCAAGTACAACGCCACTGTTACAGGTTGTCCCCCAGGACCTTGCCCAATGGGTATTGGCAGGCTGCTTGACCACGAGGTGCATCTGTCTGATCCCCATCTTCTCTGACATCTCACTTTCTAACACTGGCCTCTTGGATAGTGACCAGGAGCACTGGTAGGTTTTCCTCTCCTGAATTGGACAAACACTGAGGCAAATTGCATCTCTACCACCACGCTGGTTGAGGCTGGTTCACTTCACCCAAACCCGGAACGCAGGACCATTCCAGTCTGGCTCAGTGCCACACGACATTGCAGTTTCCAGATGAACCACGGGGAAGCATTCTTCCTATCTAATAGACTGGCTGATGCCCAGGTTCTGTGTTAGGTTGGCTCAGCTTGGCTATGCTGTTCATGTGCTGACACCCGTTGGCAGTGCTGTAGCTGTTGAGGCTGGAGATAGAAAGTGACTTTGGAAAATGAGTTGGGAATCCTCAGCAGAACTTCAGTACTGACTTCCTGGCTTTGTTGCTTCCTGGTCAACATCCAGAGCCCGTTGCGATTCCCAACAGAAGGATTCCGAATGGAAACTTTAATACCTGTGTGGTTCTTAAGGGTGACGATAATCCCTGCAGACAAGGGAGATGGCAGGTTTCCACAGGCCTGAAAAAAATAATAAAATGTTGACGTCCCCATAGTGATGGATGTTTAAGTTTACTTTTCTGAAGTTAGGGAGTACTTGATAGCTCAAATACAATCTGCTCAGCAGATTTTGGCTTATTTTTGCCAGAACTTCAGGTTTTATAACTACTTAAGCCTAAAATAGGATTACAGTGCAATTTGTGTTTACAATGTTATATGCTAGTGCTTTTAATAACAAATTTTACAAAGTCTCTCATTCCTCTGCAGGGAGTTCCATGTAATGTATTCTAACCCAGTTTCATACAGGATTGTCGTGATTTTGGGTTTTCTCTAATTACAGGTTCACTGAGAAGCGAAATGTGTGTGCTTCAAATTGAGAGCAATTGCTGGGGTTGTGCATCTTGATAGGAATACAGTCTTTTGTTGCCATGTGGAGAAATGGAGCATTGCAGGACCAGCGGGGAAGAAACAGACTTGTGTGGCAGGCTGCAGTGTGATTGTACAGCTTAAAACGTAACTTGAGACCGACAAACTTGAATGTGTATAATTCCTTGGGGTATGGTTCTGTGAGTGTGAGCAACTGTCGATATCTTGTCCAAGTGCCTATTCTTCATATGCAAGTACAGCAGCGTCAGAAGGTATTTCCATCACAGGGAGCTCAGCTCAATCTTGTCCTCACCTAACACTGACTATGCCGACCTCCTCACTTCCCACAAGTGGTCACTGGATTGTGATCGGGAATGGAACACGCTTCTTCCCCCTCTCCGGCCCCTCTTAACTCAAGGGCTCTGACACCAATTGGGAGATCGCAACTGCTGCTCTGCCAGTTAATTTTGTACAGTGGAAATTGGTCCTGGTCTGTGTCTCTCTTTATCCCTGGTATGTGGGCGTTGCTGGCAAGGCCAGCATTTATTGTCTATCTCTAATTGCCCTCGAAGGTGATGGTGAGCAGCCTTCTTGAACTGCTGCAATCTGTACGGTGAAGGTACTCCCCTAATGCTGTTAGCGAGGGAGTGGTGACCTATTTCCATGTCAGAATGGCATGTAACTGAGGGGAACTTGAACATGTTGGTGTTTTCATGCACCTGCTGCCCTTGTCCTAGGTGGTAGCGGTCACGGGTTTGGAAGAAGGCTTTGGCGAGTTGCTGCAGTGCATCTTGTAGATGGTGCACACTGCTGCCGTGGTACGCTAGTAGTGAATGTTGGAGTTGCACTCATCAGGCAAGTGAAGAGTATTCCATCACACTCCTGTTGTGCCTTGTACATGGTGGAAAGGCTTTGGGGAGTTGGGAGGTGAGACACTCGCCACAGAATAACCAGCCTCTGACCTGCTCTAGATGCCACAGTATTTATGGCTGGTCCAGTTAAGCCTCTGGTCAATGGTGACCCCCAGGATATTGATGGTGAGAGATTTGGTGATAGTAATGCTGTTGAATGTCTACGGGTGTTGGCTAGACTCTCACTTGTTGGTGATAGTCATTGCCTGCCACTTGTCTGGTTCAGTGACCTGCCTTTACTGGGGAATCTGAATGAAATTTAATCCTGGGGAGCTCAGCCAAGTAATTTTGTACACAAACATCAATGGCCGTTTCAGTAGCATCCTATGGAATAGTACTTTGCACAAAATGCTCTATTACAGAAGTGGTCAGATTTTTGGCTCCTCACAAGAATCTTTAGTCTGAAAGGCCCAACAAGTTTATCCCTTTTTCATTAGTCAACCCCACCTTGCCTGCTGTCTTGTTTCTCTCGATGAACTATTCATTGAAAATCCCACTGGGCAAATACAGCCCAGTGTTTCAGCAGATAACCATGAAATTAGTTTAAGTAACTGAATTATTTA
This sequence comes from Pristiophorus japonicus, assembly GCF_044704955.1. Classification (NCBI taxonomy): domain Eukaryota; kingdom Metazoa; phylum Chordata; class Chondrichthyes; family Pristiophoridae; genus Pristiophorus; species Pristiophorus japonicus. The sequence goes on from NC_091998.1 coordinate 45,728,756, forward strand.
GCAATGTATGAATTTTCAGAATATAAATATCTGTCTGTATTAGCTTGTAGTTTGATTGATGCCTTCCAGTTTGTTTTCCCCCCCATATTTCTCTCATGAAGGAATTGACTCTAACTTGGGTTATGGTTTCACCTCCAGTACCTTTTCCCAAGTGGCCAGTCTTCATACATGTTCCTGTATGGTGAGTATTAACACGCAATTCTAGGCCAATGCCCAGTGTTTTTGCATTTTCCTGCAGGGGGTCACTGGACAGTGGTCAGGAATGGCAATACTGGCTCTTTTTCTCCTGGTTCCTTCTCTCTAGCCCATGGTAAAGAAAGACCGACCTTTATATAGCGCCTTTCACGACCACCAGATGTCTTAAAGTGCTTTACAGCCAATGAAGTACTTTTGGAGTGTAATCATTATAGGAAGCGTGGCAGCCAATTTGCGCACAACAAGCTCCCACAAACAGCAATGTGATAATGACCAGGTAATTTTTTTTATGTTGAGCGAGGGGTAAATAATTGGTCAGGACTGGAGAAAAGCTTATGTAAATAAGTTATTGTGCTAACTGTTTATATTCCAGTGCTAATAAATGAATAAAAAGATTTACTCTAGTAAAGATTTTTTTTTAAATCTCACAAAACAAGGAACTAAGACTAAAAATAGTAACTTTACTTGGTGTGGCTACGTACAAGAACATGTTTAACTTGCCAAACTTGAGACCTCCTGGTCTGTATGACTTGATGTATTTACCCACATAGCTGTTGCTTCATGTGTTACGAGTGATAAGTAACTGAACCTGAAGGAGTGGAGGCCCGATGGACCCTCTGTTCCAGAATAGGAGTGAAACCTGAAAGTCTCGCACAGCTAGTTAGCTCCTCCGTGTGTGTTACTTGGCAGCGTGCAGTCTCTTATATTCCTTTAATACGCTATTGGGAATATGAAAACAAATTTTGGGGGGTAATTTTTTCTCATTCCCCTATTCTTCCCAGAATATGCCAACTCTGGTGGGGTGTAACCCCATGTGCCAGATGCCCCCTGTTTTGGCTGTGAGCAGTGTGGAACACCTGGTTTATCACCTAGTTACACATTGCAGCTGAACATGTCAGAACTGCAGGTAAATTCTATGGATACGGTATATCTAGTCTTCTGGCACTTTTGTCCTGGCCAATATTTTTCCCTCAACCAACATCACAAACAGATTATCTGATCATTTATCTCATAGCTGTTTGTGGGAGCTTAGTGTGCAAATTGGCTGATACATTTCCTACATTACAATAGTGACTACACTTCAAAGAAAAATATACTTAATTGGCTGCAAAGCACTTTGGGACATCCTGAGGTTATGAAAGGTGCTATATAAATGCAAGTTATTTAATGTTAGCCACTGCTCTTTTTGCTGTGTTAAGAGTTTCACAACCAATAACCCCGGTTATACCACCTGCTTCTAACGTGCCAAATTATACCGGGTGTGGTTTGACACAATAGAAATCATCAATTGGTTAAATGTTTTCTTTGAAACCGATTTATAATCTGGGGCAAGGAGCATCATGATCAAGTTTATTACTGCTTTTAAAAATATTTTTTGGAAATAAAAGTCAAAGCTTCTCCCCTGATGTCTGCAATTCCAATTCGAGTAAATATGGGAATAGAAGTTAAAAATGTTGGATCAGGTCCTGGAATGAGTAGCACCTGAACGATTGATGAAGTGCTGAGAAATGGTAGTAATGTTCTGGGGCTCCAAATACTGCTTATTGAACCAGAAATGGGCAGAATGTTGTCTGAAGAATATTGCCAGTTAGAAGAGCCATGCTACTCCAATTGCATGGCTGGTTTAACTCATCATCATTGACAGTCCCTCGAACGAGAATGATTTGCTTCCACACCAAAAGGGATGAGTTCATAGATGTTTCAATGAAGGACCCGATGTTCCAGTCCTGAACTCCAGGGGTAGGGGTGGAAGATGCCTGTGTGTGAATTTTTTTTAACGTGTGGTGACTGGAAGCTGCTGATGAATACATTGTAAACCAGGACGGTTCCAGATTGGTGTCCTGCTTTGTGCTGAGTTGCTAACCTCAGGAAGGGTGCTACAAATCTTTTACATGAAGCGTAATCAACACTTAGACTTGACTTGTGAGGAAGGTAGTGGAGGTGAAAAATCTGGGAGGAAAGAAGACCTGCAGGATGAGCGAAGAGGAGTTGAATGGCCGCCCTGATTTGTATTTCTCTTGTGAAGAGTCCCTGAAGTGCAACCGGTGGGTTGGGCGACGGAGTGTTCTGTTGTAATGTCGCGGCAGCTTGAGTAAAGGGTGGTACTGTAGTTTGTGTTCATGAGAAATGAGCAATTTTGAGAAACAGCACTGTACCTACTGGATGGAGAGGGGATATCTCAACCAAACAACTTCATTGCTATTTAAATATTGATTATTTGTCAAATGGATGTTTCACCTTGAGAATAGGAGGGAAGAGGAGTAAAGTTGATTTTATTTGTTATGAGGCACTGCATTATTTTACCCTTGTGATAGAGGATTTGCATTGAGGCTTCAGTGAAGTACTTTAAGGATTTTCAATGTTAACACTTTGAACGCAGCAATTTAATTTACAAATGCAAATAATTTTTGCATGGACTCCAGCAATATACGAAATTTTAATTGGCTTAGTACAGTGAGATCACGTAACGCGTGATGTATCAAATGTTAGAATGGTTCAAGGTCCAAGATTTGCAGATAAAAGCAGGAAAATAACACGCAGGTGCTGTAATAGTAAACGCAAATCCCTGGGTGGCACGTTGTACCATTTCAACCTTCGGTGGCGCTGCTGCTGAATGTATTTACAAGATGACGTGGTTGGCCAATTTAGCTTTATAGCTCGTCCATCGAGAAAGACCCTCCGGAGTCTCCACCTGTCCCCTCTCCACCTGGAGTGTCAGCTGTGGCTTAGTGGGTAGAACCCTCGCCACTGAGTCAGAAGGTTGTGGGTTCAAGTCCCACTCAAGAGACTTGAGCACAAAAGTCTAGGCTGACACTGCATTGCATTAAACCGAGGATGTAAAAGATCCCATGACACTTTCGAAGAAGAGCAGGGAAGTTCTCCCTGGTGTCCTACCTATTTATTCTTCAATCAACACCATTAAACCAAATTATCTGCTCATTATCACACTATTATTTGTGGGTGCTTGCTGTGTGCAAATTTGATGCCGCGTTTCCTACGTTACAACAGTGACTACACTTCAAAAGTAAAAATATGGCTGTAAAGTGCTTTGGGACATCCTGAAGGCATGAAAAGTGCTACAGAAATGCAATGCTTTTCTGTTAAAACAGAACAAAAAGTTCCATGAATGATTCTGGAATCTAACAAGAGCACAACTATGATACGGAAGGATGTTTGAGGGGAAGCTGAAAGGACTTCCCTGCATACTTCCTTCAGAACCATGGTTAGGTTCAGGAGGTCAGTATGGCATGTCCTAATTTCCTCCCTTCTCAGGTTGGTCTGCCCCTCCCCCTGAGAATGGGAGGTAGACTTTAAGAAGTGTATTGGATGGAAGGAAGAGACCCAAAAATGGCTTGGCATTTGCTCAATCCATGCAGAGTGCGAGCAAGTTGTGTACCATTTTTCTGATTAAGTCCAACAACCCAGGAATTTCACTCTATCTGAAGAGTTGGCACAAATCACTGTGCTCCTGACATTCAGCTTTTCCTCACTACACTGGAAATACAGCAAGTCCATTTAGTGAAGTTTAGATCAGTTTTTAATTGTGTCTATTGAGCTGCCTTGTAAAGAATGCCAATTGTTAGTGTAGTACCAATTTCAGGCCACATGGTGGTGCTGCAGTGAAGTGACTCCTGCAAATGCATGTTTTCACATTGGGATCTCTGCATCCTCGAGAGTCCCAGAAGATATGCACACATCAGATCTCCCCATTTGATTTGTTACGATTTTACTGTGTCTATATACTAACATTTTCTGCAATGATATTGCTGTTTTCCTTTTGGGTAGCGGGTAGAAGGTAAGATAGATGGTTGCTGCCGATTGTATCAGAAGTGTGTCTATGGAAAGAACCACCTATGTGAATTGGCACAGATAGCAGTGAAGAAAACTAGAATCTCTCGTCAATCTATTGAAAATAAAAAGCCGAGATTCTCTGAAAATGGTTGAAAGGATAGCAGTGCAATTCCAACTACAGAATCACCATATAATCCAGGGAACTTGCTGTTTGCCACTATGCTCCACAATACTCTTGCTGAAACATAGGCACAAACAAAAGACGGTAAGAAAGCTTTTTATGTTGGATAGATTGTAACTCCTGGGATGTCTTGCTGTACATATCTTAGGGTTTGAGATACAAGATTCAAGGTATCTGGTAATGTGTCGCAGCCTGCAATGATATTGCTGTTTTCCTTTGGGTAGCTGGTTGCCTTCAGATTATTGCGGTGTTGGTAATTTTTCATTGAGGATCACAGTCCTGTTTTGAGTGCCATTCTGAGGAATGCTGCAGCGCGCTGTTTTACAGCGATGGGACACTGGTGTCCGTTAGACCTTTCTCTACACGGCCAACTCCTGCTTTCAATCATGGCATTTGTTAAATGGGGACCAAGAATATTCCCAGAGGGCTGAGCATGCCGTATAGTCTCCGTAGAGCCCTTTCAGCTGTTCCATGGAAGTTTGGATAAGCTTTTCTCCCAACAGAAATTCCTTGCCACTTTTTTACTGAAGAGTGAGAAATGGATAGGGAATGGCACTGAATCCCAGCTTGCTCAACATGCCACAACTGAACATTCTGTGAATGGAGCCTCAGAGGCACATGGAGCTGAAATTCTAACAAGAAGCACCACTGAAAGTGGATGCCTGGGTCATTCCCTGTGGCAGTGACTCACAACTTCAGTCAGCAGGACATAATGTGGTCGACCTGTGCCTGCCTTGAAGTCCATTGCCGGTAAAGCATGGATATTAGTGGAAAGTGTGACCCTCTCACCAATCTGAGGAGTCTTCATAAGCCTGATAAAAGTACAACTGACTCAGTGGTGTCCCCTGAGGATCTGTAATGGGTCGCAGCTTGTCAGTATATTTATAAATTACTTTGATGAAGGAATAGGGAACTGTATAAACAAGTTTGCTGATAACACCAAGTTAGGTGGCACAGTAAATAACGTGGATGGGTATGGAAAGTTGCAAAGGGACATAGATTAAGTGAATGGGCAAAACTGGTAGATGGAGTTCATTGTGGGGAAGTGTGGGGTCATCCCCTTTGGATCAGAGAACGATAGATCAGGGTATTTTCTAAAAGTTAAGAAGCTAGGAACTGGAAGAGCCGAGATTTAGGGGTCCAAGTACAGAAATCACAAAAAGCTAGAGCTCAAGTACAAAAAATATTTAAAGTCTAATGGAATGCTGGCCTTTATTTCAAGGGGACGGAATACAAAAGTGTGGCAGTTATGTTGGTTATAAAGCTCTGGTTAGACACCATTAAGAGCACTGCGTTCAGTCCTGGGCACCGCATCTGAGGAAAGATATATTGACCGTGGAAGGGGTGCAGTGCAGATTCACCAGAATAATGCCTGGGCGAAAAGGCATAAGTTCTGAGGATGGGCTGCATGGACTAGGATTGTATTCCCTCGAGAATAGAAGATTTAATTGAGATGTTTGAAATTATTAAAGGAGTTGATAGGATAGAGATGAGCTTATTTCCTTATGGTGAGGGAGTCCATAACAAGGGAGCATAACCTTAAAATTAGAGTTAGGCTGTTCAGGGGTGATGTCAAGAAGCACTTTGTCACACGAAGGGTTGTGGGAATCTGGAACTCTCCCCAAAGCTGTGGGGGGTCAATAGAATATTTCAAAACTTGAGATTGATAGATTTTTGATGGGCAAGGGTTACGGAAACTAAGCGGGTAGATGAAGTTAAGACACAGATCACCCATGATCTAATTGAATGGTGGAACAGATTTGAGGGGCTGAATGGTTTAATCTTATGAAAGGACAGCACCCCTACATTTCTGATGTAGAGTTTACACTTGAAATTTGAAGCCTTTTTCAGATGCCCAGTATTTTCCAGCATTTCACTTTCTGTATATAAGGACATCAGAGCTCTCAGATTTGTCACCTTCATGCAGTGAAATAAATCTGTAGCTTCCTAAGGCTGACCTTGGCTTTCATAAATCAGCTGTTAATGGTCATAAGGTTCTGGGCTGGTAGTGACCAAGGGGACCCCAACTTCGACCCATGGTCAGTGCTGAGTTTGTTGATCGTGGGGGAATGCAGTGTGTGCGTGGTGCTACCATTAACCTCATAGACCCCAAGGCAGTGAGGTGAAAAATAACCCAGGGTTTCCCCTCCTGACTGACAGAGGAGTTTCTGCTGGAATGTATGTGGCCGTCAGCAAGGACCGCACTGGGCTTTGCTTTCGTGCACCCCACCCTGTGACTGAATAGTCTGCCAACAGACACTGACGGGTTCACAAATAGAGAGTGGCTTTCTTTGGGTGAAATGTTGTGACACCTTCAGGAAAGGATGGGGGAAAAATAAAGGGATTAAAAAGTCAATGTTTTTAGCTGGTTCTGAATTTTTAACGGCTGATATTTTGGGATTAACATCTTGACACAAGGGCACTGACTTGCTGCAGGAATGGCAGCACAGCACTGACCATCTGTGGTGGATGCAGCAGAGCATGTCGGAGCTTCTCCACCCGACCCATGATGATGTAATGCCCTGCGATTGCAGCGCTGTCAGGGAAGTAATGTTTCTCTCAGTATTATGATTTTGTTTTTGTGGCATCTGTTCAGTGTATTTCAGTTGTACACTGGAGATGAGAAATTACCATCTGGAAAATAATCGGGTGCAAACCTTTGTCTTGCCAGTTTTTGACACTAATGGAAGCTCAATGTGCCGTGCATTGACCGTTGTAGATTGAAAGCTCAGGAGGCCCAATATAGTGCCCCAATTGGGACGGGGTAGGCCTGCAATAAGTCCCCAGTCTCCACTATCCTGCTCTTTGGGGAAGAAGTGGACTTCACATCTCCCTTAGAGAGTTGCAATACTTAGTGTAAATAATCAGATAGTAATAGAGACAGACTAAAATGTGGGTGTACAAATCCACTGAGGTTAAGGCCCCATGTTTGTGTAAAGTAAATGGGGGGAGCTGGTCTCCCTGTATTTGACTCGATAGCAATAAGCTTGGTACGTTATGTACACCACCCAGGAGCCAGCATCAGCTGGAAATGTTAGAGAGAGAAAAGTACCACAGACTGCTCCCCCGTTGAAACTTTTAACATAAGTGTGAAACAACGTGCGGCATTGTCAATGGTACACTGTAATAGAAGCAAACTCTAACCTCTTTGTTTGCTCTCCAAAGAGGCCTGGTGACTGTGGCAGTCCCAGTCCCCACTCGAGTGCTGGAGTTCCATTTTAAAACCAGTTTCGTCAGTGAGTAAGATATTTTGAATTGATCATCAATTTTCACAACAAAATTTTCACTTTCTGATGTCTCTTGCTTAAATTATTAGAATCACGGCCACTACACATTAAAAAAATTTAGGCACAGGCATCTTCCACCCTTCAAGATGTAGTTCGGGGTCTGGAATAGTCGGTCCTTCATTGAAACAGCTGTGAACACATCCCTTTTTGCCATGGAAGCAAGTCATCCTCGCTTCAAGAGACTGCCTATGATGATGATATTAGAATCACTGACCAAAGAACATTATCTTAAAGAACCCAAAAGGCAATGCACAGGTGGCTATTTGCAAATTTGGAAAGAAATGTGGTGATGTGATTGTCTTTCTATCTATTTGTGAATATGAAGTAATTAATTTCATCATATTGTAGATTCCATACCAGCCTGAGAAAATGGCCGACATGCAGCTGAACTTTTCAGGTAGGAACTGTGCGGACGTGCCAGACTCCATGTGCTGACACTGCCTCACGAAATACAGGATTAAGTTTGCTGAAATCGACTGGGGAGGCACCCTGATGCTGTGGCATGTTTTGTTTGGATCAGACTTTAAGGAGCAGGTGCTGAGTGGAGATTATGTGGGGTGAGAATGATGAAGCTCCCAGGCTCACCTTCCCTGGGAGAGTGAATATTTGTTCCCTTGATGCCTCACAGGGAGAAGGCCACACTGTGGTTCCACGACCCATATGGTGCGGAGACATTTCGAAGTTCAATCCTTGGTTGGTGCTGAGTTAACTGCCGCTGGTGGAAATCCTGGTGTTGGAGAAGGGACAATTGGTTAGGATTCCCACTTTTGATCACTACCTAGTCCCTCCTTGGGGAAAGTGTGGACATTAAATGAGAATGTGATTAGGCCTTGCTTCCACACTGAACACCCAACACTGGTTGTCCTAGATTCTGACACAAATAATACCTATTGGAGCCAGCCACTGGAGGGCAGCTGCAGTGATAAGAACATAAAAAATAGGAGCAGGAGTAGGCCATACGGTCCCTCGAGCCTGCTCCGCCATTCAATAAGATCATGGCTGATCTGATCATGGACTCAGCGCCACTTTCCCGCCCGCTCCCCATAACCCCTCATTGGTTAAGAAACTGTCTATTTCTGTCTTAAATTTATTCAAGGTCCCAGCTTCCACAGCTCTCTGAGGCAGCAAATTTCCTCAGACGAAATTTCTCCTCATCTGTTTTAAATGGGTGGCCCTTTATTCTAAGATCATGCCCTCTTGTTCTAGTCTCCCCCATCAGTGGAAACATCCTCTCTGCATCCACCTTGTCAAGTCTCCTCATAATCTTATGCGTTTTGATGAGATCACCTCTCATTCTTCTGCATTCCAATGAGTAGAGGCCCAACCTACTCAACCTTTCCTCATAAATCAACCCCCTCATCCTTGGAATCAACCTAGTGAACCTTCTCTGAACTGCCTCCAAAGAAAGTATATCCTTTCGTAAATATGGAACCCAAAACTGCACGCAGTATTCCAGGTGTAGCCTCACCAATACCTTATATAGCTGTAGCAAGACTTCCCCACTTTTATACTCCATCCCCTTTGCAATAGATCTCTTGCTGTACCTGCATACTATCCTTTTGTGTTTCATGCACAAGTACCCCCAGGTCCCGCTGTACTACGGCACTTTGCAATCTTTCTCCATTTAAATAATAACTTGCTCTTTGATTTTTTTTTTGCCGAAGTGCATGACCCAACATTATACTCCATCTGCCCAATTTTTGCCCACTCACTTAGCCTGTCATTTTGCAGATTTTTCTGTGTCCTCCTCCTCACATTGCTTTTCCTCCCATTTTTGTGTCGTCAGCAAACTTGGCTACGTTACACTCAGTCCCTTCTTCTAAGTCGTTAATATAGATTGTAAATAGTTGGGGTCCCAGCACTGATCCCTGCGGAACACCCCTCCCCCCCCCCCCCCCAGTTACTGGTTGTCAACCAGAGAATGAACCATTTATCCCGACTCTCTGTTAGTTAGCCAATCCTCTATCCATGCTAATATATTACCCCCAACCTGTGAACTTTTATCTTGTGCAGGAACCTTTTATGTAGCACCTGGTCAAAAGTCCAAATACACAACATCCACTGGTTCCCCTTTATCCACCCTATTCATTACATCCTCAAAGAACTCCAGCAAATTTGTCAAACATGACTTCCCCTTCAAAATCCATGCTGACTCTGCCTGACTGAATTTTGCTTTTCCAAATGTCCTGCTATTGCTTCTTTAATAATGGACTTCAACATTTTCCCAACCACAGATGTTAGGCTAACTGGTTTATAGTTTCCTGCTTTTTGCCTGCCTCCTTTTTTAAATAGGGGCGTTACATTTGCAGTTTTCCAATTTGCTGGGACCTCCCCAGAATCCAGGGAATTTTGGTAAATTACAACCAATGCATCCACAATCCCTGCCGCTACTTCTCTTAAGACCCTAGGATGTAAGCCATCAGGTCCAGGGGATTTATCCGCCTTTAGTCCCATTATCTTACTGAGTATCACCTCCTTAGTGATTGTGTTAAGCACCCCCCCCCCCCCACCTATAGTCCCTTGACTATCCACTGTTGGAATGTTGTTGGTGTCCTCTACCGTAAAGACTGATACAAAATATGTGTTCAGAGTTTCTGCCATCTCCATGTTCCCCATTACTAATTCTCCGGTCTCATCCTCGAGGGGACCAACATTTACTTTAGCCACTCTTTTCCTTTTTATATACCTATAGAAACTTTTGCTATCTGTTTTTATATTGTGTGCTAGTTTACTTTCATAGACTATCTTCCCTTTCTTAATCATTTTTTTAGTCGTTCTTTGCTGGCTTTTAAAAGCTTCCCAGTCTTCTGTCCTCCCACTAGTTTTGGCCACTTTGTATGCTCTTGTTTTTAATTGGATACCATCCTTTATTTCTTTAGTTAGCCACGGATGGCTATCTTCTCTTACACCCGTTCCTCCTCACTGGAATATATTTTTCTTAGAGTTGTGAAATATCTCCTAAATGTATACCAATGTTCATCAACCGTCCTACACTTTAATCTATTTCCCCAATCCACTTTAGCCAACTCTGCCCTCATACCTTCATAGTCTCCTTTATTTAAGCTTAGTACGCTGGTTTGAGATCCAACTTTCTCACCCTGCATCTGAATTTGAAATTCAATCATGCTATGATCACTCATTCTGAGGGGATCCTTTACAAGATTGTTTATTAATCCTGTCTCATTACACAGGACCAGATCTAAGATAGGCTGCCCCCTGGTTGGTTCTGTTGCATACTGCTCAAAGACCCATCTCTTATGCACTCTATGAACTCTTCCTCAAGGCTACCCTGATCAATTTAATTTGTCCAATAAATATAGAGGTTAAAATCACCCATGATTATTGCTGTTCCCTTTTAACAAGCCCCCACTATTTCCTGGTTTATGCTCCGACCAACAGAGTTGCTACTATTAGGGGGCCTATAGACTACACCCACCAGTGACTTTTTGCCCTTATTGTTCCTTATCTCCACCCAAACTGTTTCAACATCCTGATCATTTGAGCCAATATCATTTCTTACTATTGCAGTGATTCTATCCTTTATCAATAGAGCTACCCCACCACCTTTTCCTTTCTGTCTGTCCTTCTGGAATATTTAATTCCCAGTCATGGTCACCTTGCAACCACGTCTCTTAATGGCTATCAGATCATACCCATTTGTCAATTTGTGCCGTCAACTCATCTATTTTATTACAAATGCTACGTGCATTTAGACAAAGTGCCTTTAAGTTTTTTTTTACCCTTTTTTCCTGCTTGTTTCCTCTCCCCTTCAAACTCACTTTCTTTATTTTTGCTAATTCCAGCTTTACTCCCCTCCCTACTGAATCTATTTTCAGGTTCCCATCCCCCTGCTAAGCTAGTTTAAACCCTCCCCAACAGCACTAGCAACCACCCCCCCCCCCCCCCCGCGAGGATATTGGTCCCGGCTCTGTTGAGGTGCAACCCGTTCCGCGTGCACAGGTCCCACCTCCCCCAGAAGCGGTCCCAATGCCTCAGGAAACTAAAGCCCTCCTGCCTGTACCATCTTTCCAGCCACGTATTCATCTGCTCTATCCTATTTCTGTACTCACTAGCTCATGGCACTGGGAGTAATCCGGAGATTACTACCTTTTGACTTCCTGCTCTTTAATCTCTCTCCTAGCTCCCTAACTTCTGCCTGCAGGACCTCATCCCTCTTCCTATCCATTTCATTGGTACCGATGTGGACCACGACCTCTGGCTGTTCACCCTCTCCCCCCAGAATGCCCTGCAGCCGCTCAGTGACATCCTTGACTCTGGCACCAAAGAGGCAACATACTATCCTGGAGTCATGTCTGCGGCCGCAGAAACGCCTGTCTGTTCCCCTGACTAGCGAATCCCCTACTACTATAGCTCTTCCATTCTTTTTCCTCCTCCTCCCCCCGCCCCGCAGCTGAGCCACCTGTGGTGCCGTGGACTTGGCTCTGGCTGCACTCCCCAGAGCCACCATTGCCCCCACCGGTACTCAGAACAGAGTACCGGTTGGAGAGCGAGATGGAGTCAGGGGACTGCCGCACTACCTGCCTAGTCCTCCTCTTCTGTCCAGGGGTCTCTCAATCCCTATCTGCCTGCACGCTCTTAAGCTGTGGGGTGACCGCCTCTAGAAACGTGCTATCCATGTTGCTCTCAGTCTCACGGATGCACTGGAGTGACCCCAGCTGCCGCTCAAGCTCCAAAACACGGAGCTTGAGTTGGTGCAGCTGGAGACACCTCCTGCACACGGGTCATCCCGGCTGCGCGAAGCATCCGGGACTTCCCACATGCCACAGGATGCGCAATCCACGGGACTGAGCTGCCCTGCCATCCCTCTAGTTACACGTGCAACTATGGAGTAGAAGCAATGGTCCCGTTAAGTGTTACTGCACAGCTTACCGGCTTTACAATGGATAAACCACGTGTGCGCGGAGATTTGAATGGGCCACGCAGCCAAAAAAAATTAGGGGGAACATTGCTACCAAGTCATAATGCACTGGGGCAGTAGGCAACACTGCATCTGTCCTCCAGCAAAAGTTGGTTTAGTTGGGGTGGGCAAAGATGCTGCGAAGATATTCTCCTGGCTGGGAAGTCTAGAACTAGGGGTCACAGTCTCAGGATAAGGACTGAGATGAGGAAAAATTTCTTCACTCAGAATTCTCTACCTCAGAGGGCTATGGATGCTCAGTCGTTGAGTATATTCAAGGCCAAGATCGATAGATTTTGAATATTAAGGGATATGGGGCTAGTGCAAGAAGGTGGAGTCAAGGTAGATGATCAGCTGTGATCTTATTGAATGGCAAAGGGCTGAATGGCCTACTCCTGTACCTATTTACGTGTTTAGAGTCAGCTGTGGCTCAGTTGGTAGCACTGTCACCTCTGAGTCAGAAGGTTGTGGGTTCAAGTCCCACTCCAGGGACTTGAGCACAAAAGATCTAGGCTGACGCTCCCAGTGCAGTGCTGGGGGAGTCTTTCAGATGAGATCCCGTCTGCTCTCTCAGGTGGATGTAACAGATTTGAAGAGAGCAGGGGAGTTATCCCGGTGTACTCGGCCAATATTTATCCCTCAATCAACATTTAAAAAAAACAGATTATTCTCCTTTTCTCTCTCTGAAGATTGTAAATCTTTTTTTGGAATTCTCTGCCCCAGAGAGCTGTGGAGGCTGGATCATTGAATATATTTCAGGCGGAGATAGACAGATTTTTGAGCGATAAGGGAGTAAAAGGTTATGGGCAGGGCAGGGAAGTGGAGCTGAGTCCATGATCAGATCAGCCAGGATCTTATTGAATGGCGGAGCAGCTCGAGGGACCGAATGGCCGACTCCTGCTTCTTATGTTCTTATGGGGTCCCAGCATGGAGTGCCACAGGGCTCAGTGCTGGAACCCCAGCTCTTTACAATATACATTAACGATTTGGATGAAGGAATTAAGTGTAATATCTCCAAGTTTGCAGATGACACTAAATTGGGTGGCGGTGTGAACTGTGAGGAGGACACTAAGAGGCTGCAGGGTGACTTGGACAGGTTAGGTGAGTGGGCAAATACATGGCAGATGCAGTATAATGTGGATAAATGTGAGGTTATCCATTTTGGGGGCAAAAACACAAAGGCAGAATATTATCTGAATGGCGGCAGATTAGGAAAAGGGGAGATGCAACGACACCTGGGAGTCATGGTTCATCAGTCATTGAAAGTTGGCATGCAGGTACAGCAGGCGGTGAAGAAGGCAAATGGTATTTTGGCCTTCATAGCTAGGGAATTTGAGTATAGGAGCAGGGAGGTCTTCGTGATGCCTCACCTGGAATATTGTATTCAGTTTTGGTCTCCTAACCTGAGGAAGGACGTTCTTGCTATTGAGGGAGTGCAGCGAAGGTTCATCAGACTGATTCTGGGGATGGCTGGACCGTCATATGAGGAGAGACTGGATCGACTGGGCCTTTATTCACTGGTACTTAGAAGGATGAGAGGGGATCTCATAGAAACGTATAAGATTCTGATGGGACTGGACAGGTTAGATGCGGGAAGAAAGTCCCCGATGTTGGGGAAGTCCAGAACCAGGGGACATAGTCTTAGGATAAGAGGTAGGCCATTTAGGTTGAGATGAGGAGAAACTTCTTCACTCAGAGAGTTGTTAACCTGTGGAATTCCCGACCGCAGAGAATTGTTGAGGCCAGTTTGTTGGATATATTCACGAGGGAGTTAGATATAGCCCTTACGGTTAAGGGGTATGGCGAGAAAGCAGGAAAGGGATACTAAGGGAATGGTCAGCCATGATCTTATTGAATGGCGGTGCAAGGCTCAAAGGGCCGAATGGCCTACTCCTCCACCTATTTTCAATGTTTTTATGTTCTCCCAGGTGTCTTGGGGCCAATATTTATCCCTGAATCAACATCACTAAAACAGATTATCTGGTCAGTATCACATTGCTGTGAGCGGGAGCTTGCTGGCAAACTGGCTGTCACAATTCCTACAATACAACAGTGAGTACACTTTTTACTTCATTGGCTGCAAAGCAAGTCTTGGTGTGGCTGCTTCCCATCTTGTGGAGCTGATCAAGAATGGAGCGCAGATGTCAAACGTATGACGTCAGTGTGGGACGTGCGTGCCCCGCCCCCTTTCTCCCTCCTCTCTCTCATCTCCCCCCCGCCCCCTCCCCCGGGCACGGGTGGTGTCCGGTGGGCATGCGCAGTGCAACCAATGTGGCAGCGGCCGGAGGCGCTCGCACAGCGACCGTTTGGGGCAGATTCAAAAAGCGTCGGCGCGCGACATCGGACCGGCCGCTTCCCTCGCTGCAAAAACCAAAAAGGCCCGAGAGAGGGAGGAAAAACACGCCGTGTGTGAGGAAAGGAGGATATATAAAAAAAACACACTCCCGGGAAAAGAGAGAGAGAGAGAGAACGCGAGCGCCATGGCAGCCGCGCAGCAGCCCCAGCCCGAGGAGGCGGGACTGAACGGTGAGTGTAAGTGTTCGCAGAGCGGGGCAAAACAACCACCCCCACAGCTCGCCGTCTCCTCCCGAAAGGCCAAGGCCTCCTCACACGAACCTCTCGACGTGTCCTCCTTTTTCCGGCGGTTTTTGTTTTGGGCCGATGTCGGATGCCGCGGGGGCTGAGGTAAAGTGAAGGCGCTCTTGCTCGCTCTCGGATGACGGATTGTCTTTCTTGCTGGCTTCGGGGGTAAACAACAACCGCCATTTGGGGAGGGGCGGGATCGCGCTGTGAGTGGCAGCCGCCTCGGCCAATCGCAGGAGGGCGGCGGGCACACGCCGCACAGGTGGTTGACCTGCACTTGTTGCCGCTTGGAAGGAGGACTTGCATTGCCATAGCGCCTTTCACCACTACACAGCGCTTTACAGGCCATGATGTACTTTTTTGGGGTGTAGTCACAGTTGCAACGTGGCAGCCGATTTGCGCGCACAGCAAGCTCCCACAAACAGCAATGTGATAACGACCAGATAAAATGTGTTTTATAACTTATATAATATAAACAGAAAATCTCAGCGGGTCAGGCAGCATCTGTGGAGAGAAACAAGAGTTAACGTTTTGGTTCGATGGCCCTTCGTCAGAACTGTCGAATGTTCGAAAAGTTTCTCCTGCCAGTTCCGATGAAGGGTCTTGGACTGAAGTTGCATGATCAGCTATGATCTTATTGAATGGTGGTGCAGGTTCGAAGGGCCGAATGGCCTACTCCTGCAACTATTTTCTATGTTTCTATGACCCGCTGAGATTTCCAGCATTTTATGTTTTTAATTCAGATTCCAACATCCCCAGTATTTTGCTTTGAATCTGTTTTTTATGTTATGTTGATTGAGGGATAAATATTGGCCAGGACGGTGGGGATAACTCACCTGCTCTTCTTCGAAATAGTGCCGTGGAATTTTTTACGTCCACGTGAGAGAGCAGACAGGGCCTCGGTTTAACGTCTCATCCGAAAGACGGCACCTCCGACAGTGCAACGCTCCCTCAGTACTGTACTGGGAGTGTCAGTCCAGATTTAATTTTTTGTGCTCAAGTCCCTGGAGTGGGACTTGAACCCACAACCTTATGACTCAGAGATGAGACTGCTACCCACTGAGCCACAGCTAATACACTGGCTCACTTCGTGTTCGCTGCTCACTTTGTGCGGCTCTCCTCCACCATGCCGGGGCGGGGGGGGGAGGAGACCAGAGGCAGATTGGGCAACCGCTTTGACGAACACCACCCTTCACTGACCCCAGCGCTTCCGCTCGCCCGTCGCTTTTAATTCAACGTCCCGCTCCCACTCTGACCCCTCTGTTCCCAGCCTCTTGCACTGTTCCAACGAAGCTCAATATAAGTTCGAGGAAGAGCAATTCATCTTTCAATTTAGGCACTTTACAGCCTTCTGGACTAAACATCGAGTGCAACAATTTCAGACCATAACTTTTGCCCCTGTTTTTCACATTGCAACTGTTGATAATCGCTTCAAGACTCGCCATTTGTTTCTTTACTTATCCCATTACCATCATCCCTTATCATTTAATCACTCCTGTCATCCGCCCTAACAAACCTTCCCTTTTGTTCTTTCTTCACCCTGCCCGCCTCTGCCCCTCCTCTCCCCCCATACAGCAGCCAATTTGCGCACAGCAAGCTCCCACAAACAGCATGGTGATAATGACCAGATAATCTGTTTTAGTGATGTTGATTGAAGCATAAATATTGGCCAGGACACTGGGGATAACTCTCCTGCTCTTCTATGGTCTGGCCATTTATCTCATTGCTGTTTACTCCCTACATAAATAGAGGTCATGCAAAACTCGGCTGCCCGTGTCCTAAATCGCAGCACGTTCCATTCACCCATCACCCCTGTGCTCGCTGACTTACATTGGCTTCTGGTTAAGCAACGCCTTGATTTCAAAATTCTTATCCTTATTTTTAAATCCATCCATGGCCTCGCCTCTGTAATGCCTCCAGTCCCAAAACCCCCAGTAGTAATTCTGTCTCGTTTCACATTCACACTAAATACGTGGTATAGTTTGGGAGTGGTCGCTGAATTAATGGGCATTGCACTTTTGATCACTTGTGCCAGGCAGTTTTGAAGTACTGTCACGGATTGAGTTTTGCGCTACCTATAGCTGCAGCAGTTTGCTGCCCATCAACGTTTGGTCTAAAATAAGATGTTTTTAAGCACAGCTCTGCGATCCATCGCTAGAAAGTAAGGGAAAGATGGCAGCATCACATGAGTCTGCTGAGTTGTGCATTGCTTTGCAAACTGGTGTCTTAATTGTAGCTGTGTCCTTTACAACAAAATCGGTTGTATAGAAAAACATTGCAACTGCTCAGAGAGCAAAAATCATTCTTATAATAAAAATATGCATTGTAAATTTTTTAAATGGTTTGTTTCAATGTTGCTTCAACTTGGAATTTTGTCAATCCGATTTTTAGACAGTTGTGAGTTCCCATGCCTAGTCAAAATTGAGGAAATCGATCCAGTGAATTGCTGGAAATAGAAGTTAACATTTAGTGAAAGAACTTGAGTGCGTGTTTCCTTAGTAACTGCATTCTGTTAATATATCTTTCTTCAGTGTTCAAAATGTTGACTGATTTATGATGGAATGTATTTTCTATTTTTACTGTTTAACAAATACAAGTCTTATATTCTATAGTTTTGTGTGCTAGGTTCTTTTTGTGATAGGGAAGTTAGCTTTTACCTCAACCCACCAGTTTGGGAGGAGTGTGGGGGGGGGAAGTTTTTTTTAAGGAAAAGATTTGTAAATTATTAACTCAAACAATACTATTTTTCAAATAGTTATTCAAGTAGAGAATGCAAGATGCCTGGGAGTGACGGGCAGCAACAGATTCGTTTTGGGTGCGAGCTAATCTGGGAAACCTAAACTATGTGCTCTGATCTGTGGCGTTTTAATAACAATTTACACACACATTAACTTGCTTGCATACTCAAAACACAAACTAAGCATTTTCCGCATTGTATGAATTCTGCAAATAGCCTGCCTTTCAGCTAATATTTCCTTCCTTTTCAGTTTTTCTTTATTTCTATTATTTTTAGCATGTCATGCAATTTGACCAAATAGATTGCATAAAATGTCACAAAGCAGGAAGTATGAAACTGCATCAGAATTAAATTGTGAAGATAATTTAGCACATCTCAAAATGCAGGTGATGCACACAAAGCCGTCTACATCTGAATGAAGAAAATAGGTTAACATTTCAGTTGGCAACCATCTTCAAACTTAGTTATCGAGTGAAGGAAAACTACTGATCAGGCTCCTGCTTTTGAGGGAGGGACATGAAGCAACAGACATTAACATGAAAATAGGTACACCGCACTCCTGGCAATCTGGTGAACTGAGTCAGATCCTGTTCTTTTCCAAACCTCCTTGGTTTATTGTACACAAGTCTAATAATGTACCACTTATTTCTTACTTATTTAGCCAATCCCAGCTTACAGTGTGTAATTGGATACAATTCTCATTGTAAATCCTGTTTTACATAAGTTCTTTTTTAAACCGTTAACCTACTAAACATGTAAAATAAGTAAATACTAAATGTTTGAAAATCTGCTTGCACCGGCAAATCGCCTACGCTTCCAGAGTGATTTGTTAATTTTCAAAACCTACATTGCAAAAAGATATCGGACTCTCTCTATTTAATTGAGTTGTAAAATATGTACAGCTTACTATGCTACGATGTAAGAGAAACTCAGGCTATCGTTGAGTTATTTTACTCTGGGGAATTGGCGAGCTGATTACATACCGGGCCACTCAGCAATTAGTTTGCAAGTTTTATTGTTTGTTTTAAGACTATTGTTGTCCTATCAGCTATGACTATCTGTTTTTGTGCAGCCATCCATTTTGGGGGTCACCCCAATCTCTTGAACAGCTTGGAAAGCGAGCACTAAAGATTTGCTCACTATCACAACATATTGTGGAATATAAGCAAATCAGTAAGAGCTGAATTAATAGAGTTCTCCTAGCTTGAAATTTTGTGATTTCTGTTAGACCTGAGAAATGATTGTCTTTGCCAGATTCTTCATAGGCTTTCATTGAGATATAAGGAGACAGGTCCATTGGTCTTCGCTGTAATTTTGATAATTTTTTTATCCAAGTGTTGTAAGTGGAAAAAGTTGAACAAACTCCTAATCTGAAGTTACCAGACGCAAGTGTGTGCCTTCAAACATCTCTTCCCTCACAAGAAAAGAGATTTATTTTATAAGTTGTGCTCTTGTGGCGTTGCACAAGACTGTCGTTTTCAGGTGAAGTGGGGTTAGAGAGCAGGGGCTAAATTGGACTAGAGTATGCTGACCTCAGCTAGCCCTCATTTTAAGCTCATTCATTCCTCCCCTATTTTTCTATTTCCATTATATATTCATATGTCCATGGAGAAATAACGTTGGTTGGAGCCTAGGGACTACGCTGTATGCAGGCAGAGGAGCACCTGGAAAAAAAACTTGAGCTGGGAGGATGTAACTACAACGTGACAAGTTTGCTTATGGGAAAAGCTCTCAGGATGTGCAAAATTAAGGTTTATAATACCTGTGTATAGATAAATAGTATTTGAGTTGCTTGCTTGTTCGGGTTTAGTAAGGGCTGGCCATTGCAGTACCTCCGGCCCCCCGCTGGACTCCTGTTCCATCAGTTTGTGCCAATAGATGAGATGGAGTGAGATGAATGTTGGGTATAATTTTTTTTTTTACAGAGTATCAAATAACGTGAATAGATTTTCAGCTACATTTTCAAAGTCACACCCCGGTTTTCATACTTTCTGTAGCACTCGCCTATCTGTGATGATGCAAAAACAGCTGGTGTGGTATGTTTTGCTCACATACAGGAGATTATGGAGGTAAAGAGCATGAGTGGATTAGTATTTTGTTCTGAAATACAGGTCAGCACTGTG
This sequence comes from Pristiophorus japonicus, assembly GCF_044704955.1. NCBI lineage: Eukaryota > Metazoa > Chordata > Chondrichthyes > Pristiophoridae > Pristiophorus > Pristiophorus japonicus. The sequence goes on from NC_091998.1 coordinate 45,748,572, forward strand.
CTGTGCCCTCCATTGACACAATGTTTCAATGGACTATTGTATACCACTGCGCCGTGCATTCCAAGAGAGTTCCAGGAGTATTTTAAAAATTAAATGTCTCCAACCACATCGCATCTCCTAATTTATTGTTTTCTCGAAGTAAGCAGTTATTAGTGTTGTAAAAAATGCAATAATGTAGTCATTTAAAGAATAAAATACCTGCCACACATCCTTCCCAGGAGGGAGGAGATGCTGGGAGAATACAGACATTTATATTTTGCTGGGTTAATATAATAATCTTAATGATGTGCCCAGACCTTAAGCAAATGGCCACATACTGTTTTTACGGCTGGGCCTCGTCTCGTATTTTTCCCACTAATGGATTCACAGACATTTTTGTGGAGATTAAATTGTGCTCCATTTGAACCACATCTGTAAATGTGAAAGAACGTTGTAGTAAACTTTAAAGTTGAGAAAAAAAAATTTGGCTCACCAATCATTTTTTTCTCATTATAGCATTCCGCTTTTGTAAAAGAAAACTTTCTCCAGATGTGAGTCTTTCTGACAAGGCTAGCATTTAATACACATCCCTAGTTCACCTTGAGAAGGTCAGCTGTGCCTCAGTGGGTAGCACTCTCGCCTCTGAGTCAGAAGGTTGTGGGTTCAAGTTCCACTCCAGGGACTTGTATACAAAAAATCTAGGCTGGCACCCAGTGCAGTGCTGAGGGAGTGCCGCACTGTTGAAGGTGCCATCTTTCGGATGAGACATTAAACCGAGGCCCCGTCTCCCCCCTCAAATGGACGTTAAAAAATCCCATGACACTATTTTGAAGAAGAGCAAGGGAGTTATCCCTAGTGTCCTGGCCAATATTTATCCCTCAATCAATATAAAAAAAAACAGATTATCTGATCATTATCACAATGATGTTTGTGGGAGCTTGCTGTGCACGAATTGGCTGCTGCTTTTGCTACATTACAACAATGACTACACTTCAAAACTACTTCATTGGCTGTAAAGTGCTTTGAGATGTCCGGTAGTTGTGAAAGGTGCTATATATCTGCCTAACAGATTATTTTAAACATTTATCATTGGTTGAATAAAGAAATTCTTCCAGTGCTTTCAATTTGCTTTACAACCAATTGTAAATTTAGTCTGACTTTATTGGCTTCATTTGAAGTGGTATTTTAGGTTTGCTTTATCTGTACTTTTTAATACTTTACGTACCGCATTGAGGGCCCCCCATCTCTACTACCTTGTCATACCGTGTTAGAATCGTGACTTAAAGTGTAGTAAAGTATTCACCATTAAAAAGAATAAGAACCTGTCTTGTGATATATTTTTTTCATGGAAACATTTTACGTGTCAGTACTCGGGCTGCTGTTCTTCAAGAATATGGAAGCAAAATTCACATTGTCTTGAATCAATACAGATAAAAAGAAATGAATACTAGAAATGTGAAATGAAAAACCTGACTAGAATAGACAGGTTAACGTTTCCAGTGAGGGACCGAAAATATTAACCTCTCATTTCTCTCTTCTGGTGAAAATGGACTTGCTGTGCATTTCCATTGCTTTCTGTTAAAATAATGGAACATTTCCTCTGTTAATTTTGTTCCTGCATTTTTGACTGGTATTACAATTTGTTGTCCTGTTTGTAGGATAGCAAACTTGGATAAAAATAAAATATAGGATGAATCAATGTGAAGGCATAATATTTTCTTCAAAAAAGTTGTGTATGGGTGTTCACTTCAGTATTTCCGAGTAAATGTGTATAATAGCTCGAGGCAGCCTAAAATAACACAATCTAACAGCATAGAACATGTGACATTAGCAGTGATTTAATGGTTTGTGTCATTCACATGTTTTGAATAGAGTGAGGAAAATATTTGAATGCGGTGAGAACATTAATATAATGGAAATCTGTAGCAGGACAAATATGAGAGATGGGTCAGAGTGCGCAGTTTTCCCAGGTGACAGTGCAGTTTAAGACCGTGCTTTCTAAACTGTCGCTGCAAGTGTGTTATAGCATCTTTTTCATTGTGTTTTTTATTTGTCAAATTTCTTGAAAGCTTGTGATGGACTATGGTCTTAAAGGCAACAGACTCCCAAGTTATGTCATGATTGGAAGGTTTGTTTTCTTGTTTCTAGTAGTGTACGGCTATGCTTGACTTTACATTTATCAGACCATCTATTTTTGTTAGAACATTATTTTGAATTGTGGATGGCAGAGCAGAAGCTGTCCACTTTCTGTGACCAGTTTCAGAATTGCTTCAATCTCCAATGTGGAGCCTCGGAGGGTAGATTTGAGTGATGGAGAGATGTCTTTGCCATTCATTTTCCTGAAAGAGAAGGAGGAAGACACAACTTGTTGGGTAATGGCTGTATAGATGCCAAATAGGAAGCTGACACTCCGCTACATTTGTGGGGGTCCTGTCGTGCCCTCCATGGCAAAAAAACATAATTGAAAGAGTACCCTGTAACTGGATGCATTTGGGTGTTCTTAAATTCAGCTTATTTTTTTCTAAGTGATTTTTAAGATTGTTAAAATTGTTAAACAACAGTAACAACTTGCATTTATATAGAGTCTTTAATGTTCAGGGAGGTTTAGGAGGGAAAATTCAGCCTTGGCGCCTAAATGGCTGAAGATACGGCTGCCATTTGTTGCGGCGAAGGAAGTGGGGGGATGCACGAGGCCACAGTTGAAGGAACGCAGAGCGCTTTGAGGATTGTAGTGCTGGAGGCGGTGGGGGGCGGGGCCAAGAAGGGATTTAACTACAAGGATGAGAATTTTAAAATTGAAGCGTTGCTGGACCAGGGGCCATTGTAGGTCAGTAAGCATCAGGGTGATGGGTGAGTGGGACTTTGTGTGGATTAGGATACGCACAGCAGAGTTTTGGATAAGCTCAAGTTTATGGAAGACGGGAGATTGGCTAGGAGAGCATTGGATTAGTTGAATCTACAGGTAACAAAGGCATGGATGAAGGTTTCAGCAGTGGACGGGCTGAATGGGGCAATATTGCGGAGGTAAATAAGTGGTCTCTGTGCTGGAAGATATGGTCAGAAGCTCAGCTAGCTCAAATAGGATGCCAATGTTTTAAGGGTTTTAAAAGGATAAGAATTTGTTGGCATTCTCTGAAAATACTTTTCTTAAACTTCTGTGATAGGGTTTTTCAGGATTTTGATACTGATATCTGAAGGTTGAATGTTCTTGATCATAAAATATAGACACCCATGTGCATATTAAAAGATGAGAGTCTGGAGTGGCTGGAATCAGTGGTTATTTAAAGTTCTGATGTATATTAGTACAGACTGTGTGTACATGCATGTTTCCAGATGCACAAGATTTGTGTTTGGAGCAGAAAGCAGACTGTATATCAGCGGTTTTACAATGCCGTGCTTGCGATGTCTGTACTGTTCAAATTGAAATTAATGGTTATTGGTGGCATATCATTTTATCCCTATTTCCACTGACCAGAGCCCTTGTATGAAGGTTGTCTTTGTGAGGAAAATAAATGAGGTATTCCTCTATTTACATTTACGCTTTTAAAAAGATATTTTCTGCAGTTCATATTCAGAGTAAGTGACTAAAGTGTTCCTGTGGTATCACATAAATGGATTTACTCATCCTTAATAAGTAACTTGGCTGGCAGCTACAGAAGGACAGCAGCTGGCACACATTGCACAGCTATTACCCAGCATTTAAAAGTAACAATTAATAATCGGACTGATCTCTATATTCTGTTTAACATGGCAACGGCTCTGTTCTTTGAGGAATTGGGAGAAAACAGTCTAGTTCAGCCAAGAGAAGGGAAAAGCAGTCTGATTGCTGCCCAGTCAGATATGCTGGAAAGTATATGTTTGAGCTTCAGGGAAGGATGGGATCCGACTGTGACGTGATGCCCACTATAGTTAAATAGCCAGTTGATACTTCCTCTCCTCACAGATGAACTATACCCACTTGGGAAAAATACTGGAATGAGTTTAGCTCCTGTGGAACTGAACCCAGTTGGAGTAAATGTCTTAAACGGGGGCAAAAATTGGCAAAAAAAACTGGTTTTAACTTTAGATATTATTCATTATTTTTCTGATGCTTTAGGTTCCTGGGTGGAGCTACACATGAAAAACAGCGGGAATGGGAACGATAATGGCACTGGACGAAATGGAGGATTGGAGCACGTGCCATCATCCTCCTCCATCCACGATGGAGACATGGAAAAAATTCTTTTGGATGCTCAGCATGAATCGGGTCAGAGCAGTTCTCGGGGAAGCTCCCACTCTGACAGGTAAAGAAGTGACGAGTATTCCAATATAAATGAGAAAACTGGGCTGTAACTTACAAAAGTTGTCTCTTTTTTTTAGGGTTACAAATGGTTTTGCTTAAAATGAAGTCCTCTGAGTGGATATGATCCTGCAAATACACACTGGCAAATTTTTGATTTATTTGAGGCTCCACTAGTTAATTCTACTGCACATGATTTTCTTGGAGGGTCATGAAAAGAAGAATAATTCATTGTGTGGTTTGCACTAACCCATGGAAGGCACACGATCCCAGGTTTGATCCTTGGTCGGTGGGAAGTTGCTTTATTATCCAAGGCAGTGGAAGGTGAAGAATATTCAGCTGGGTTAGACCACCCCAAGCACCACCTCTCCACTACCCCTCCAATCTTGTACTCTGTGTGGTCAGACTGCTTGTCCAACATCCAGTCTGGGATGTGCTGCAGTTATCTCCAGTTAAACATCGGGAATACGATAGCTCATGTCTTTGGCCCCCACCACAAGCTCAGTACCCTTGCTACCAATTCCATTCCCTGAGATGAGGAGACATTTCTTCACTCTTTAGAGGGTGGTGAATCTTTGGAATTCTCTACCCCAGAAGGCTGTGGATGCTCAGTCATTGAATATATTCAAGACAGAGTTTGATACATTTTTGGATATTAAGGGAAACGAGGGATGTGGGGATAGTGGAGTTGAGGTCGAAGGTTAGCCATGATCTTATTGAATGGCGGAGCAGGCTCAAGGGGCCGAATGGCCTACTCCTGCTCCTATTTCTTATGTTACTCACTCCAGTCATTTTCTCGGTCTGAACTAGACTGTTTACAACTTCAGCATCCTATTCGACCTGACCCTATTTCCTTTCTATATATATGCTGTTTGAAGCAACCAGATGGTGTCATTGTTGGGGGCCACTGAGCAGCATGCACATGGTGCTGCTCTGGTACAAAAGGCAAGCCATTTTGAGAGTCAGGCACTTTGAGCCTAAATAAAGCAGAAGCAAGGTTGTACCTTGCTTAGTTAATCAGTACTCAGTTTAAACCTTTATTACAAACATAACATTTGGTGATGAGAATACAAGAACCTTTGTTTGCAAAATGAGCACGATTGGATTTTTAGAGCGATTCATGGAGGGAGAAGATTGGGCAGACTTTGTGAGCCGTTTGGACCAGTACTTCATGGCCAACAAAATGAAGGGGGTCGACGATGCAGATCGACGCCGGGCCGTGTTCCTCACTGTGCGCGGTTCAAAGATCTACGGTCTGATAAAGAATCTACTCATACCTAGTGATCCAACAGAGAAAACATACAAGGAGTTGTATACATTGGTATGGGAGCACCTCAAGCCAGACGACGGCATCATCATCTCGAGATACAGGTTTTATGCACCGGTTCGATCGGAGGGCCAGATGATGGCAGAATTCGTTGCCGACCTGAGACGTCTAGCGGGACCGTGCAAGTTCGGGGCGGTGTTGGCAGACATGCTGCGGGACTTCTTTGTTATCGGTATCAACCACGAGGTGATCCTGCGTAAACTTCTGGCGGTGGAGGAGTTGGATTTAAAAATCCAGATCGTTCAATCATGTATAACGACGGACAGGAGTTTAAAGCAAATATCGGTGAAGAACCGAACCTCGGCAAGTACTGTAAATGCGATTGATTCGGCGTTCGGCAGAGCGGCACATGGCAGGGCCTATCCGGCTGCGTTTGCGAAACCTGTGGCTGCCCAAAGTCCGCCAGCGGGAATGTATCCGACTTCTCCATGTTGGCGTTGTGGGGGAAATCATCGGCACCAGCAGAGCCAATTTAAGCAATATAGTTGCAAAGGCTGTCTGAGAGTGGGGCATCTCCAGCGCAAGTGTCCGCAGATGAGCAAGTGAGCTGCGACACATCACGTGGAGGATGAGAGTCAGACTAGCGTGGATCTGGATACGCAATCCAAGATGCCAGAGGAGGACTGTACTCTGCCATAACCGAGAGTAAACCAACTTTGATTGATGTGAAGTTTAACGGGATACCGGTATCGATGGAACTGGACACGGGCTAGTCAATCGATCATGAACATGAGTGCATTTAATAAGCTGTGGGATACTAAGACTGTGAGGCCCAGGCTGAGCCATGTTAATGTCAAGCTGCGCATGTACACCAAAGAACTGATAAAGGTGATTGGCAGTGCACAAATTAATGTCGTATAACGGTGCAGTTCACGAGTTACCGCTGTGGATTGTTCCATGCAATGACCCAACGCTGCTCGGCAGGAGCTGGTTGGAGAAAATCGGATGCGACTGGAACAACATAAAGGCGTTGTCGTCGTCGGAAGATACATGTGCCCAAGTATTGAGCAAGTTCCCTTCGCTGTTCGAACTGGGTATCGGTAACTTCACGTAAGCAAAGGTGCAGATCCAGGTGGACTCCGATGCAAGACCCATCCATCATAAAGCTCGGGCAGTGCCATATGTGATGAGGGAGAAGGTTGAAATTGAACTGGACGGACTCCAGCGTGAAGGGATCATATCACCGGTCGAATTTAATGAATGGGCCAGCCCCATTGTTCCTGTGCTGAAAAGAGATGGCACAGTCAGCATCTTGGAGACTGCAAGGCTACGATCAACGGGGTTTTGAAACAAGATCAATATCTGTTACCGGAGTTGGTCGAGATGTTGAAAAGACTTGCGTGCATTAACACGCACAAAGGACTGTGTATTTACCACAGGTGCCCGTTTGGAATTCGCTCAGCTGCAGCAATATTCCAGAGGAATATGGAAAGTCTACTGAAGTCAGTTCCAAGAACCGTCGTGTTCCAAGATGATATCCTGATCACCAGTCGTAACTCCAAGGAACATCTGAACAACCTGGAAAAGGTTCTACTGCATTTGGATAGAGTGGGACTCGGACTTAAACACTCGAAGTGCGTCTTTATGGCACCGGAAGTCGAATTCTTCGGGAGGAAAATCACTACTGATGGCATCAGACCTACTGACATGAAAACCAAAGCCATCAAGAATGCACCCAAGCCGCAGAACATGATGGAGCTGCGTTTGTTCCTGATCTACTCAACTACTTTGGTAACATCCTACCTAAATTGAGCACCTTACTTGAATCACTGCACATGCTATTGAGAAAAGGCAACAACTGGGTGTGGGGCGAATTGCAAGATAGAGCTTTGGAAAAAGCCACCAATCTGCTTTGCTCGAACAAGTTGCTGGTACATTATGGCCCATGTAAACGTTTAGTTTTGGCCTGTGACGCATCGTCATATGGAAGGTTACTTGTTACAAGAAGCCAATGAGTCAGGGAAACTTCAACCTGTCGAGTATGCATCGAAAAATTTGTATAAAGCAGAAAGAGCCTACAGTATGGTAGAAAAAGAAGCTTTAGTGTGAGTGTATGATAAAAAGATGCATCAATACTGTTCGGTTTGAGGTTTGAATTAGAGACCAATCACAGGCCACTCATTTAATTGGTTTCCGAGAGCAAAGGAAGACACAAAAACCATGCCAAAAATTGCTGGTCACGGGAATGTGGGAAGGGAGAACCTTGAGACAATCACTATCACTAGCGGGGTAGTGCTGGACAGGCTAATGGATCTCAAGGTAGACAAGTCCCCTGGTCCTGATGAAATGCATCACGGTATTAAAAGAGATGGCGGAAGTTATAGCGGATGCATTCGTTATAATCTACCAAAATTCTCTGGATTCTGGGGAGGTACCATCGGATTGGAAAGCAGCTAATGTAACGCCTCTGTTTAAAAAAAGAGGGCAGACAAAAGGCAGGCAACTATAGGCCGGTTAGTTTAACATCTGTAGTGGGGAAAATGCTTGAAGCTATCATTAAGGAAGAAATAGCGGGACATCTAGATAGGAATAGTGCAATCCAGCAGACGCAACATGGATACATGAAGGGGAAATCATGTTTAACTAATTTACTTGAATTCTTTGAGGATATAACGAGCATGGTGGATAGAGGTGTACCGATGGATGTGGTGTATTTAGATTTCCAAAAGGCATTCGATAAGGTGCCAACACACAAAAGGTTACTGCAGAAGATAAAGGTACGCGGAGTCAGAGGAAATGTATTAACATGGATCGAGAATTGGCTGGCTAACAGAAAGCAGAGAGTCGGGATAAATGGGTCCTTTTCGGGTTGGAAATCGGTGGTTAGTGGTGTGCCACAGGGATTGGTGCTGGGACCACAACTGTTTACAATATACATAGATGATCTGGAAGCGGGGACAGAGTGTAGTGTAACAAAATTTGCAGATGCCACAAAGATTAGTGAGAAAGCAGGTTGTGTAGAGGACACAGAGGCTGCAAAGAGATTTAGATAGGTTAAACGAATGGGCTAAGGTTTGGCAGATGGAATACAATGTCGGAAAATGTGAAGTCATCCACCTTGGTGGGGAGAAAAAAACAGTAAAAGGGAATATTATTTGAATGGGGAGAAATTACAACATGCTGCGGTGCAGAGGGACCTGGGAATCCCAAAAAGTTAGTTTGCAGGTGCAGCAGGTAATCAGGAAGGCGAATGGAATGTTGCCTTCATTGCGAGAGGGATGGAGCACAAAAGCAGGGAGGTCCTGCTGCAACTGTACAGGGTATTGGTGAGGCCGCACCCGGAGTACTGCGTGCAGTTTTGGTCACCTTAAGGAAGGATATACTAGCTTTGGAGGGGGTACAGAGACGATTCACTAGGCTGATTCCGGAGATGAGGGGGTTACCTTATGATGATAGATTGAGTAGACTGGGTCTTTACTCATTGGAGTTCAGAAGGATGGGGGGTGATCTTATAGAAACATTTAAAATAATGAAAGGGATAGACAAGATAGAGGCAGAGAGGTTGTTTCCACTGGTCGGGGAGACTAGAACTAGGGGGCACAGCCTCAAAATACGGGGGAGCCAATTTAAAACCGAGTTGAGAAGGAACTTCTTTTCCCAGAGGGTTGTGAATCTGTGGAATTCTCTGCCCAGGGAAGCAGTTGAGGCTAGCTCATTGAATGTATTCAAATCACAGATAGATAGATTTTTAACCAATAAGGGAATTGAGGGTTATGGGAAGCGGGCGGGTAAGTGGAGCTGAGTCCACGGCCAGATCAGCCATGATCTTATTGAGTGGCGGAGGGGCTAGACGGCCTACTCCTGTTCCTAATTCTTATGTTCTTATGTATCAATACCAACGCTTCATCCCGCATCCAAAGGTGGGCGCTGACATTATCTGCCTATGATTATGTCATTTGCCACAGACTTGGCACAGAGAATTATGCCGATGCTTTGAGCCGGTTGCCATTGCCCACACCAGAGGTGGAAACGCCAAACTGGCAGATTTAATGTTAATCATGGATGCTTTTGAGAGCCCTGTCACGGCTCAACAAGTTAAGACCTGGACCAGCCAGGACCCGATATTATAGGTGGTAAAGGGTTGCATCCTCAAAGGAGATTGGTCTGCCATATCTAAGCAAATGTGCGAGGAGGCCAAACCGTACATTCGTCACAAGGACAAACTGTCTATTCAAGCAGACTGCATATTGCAGGGCAATCGAGTTGTAATGCCTAAGAAAGGGAGCGAGAAGTTTGCGCGTGAGTTACACAACACACATCCTGGTATAGTGATGATGAAGGCCATCGCTAGGTCCCATGTATGGTGGCCAGGAATTGATTCTGAGCTGGAAGCATGCGTGCATCAGTGCAACACCTGCATGCAGCTCAGCAAAGCACCAGCGGAATTGCCGCTGATCCTGGATGGTCGTGGCCATCCAAACCTTGGTCTAGGATCCATGTAGATTTTGCAGGTACCTCCCTGAGCAAGATGTTTTTAGTGGTGTGGATGCTTATTCGAAGTGAATAGAATGCATAATCATGTCATCCAGTACGTCCACAGCAACCATAGAGAATCTCAATGCCATGTTCGCGCCACATGGTCTGCCTGACATAGTGGTGAGCGACAATGGGTCGTGCTTCACCAGTCGGGAGTTTCAGGAGTTTGTAAAACTTAACGGCATAAAACATGCAAGGTCAGCACCATTCAAGCCTGCGTCCAACGGGCAAGCTGAACGTGCAGTACAAATTATCAAGTAAAGCATGAGAGAGGAACCCAAGGGTCACTGCAGACTCGCTTGTCTTGCATACTGCTGAGTTACAGGACAAGACCCCACACACTCTCACAGGGGATTCGCCTGCTGAACTCATGATGAAAAGAGGTCTCAAGACCAAGCTATCTCTTGTACACCCGGATTTAAGTAATTATGTCGAATACAGAAGACAGAGTCAACAAGGGTACCACGATCGCGCAACTGTGTCATGTGAGATTTCTGTTAATGATCCTGTATATGTGTTGAATTATGGTCAGGGTCCCAAATGGATCGCTGGTATGGTCATAGCCAAGGAGGGTAACAGAGTATTTGTTGTTAAGCTCAAAAATGGGCAAACTTGCAGGAAACACATGAATCAAACAAAGCTGAGGCACACAGACGAGCCAGAGCAGTCGGACGAAGATTGGTTAGTCGTCGACGGTTTCTATCAGCAGCCTTCAGTGGACTCGAGGGTCATCAATGAATCTAGAATTTCCATCACGGATTTGTTCAATAAAAATGGACTTGCAATTCCTGAAATGGCCACTGCCACCCCCAACAAGTCGGCCATCCAGCCACCAGCCACAACAGATTCCGCACATTCACCCAAGACCGGAATCGAACTGAGACGGGAGCGTAAAGCACCGGACCGTCTCAACCTGTGAAAGACTGTGATAAGATCTCAGATCTCAGGGTATTATCATGTATGTACATGCTGTTTGTAGCCCCCAGGTGGTGTCATTGTTGGAGGCCACTGAGCAGCACGCACATGGTGCTGCTCTGGTATAAAAGGCCAGTTATTTTGTGAGTCAGGCACTTGGGCCTAAATAAAGCAGAAGCAAGGTTGTACCTTGCTTAGTTAAACAGCATTCAGTTTGAAGCTTTGTTGCATACATAACACTTTCCATCGCAAAGACTGCCTACTTTCACCTCCATAATATCACACGCCTTCATCTCTACCGTTGCCCATCTGCTAGTGAAGCGCTTATCCATGTCTTTGTCAATTCAGTGGTAGCACTCTCGCCTCTGAGTCAGGAGCTTGTGAAGAGTAAATTATTGTTTAACAGTGAAATAACTAAATACTTGAAGCAGTGATTGCAACATAAATGCAAATATTTCATTTATTTATAAATTTGTTTTATGCTGCATAAAATTCTGTACTGTGCTTGCTGGATAACCATGGGAACACTAATTAATGTTCGCTCTTGTTTTTTAATATGTAACAACTAGTTTGGAAGAACAGTGCATCAATATAATTGCTTCCTGCCTGCTGATGAAAAATCCTGACCAATGCAATAATATGTTGACCATGCAAAGTATTTTAGTATGGAGAGCAAAGTCAATAAACAAATGACTGTAATTAGAATGACCAGGAATTTGCAGAGTCACAGTTCTCCCGACTTCTGGGGCTTTATTGAGTTCATTTTGCTGGCAGTGACCTTTTGTGCTTGTAGGCTGTTCTATGTCGAGTTGTTCAATGTTCCACTGAAGCAGAAAGTCTTCACTTACTCCTTTACTAAAGAAGCTTTGTTTGGTGTGGAATCCACAGCTGCCAGTTCTGGTTACATATTTTCAGTACTTCAAATGAATTTGATGAAACAAATCAGAGACATGTCCATGCTTGATCTAGGAATGGTGTCACAATTTGTCTCACTTGTGCATAATTCCTGGACAAGTACACTGAGTCTCATTTTAAATTGAATATTCTGTGTTTATTGAATTGTGAAATATGAATTTTTTCATATTGCACTCTTGAAGCCCTGCCATGACTCAGATGGTGCTTTATTACAAGTGACATATTGCACCGGAGCTTCATATACAACAGTACTAGGTGTATTTAAATATGTTTGCTGTGATGCTCTTAATTCACCATATCAAATTGCTTCCATTATGACAAGCACCTGACCTGTAACCATCAGTATTCCAATGTAGATTCTTTTCTCTCAATCTGGTTCAGCAAAATTACTGAAACGAATACCGTTTGTGCTTTAAACAAAGCAAGCTTTTATTTAAAAAGCAAATCTCGATCGGGGACTTTATCAGACAGAAGGAATGCAAATCTGTTCGAACGCACCCACTTCCTACGGACAAAGTGACGTTACATTGTAAAGGGACGATGGTTATACATTTTCAGCAAAAGATAACAAGATAGGGCCAGAGTGACATCCCAGCTCAGCCCATCTCTTTTGATCCCTCCTTCCCTTTGTCCACTCATAAGCCGACCCAAGCATGATCCGATTTTAAACAAAGACCTTCTGTAAATTTTTCAGGTTCATAACATGATTTAATAAGACCTTGAGGTTTTTCTGCAAGCTGTGGGTTTTGTTTCAATATGTGTTAGTGTTGTAACATTTCGCAGTCTCGAGTCTGAGATGTCATGGCTATTCCTCCATTAATTCTTTGTTAGCTTATACTGTCCCTATACAATTCCCACGTTCTCAACTTCAATGTCTCTATACATTTTTAAACATTCACACTTTATTACAAGTGACATATTGCACCGGAGCTTCATATACAACAGTACTAGGTGTATTTAAATATGTTTGCTGTGATGCTCTTAATTCACCATATCAAATTGCTTCCATTATGACAAGCACCTGACCTGTAACCATCAGTATTCCACTCCAGTGTTATACAGCTTCAAATACACAGCCCAGGTTTAGAAAGTTAAAATATATCATTGTGCTGCTGGGTGCTTTTTACAGTTTCGAGTGATCATAAAGAGAAAGTTTCACAGTAGCTTTAGTGAAATCCAAGTGACAACACTACAGATTGTAACCATTTATTAATTTGTTATACATTGGTTTCAGTCCTTTGCTATCATGTGGATAAATAGTTTTGGTCCAGTGTATATATATTTTTCCTGTAACTGAGAACCACATGTTTCACCTTGGTGAGGGGATGCTGTTTTTGTGGGACTAATTCCACAGAAAACTCAGCAGTTACCAAGCTGGAGGTGCTGTGGTTCCAGCTAGTGAGGCAGTTGTTTGAAATTGTATAAACTCTGGCGGCTTGCTTCTAAGCTGCTCCGATCAGGTAACTTGGGAATATGGGACAAGTATCCCTCAGACATCACGCACTAATATTGCCCTTGAGAGATTTACCAACCAGTTTTAGGCACTTTAATCGATTTATAGATATCTATTCGGCCATTTTAAAATTCACATGATTATGATTTGATGTTGACTGTTCCTCTGTTCAATTTCACAGCCAATCTCGTCCACAGACACCTCAGATGGCTCAGGCAATCTTCGAAGTAGAGCTGCATGGCAGCAGAGACAACAGTTCTCAGGTATGTTGAACTTGTACTGTAGGATTGACTACATTTAGTTTTCTGCAAAAAAAATCAACAACGTGTTACTTCTTGATCTTATTGGATCAGTTTAGGAATGGGCATCTCTTGTCAGGAGATTTTAGTGAGCATTAAAGGAAAGTAAAAAGCTTGCCACCAATTGCAGGTACATGTCCATCTCTGCATTCACCCAGCCAACCCTGCTTCCTTTCTCCTAGCCCATGGCAGGCCCTAGCCTCTACACTTGCTCCCTATGGCGGGGGTGAATTCTGTTTTAATGTTTACTATCTTAGGGCTGATGTTTGAACAGTTTTATCATATTTATTTCAGTGTCACAGTATGCAAGTTGAAAATAAAACTCTTTGGCCCAAGGAGCCAGGACATCTATAACCATATTAGTCAGTTTTTGTCCGTCCTGGGCGGTGGCTGGGAGCACATAGTCCGGACTGAGTGACAGTTGCACCAACCAATGGGCGATCAGGCTCCGCCCAGCTTCGCAACCAATCCACTTTGACAGAAAAAAATAGAAAAGCAAATTATTATTTAAATGGAGAAAAACTACAAAATGCTGCAGTGCAGAGGGACCTGGGGGTCCTTGTGCATGAAACACAAAGTTAGTATGCAGGTACAGCAAGTGATTAGGAAGGCCAATGGAATGTTGGGCTTTATTGCAAGGGGGCTAGAGTATAAAAGCAAAGAAGTCCTGCTACAACTGTACAAGGTATTGGTGAGGCCACACCTGGAGTACTGCATACAGTTTTGGTCTCCTTATTTAAGAAAGGATATACTTGCTTTGGAGGCAGTTTAAAGAAGGTTCACTAGGTTGATTCCGGAGATGAGGGGTTGACTTATGAAGATAGGTTGAGTAGGTTGGGCCTATACTCATTGGAGTTCAGAAGAATGAGAGGTGATCTTATTGAAACATATAAGATAATGAGGAGGCTCGAAAAGGTGGATGCAGAGAGGATATTTCCACTCGGGAATCTAGAACAGGGGGCATAGTCTCAGAAAAGGGGTCGCCCATTCAAAACTGAGATGAGGAATTTCTTCTCTGAGGGTTGTAAATCTGTGGCATTCTCTGCCGCAGAGGGCCATGGAGGCTGGGTCATTGAATATATTTAAGGTGGAGATGGACAGATTTTTGAGCGATAAGGGAATTAAAGGTTATGGGGAGCGGGCAGGGAAATGGAGCTGATTCCCTGATCAGATCAGCCATGATCTTATTAAGTGGCAGAGCAGGCTTGAGGGGTCAAATGGCCTACTCCTGCTCCTATTTCTTATGTTCAATCAGGGCAGGGAGCGATGGCACAAATTTTTAAAGTTTGATTAACGCTGGGTCTGCTCCAATGAAGAGGCGGCAGTGGCGGGGCCAATGGGGGTGGGGCCTCCCCAGATGTTGCTGTGGAGCCGAGAAGAGCGCGCAGCGGATGAGAGAGACAAGGGGAGGGAGAAAGAAAGGGAGGGTGGACATCACGTTGATTCTATACTTCCGTAACATTGCCCGCCTCAGCTCTTCTGCTGAAATCCTCATTCATGCCTTTGTTACCTCTAGACTTAACTACTCCAAAAGTCATCCAAAACTCTGCAGCCGGTGTACTAACCCGCACCAAGTCACGATCACCCATCACCCCTGTGCTTTCTGACCTACATTGGCTCCCAGTTAAACAATGCCTCGATTTCAAAATTCTCATCCTTGTTTACAAATCACTCCATGAACTTGCCCCTCCCTATCTCTGTAATCTTTCTCAGCTCCACAATCCCACAAGATGTCTGCGCTCCTCAAATTCTGGCCTCTTGAACATCCCTCATTATAACTGCTCAACCATCGGTGGACGTGCTGTCAGCTGCCTGGGCCCTAAGCTCTGGAATTCCCTCCCTAAACCTCTACGCCTCGCTACCTCTCTTTCCTCCTTTAAGACGCTCGTTAAAACCTACCTTTTTAAACAAGCTTTTGATCATCTGCCTTAGTTTCTTCTGTGGTTCAGTGTCAAATTTGTCTGTTTGTCTGTAACACTTGTGAAGCGCTTTGGGACGTTTTACTACGTTAAAGGTGCTACATAAATAAAAGTTATTATTATAGATGAAGAAGATGATGACAGTCTAAACAAGTACTGTGTTGCAATAAAACTACTAATTTGACTGCAAATAATTTGCGGGTCTCTGCTAGTTTCTCTATTTTTAAAATGTATTTGCAGTGAGTTCTAGTAGTAGACAAGAATAAAACTAACCAGAATCTCATACAGAAATTTTTAGAAGTTAATTGAAGTGATGCGATGTAGTTTAGTCTTATCACTACTTAACAAACAGCTCCAAATATTCGAAGCTCACTTTCAGTTTACTCCAGTGGTTCTAATTGTGTAAGCATTCATCACACGTGCGATACGTGCTCTTTGAGGGTGAGGTCCCACCCTGTAGCAGCTTATCGGCTAACACCAGGACCTGCAAGGTTTGATATTGAAAGGTTGTTGATGCCTTTGGGTTATTTTCCATTAATAGGGTTCGACTTGGCTGTTTGAAATCTGTTACATTTTACGTTGACTTTTATCAGATGAAATGTAACAAGACAGTTTGGTTAGTATAAGAAAGCCGATGAATCTATTGAAACTAGAATAAATGATGAATGAACATACTTTTGGGGTTGGCACTGCTATCTGAACCTCCACCTCCCCATTTGCCATATTGAGAGAGACTCCTCGGTGGTGGTATTGGCCATTGTTCATCTTTAGTCAAACCCCGACTCCACGGTTAGATTTTCCACTTTGCATTACTTAACGCCATTGGAAATCTCAGGCTCATAAGTGTTGAAACAATGATGTGCATATTGGGGATGTGTGAGAATTTATTCTTTTGCTTTCTTTGTAGTCTGAAGATGATGGTTTGGAGAGAGATCCAGAGGTGGAAATTATAATGAAGAGAAGTGCTGACTGGATTTCTGACTGGTCGAGTAGACCTGAAAACATTCCTCCAAAGTGAGTACTGGTTTATCATTTGGGAAATATTATATTGGTGCATTATGTCTCACAGTTGGCCTGATGTATATAATATAATATAGCAAATATAAATTCCATGTAAAAAATATTTGGCTTAACCAGAACATGGCCATCAGTGATCAATGATGAGGCCTGCACTTGTTCCATGGATCATGAAACATTTGACAGATATATTATTACTGGAGGTACAATGGTGGCTGTAATGTTCTCGGTTGCAGAATTTTATTTTTGCCAGTATACTTTCCTTCTTTTCTCTTGAAGCTATTAACTCAAATTGGGGACAGTTGACATTCGTTTAGTGCATCACAGCCGGGCCTGATTCTGTGTTTATCAAAACTAAAAATGTCTGGAGTGGAATGCTGTCTGATAAGGTTCTCTTCCTACCCCTTCCCAGACCAGGGATTCATGACCCTCCTTTTAAATGGGTGACCTCTTATTCTGACACTATGCTCCCTAGTTCTAGATTCCCCCATAAGGGGAAACATCCTCTCTGCATCTACCCTGTCAAGCTCCCTTAGCATTTTATACGTTTCAATAAGATCACCCCTCATTCTTCTAAACTCCAATGAGTACAGGCCCAACCTACTTGACCTATCTTCATAAGACAACCCTTTCATCTCTGGAATCAACCTCGTGAATCTTCTCTGAACTGCCTCCAATGAAAGTATATCCTTCCTTAAATAAGGGGACCAAAACTGTACGCAGTACTCCAGTTGTAGCAGGAGCTCCCTACTTTTATACTCTTGCAATAAAGGCCAACGTTCTGTTTGCCTTCCTAATTGCTGAACCCATAACTTTTTTGTGATTAATGTACAAGGACCCCCCGATCCCTCTGTACCTCAGCATTTTATAATCTCTCTCCATTTAAATAATAAATGCTTTTTTATTTTTCCTACCAAAATGGATAACTTCACATTTTCCCCCATTACATTCCATCTGCCAAATTTTTGCCCACTCACTTAGCCTGTCTATATCCCTTTGCAGATTCTTTGCATCCTCCACACAACTTGCTTTTCCACCTATCTTTGTATCATCAGCAAATTTGGCTACATTACACTCGGTCTCTTCATCCAAGTCATTAATATAGATTGTAAATAGTTGCGGCCTCAGCACTGATCCCTGTAGTTACAGTTTGTCAATCTGAAAATGACCCATGTATCCTGACTCTCTGTTTTCTGTAAGTTCGCCAATCCTCTATCTATAATAAATTACCCCCAACCCCGTGAGCTCTTCAATACACATCCAACTGCTGCATGGCTTAATATGATCGATCTGTGGGAGGCTATCTTGATAGTATCTGAGCAGGGTAACTCCAAGCTTTGGTTACACAACCAAAATCCATCAGGCAAGTGTGCAATATGTGTACACTAAAGATCGCCACCATTCCTAGGTATTGTCTCCCCACGGTCATCCTTAACCCAAGCTACTCACTAAAAACTCATGCACTACCATATATACTACATCAGGTATACTGTGAACGTAATCTATGGCAGTGGGTTGCAACGAAAAACCCTTGCGCAAACCTAAACAAGTCGTTAAATTGGATTGCAAGGTGGGGCAACTCGTGAAATAATATAAACTGAAGTTAACTTAGTTTCCATTCTTGTATCACATTTTGCAGTTATATGAAGATTGTTGACTGTTTATTATGAAATAAAATTTTAATTGTTACATGTTTAAGGTACATTCAAAATGGAGAACCCTCATTATCTGGAAACGGGTCAAACGCAGCGTACTGAGGAGTTGTGAAAGCAAACTGTAACTGTGACAACAAAGCTGAAACTATTTCTAAAGCCCTGATATGTTAGTCTGTAACTCATTTCCTGGAGTATGAACTGAAAGTGTTGGAATGCAGAGTTGGTCTGCCAGTAGCTATAGAAGAAAACCCAGTTACTATGTTTCAAAACCTCATCCACAACCAAAACATTAACTTGGATTTATTTACAGATATTTCCAGCATTTGCTGTTTTTTCCTAAGTCTTTCCTAGAGACTGTTTCAATTTTTTTTTTGAAATTTGGTACAGTTGCTATGATCACTGCTAATTTACAAAAATTCCAATAGCTAACAAGGAAACATTAGCTAACTGTTGAAATAAACTTGCTTCTGATTGTATTAGATGGAAGTGACTATGATAGAATTAAATGTAGTAGCTTCAGAGTTCCGTGCTTATATATAATATGAGCATCACAAAGAGTGGGATGATTTACAGTTCTCCTTTCTTTTGAATCTCTCCCCCAGGGAGTTTCACTTCAAACATCCTAAGCATTCAGCCATTCTCAGTATGAGAAAAACTGGAGCAATGAAGAAAGGTGGCGTATTTTCTGCTGAATTTCTGAAGATCTTCTTTCCCTCCCTGCTTCTATCCCATATTTTGGCTCTTGGCCTGGGGTAAGTGTTTAATAATGTACTCTGATGATTGAATTATTTTTTTAAATGTCGGAATTAAATTTCACATTGATCAGATTTTGCATGTTCAGTAATACGGCCATATTTCTTGATCCAATACTCCCACTTTTTTACAACTCCACGACACTAAGCAGGAGAGGTGGGTTGCAACATATTGACGCTAAACTTTCATTATTATGTGGTTCGGTGATTGTTGTAAGGTAGTACTTTCCAGCGAAATATTCCTCTGAACACTTCTGCATTTACAGTGAAGTCTGCTTAAAAGAATGGCTCATTAAAATGAATCAAATATAAAGGCAAAAGATTCTTCCCTCTATCTTCCACTGATTTCCATGTTGCTTAAATAGCCTGGTGTCCTAGCCTTCCTGACTTCCTAGCCTTCTCAAATTCACTAGTTGCATTCCAGTCGGATGTGATGTTCTACTGATTCTCCCAATGTTGCTGCAATCTCCCACCTTGCTCTCTTGATACCGCCAGTGCCTCTGCCCCATTTTCCTGACTCTGCAATTGCCTTCCACCCACATCTCCGAACACTGCGGTTGTTTCCCGCACATTGTGATCTTGCCTGACACAGGACTCCCAAAACAAGCGCTCTACTTGGAACTCCTACACGGCAAGGTGGGCAGAGGAAATGTTTCAAGGACATCCTCAAAGCCTCCTGGATAAAATGCAACATCCCCATCGGCACCTGAGAATCCCTGGCCAAAGACCGCCCTAAGTGGAGGAAGAGCATCCGGGAGGGCACTGAGCTCCTCGAGTCTCGTCGCCGAGAGCATGCAGAAATCAAGCGCAGGCAGCGGAAGGAGCGTGCGGCAAACCCATCCCATCCACCCTTTCCTTCAACCACTGTCTGTCCCACTTGTGACAGAGACTGTAATTCCCGTATTGGACAGTTCAGTCACCTGAGAACTCCCT
Source organism: Pristiophorus japonicus (assembly GCF_044704955.1). NCBI lineage: Eukaryota > Metazoa > Chordata > Chondrichthyes > Pristiophoridae > Pristiophorus > Pristiophorus japonicus. Next base: position 45,768,491 of record NC_091998.1, read on the forward strand.
TTTAGAGTGGAGGCAAGTCGTCCTCGATTTCGAGGGACTACCTATGATGATGATGATCTTTGAACCAAAGTATTTGGAGGAGCAGCTTTCCTCAGCTATGATTTTCAGTGGGTGTGGGACTTGAGTTCATGTATTGATTTGTTAGCAAGTTATAGAGAAAAATAGGTTTTCTGTTGAGTACAGTTTTGGGCCAGGGTCAGGTTGAGTAACTTCATGCCCGTTTTCCACAGGTCACCGGGTCTTAAGATTTTTTTTAAAATAAATTATAAATGATTTTGCTTTTTTTTTTACAAAGGGGTAGTAATGGCACAACTCACTGCCAAACACCCACATGATCAAACACACAAATGTTTTGGAGAATGAAATCTTTCCATTTCAGACAGTGTCAGCATTCAGCACCTCAAGGTCAAGCATACGATGGTTAAATGCAGATCAGTATGCCTAAGTCCCGAACTCAGAAGAACAACGCCCTATTGCACTTGTGTGTGACACATTTGATGATGCATACCAGCCATCCTGTGGCCTCTCTTCGAGAGTTTGTCAATTGAGTGCCATTTAATGCCAAGTTAGGGGCCCATTTGTACTGTAGAGTCTGTGCTCAATTGGAACTGGATCAAAAGTGTCCAAGTTAATTTCTCACACAATGCAGTATCAAGAAATATTAATGCAAATAATATTTAATATGAATACAAGTCTTTCTTGATGACTCAAAGGAGGCTGTGCAAAGATGAGTACATCAAGAGGGAAAACTCACTTTAAAATATTTGGATCATTTTATGAACACCATAGTTTCAAGTGAAGAACTAACCTAGATTTATTTGACACTTTTCCCAACCAAAGGATCTCCTAAGCACTTCACAGCCAATAAATGACTTTTGAAGTGTGGGCACTGTTGTTTTGTCGGCAAACATAGCAGCTAATTTGAGCACAGTAAGGCCTACAAACACAGTAAGAGAAATGACCAATAAATCTATTCTCGTGGTGTTGGTTGAGGGATGAATGTTAGCCAGACACATGGATAACTCCATGCGTTTCTTCAAAAAGATGCCATGCGATCTTTTTATGTCATCATCATAGGCAGTCCCTTGAAATCGCGGAAGACTTGCTTCCACTCTAAAAGTGAGTTCTCAGGTGACTGAACAGTCCAATATGGGAATTACAGTCTCTGTCACAGGTGGGACCGACAGTCGTTGAAGGAACGGGTGGGTGGGGAGTCTGGTTTGCCGCACGCTCCTTCCGCTGCCTGCACTTGGTTTCTGCATGCTCTCGGCGACGGGACTCCAGGTGCTCAGCGCCCTCCCGAATGCTCTTCCTCCACTTGGGGCGGTCTCTGGCCAGGGACTCCCAGGTGTCGGTGGGGATGTTGCATTTTATCAAGGAAGCCCAATGCCTACCCAAAGTGGCAGACAGAATCTTGGTTTAATGTCTCATCAAAAAGGCACACCCTCATTATTACAGAGGAGTATCGGCCTGGATTATGTGAATTTGAGTAAAAAGATGTAATAGGAGATGGTGGCTTTTGATGAAGGGACAAGGTGAAGTCCTACTGTGGATATACAGAGTGACTTCGAGGTACTGAAACTGAGAGAATGAAGAGCATGGTTCACGAAACAAGTGGGAGTCTACACACAGCACTAAGCAGCAACAGGGAATTCAGAATGGAAATGTGAGTTTGGCTATAGATATTTGAGGGTTTTGACTGCCGTTAACATTTAGACCACAGGTTCACCTCATACTTTTAACAGTGAGAATTTGCTCTTAGAATACAGGGGTTGGCCTTGGATGCATTGCCATGATCCAAAAGCAGCGTGATTATATCTAGCTTTATAAGTGGAGACTTCTGTACAAAGTGCTTCAAAGTCCATTATTCAGTTTAAAAGCCTAAACACAATTCCCTCTACCTATTTGGAGGTATATTTGTTTTTGTACTGTTTTTGTCTCACAAGGACCTGCCGTCTGCGTTGCTGCTTCCTCTCTCCAACTGCTTACCTGCTGTATAGGTTATCAAACGCGCCCATACTTGTAGATTCATTTGAATAAAGGTTAGCCGGGGCAAATTCACACCGGCTGACTATGCAGCAGAATCTAGATAGTTGTGATTTTATTGGCTCCACACCAGTCTCTGTCGCTGGCCTGAAGCACTGGGTTCCATTTAAATCACTGGAGCTGATCTATGTGTGCACAATCTATAACGTCTGTCATCAGAACAGCTGCTGAGGTTAACAGAGACCTGAAATAGCAGGAAGCCAAAAAGCTGCACTAAAAATGAGAAATGTATATTGGAGAACAGTGCTGAGAGTAGTTGATACAGGTAGTAAACTGCTTAGCTTTTTTATCATTTATGACCCACCAACAGCATTAAGATACTGGGTGATGCAGTAGGTTAACACACTTGTTTTTACCTCCAGAACTTCACAGCAGCCTGGATGGATAAAGTGAACAACTTCTCTCTCTTACCTGCAAGGGTCTGAATTGAAATACCATCAACTCAAGTGGGCATCGGCTCCGATTACACAACTGCCCCAAATTTAGTACTAAATTGGTCATTTCACTCTGGTCATGAGTGACTGATGTGGGTAGTGAAAATATTACTGGTGCAGACGGGTGTTCTTTTGAGCTTGGAACCTACGCACATTGTTAGGATAGAGTAGCAGGAACTGTTGTGTTCCTTTGTTAGGCCTGACCTGAGAGTGCCCAGTGCTAACACTGGAAGAAGTACAGTAATAGCAAAGTGTTCAAGTTCCCAGCAGTAAAACAATGTACAATTAAACTAGGTAGAGATTCTAAGATGCGTTTTTAAACTTTACCTTTTGCTCCATTTTAATTTTATTGTCCCCTTTCCTCCCCCATTTTGTGATGTGAGCAGAACTTGAGCTCCTCTGTCTTGCTCTGACGCATGAGTTGCATGCACCAAAAAGTGTCTTTAACTAACGGTTTCTCTCCTCTTTTCGCATCTCATTGGGCAAATACTAAACTTCAGCGAGGCACCTTCACTGGAAGGCATGGCTAGGATTGGGCTCTAACACATAATGAATTGCATGCAGATATCTGTATCTTGCGTTGGCGCATCTTTTCTGTGTCCAGCACCCTGCCCATATTGGGAGTTCGTATTAGCTGAATGAAAAATCTGTAGTGTACCAGAAATTGTTCGGACTGCTGGCTTCAATAAGCTTTTCTTCAAAAGGAGAGTTGCATGGATAAACAAGTCGAGTTGCAATACTATGAGTTTACAGAGATTTAAATTTTTTTTTAAATGATCAGGCTTCTAGGTGCCTGTGAAGTGCCAAATTTAGTGGCTGCATGAATTAAATTTATAATAAAATAGCCCTGCCCAGATTGAGACTACTGACCTAAATCATAACTGCAGACTGTGTTGGAGTTTGGAGAAGTGGCTATGCTTTGGTTATGTAATTTTGGATAACGTTCATTTCAACAAATTACATTTAAAATACGTGCCATTTTCAATGTGCAGGTGTGAATTCAGTAGGGAGAAATACAATTTGTTAACCTGAGCCCTTTTGTTTTAGGATCTACATTGGAAAAAGACTGACGACCTCCTCATCCAGCACCTTCTGAGAGCCAGACTTGGATTTAAACATGACCTGTGAAATTGCATTTGAATTGGATGAAAAGAAACCCATCACAAGCACAAGACATCCCATCCCATTACATTTTCCTATTTGAAGGATATGCTTGGCCAGCCTTAGCACTAACTGGGCTCATCTCTGTTGCCCTCAACTTTGACTTGTTAAGCAGGATGTGTAGCACGCGACAGCAGCCTGATCTGCTTTAGTTAATGGTCTGCTTAGGTGTGAAATAGATTCACCCCTCACCTCTGGAAAACACTCTCATTTGGGGAGCAGAACCACTGCATCTTTTAGTGCTGCCATTTAGATTAGATTATAAAATTGCAAAATCTATGCAGTTAACACAAGGCACCAATGGGGATGGGCAAGGAAAGGATTGGCGCAAGGCAGCGTTGAAGCAGTAATGCTGTAGTGGGCGATTCAGTCTCCTGTTTTGAGATCTGCATTCTCTTAGGTAGCAGTTAACACTTGAACTGATCAATTGACAGCAACACAAGCTGAAATATTGCATTGCTGTTTGGAGCTATTCCAGATTTTGATAGTAGCGATTGGCATTACATTTCTCTTAATCTTTTTTTTAAACATTATATTCTCTGACCTTAACCAAAAATCACAGCTTTCTTCCCATCCTCTGATGTCACATGCCCGGTGCTAGCTAGGAGGACAGCCGTGCAACTTGGCGCTGACTACGTTTCTCGGGAGCAAAGTTCTTTGTCTTTGGTTTCTAATGCTTCACTGGAACAATTGCCGGAATTCTAAAGTTAGTGCCGAGTGTGTTTTTTTTACTAATTTTTAATTTTGACAATTGATTGCAGCTCTCTTGCTCCTCAAGTCAGCAGGCTTTCTGACCATCGTGTGTATTGCAGCTGAACTCCATCCTGCTCTCACCAGACGTTTCCCAGCAGGGGTCATCGGGAAGGTCACGAGCTGATTTCCTCCCTTCCCCGATCCCCTTGCTCATAACTGCTGAGGCCAGTTGCAGCATCCCAGCTATGAGTTGGTAACTCGGCCCAGACCGGTGATTGTCCCTGTAATGTATTTGCTTCATGGGTTCTTTGCTTAAGAATTCACAGCAACACATTGCTATCAAGAACTAGTTGGTTTATTTGCAAAAGGTTTAACAATCACACTACACATTACCAGTTCATCCACCAGGCTCACAACCACCTGCCTCATCGTGGATCCCCCAAACCCAACTGGCTGGGGTTTTATTGAGTTTTGTGACGATCACGTGACTGGCTAAGCCGCTCCCAACTCAACAGCTTCATTAAACTGTGAGCCTACTCGCAGGCGCATATATTACAGTACCTTAAAATGAAAAATCCTAATTCTGAGTATAGGAGCAGGGGGAGGTCATACTGTAGTTGTACAGGGCCTTGATGAGTCCTCACCTGGAGTATTGTTCAGTTTTGGTCTCCTAATTTGAGGAAGGACATTCTTGATATTGAGGGAGTGCAACGAAGGTTCACTGGACTGATTCCAGGGATGGCTGGACTGACATATGAGGAGAGACTGGATTGACTGGGCCTTTATTCACTGGCGTTTAGAAGGATGAGAGAGGATCTCATAGAAACATAGAAAATTCTGACAGGACTGGACAGGTTAGATACGATGTTGGGGAAGTCCAGAACCAGGGGACACAGTCTAAGGATAAGGGGTGGGCCATTTAGGACTGAGATGAGGAGAAACTTCTTCACTCAGAGAGTTGTTAACCTGTGGAATTCCCTACCGCAGAGAGTTGTTGATGCCAGTTCATTGGATATATTCAAGAGGGAGTTAGATGTGGCCCTTACGGCTAAAGGGATCAAGGGGTTAGGAGAGAAAGCAGGAAAGGGGTACTGAGGTGAATGATCAGCCATGATCTTCTTTAATGGCGGCGCAGACTCGAAGGGCTGAATGGCCTACTCCTGCACCTATTTTTTATGTTTCTCTGAGCCAACTGATGGGACATATACATAATAGGTGGGGGTAACTTGCCATTGCCTCTGGGAATATGAACAGCTGTCAGTCAACCTTGTATATCTTGGGCTATAAATTTTAATTTCCACCGTTGTGCAGCATCTTGTTACACTAGCCTGCTATGCCATGGGCAGTTTAGCCTTTTCTCTACTTCTTTGATAGGAAGGAGAAAGTTTCTGGGGAATGGTACAATTAAAATACTAATCTCCTGCAACCTTTCCACGCTTTGTTATTTGTTTTGAGCTTTACGCACTTTTGTTTTGAACTTCTATTTCGATAAAGAATGTTTGGGGACTGAATGAAGTTTATTACACATTGGCTTTTCATGTCTGGTCCGTGGGTTTAAATTCAGCTCATGTGATGATTCCATTTTTTTTGCTGGCTGTAAGGATCCTAGCCCAAATGAGTTTGGCAGTCTGATTCCATTCTCGAAGTATTTGTAGTTGTCACACACACTTGCTCTTAATTCATCACTAAATTCACAACCTTGCTCAGACTAGCCACATGCTAGTTGGTGTGAGAAATAGAAAAATGTCAGTGCGTCGGGGCACTTTGAGTTTGAAGCAGTGCAGAGGAAGCTTCACTCTGCGCCTAGCCTATATGGCACCTGACCCTGGAGTGCTTGATGCTGACACGGGGTGCCTGAAGTGGAAAATATTTCCATACCGCAGCATGAATACCCCTCACCTTGAAAAGCACAAAATTCACAAAACAAAATGAAGGCCCTTTGAGCTGAGTCATGACATTAAGCAAAAATAACAGAGCACATTGGCATGTAGGAAATGACAGTGAGATTTGGAAATTATGTATTTGTAAAGATCTATTTTCAAGGAAAAAAAAGACATTTGAGTACAATTTCAACTGCAGTGAAACAGCTTAAAATGCTCCTAGGATTTGTACAGCTCCTGGTGTAAAGTTCAGTTTTGGTAAACGAGACTCCTTTAAGAAAGATCTTTTTTTAAGAATGTATTGGATTGAAATGAATGCGATGGTGTTGCAGGAAGAAACATCCCCACCAGATTACCTATTTTGCAGCAAAGAGAAGGTCAGTGCAGTTTATCCTTCCATTCTAGCTCCTGGAATCTGCACAATTTATGTTACTTCTCAATGGAGGAGAAGGCTGATTATCAGAAAATCACTGTTTTATTGTGCCCATATTACATATGTTAAATTCTCAAGCAAGGTGTTCTTTTCCAGTTTGAAAGAAATGAAAGCTGGAGATTGGGATGTAACGGCACGCCTTTACAGTTTCAGGGATAAAAAGAAAACCATGACTTCTGGATTAAAAGTTGGAAAAGCACAACGGATCAGTCGGCACCTAAAAGAAAAAGGCTGGGTCAGGTTACGGATAGGACCCTCCAGAACCCCGAGGAAGGTCGTATCTGAAACAATCTGCCCTTGCTCTTTTAGTAGCACGGTGCATTTTGAGAATGACGTGTTTTTGTTTTACGCCATGAATGGTTTGTCTACACGTGTCAGTTTGTATCTGAAGTTGGTAAAGGATAATTGGCTGTTTTCATACTGAAGGAATGGTGCTGCCACATCTTTTTGTGGGGGGTGGGAGGTGTTGGGAGAACACAGTTGTCATTTTAAATTGCAGACATTTTGATTTAATGGAAGGAACATATTTTACAAAACTGAATTAATACCATTGTCTCCCAATTAACAAAAAATTAGAGAACCTCACACTTTGAACTTCAATGCAACAAAGGACAGAGCTGGTGAAGAGTACAGGTATTTGTATATAGATAACAAATCAACATGCGTACTTGCACATTTCCGTGTGCCTGCAGTAGCAAAGGTGTCAAGCTGCAGCACAAACTTTTATGAAAAAGGTAACCATTTTAAAATATGAAGTCTTTTTGAATTGGGGACAGGTTTTTCAAAAAAAAAATAATTGTTGAATTTAACTGAGCCAAAGTGATTATCAATAAATCTGACATTTAACTTTGTATATTGTATGCAGATTAATGTAAAATTAGTATCATAACCATTTTTGTGCCATTAAACATATAAATGAAAATCTGTCTGTTTTCTTTAAGACAGAGATGAGGAGGAATTTCTTCACTCAGAGGGTTGTGAATTTTTGGAATTCTCTGCTTCAGAGGACTGTGGATGCTGAATCTCTGAATATATTCAACGTTGAGATAGATCGGCTGTGCTAAATGGTATATACTTCAATGCAAAGAGTATAGCGAATAAGGCGGATGAGCTGAGAGCACAGGTAGACACTTGGGAGTATGACATTATAACCATTACAGAGACATGGCTGAAAGGGGCAGGTTTGGCAGCTCAATATTCCTGGTTGCTGGATTTTTAGACAAGACGGAAGACGGGGCTAAAAGTGTGTGTGTGTGTGTGGGGGGGGGGGGGGGGGGGTTGCGGTGTTGATTAAAGAAACTATTACACCTGTGAGGAGGGATGATATGTTAAAAGGGATTATCAAATGAGGCCATATGGATCGAAATAAAAAAGGGGCAGTTACACTGCTGGGCGTGTATTATAGACCCCCAACCAGTGGGAGGGAGATAGAAGAGCAAATATGTAGGCAAATTGCTGTGAAGCCCAAAAACCATAGGGCAGTAATAGGGGATTTCAACTATCTTAATATTGATTGGGACAAATACAGTGTGAAGGGTATAGAGGCTGCAGAATTCTTAAAAATGCATTCAAGAGAACTTTTTTAGTCAGTATGTAACAAGCCCAACACGAGAGGGGGTGGTTTTGGGGAAGGAAGCTGGGCACGTGGAGGGTGGGGTGGGGGGGGGGATCAGTGGGAGAGCACTTGGGTGTCAGTGACCATAATTCAGTCAGAGTCAAAGTAGTTATGGATAAGGACAAGGATAGGCCAGGAATAAAAGTCCCAAATTGGGGAAAAGCTAACTTTGCTAAGTTGAGAAGTGATTTGGCCACAGTGGACTGGAAACAGCTACTTGTGGGTAAATCAGTGTCAGAATAGTGGGATGCATTCAAGGAGGAGATCCGGAGGGCTCAGGCCAAACATGCGCCCTTAAACAAAAAGGGTGGGAATAACAATTCTAGAGCCCCCTGGATGTCTAGTGACTTACAGGGGAGGATAAAGAAAAAAAGGGAAGCTTATGTCCTATACTGACGGCTAAATACTGTAGAATCTCTGGAGGAATATAGAAAGTTTAGAGGTAAAATTAAAAAGGATATTAGGAATGCTAATAGAGAGCATGAAAAATTCTTGGCAAGTAGAACTAAGGAAAACCCAAAGATGTTGGGAGGTCGGCAAGTCGATAAGGCCCTGAGGTCAGTGAGTCGGTAAGGCCCTGAGGTCGGCGAGTCGGGAGGTCGGCGAATAGGTAGCCCCTGAGAGTTCTGTAGGCCCTGTGAGGTTGGCGAATAGGTAGGCCTTGTGAGGTCAGCGAGTCGGGAGTTCGGAAGTGGGTGAGGTGAGTTGGTGAGTAGCTCTCTTTTTTCTCTTTTTTTCTTTTTAAGTACATTTTAAACTAGATAAGCTAACTAGAGGGATGGCAGTGCAGCTCAGCCCCGTGGAGTGCACATCCTGCGGCATGTGGGAAGTCCTGAACCATGTGTGCAGGAGGTGTCTCCAGCTTCAACTGCTCGAGCTCCACATTTTGGAGCCGGAGCAGCAGGTGGAGTCAATAAGGTTCATCTGCGAGGCTGAGAACTACGTGGATAGCACGTTTCAGGAGGTGGTCACCCCTTTGGGGAAGGAAACTGGGCAGGTGGAGGGCGAGGTGGGGGGGGTATTAGTGGGAGAGCACTTGGGTGCCAGTGACCATAATTCAGTCAGATTCAAGTTGGTTATGAATAAGGACAAGAATAGGGCTGGAATAAAAGTTCCGAATTGGGGAAAAGCTAATTTTGCTAAATTAAGGAGTGATTTGCCATAGTGGACTGGAAACAGCTACTTGTGGGTAAATCAGTGTCGGAACAGTGGGAGGCATTAAAGGAGGAGATCTGGAAGGCTCTGGCCAAACATGTGTCCTTAAAGAAAAATAATTCTAGAGCCCCCTGGATGTCTAGGGACTTATAGGGGAGGAATAAGAATAAAAGGGACGCTTATGTCACATATCAACGGCTAAATATTATAGAATCTTTAGAGGAATATAGAAAATTAAGAGGCAAAATTAAAAAGGATATTAGGAATGCTAAGAGACAACATGAGAAATTCTTGGCCAGTAAAATTAAGGAAAACCCTAAGACGTTCTATAAAAATATTAAGAGTAAGAGGGTAACTAAAGAAAGGGTAGGGCCTATTAGAGACCATGAGGGTAATCTTTGTGTGGAGGTGGAAGATGTTGGGAGGGTTCTTAACGAATACTTTGCATCTGTTTTCACAAAGGAAAAGGGCAATGCAGATACTGCTATCGAGGAGGAGTGTGGATGAAATAAATATAATGAGAGAGGAAGTATTAAGGGGTTTAGTAGCTTTGAAAGTAGAGAAGTTCCCAGCCCTGGATGAAATGCATCCCAAGCTGTTGAGCAAAGTAAAAGAGGAAATAGCAGAGGCCTTGACCATCATTTTCCAGTCCTCTTTGGATCTGGGCCTGGTGTCGGAGGATTGGAGGACTGCTAATGTAGTACCCTTGTTTAAGAAGGGAAAAAGTGATAGGCTGAGTAATTACAGGCCTGTCAGCCTAACCTCAGTGGTAGGAAAATTATTGGAAAAATTCCTGAAAGACAGAATAAATCTGCATTTGGAAAGGCAAGGATTAATTAGGATCAGTCAGCACGGATTTGTTAAGGGAAGACCGTGACTGACTAACCTGATTGAATTTTTTGAGGAGGTAACCAAGTGGGTCGATGAGGATAGTGCATACGATGTAGTATATATGGACTTTAGCAAAGCTTTTGTTAAGGTCACACATGGTAGACTGGTCATAAAGGTTACAGCCCATGGGATACAGGACAAAGTGGCAAGTTGGATCCAAAATTGGCTTGGAGGAAGGAAGCAAAGCGTAATGATTGATGGATGTTTTTGTTACTGGAAGGATGCTTCCAGTGGGGTTCCGCAGGGCTCAATACTGGGACCCTTGCTTTTTGTGGTATATATCAATGATTTAGATTTGAATATAAGGAGTATGATTAAGAAGTTTGCAGACAACGTTAACATTGACTGTGGTTGATAATGAAGAGGAATGTCATGGGCAGCAGGGGGATATCAATCTACTGGTCAGGTGAGCAGAGCAGTGGCAAATGGAATTTAATTCAGAGAAGCGGTAGGCCACTTAATAGTGTAGATGAACAAAGGGACCCTTGGAGTGCTTGTCCACAGATCCCTGAAAGTAGCAGGCCAGGTGGTTAAGAAGGCATACGGAATGCTTGCCTTTATTGGCCGTGGCATAGAATATAAGAGCAGGGAGGTTGTGTTTAAATTGTATAATACTTTGGTTAGGCCACAGCTGGAGTATTGCGTGCAGTTCTGGTTGCCGTATTATAGGAAGGACGTGATTGCAGTAGAGAGGATGCAGAGGAGATTTACTAGGATGCTGCCTGGAATGGAGAATCTTAGTTATGAGAACAGATTGGATAGGCTGGGTTTGTTCTCATTGGAATGGAGGAGGTGGAAAGGAGACCTCATTGACGTGTACAAAATATTGAGGGGCTTGGACATAGTGGATAGTAAGGGTCTATTTCCATTGGTGGAGGGGTCTATTACGAGAGGGCATAGTTTTTTTAAGGTGGTAAGGTGGTTGGAGGAAAGTTTAGAGGGGATTTGACGGGGGGCTTCTTTACGCAGAGGTTTGTGGGGATCTGGAACTTGTTGCCTGGAAGAGATGGTTAGATGGGCACTTAAAGTGCAGTAACCTGCAGGGTTACGGACCTAGAGCTGGTAATTGGGATTAGACTGGATAACCTTTTGTTGGACGGAGCAGATATAATGGTACTGCAGGGAATAGAATACGGCCAGGGTGATCTCCTGGACTAGTTTCGATCGCCTGGATGGGTCGGAGAGGAATTTTCCCAGATTTTTTCTCCCTAAATTGGCCTGGGTTTTTATCTGGTTTTTGCTTCTCCCAGCAGATCACATGGCTCCGGGTGGGGTGGAGTGTAGAATGTTTCAGTATAAGGGGTGTCGCAGTTGTGGTGAGGCGGATTGGTTGGGTTGGGTGCTCTTTGCTTTTCCGTCATTGTTCATGGTTTTATATGTAACCTTTTAAGCCTACTGATCAAGGGCCGTGTGGCTTTTTGTCAGCCGGCACGGACACGATGGGCCGGAATGGCCTCCTGCGCTATAAATTTCTATGTTTCTACATATATTAAGAGCAAGAGGATAACTAAAGAAAGGGTAGGGCCTATTCGAGACCATGAGGGTAATCTCTGTGTTCGAGGCAGAAGATGTTGGTATGGTTCTTTATGAATACTTTGCATCTGTTTTCACAAAGGAAAGGGGCAGATACTGCTATCGAGCAGGAATATGAAATTCTGGATGAAATAAACATAGTGAGAGAGGAGGTATTAAGGGGTATAGCAGCTTTGAAAGTGGATAAGTCCCCAGGCCCGAATCAAATTCATCCCATGCTGTTGAGCAAAGCAAAAGAGGAAATAGCAGAGGCCTTTGACCATCATTTTCCAGTCCTTTTTGGATTTGGGCATGGTACTGGAGGACTGCTAATATAGTACTCTTGTTTAAGAAGGGAAAAAGGGATAGGCCGAGTAATTACAGGCCTGTCACCCTAACCTCAGTCGTGGGAAAATTATTGGAAAAAATCCTGAAGGACAGAATAAATCTACATTTAGAAAGGCAAGGACAGCATTAATTAGGGACAGCACGGATTTGTTAAGGGAAGATCGTGTTTGACTAACCTGATTGGCCCTCCTGGTTACCTCCTTGAAAAATTCAGTGAGGGTAGTGCATACGATGTAGTGTATATGGACTTTAGCATGGCAGACTCGCCATGAAGGTAAAAGCCCATGGGATCCAGGGCAAAGTGGCAAGTTAGATCCAAAATTGGCTTCGAGATGGGAAGAAAAGGGTAATGGTTGATGTTTTTGATATTGGAAGGATGTTTCCAGTGGGGTTCCGCAGGGCTCAGTACTGGGTCCCTTGGTTTTTGTGGTATACATCAACACTCTAGATTTGAATATAGTGTGTATGATTAAGAAGTTTGCAGATGACACGAAAATTGGCTGTGTGGTTGATAATGAAGAGGAAAGTCAAGGACTGCAGGAGGATATCAATCTACTGGTCAGGTGGGCTGAACACTGGTAAATGGAATTTAATTCAGAGAAGTGTGAGGTAAAGAAAGGGTATACACATTAAGCGGTAGGCCACTTAATAGTGTAGATGAACAAAGGGACCTTGGAGTGCTTGTCCACAGATCCCTGAAAGTAGCAGGCCAGGTGGACAAGGTGGTTAAGAAGGCATAAGGAATGCTTGCCTTTATTGGCCGAGGCATAGAATACGAGCAGGGAGGTTATGCTTAAATTGTATAATAATCTGGTTAGGCCACAGCTGGAATACTGTGCAGTTCTGGTCGCCATATTATAGGAAGGATCTGATTGCACTGGAGAGGGTGCAGAGGAGATTTACTAGGATGCTGCCTGGAATGGAGAATCTTAGCTATGAGGACAGATTGGATAGGCTGGGTTTGTTCTCATTGGAACAGAGGAGGCTGAGAGGAGACCGCATTGAGATGTACAAAATATTGAGGGGCCTGGATATAGTGGAGAGTAAAGGTCTATTTCCCTTGGTGGATGGGTCAATTACAAGGGGGCATAGGTTTAAAGTGGTTGGTGGAAGGTTCAGAGGGGATTTGAGGAGAAGCTTCTTCACGCAGAAAGTTGTGGGGGTCTGGAACTCGCTGCCTGGAAGGGTGGTAGAGGCAGAAACCCTCACCACATTTGAAAGGTGCTTGGATGGGCGCTTGAAGTGTCGTAACCTGCAGCGCTTGAGACCTAGAACTGGTAAGTGGGATACGATAGTAAGTACTGCAGGGAATAGAATACGGCCAGAGTGATCTCCTGGACTAGTTTCGATCGTCTGGATGGGTCGGAGAGGAATGTTTTCAGATTTTTTTCCCCTCAATTAGCCTGAGTTTTTATCCGGTTTATGCCTCACCTGGGAGATCGCATGGCTCCAATTGGGGGGGGGGGGGGCGTAAAATGTTGCAATGCATGGGGTGTTGAGGTTGTGTGAGGCGGACTGCTTGGGCTAGGTGTTCTTTACCTTTCCGCCATTGTTCATTGTTCGTAGGTTTATATGTAACCTTCAGGACTGCTGACTGAGGGCCGTGTGGCTCTTTGTCGGCATGCGTGGACACGATGGGCCGAAATGGTCTCCTGCACTGTAGATTTCTATGTTTTCTATTTATGGAGTCCAGGAAATCAAGGGATATGGAGATCGGCTGGGAAAGTGGAGTTGAGGTAGATGATCAGCTATGATCTTATTGAATGACGCCTCCAGTGCACCAGCGAAGCCTTCGGCCGCCTGAGGAAAAGAGTGTTTGAAGACCAGGCCCTCAAATCTGCCACCAAGCTCATGGTCTACCGGGCTGTTGTGATACCCGCCCTCCTGTATGGCTCAGAGACATGGACCATGTACAGTAGACACCTCAAATCGTTGGAAAAATACCACCAACGATTCTCTGCACGATCCTGCAAATCCCCTGGGAGGACAAACGCTCCAACGTCGGTGTCCTCGACCAGGCCAGCATCGAGGCACTGACCACATTCGACCAGCTCCGCTGGGCGGGTCACATTGTTTGCATGCCTGACACAAGACTCCCAAAGCAAAGCGCTCTACTCAGAACTCCTACACGACAAGCGAGTCCAAGGTGGGCAGAGGAAATATTTCAAGGACACGCTCAAAGCCTCCTTGATAAAATCCCCACCGACACCTGGGAGTCCCTGGCCAAAGAACACCCTAAGTGGAGGAAATGCATCCGGGAGAACGCTGAGTACCTCAAGTCTCATCGCCGAGAGCAGGCAGAAACCAAGCGCAGGCAGCGGAAGGAGTGTGCGGCAAACCAGACTCCCCACCCACCCTTTCCTTCAACCACTGTCTGTCCCACCTGTGACAGAGACTGTAATTCCCATATTGGACTGTTCAGTCACCTAAGGACTCATTTTTAGAGTGGAAGCAAGTTTTCCTCGATTCCGAGGGTCTGCCTATGATATTGAATGACGGAGCAGTCTCGAGGGGCCGTATGGCAGGCTCCGGCTCCTATTTCTTATTTTCTTTCTCAAGCTGTTCATAAAGAGCCAAAATTTGCCGCACACTTTTTACAAAAAACGCAGTATATAATGTAGTAAAATTTCCGACAGTGCAAAAGGAGGGTAATTAGAACAGTGAGCAGGAATGGGGAGGGGAGTTCAGAAAGCTGACTGAAGGTGAGGAGGAGACAAATGATTTGAGGAAGCGTTTGAAGTTGTGGACAGACCTAGTAATCTGGAGGTGGTTTTATTTTCCATGGAGCTTGGGTTGTGTGGTTCTGATAAATCTTTCACGGGTTCCGGGGAAGGACTGACGCCTCGTGGTGTACGAGGAGATTTCATTTTAGTGCAAGTCAGTTGCAAGTAGTCATTCTACAAATGTGAGCCTAGGTAGTGAGGGTTGGCAGGTTGGCTTTGGAAGGCATCACAGCTGGGCTTGATCCTCCTATCTAACATCTACTCCTACACTTTCCAGCCAGGATCACTGGATAGTCATCAAGCTTGGGGGGGACTGTCTGATATCTCCACCACCCCCCTAAGGGCATTTGTATTGCTCTAACTGCTACCTCAGCTGACTTAGTGTATGGTGCAAGGTACTAACATAGGATCTCCTAGTCAATGTACACCACACTAGAGCATTGGGGATTTTGATGTTTAATTGGCTGAATAACTTGGCCAGGTGTCAGCATCTCCTGAAAATGCTGTGCTTCTGAGCTTCAAAGTTGACAAGTATCTAATTTGTTTTTAGAAATTCCTAATAGCCTGCTCAGCCATGATGTTCTCCACCATTACATAACCTGCCTATAGGTCAGGGAACTGCAGCAGCAGTACTGTGGTAGTGATGGTCTGCTAGAAGTACATTGTGATCATTCTTCCAGTTGCTCAGGAAAAAAAACAAACAATCTTTGTCCCAGCTCCATAAATGTCTGACAATAATATGTTTATTGTTTGTTTGGAAAGAGTCGTGTGGAGCATAAACACTGGCAGGGACCAGTTGGGCCTGTTTCTGTGCTGTACATTATGTAATTCAACCGAGAGCAAGGATTGAATCCTGGACCTTCTAGCACTGATAGCACAGGGGTAAATGAACCACCCACTGCAGTATTAAAGCCGTATGGACCAGCAAGGCTCCAAGTTCAATCTCTGGTCTCTGCTTGGGTAGCTGACCTCTGCTGGACAGTGGAGAAAGTGTTAAAAGTTAACCTCATTAACACCCCTGGGATAGAGAAGAAACAAGAAACCTTTGATTTCTATTTCTGGAAACCGTTTCTGCTTTGGGTGCAATCGGCGATCCGGGAGCAAATTGCGCTAGTTTTCAGAATTTAGTTTTTTGCTCAAGTTTCAAAATAGAAACATAGAAAATAGGTGCAGGAGTAGGCCATTCAGCCCTTCGAGCCTGCACCACCATTCAATATGATCATGGCCGATCATGCAACTTCAGTACCCCATTCCTGCTTTCTCTCCATACCCCTTGATCCCTTTAGCCGTAAGGGCCATATCCAACGAACTGGACTCAACAATTTCTGTGGTAGAGAATTCCACATGCTCACAACTCTCTGGGTGAAAATGTTTCTCCTCACCTCGGTCCTATATGGCTTACCTCATATCCTTAGACTGTGACCCCTGGTTCTGGACTTCCCCAACATCGGGAACATTCTTCCTACATTTAACCTGTCCAATCCCGTCAGAATTTTATATGCTTCTATGAAATCCCCTCTCATTCTTCTAAATTCCAGTGAATATAAGCCTAGTCGATCCAGTCTTTCTTCATATGTCAGTCCTGCCATCCCAGGAATCAGTCTGGTGAACCTTCGCTGCACTCCCTCAATAGCAAGAATGTCCTTCCTCAGATTAGGAGACCAAAACTGCACACAATACTCCAGGTGTGGTCTCACCAAGGCCCTGTACAACTGCAGCAAGACCTCCCTGCTCCTATACTCACATTCTCTCGCTATGAATGCCAACATGCCATTTGCTTTTTTTACTGCCTGCTGTACCTGATGCCTCACTTATTTGCATATCACCAAACGTAAAATCTTCCATGAGCCAACGCAATCAGGCTGTGTTTTGGAACGTAATTTTTTTAAAATTCCATTAAAAAATATTCCTGTATATATTATGAGCTCAAAATTGGTCAATACATAAGGTCCGCCCATTTCTCGGCAGTGCGTCGTTTCGAACTGTTGGCATACTGCTGAGACCGAAGAGAACAAAATTGGTTGATTTTTTTTCCGGCGATATGGCAGTAGGTAACATAGTAGTCAATCCAGATTGATTTTCTTTGAATTGTGCATGCACGATATTTTGATGTTTTTTCATTTTTTTTCACGCGCTTTATCCGCGCTTTACCCGCGGGGTCAGGGGTCACCCGCGCATGCACAGTGATTTGAAGTCGAGGGAGAGAGAGTGAGAAGGAGCAACAAGCTCGTCGACGGTCAGTTACTTTAAAAACACATTGTAGAGTTAAAAAAATATTCATAAATAATAATTCTACAGTGTGAACAATAATAAGACATATTTTACAAAGCAAAAATCATAACATAAATATAATGGAGCTGTTTTAAAAAAAAAAGTCAAAGCACAGGATCGTCGAGAAGGACGGGAGGTTGAGGGAGCCCACCTTTGACGAGACGAAGTTACCTGCCCTTCTCGAGAATATTTCAGAGAGTTACTCTGAGCTAATGAAGGGTGGTCGTGGAAAGCCCCCCTCAAGGAGTACAACAGGAGATGGGACGAGATCGGGGAAGCTGTGTCCTCCACAAGTACCATGGTACGCACCTGGGAAAGGTGCCGTGAGAGGTGGAACGACTTGGTGAGGGTAGCAAGAGTAAGTAATGATTTTATTTCTGCATCCCCCATGTGCCATGTACCATGTAAATGTAGGTTCAATGATATTTATCTTGAGGTTATGGCAATGTATTCATGCTTTCAGGCAATGACGAGGATCAACGCAATTTTTAATGTGTGTGTGTGTGTGTGTGTGTGTGACCCTGTGTGTCTGCGATGTTAAATGGATTGAAGATTTTTACTTTCATTTATTTTACTTTCTGCAGAAGAAGACATCTGCAATAGCAGCCGATCAGTGGTGTCCAGGGGGAGGACCCACAACCATTCGGCCATTGACAGAAAGACAGATTCGTGCCCTGTCCCTGCTCAGCTTCTGGTCCGTTGGCTGATTAATACAGCTGGAAATAGGTTTATCATAAAATATTTTAATTAGTGTGCCTAGTCCACCACCTGTGAGTAACCTGATTTTAAATAACTGAAAATGACTTTTAAAAACTATATAGAAACATGTAGAATAGCCAGTTTCTTAGTAAAATAAATACTCTTTGATATATAAAAGGTGCCTATTAGCATCCTTGCACCTAAAAAAAAAAAGCTGCTTAATTTTCATCATCATTGTAGGTGGTCCCTCGAACGAGGGTGACTTTCTTGCACAAGAGTTCACAGATGTTTCAGTGAAGGACCCGATGTTCCAGTCCTGAACTCCAATTGAGGGGGTGGAAGATGCCTGTACGTGGATTTTTTTAACGTGTGGTGGCCGTTGCACCCCAGCCACCACACGGGCTTGACAGAACTAGATCTTGGTCCAGTGGCAAGGGTTAACCAGGATGAATGGAGACCTGCTCTGCTGCACGGACCTAGTGCGCACACATATTGCAGTGTGGGCTGGCCCGTGCTGCCCCTGGGCCCTCGCCTCTTCTGGGCCCCGCACCCTCATTCGCCGCACCTTCACCCATGATGGTCCAGGGCCCGGCGCTCCAGCTCCATTTTACAAGCTTCCTCGAATACCAACAAAAGGGCGTAATTAACGGAAGCTTGTCGTGCTGATTAATGCGATCGGGGAGGCGGGGGATGTGGCCTGTTCTGTAAGTAGGGCTGGCTTTCAGCACCAAGATTTTTAAACCCGCGTGCAAATCGTGAGAACTCGATTTATGCTGGACGGAATTTGCGCTTGAAATTCCTCGATCTTTTGCACTGGTTTAGCCGATTTCGGGTGAATAGCGGAAACTCTACCTCTGATCTCTATAAGCCCTGCAAGTGAAGTATGCGGATGTAATGACTCGAGTCTGGTTACTGTAAACTCACTCAGGTGCAACCTGATCCATTTTTATTCCAGCCCAAGAGTGTCTGCGTGACAAAGACACCCAGCTTATATACAGGTGACCAAGCACACATGCCACATGCGTACAGCCTGATGACCTCCGACTGCGGCGCCCTCTAGTGCCTGGTGACCACCCCCAAAGCATTAATACATAACAACATCCCCCTTTTAAAATCTTAACAACAGTCTTTTTACAAATTAAGATGGTCTGGGGTTTTCCTCTCCTGAGTTGATCGTCTCAGTTCAACTTTGGCTCTGGGCGAGCGTTCTGAGTCCGTTGAGACTGAGGGCTGAGTAGCCGATCTGATAGGAGTGGTCATGACCACATCAGAGACTTGAAGGTTCAGAGTCAGTAATGTCAACAGAGTCCTCTGATGAGTGAACAATGGTTGGTTGGTCACTGACTGCATCTTCCTCACTCGGTTCCAGTTCATCCGTGTGCCGCAGTTTAACCTGGTCAAGGTGTTTCCTGCATGTTTGCCCATTCTTGAGCACGATAATAAACACTCTGTTACCCTCCTTGGCTGTAACAGTGCCGGTGATACACTTTGGACCTTGACCATAGTTCAGTACATAAATCGGATCGTTGACCGAGGTGACAGGGCAACACGATCATGAATACCATTGCTGACTTTGACATCTGTTGTCAAGACAATCATTCAAATCAGGATGAACAAGAGAAAGCCTGGTCTTGATATTTCTCTTTCTCAGTAGTTCAGCAGGAGGAACCCCAGGAAGCATATGAGGTCTTGACCTGTAACTGAGCAATGCACATGACAACCGTCTCTGCAGTGAGCCCTGAGTTACACGTTTCATACTTTGCTTGATCGTTTGAACGGCACGCTCTGCTTGACCATTAGAAGCAGGTTTGAATGGAGCTGATCTCGCATGTCTGATGCCATTGATTTTCATGAACTCCTGGAACTCAAGACTTGTGAAGCAAGATCCGCTGTCGCTCAAAACAATATCAGGCAAACCATGAGTAGCAAACATGATACGAAGGCTCTCCATGGTAGCTGTAGATGTGCTGGATGATATAATAACACACTCTATCCACTTAGAATATGCATCTACTACGACAAAAAATATCTTTCCTAGGAACGGGCCTGCAAAATTAATGTGGATCCTCGACCATGGTTTGGATGGCCACGACCAAAGACTCAGCGGAGATTCTGCTGGTACTTTACTTAGCTGCATGCAAGTATTGCACTGATGCACGCATGATTCCAGATCAGAGTCGATTCCAGATCAGAGTCAATTCCAGGCCACCATACATGAGACCTAGCAACGGACTTCATCATGACAATACCAGGATGAGTGCTATGAAGTTCATGTACAAATTTTTATCAACCTTTCTTAGGCACGGTTACCCCACAGTAAACAGTCTGACTGGACAGCTCATCCTTTCGACGGTTGTAAGGTTTGGTCTCCTGACGCATCTCCATAGGTATGGCAGGCCAATCACCACTGAGTATACACCATTTCACAACTGATAAAATAGGGTCATGGCTGGTCCAGATTCTAACTTGTTGAGCAGTGACAGGGGTTCCTTCACTCTCAAAAGCATCCATTATTAACAGTAGATCTGCAGGTTGAGGCATCTCCATCTCAGTTGTGGGTAAGGGCAGACAACTCAGTGCATCAGCACAATTCTCAGTACCAGGTCTTTGACGGATGACATAATCATAGGCAGACAATGTCAGCGCCCACCTTTGAATGCGGGACGATACATTGATATTTGTAGTGTCTCTGCACCTTCTTACAAACTCACACGAGGCATGTATATATCAGACACGGTCACTCTGTGACCTTCACTTTATTCCCAGGACCAAGGAGTGCTCGCCCTGGGTGGGACCTCCCCTTTTATACCTGGAAACCCAGGTGAGGAGTGTCTCCCGCAAGCTCACCCCCTGTGGTCAGGGTGTGCATTTCATGGGTACAGGTACAGTGTGCATGAGTTACAGTTACATAACTATTGTCATTGCAAGATGTTGAAATACATGACATCACCTCCCCCCTTAAGTCTTTTAGTTTTAGAGGTTAAGTCTATTGGGTGGTCGACCCTCTCTCGTGGAGCGCCGCAGTTGTGGCTCTGGTGGCTGAGCCTCAGCACACGTCTCTGTCACTTAAGGTGATTCCGGCCTGTCCAGGCTGGCCGCAGGGACTGTGCATGCTGAGGGCTGTCTTTGTTGCTCGTACGCTGGCAGTGGTGTGGGTACTATCTCATCATGCTCTTCTTCCGGTTCTTCCGTGTCTATGCTGAACCTTGTCTTTACTTGGTCCAAGTGTTTGCGGCATATCTGCCCATTGTTTAGTCTGACCACCATGACCCTGATTCCTTCTTTGCCAATTACGGTGCCCTCAAGCCATTTGGGTCCCAAAGCATGGTTAAGAACAAATACCGGGTCATCTATTTCTATACACCTCTCCCTTGAGCTTCGATCATGGAGCTCGGTTTGGGACTGGTGCTTGCCCTCAACAATGTCTGCCAGGTCTGGGTGAATGAGGGACAGCCACGCCTTGAGCATGCGTTTCATGAGGAGTTCCGCTGGCGGGACTCCCGTGAGCGAGTGCAGCCGGGACCTGTAGGCCAGCAGGAAGCGCGATAGGCAGTACTGAAGGGAGGGTCCTTGGATGCGTAGCATGCCCTGCTTTATGACTTGGACCACCCGTTCCGCCTGGCCATTGGAAGCTGGCTTGAACGGCGCTGTCCGGACGTGCTTGATCCCATTGCCTGAAATAAACTCCTGGAATTCATGGCTGGT
Organism: Pristiophorus japonicus; assembly: GCF_044704955.1. Classification (NCBI taxonomy): domain Eukaryota; kingdom Metazoa; phylum Chordata; class Chondrichthyes; family Pristiophoridae; genus Pristiophorus; species Pristiophorus japonicus. The sequence continues at coordinate 45,790,057 of NC_091998.1, forward strand.
AAAACAGGGGCCATTGTCGCTGACCAGGATGTCCGGCAAGCCGTGGGTCGCTTAAACCGTACACAGACTCTCCACTGTAATGGATGTCATGCACGAGTTCAATATGATGCACTCGATCCGCTTCGAGTGTGCATCGACAACGATCAGGAACATTTTCCCCATGAATGGGCCCGCATAGCCTACGTGAATACGTGACCATGGAGCCTCCCTGGGGGCATTGCCCAGCTGAGCACATGTCGTGCACCTGCGAACCCAGTGTTCCAGGTCTGAGTTAATCCCCGGCCACCATACATGTGACCGGGCAATGGCCTTCATTAACACGATGCCAGGGTGCTCGCTGTGGAGTTCCCTGATGAATGCCTCCCTTCCTTTCTTGGGGCATGACTACCCGGCTGCCCCATAACAGGCAGTTGGCTTGGATGGAGAGCTCATCCATCCGTCTCTGAAACGGCCTGACTTCCTCGGGGCACGCCCTATGTGCGGCCGGTCAATTCCCAGTCAGATCACATTTCTTTATCATGGATAGGAAGGGGTCCCTGTTGGTCTAGAGTTTGATCTTTCGGGCTGTGATTGGGGAGCCCGCAGTGTCAAAAGCCTCAATGGCCATGACCATCTCAGCGCGCTGCTCCGACGCCCCCTCGGTGGTGGCCAGTGGGAGCCTGCTGAGTGTGTCAGCGCAATTTGCGGTGCCTAGCCGGTGCCGTATGATGTAGTCATACGTAGCCAGCGTGAGGGCCCATCGCTGTATGCGAGCTGACGCGTTAGCGTTGACAGCCTTGCTGTCGGACAACAAGGATGTTAACAGCTTGTGGTCCGTCTCTAGCTTGAACTGTCTACTGAAAAGGTACTGGTGCATCTTTTTCACACCATACACACGTGAGTGCCTCCTTCTCAGCGGCAGTTGGTGAGAGGCGGGAGCAGCGTCGGAGCGGCCTATAAAGGCCCAACGGGTGTTCCACAGGCAGCGGCAGTTGGCGAGCGGCGGGAGCAGCGTCGGAGCGGCCTATAAAGGCGGACTTGTACAGCTACAGCGGGGAGAGAAGGCAAAAAAGAAGTAGAAAGGAATCAAAAGGTGACGTCACAGCCAAGGGGGTAAGTGATTGGCTGGTGATTGGTGAGTAGCTTTTCTTTTTCTTTTTTATATCAGTAAGTAAACTGTAACATTGCTGTTACCAATTTAAGGGTATCTAAGGGATAAGGCATGGCAGGAGAGCTTGCTCACGTGTTATGCTCCTCCTGTACCATGTGGGAACTCGGGGACACTTCCGGTGTTCCTGACGACTACGTGTGTGAGAAGTGTATCCGCCTCCATCTCCTGACTGACTGCGTTGCGGATTTGGAGCTGAAGGTGGATTCACTCTGGAGCAGCCTCGATGCTGAGAATAACATAAGTGGCACGTATCGTGAGTTGGTCTTACCGCATGAGAAGGATCCACAGCCAGCTAGGGAATGGAAGACCAACAGGAAGAGTAGTACAAAGAAGGTAGTGCAGGGGTCCCATCTGGTCATCCCCCTGCAAAACAGATACACTGCTTTGAGTGCTGTTGAGGGAGATGACTCATCAGGGGAGAGCAGCAGCAGCCAAGTTCATGGCACCGTGGCTGGCTCTGATGTACAGGAGGGCATGAAAAAGAGTGGGAGAGCGATAGTGATAGGGGATTCAATCATAAGGGGAATAGATAGGCGTTTCTGCGGCCGCAACCGAGACTCCAGGATGGTATGTTGCCTCCCTGGTGCAAGGGTCAAGGATGTCTCCGAGCGAGTGCAGGACATTCTAAAAAGGGAGGGAGAACAGCCAGTTGTCGTGGTGCACATTGGTACCAACGACATAGGCAAAAAAAAAGGGATGAGGTCCTACGAGACGAATTTAAGGAGCTAGGAGCTAAATTTAAAAAGTTAAACCTCAAAAGTAGTAATCTCGGGATTGCTACCAGTGCCACGTGCTAGTCAGAGTAGGAATCGCAGGATAGCACAGATGAATACGTGGCTTGAGCAGTGGTGCAACAGGGAGGGATTCAAATTCGTGGGGCATTGGAACAGGTTCTGGGGGAGGTGGGACCATGTGGAAATGTAATTTTATCTAAGCTGATACCATACGGTATTTGTGTGCCCTTTGCAATATATATATATGTAACAAAATGGAGTCCTGGTCCTTCCAGAACTTTCTGCATTTTAGCAGTCAGCTTGCATAAACAGCTAAACCTGGTTTGAGATGGCTGATGGCCATCAGACAGCTAGGAGACAAGTCATGCTGAGACAAGTACCCCCCCATGGTGATCTCCTATTGTCTATACGACACAAGTTCCATGCCACCCCACCCTTTTCGAGGTATTCAAACCACCAGCCATTATCTCTTGTAGAGCCCTCATCTTTTTGATGCAAACAGATAACTGACTAGGAAACTGAACAATCCTGACACAATGCAAAACAGGTAATAGCTCATTACCACACTCTCATGGAGTAATGGCCGGCTGTCCAACTAATAACCCTGACAAAAGGAAATATCTGGAAACCATGTCAGGACAAGGCTGTAGTAATTAACTCTTTATCTGTATTCACTGACTGCGAGACGGAGCCAATACACAGGGAGAGGCCAGAACTTGGGTTTTACTGTATAAATATCTTGTGAAACTACCATTTCGGAGGTGTTCACTTAGCCCTTGACTGAGTATGACCTGCCCCTTGCTAGCAAGTAAATTAAAGAAACTTCTGCCGGAGCTGTAAGTGTCGGAGTCATTCTTTTCGGAGGTCGAGATTTCGACAGTTACTTCTTGGAGGTTCCACCGAGATGCATACTCTCTGTCCTGTGAGTAAAACGGATACAAGCATAGTGCCTCTCCAGTGAAAGGCTTCAGTGGCCAAACAAGGTGAGCCTTTTGCTCACAAGAGGTTTCTTCACTGTTGAATCACATATGTAATCTGTTGTCCACAGGGGAGGTACTGCAATCTGCAAGACTCGACATTTAAAAGCTGAAGTTATTTTTTTTTAACCATTTCTTTCTCAGCTTGCAAGCAGAAGGGAATGGGTTCTGGAAAAATCTCTCAACAGCCTGGGGAAGGTTTCAGTAGGTAAGGTAGAAACAGCGCTAGTCGATCGAAAAAGGTTCCTGAAGGTTCTTATGTGATGAGATTAGAAAAAAAAAGCGCTAATCGATCGAAGGTTCTTATGTGATAAGAGTTTTATTGTTTTTAATTAGGAAAGGGTTCTTATGTGATAAGAGTAGGGAAAAAAAAGAGAAGCGCAATCGATCAAAGGTTCTTGTGTGATAAGAGTTAGGGTATGGAACCATAAGTTTTATCAGTTTTATAAGTTTTATTAGGATAAGTTAAGGACTCGGTCTGTAGTGGCGTACAACGCAGACTGAGAATTGATTATTTGTTTAGATAGAGTGTAAGGTTATGATTTGTGTACTCGCGTGAATATTGTTTGTCCTAGTTGTCCTTGTTATACTGTTGTGTGCAATACCTTTGTGCGACATTGCCATTAGAGAAACGGGAAGAGTCACTAGGGAAAATTGTGATTCGGGAAAAAAAAACAAGGATTGATTAAGAAAAGAAACAATGACTGATCAACTACGGTTGGTTCGTGCCAACATATCTCACACACCCAGACTGAGCCCGAATTAAGAGCCTTTTCAGGCTACGTAACGGCCAGGAGAAGTGGGCGTAGAGAACTCGGTTGGCCGAAAGGATTGAGAGATCAGAAACTGTGGAAAATCTTAATCATCCAGAATGGGGGCTGGAGCAAGTAAACCACCACCAAAAGGGACCCCAGCCCATTTTATGCTCCAGAATTGTGGTCAGTTTTCAATTGACCACCTAAGAGAGTGGGTAAAATGGACTAAGGGTGAAAACAGGCCATTTCCACCCGATGGTTCATTTAATTTAGAGAGAATAACCTGTTTAGAAGAATGCCTTATAGACAGAGACCCAGGTAGAAGAGGGGGAAAAAAAGTGAATTGGTCGGCGTTTGGAGATTGGAAAAGGGAAGCTGAGGAACGACACAAGAAGAGCCTAAGAGTTAGCAAGCAGTGTACTAGAGGGAGAAAGCAGGGGGATGAACGGGTAGAGCAGGTGAATCGCCCTCGACATAGCAAACATCCATCTGTTATGGTTGCTAAAGAGACAAAGACACACTCACCAAGTGCCCCTAAGGGTTGGGAAAAAGATGAGGATGAGGAATGGGACGATGATTGGACTCCCTACAGCCATCAACCACCGCCGTATGTTCCACCCCCGGGGGGTGCTCCAAGCCAACAAGGAGGAGATGATCCTCGAGCCGGAGCACAGGGAAATGGGGTAACACCCGCTCCCAACAATGCAGGTGTGGCTGCAGGAAAAATAGATCAGTCACAAGGGAATCAATACCATGACGGCCCTGCAGGTGGCACACGAAGTCTTACCCGTGGACAAGGGCCCGGTAACCTGGAGCCATCATCGTCTGCATACCCAGTAAGACTTTTACCCAGTCCACTCTCTGGGAGGGGCTCCGGTCCCTATTTATCGACCATGGTCACCAAGTGAGTTAAGAATAATTGTGGAAGGATTGGCAGAATCTAAAACCAATATTGAAAAGGCCATAGACCAGTTAAAAGTGATCATCTTGTGCCACGAACCCAGTATATTAGATGGTCAAATCTTACTGAAAGCATGATTAAAGGACACGAAATTTGCCGAACTTGAGATAAAATTCAAGGATTTAAAAACCCATCGAGAGGCTCCGGATGCAGATCCCAGCACGAAGCCAGGAGAGGGGTTCTGGGAAAGATGTTGGGAAGCCTTGCATTCGATGTTTCCAAGGAAAACCAATTGGTCCAAAATTATGGAAACTACACAAAGAAAGGAGGAGGATGTTGAGGATTATGTAGAAAGAGTGCGAGAGATCATGAACCAATGTTCAGGCATGAAAATAGAGGAGGTAGAAGCTCCTATGATCAGCGCCGTGGTAAACGGGCTACGACCCGAACTCAGAGATCCCTTTAAACTAGTTTGTCTCGGATGGCGACAGGAATCGCTATCCAAGGTTGTATCTATGTTAAAGGACATACAAGAGCGAAATAGAGAATCTAAAAGCAAGGGCACCGTGTTTGTGGAACAAGCAGCTGAAACAACACCCACCATGGTGACACCGTCCTACGGCCCCCCCAGGGTAGAGGAAGAGGGCGAGGCAGAGGAGGAAATTTCAGGGGAAGAGGGAGAGGAGGTGCAGGGCGGGAACAATATGATACCTGTCACAATTGTGGTCAGATTGGACACTGGGCTAGAAATTGCCGGGCAAAACAGCAACAACCAAATTATGATTGGACTCAACAGGCAGGTAATAGAGCACCCCCTCCAGGACCCAACCCGTATGCGACCCAAGTCCAGGTACATGCTAGACGTCAGACTAATTTCTCTGTTCAAGATCCATTTGGATCACAGAATCAAAAGCAATTCGGCCAACAACCAAATTGCCCGTATAATGATCAATGACGCCCAATCCCAGACCCGAGTGCTGCGAACAAACAGCTACCAGTCGTTTCGTTAAATGCCATAGGAGAACCTGAAGTAAAAATACGAATACAAGGAAAGGATATCCCATTCCTAGTGGATACTGGTGCCACCTATTCGGTCCTTTCAAGGGAAGATACGAAGGGAATTCCCACTTCCACTAATCAAACCTCAGCGATTGGACTATCTGGACACGTGCAGCAAATGTTTTTCTCCAACCCTATCAATGTACAATTAGAAGATTATGAAGATAGTCATTCATTCCTACTGTCTAATGAGGTTCCAGTGAATCTGTGTGGACGTGACCTATTATGTAAAATGAGTGCCACGATCCTCTGTTCCCCAGCTGGTATGGAGGTTTGAGTCCCCATAGATAAATGTGGCGCATATCCACTACTTCAACCTACAACTCCCATATTGTATGCCTGGAAAAATTTGGACCCACACTAAGCAAAACCCTATCCTATTTGGTTGGTTCATATTGGTGCGTAACAAGGTTAATCACAGACTACCTCAAATCTCAAACCTTGGGAAATTGGTACGAAACATTACACTGCACAGCATATTGTGACAACACGGGATCAGACGCTACAGCACAAATCTTTTATCAACCAGTCCAGAATTATCCTCCCACAGTCAGAGCTTGTTTAAGGTTAAAGGGAGCGTTCCACACTGCACCCTTGCGGTTGCAAGCACACACAAACCCCAGGATTTAGGACGAATGGTTAAAAGAATGCAAGGATCCCCAGTACAAGAGGAATGGCACACACTTAATGGTACTTTGGGGCAACATAAAAGGGGGGGAGGCTATTCTGTCAAGTTGAATGGGAAAATATACTTCGATGCTGTCTTAGAAGAAAGGATGCTTTCAGCCACTTGCTTCCCATTACAACAAAGCACAGCAGAGCTTCTTGCTTAAGTTCCAGAACAACTATAGTCTACACACGCTAATGAAGTAGGAAAGATGCTCACCGCACAACCATATAAGGTAGCGATCAATTCAACTGCCCCACTCCCCAAGAAGCCCCAATACCCCTTGTCTCCAGCCGCAGAACAAGGTATCGAGCCAGCATTAAGTCCCTGCTGGCCCAGGGAATAATCGTTCCAACTAGAAGTCCATGTAACACACCGATTTTTCCGGTGCAGAAGCCCAATAGTGACAAATGGAGATTTGTCCAAGACCTACGAGCTGTGAATCATTCTGCATTCCCAACTTATCCGGTGGTACCCAACCCGGCAATTATACTTGCCAGTATTCCGGCATCCTCAACGTATTACACAGTAATTGATCTGTGTTCAGCATTTTTCTCAATACCCATTCACCCAGAGTCTCAATTCCTGTTTGCCTTCACGTATAAAGGACGCCAATATACGTGGACAAGACTCCCGCAGGGATTTACCGAGAGCCCTACTATATCCTCGCAATGCCTAAAGAGGGATCTGGAAGATGTAATTTTACCAGCAGGTTCTACACTTGTGCAGTATGTTGATGACTTATTGCTCGCCTCACCCTCCAAATTGGCCTGCGAAACGGACTCCCCTTGTGTTATTAAAAGCCCTGGCCTCGAAAGGACACAAGGTGTCGAAGGCAAAGTTACAATTTGTCTCAGAAAGGGTTCGGTATCTAGGGCACGAATTGGTCAGAGATACGAGACAATTGACACAAGACCGAGTAAAAGCAATCCGCTCTGCCCCACTACCAGTAACCAAGAGAGAAATGAAACACCTCCTCGGCATGACAGGATACTGCCAGCAATGGGTTATGAGTTATTCCGAGATCGTTAGACCACTGTTAGACATGTCCATGCCCGCACTACCAGAGAAGTTGATTTGGAATGAGGTATCCCGGAATGCTTTTCAGAACCTTAAACAGTCCCTCACTTCAGCACCTGCCTTGGGATTACCAGATTACACTAAGCTATTCAACTTATTTGTGCATCACAAGTCGGGTTTTGCACAATTTGTTTTGACTCAGTTACATGGGGACAGGCAGCGACCGGTAGTGTATTTCAGTACCCAACTAGACCCAGTGGCACGCGGACTACCAGGATGTCTTCCTTCGCTGGCAGCAGCTTATTATGCTGTACAACAGGCTCAGACAATAACTCTAAATCATCAGACCATTCTATACATCCCACAGTCTGTCAAGATTTTACTTACTAAATGTGCCACCCAACACCTAACCTCTGCAAGAACCACTAAATATGAAATTGAACTGTTATCAAATCCGAACCTTATCATCAAAAGATGCACTACCTTAAATCCAACCACTCTACTCCCCACGGAAGAAGACGGCGAACCCCATTCATGTGAAATGGTAACCGAATTAGTGACTAAACCACGTATCAATCTAACAGATGTACCAATGTGTAACCCTGATCTAGTGTACTATGTTGACGGATCAGCCTTACAAAATGATAGGGGCCAACCTAGAGTGGCTTATGCAATTGTAACCCAGTTTAATGTTGTCGAAACAGCCTCTCTTCCAGACTCCTTTTCAGCCCAACAAGCCGAATTGTTTGCGTTAACTCGAGCCTCTATTCTGGCTGAAGGACAAACAGTTAATATCTACACTGACTCCAGGTATGCTTTTGGGGTATCACATGACTGGACAAATTTGGAAGATTCGCGGGTACCTGACTTCTTCAGGAACCCCTATCAAAAATGCAGAACAAGTGGAAAGTCTTCTGCGAGCCATTCAATGCCCCTTGAAACTTGCCATTATCAAATGCCAAGCACATACAGGCCAGTCGAATGAGGTGGCACTTGGGAATGCCAGAGCTGATAATGCAGCTAAGTCAGCAGCTCTGTCAAAAGGGGGGATGCAGGTGTCATTGTTCCCACTAAGGAAAAAGAATTGCTCAGACCCGCCACCCACTATTAATGATGTGCTGGCCTTTCAGACACAGGCCAGTACGGAGGAGGTGGTGACCTGGACGAAGGATCAATGTTATAAAAATCCAGAAGGAATATGGGTTCACCACGACGACCGTGTGGTGGTGCCCAAATCCTTACTTCCATCGATTGCCCGATGTGTTCATACATTCACACATGCAGGCAAAGGGGGATTGGCAGATTATATTTTGGCAACTTGGTATGCACCAGGTATTTTGGCAATTGCAAAACAAATCTGTGAAAATTGTGTTACCTGTCAGACAATGAATCCGGGTAAGACGGAAAAAGTAGAATCTGCCTCCCACCCAAATCCAGTCGGGCCCTTTGTACATTTACAAATGGATTTTATTGAATTACCTATGTGTATGGGATTCAAGTATGTATTAGTTATTGTAGATGTGTTCTCTAGATGGATTGAAGCCTTTCCATGTAAAAAGGCCGATGCCACTACTGTTGCTAAATGTTTGTTAAAGGAAATCGTACCGCGCTTCGGAATCCCTGCTAAGCTTTCTAGTGATAACGGGTCACATTTCACGGGAACTGTTATAAGAGAAATATGTAAAGCTTTGCAGATTAATCAACGTTTTCATTGCAGTTATCCACAATCAGCTGGACTTGTTGAAAGATACAATGGAATGCTTAAAAATAAGCTGGCAAAACTATGCAATGACACTGGACTGAAATGGACAGAACTGCTGCCCTTAGCTTTGATGGTAATGCGATCTGCAACCAACAGAACAACAGGCCTGTCACCGCATGAGATAGTTATGGGACGTCCCCAACGACGACCTTTTACAGCACCATTTACTGCAAAACAGATGGACATCCACAAAATGGAGGAAAATATGTTGAATTATTGTATTGCACTAACCAAATGTATTTCCAGCTTTCATTCACAGGTAAAGGAAGCTCAAGTCAAGCCAGCGGAAGGGAAGTGTCATAACCTGGAGCCAGGGGAATTCATTTACATCAAGATTTTTAAAAGAAAAAGCAGTCTACAGCCAAGATTTGAAGGACCATACCAGGTCTTGCTGGTGACCAATACTGCAATCAAGGTAAAGGAAAGACCAACATGGATCCACGCATCCCATTGCAAACGGGCACCCGACCAGGAGGAAGGGAAGAAGGAACCAGAGGAACAGAAAAAGGAAGACTGAATAAGGAACTGTATGGACTATGGGGACTGATGGTGCTGGGCTTGACAGGGTTTTACTTTGCATTATTGATTACACCAGGGGTACAGACCCGCCACCAAAGGGAATTGCAAGTAAACGTATTTATGGCACTGAGTCATCGGTATGCTCAAGAAAGAAACTTGTCGCGTTGTTGGATATGTTCCCATGTACCTGTCCACTCCGAAGGGGGTATTCCCCTGAGATCTGTCCCCTTTAACGAATCAGAAATGGTAGAATGGTTGACAGTGCAAAATAGGACAAACCTAACTAAGGGGCCAGAAACGAAGGAGCAAACAGAATGGAGGTCGGCAGGGTATAAACTTACAGCCTTCCAGGGATGGTACCAGCCCAATTATGATAATAACCATCAGCCTCCCTTCTTAAGCATTACTCCCAGAATAGGAAATCCTGAAGGTATAATATGTCGAGTGAGTAATGAAACTAAAGGACCAGAAATGGGACGCAGCAAGTGTTCCCAAATTACTAAATGGCAAGCCACAACTAATCCCACTGAGAGAAAGATAGCAACCGTTGGCTGGACAATGGTCCATAACAAAGCCCCAGGTGAAGGGTGGGAAGGTGAGACCACTCGAGTATGGATGGCGCAAAAGGACCAGGAGCTGACGTCCTATAATTGCACCTACTTTATTTGTGGCCTTAAAGCCTACTAATGGTTTAACAGGGTCCTGTTACTTAGGATATGTGGTACCCTTTATCAGATCAATAAAGACTCTAAGGGATGCCTGTGGAAGTCATAGATTTAAACGGGATTTGACATGGCTAAACGGAATATTCAAGGTAATGGTGCCACCCTATGGAATAGCATTGACCGAATGGCAGTTAGGGGAACTGGCTAACTTAGTCGAATCAGTAGCCAATGCAACTTCCCAAACCTTTGAAGGGGTAAATGATGAAATGGTAGCTATTCGAACAGTGGCTCTCCAAAATTGTATGGCCTTAGATTATCTCCTAGCCAAGGAGGGAGGGACATGCGCATTAATAGGTGAAGTATGCTGTACGTATATCCCAGAGAAATCAGAAGAAATCGGCAGTCTAGCTGAATACATCAGGAAAAAGGTAATCGAGTATAAACAGACAGTTGGCCAGGACGGTATCACCTTGTGGGGTTGGGCATCGGGATGGTTGGGATCCCTAGGGAAATCTGTGGTACAGGGTTTGATCATATTCCTGCTGATAGTCTTCGCCCTGTATCTATTATTTGTCGTCAAGTGTTGCTGTGCCAGGGTGGGAGAAACTATGTTACCTACCGAGACCACGGCTAGAGTTATGGTAGCAACAACTGCTGAAGGCTCTTGTGTGGAAATGGAAATGGAGAGACTGTACAAGATCAGAATGGATTAAGTTGTCCTTGTGAAGGACAAAATGGGGGAATGTGGAAATGTATTTTTATCTAAGCTGATACCATACGGTATTTGTGTGCCCTTTGCAATATATATATAACAAAATGGAGTCCTGGTCCTTCCAGAACTTTCTGCATTTTAGCAGTCAGCTTGCATAAACAGCTAAACCTGGTTTGAGATGGCTGATGGCCATCAGACAGCTAGGAGACAAGTCATGCTGAGACAAGTACCCCCCCCCCATGGTGCTCTCCTATTGTCTATACGACAAGTTCCATGCCACCCCACCCTTTTCGAGGTATTCAAACCACCAGCCATTATCTCTTGTAGAGCCCTCATCTTTTTGATGCAAACAGATAACTGACTAGGAAACTGAACAATCCTGACACAATGTAAGACAGGTAATAGCTCATTACCACACTCTCATGGAGTAATGGCTGGCTGGCCAACTAATAACCCTGACAAAAGGAAATATCTGGAAACCATGTCAGGACAAGGATGTAGTAATGAACTCTTTATCTGTATTCACTGACTGCGAGACGGAGCCAATACACAGGGAGAGGCCAGAACTTGGGTTTACTGTATAAATATCTCGTGAAACTGTACCATTGCGGAGGTGTTCACTTAGCCCTTGACTGAGTATGACCTGCCCCTTGCTAGCAAGCAAATTAAAGAAACTTCTGCCGGAGCTGTAAGTGTCGGAGTCATTCTTTTCGGAAGTCGAGATTTCGACAACCAGTACAAACTGGACGGTCTGCACTTGGGCAGGACTGGAACCAATGTCCTAGGGGGAGTGTTTGTTAGTGCTGTTGGGGAGGAGTTAAACTAATATGGCAGGGGGATGGGAACCAATACAGGGAGACAGAGGGAAACAAAAAGGAGACAAAAATAAAAGACCGTAAAGAGATGAGTAAAAGTGGAGAGCAAAGAAACCAAAGGCAAGAAACAAAAAGGGCCACTGAATATAAAAGGGCTGCAGGAAGGTCAAAACTAAAAATTATCGTTTAAAAACTAGGATGAAAGCACTCTACCTAAATGCACGCAGCATTCGAAATAAAGTAAATGAGTTGACGGCACAAATCATTACAAATGGGTATGATTTGGTGGCCATTACAGAAACATGGTTGCAGGGTGGCCAAGACCGGGAATTAAACATACAGGGGTATCTGACGATTCAGAAAGATAGGCAAGAAGGGAAAGGAGGTGGGGTAGCTCTGTTAATAAAAGATGATATCAGGGCAGTTGTGAGGGATGATATTGGCTCTAATGAACAAAATGTTGAATCATTGTGGGTGGAGATTAGAGATAGTAAGGGGAAAAAGTCACTGGTCGGCGTAGTTTATAGGCCCCCAAATAATAACTTCATGGTGGGGCGGGCAATAATCAAGGGAATAATGGAGGCACGTGAAAAAGGAACGGCAGTAGTCATGGGGGATTTTAACCTACATATCGATTGGTCAAATCAAATCGCACGGGGTAGCCTGGAGGAGGAATTCATAGAATGCATACGGGATTGTTTCTTAGAACAGTATGTAACAGAACCTACAAGGGAGCAAGCCATCTTAGATCTGGTCCTGTGTAATGAGACAGGAAAAATAAACTATCTCCTAGTAAAAGATCCTCTCGGAATGAGTAATCACAATATGGTTGAATTTGTAATACAGATTGAGGATAAGGAAGTTATGTCAAACGAGCGTACTATGCTTAAACAAAGGGGACTACAGTGGGATGAGGGCAGAGTTGGCTAAAGTAGACTGGAAACAAGGACTAAACGGTGGCACAATTGAGGAACAGTGGAGGACTTTTAAGGAGCTTTTTCATAGTGCGCAACAAAAATATATTCCAGTGAAAAAGAAGGGCGGCAAAAGAAGGGATAACCAGCCGTGGATAACCAGGGAAATAAAGGAAAGTATCAAATCAAAGACCAATGCATATAAGGTGGCCAAGGTTAGTGGGAAACTAGAGGATTGGGAAAATTTTAAGCAACAGCAAAGAATGATTAAAAAAGCAATAAAGAAAGGGAAGACAGATTACGAAGGTAAACTTGCGCAAAACATAAAAACAGATAGTAAAAGCTTTTACAGATATATAAAACGGAAAAAAGTGACTAAAGTAAATGTTGGTCCCTTAGAAGATGGAAAGGGGGATTTAATAATGCGAAATGTGGAAATGGCTGAGACCTTAAACAATTATTTTGCTTCCGTCTTCACAGTGGAAGACACAAAAATCATGCCAAAATTTGCAGGCCACAGGAATGTGGGAAGGGAGGACGTTGAGACAATCACTATCACTAGGGGGGTAGTGCTGGATAGGCTAATGAGACTGAAGGTAGACAAGTCCCCTGGTCCTGATGAAATGCATCACATGGTATTAAAAGAGATGGCGGAAGTTATAGCAGATGCATTCGTTATAATCTACCAAAATTCTCTGGACTCTGGGGAGGTACCAGCGGATTGGAAAGCAGCTAATGTAACGCCTCTGTTTAAAAAAGGGGGCAGGCAAAAGGCAGGTAACTATAGGCCGGTTAGTTTAACATCTGTAGTGGGGAAAATGCTTGAAACTATCATTAAGGAAGAAATAGCAGGACATCTAGATAGGAATTGTGCAATCAAGCAGACGCAGCATGGATTCATGAAAGAGAAATCATGTTTAACTAACTTACTGGAATTCTTTGAGGATATAACGAGCATGGTGGATAGAAGTGTACCGATGGATGTGGTGTATTTAGATTTCCAAAAGGCATTCGATAAGGTGCCACACAAAAGGTTACTGCAGAAGATAAAGGTACGCGGAGTCAGAGGAAATGTATTAGCATGGATAGAGAATTGGCTGGCGAACAGAAAGCAGAGAGTCAGGATAAATGGGTCCTTTTCCGGTTGGAAATCAGTGGTTAGTGGTGTGCCACAGGGATCAGTGCTGGGACCACAACTGTTTACAATATACATAGATGACCTAGAAGAGGGGACAGAGTGTAGTGCAACAACATTTGCAGATGACACAAAGATTAGTGGGAAAGCGGGTTGTGTAGAGGACACAGAGAGGCTGCAAGGAGATTTGGATAGGTTAAGCGAATGGGCTAAGGTTTGGCAGATGGAATACAATGTCAGAAAGTGTGAGGTCATCCACCTTGGGGAAAAAAAACAGTGAAAGGGAATATTATTTGAATGGGGAGAAATTACAACATGCTGTGGTGCAGAGGGACCTGGGGGTCCTTTTGCATGAATCCCAAAAGGTTACTTTGCAGGTGCAGCAGGTAATCAGGAAGGCGAATGGAATGTTGCCCTTCATTGCGAGAGGGATGGAGTACAAAAGCAGGGAGGTCTTGCTGCAACTGTATAAGGTATTGGTGAGGCCGCACCTGGAGTACTGCGTGCAGTTTTGGTCACCTTACTTAAGAAAGGATATACTAGCTTTGGAAGGGGTACAGAGACGATTCACTAGGCTGATTCCAGAAATGAGGGGGTTACCTTATGATCGATTGAGTAGACTGGGTCTTTACTCGTTGGAGTTCATAAGGATGAGGGGTGATCTTATGGAAACATTTAAAATCATGAAAGGGATAGACAAGATAGAGGCAGAGAGGTTGTTTCCACTGGTCGGGGAGGCTAGAACTAGGGGGCACAGCCTCAAAATACAGAGGAGCCAATTTAAAACCCAGTTGAGAAAGAATTTCTTCCCCCAGAGGGTTGTGAATCTGTGGAATTCTCTGCCCAAGGAAGCAGTTGAGGCTAGCTCATTGAATGTTTTCAAGTCAAAGATAGATAGATTTTTAACCAATAAGGGAATTAAGGGTTACGGGGAGCGGGCGGGTAAGTGGAGCTGAGTCCACGACCAGATCAGCCATGATCTTATTGAATGGCGGAGCAGGCTCAAGGGGCTAGATGGCCTACTCCTGTTCCTAATTCTTATGTTCTTATGTTCTTATTATGTTCTCGACCATGCCTTATCCACGTTCTGCCTGGGGGAGCGACCTGGAGGTGTAAGCTACTGGTTGGCGTCGGTCGTCATCGTTGCCCTTCTGCAACACACACCCAATCCCATAGGATGACGCATCGCATGTTAAAACCAGTTTTTTTACAGGGGTCATACAAATTCAACAGTGTGTTGGAACACAGCAGGTTCCTCGCCTTATTGAAAGCCCGTTCTTGACAATCCCCCCCAAAACCATTCACAACCTTTACGGAAGAGCATGTGTAACGGCTCCAACACTGTGCTTAAGTTCAGCAGAAAGTTCTCAAAATAGATCAAAAGTCCCAGGAATGATCGCAACTCCGACGTGTTGCCGGGCCTGGGCACCCCAGTTTTTGAGTCAGTGGGCCGGATCCAATCTAGGGCAACCCTCCTGCCCAAGAACTCGACCTCTGGGGCCAAAAACACACACTTGGCCTTTTTCAGCTACAAGCCTACCCGATCCAATCGGTGTAGCACCTCCTCCAGGTTGCGGAAGTGTTCCTCGGTGTCTCGACCCGTTATAAGGATGTCATCTTGGAATACGACCGTTCCAGGGATGGACTTGAGCAAGCTTTCCATGTTTCACTGAAAGATAGCCGTTGCCGAACGAATGCCAAACGGGCACCTGTTGGATACAAATAATCCTTTGTGTGTCGTGATGGTGGTCAGAAGCTTGGAATCTTCCGCCAGTTCCTGAGTCATGTAGGCCGAAGTGAGGTCCAGCTTCGTGAACAGCTTTCCACCTGCCAGCGTGGCAAAGAGGTCCTCCGCTCTCGGAAGCGGGTATTGGTCTTGCAGTGACACTCGGTTGATGGTGGCTTTGTAGTCGCCAGAAATCCTAACCGAGCCATCTGCTTTGAGGACGGGAACGATGGGAGTTGCCCAGTCGCTGAATTCAACGGCCGAAATTATGCCCTCTCTGAGCAGCCTGTCCAGTTCACTTTCAATTTTCTCACGCATCACGTATGGCACCGCTCAGGCTTTGTGGTGCACTGGTCTGGTGTCCGGAGTGATGCGTATCATTACTTTAGTGCCCTTGAACGTTCCGACACCGGGTTGAAAGAGTGACTTGAATTTTTGCAATACCTGTGAGCATGAGCTTCGCTCCACGGATGAAATGGCGTGCACATCCCCCCATTTCCAATTCATCTCAGCTAGCCAACTCCTCCCCAAAAGCGCGGGGCCATATCCTGGAACAATCCAGAGTGGCAGCCGGTTCTGTAATCCATTACCACCAAGTTTGCACTGCCCAGCAGGGATGATCTCTTTGGTGTACGTACGTAGCTGCGTCTCAATGCGTTCCAGTTTGGGCCTGCTAACTCTGTGTGGCCATAGTCCCTCAAATTGTTGGGTGCTCATGAGTGACTGGCTAGCTCCCGTATCCAGCTCCATGTGCACCGGGATGCCATTCAGTAAGACTTTCATCATCATGGGTGGCGTTTTAGTGTATGAGCTGTGGACATCAGCCACATGAACTCTCTGAACTTCAGCATCCATGGTTGTTCCCCAGGCCTCATCCTGCATTGCAGACCCCTCGTCTGGCTCCTCTGTCTCGCAGACTAGCCTCGCTACTGCCTTTTTGCACATCCTGGCCAAGTGTCCACTGACATTAAAAATCCTACAGGTATAAAGCTGGAACCTGCAGCTTTTGGCAGTGTGTCTACCCCTACACCTCCAGCATGAGCTGAGATTTCTGTTAATAAAAGGACTATTCCCAGGCATTCCTCTCTGATGGCCCATTTGGCTGTTTGTAAGCACTCTGATGGAGGGCGTTATTGGTCCCATCACGGGATGCATTGTTCCTCGTGATGGCGGAATTGCCGATCCCCTTTCCATTGTCCCTGTTGCGGGCCCATCCTGGAGCTTGTTGCTGCCTGGGCGGTGTCGAATTGCCCTTGCCTGCCTGTGGGGTTCTGTATCACCTACAACATTAACTCCCTGGTTCATTGCAACGTTAAAACCAGGGCTGCGTGCGTAAATTAGCTTGGTCTCCTCTTCCCCTGCCATAAAGGTCTGAGCTATCAACGCCGCCCTTCTAAAGTCAGGTCCTTGGTCTTTATGAGCTTTCTGAAAAAGCCGGCATGATTAATGCCCTCGATGAAAAAGTCCCTTAACATCTCTCCCCTGCAGGCATCGGAGAACTTACAGAGACTGGCCAAACGCCGCAGTTCCGCCACAAAGTCTGAGATGTTTTGACCCTCCCGATGCTGGTGAAAGTAGAACCAGTGCCGGGCCATATGTACACTACTTGCCGGCTTGAGATGCTCACTGATCAGCTGGCTGAGCTCTTCGAAGGACTTGTCCGCTGGTTTTTGGGGTGCGAGCAGGTCTTTCATCAGCGCATACGTCTGTGGACCACAACTGGTCAGTAGATGCGCCCTCCGCTTGTCAGTCGCTGTCTCTTCCAGCCAGTCCTTTGTGACAAAGCTCTGCTGGAGTCTTTCCACAAAGTCGTCCCAGTCCTTACCCACACAGTAGCATTCCTCTGTGCCACCAGTGGCCATCTTCGTGGTTCAGTGATTCCCGTTTCTTGTCGCCAAATGTAGTATCTCTGCACCTTGTTACAAACTCACACGAGGCATGTATATATCAGACACAGTCACTCTGTGACTTTCACTTTATTCCCAGGACCAAGGAGTGCTGACCCTGGGTGGGACCTCCCCTTTTATACCTGGAAACCCAGGTGAGGGGTGTCTCCCGCAAGCTCACCCCCTGTGGTCAGGGTGTGCATTTCAAGGGTACAGGTACAGTGTGCATGAGTTACAGTTAAATAACTATTGTCATTGCAAGATGGTGAAATACATGACAGTATTAATACCTTTGTTTTCCGCAAACAATGAAATGAGTGGCTTGTGATCCGTTTCTAGTTCAAAACGAAGACCAAACAGGTACTAGTGCATTTTTTTTTTACCCCATACACACAGGCCAAAGCTTCTTTCTCTGCCATACTATAAGCTCTTTCCGCTTTAGACAGACTTCTCGAAGCATACGCAACAGGTTGTAGCTTGCCCGATTCATTTGCTTGTTGGAGTACGCAGCCAACCCCATATGATGAAGCATCACAGGCCAACACAAGACGCTTACGTGGATGATAATGAACAAGCAACTTGTTTGAACATAGCAGATTCTTGGCTTTCTCAAAGGTTCTATCTTGAGATGCACCCCAGGCCCAGTTGTCGCCTTTTCTTAGTAACACATGCAGTGGCTCTAGTAAAGTGCTCAATCTGGGTAGGAAATTACCAAAGTAGTTGAGTAGCCCAAGGAATGAATGCAGCTCTGTCACAGTCTGAGGCTTGGGTGCATTTTTGATGCCTCGGTTTTCGAATCAGTGGGCCTGATGCCATCAGCAGCAATCTTCCTTCCGAGGAATTCGACTTCAGGTGCCATAAATACACACTTCGAGCGTTTCAGCCTGAGTCCCACTTTGTCCAGACGCTGTAGGACTTCTTCAAGATTGTTCAGATGTTCAGTAGTGTCACGACCTGTGACCAGAATGTCATCTTGAATCACGACAGTTCTAGGAACAGACTTCAGTAAACTCTCCATATTCCTCTGAAATATGGCTGCAGCCGAACGAATCCCAAAAGGACACCTGTTGTAGACGAACAGTCCTTTATGGGTGTTGATGCAGGTGAGTTTCTTCGAAGTGTCGACAAGCACCTGGGTCATATAGGCTGACATCCGATCTAGTTTCGTGAACTACTTTCCACCAACTAGCATGGCGAACAGGTCATCAGCCCTCAGTTACGGATACTGATCCTATTTCAAAAATTGGTTAATTGTAACCTTGAAGTCTCCACAAATCCTGACAGTGCCATCACTCATCAACACAGGAGCAATGGGACTAGCCCACTCGTTAAACTTGACCGGTGGAGTCTGTCAAGCTCAATTTCAACCTTCTCCCTCATCATGTACAGAACATACCGAGCTTTGTGATAGACAAGCCTTGCATTGGAGTCCAGGTGAATCTGCAGCTTGGCTCCCGTAAAATGACCAATGCTTGGTTCAAACAAAGAAGGAAACTTTTTCAATGCTTGAGCACACGAAGTATCATCCAATCATTCCAGTTCAGCTTGATTTTCTCGAGCCAATTTCTGCCGAACAGCATTGGACCATTACCTGGGACGATCCATAATGGTAGCTCGTGAACCACACCGTCATATGACACCTCGATTGCTGCACTGCCGAGCACCGGTATGAGTTCCTTAGTGTAGGTACGCAACCTGGCATTGACTGGACTCAGTTTCGGTTTCGCAGCCTTAGTTGAATGTCCTTTGGCTCATTATTGACTGGCTCGCACCCATGTCCAGCTCCATTGATACAAGCACGCCATTCAGCTTCACATTAACGACTATTGGCTGGCTCTTGCTCAGGAACGAATACAGTCCATTCACTTCCTCCTCGGGCTGCATATCTGGGCCATCACTGAACTGGTCCTCATCAACCACGTGGTGAGCCATACCGCGCTTACTCCATTGTGGACACATCCTGTGAAGATGCCCAACTTTCGAACATCGATTGCATGAGTATTGTCTAAACCGACACTGATGAGGCCGATGATTGGCCCCACAATGCCAACAGGGTGAAATCTGGTTCGAACCAGTTGGCGGGCTCTGAGCAGCGGCAGGTTTCGTGTAAGCAGCTCTGCCCGAAAACGACGCCATCTTGTTTACAGTATTTGCCGTGGAACTCCGACTCGTCGATGATGATATCTGCCTCAAATTATCATCCGTAGTCATGCATGTCTGGGCAGTCATGATGGCCTTTTTCAAATCCAGTGTCTCTGCAGCCAATAGCTTCCTGAGGATCGCATCATGGCTGATGCCTATCACGAAGAAATCACGCAGCATGTTTTCCAGCATGTTCCCGAACTTACACGGCTCAGCAAGATGTCGCAGGTCGGCGACAAATCCCAACACGTCCTGGCCCTCAGCACGAACATGCGTGTAGAAACAGTAGCGTGATATGATGATCCCCTTGTGGCTTCAGATGATTACCCACCAACGTACACAATTCCTCGTACCCTTTTTCCGCCGGACGTACAGGCGAGAGAAGATTCTTCATGAGGCCGTAAATTTTCGGACCACAAACGGTGAGGAGAACTGCCCTGCGCTTAATTGCCTAGGCCTCTGCCTACATGCCGTTGGCCACAAAATATTGATCCAGGCGGTGAACAAAATCCGTCCAATCCTCGCCCTTCACGAATCTCGCCAGGATTCCAATCGTGCCCATTGTGTATGCGAAGGTTCTTAAATTACCTCGTTGCCAATTATAATGACTCAAGAGTCTGGTTACTGTAAACTCACTTAGGTGCAACCTGATCTATCTTTATTGCAGCCCGAGAGTGCCTGCGAGACAAAGACACCCAGCGTATATACAGGTGACCAAGCACGCATGCCACATGCGTACAGCCCGATGACCTCCAACCACGGCACCCTCTGGTGTCTGGTGACCCCCAAGCATTAATACACAACAGCGCAAGTGTGGATGTTTGCAGCAGACAAAGCTGCTTGCAGGATCAGGGCCCAGAAATTCGTCTGGGGGTCTTCCCGCGGGCAATTGCCTCCTCGCTGGATATTTTTTACGAATTTACCTGGTCTCGGAAGCGCCCTGATTTCCGATGGGGAGGCCTTCTCTTCCCGCGCTGCGAAGCGCGCTTCCCTGCAGAGGGTCCTGATGCAGAAGATGCAGTCACGTGTGACTGTTCAGCCAATCAGGTAAGTATTTCACAGATTCTCATTAATAGCACTGAGACTCGCGTAACTACGAATTCTCAGTGCTATTAATGGGAACAAAACCAAACACGCAAAATAAAAAATAAAAAACAGACCACACATATTTCAAATTAATTGAAATTAAAGTTATGTCTCATAAAAATAAAATATTTTCCCGATTAAAAAAAAAAAAAAGTTTTTAAAATTATGGTTAAAAATAAATTACCATGGTGGGGAGGATTTTTAACAATAAATTATCTTTATAATTTTATTTTACAATTCTTTTCGTGTGTTGTAAAACACTTGTGCCTGTAACAGTAAGTTATGTGCCTGCTTTTTCAGGTACAAGAGTTTTGAGGATATTTGCTGGGCAAGATATGGGTAAATCCTGCAATCTTGCCCGTGCAAATGTCCTCGCTCCAAATCTGGCTACGAAATGTCCAGCTCCAGCTTGACAGATCGGAAAAGCCGGTTTTTAGCGCATGCTCCGTACGGGCCTGGGGACGTCGGAAATTCTGCCCCCAGATGTATCTAAATAGGTAAACCCTTGTCCATACTCAGTGTCCAGTTTCACACACTAATTATGGTGATTTGGGCAGGCCAAGGACAGGGTGGAGGGTGACTATTCCTGTGGAAGGGGGTCTGCACCTTCAGGATGGAGGAAGGGTGATGAAAGAAACCATTTTCTGGTATGGAGGGGAAATTGGCAGGTAACAGACACCATGGATTCTTTTGTTTCCATATTCGTGTTTAAATAAGATTTTAAATTGTATATTCAAAGGTTTACATTTACACTTATATTTTATGAAGCCATGATGTATTTTAATTTATTATTGGACGCTTCTCCAACTCTTTGCTCTATAGTATTTTTGCCAGAATGTGAGAATTTATTTAGGGGAGGAATGTCCATCATCTTATAGATCATCTTGCATCACAAGAAAAGTGTAGGATTAATTTCCTTTTTGTGTGGTCTGTGGAAACAATCATAAAACCACCTGACCTTGGAAATATATCTTATAACTTTGAATGTTTTACCTAAACCTTGAAAAAAATGAATGCTTTGTTTAGTCACAAGCTTGCCCACAACTGATGTTGTGCAGTTGATGGCCTCATCCGTGCCTTTGTTACCCCTAGACTTGACTATTCCAACGCACTCCTGGCTGGCCTCCCACGTTCCACCCTACGTTCTAACGCGCACCAAAGTCCCGCTCACCCATTACGCCTGTGCTCGCTGATCTACATTGGCTTCCCGTTAAGCTACACGTCGATTTCAAAATTCTCATCCTTGTTTACAAATCCCTCTAAGGCCCTTGCCCCTCCCTATCTCTGTAATCTCCCACAACCTCCCCGAGATATCTGCGCTCCTCTAATTCTGCCCTCTTGAACATCCCTGATTATAATCGCTCAAACATTGGTGGCTGTGTCTTCTGTTGCCTCGGCCTCAAGCTCTGGAACTCCCTCCCTAAACCTCTCTGCCTCTCTACATCTCTCCTCCTTTAAGATTCTCCTTAAAACTTACCTCTTTGACAAAGCTTTTGGTCACCTGCCCTAATTTCTCCTTATGTGGTGTCGATTTTTAAAATCTTGTCATACGCCTGTGAAACGCCTTGGGACATTTCACTACTTTAAAGGTGCTATATAAATACAAGTTTTTGTTGCAGTGGTTAAGCTAGAAATCACCAGGAGAGGTCACTGCTGAAACTGGGATGTTCAAGGAATGAATGCAGCATCATTCATTTTTCACTGCGCTTTTTATCCTCCTTTCTTCACACATTGCTGTGGTTTGGCCCTGTGGGTTCTTGTTATGTATGTAAACATTGTAAGTGTATAAGACTCGCCACCAGAGGGCGCAACTGTTGGAGGCCCAAGGGTCACCTGCACACCTCGTGCAAGGGAGTATAAAGGGTTGTCTGCCATGCTGCTCAGGCACTCTGGAGTTGTGTTAAAGAGACTGAGGTCACATCAGTTTTATCTCACAGTACTCACTCTTGTGGCGTTCATCTATACTTAACAGTTCTGACCAATGTTCTCGTGAATTTTGTTCAGGTGCGAGGCCCATTCACTATACCGCGGGTGCGCGGTTTATTTCATTGAGAAGCCGGCTGCGCAGGTGATCCGGTCGGTCACGCAGCTTAAAGGGAACATTGATTCTGACTTGCCCAAATCCTGGCCATTTCTAGCTCCCTTGCACTTTCCAGGAATGGGATCCCTGGCTGAGAATCTTGCCTCAAGTCGAGGGGTGATGAGGCTTATTTGAAAGTGTCTACCAATAAACCAGCTGTTGCTTAAATCGTTAAAAGACGAGAATATTCCCACACCTCAACGTACTTAGCGCAATGAATTACTGCTATAATATAAGTAACCACAGCAGTGATACACCACCTAAAACATCCCACAGTGGTGAGATGTATGACAAGGTAGTCTTTTTTTCTGGAGGTATGTTTTGAGGAAGCAACGTATGGAAAAGGTTAGGGTTAGGGTTTTTGAATTTTTTTTAATTGTGTCATGGTATCTTTTAGCGCCCATGGGAACAGGCAGATGGGGCTTTGATTTAAACTTATCTGAAAAACAGTATCTTCAACAATGTAGCGTGCTCTCAGACAGCTACTGGAATTTTATCCTTTGGTGTGGGGGAATTACACTATTGGTTTTCTGACCAAGAGGGGAGCATGCTACAATGCAGCCACCTTTCTCCCCAATTTCCCCAGGGTCAGGCCCTACTCTTTTTATATGGCAGTGAAAATGTTCTAGTTTCGACAGAAATCCCTTGGTGGGTTACACAACATGATGTACTGCAAGTATCCAACAGAGGTCACTTCTGAGAGTAACAGCACTGCTTGAGGCTATCAATTTTTAACCGTAGTTTAAAATGAACTGTACTTTGAGTTGTAACTTCACAAACCACCCACTTGATTTAAAAAAAAACTTTGTGCTCCTATTTTTTTGATTTGGGACAAAGAAAAGACCTTGAGGCAGATACAGCTGAGTAAGACCATTTGAGCCATTTTAACTCTTCTGCCTACAGAAACTTAACAGCATCCAACTATCCCATCAACGATTCCAGAGTTTTAGTCTCCAGTGTGTCAGCCTGTGGCTCAGTGGGTAGCACCCTCGCCTGTGAGTCAGAGGGTTGTGGGTTCAAGTCCCACTCTAGGGACTTGAGCACAAAAATCTAAGCTGACATTCCAGTGCAGTGCTGTGGGAGTGCCGCACTGTCAGTGTTATGTCTTTAGATGCTCTGATAATGACTCCAGGAGGCAATGTATTGTACTTGAACTGTAGTGACCTTAGTCCACTTAATGTAACTCCAGAGTGAGGATCACACATGATGGCCTGCCTTTTATACTAGGCCTGGCACACCTGTACAGGTAACCTACAGGTCTCCCACTGAAGTGCCCTCTGGTGGCACACCTTAGTGACCATACAGCTGGTGTACAAGTTTCCCATAGTAGTGCCCTCTGGTGGCACATCATATGTAATAGTACACGCAGTAAACATGTCTGGATAGATGACAGTTGGAGGTGCTGCCTTTTAGATGAGACGATAAACCGAGGTCCCGTCTGCCCCCCCCTCAGGTGGATGTAAAAGATCCCATGGCACTATTTTGAAGAAGAGAGGGGTGTTATCCCTGGTGTCCTGGCCAATATTTATCCCTCAATCAACATAAGGAGATATTTGGGCAGGTGGTAGGTTTCAAGGAGTGTCTTAAAAGAGGGAGAGAGGCAGAGAGGTTTAGGGAGGGAATTTCAAGGCTCGGGGCCCAGGCAGCTGAAGGCATGGCCACCAATGGCCGAACAAAGAAAATAAGGGATGCTCAGGAAGCCGGAGTTTGAGAAGCTGAACACCGAGATCTTAGAGGGTTGTGGGGCTGGATAAGATTAGAGATAGGAAGGGATGAGACCATGGAGGGATTTGAAAACAAAGATGAGAATTTTTAAATCGGGGTGTTGGTGGACGTGGTCCCAGTTTAGATCAGAGATCGCAGGGGTGATGGGTGAGCGGGACTTGATGCGAGTTAGGATGAGCTTAAGTTTATGGAGGGTGGAAGGAATGGGAGCCAGCCAGGAACACATTGGAATAGTCGAATCTCGGGGTAACAAATAAGTAAAGTTTTGAGTTATATCAAAGATGTTATTACCGTCTCTGGTATGTTTGAATCACATTTTCAAATCTTGGAGTGCAGATTTTCTGAGAAAATAAGAAAATATACCACAAGAAACAGTTTAAAATATGAAAAAAGATGTAATATCCAGTTCCATTTCAAAAAGCCTAAAACGGTGGGGGGTGTTAAGTTTTAGCAGCAACACTGCACACTGAAATTTTGGTCACTACATCTCTCCTCAAGCTGGAAGGTGGAAAATATTTCACATTAGCCCCGTCTCACGCTGCTTTAAATATAACTTAAGTTCATTTAAAATCCGACATCTTATAAAAGCACAGTTGCTAAGCAATTACGATATAGCATAATAAAGGTGATTTAAAGTTCTAGAACAGTTGAAAAGGGGTTCATTTCCCCCTTTCAAGTTTCAGACTTCCTTCGGTTAAAGCATTGTCCAATAAACTCTACACTTGTGCCATCTTTCGGTTCTGCAATTTGTGAGAATGCACCGAACACACATAGTGAAGGAACCCTTGTGTTACATCGAGACTGAGAAACTGACTGCTGAACTGTGAATACTGTTCTGCTTTAGGAAAGAAAGATTTGCATTTATATCGCGCCGCATAACCTCAGGATGTCCCAAAATACCCTACTTAAACTACAGGTGATCCAAAACTCGGCAACCCCGTGACCTAACTCGCACCAAGTCCCGCTCACCCATCACCTCTGTGCTCGTCGACCCTATCACCTCTCATTCTTCTAAACTTTAGCAAATATAGGCCTAGCCTACTCAATCTCCTCGTAGGACAATCCCTCCTATCCCAGGAATCAAACTAGTGAACTTTCGTTGCACTCCCTCTATATCCTTCCTTAGGTAAGGAGACCAAAATTGTAAACACTACTCCAGGTGTGGTCTCACCAAGACCCTATATAATTGCAGCAAGATATCTTCATTCACATACTCCGATCCTTTTGTCAAAAAGGCCAGCATACCATTTGCTTTCCTAATTGCTTGCTGTACATGCACGATAACTTTCTGTGATTCGTGTACAAGAACATCCAGGTCCCTCTGAACACCAGCATTTCCCAATCTCTCACCATCTCAAAATCTCTGCTTTTCTATTTCTCGCACCAAGCTGGATAACTTGACATGGTACGTAACTGAGCTATACTAACTGGATGGCTCTTTCTCCAAATAAACAATCGTGGCCCATTTCAAAATAAAAATAAAACGTTGCTTTAAATAGATAATTACAATAAGTTCCCAGTAGTTGAATGCAGAGAAAGTTGCTGATGGACAGTGGGATCCCTGACACAAAATATCTGGACTTTATTGATGTAAATAGCCTTCTCAACTCTAACAAAAAAATCTGCTGTCATCTCCAACAGTGGCCCATTCATCAAGCATGAATGGATCTTTCAAACTCGAAATCCGCCAGTAACTTCTTAATATTTCCACTATACACGAATAGGAAGGGTATGCCATAAAACTGAAATCTGATTGTTCCTTCAGCTCACAAGGTACCAAATCTCCAGGATGCTCCGGTGAAAATGTTCTCATCCACGCACAATACAACAACATGTGCAACCTTTCAAGGCAAGGCTCCCTCTTTTATAGTATGTTTCCTTTTGTGAGGTCGTTGTCAACCCGAGCTTACAGAGCAGGGCTTCCACCAATGTCCTTCTGAAACCAGGTAGTAGGAGGGGTACCCAAATGTGACACTCACTCCTTATTTTCCCTTCCAACCTTTGGTAAAGGGCTTGGCCTTCACTCCACATGACCAGCTGAGATCAGGAACTACATAGTATTACTTAGTATTTGGCCCAAAAACTCCACATGAGCCTCCTCTCCCTCGTCATCTAACCCCATCATCATATCCTTCGATTCCTTTCTCCCTCACTTTGCCTCCTTTAGGTGTGGATCCTTGACATGATTTGGTTTCTTGGACATTGGTTGCCTTCCAGTCAGTCCATCAAGTCGCCATTCTTCATGTGTGAACCTAAAGAGTATCAGCAGAGTATTCAACTGTAGGGGGCGGGGAATTCTCAATCCCAGCTAGTATACCTTCTGTCCACATGTACACTGTCTCCCAGAGGGATAACAATCAGTAGGAAACCGCAGCTCATTCCCTTCCCCAACAACCCACCCATCAACCCATCATCCCGCACTCCACCCCATCAACCCATCTCCCACACCCCAACAACCCATCCCACATCCCCACCCCAGCAACCTACCAAACAACCCACCCAACGTCCCATCAACCCATCCCACACCCAACACCCCAACACCCCACCCCAATGCACCACACCCCTGTCCAGGCCAACCCATCCCACTTAGTCCACCATCCCAACCGCCCCAGCCCTGCAACCCACCGCAACTTCCCCCCCCCCGCCCCCCAACAATCCATCCCACTGCCCCCCCTCCAACAATCCATCCCACTCCCACACCCCACCCCATCAACCAACAACCCACCCTGCAACAATCCACCCCCCTCCCACCCCACCCCACGCCAAGGCAGTGAAGCCAAATGTAGCTCCCATACTGCAAACCCAACGGCTTGGGTGCAGACAGGGATTGAACGTAGAACCTTCGAATGCCTCAGTGACTCACTAACTTTATCCATTGAGCCATCAAGATGTTTTAACCAGCCTGTTGTACAGAGGGTGGTTCAATGTGTGTTTGTCACAATGTACAGTGACTATCAGAGGAATTGAGAGAGACTTGCCACTTAGCATTGGTGGGATGCAGCGGCGGGAACAGTGTCAGTAAACATACATCCTGACTCTCCGTTACTGGGATCACCAAAGTCCTGCACATAACATAAAGCGGAAAATGTTGCAGATGGTGGGCCCCTCGCACCTGACATACTTTGGGTCAAAATTGGCCAGGAGTTGCTCCGTTTCTTTTTGGAGCAACTTTATTTTTCTGGAGTATCTTAAAAATCCACATTTTGCACATTCAGTTTGTGCCAGTACAAGTGAATTAGTTAGGATTTTTTTAGTTTCGTTTTTTTTTTTAAAGGGGGCCTTACCAGCCACCTGCACCCGTTTTGGCCATTTAGGCCACTTTGGCCAGCTAATAGTTACTCCAAACTAACTTAGGCCAGCGTATGTGGCCGCTTATGAAAACCCTTGTGGAGAGTTAAGAAATCAGCGCAGGTAGGTACATCGGAGGCTAGCAGAACTTAATGATTTGACTAAAGAATGTGAATAGGATCAAACAGCTATACAGGACATCGTATGACAAACTTCGCAAAGTTAATTTACTATACAACAGAAGCATTCATGGAAGCTTAAACTACAAAAATAAAAGTAAAAGATAGTTGAATTAAATTGCCCTAATCTCACAACTAATTTAAACAACTATTAGTTTGCAATGATTATACTGGGTCAAAATTAAGCCCATATTATCTAAATAAAGTCTACTTCAATAAATAAGAAGATATTCTCTCAGTATTGCTCCGTCACTTATGTTCTTCTTTCACAACTGCACCAGGTAAATAGGCTTGACAAATGGTCACCACTATTCACAAGCAACAAAACATATTTACATAAATTTTTCAAAATATCCAAATAAAAAATAGAAGTAAGTAAGTCTTCATCTTCAGCCCGGGGAGGCAGCGGGCTGGCCTGGGTGGTAGGCCACTCGGCCTGGGATAGGGGAGGGACGTACCAATAGTCGGTATGATGATGACGATGATGATCGGGTCCCACGCTGCAGCTCGCACACTGAGAGGATGGGGGCAGGAGCTACTGCGTATGCGCGCACACTCCAACGCGCATGTGCAGATGTCCCGGCACTGTTTTCAGCGCGGGATGCTGGCTCCGTCCCCGACACGACTGGCCACGGTGCGCGAAGACCCGGGAGAGGTCAGACAGCGGCCAAAGTCAGGACCGATTTTTTTTTTTTGGAGCACTTTTCCTCGCAGAAAGTCGGCGCATTTCCGGTGAGTGCAACGGAAAGAAGGGTGGGCCAATTTTGAGCTCAAAAGATGGGTTAACGTTTCTGGCCAGAACTATTAAAGTGGCCCAATGCAAAACATAAACCTGCCATTTCTCTGGCGCTGTTAGTCATTTAAAAAGAAGGACTTGCATTTATATAGCGCCTTTCACAACCACCAAACATCTCAAAGCGCTTTACAGCCAATGAAGTATTTTTGGAGTGTAGCTGCTGTTGTAATGTGGGAAACGCGGCAGCCAATTTGCGCACAGCAAGCTCCCACAAACAATGTGATAATGGCCAGATAATCTGTTTTTTTGTTCGAGGGATAAATATTGGCCCCAGGAATAACTCCCCTGCTCTTCTTTGAAATAGTGCCATGGGATTTTTTATGTCCACTTAAACCGAGGCCCCGTCTCCCCTCTCAACGTCTCATTCGAAAGACGGTACCTCCGATAGTGCGGTGCTCCCTCAGCACTGCACTGGAATGTCCGCCTAGATTTTTGTGCTCAAGTTCCTAGAGTGGGACTTTGAACCCAGAACCTTCTGACATTTACAGTGTTTCTCGTCGTTATTCTCACATTTCTGACATTCACAGTTTTTCTTTCCAACGGGTCTAGCGAGCCCTGACTCAACATTAGTGACCAGGACGTGGTGGTGTCTTTGGGGCCATGAAGGTTTACCCAACCCCCCGCCCCCCCACAAGCCCTCAACAATGTTCCCTCTCATATCTTTGTTTTGTGCGCAGTCCCTTTAAAATTGCTGAACATTGCCCCCCCCCCCCACCCAACAAACCCCCAACCCATGTATCCGAATTACAGGTTGATTTCCATGCAGGTACAAAATCCTTCCGAGGCCAATATTTTAAAAAGTTATTCTCTGCTCATCCTTTAGAATTGCTCATTTTTAAATTAACATTTCAAATGCTTTTTTGAAGCAATAGCTGCGAATGTGTCCTTTTGTGGCAGGGCAGCGGTCCTTCAGCAAGAGGTTGGCTGCAGTGCGGTCAAAACCTTAGCGGCCTCGCCCTTTTCATGATCAGCTATTGCTTGCTTCATCTCGTGGCAAAAAAAAAATTGAATCGTTTCAACGTCTGCAGGTTGAATTATGCCAACCTGTGTGTAAAGGGTTGACTTCAGTCCAGTCCGTCTGCAGGCATTAATCAAAAATTGTCCAGACTGTGGGAGGGAGTGTGTGTGTGTGTATGTGAAGCAGAGGGACCAATCCACAGCCAGAGTGCTTGTAGCTTGTAGCTTGTGATTGGACAGTTCTCGATGTTCTGATCTTTTGCTGCCAGCTGATTTGTGGCTTCAATGTCATGACAACTGGTCTCACCTATTAACAACTCCATATATGCGCCTGTTCGCAACAGGGTGCCGTTTATAATACGCTTGGCATGACGCACTGTTTTTAAAGAGGAGAAATGTGCGGTTTGATGTGATTTCCAAATTCTAATATCTTTTAATAATGAATATTGATTTATATCTTTTCCATTCTGCTACATACAACAAAATATCAGTCCGCAGTTTCCCGGGAAGTGGCTAAATGAAGCTGTCATGTATTGGCTTCGTGGGTTCTTTGCTTAAGAATTCATAGCAACACATTGCTATTGAGAACTAGTTGGTTTATTAGCAAAAGGTTTAACAATCACACTACACATTACCAGTTCATCCACCAGGCTCACAACCACCTGCCTCATCGTGGACCCCCCGAACCCAACTGGCTGGGGTTTTATTGAGTCTTGCGAACATCACGTGACTGGCTAAGCCACTCCCAACTCAACAGCTCTACAACTATTTTAGTTGAACATTAATACAAGTGTCTCCTTATTAAAGGGGCAATAAACCGACAAATAAACAAATTAAACTTTTGGCGTTAAATAAATCAAATTAAAATTTGGTTGCCGGGGGTGATGATGCACTCTAGCCTCTCCGGCGCCCACCTCTCGTGGAAGGCCGCGAGCGTACCGGTGGACACCGCATGCTCCATCTCCAGGGACACTCTGGCTCGGATGTAACCGCGGAAGAGAGGCAGGCAGTCGGGCTGAACGACCCACTCGACCGTCCGCTGCCTGGACCGCTTGATGGCCCCCTTGGCCATGCCCAGGAGCAGTCCTACGAGGAGGCCCTCCGACCTGCCCGCTCCCCTCCGCACTGGGTGCCCAAGGATCAGGAGCATGGGACTGAAGAATTTGAGGAGCAGCCCCTTCAAGTAATGGAAGAGGGGCTGCAACCTTGCACATTCAACATACACATGGAACACGGACTCCCTCAACACCAATTAACATTAAATCAAGTGCACCCTAATCTGGGGGACACTCCAGCCACTTTTCAACTGTCCATTTTTGTTTTTTTTTGTGGTTTTTTTTTGCTTTTTTTTTGTGATTTTTTTTTTTGGGCATTAAAATCATAAATTTTACAAGTGCCCCATATAAAAGGGGAGGGGGACACTAAAACCGGAAATTAAAACAAATTAAACTTAAAATATATAAGATCAAATTAAAATTTGATTGCCAGGGGTAATAATGCACTCCAGTCCCTCCGGCGCCCACCTCTCGCGGAAGGCCGCGAGCGTACCGCATGCTCCATCTCTAAGGACACCCTGGCCCGGATGTAGGCGCGGAAGAGAGGTAGGCAGTCAGGCTGAACGACCCCCTCGACCGCCCGCTGCCTGGACCGGCTGATGGCCCCCTTGGCCGTACCCAGGAGCAGTCCTACGAGGAGGCCCTCGGACCTACCCGCTCCCCTCCGCACAGCGTGCCCAAAGATCAGGAGCGTGGGATTGAAGTGCAACCAGAATTTGAGGAGCAGCCCCTTCAAATAATGGAAGAGGGGCTGCAACCTCGTGCATTCAACATACACATGGAACACGGACTCCCTCAACACCTCTATAAACCTGTGAGCATACTCACAGGTGCATACGTTACAGAAGCCATGTAAAAACAAATCATGTCGCGGTGGCGGAATATCCTGGAATATTTTTGATTTTCCTCCCCTTTTGCTGGGGATATGGTTCCATGCACAACAGCCACATGCAGGTGCCTCGTTCTTGGGTGTGCGGGTTGGCTATTTGACTGCTGATGGCAGCACAACCCGATTCTGCCCTTGCCTGACATTCTTCCGCTTGTGTGCCCGAGCGGGAATCGCTGGTTAGGGAGCAGGAATTTGCCCTGCCTGGCAGGTGTGCCGAAGACAATTCCGGCCCCGACCATGAATCACACCTGAGACGTCCTGATGTGTGTGACCACCTCGTACACTAAGCTACGGAGGAGCTTCCCAGCATCTTTTCTTGAGGATATTGTCGAGTAGCAATATGATGATGATCCTTGCATTTATAAAGCACATTATTGCATTGAGAAATCGCAAAGTGCTTCATGTGCAATGATTTACGTTGAAGTGCAGTGATTATTATGTTGGTAAATGTAGCCGCCATTTTCCACACAGTCCAATCCCACAAATAGCAATGGGCTGATTTAAATTTGTTTTATTTATTCATTCACGGGATGTGGGCGTCGCTGGCAAGGCCAACATTTATTGCCCGTCCCTAATTGCCCCTTGAGAAGGTGGTGGTGAGCCGCCTTCTTGAACCGCTGCAGTCCGTGTGGTGAAGGTGCTCCCACAGTGCAGTCAGGGAGGGAGTTCCAGGATTATGACCCGGTGACGATGAAGGAACGGCCGATATATTTCCAAGTCAGGATGGTGTGTGACTTGGAGGGGAACTTGTAGGCAATGGTGTTCCCATGCACCTGCTGCCCTTGTCCTTCTAGGTGGTAGAGGTCGTGCTGCTGAAGAAGCCTTGGCGAGTTGCTGCAGTGCATCTTGTAGATGGTGCACAGTGCAGCCACGGTGCGCCGGTGGTGGAGGGAGTGAATGTTGAATAGTTTGTTGAATGAGGGTTTCTACCTTGGGCATAATCTTGACACTCGGTTGTAGGGCTTAATTAAAACAGGAACCCTCATGGGTAATAAAACCCAGTGAGGATCCTCTCATCAACACTTCTTTGTTGCAGTAGATTCCAAGTCAGGACCAGTTTATCTGTTGTGGTAGAGATGGTTGAGGAACAAATGTTTCCCAGGACACTGGGAGAACCACCTGCTCTTTGATCATAGCCATGGGATCTTCAATATTGCCTGATCATGGGCATCATACAATGAAGATTGCGCACAAAATGAACATTTCCTTTGCATCTATTACCGTAGAAGACATCAATGATTCGATATCCCTTCCTGAGTGTCATGTATCCAGACATGTTTACCACCAGAGGGTACTACTATGGGAAACTTGTACACCAGCTGTATGGTCACTAAGGTGTGCCACCAGAGGGCAGTGCAGTAGGAGATTTGTAGGTTACCTGTACAGGTGTGCTAGGCCTAGTATAAAAGGCAGGCCACCATGTGTGATCCTCACTCTGGAGTTATATTAAATTAACTAAGGTCACTATAGTTCAAGTGCAATACTTTGCCTCATGGAGTCATTATCAGAGCATCTAAAGACATAACACTGAGTACGGTGTCTACCCTGATACTTTTAAATAGGAGAGTCTGATTTCAATAGTTGCTGTCGAGAAACTGATAGCAATACTCCTTTTTTCAATTCCCTAATTTAACTTATTCCGCCCCAAGACCATAGCATTGTGAAACACCTCAACTCACTCAATTTTTTCCCATTTCCTACAGTGTTCAATAACCTAAGCTTGATATCACTTCATCGCTATTTTATGATACACCTCATCTTCTCTCCTACACCTTCCAACCTCTGGCAAACTGCAATGTCTGGCGAATAGTTACATACAAATTCTGTGCATAAAATCGATCCCAGTCACTCACAGCTACGCAGTCTCCAACCTTGCTTGGAGACAGCTCTCGGCCAGCCTCCCATCTTCCACCCTCGTTAATTTAAGCTCATCCAAAACTCGGCTGCCTGTGTCCTAACTCGCACCAAGTCCCGCTCACCTATCACCCCTGTGCTCGCTGACCTACATTGGCTCCCGATCCCCCAACGCCTCGATTTTAAAATTCTCATCCTTGTTTTCAAATCCCTGCATGGCCCTTGCCCCTCTCTATCTCTATAACCTCCTCCAGCCATACAAACTCCCCCCCCCCCCCGATATTTCTGCACTACTCCAATTGTGGCATCTTGAGCATCTCCGATTTAAATCACTCGCCCATTGGTGGCCGTGCCTTCAGCTGCCTGGGCCCTAAAGCTCTGGAACCTCCCTAAACCTCTCCGTGTTTCTCTCCGCCTTTTAAGACCCTCCTTAAAACCTACCTCTTTGACCAAGCTTTTGGTCATCTGCCCTAATATCTCCTCCTGTGGCTCGAGGTCAAATTTTGTTCAATAATGCTCATGTGAAGCGTCGTGTGACGTTTTACTACATTAAAGGTGCTATATAAATGCAAGTTGTTGTTTCGTTGATTTAAGAAAGAAATAGATGCTGTAATTGGAGGATGGGTTACCAATCCAGAGGAATGAGATCAAGTAGGCCCAAGGAGCTTCCTTCGGCCAAAGCCTTGGTGCTAAGGCACTCCTTTAATGGCTGCAGGAGTGCTTCTACACTCAACATATAAAATTCTGACGGGATTGGACAGGTTAGATACAGGAAGAATGTTCCTGATGTTGGGGAAGTCCAGAACCAGGGGTCACAGTCTAAGGATAAGGGGTAAGCCATTTAGGACCGAGATGAGGAGAAACTTCTTCATTCAGAGAATTGTGAACCTGTGGAATTCTCTACCACAGAAAGTTGTTGAGACCAGTTCATTAGATATATTCAAAAGGGAGTTAGATGTGGCCCTTGTGGCTAAAGGGATCAAGGGGTGTGGAGAGAAAGCAGGAATGGGGTACTGAAGTTGCATGATCAGCCATGATATTGAATGGTGGTGCAGGCTCGAAGGGCCGAATGGCCTGCTCCTGCATCTATTTTCTATGTTTCTATGTTTCAACGCTGTTAAATTAATATTAGGCTCTGTTCCTGTCTACACGCCTCTGTTTCTGGATTAAGCCAGTGTAATCCCTTATGCACTTGGTGCTTTGAGCACTGTTTCAGATGTTTAGTGTGAAAATGGAAATAATGGGGGAGTGGTCTCTTCTGTTTTTTCTCTGCTTCCCAGCCTACGTTTGAACCCTGTGCCACCCCTCATCCTGTGACCCAGCTTGCTAAACCCTGGGAACAACCCTCCGAACTCCTGCTCGAGCAGCTTCAGAGAGCGAACGCGAGAGAGGGGGAAATAACCTTTTAAAAAAAAGGCCCAGGCCTGTTGCCAGGACAACGGCAGTGGGTTCGATAGGGTCATGCTCTGCTTGCACGGCTGAGCACTGTTACCAGTGGAGACATGCAGATACTGGGATTATTTCCGAGAAGGCAAAGAAAAGGCTTAGTGGAGGCTCTTTAAAAAAAAAATGAAGGTTTTATAGGATGTAAAGAGAAGATTGAAAGAAAGACTTGCATTTATATAGCGCCTTTCACGACAACCCGATGTCTCAAAGCACTTTACAGTCCATGAAGTACTTTTGGAGTGTAGTCACTGTTGTAATGTGGGAAACACGCCATTCAATTTGCGCACAGCAAGCTCCCACAAACAGCAATGTGATAATGACCAGGTAATCTGTTTTAGTGATGTTGATTGAGGGATAAATATTGGCCCCAGGACACCGGGGATAACTCCCCTGCTCTTCTTCAAAATAGTGCCGTGAGATCTTTTACATCCACCTGAGGGGGCAGACGGGGCCTCGGTTTAACGTCTCATCCGAAAGACTCGGTGAATAGTCATCGGTCCTTTGTAACATTTGTTAAGTCAAAGAGACACCACAGAACGGCCTCATACAGACACTAACGCCTGTTTAGTAATGTGGATAGACCGATGGAAAGATAAAGGGCTGGGTTTTGGGGCAAAAACGCAAGCGATATGTGAAAATTACCTTTTTCGCTGCCTTCCCGATTTAAGGCCCAGCTTTCGACCTTTTGGGTCTGCACCAGTTCGCAAAGGGAGGCGTTCCCCAATTATTCACGGCGCAAAACGCAATCCTCGCCAACTTTAGTCTGGGATTGTTTGCGCTGCGAGAGAGGCCTTGGGAGTGGGGGGGGGGGGGGGGGAAATATTTCAAAAAAACATTCAAATAACATTACCAAGACCCTTAGCTAACAAATTGCTGCAAAAAAAATTAACAACTAAAAACGTTTTACTTTTACAGGTTTTCCAGCTTACCGCTGCTGGCCGGTCTACACTGCGAGGTTAGACCTGTCGGTGTTCGGGGCGCGGCGTACGGGTCGAGTGAGTCTCGAAACTCGGACGGTCACGCAATCTGCGCCGTTCCACCCCCGTGGCAGCGCTCCCTGATGGTACGTCCCATCGCCGCCGCTAACAAGGAGCCGGGGATCGCGACCGGGATCTACAACCGGGTTTTCGCCCGCGGACGGTCAATCCAGCCCAAAGACACAAGCTTTAGACAGGAAAGTATTCCATTCCCCAGAACACATCTCTGTCTCCTTGATCAGCACAAGAAGGCATTATCCCACTTTGAGTCTTGTTGCGTTAAACTGAAGAGGAATTGAAAAGCTCAGTTAATGCCTGAGAGACCTTATTCATTTGTTTAATTGCACTAGTCTCATTTGCGCTGGTATCTGTTAGTTATCCCCCTAATGGGAGATAAGAGAAACCTTTGAAAAGATGATGTAGCACGTTGTGGTATAATTCTGGGATAAATTGCCTGGGATGGAGGGAACATTAACCAATGTAGAGTCTCATTAGTTGAGAGGCCAAGTAGGGGCGGAAGCATCATCGTCATCATCATCAGAGGCAGTCCCTCGAAATCGAGGAAGACTTGCTTCCACTCTAAAAGTGAGTTCTTAGGTGGCTGAACAGTCCAATACGAGAACTACAGTCCCTGTCACAGGGAAGGAAAGGGTGGGTGGGGAGTCTGGTTTGCCGCACGCTCCTTCCGCTGC
This sequence comes from Pristiophorus japonicus, assembly GCF_044704955.1. Classification (NCBI taxonomy): domain Eukaryota; kingdom Metazoa; phylum Chordata; class Chondrichthyes; family Pristiophoridae; genus Pristiophorus; species Pristiophorus japonicus. Next base: position 45,826,620 of record NC_091998.1, read on the forward strand.
CTGTGCTTGGTTTCTGCGTGCTCTCGACGACGAGACTCGAGGTGCTCAGCGCCCTCCCGGATGCTCTTCCTCCACTTAGGGCGCTTTTTGGCCAGGGACTCCCAGGTGTCGGAAGCAGAGAGTGGACAAATCCCAAACAGTTTTAAAAAAACCTGAGGTTGCTCAAAATCAGAAGTAAAAACAGGAAGTGTTTTTTGAGGTGGGGGTGGAGGGGCGCATGGTCTCTTTAAGAGGCTGCGGGAACCATTCCAAATCTCGCGTTTCTCCCGTTGAAAAGCCGGTGAGCGGCCTGCGTGGGACCTCCAGACCGCCATGAGGCCGCGCAGCTTAACGGGAGTGTTGGTTGTAAATATATTGGTCAGTCAGAATTGGGGAGAAACAGTACGTAGGCTATTGTTTCAGCTGGCGGTATCTTCAAACAACCTATGTTCTCCATTGCACGGCATTCACTCCTTTCTCTCATCAATTTCGGACTCCCATCACCAATTCAATTCATTTGTTTCAATTGGGTTCCCTTTGTGCTCCCTCTCCCTTCTGAAGGTGCTGGGGTATGCCGCTCGTGCTCCCTTCGCAAGCCATTTTTCATGGGTGAGCTGAGACAGCAAGTGTCGGTAGGCTATTCAGGCATGGGGTGCATCGCAGTTGAGCCCAATCCTGCCTCCAGCCAATGTCCCACGCGCATATTTTCAGGCTGAAAGAGAAAAGACAGACTTGCATTTATACAGCGCCTTTCACGACCAACGGATGTCTCAAAGCGCTTTACAGCCAATGAAGCACTTTTCGAGTGTAGCCACTGTTGTTCATGTAGGAAACACGTCAGCCAATTTGCGCACAGCAAGCTCCCACAAACAGCAATGTGATAATGACCAGATAATCTGTTTTTGTTCTATTAATTGAGGGATAAATATTGGCCCGGGACACTGGGGATAACTCCCCTGCTCTTCTTCGAAATAGTGCCATGGGATCTTTTACGTCCACCTGAGAGGGCAGACAGGGCCTCGGTTTAACGTCTCATCCGAAAGACAGTTATCGGAAAGACGCGAGAAGGTCATTGGATTGCGATCAGCAGTGGGAGCCCTGGTTGATTCCCCCTCTAACCCAGGGAACATTTATGACCTGTGTAGAAACACTGAGTGGAGGAAATATTCAGGCATACATTGCCGATGTCACTACGTGTACCAACCAGAGCTGATTTTCTCCGCGTCATTAATGACAGTATCCAGCTGAGCTCCAGCGCTGCACGGGCAAGATGCTTAATCCCCGGGGCCAGGATTATTTGTAGCATTGCTCTCTGCTCCTGCATTGAGGCTGGAAGTGAAGCCGCCTGGTGCCTGGGTGTTGCCCGACAGATCAAACTCGTCATGCTTTGTGAGCTCAGATGTCAGCAGTCGATTTGCTCACTGAAGCACAATTCAGAAATTTATAGAATTGCCAGCTCCGAAGAAGACGGTTCAGCCCGTTGTGTCTGTGCTGGCACATAAGGACATAACCAACGTCAGTGTCCTCGCTCAGGCCAACATCCCCAGCATCGAAGCACTGACCACGCTCAACCAGCTCCGTTGGGCGGGCCACACTGTCCGCATGCCCGACACGAGACTCCTAAAGCAAGCGCTCTACTCGGAACTCCTACACGGCAAGCGAGCCCCAGGTGGGCAGAGGAAAAGTTACAAGGACACCCTCAAAGCCTCCCTGATAAAGTGCAACATCCCCACCGACACCTGGGAGTCCCTGGCCAAAGACCGCCCTAAGTGGAGGAAGAGCATCTGGGAGGGCGCTGAGCACCTCGAGTCTTGTCGGCGAGAGAATTCAGAAAACAAGTGCAGGCAGTGGAAGGAGCGTGCGGCAAACCAGTCCCAGGAAAGGATGAACAGGCTGGGTCTCTTTTTGCTTGGAACAAAGAAGGCTGAGGGGTGACCTAATAGAGGTCTTTAAAATTATGAAAGGTTTTGAAAGAGTGGATACAGAGAGAATGTTTCCACTTGTGGGGAAGAGCAAAACCAGAGGCCATCAATATAAGATAGGTACCAAGAAATCCAATCGGGAATTCAGAAGAAACTTCTTCACCCAGAGAGTGGTGAGAATGTGGAATCGCTACCACAGGGAATGGTTGAAGTGAATAGTATAGATGCATTTAAGGGGAGGCATATGAGGGAGAAAGGAATAAAGGGTTTTGCTGATAGAGTTAGATGAGGAAAGACAGGAGGAGGCTCGAGTGGGGCATGGATTGGTTGGGCCGAATGGCCTGGTTCTGTGCCGTATATCCGATGTAATCCTAGGTAATCTAGATGCAGAAGATAGCCAGTTGATAAATTGGGATTTTGCTCATTGAGGGATTAATGGTCACCTCCATTTTCTTTAGCATTGAGAGCTTTAAAATATCTCCGTGTGTTTATTTTAGCAAGCTGCTTGACATGTTGCCATCAAATCATTATTTTAACAAAACCATTAATTCTTAAAAAAATGGGTTGAAAATGTAGTTAAAATAGCTTGGCCAGGAATGTGGCAGTGGGTTGAGCAATGTACTACAATCAGGCTTACTTGAACGTTGAAGCCAGCACTGAAAATAGCAGAGCACATAGTGGCCACATCTATTTGACTCCATTTGGCTCGGAGTCGGTGAACAGTATTGAAACGGACTGTGAAAGCATTTCATTTCCTGCAACAGATAACTCACCCTGGTCACCAGGTTATAATTGTTTCATAGAAACATAGAAAATAGGTGCAGGAGTAGGCCATTCGGCCCTTCGAGCCTGCACCACCATTCAATATGATCATGGCTGATCATGCAACTTCAGTACCCCATTCCTGCTTTCTCTCCATACCCCTTGATCCCTTTAGCCGTAAGGGCCACATCTAACTCTCTTTTGAATATATCTAACGAACTGGCCTCAAAAACTTTCTGTGGTAGAGAATTCCACAGGTTCACAATTCTCTGGGTGAAAAAGTTTCTCCTCATCTCGGTCCGAAATGGCTTACCCCTTATCCTTAGACTGTGAGCCCTGATTCTGGACTTCCCCAACATCGGGGATATTCTTACTGCATCTAACCTGTCCAATCCCGTCAGAATTGTATATGCTTTGGTGAGATCCCCTCTCATTCTTCTAAATTTCAGTGAATATAAGCCTAGTCGATCCAGTCTTTCTTCATATGTCAGTCCTGCCATCCCGGGAATCAGTCTGGTGACCCTTTGCTGCACTCCCTCAATAGCAGGAATGTCCTTCTGCAGATTAGGAGACCAAAACTGTGCACAATATTCAAGGTGTGGCCTCAGCAAGGCCCTGAATAACTGCAGTAAGACATCCCTGCTCCTATACTCAAATCCTCTTGCTATGAAGACCAATATGCCATTTGCTTCAGTGGTGCTGAAGAGACAGTGTCTTTAATCAAAAGAAAACATGAATAAAAAGGGAATGAGGTCCTTGGGAGCTCTCAGTTTGCAACATTGTAACAACAACAACTTGTATTTATATAGCGCCTTTAACATAGTAAAACATCCCAAGGCGATTCCCAAGAGCTTTAGCAAACAGAATTTAATGCCAAGGCACATAAGGAGATATTAGAGCCGATGACCACAAGCTTGGTTGAAGAGGTAGGTTTTAAGTAGGAAAGAGAGGTAAGGAGCTGGAGAGGCTTAAAGAAAGACTTAATGACGGGATAATCTGTTTTTGTTATCACATTTGCTGCTTGTGGGAGCTTGCTGTGCGCAAATTGGCTGCCGCGTTTCCCACATTACAACAGTGACTGCACTCCAAAAGTACTTCATTGGCTGTAAAGTGCTTTGAGACGTCCGGTGGTCGTGAGAGGCGCTATAGAAATGCAGGCCTTTCTTTCGTTCTCTACTTGTGTCGTTTAATATCTGAAGACAAAACAATTTGGGGAAGATGTTTAAATGGCTAAACCTGGGGCGTGTTGTACTGTCCAGAATGTTGTCCCCTGGTTCGAATTCACTCTGTCTTGAGATCAGTTTTTGAGACAGATTGAAGCTGTCCTTCCGACAATGCTTTACCTGTTTAAGAATGCTTCTTTGATGGTCCTGACTGTGTGTGTATGTGTGTGTTGGTTAGAGGAGGAGGTGAGCGTCATTTCACTGCCACAGTAAAGCCATGACTGATTGGCTTTGATGATGCAGAGTCTGTGTGCTGGGAACTCGTAAGCATCAATGCTCTTTTGAAAGGAGCGTGTTTTCCTCCTTCAGTTACTGGCATCAGCCTCTGCGAAGTTACATCAAAGGCCACTTTGCAAGACCTTCAGACGCTCTGCCAACAGAGAGACGCGGACGCAATCAAATTGTGGCTGGAAGGAAAATGAAGAAAATGGCAACTGCACCGGAGGAACTTCCAGCCTGTTTTGCAAATATGGGCTCCGGCAGCCCCAGACCCCGGCAGAAATTCGGGGGCAGGTTTTCTGCTGTGGAGGGCGCCTCGGAAAATAAAACTCTGAGTTTTGGTGCTTTGGATGGTGGCTCGTGCAGACAAGCAACAAGTGGGAGGGGAAGCGAGTCTGCTCGGTGTTTAACTGTCTCCAGTGTTACTGAGAACGGCAGTGGTCAGCAGGGATCTGTGGTCAGCAGAGCAGATCAGGAGACGGAGATCGAAGAAGCTCTACAAAATACTGATTTACAGGTAAGAACAGAATCCGTTCCCTGTCATTGTTTTCTGGAATATAAGTTGTTCTTGTGGAACCACATTTATCAAGAATTCTTTACCCAGAGAGCGGTGAGAATGTGGAACTCGCTGCCACAGGGAGTGGTTGACGCGAATAGTATCGATGCATTTAAGGGGAGGCTGGATAAGCATATGAGGTAGAAGGGAATAGAGGGTTATGCTGATAGATTTAGATGAGGAAAGTCGGGAGGAGGCTCGAGTGGAGCATAAACGCCGGCATGGACTGGTTGGGCCGAATGGCCTGTTTTTGTGCCGTATATCCCATGTAATCTTGTGTAAACATTTGAAACGTAAGATACTTAAATCACTTATTCATGTCCAACGTAATTTAATGCAGGCAATATCCGAGTAAGTGTTTACCGCAAGAAGGCAATTTACATCCTTAACTATGAAGAATTTTGATTTTATCAAGCAAAGACTCTAAATAACAGGTCGTGCTCAGACATTGGATATCTGGTAGAATCAGAGGTATTATTCTTCACTGGTCAGGTCTGCTGTGATTGGCACATACTTCATAAAGGTAATCTTTTCAGCTAGCAAAGCAAGGCTTTGCTGAACTATAGGGTTTTTAGGTGAAGTCTCTCTTTCCTTCTTTGAGATGCTCCTTAAAACCTACCTCTTTGACCAAGCCTTTGGTCATCTGCCCTAATATCCCATTATGTGGCTTGGTGTCAAGTTTTTTTTTTGATAGCGCTGATGTGAAGCGCCTTGGGACGTTTTACTACGTTAAAGGCGCTATATAAAGTAATTGTCGTTGATGGTGGTGTCCTAGTTAGATGGCGATGGTCTTGTTGTGAAGAGTGGTGCTTGGCTCGAGGGGTTTGTTGACTAACCTATGGGATGAATCTTGCAAATGGATGGCGGTGAAATGTGTGGGGGGCCGGGTGAGGACAGGATTGACCTCGGCTGGATGTCTCGCACAGATTGAGCTTCCACTGATGCTGTAGGTTCAGATATGAAGACTGCCCAGTTGGGCAAAAGACTTGATGCTTGCTGTCCATGGAGTTGTGTCCCAGCAAGATTCAGCACCTTCAGGAAAGGAATGGTGGGGTGGGGAGGAGAAGAGGCTAAAATTGGAGAAAGAGAGAACGTAAATCAGTAACAAAAATAAATAGAAACTGAAAGCTCACGATCTCCCTCTTGAGGTCTCCCAGTTCACTTCATCACTGCCCCGTCAAGGGCCTGGTGTTAGAGAGACAAGACAGGAACATAGGAACATAGAAACATAGAAAATAGGTGCAGGAGTAAGCCATTCGGCCCTTCGAGCCTGCACCACCATTCAATAAGATCATGGCTGATCACTCCCTCAGTACCCCTTTCCTGCTTTCTCTCCATACCCCTTAATCCCCTTAGCTGTAAGGGCCGTATCTAACTCCCTCTTGAATATATCCAATGAACTGGCATCAGCAACTCTCTGTGGCAGGGAATTCCACAGGTTAACAACTCTCTGAGTGAAGAAGTTTCTCCTTACCTCAGTCCTAAATGGCCTACCCCTTATCCTAAGACTATGTCCCCTGGTTCTGGACTTCCCCAACATCGGGAACATTCTTCCCACATCTAACCTGTCCAGTCCCGTCAGAATCTTATACGTTTCTATGAGATCCCCTCTCATCCTTCTAAACCCCAGTGAATAAAGGCCCAGTTGATCCAGTCTCTCCTCATATGATGGTCCAGCCATCCGTGAAATCAGTGTGGTGAACCTTCGCTGCACTCCCTCAATAGCAAGATTGTCCTTCCTCAGATTAGGAGACCAAAACTGAACACAATATTCCAGGTGTGGCCTAACCAAGGCCCTGTCCAACTGCAGCAAGACCTCCCTGCTCCTGTACTCAAATCCCCTAGCTATGAAGGCCAACATACCATTTGCCTTCTTCACTGTCTGCTGTACCTGCATGCCAACTTTCAATGACTGATGAACCATGACTCCCAGGTCTCGTTGCACCTCCCCTTTTCCTAATCTGCCGCCATTCAGATAATATTCTGCCTTCGTGTTTTTGCCCCCAAAATGGATAACCTCACATTTATCCACATTATACTGCATCTGCCATGCATTTGCCCACTCACCTAAGCTTTCCAAGTCACCCCGCAGCCTCTTAGCATTCTCCTCACAGCTCACACCGCCACCCAGTTTAGTGTCATCTGCAAATTTGGAGATATTACACTCAATTCCTTGATCTAAATCGTTAATGTATATAGTAAACAGCTGGGTTCCCAGCACTGAGCCCTACGGCACTCCACTAGTCACTGCCTGCCATTCGTAAAGGACCCATTTATCCCGACTCTCTGCTTCCTGTCTGCCAACCAGTTCTCTATCCACGTCAGTGCATTACCCCCAGTACCATGCGCTTTGATTTTGCACACCAATCTCTTGTGTGGGGCCTTGTCAAAAACCTTTTGAAAGTCCAAATATACCACATCCACTGGTTCTCCCTTGCCCACTCTGCTAGTTACATCCTCAAAAAATTCTAGAAGATCCATGCTGATTTGGACCGATCCTATCACTGTTTTCCAAATGCGCTGCTATTTCATCCTTAATGATTGATTCCAACATTTTCCCCACTACTGATGTCAGGCTAACCGGTCTATAATTACCTGTTTTCTCTCTCCCTCCTTTTTTTAAAAAGTGGTGTTATATTAGCTACCCTCCAGTCCATAGGAACTGCTCCAGAGTTGATAGACTGTTGGAAAATGATCACCAATACATCCACTATTTCTAGGGCCACTTCTTTAAGTACTCTGGGATGCAGCCTATCAGGCCCCGGGGACTTATCGGCCTTCAATCCCATCAATTTCCCTATCACAATTTCTCACCTAATAAGGATATCCTTCAGTTCCTCCTTCTCACTAGACCCACTGTCCCCGAATACATTCGGAAGGTTATTTGTGTCTTCCCTCGTGAAGACAGAACCAAAGTATTTGTTCAATTGGTCTGCCATTTCTTTGTTCCCAATTATAAATTCACCTGAATCCGACTGCAAGGGATCTACATTTGTCTTCACTAATCTTTTTTTCTTCACATATTTATAGAAGCTTTTGCAGTCAGTTTTTATGTTCCCTGCAAGCTTCCTCTCGTACTCTATTTTCACCCTCTTAATTAAACCCTTAGTCCTCCTCTGCTTAATTCTAAATTTCTCCCAGTCCTCAGGTTTGTTGCTTTTTCTAGCCAATTTATATGCCTCTTCCTTGGTTTTAACACTATCCTTAATTTCCCTTGTTAGCCATGGTTGAGCCACCTTCCCCATTTTATTTTTACACCAGACAGGGATGTGCAATTGCTGAAGTTCATCCATGTGATCTTTAAATGTTTGCCATTGTTTATCCACCGTCAACCCTTTAAGTATCCTTTGCCAGTTTATTCTAGCCAATTCACGTCTCATACCATCAAAGTTACCTTTCCTTAAGTTCAGGACCCTAGTTTCCGAATTAACTGTGTCACTCTCCATCTTAATAAAGAATTCTACCATATTATGGTCACTCTTCCCCAAGGGGCCTCGCACAACAAGATTGCTAATTAGTCCCTTCTCATTACACATCACCCAGTCTAGGATGGCCAGCTCTCTAGTTGGTTCCTCGACATATTGGTCTAGAAAACCATCCCTAATACACTCCAGGAAATCCTCCTCCACTGCATTGCTACCAGTTTGCTTAGCCCAATCAATATGTAGATTAAAGTCACCCATGATAACTGCTATACCTTTATTGCACACATCCCTTATTTCTTGTTTGATGCTGTCCCCAACCTCACTACTACTGTTTGGTGGTCTGTACACAACTCCCACTAGCGTTTTCTGCCCTTTGGTATTCCGCAGCTCCACCCATACCGATTCCACATCATCCAGGCTAATGTCCCTGCTTACTATTGCATTAATTTCCTCTTTAACCAGCAACGGCACCCCACCTCCTTTTCCTCTCTGCCTATCCTTCCTAAATGTTGAATACCGCTGGATGTTGAGTTCCCAGCCTTGGTCACCCTGAGCCATGTCTCCGTGATGCCAATTACATCATATCTGTTAACTGCTGTCTGCACAGTTAATTTGTCCACCTTTTTCCGAATACTCCTCGCATTGAGGCACAGAGCCTTCAGGCTTGTCTTTTTAACACACTTTGCCCCTTTAGAATTTTGCTGTAATGTGGCCCTTTTTGTTTTTTGCCTTGGGTTTCTCTGCCCTCCACTTTTACTATTCTCCTTTCTATCTTTTGCTTCTGCCTCCATTTTATTTCCCTCTTTCTCCCTGCATAGGTTCCCATCCCTCTGCCATATTAGTTTAACTCCTCCCCAACAGCATTGGAAACACTTCCCCTTGGACATTGGTTCCGGTCCTGCCCAGGTGCAGACCGTCCAGTATTGGAACTGGTGGCATCAGTGATGATGTAATTGTAATAGAGAGCTCCACCTAGTGGACTACAGTGGTAATGCCACTGCTGATGCAAATACAATAAAGTCATCAGGTGATAAGGTCACCTGATGAGTTTTCATTGAAACATAGAATATAGGTGCAGAAGCAGGCCATTCGAGCCTGCACCACCATTCAATATCATGGCTGATCATGCAACTTCAGTACCCCATTCCTGCTTTCTCTCCATACCCCTTGATCCCTTTAGCCACAAGGGCCACATCTAACTCCCTTTTGAATATATCTAATGAACTGGTCTCAACAACTTTCTGTGGTAGAGAATTCCACAGGTTCACAACTCTCTGAGTGAAGAAGTTTCTCCTCATCTCTATCCTAAATGGCTTATCCCTTATCCTTAAGACTGTGATCCCGGTTCTGGACTTCCCCAACATCGGGAACATTCTTCCTGCATCTAACCTGCCCAATCCCGTCAGAATTTTCTATGTTTCTATGAGATCCCCTCTCATTCTTCTAAATTCCAGTGAATATAAGCCTAGTCGATCCAGTCTTTCAATCATATGTCAGTCCTGCCATTCCGGGAATCAGTTTGGTGAACCTTCGCTGCACTCCCTCAATAGCAAGAATGTCCTTCTTCAGATTAGGAGACCAAAACTGTACACGATATTCAAGGTGTGGCCTTACCAAGGCCCTGTACAACTGCAATAAGACCTCCCTGCTCCTATACTCAAATCCTCTCGTGATGAAGGCCAACATGCCATTTGCCTTCTTCACCACCTGCTGTACTTGCATGCCAACTTTCAATGACTGATGTACCATGAAACCCAGGTCTCATGGTTTCGGTAGAGCCATCTTGTAGTCTGTGTATTTATGATGTCGTAAAGATGATATCACTATAATGATGTCACTGGCTCAGTAATTCCATGTGTGGCGGTCCATCTGATTTCACTCAGATTGCACCTGCCCGTACCCTCCAATACTGATGCTCATGGGGTCAATCGCAGGGCAACTCATTTGCACAAGACCATTTGTGCCTTTAACTATCTAAAATTTCCCGAGGCACTTCCCAGGAGTGTTGTCAAACAAACTTTAGCACCGAGCCACATGAGGAGATAGTAGGACAAAGAGGTAGGTTTAAAGATGCATCTTAAAGAAGGAGAGAGAGGTAGAGACGCGGAGAGGTTGAGGGAGGGAGTTCCAGAGGTTAGGGCTTGAGCAGCTCTAGGCACGGCCATCAATGGTGGAACGGTTAAAATCGAGTTGCGCAAGAGGCCAGAAGGAGGAGTGCAGAGATCTCGGGGTTATAGGACTGGAGAAGGCTACAGAGATAGGGAGGGGTGAGGACCATGGAGGCATTTGAAAACAAGGATGAGAATTTTAAAATTGAGGCATTGGCGGACCGGGAGCCAATGTAGGTCAGTGAGCACAGGAGTAATGGGTAAGCGGGACTTGGTGTGAGTTAGGACACGGGCAGCCGGGTTTGGGATGAGCTCAAGTTTATGTAGGGTGGAAGATGGGAGGTCGGCTTGGACAGCGTTGGAATAGTCGAGCCAGGAGGTAACAATGGCATGGATGAGGGTTTCAGCAGCGGATGACCTGATTTAGGGGTGGGGTTGGGCGATGTTACGGGAGTGGAAGTAGGCGGTTTTGGTGATGGAGCGGATATCTGGTCGGAAGCTCATCTCGGGGTCAAACACGACACCAAGGTTGTGAACGGTCTGTCACAGGAGCCAGAACTTACTCTCACCCGCTGTCTGCACAGGATCCAGCACCTTCCAGCAAGGAGTTACCAGAAAGTGATCAGGAGCAGGAGACCTGGCTAAGTTTTCCCTCTGGAGCCCCAGGCACCCTGAGCCAATTGTAGAAATGCAAATGTTGCTCTGGTTGAGATCAGCAGGCTTAGCATTGGGATGAAATCATAGAATAGTACAGGACAGAAGGTGGCCCTTCGGCCCATCGAGTCTGCACGGATCTTTCGAAGAGTGATCCAGTCAGTCCCACTCCCCCGCTCTTTCCCCATATCCATGGACCTTTTTCTTTTTCAAGTATTTATCCAATTCCCTTTGGAAGGCTACTATTGAATCTATATCCACCGCCCTATCAGGCAGTGCATTCCAAATCCTCACCACCTGTTGCATAAAAAAGCTTTTTGTTGGACACAATACTCCAGTTGGGGCCGAGCTCATGTGTTATATAGGTTTAGCATAGCTTCCCAGCTTCTGTACTTGGTGACTATTTATAAAGCCCAGGATCCCATATGCTTGTTAACCTGTCCTTCCACCTTCAAAGATTTGTGCACATACACACCCACATCTCTCTTTTTGCACCCCTTTAAAATTGTACCATTTAGCCCGTATTGTCTCTTCTCACTCTTCCTACCTTTCATGGTTACTGATCTGAAGTGAATTTCACTCCATACCAACTATTAACTTGTGTATTTTGTTCATCACGCTCTGTCCTTCTAAACCTACAAAAACCTTTTTTTAAAAGAAAAATATTTTGGTTCTCTCTGTCCCATTCCCTATCCTCAATTCTTACCTGTCTCCCACATGCAATCTTCCCCCTTATGCAGCATTCGGAGGCATTCCTCGATACGAGGGATCCTGTAACAATGCGAACAGATCTCATAGAAGCATATAAAATTCTGACGGGATTGGACAGGTTAGATGCAGGAATAATGTTCCCGATGTTGGGGAAGTCCAGAACCAGGGGTCACAGTCTAAGGATAAGGGGTAATCCATTTAGGACCGAAATGAGGAGAAACTTCTTCACTCAGAGAATTGTGAACCTGTGGAATTCTCTACCACAGAAAGTTGTTGAGGCCAATTCGTTGGATATATTCAAAAGGGAGTTAGGTGTGGCCCTTATGGCTAAAGGGATCAAGGGGTATGGAGAGAAAGCAGGAATGGGGTACTGAAGTTGCATGATCAGCCATGATCATATTGAATGGTGGTGCAGGCTCAAAGGGCCGAATGGCCTACTCCTGCACCTATTTTCTATGTTTCTATGTAATGCAAACTGTTGGTTGTAGCACAGAGCTATCAAGACAGCCATTGAAACGTAAGTCCCAATGGCTCAGCAATGAGCAGAGCTTTGCACATGCATGTAGCACGGGTGACTCAAACCGATGATTGCTGCCTACCCTTTGATGGAGCAAAATTATTTCCCAGTCATTTTGAAGCTGCAACTTAATACTTTGTTGTGCCTCCACTGTTTATCTCTCTCACACACATCTTTTCTGATAATTCTTTATCAACTTCCTACCACAGTGCAAGCCTTCTAAATAGATGGACTAAAGGACAAAAGTACCGTGTGTAAGTCACACAATATAGATCAATTAGGGCTTTTCCTCACACACGTTAATGGACTTCCTTGTTGGTTTGAGCTTGTGTCATGAGTAGGGTAACCCAGAACGCACACAAACTCCTTTCATTTGCCTGATGGCTTTGTCTTCCATGTACAATGCTATAGTTTACTGCATTGCAATATTGCTTTCAGTGTGTCCCTGTGCTTTGAATGAGATTGACTTGAAGGAAGAAAAATTGATTCGAGTTCAGCTCCTTGTGCTTTGATCCAACTTTCTCTCTCCCAGACCCGCGAATAGCATTTATTGCCCATCTCTAATTGCCCTTGAGAATATGGTGGTGAGCCGGCCGCCTTGAACCGCCGCAGTCAGTGCTGTTAGGGAGGGAGTTCCAGGATTTTGATCCAGCGACGATGAAGGAACGACCGATATGTTTCCAAGTCAGGATGGTGTGTGACTTGGAGGGGTACTTGGAGGTGCTGGTGTTCCCATGTGCCTGCTGCCCTTGTCATTCTAGGTGGTAGAGGTCGCGGGTTTGGGAGGTGCTGCCGAAGAAACCTTGGCGAGTTGCTGCAGTGCATCTTGTAGATGGTGCACACTGCAGCCACGGTGCGCCGGTGGTGGAGGGAGTGAATGTTTAAGGTGGTGCATTTTGTTGAATGAGGGTTTCTATCTTGGGGAAAATCTTGACACTAGGTTTGGGGAAACCTGTAGGTCTTAATTAAAACAGGAAGCCTCATAGATAATCATCATCTTAGGCAGTCCCTCGAAATCGAGGAAGACTTGCTTCCACTCTAAAAGTGAGTTCTCAGGTGGCTGAACAGTCCAATATGGGAATTACAGTCTCTGTCACAAGTGGGACAGACAGTGGTTGAGGGAAAGTCTGGTTTGCCGCACGCTCTTTCCTCTGCATGCGCTTGATTTCTGCATGCTCTCGCCGCCGAGACTCGAGGTGCTCAGCACCTTCCCGGATGCTCTTCCTCCACTTAGGGTGGTCTTTGGCCAGGGATTCCCAGGTATTGGTGGGGATGTTGCACTTTATCAAGGAGGCCTTGAGGGTGTCCTTGAAACTGTTGGGCAACGTGACACGGGTAATGGCAGCGGCCATTCTGACCTCCCACGACCCTCCGAGAAGCTAAAATGGAACAGGTATCTCTCATCCACTCCCACCACGCCTCAGATCTCCCACCACCTCTCATAGATGGCAAAACTCTGTGAGCACCCTCTCATTAACCCTTCTTGCTTGCAGTAGATGGACCAAGTGTATGGATGGATAAGTGGTACAAGTTGGTAATGTCAGTCGATAGATGGTCCATGCAGACCAGAAGGTGTGGGGTTGGAATCCCTGTCTCTGAGTTAGCTTGTTCCAGCTAGGGTGGCATGGAGGGAGACTCAGCTTCCCTGGGTCAGGGAGGGGGTAAAGATCAGCTCCAGCTCGCCATCCAGTGACCCCCCCCCCTGCTGAAAGAAAGTGCCCCTATGAGGACATGGCGCTATGCCCATGGTGACCACTGCCAACAGTGACTGTGCAGGTTTGGTGACCAGGAGCAGGAACTGAACTTTACCCTCCCTGACCCATGGAACATAGTAACATAGAAACATAGAAAATAGGTGCAGGAGCAGGCCATTCGACCCTTCGAGCCGACACCGCCATTCAATATGATCGTGGCTGATCATGCAACTTCAGTACCCCACTCCCGCCTTCTCTCCATACCCCCTGATCCCCTTAGCCGTAAGGGCCACATCTAACTCCCTCTTGAATATATCCAACGAACTGGACTGAACAACTTTCTGTGGTAGAGAATTGCACAGGTTCACCACTGTCTGGGTGAAAAAGTTTCTCCTCATCTCGGTCCTATATGGCTTATCCCTTATCCTTAGACTGTGACCCCTGGTTCTGGACTTCCCCAACATCGGGAACATTCTTCCTGCATCTAACCTGTCCAGTCCCTTCATAATTTTATATGTTTCTATGAGATCCCCTCTCATTCTTTTAAATTCCAGTGAGTATAAGCCTAGCCGATCCAATCTTTCTTCATATGTCAGTCCTGCCATCCCGGGAATTAGTCTGGTGAACCTTCGCTGCACTCCCTCAATAGCAAGAATGTCCTTCCTCAGATTAGGAGACCAGCCGATCGCACCCTCCCTGCTGCCACCTCGGGTGAGCGAGGTACCAGATGGCACCTGCTGTCGGAACTGTAATAGGCACAGGGAAAGAGTCACTAGATTGATTCCTGGGATGCAAGGGTTGTCCTATGACTAGAATGGGCCTATATTCTCTCGAGCTTAGAAGAATGAGAGGTGATCTCATTAAAACGTATACAATTTTTAGAGGGCTTGACAAGGTAGATATTGGGAGGCTGTTTTCCCTTGGCCGGAGAGTCTAGAACCAGGGGTCACAGTCACGGAATAAGGGGTCAACCAATTAGGATTGAGACAATGAGAAATTTTGTCACCTCAGAGGGTGGTGAATCTTTGGAATTCTCTACACCAGAGGGATTGGATGCTTAGTCGTTGGGTATAGTCAAGGCTGAATATCAATAAGACTTTTAGACACTTAAGGGAATCAAGGGATGTGAGGATGGGACTGGAATGTGGGGGTGAGGTAGAAGATCAGCCATGATCTTATTGAATGGCGGAGCAGGCTCGGAGGGCTGTATGGCCTACTCCTGCTCCTATTCCTTACATTCTTATGAAAGGAGAGGGGGAGGAAAATTTATATGAGAGGGCAGTGGAGGATTGGGAACAGAAGATAGCAAAGGGGATTGTAAAACCGAAACCGAAAAACACCCCGTCAGCCTCTGAAAGAGAAGGGACAGATTGTTCCTTTGTTTAGAATGCAGTTCTGACCAAGACTCCCCAGCAGATATAAGAACATAAGAACATAAGAAATAGGAACAGGAGTTGGCCATACGGCCCCTCGAGCCTGCTCTGCCATTCAATAAGATCATGGCTGATCTGATCATGGACTCAGGACCACTTCCCTGCCCGCTCTCCATAATCCCTTATCCCCTTATCGTTTAAGAAACTGTCAACTTCTGTCTTAAATGTATTCAATGTCCCGGCTTCCACAGCTCTCTGAGGCAGCGAATTCCACAGATTTACAACCCTCTGAAAGAAGAAATTTCTCCTCATCTCAGTTTTAAATGGGCAACCCCTTATTCTAAGATTATGCCCCCTAGTTCTAGTCTCCCCCATCAATGGAAACATCCTCTCTGCATCCACCTTGTCAAGCCCCCTCATAATCTTATACATTTCAATAAGATCACCTCTCATTCTTCTGAATTCCAATGAGTAGAGGCCCAACCTACTCAACCTTTCCTCATAAGTCACCCCCTCATCTCCGGAATCAACCTAGTGAACCTTCTCTGCACTGCCTCCAAAGCAAGTACATCCTTTCGTAAATATGGAAACCAAAATTGCACACAGTATTCCAGGTGTGACCTCACCAATACCCTGCATAGCTGTAGCAAGATTTCCCTGCTTTTATACTCCATCCCCTTTGCAATAAAGGCCAAGATTCCATTGGCCTTTCTGATCAGTTGCTGTACCTGCATACTATCCTTTTGTGTTTCATGCACAAGTACCCCCAGGTCCAGTTGTACTGCAGCACTTTGCAATCTTTCTCCATTTAAATAATAACTTGCTCTTTGATTTTTACTGCCAAAGTGCATGACTTCACACATTCCAACATTATACTCTATCTGCCAAATTTTTGCCCACTCACTTAGCCTGTCTATGTCCTTTTTCAGATTTTTTGTGTCCTTCTCATACATTGCTTTTCCTCCCATCTTTGTATCATCAGCAAACTTGGCTACATTACACTCAGTCCCTTCTTCCAAGTCATTAATATAGATTGTAAATAGCTGGGGTCCTGCCTTTCCATTTTAGATACAGACCGACCGCTGCTGTGTATTTCAAACATTTGTGTTTTAAATTTTTTTTAACAAAACTATTCTGGTTTCCTTTAAAACCACTGAATGAGTCTTAGCAAACAGTGCAAACTCTCATTGATTTTTTTTGTCTCTGCCCTGGAGTTAGCCGCTCTGAATATTAGAGTGGAAACGCCCGGGATGCATTTGTGCGAAAACCCCTTTAAATGGGCATGTTACAATCGTGGACAAAGGGACATATTGGGACAGTGAGATGCAAACGTTGTGTCCACGTTAATAACTGACAAACTGAGCCAGGAGTAATATAACTTAACTTAACTGTGCTTTTATACAACCCAAAATGGAGTCCCCAAACCGGCATGAACTAGCATGAGTACAGCAACTGTGAATCGCTCCCGCAGGGTCCTAATGCCCGTCTGGTGAGCTGTAACAAATAAATAGAGTATGAACTCAACAGCAAACAGCCAAGTTTCTGTCTGCATTCAGCCTTGCTGCAGTTTTACAGCCATCTCAATTTAAAATAAAAATGATGCTCTATTCTGTGGGTGAATTTGCAGCCCTTCCCCCCCCCTCGTTATAATTTTGATGTATATTTTAAAAATAAATCTGTGCATAAAATGGAAATAATTGAAAAATAAATCATTGGCATAAAGCAACTTGGTTTGGGGTAGTTGCAGCCCTTTCTGCTGAACTTGATTGCTGAGAGATGGTGTCGAGCTATTTATGGCTGATTTTGCTTCAGTGCAATTATTGGGTGGGACATCTGGTCAGATGGAAGCCAATCGGGACATCACAGGGGCTGGACTTGCCTTGCAGTTGGGTGCGGCAAGGCATACGCTTGTAGCCGCAGCCTTGGTGTGATTGTATTATTGCTTCAGTCTCTCCCAGCTGGGAAGGGCTTGGCAGAGGAGAGAAAAAAGTACATTATATATAAAACAAATATTGCAACCGTGTGTGTCTGCAGTTACACATTGCAACAGTCTGCATTGTATCGTGTTGTGGGATTGCAAACAATCAGAGTCATGTCTTACCAGGGGAAGAAGAATATTCCTCGGATCACGGTAAGGATTGAGGGGCAATAATGGATGTCAGGGGGGTGGGGACGGCTGTAGGAAACGCAATGTCGCATTCACTTGCAATTTCAGGTGGAAATGCCAAGTGCGGTGGCTCGACCTCAAACCTCGCTCAGAGACACCCCGATTGCAGCATTTTCAGCCCCAATAACCGCCGCAGCTTTTTGTTTGAACGTTGTGGGGACCAAGGACAGCGACTGTGCAGTGTTCAGAGGGGATAATGGCGGTGCTTCAAGCCAGGCAGGCGGGCGAGATTTCTCCCTCCCCCTTTCTCCCTGTCTCTGATACGATTGTCAGCTCAAAGGATTAGACAACAGAAGCCCCATTCAAACACTCCTTGCAAGTAGACAAATGCATTGCAAACATCCTTTTGCAAAAATGATATAAATTACACATTTATCATTTGGCATTCCACCCCCAAAAGCATTGCAACAAAGGCGGTGTTTAATGTGACCGATTTAGATTGGGCTTTAGCAATCAGTGCAATTATTTATAGATGTTTTTAAAAAAAATTGTGCAAATATTTTTGAGTCAAAAGCACAATAGTCCTGAACTATTCTGTGTGCATTGTAAATACAAGGGTCTGAAATATTCAGGGTGGGAGTAAGTGCCTATTTTCACCTGCCTAACCCACCCACCATATTTTGACCTGAATCACAGGAATAATGCACCCTGCCTTTTAGAAATCATCAAACCAAAGCTAGCTGGCAGAATACTTCAATCTCATTGTTTGACCCCATCACAATGGTGCGTTTTTGCATTAAATGTAATTTATCTCTCGTTTTCGATCTGCAATGTAATTGTCAGAGGAGCAGGTCTCTCGCACTTAGAAGATGCTTGAGGATTTTTGTCTTTTTAAATGAATGCATCTTTTATTAAAAAAAAATCTCTTTTTCAGAGTGAGCGGATGCTGGTTAAAGGCGGAAAAATTGTCAATGATGACCAGTCTTTCTTCGCTGACATTTACATAGAAGATGGTCTGATCAAGTAAGGGGGCTTTCTTCAAGCTGTTGCAATAGGGGTTGGCGTTGGAGACACATCTTTGGGAGAAAAAATAGTGACTAAATAAGCACTTAATCTAAAAAATACGTTAAAAAAATACTAACTATCTTCTCACGTGCGCAGGCAAATTGGTGAAAATCTGATCGTGCCCGGCGGGGTTAAAATCGCCGATGCCCACGGACGCATGGTTATCCCTGGGGGCATTGATGTGCACACCCGGTTACAGATGCCCACCCGGGGCATGACCGCAGCTGATGACTTTTCGCAGGGAACAAAAGCGGCACTGGCCGGGGGCACCACCACCATCTGTAAGCTTCTCGTCTTCTGTCGCTTTTTTGTGTGTGTGTGTGTGTCGGTCTGCGTGAAATAGCGGCTTGATCGAGCTGGTTTGGAAAGGGGAAGGCAGTACACTGCACTACTGCAAGGCTCATTGATCAGCAGCTGACACAATGGATCAAATGATTTATACATGAGCAGTGCACATTGTGTCAAAGGCTGGGATGTAACACTTGCAGTTTTGTTATGTGCTGTCTAATTTTTAATATTAATCACAGATGAACGAATCTGTGGTTCAATCAGACAACTTAAAGTGTTTACACTGGAAAAGAGCACTCTTCTTCGCTGTTGCCAGCTTTAAAAAAAAATGTATGAAAAGGTCACTCTACATGGCCTTGTGTGATATTGGGTAACTCATTTTGGGCTCAAAAGGTTCCACTACTTAAGTTTTGAAAATTACTTCTTGATATGCAGATACATATTTATTCTAAGATTTAAACAAAGAAACAACACAAAAATTCTTTCCATTATTTGCTGAGGTCTACTTGTTTTCCCACCCCCTCTGATTTCTTAATTTTCATTTCTGTCTTTTAAAAAAAAATGTTCCTTTCTGATTTCTCCCCCCCACCCCCCCCCGCCCTTCTGCAAATGCAGATGGCAGGGTAACGTTCTGTGGATGCCAGCAGCACTCTAGTATTGTTGCCCAGTGACAACCCTTCCTGCACAGGAAGAATGAGCTGTCGGCTGAGGATTGAAGCAGTGGGGGTGGGGGGGGTCTGGGTCCGGGCACAGTCGATCCCAATCCTGACCCGCGCCCACAGGCGTCTCCCGGCGACATGGTTGGCATGCCGATGGGGCACAGCAGGAGCCTCGGCAATCTTATCCTCTCTTCGCCCTCCTTGTTCAGTGGAGGTTGAGGCCAGTAGCCACTCAGCACAGAGCGGCCAGGATAGAACCTGCTAACCTTCCTGGACTGTGTCACACATCACTCAGTGACTATAGCCCCTAAACCATGAGGGGGGAGGGGGCGGGGGGAAGAGAGGGGAGGTGTATGTTTTAATTTTGTGGTTTCAACAACAACCTGTATTTATATTGCGCCTTTAACGGAGTGAAACGTCCAAAGCCGCTTCACAGGAGTATTAGGAGATAAAATATTTGACACCGAGCTGCATAAGTAGAAATTACGCAGGTGACCAAAAGCTCGGTCAAAGAGGTAGATTTTAAGGAGCGTCTTAAAGGATTAGAGAGGTAGAGAGGTAGAGAGGTAGAGAGGTAGAGAGGTAGAGAGGTAGAGAGGTAGAGAGGTAGAGAGGTTTAGGGAGGGAGTTCCAGAGCTTGGGGCCCAGGCAACAGCAGGCACGGCCACTAATGGTTGAGCGATTATAATCAGGGATGCTCAAGAGGGCAGAATTAGAGGACCGCAGACATCTCGGGGAGGGTTGTGGGGCTGGAGGAGAATATGGAGATAGGGAGGGGGCGAGGCCATGGAGGGATTTGAAAATAAGGTAGAGAATTTTGAAATCGAGGCATTACTTAACCGCAAGACAATGTAGGTCAGTGAGCACAGGGGTGATGGGTGAGTGGGACTTGCTGCGAGTTAGGACATGGGCAGCCTAGTTTTGGATCACCTCTACTGTATGTAGGGTAGAATGTGGGAGGCCAGCCAGGAATGCGTTGGAATAGTCAAGTCTTGAGATAACAAAGGCATGGATGAGGGCTTCAGCAGCGGATGAGCTGAGGCAAGGGTGGTGTTCCAGAGGTGGAAATAGGCGGTCTTAGTTATGCTACGAATATGTGGTCATTTCAGGGTTAGTGGAAGATACTAAATTGCTATCATTGCAATTAAAATGGGTGCTGAAAATAAGTAGGCGTGAAATGCAGTTGCTGTCATAAATCATGCTGTATTTTTGTATTAAAAGTTATGCTTAAACGCATGGGATCTGGAGCAATTTAAATTGTATTGCTGGATTGGATTTGATGCGACAGCTCACCCTGCTCACTGTGGAAGCCCATCCAAAGATCCCCAGCTTTAAATTGCAAAAATCTGGTGATTTTCTAAATCATCTGCTCTCCTCGGTCGGGCTGTGCCAGTTATCGACTGAGCATCAAGATGGGGCCCCATGTGTTGGGGAAAGTGTCATATCCCTTGGCAGGAGAGCTTGCTTTATATATTGCCATAAGAAATAGGAGCAGGAGTCGACCATTCGGCCCCTCGAGCCTGCTCCGCCATTCAGTAAATTCATGGCTGATCTGATCCTGGCCTCAACTTCACTTTCCTGCCCGCTCCCTATAACCCTTGACTCCCCTATAGTTCAAGAAGCTGTCTATTTCAGCCTTAAATATATTCAATGACCCAGCCTCCACAGCTCTCTGGGGTAGAGAATTCCATAGATTCACGATCCTCTGAGAGGAGAAATTCCTCCTCATCTCCATCTTAAATGGGCGGCCCCTTATTCTGAGACTATGCCCTCTAGTTCTAGAGTCCCCCACAAGGGGAACCATCCTCTCAGCATCTATCTTGTCAAGCCCCCTCAGAATCTTATATGTTTCAATAAGATCACCTCTCATTCTTCTAAACTCCAATGAGCACAGGCCCAGTCTGCGCAGCCTTTCCTCATAAGACAACCCACTCATCTCAGGAATCAACCTCGTGAACCTTCTTTGAACTGCCTCCAATGCAAGTATATCACTCCTTAAATAAGGCGACCAAAACTGCACGCAGTACTCCAGGTGTGGCCTCACCAATACCCTGTACAGTTGTAGCAGGACTTCCCTACTTTTATACTCCATCTCCTTTGCAATAAAGGCCAACATTCCATTTGCCTTCCTGATTACTTGCTGTACCTGCATGCTGACTTTTTGGGCCCAAGTTTCCACATGATTTGCGCCTGATTTTTAGGAGCAACTGGTGGAGAACGGACTATCTTAGAAATCGCAATTCTCCACATTTTTTTTTCTGCAGTTCCAGTCAGGTAGAACAGTTCTACTTTGGAACAGAATTTTTTCTTCAAAAGGGGGCGTGTCCGGTCACTGACGCCTGATTTCAAAGTTTCCACAGTGAAAACGTACTCCAAACTAACTTAGAATGGAGCAAGTGAAGATTTTTGTAGAACTTAAAAAATCAGGCGCAGGTTACAAATTAGGCGTCCAGAACGAGGTGAGGGGGAAGGGAAGTCATTAAATTCTACAATAAATCCTTATTTATACTTCTATAAATATTATACAAATAAATCCAACCTGAATAAACATTTATAAGCAAAGAAAAGATTAAATAAACCATTTTCCTACCTGTGTGAAAGTGCTTCAGCCATCGTTCGTTCCCGCGGGGGGGGGGAGCCGTTCCGTTCGTTCCCGACGGCGGGCGGGGGTGGGGAGGGAAACGGCTGCCTCAACTTTCTGAGGCTTCCTGCACCTTCTCACTGCTGCAAGAAGCCTCAGTGCTGATCATGGAAGGGCAATGTGCTTTTATTAAAAAATGTTAAAAATTAAACAGCTACAAAGAACTACAAAAATGGCCGAGTGCCAATGTTTCCTTCACACTGCGCGAATGCTCCAACGCGCACGCGCAGTGTTGCCGGCAGGAAAAAAACTCATTTAAATGGTACCCGCCCCCTCCCACTTACAAAATCGGCGCGAGTGTAGGCTCCGCCCCCTGGGCGCCGCGCCAGGCAGACAAGGTGCTGCAGAACGCTCCAGAATCGCGAGGTTTTTTTTAGGCGCCGTTTTAGGCTCGAAAAACGGGCGCCCAGCTCGGAGGGGCACCCGTTTTTTTTATCGTGTGGAAACTTGGGCCCTTTGTGTTTCATGTACGGGAGCTGAGAGATTTTTTTTGTCTTGTCGATTTGCTCCCCTCCCTCCCCCTCTCTTCTCTCCAATCGGCATTAATTCCTTTTTCTGGGATCTTGTTCCCCACTTGCCTGTCACCCTCTGCCCATTCTGCCATTGCGGACCTGCTGTGCTTAATCTATATTGCCCCTGTATGTGTGTGACGTGTACAATTGTTATTTATTTCAGTTGATCATGTGGTGGCGGAGCCTGGAGTCAGTCTGATCACTGCTTTTGAACAATGGCGAGAATGGGCCGACAGCAAGACCTGCTGTGACTACTCCCTTCACGTCGACATCACGGAGTGGTATAAAGGCCTTCAGGAAGAGATGGATTTCCTGGTGAAGGAGCACGGTAAGATCTCGTGCAGTCTGTTTAAGAAATAGTTGCGAGAGTCTCCAATCTGGGCTAATAAAAATGAAAGACTTATATTTATATAGCGCCTTTCACGACCACCGGACGTCTCAAAGCGCTTCACAGTCAATGAAGTACTTTTTACAGCGTAGTCACTGTTGTAATGTGGGAAATGCGGCAGCCAATTTGCACACAGCATGCTCCCACAAACAGCAATGTGATAATGACCAGATCATCTGTTTTTTTTTTTGTTATGTTGATTGTGGGATAAATATTGGCCAGCACACCGGGGATAACTCCCCTGCTCTTCTTCGAAATAAGCCAAGGGATCTTTTACGTCCACTTGAGAGAGCAGACGAGGTCTCGGTTTGACATCTCATCCGATAGACGGCAGCTCCGCCAGTGCACTGGGAGTGTCAGCCTAGATTCTTCTGCTCCAGTGTGTGGAGTGGGACTTGAACCCACATCCTTCTGACTCTGAGGCGAGGGTGCTACCCACTGAGCCACAGCTGACACTGTGTCTGCAAAACAAATTTGTAGCTCTGCCGATGGTTCAGTGGTGGGGGCGCAGGGGGGGGGGGGGGAGAACACTGCTCTGTGCGGTGCTGGGGGGGGGGGGGGACAGTGCTCTGTGCGGTGCTGGGGGGGGGGACACTGCTCTGTGCGGTGCTGGGGGGGGGGACACTGCTCTGTGCGGTGCTGGGGGGGGGGACACTGCTCTGTGCGGTGCTGGGGGGGGGACACTGCTCTGTGCGGTGCTGGGTTGGGGGGGGGGCACTGCTCTGTGCAGTGCTGGGGGGGGGACACTGCTCTGTGCGGTGCTGGGTTGGGGGGGGGCACTGCTCTGTGCGGTGCTGGGGGGGGGACACTGCTCTGTGCGGTGCTGGGGGGGGGGACACTGCTCTGTGCGGTGCTGGGGGGGGGACACTGCTCTGTGCGGTGCTGGGTGGGGGGGGGACACTGCTCTGTGCGGTGCTGGGGGGGGGACACTGCTCTGTGCGGTGCTGGGGGGGGGGACACTGCTCTGTGCGGTGCTGGGGGGGGGACACTGCTCTGTGCGGTGCTGGGTTGGGGGGGGGCACTGCTCTGTGCGGTGCTGGGTGGGGGGGGGGACACTGCTCTGTGCGGTGCTGGAGGGGGGGGAGCGGAGACACTGCTCTGTGCGGTGCTGGGTTGGGGGGGGGCACTGCTCTGTGCGGTGCTGGGTGGGGGGGGGACACTGCTCTGTGCGGTGCTGGGGGGGGGGGGGGGACACTGCTCTGTGCGGTGCTGGAGGGGGGGGAGCGGAGACACTGCTCTGTGCGGTGCTGGGGGGGGGGGGGGAGCGGAGACACTGCTCTGTGCGGTGCTGGGGGTGGAGGGGGGGGGGGGGAGCGGAGACACTGCTCTGTGCAGTGCTGGAGGGGGGGGGGGCGCGGGGACATTACTCTGTGCGGTGCTGGGGGGGGGGGGGGACACTGCTCTGTGCGGTGCTGGGGGTGGGGGGGGGGGACACTGCTCTGTGCGGTGCTGGGGGTGGGGGGGGGGGACACTACTCTGTGCGGTGCTGGGGGCGGGGGGGGGACACTGCTCTGTGCGGTGCTGGGGGCGGGGGGGGACGACACTGCTCTGTGCGGTGCTGGGGGTGGGGGGGGGGGACACTACTCTGTGCGGTGCTGGGGGTGGGGGGGGGGGGACACTACTCTGTGCGGTGCTGGTGGGGGGGAGGGGACACTGCTCTGTGCGGTGCTGGAGGGGGACACACACACACTGCTCTGTGCAGTGCTGGGGGTGGAGGGGGTGGGGGGGAGCGGAGACACTGCTCTGTGCGGTGCTGGAGGGGGGGGGGGCGCGGGGACAGTACTCTGTGTGGTGCTGGGGCGCACAAATCAGGAAGGTTCCAGGCCTCCATCTCTGATCTGTACTGAGATAGCTTCCCCTGAGGCAGCAGTAGAGGTGCTACACTTGGTTGTTAATTCCTGCGGAATAGGGAGGGGTGGAATAAGCCAGACCTTGTTCCTGCTTCTGATCGCTATCCAATGATCTCCCTGCAGAAAAGTGGGGGCGTTAGATGAAGGCAGGATCGGGCTTGGATGAGATGTGCACGCCATGGTTGAATAGCTTGCTGATGCTCACCGACCAGACTTAGCCGTGAGGTGTGAGCGCTTGGGCGAGCTGTGGTGACTGGCTGCCGCCTGTACAAACATACAAGATTCAAGAGGGACGGGGAGAAAAGTCTGAAGGAGTTGGCAGATAGCAATGCAGTCTTGTGAGTCAGTCAGGCTTGGAACTGGGGCATTTGCTATACTTGTGCTCTCTTGAGATTGAGCTGAAGTGTCCTTCAGTCAGTTGGTAGAATAAATGAAAGGATTTTGGTTCTGCGGATTTGCACGTAACTCAAGATAACATGAAACCATTGATTGTCCCCTTTACATAATCGGAGAGTGGATCTAGCCTGGAAATAGTGGAGTTCATGAACCCATCATCAGAGGCAGTCCCTCGGAATCGAAAAAGACTTGCTTCCTCTCTAAAAGTGAGTCCTTAGGTGGCTGAACAGTCTAATACGAGAACCACAGTCCCTGTCACAAGTGGGACAGATAGTCGTTGAGGGAAAGGGAGGGTGGGACTGGTTTGCCGCACGTTCTTTCCGCTGCCTGCGCTTGTTTCTGCATGCTCTCGGCAACGAGACTCGAGGTGCTCGGCGCCCTCCCGGGTGCTCTTCCTCCACTTAGGGCGGTCTTTGCCCAGGGACTCCCAGGCGTCAGTGGGGATCTTGCACTTTAATAGGGAGGCGTTGAGGGTGTCCCTGTAACGTTTCCTCTGCCCACCTTTGGCTCGTTTGCCATGAAGGAGTTCCGAGTAGAGCGCTTGTTTTGGGAGTCTTGTGTCAGGCATGGGAACTATGTGGCCTGCCCAGCGGAGCTGATCGAGTGTGGTCAGTGCTTCAATGCTGGGGATGTTGGCCTGGTCGAGGACGCTAACGTTTGTGCGTCTGTCCTCCCAGGGGATTTGCAGGATCTTGCGGAGACATCGCTGGTGGTATTTCTCCAGCTGGCCACGGCTCAGTCCAGGAAGAGTGACTGCATCCTGCATGTGTCTCGGTGGTCCTGATAAGAAAGAAAGACTTTTATATAGCGTTTATATAGCGGCTTTTGCGACCTCAGGACATTCTAAAGCACTTTACAGCCAATGAAGTACTTTTGAAGTGCAGTCACTGTTGTAATGTGGGAAACGAGGCAGCCAATTTGAGCACAGCAAGCTCCCACAAACAGCAACGTGATGATGACCAGATAATCTGTTTTTAGTGATGTTGATTGAGTGATAGATATTGGCCCAGGACACCGGGAATAGCTCCCCTGCTCTTCTTCCAAATAGTGCCATGGGATCTTTTACGTCCACCTGAGAGAGCAGACGGGACTTCGGTTTAACGTCTGATCCGAAAGACGGCACTTCTGACAGTGCAGCGCTCCCTCAGCACTGCACTGGAGTGTTGGGCCTCGATTTTTGTGCTCGAGTCTCTGGATCGGGACTTGAACCCACAACCTTCTGACTCCGAGGCGAGAGTGTTGCCCACTGAGCGAGATCTGAGTTGAGACCACTTCCACCAGAGGTCATTGTGAACACAGTTGCGTGCCACTCACTTGGAGAATCACAAGACCATCATGACTGAGTGGGGTCAAGATTTGAGTCATGATGTTTTCTTTGCCACTAATTAAAGTTTATTGAGAACATTGGTAATTAGCGTCTGACATCATGGGACACGGAACAAAGTGGACAGAATTTTAAGACTCAAACTCGTATCTGTCCTTCTACAACAACAACTTGTATTTATATAGCACCTTTAATGTCAAAAATGTCCCAAGGCGCTTCATAAAACAAAAAAATAAATTTGATACCGAGCCAGATAAGAAGAAATTACGGCAGATGACCATAAGCTTGGTCAAAGAGGTAGGTTTTAAGGAGCGTCCTGAAGAAGGGTAGAGAGATAGAGCGGTTTAAGGAGGCAGTTCCGTAGCTCGGGGCCTAGGCAGCTGAAGGCATGGCTGAGCGATTATAATCAGGGATGCTCAAGAGGCCAGAATTAAAGAGCGCAGACATCACTGGGGGTGGTGGGGTTGCGATGCTGGAGGAGATTACAGAGATGGGGAGGGGCGAGGGCCATGAAGGGATTTGTAAACAAGGATGAGAATTTTGAAATCGAGGCGTTGCTTAACCGGGAGCCAATGTAGGTCAGCGAGCACAGGGGGTGATGGGTGAACGGGACTTGGTGCGAGTTAGGACACGGGCTGCTGAGTTTTGGATCACCTCAAGTTTATGTAATGGAGAATGTGGGAGGCCAGCCAGGCCAGAAATTTGAGAAATGTCTGGGTCCATTACTTCATAAATGACATTAATCACTCGACTGGAAAAATGTATTGTAGGACTGAATGGAAATATAAAATAAGAGATTGGAGGTGCAGTACAACGTCTCAAATCCGGTAACCTCGGGACAGAGACTGTGCCGGTTTTCGTGTTTTGCCGGATTTTGGACCTCGCTGTTGGCACTCCTCGCCGCCCACCGATCCTCTGCTCCTCACCAATTCCCTGGCCCCCTGGCGCTGCGTTTTTTTTTTACCAGTTTTCTCGTCCCTCGCCGCCCGATGTTACCACCTTGGCCGCCTCAAAAATGTCCGGTTTTTGGGCAGTTGCGGTTTTCGGGTTCGGGATGTTGTGCCTGCAGTAGAAAACCTCTAGTGAGGTGTGTGACCCTACGAGAGGAATACTTTGGCCTTTGCTGTTCACACAGGGAGTTACAAAATCCACTTCAAGGTGAACAGTCTCCCGCTGATGAAATAATGCTAATCCCTGTCCTTTTGGAGTTGTTCCTGGGCAGGGGTCTGTTGCTTCAAGAGAGGAAGAGCAGAGAACATCCCAAGAGAGAAATATTTTGAAAATGTCTGCTCTCAAGCTGAGTTTAGGTACCAGCGTTAAAGGATAAAGTGAGAAGGTGACTGAGGTGCATTGTAGGCTAACTGTTTATCTCCAGTTTGTAAAGTTTTGGATTTTGTGACCATTCAATGACACACTTGAGTATTCCACTGCTCTCCTGGCCACCATATGTACACTTGAGCTCATCAAAAACTCGGCTGCCCGTGTCCTAACTTGCACCAAGTCCCGCTCACCCATCACCCCTGTGCTTGCTGATCTACATAGACTCCCAGGATTGGCAATGCCTCAGTTTTAAAATTTTCATCCTTGTTTTCAAATCCCTCCATGGCCTCGCCCGCTCCCGATCTCTGTAATCTCCTCCAGCCCTACAACCCCCCCGAGATCTCTGCTCTCCTCCAAATCTGGCCTCTTGAGCATCCCTGATAATTGGTGGCCGTGCCTTCAATTGCCTAGGCCCCAACCTCTGGAACTCCCTCCCTAAACCTCTCCGCTTCTCTAACTCCCTTTCCTCCTTTAAGACGCTCCTTAAAACCTACCTCTTTGACCAAGCTTTTGCTCATCTGCTTTAATATCTCCTTATGTGGCTTGGTGTTAAATTTTGTTTGAAACGCTCCTTGGGAGGTTATACTTTATGAAAGGTGCTATATAGATCTGGTTGTACCTTTCCCAAGGTTCCTGACCAGGAGCTGCTTAGCAATGGCAATAAAGCCTTAAATTGAGGAGAAGATTTGTTTGACCAAACCTTGTAAGGGTGCATATTTATATCGAATTAGAGAAATAAAGACGAGATCGCAGACACCTTCTTGCAAGCTCAAACAAAGTCTCCATGGCCAACATCACACTAGTGACAGACTCCAAATGCCCCTGACCAGGAATGACCCCAGCCTTGTCACTGAGTGCTCCCACCCAAACATAATGGCCCAGAAATCCCGGTTTCTCCTTCCCACGGGCATTCGTTTGGATTTTAGAAAAAGTCGTACTTACCTGTACCTGCTGCGCCCACTCGAGATCCCGGTCCTGAGGCCTCCACTGACTGCGCTTTGCAGCGCGTACACATCAGGACATGCGCAGGGCTGGAGCTGCAGTCACATGGCTCTGGGCAGCCAATCACATTGAAGTATGTTCTCATTCATAATAATGGGAACTCCGTAAGTTGGAGTTCCCATTATTATGAATGAGAACCCCCCCCCCCCAAGCACACAAAACCAATATAAAAAATATATTTAACATTAATTTAAATTAGTTATTTATGTATTATAAAAAAAATATTTTTCCGATTTTAAAAAAAAATGTTTTTTTTAATTATGCTTTAAAATAAATTTAATGTAGTGGGCAGGGTTTTTAAATTTTATTTTTTATGTTTTAAGTGGGCTATGCACCTGCTTTTACCAGGCGCAAGAGTTTTCAGGACATCCGCTGGGCAAGATATGGGTAAATCCCGCAATCTTGCCCGTGCAAATATCCTCGTTCCCGAGATGCGGATGATCTGTCAGGCTCCAGCTTGACAGATCGGAAAAGCCAGTTTTCAGCGCATGCGCATTTGTGATGCCTTCCCGGGTCCGTATCGACCCGGGAGGCCGGGATTTCTGGGCCATTGACCTGTATATGGTCTTCAGTGTATGTACCTTGCAAATATCAGGTATTCTATAATGTAGCATTTACCCCTTGATTAAACCAAGTGTAGGGACAGCGCCCAATCTTTTTGTGCAGCAAAGTAATGTATTTTTTAAAAAGAATCTGGTCAGGCAGCTGTTCCTCTGGTTCTGGCAGCGTGGGTGTGCACTGCAAAAGATCTCCATTTAATGGCACTTGTCTCCCAGAGGCCTGGCCACCAAACTGCACAAGGTAAGAATAATGTCGTATTATTGATGTGACACAGGAAACTGGAAGCAAAGCACGCTTACATCTTTCCAATCCTTTCCATCAGGTGTGAACTCCTTTCTTGTCTATATGGCCTACAAGGAACGCTACCAGGTCTCGGACGCCCAGGTAAGGCAACAATAGAAGGGCAGAAACAGGCTGGAAAACAAAATTGCACGACCGTGACAACTTCTCGTGATGTTTCTCTCCTTTTTTTAACCTGCAGATGTACGAGGCCCTGAGTGCAATCCGTGACATGGGTGCCATTGCTCAAGTTCACGCCGAAAATGGTGATATTATTGCCGAGGTATTCTAGTTGTGAAGTGGTAACTCCATGAACGTTACGTTTTCTAAAACAGTATTGCAGTTGCAATGACAAAACGGCCTCTCCTGCATTCTGAGGGCACCATTTTGTAGTTGTAATGTATTTGCTTCAGGGGCTCTTTGCTTAACAATTCATAGCAACACATTGCTATTAAGAACTAGTTGGTTTATTAGCAAAGGTTTAACAATCACACGACCCATTACCAGTGCAGCCACCAGGCTCACAACTGCATACCTCATCGTGGATGACCGAGACCCAATTGGCTGGGGTTTTATTGAGTCTTAATAATAATAATAACTTTTATTTATATAGCGCCTTTAATGTAGTAAAACGTCCCAAGGCGCTGAAACAAGTCCCAAGAGTCTTGTGAATATCACCTGACTGGCTAAGCCACTCCCAAGCTCTACAAACTTGTGAGCATATTCATATACATTACAGTAGTGAACTAGGTTAAGCAGTCGGTATTTAGACACTTGGAATTTGTGTTGGAATCCAACCCAGCCTGACTTGAATGAAAGTTTCCTCTCTCTTTAATGTACGACTTCCAATGAGTTTGGGTTACCCTTGACCCGATTCATAGCAACATGGGAACAGGAGTAGGCCATTCAGCCCCTCGAGCCTGTTCTGCCATTCACTGATGATACGGCTGATCTGTATCTTAACTCCATCCATCTGCCTTAACTCTATATTCATAAATGGATCTGCATTCACAGCACAAAATGATTCACAACCCAGGGAGGGAGTTCCATGCAGACTATTAATATTATTATTTGAATATTATCTGAATGGCAGCAGATTAGGAAAAGGGGAGGTGCAACGAGACCTGGGTGTCATGGTTCATCAGTCATTGAAAGTTGGCATGCAGGTACAGCAGGCGGTGAAGAAGGCAAATGGTATGTTGACCTTCATAGCTAGGGGATTTGAGTACAGGAGCAGAGAGGTCTTACTGCAGTTATACAGGGCCTTGGTGAGGCCTCACCTGGAATATTGTGTTCAGTTTTGGTCTCCTAATCTGAGGAAGGACATTCTTGCTATTGAGGGAGTGCAGCAAAGATTCACCAGACTGATTCCCGGGATGGCTGGACTGACATATGAGGAGAGACTGGATCAACTGGGCCTTTATAAACTGGAGTTTAGAAGGATGAGAGGGAATCTCATAGAAACATATAAGATTCTGACGGGACTGGATAAGTTAGATGCGGGAAGAATGTTCCCGATGTTGGGGAAGTCGAGAACCAGGGGACACAGTCTTAGGATAAGGGGTAGGCCATTTAGGACTGAGATGAGGAGAAACTTCTTCACTCAGATAGTTGTTAACCTGTGGAATTCCCTGCCGCAGAGAGTTGTTGATGCCAGTTCATTGGATATATTCAAGAGGGAGTTCGATATGGCACTTACGGCTAAAAGGATCAAGGGGTATGGAGAGAAAGCAGGAAAGGGGTACTGAGGGAATGATCAGCCATGATATTGAATGGTGGTACAGGCTCGAAGGACCGACAGGCCTATTCCTGCACCTATTTTCCATGTTTCTATGTTTCTATGTAAACCGAATGCTTACGAACTTCTTTATTCTAAATTTTCACTATTTAGACAGAACTAAAGGATCTTCAGACGGACTCTGCTTTTATCTGCTTAATTTCCTTATAGGTGATAGCAGGTGAATTTTAAAGATATGACTGAAGAGTGCAAGGGATGAACCCGCCACAACTTTAGGACAGCCCTGAGCTGTTTCTATGGATACTGGCTTTTAAAAACAAAACTACATTTGAAGCCAACACAAGAACATAAGAAATAGGAGCAGGAATAGGCCATATTGTCCCTCGAGCCTGTTCCGCCATTTAATAAGATCACGGCTGATCTGATCTTGGCCTCAACTCCACTTCCCTGCCCCCTCCCCATAACCCTTGACTCCCTTATCGCTCAAAAATCTGTCTATCTCTACCTTAAATATATTCAATGACCCAGCCTCCACAGCTCTCTGGGGCAGAGAATTCCAAAGATTCACAACCCTCTGATAGAAGAAATTCTTCCTCATTTCCGTCTTAAATGGACTGCATTACAAATTCAGAGAAACCATTTTGATTTTGACTCAAACTGGTCTCAGCCATTCATCAATTCCCACCCCTTTGTTAATGCCTGTAAAATACAGGACCTGGCATTCACACTGAGCACTTCAACATAACCAACTGACTAAGTTCGTAAGAACTGTCTGCTTTGGAGTAAAGAAAGAGAATTGCCTTTCGAGACCATGTTCGGAAGAATGCTGCTTATTTAATACACCACAGATAAAAGTATTGTGCTGAGCAAGAAGCCTGGCCCATGTGTCCTATGCCTAGTCCCGAGGACGCTGAGTGCCCACAATCTCTGTTCCCTAGCCACTGCCTCCATCCCTGTCCCTGGCAACGGTCTGGAGCTGAACCACACTGTTTGACCCCGAGATAAGCTTCTGACCTCATATCCGCGTCATCGCTAAAACCACCTGTTTCCGCCTCCATAACATCGCCTGTCTCCACCCCTGCCTCAGCTCATCCGCTGCTGAAACTCTCATCCATGCATTTGTTACCTCTAGACTTGACTATTCCAACGCACTCCCACATTCTACCCGACGTAAACTAGAGGTGATCCAAAACTCAGCAGCCCGTGTCCTAACTCGCCCCAAGTCCCGCTCACCCATCATCCCTGTGCTCGCTGACCTACATTGGCTGCCGGTTAAGCCTCGATTTTAAAATTCTCATCCTTGTTTTCAAATTTTCAAATCCCTCCATAGCCTCGCCCCTCCCTATCTCTGTAATCTCTTCCAGTCCTACAACTCCCCGATATCTGCGCTCCTCCAATTTTGACCTCTTGAGCATCCCCTGTTTTAATCGCTCCACCGCTAGCGGTTGTGCCTGCATCTGTCTGGGCCCTAAGCTCTGGAATTTCCTCACTAAACCTCCCTACCTCTCTATCCTCCTTTTAAGACGTTCCTCAAAACCTACATCTTTTTGACCAAGCTTTTGTCCTAATTTCTCGTGACGTGGCTCGGAGTGAAATTTTGTTTGATGATCGCTCCTGTGAAGCGCCTTGGGCCGCTCGACTACGTTAAAGGCGCTATATAAATGCAGGCTATTGTTGTAATTGCTCTTCTGTTGCCCTGGCTGCCTTTAACTAATTCAGCAGAGAGTGGGGATCAAACCTGGAACATTCTCTGCATCACGTTGGATAGCACGCCTGAGGAACAGCCAACGGTTTGAGGGGATTCTGAAACTAAGGCGGGTAAATGGAGTTTAGATACAGGTTCACCATGATCTAATTGAATGGCGGAACATGCTCGAGGGGCTGAAGGGCCTCCTCCTGTTGCTATGTTCCGATGTTGCTGCTGACTAGAAAGTGTTTGATAATGGGAAAATATTTAGAGTTGTGTGACTGATCTGCACAGTCTGATGTTTCTGCAATCCTTTTCCCTGAGCGCTCGTTGGGACTATATTTAGCACAAATGCTTAAAAAGAGGACATTGATCCTACCAGCAGCCTGCTTCACAATCCGAGTACCATCAATTCACACAGGAACATGTCCTTAAGGACTGCCATTGCATTCGGCACTATCGCAAGCTACACGAACGTTACACGCAGCTTTTCCACATGAGAGACAGAAAAAAATAAAGCACTAGCGAAATAAAATGGCTAAATGGCTGGAAATGCTCAGTAATAACATAAGAACATAAGTAATAGGAACAGGAATTGGCTATACGGCCCCTTGAGCCTGCTCCGCCATTCAATAAGATCATGGCTGATCTGATCATGGACTCAAGTCCACTTCCCTGCCCGCTCCCCATAACCCCCTATTCCCTTATCGGTTAAGAAACTGCCTATCTCTGTCTTAAATTTATTCAATGTCCAGCTTCCACAGCTCTCTGGGGCAGTGAATTCCACAGATTTACAACCCTCTGAGAGAAGAAATTCCTCCTCCATATGAGTTTTAAATGGGCGGCCCCTTATTCGAAGATTAGGCCCCCTAGTATGTCAGTCAGCGTCTTGAAAACAGTCACGCCAGCAATTGAACCACATCGAGTTATAGGCCTCTGCTGCCTCTCTCACAGGTTGGCTGAAAGATGCACTTAACACCAATAGCTGATTAAAAATTCGATCTTGGACAGCAGAGTTCCAGTTAAACTGATCTGCTCGACTGACCCGAGGAGTGATGGAATTTGTTGGCCGAAATCTGTTGCCGGCCACCTTTGGCCGCAAGTCACAGAATAACTGAAATGCACAGCAGGTGTGGGGTTCCAGGCTCGCTCCTGTTCCTGGACACCAAATCCCAGTTGACCCCCCCCCCCATCCCATGCAATAGCGAGGAAGTCCGGCATTGTGAGCAGTGTCATCTTTCCTAGAGGTTACCCCAACTGGACGCACAGTTGCCAGAGGAAGCAGTAGCTGTCAAAACTCCCTCCGCGCCGCACTGGGAGTGTCAGCCTAGATTTTTGTGCTCAAGTCCCCAGAGTGGGACTCGAACCCACAACCCTCTGACTCAGAGGCGAGGGTGCTACCTCGCTGAGCCACGGGCACAAGAACTGAGTTATGCAATTTCTATATTCGTTACCCTCTTAAGATTGCACGGGCTGTTTTGTGACACTGCACCCTAACCGCCACGCGTCCTGTTACAGGAACAACAGAGGATTCTCGCACTGGGCATCACTGGACCAGAAGGCCATGTATTGAGCAGGCCGGAGGAGGTAAGAGGCTCGGTTTTTAAATACAGGGATAACCGTCGGATCCACTCCAGATAATTTGTGACTTCTAGTAGAGTGTTTATTGTCCCCCGCCTCCCCCTCCCCCCACCCCCCCCCTTAAAACATGATCTGGCTCAATACAGCTGGAATGAAGTCCAGTTGTAAGCTTTTTTTCAAACAAGAGACCAAACTTGCACAATGAAACAGGGATCGTCTGACAGAAGTTCAACCACCTAGCACGTCTCGAGGGAGGGAAGCATGAGGGGCAATTTAGGGTCAGCGGAAAGACATATCCTGTGCCAAATAATTGGGGAGCATGCCTCCATTAATTCCCCCCCCCCCCACCACCTCGCACACCATTGGTTTACTGATGGAGGACTTAAATGCATTGTTTCTCCGAGTGAAAGGGCAAGGGGCTTTGATTCCAGGCCTTCAGTGCTCTCTGTGGACATCCCTGTTCCCGTATTTACTTTTCCTTTCACGAGGGGAAAGAAAGACTTGCATTTCTATAGCGCCTTTCACGACCACCGGACGTCTCAAATCACTTTACAGCCAATGAAATACTTTTGGAGTGTAGTCACTGTTGTAATGTGGGAAATGCGGCAGCCAATTTGCACACAGCAAGCTCCCACAAACAGCAATGTGATAATGACCAATTGATCTGTTTTTGTTATGTTGATTGAGGGATAGATATTGGCCCAGGACACCAGGGATAACTCCCCTGCTCTTCTTCAAAATAGAACCATGGGATCTTTTACGTCCACCTGAGAGGAGACGGGGCTTCGGTTTAACATCTTATCCGAAAGACGGCACCTCCGACAGTGCAGCGCTCCCTCAGCACTGCACTGGAGTGTCAGCCTAGATTTTTGTGCTCAAGTCCCTGGAGTGGGACTCGAACCCACAACCTTCTGACTCCGAGGCAAGTGTGCTGCCCACTGAACTAAAAGGAGGGAAGCAATGGGCCATAGCCCTTGCTGGGCTTCCTCGGAGAGTGATCTGGGCTACTGCTGGTGTGCATCTGTGCCTTGCCGTTGAGTGACTCGGCAGTTTGATGCTCGAGCATAGATTGAATGGAACCTCTCCTTGTTTTCCATGGTGCCAATGACGACGTTTTGTGGTTGTGCACCGTGGCGATTCCCACTTTATAACGGGGCACCGCTGTGCTGGGTGGAGGTGAGACACTGAGCAGAGCCATGGGCGGAGGAGGAGGAGAGGGAGACCGCTGTCTTGAGGCTCTTGCAGCATTGTTTGAATCCTGCGAACAGACCGCTGAAATAATCTTCTTGGTTGGGTGAAAATTGAGGAATGTCTGCCAATTAATATCTTTTTAAAGAAAGCAGAGCTGGCCGAATATCTGGTGGCGATGGGGAGTGAGGGTTATATGGATGGGTAGAGTTAGCGACCAGCGTTCCCGTTAAATTGTGTGGCCGTACAGCGCTCTGGAGGTCACACTCGGGCTGTTAAATGGAAAAAACCGTGCGCGCGCCGACATTTGGACTGCGCACCCCCTTAAAGGGGCCGCGCACCCCCTTTAAGGGGCCGTGCAACCCCCCAAAATGAGAGGGAATATTGGTAGCAACGGTCGAATGTCATGTGCAGCGGGAAGGGGGCAGGTCTGGGATGATTAATGGGGGTCATGTGTTGTGTTGCTGGAGAGAACTTGGGTCAGGTCCATGCCTTGGGAGCCTGTACAGTACGTGGACTGAGAGCACTGAGTCAATGTGTCTTCTGTTCCACTCTTCTGTTTGTCAGTGTGTTGAATGCAATGCTGACTAGGAGGTTTTTTTTTTGTGTGTGGTCCTTAATGTTTTCATCTGTGCAGGTTGAGGCAGAAGCTGTGAATCGGGCCATCACCATTGCAAATCAAACCAACTGCCCGCTCTATGTGACCAAGGTGATGAGTAAGACTGCTGCTGATATCATTGCTCAAGCCAGGAAGAAAGGTATGTGTTGGCCATCCGCCCGAGTCAGGAAGGTTGTGCTTTCACCTCCACCAATGAGGTGCTACTCACTGAGTCACGGCTATTAGGATTGTTCCACATTATTTCCAGCGTAGTATATTCAAGTCAGTGTCTAAAAAATCTATCGATCTCTATCATCATCATAGGCGGTCCATCGAACGAGGGTGACTTGCTTCCACACCAAAAGGGATGAGTTCACAGTGTTTCAATAGAGGACCCGATATTCCAGTTCTGAACTCCAGGGGTGGAAGATGCCTATGTGTGGATTATTTTAACGTGGGGTGGCCGTTGCACACCAGCCATCACACAGGCTTGACAGAGCTCGGCCTTTATCCAGTGGCATGGGTAAACCAGGATGACTGGAGACCTACTCTGCTGCATGGACCTAGTGCGCGCACACGTCGCGGTGCAGTACTGTATGTAGTTTGGACATCAAGGGAATCAAAGGATATGGGGATAGTGCAGGAAAGTGGAGTTGAGGTCGAAGATCAACCGTGATCTCATTGAATGGCTGAGCAGGCTCAATGGGCCGAATGGCCGACTCCTGCTCCTATTTGTTATGTTCTTCTCATGGATTGGAATTGAGTTGAGAAGAATGCACCAATTTAATTGCACTGGTCATGGATTTAAACGTTGAGCTTCTATTCCGACCCCACGCGAGCACAGTTTATATTCTGCTCTCTCGCTCCTTTTGTTTGGTTTCGGCCTGAAAATAATGTAATTGCAACCTCCTGTATTGGATTCTCAGCAGCCAGCACATATTGCAGGCTGGGCAATTTACTGAGTGCAAACTCCAATCTCAAACTGCCGCCTAAGCAGCAGTAGCAGCCAAGGATGCGATTGTAGTTACGTATGCATATTGGGTGCCAACATTTGCAAAGAGAATCAATAATTTCTTGCTTAGTAGGTAGAATCGATTTCCCTTGGCAAGTGGTTCCAGTCAGGGGAAACATCCTCCCGGCACCGACCCTCTCACGTCCCTTAAGAATTTTACATATTTCATGAGATATGGAGGCACTGGAGAGGGTGCAGGGAAGATTTACAAGGATGATATCAGAAATGCGAGGGTATACATATCAGGAAAGGATGAACAGGCTGGGTCTCTTTTCTCTTTGAAAAAAGAAGGCTGAGTGGGTGACCTAATAGAGGTCTTTAAAATTCTGAAAGGTTACAGTGGATACAGAGAGAATGTTTCCACTTGTGGGGAAGAGCATAACCAGAGGCCATCAATATAAGATAGTCACCAAGAAATCCAATGGGGAATTCAGAAGAAATTTCTTTACCCAGAGAGCGGTGAGAATGTGGAACTCGCTGCCACAGGGAGTGGTTGAGGCGAATAGTATCGATGCATTTAAGGGGAGGTGAAACAAGCATATGAGGGAGAAGGGAATAGAGGGTTATGCTGATATTTAGATGAGGAAAGATGGGAGGAGGCTCGAGTGGAGCATAAGTGCCAGCATGGACTGGTTGGGCTGAATGGCCTGTTTCTGTGCCGAATAAACTATGAGGTTGCCTCTCATTCTTCTAAACCCTGGAGAATATCGTCCTGGTCTACTTGATCTTTGACCTCAACACTTTTACATAGTCCTGAATAATTGTCCATTCTTTCATCAATCCTCTGAAGTCCTTCTCTGTCCAAATGTCTGTTCCAATCCTAGTTCATATTTCAACTTGCCAACTTTCTAATCCCTTCCCCAGTTTTGTTTCAAATTCCAGGTCCCTAGTTCGAGAACCTTTTCTGACGAGGATCTTGGGGGGTCCTTCAGTTATGGTCATCGGACAGACGGAGCTGAGGCTTGAGAATCGACGATGTTCTCCCAATTCAATCCTGTATAAATAATGTTAACCTTTGCCCCACAGGCACTGTTGTGTATGGAGAGCCAATCACTGCGAGCCTTGGCACCGATGGGTCTCATTACTGGAGCAAGAACTGGGCCAAGGCGGCTGCTTTCGTGACTTCTCCTCCGCTGAGCCCTGACCCGACCACCCCGGACTATCTGAACTCCTTACTGTCTTGGTACGTGTTTGGTGCAGCTTGCCAAGTCACTTGTATAATTCATTTGCTTCATGGGTTCTTTGCTTAAGAATTCATAGCAAGACATTGCTATTAAGAACTAGTTGGTTTATTAGCAAAAGGTTTAACAATCACACGACACATTACCAGTTCATCCACCAGGCTCACAACCACTTGCCTCATCGTGGATCCCCCGAACCCAACTGGCTGGGGTTTTATTGAGTCTTGTGACCATCACGTGACTGGCCAAGCCACTCCCACCTCAACAGCTCTACAACTATTTTAGTTGAAACCATAAATCAAGTGCCCCCTTATTAAAGGGGTACTAAAACCGACAAATAAACAAATTAACTGTTTACCATAAACTTAAATCAAATTAAAATTTGGTTGCCAGGGGTGATGACGCACTCCAGTCTCTCCAGCGCCCACCTCTCACGGAAGGCCACGAGCATACTGGAGCACAACAGCTCTACAAACCCGTGAACATTCTCACAGGTGCATACATTACAACTGGAGCTGCGGTTTTTCTCTCGGTGATTTGTGTCATCATCAGCATTGGCAGTGACGGTGACAAATCAGGACACAATCGACAATTGAAGGCAGGCCAAACAGGGCTCGATTGTCTCCACCCAACAAGGGGGTAGACTCACAATTATCACTAGAACAACCAATGGGCAAAGTAGAACAAATCTGTTCGCACCCAACCACAACTTGCATTTATATAGCACCATTCCCGACCACCAGACGTCCCAAAGCATTTTACAGTACTTTTTGAAGTGTGATCACTGTTGTAATGTAGGAAACCCAGCAGCCAATTTGTGCACAGCAAGCTCCCACACACAGTAATGTGATAATGACCGGATAATCCTGTTTTTGTGATGTTGATTGAGGGATAAATATTGGCCCTGGACACCGGGGATAACTCCCCTGCTCTTCTTCGAGATAGTGCCATGGGATCTTTTACATCCACCTGAGAGAGCAGACAGGCCTCGGTTTAACGTCTCATCCAAAAGACGGCACCTCTGACAATGCAGCACTCCCTCAGCACTGCACTGGGAGTGTCAGTCTAGATTTCTGTGCTCAAGTCCCTGGAGTGGGACTTGAACCCACAACCTTCTGACTTGGAGGTGAATGTGCTACCCACTGCCACGGCCGGCACCAAGTCTTGTTGGGGTGCTGCTCCACAGGTGGCTGCTGCTTTCTTGCTATCTTGTCCTGGTGGTTCAGACAGTCCGTGAACGATTCAACTACAGGAGGGGGGATGAGAGACCACGGCTGAGTCCAGGAGCGTCTGCCCTCAACTCCAACACACACACATCTCCAGCAGGACTCGCTGAATGTCGCAAGGGAGTTGGAACCCTAAATCATTTTTCCTCTCGCTAGCTGAAGAAGTCTATTTAGATGCTTCTTCCAACCTTTCAATGGATAGCAATAATTCAGCACAGACCAACTCGTCCTGGTCTGTACAGCTCAGAACCACAGTAGGGTTAGTGAAGATCTGTTTAAAATAATGAGTGGTTTGTCAGGCAGTGTCGCTCATTTAAAATGGAGATGAGGAAGGTCATGAATCTTTGGAATTCTCTGCCCCAGAGAGCTGTGGAGGCTGGGTCATTGAAGGTGGAGATAGTCGAGGGTTATGGTGAGCAGGCAGGGAAGTGAAGTTGAGGCCAGGATCAGATCAGCCATGATCTTATTAAATGGCGGAGCAGGCTCGAGGGGCCACATGGCCGACTCCTGTTCTCTTTTCTTACGTTATGTTCTCATGTTATGTGTTACTTGGATCTAGGCAAGCACCCTTGTTGACCCTCTGTATGTCCCTCTGTTTGCAGTGGGGATCTGCAGGTCACAGGCAGTGCACATTGTACTTTCAACACCTCCCAGAGGGCCGTGGGGAAGGACGACTTCACCTTGATCCCCGAAGGCACCAATGGAATCGAGGAGCGCATGTCTATTGTTTGGGACAAAGCTGTGGTAAGTACTGTTCATGCCCCGGAAGGAGTTAAAACTGAAGGGAGGGGGGGCGGGTGGAGACAAGGAGTTCAGGCTGTGGAGGTGCTCTGATGCTGGCCCTTTCTATCAAAGGTTTAGGTTATAAAGAAAATAAAGACTTGCATTTATATAGTGCCTTTCACGACCACCAGACGTCTCAAAGCACTTTACAGCCAATGAAATACTTTTTTGGAGTGTAGTCACTGTTGTAATGTAGGAACAGCGGCAGCCAATTTGTGCACAGCAAGCTCCCACAAACAGCAATGTGATAATGACCAGATAATCTGTTATGTTGATTGAGGGATAAATATTGGCCCAGGACTCCAGGGATAACTCCCCCCGTTCTTCTTCTTATAAATAGTGCCATGGGATCTTTTATGTTCACCTGAGAGGGCAGACAGGGCCTTGGTTTAACATCTCATCTGAAAGACGGCACCTCCAACAGTGCGGTGCTCCCTTGGCACTGCACTGGGAGAGTCAGCCGAGATTTATGTGCTCATGTTCCTGGAGTGGGACTGTGAACCCACAACCTTCTGACTCGGAGGCGAGTGTGCTGCCCACTGAGCCATGGCTGACTCTGGGATAGTGACGAGGGAGCTTGGATCTGCTTCTAACCTGTACTGTGCCTGACCTGGAAATGCTTGAGGGCGACTGTGGCTGGTCAAGATGGCAGGTGCTCCAATCCCTGTGACATCCATCATCTTGATCACTCGCAGAAATAAAGCCACTGAATCTTCTAATACGGTGAAAATCGCATCTCGCGGCTGAGGAAACCAACTGCAGGGGGACTAACAACTGGCTAAGTGGACTAAATGCGATGTAGTGTAAAGCCCAAAGTGGCCTGTTCATGTCATTCCCAGCGATGAGGTCTGTGTTCTCTAACTCAGATGTTTCCTGTCATCGCAACACGCAGGTCTCTGGTAAAATGGA
This sequence comes from Pristiophorus japonicus, assembly GCF_044704955.1. Taxonomy (NCBI): domain Eukaryota; kingdom Metazoa; phylum Chordata; class Chondrichthyes; family Pristiophoridae; genus Pristiophorus; species Pristiophorus japonicus. The sequence continues at coordinate 45,868,058 of NC_091998.1, forward strand.
CGAGAATCAGTTTGTGGCTGTGACCAGCACCAACGCAGCCAAGATTTTTAACTTGTACCCGCGGAAGGGACGCATTGCGGTGGGCTCGGATGCTGACCTCGTCATCTGGGACCCTGACGTAATCAAGACCATCACCGCAAAGAACCACAGCCTGGTAGGTTGGGCTGCTGTCCATGCAAGTTACAGTGGGCTGGAAGTTTGGATTTCAAGGCAGGTCTGATACCGTCTGGAAAAGGTTTGGGCCTCAGTCAGCAAAGTTGGGCAGCTGGGCCCCGAGTGCGGGGCGAAGCGCTAAGGGTGGCGCTAGGCCGGCTGAGCATATCGTAAATACCCAGCTAAATAGCCAGCCTGGGAGCGTTCTGGGAGAGGCCCGGGGAGAGAAAAAATTTTAAAAGAACCCCACCAAAAACATTCCCAATACATAACTCACGCCACCACTATGTAAATCGCAAAAAAATAAATAAAGCAAATAATCGCACTTCACTGAGCTGCAGTTGGAACGCCCGTTTTTCACAGGCAGCACCACTCAGGTCGGGCGGGAGTCAAAAATCGCGTCACAACCAGGGGGTGTTGCACACTGGCTCGGCTCGCCTCTCCCGGGCGGTAATGCTCCGCGCCCCCCCTCCCCCTCCCGCCGAGAGCGGCCTCTCAAACCCCCGGCTGGGCACTGGAAGCTGGTCGCCTGCCTGCAAGAGCTCACCGCCCCCATTGCCGCCACTCCGGGGATGAAAACAGAGGCGGCAACCAGCGGGAAATCCAATCCATTGTCCACAGTCAATCACTTCAGCAAAGTGTTTCTGCACAAGGAATCAAATCATTGTCCAGTGTTGTTGCGGCATATATATATATAATATACACACCTAGGGCTGAAATAATAAATATTGACCGGGGACTTAGTCGGACTTTCTTCTGCTTTGCCGCCATAACTTTGTTGGAAGTTTGGCTAAAACCTCCATTTTCGCCGAGCTTTTCGCACTGCCATTCCCGCTGAAGCACTGGAGTGGGAGAAACTCCCAGCAGTTCACTAAGTGTTGGTCACGCATGTCTGGTAACTCGCTCGTCAACTCTGGCAGTTGGCCCCCTGACAATAATTCCGCGAGATGGCTCGGGGATGGAAAGCAAAGAGCAGGTGGATGTTAAGGTTGGTGTGATGGAGGTGGTTTTGTGTCTGAGATTTGTGCTGGGACCTCTTGTGTTTTTATTAATCATAGAAACATAGAAAATAGGTGCCGGAGTAGGCCATTCGGCCCTTCGAGCCTGCACCACCATTCAATATGATCATGGCTGATCATGCAACTTCATTACCCCATTCCTGCTTTCACTCCTTACCCTTTGATCCATTTAGCCGTAAGGGTCACATCTAACTCCCTTTTGAATATATCTAACGAACTGGACTCAACAACTTTCTGTGATAGAGAATTTCACAGGTTCACAACTCTCTGAGTGAAGAAGTTTCTCCTCATCTCGGTCCTAAATGGCTTACCCCTTATCCTTAAACTGTGACCCCTGGTTCTGGACTTCCCCAACATCGGGAACATTCTTCCTGCATCTAACCTGTCCAATCCCGTCAGAATTTTATATGTTTCTATGAGATCCCCTCTCATTCTCCTAAATTCCAGTGAATATAAGTCTCGTCGATCCAGTCTATCTTCATATATCAGTCCAGCCATCCCATAGAATGCTACAGCACAGAAGGAGGCCATTCGGTAAACTTTTGGTAAAGCTATTCAATCAGTCCCACACCCTGCTCCTTTCCCCATAGCCCGGTAAATTGTCCCCTACAAGTATTTATCCAGTTCCCTTTTGAACGTGACTGTTGAATCTGCTCCAACCACTGTTTCAGGCAGAGCATTCCAGATCACATTTTGTGTTGCTCTACATTAAGAGATATAAACAATAGACACAAGAAGAATGATACTGACATCTGATGAAGAAAGCAACTTAGTGGGCTTGATGGAGTGTGAGGAAGAACGTGAGGAAGAACAGAGACAGACTGCAGAGTGGGCAAATAGGTAGCAGATACAGTTTAGTAAGTCATACAGATCAGAAGGTGCCAGGATGTATCCCTGGTCTGTGTGGATTTAGCTGGTCTAAGTGGACTATAGCACTCCTGGAATAGGGAGGGTAAAACAATTGGCCAGGGATCTTGCTCTTGATCACTTGTCCTGTGACTGCTGCTGGAATGTGTCCCATGTGCGGGCAAGTCCAGACAGGACGGGATTCAGATCAGTACTAATGTCTTTCACAATTGAATAGCTTACCAGTTCCCTGGCTAGGCTTGGATATGGAGAATGACCACTTGGGCAAGTTCCCAGAGAGTGGCGAACAGAACTGAGCAGGAAAGAAAGTACTTGCATTTAGATAGCGCCTTTCACGACTAACGGACATCTCAATGCACTTTATAGCCAATGAAGTACTTTTGGAGTGTGGTCACTGTTGTAATGTGGGAATCGCGGCAGCCAATTTGCACACAGCACGCTCCCACAAACAGCAATGTGATAATGACCAGATAATCTGTTTTTGTTATGTTGATTGAGGGATAAATATTGGCCAGGACACCAGGGATATCTCCCCTGCTCTCCTTCGAAATAGTGCCAAGGGATCTTTTACATCTAGCAGGGAGAGCAGATAGGGCCTCGGTTTAACGTTTCATCCGACAGACAGCACCTCTGACAGTGCAGCACTCCCTCAGCACCGCACTGGAGTGTCGGCCTAGATTTTTGTGCTCAAGTTCCTGGAGTGGGACTTGAACCCACAACCTTCTGACTCTGAGGCAAGACGTGCTACCCACTGAGCCACAGCAAGACTAGGTAAAGAAGGGAAGAATGGGTTTTTGCAGCATTGGTGTAATTTTTGTGAACGATATAACCGTGTTCCCCCCCCCCCTCATGCTCTTTCTCCCTTGTTGCACTCAGGCAGTGGAATACAATATCTTTGAAGGGGTGGAGTGTCGCGGGGCACCTTTGGTTGTCATAAGCCAAGGTAAAATTGTGGTGGAGGATGGATTGGTGCACGCTACTGAAGGGTCTGGGCGCTTTATCCCCAAAAAGCCATTCCCCGACTACGTATACAAGAGGATCAAGGCAAGGAGCAAGGTAATGGCTTCCGTGTGTTGTCCCGAACTAGGATTGAAAGTGGCTTGGTGTTAGGCTTTGGCGTTGGGCTGTATACCCTGTTGGGTGCGATAGAATCATAGAAATTTATGGCACGGAAGGAGGCCATTCGGCCCATCGTGTCCGCGTCGGTCGACCAAGAGCTATCCAGCCTAATCCCACTTTCCAGCTCTTGGTCCGTAGCCCTGTGGGTTACGGCATTTCAGGTGCACATCCAAATGTGGTGAGGGTTTCTGCCTCTACCACCCTTTCAGGCCGTGAGTTCCAGACCCCCACCATCCTCTGGGTGAAGAAATTCCCCCTCAAATCCCCTCTAAACCTCCTACCAATGACTTCAAATTTGTGCCCCCTAGTTGTTGGCCCGTCTGCTAAGAGGAATAGGTCCTCCCTATCCACTCTATCCAGGCCGCTCATAATTTTATACACTGGCAATGTGTTTAGGCTCAGTTAGCGCCCGTGACTCAGCAAAGCCTTGAACCTACATGTCAGCAGACGTTTTGCTGCAATTGAAAACCGCTCAGAGTTTACCCTCGGGAGTGCTCATCATTGAGCTGTCAATTCTTTGACCGCTTTGGGTCACTTCAAGATAACCGCAGCTCTTTATTTTTCTCTGCCAAGGCTGCTTTTTGTTTTTCCCCATCGATCTTCAGTTTTGGGATTTGAGCATGTAACTGAGGCTTGCATTGCAGCGCACTGCGGAGCTGCACTGTCGGTGGTGCTGGCCTCCGGAGGAGATGTCAAACCCAGGCCGGTTTCAGTGGTGCAGGTCGATGCTAATGATCCTGTAGCCCCACTTAATGAAGAGCAGGGAGTTCTTCTGAAGCCAGTCCTCCCTCGACCAATGTAAGAAACGGGAGCAGGAGTTGGCCATTCGGCCCCTCGAGCCTGCTCCACCATTCAATAAAATCATGGCTGATCTTCTGCCTCAACACACTTCCGCCCCATCCCCATATCCCTTGATTCCTTTAGTATCCAAAAATCTATCAATCTCTGTCTTGAATATACTCAACGACTGAGCCTCCACAACCCTCTGGGGCAGAGAATTCCAAAGAGTCACTGCCCTCTGAGTGAAGAAGTTTCTCCTCACCTCAGTCCAAGATGACCGACCTTTTTATTCTGAGACTGTGACCCACTAGTTCTAGACTCCCCAGCCGCAAGCAGATTAACTGGTCGTTCACTCCGTTGTTGTTCATGGGATCTTGCTGTGTGTAAAATGGCCGCTAAGTTGCTCTACATAGCAACAATCCTACAGGATGCACCTCGAGTTCTTTCTGCAAGAGTGACACAGTGCTGTGTAACGCCAGTCTAATTTTTTTAACCCCCTGTTTCTTACTGGCCCTGGCCCACGCACTACATTGGGTTCGCTGACCACTGCCTCCCGTGTCCTGGCAATATTCATTCGTCTGTTGCACGCACTGCGGTGTGGGCCCCGATTATGTGCTCATTTCCTGATGTGGAAGAGCAGCCCAGATCAATGCTCCCAAACACTCAAACTCTGCAGAAAATGTAACCGAGATGCACTGCTCTCCGGAGTATGACGGCGTGCTCCTATTGAAAAAGAAAGACTTTCATTTATATAGCGCCTTTCACGACCACTGGACGTCTCAAAGCGCTTTACAGCCCATGAAGTACTTTTGGAGTGTGGTCGCTGTTGTAATGTGGGAAATGCGGCGGCCAATTTACGCACAGCAAGCTCCCACAAACAGCAATGTGATAATGACCAGATAATCTGTTTTTGTGATGTTGATTGAGAGATATTGGCCCCAGGACACCGGGGATAACTCCCCTGCTCTTCTTCGAAATAGTGCCATGGGATCTTTTACGTCCACCTGAGAGAGCAGACGGGGCCTCGGTTTAACGTCTCATCCGAAAGGCCGCACCTCCGACCATGCAGCACTCCCTCAGCACCGCACTGGGAGTGTCAGCCTAGATTTATGTGCTCAAGTCCCTGGAGTGGGGCTTGAATCCATGACCTTCTGCCTGTGAGGCGAGTGTGACGCTGGGCTGTGGCTCGGTTGAAACCCCGAGCACCCAACCCTCGCTTTTCTCCCGCGTTCGGTAAGCTCAGTTGGACGGGCTGCGCTCCCGTGACGGAAAGGCTGGGTCAGGCGGGCTCTCTCCACACCTGTGCCGCAGTCCCTGGGAGTGTTGGAGGCAGCAAAAGAGGTTTCCCAACAAGGGACCAGATCGATAGTTCGTGAGGACGGTTCATGGAGCCCATCCATCCAGCAAGAACCATGGGCCCCCCAACAGTTTCTCGAATGGCCCACCACCACGCGCAGAAGCCCATTCCACGCGCTGATAACCTTGTTGACACTGCCGGCTTGAACCCACGTTCCCTTGCGTTGCTGTCAACGCTCCATTCGTGGCAGACCCGACAAGATGAGGCCTTTATCACGCATCCTTAAAGCTCCTCCATTTTGCGGCGAATGAGCGTGCTGAGCAACCATTGCTAATGGACTCGCTTAATTCCGTCGGCACGGGTCAGGGGAAATATCACCCACCAGCGAGTAGCCACAGCAAACATTCGCTGTTTCTGTTATCTCTGTGATGTACTTATGAATGACCCCACGAGGCAATGTGTTGTACTCAAACTGTAGTGACCTCGGCCCTTTATTCCAAACTCCAGAGTGAGGCATAAGCATGGTATGCAGCCTTTTATACTGGGCCCTGCCACCAGGGCAGGAAGCCCCCGGTCTCCACCAGTTGCACCCTCTAGTGGTGCCAGCATGTATATACAGTGTAATCCTTATTGATAGTACTATCAGGTAAACAAGTCTTCATCTTGTACAATCTCACAGTGACTACACACAGAGTACATCCATAGTCAGAATATACAACAGTTTCGATCTCCGACCCTCGGCGATCATTCACGGCGTGCCTTGTGTTCTTCCCCCTCCCCCAGCTGACAGAACTTCGCGGTGTTCCCCGAGGGCTGTACGATGGCCCGGTGTGTGATGTTTCGGTGACGCCCAAGTCGGTGACGCCCGCCTCCTCGGCCAGGACCTCGCCTGCCAAGCAGCAAGCACCTCCGGTGCGGAACCTGCACCAGTCAGGATTCAGTTTGTCTGGTAAATGTGTGTTTCCTGTTTTATTACCTCTCAGCATATTGATGTGGCAGTCTGGTACTGTTGTGTTAGTGTTGGCTTTTAGCTCCTTTGCCGTGCGTGTTGGCTGCAAGCAGCGGACCCGTAGAATGTGTAGAACAGGGCACTTTATGTTGGCGTACACCCGACCTGTGCTGGTGTGTGAACCAGCTAACGAGTCCCCACCCCTGGTCTGACTGAGATGGACTCCCCTTTGATGATGCTCTCCGTTGGCGTCTCTCACTCCCTCACCAGCATCGGGCAGGGTTCTCGAGCCGACGTGTGCTTTGCCGAATTCCACTGAGCTCCAACCGACCATGCTCCTAGTAGGGTGAGAAAACACGTACTCGTTCCTGGGCTGCAGCCAGCGTTCCCTGTCGGGCAATGCGGGGGTCGGCTCATTTCTAAACCTTTTTGTTTTTATTTGTTCACGGGATGTGGGCATCGCCAGCAAGGCCGGCATTTATTGCCCGTTCCTAACCACCCCTTGAGAAGGTGGCGGTGAACCTCCTTCTTGAACCGCTGCAGTCCTGAGTGGTGAAGGCTGTTAGGGAGGATTTTGACCCAGCGACGATAACGATATATTTCCAAGTCAGGACGGTGTGTGACTTGGAGCGGAACGTGGAGGTGGTGGTGTTCCCACGCGCCTGCCGCCCTGGTCCTTTTAGGTGGTAGAGCTGCTGGATTTAGTACTCCCACAGTGCAGTTAGGAAGGTGTAGTGTGTTTGCCTCAGGAGTTCTTGGCTTAAAAATTCACAGCTCCACATTTGCAGTAAAGAACTAGCTGGTTTATTAGCAAAGGTTTGACAATCAAACTGAACCCAACCAGTTGATCCACCAGGCTCAGAGCAGCCCACCTCATCGTGGGGAACCTGAACTCAATGAACCGGGGTTTTATTGAGTCTTGTGAACATCACATGACCAACTAAGCCACTCACAGTGCAACAGCTCCACAAGCCGGTGAGCATGCTCACACGTGCAAACATTCCTGGATTTTGACCCAGCGACGATGAAGGAACGGCCGATACATTTCCAAATCGGGATAAGGGTGTAAGTTGGAGGGGCTGGGGGGGGTTGGTTAGGGGACGTAGCCTGCCGCCACTCGGGGTCTTGGCTCGCAAAGAGGAAGGGCACGGAGGGCGAGATCGCCCAGCTCTTTCAGGAGAGGCGGAGTTCAGAAATCGCTTGCTTCAACCACAGAGCTAGGGGCACGCTGAGAAACGTCTTGGGCTTCTCTTGGTTCAGGATACTATCAGTCGGCTGGGCCGAGTGTTGGAAATGCGGGACACGTGTGTGTTCCTTGGAAGTTTAACCCGAAAGCTTTTCCACCACAAGGCACTTCGTAATTATTTAAAAAAAACTGTTCTCCATGTGTTATGTTTGAGAGAGTAGGTAAGGTAGGGGGGAAGGGGGTATCTAATATATTTTCGAACGTATCTCTCTTCCTGCGTTCTAATTCTTTCGCGCCCATCCCACCTCCCCTTTTCCGACAGGTGCACAGGCCGATGACAACCTTCCCCGCCGTACGGGCCAGCGCATCGTGATGCCCCCCGGGGGCCACGCGAATATCACAACGCTCGGATGAACCTCCATGGTGTGGCAGTGTTGGTGGAGTCTTCGTCTGCTTTCTTCCATTCTTGTGTTTTTTTTTTAAACAAAAGAGCCTGTGACAGTTACTGTGGACAATCAAAATCCTGGGCTCACATAACTTCCCCAACCCCCCCCCCCCCCCTACCGCTCCCCCCCGCGGAAATTATATCAATCACCCAACGGTTAAAGAGAGGGAGAGAGACTCGCTCTACTTTTAAACCCACACCCAGTCACTGGTTTATTTTCGAATCAAAGGCACTCCAGCATCCATCTGACCTGAGGGAGACGGGAGCGAATTCCCTAGAGCTGTAGATCCTCACGCAATAGAGTCGTCGCTACGGCAACCGTGTTAAATCCTAAGGCCTGTCCGATTAGGCCTCAATTAGCCGGGGTTTTATTAAGTCTTGTGAACGTCATGTGACTGGCTATGGCCTCTCCACCCCTCCCTCCCCCGCCCATGGTCTATATAATTTATAACTACAGAGAGACACAGCACTGCGAACAGTGTTTGAATTGTGTTTAACTCCTTGGTTTGATTTTTCGATTTGTTGGGACACCCTCTGCTCAAAATGTGCATTTAATATAATTTTTTTTTAAATTCCGAAATTGTCCGTCGACTGATGTATCGGGCATTCGGCTCTGCAGACACAGCATTTGTTGTTTGTGGAAAATCTGCACATGCTGCAAATCCGAATGAAAATGGTGTAAATGCACAAGGCCGGGTCCGACAATGACTCATCTTTTCTATCTCGGCTTCCGCGGGGTCCCTGCTGTAAATTCCCAGCATCCTCTGGCTTTAGTTTTGTACCTAAAATGCCATTGGCTTCCCAAGCGAAGCAACAGTAAATAAAACTAGTGTGGGTGGGTGTGTGTGTATGTGTGTATTGAGTAGATTGGGCCTATATCCTCGAGTTTAGGAGGAGAGGTGATCCCATTGAAACGTATAAGATTCTGAGGGGATTGACAGGGAGGATGTTTCCCCGGGCTGGGGAGTCTAGAATCAGGGGTCACAGTCTCAGAATAAGGGGTCGGCCATTTAGGACTGAGCTGAGGAGGAATTTCTTCACTCAAGAGGGTGGTGAATCTTTGGAATTTCCTGCCCCAGAGAGCTGTGGATGCTGAGTCGTTGAGTATATTCAAGGCTGAGATGATTTTTGAATATTAAGGGAATCAAGGGATCGGGCAGGAAAGTGGAGTTGAGGCCGAAGATCAACCATGATCTTATTGAATGGTGGAGCAGGCTCGAGAGGTCGAATAGCCAACTCCTGCTCCTAATTCTTATGTATAATAATACTAGTGAGAAATGAAGAGCGTTGAGGCTGAGATGAATTCTGAGAACAGAAGAACGAGCTTTGAATGACCAGGCAGTTCTGACAAACCAGCTGGCTCCTTCCCTCGCCCATGCGTAGTGACTTCAGGCATGGACTAGCACCCCCTCTCCCCGACACAAGGGCCCCTCCCAGTCCCCCTGTGGGAAGAGCCTCTTGCCCGTGAGCCAGCCACCTCGCTGGGGGTCAGCGTGCTCTCCCGATCCACGTCGCCGACAGGAATCACTCTCTCCTTCCTCTGCGGGTGCTCAGGGCGCATTCGTCCTCTTTCCGGTCTCATTCTTTCGGGTGGGAAACATTTGCCGCACGTTCATGGCTGGCTTGCTTGAGTTCATCACTGGATCAGCCTGACGCACACTCTTGGGTGGGGGGGGAGTTTTGAAGATTAATTGACTGCAGTGACTTGATGCTCTGAACCTCATTGTTAAGAAATGTCGTCTTGATGGCTATTTTCACACCCCACCCCCCACCACCCCCCAATCCTGTATTGTATCCTTACTAAAGACCAGAACCCAGTTTGAGTTTTCATTACTGATGGTAGGGTTCTGCTCTTGTCCTTCTCTTTCCCCCCCGCCCCACCCCTTCCACTGTTGTGTTCAATAAAGGTCGTGCTTTGCCCCGTAAGGGAAGGTTGGTTACTGTGTTTTGCTGGTGTGGATACCTAATAAAACAGGTTGCTGTGTAACTGTATGTGTATGTGTGGTATTTGAATGCTGGGTTTGTGGTGTGTGCATATGGGACCAGTCCTTTGAGGATGGAAATCGAAAGTCAAACGCCACTTGCATGATCAATCGTCTCCTTCGTGTTTCTTCCCTGTCCTGAAGTTGGCGATTCATTCCGTGGCCGGGTCAGCCTCCAACTCTTTCCCCCACCCCCCACGACCCAAGCGGCCATACTCCACGCCCGTGAGGCTGGACACGTATTATTGTTTTATCACAAGGTCGCTGCCAAACTGATCCTGTTCCCTGCTCCATATTCATACAATCATCGAATCATCTAAATTTATAGCACGGAAGGAGGCCCTTCGGCCCATCGTGTTTGTGCCGGCCGACCAAGAGAACATAAGAACATAAGAAATAGGAGCAGGAGTAGGCCATACGGCCCCTCGAGCCTGCTCCGCCATTTAATACGATCATGGCTGATCCGATCATGGACTCGGATCCACTTCCCTGCCCACTCCCCATAACCTCTTATTCTGTTATCAGTTAAGAAACTGTCCAGCCTAATCCCACCTTCCCGCTCTCGGTCCGTAGCCCTGTAGGTTACGGCACTTCAAGCGCACATCCAAGTACTTTTTAAATGTGGTAAGGGTTTCTGCTTCTACCACCCTTTCAGGCAGTGAGTTCCAGACCCCCACCACCCTCTGGGTGAAGAAAATTCTCCTCATATCCTACCAATGACTTTAAATCTATGCCTCCTCTGGTTGTTGAGGGAAACAGGTCCTTCCTATCCACTCTATCTAGGCTCCCCATAATTATATACACCTCTAAGGTCTCCCGTAAGACTCCTATGTTCCAAGGAAAACAATCCCAGCCTATCCAGCCTTTCCTCATAGCTAAATTTCTCTATTCCTGGCAACCCATTCCAGTCGGGTGTAACGAGTTTGTCTTTACCCTCCTTCGTGGCTCTGGCTACCACCGGGCAGTCTCCAGTACAATAAATGTACGAATGAACCGGGTCTTGTTTCCGTGGGTCAGTGGGTCAGAATGGCTCTCCCTTAATGAGGTGGGTACTTCCTGCAGGGGCTACGAGTAATCCTAGTTTATTAATCACTAAACACCATTGGTTCTCAATAATTCCTTATTATTAATCTCATTTAACACTTACCCTCTATATTTTTACCTAATTTTAGATGGTTAACTAAATGTGGTGACTTGTTTATTCCAGAACGGAGAATTACAGACTACAACAATACTCACAAACCCGTGATAATGAGTACGTTTTTGGGTTGCACTAAAAGCTGAGCGCACTCTCTGACTCTGCTCCCCTCTGTTACCCTCCACCCCTACAACCCCCCGCGATCTCTGTGCTCCACTAATTCTGGCCTCTTGCGCATCCCCTATTTTAATCGCTCCACCACTGGTGGCCGTGCCTTCAGCTGCCTGGGCCCCCAAGCTCGAATTCCCTGCCTAAACCTCTCTGCCTCTCCCTCTTTCAAAAGGCTCCTTAGAACCTACCTCTTGGACCAAGCTTGTTCTTGAAATGACAAACTGATCACAATCCTGGAGACAATTTTTGTTGTATCTGTAAGCACTCTAATAATAACTCCATGAGGTAAGGTATTGTACTTGAACTGGGGTGACCTTAGTCCATTTATTGCAGCTCCTGAGTGAGGGTACAGCACGGTGAGTTCCCTTTTATACCTGGTTACCTGCAGTGTGCAGGTGACCCCTAGGTCTCCACCAGTTGCACCCTCTGGTGGTACAGGCATAATGTATGCAGTGTGAAGATACATCCAGTAGTCTTATGTAACTACATTGAGTGTAGAGGGTATATACTTATGTTATACATACACAACAGTTTTGAGTGCGGAAACCCTCCCAATGCTCTGTACGCAAGTCCCTATTTCACCTCCTTAATGTGCTTGGAAATGAGAGTGCGGCATTGAGAAGGCCAGCTCTAGTTGCTATGGCAGCAGCGGGCTGGGAGAGCAGCAGGTGAGGAACTCAGTCACTTGACCAGCTTGGTTGATTTTGGTGCCCTTTTCCAAGAATACCTACCAGAGGAGGGTGCAGCAGCCAAACCAAGGCCCGGATACTGCAGCGTCACCGACTCTGATCGGCAAAGCCTCCTGGATGGAATGGAGAGAGCAGGAAACTGCTGTGGCAGGAAACTGGCCAAAGATGGGGCTTTGTGGCCCGTGGAGGGGGTTGACACGGAGCGCCATTGTTAATCAGTCGTAAGCCGCGTTGTATATGACACACCCGACAGCGATCTGGGCCTCTGACACACCGCCAGGAGGATTTTGACCCCAACCCACAGTGCCTCCACCCCAAAAACACCGGGGGTAAATGGTTTCTGCCCACCTTCCCCAATTATACATCAGGAAGGCAAATGGAATGTTGGCCTTTATTGCAAAGGGGATAGAGTATAAAAGCAGAGAAGTCCTGCTACAACTGTACAGGGTGTTGGTGTTGGTGAGGCCACACCTGGAATACTGCATACAGTTTTGGTCTCGGTATTTAAGGAGGGATATACTTGCATTGGAGGCTGTTCAGAGAAGGTTCACTAGGTTGATTCCGGAGATGAGGGGGTTGACTTATGAGGAAAGGTTGAGTAGGTTGGGCCTATACACATTCGAGTTCAGAAGAATGAGAGGTGATCTTATCGAAACATATAAGATAATGAGAGGGCTCGACAAATTGGATGCAGAGAGGATATTTCCACTCATAGGGGAAACTAAAACTAGGGGACATAGTCTCAGAATAAGGGGACGCCCATTTAGAATTGAGATGAGAAATTTCTTCTCTCAGAGGGTTGTAAATCTGTGGAATTCTCTGCCTCAGAGAGCTGTGGAGGCTGGGTCATTGAATATATTTAAGGCGGAGATAGACAGATTTTTGAGCAATAAGGGAGTCGAGGGTTATGGGGAGCGGGCGGGGATGTAGAACTGAGTCCATGATCGGATCAGCCATGATCGTATTGAATGGCGGAGCAGGCTCGAGGGGCCGCATGGCCTACTCCTGCTCCTATTTCTTATGTTGTTAAAGTAGACTGGAAACGATGTGGAAATTCCCCCTCCCCACCCTCCCCGGAGACTTTACATCAGGAGCCCTCGGGAAGGTTACATCGTGAGATCACTGCCCTGGTCTGTAAAAGCAGTAATGTCCATTCACAGTCACTGTTGGGCCTGTCGGACACATCATGACTTACGGCTGAATAATGGAGTGCAACAGATCAAAGTAACTCCTTCAATAAGGAGTTCGCTGGTGATGTGGCTGGCAAAGGGATTAAAGGTTATAAATATAAATGAGGTCATTGAGTCGTCCGCGGAAGATGAAGGGAAATGTTATTCTGGAGGAGAATTTACGGTTTTGGCTTCTCTGAAGTTTTCCCTGTGTTTAATCGTCTCTCACGAGGAAATTGAAGTGGCACAGCGATGATACATGGAAACATAGAAAATAGGTGCAGGAGTAGGCCATTCGGCCCTTCGAGCCTGCACCGCCATTCAATATGGTCATGGCTGATCATTCAACTTCAGTACCCCATTCCTGACCTCTCTCCATACCCCTTGATCCCTTTAGCTGTAAGGGCCTCATCTAACTCCCTCTTGAATATATCCAACGAACAGGACTCAACAATTTCTGTGGTAGAGAATTCCACAGGTTCACCACTCTCTGGGTGAAAAAGTTTCTCCTCATCTCGGTCCTAAATGGCTTACCTCTTATCCTTAGACTGTGACCCCTGGTTCTGGACTTCCCCAACATCAGGAACATTCTTCCTGCATCTAACCTGTCCAATCCTGTCAGAATTTTATAGATTCCCTTCTATGAGATCCCCTCTCATTCTTCTAAATTCCAGTGAATAAAAGCCTAGTCAATCCAGTCTTTCTTCATATGTCAGTTCTGCCATCCCAGGAATCAGTTTGGTGAACTTTCGCTGCACTCCCTCAATTGCAAGAATGTCCTTCCTCAGATTAGGAGACCAAAACTGCACACAATACAGCAAAGTGCACAGCGCATACTGGAGGGATTAGGCCTACAGACGTCAGGCTGTGGGTTTACAATGCATCATCATCATAGGCAGTCCCTTGTATCGAGGATGACTTGCTTCCACGCCAATAAAGTGATGAGTTCACAGATGTTTCAATGAAGGACCTAATATTCCAGATCCCGAACTACATCCTGAAGGATGGAAGATGTCTGTGCATGGATTTTTTTAACGTGGGGTGGCCGTTGCACACCAGCCACCACACGGGCTTGACAGAGCTAGGTCTTGGTCCAGTGGCAAGGGTTAACCAGGACGACTGGAGACCAGCTCTGGTGCATGGACCTAGTGCACACACATATCGCAGTGTGGGCTGGGCCCGTGCCGCCCCTGGGCCCTCGCCTCTTCTGGCCCCGAACTCGCGCCTCTCCTGAGCCCCGATCACGTCCCTCTACAATCTCTCGCCGCTCCTTCGCCCCGACCTCGCCGCTCCTGCTGTACCTGCCCACGCTCCAATCACTGACCTGGACCTTCATGACGTCACTCTTCGCTGCTGACCACATTGGTCAGGCCACACCCAGGTGTCCTGTGCTCAACTCCGCCCATCAATTGGCAATTGCGGTGAGCATTGGGTGCAGGGCCACAGGAGTGGTCCCCAATGGAAAGGTGATGCACCTCACGGGAAAGTTAGAGAGGCTTGCGCCCTGGGAAGGATTTAAAGGAGACCTCCACCGTGAGATATGAAGAATGAAACGTTGCCAAGAAGGTACGGCCAGAATATTACTTCAATGTAAGTCGGAAAGCAGGATCAGAGTATGTCGATTTAAATGACTGCAAGGTACATTTAAAAAAAGACATCAGGGCTAGATTTTCCCAGCCTAACACACGATTTATTCACGTTAAAAGTGCTTTTTTGTTCTTAAACTGAATTGCGCAAAATTCCCCAAACCTTAAGAATAGCGTTTTCAAAATATCGCCCAAAAGCGGATCGCCCTGGTGCAACGCGAACAAAGACTGCACCGCCTCAGTTTGGCCGTTCGGCGAACCCGTTTATAGAAGAAAAAACGCACGAGAAAAGCAGGTATTGCAGCTTCAGGAACGTCGCTAAGTTGGAAGACCTGCAAAAAGGGTAAGTTAAAGTTTTTATTGTTTAATTCTTTTGCAGCGATTATTTAGTTAAGGGTCTTGTAAGTGTGTGATTTTTTTTTATTTTTTATTTTTTTTGCAATTTTTATTTGTGTTTTCTTCCCTCCTGGGGCCGGTGTTTTTGCCGTTCATCGGCCTCGGGCTAAAGTTGGCGACATCGCGGTTTTTAGCGCGAATTGCCTGGAACGCCGTTTTTTAAGAACAGGCGTATTTTGTGGCCAAATTTACCCCCTTAAAAAAAATGGCCAAATTTTTATTCTTATTTATTCACTATTTTGTCGTTATTTATCAAGTAACGACAGGCTGGGGAATTTCTAGTCCCCCTAGGGCTTTACTCAAAGAAAGAAAGATTTGCATTTATATAGCGCCTTTCACGACCACCAGATGTCCCAAAACGCTTTACAGCCAATGAAGTACTTTTGGAGTGTAGTCACTGTTGCAATGTGGGAAACGCGGCAGCCAATTTGCGCACAGCAAGCTCCCACAAACAGCAATGTGATAATGACCAGATAATCTGTTTTTGTGATGTTGATTGAGGGCTAAATATTGGCCCCAGGACACCGGGGATAACTCCCCTGCTCTTCTTCAAAATAGTGTCGTGGGATCTTTTACGTCCACCTGAGAGAGCAGACGGGGCCTCGGTTTAACATCTTACCTAAAAAATGGCACCTCCAACAGTGCAGCACTCCACTGGGAGTGTCAACCTATATTTTTGTGCTCAAGTCTCTGGAGTGGGACTTGAACCCACAACCTTCTGACCCAGAGGCGAGGGTGCTGCCCACTGAGCCACAACTGGCACCTGAGTGATTGATGTTTGTAATTGTGGAGTTGGTCGTTGGTCATGTTGTTCTCACTTTACAACTTTTCAAAAAACATCTTCCATTCCGCCCCTTACCTCAGCTCATCCATGCCTTTGTTACCTCTAGACTCGACTATTCCAACGCACTCCTGGCCGGCCTCCCACATTCTACCCTACGTAAACTTGAAGTCATCCAAAACTCGGCTGCCCCGTGTCCTAACTCGCACCAAGTCCCACGCACCCATAACCCCCTGTGCTCGCTGACCTACATTGGCTTTCGGTTAAACAACGCCTTGATTTCAACATTCTCATCCTTGTTTACAAATCCCTCCATGGTCTCGCCCCTCCCTATCTCTGTAATCTCCTCCAGCCCTACAAATCCCCCGAGATGCCTGCGCTCCTCTAATTCTGACCTCTTGAGCATCCCTGATTATAATCACTCAGCCATTGGTGGCCGTGCCTTCAGCTGCCTGGGCCCCAAGCTCTGGAACTCCCTCCCTAAACCTCTCTGCCTCTCTACCTCTCTTCTCACCTCCTTTAAGATGGTCCTCAAAACCCAGTTCTCAACCACTCTAATATCCTTGTCTAACTCGGTGTTAAATTTTGTTTGATAACACTCCTGTGAAGCACCTTGCGACATTTTTCTGTCAAAGGTGCTATATAAATACCACTTGTTGTTGTTTACAGGTTGTTAATTTATTAACTGCTACATTGTAACTTGTTCTTTCTTTGCTTCAGTTTACTCCGATAAAGGCAGAATTGATCTCCCTCTATCTCTGAAATGTTAACCTGTCTGGTCTTTACAGCTGCTGATGCGCTTGCTGTATCCACCAGGGGGCAGCATTGTCTGTGAGCAAAGGTTGTCCTAAAATGCCACCTTGCTTTGAGCTCCAACACTGAGCTGCACAGGCTTTCGTGACATTCATTTATGAGCATTCACTGAAAACTGAGGCAAATTACAAGGTTTGTACCCGATTTTTTGCTGAGAGTGGAGGAAAAAGCCGGCACTTGTGCAATGATAAAGGAGTCGAGACGTGGGATTCAGAAACTGTCGTTCTGCAATGGCCTGTGTTTTTGAAGTTCCTCACTTGCCCCACTGATGTAGATCATCATTTACAGAAACAAGATGAATTGATGGCGTCATAACCCCACCAGCCTAAAGCTGGCGCCCGTTTCCAGTGATTTGTGCCCAGCAGATCAGAGTTATACTGCTTCCTCCGAGCAGCCTTGCGTACTCACGTTGCGCACAACTCGGCTCACCGCTTTTCTGAACGGAAGCAAAGTTTTAAAGTTCGCAGTGGGCTGAGGGGAGCAAGCTTGTAACCCGAGGCTGAATGACAAAACATGATCTTTGCTCAAAACGCCTCCATTCACAGCAGCTGCTTATAGTCTCCCTCTCACTGCGTCAGACTCCAGCTTCACGCGATCTGGCTCTGGAAAGGGCGCAGAGGATGGCCACAAGGTTAATTCCAAGCTCAACACAAAGAACTTCATTTATATAGCGCCTTTCACAACCACTGGGCATTCCAAAGCGCTTTTCAGCCACTGAAGTATTTTTGAAGTGTAGTCACTGTTGTAATGTAGTTTGAAGCTGACAGTAGGCTCCTGAGGTATGGAAAGTGGTCCACGTTGTCCAGGGCCGCGCCGTGGATCTTGGTGACCAGGGGGCAGTGCTGTGAGGCGGGGTCAGGTTGGTGGAGGATCTTTGTCTTACGGATGTTTAGTGTAAGGCCCATGCTTTCGTATGCCTCAGTGAAGATGTTGATGATGGCTTGGGAGTTCAGCCTCTGAACATTCGCAGACGCAAGCGTTGTCCACGGACTGTAGCTTGATATCAGAGGATGGGACGGTCTTGGATCTAGCCTGGAGGCGACGTGGGTTGAACAGGTTCCCATTGGTTCTATAGTTTAGTTCCACTTCAGCGGGGAGCTTGTTGAGCATGAGGTGGAGCATTGCAGCGAGGAAGATCGAGAAGAGCATGCAGAAAACAAGCGGAAGGAGCGTGCGGCAAACCAGTCTCCCCACCCACCCTTTCCCTCAACCACTGTCTGTCCCACCTGTGACAGAGACTGTAATTCCTGTACTGGACTGTTCAGTCACCTGAGAACTCACTTTTAGAGTGGAAGCAAGTCTTCCTTGATGATGATGTAGTTTGAAGCATCTCACTTATCAAGATAGGCTCAAAGAGCCGGATCACTACATTTTAGAGAAGCGTAGCCTTGGGGGTGACTTAATGAAGGTTTAGAAGACGATGAAAAGAATAGATTGTGTTTGTGTTAGCCAGCTTGTTTGAATTAAATAGGTCAGCGAGGACCATGTGGTGACCATTCTATGTTTGCAGATGTAACAACGCGGTTCTTTTCCTATCCCGTACGGTGGATGCTGATTGGCCGAATGCCTTCCAGCGAGAGCTGGACCTGTTTCTGGCTGGGGCGGAGATAAGAACATAAGAAATAGGAGCAGGAGTAGGCTATATGGCCCCTCGAGCCTGCTCCATCATTCAATAAGATCATGTCTGATCCGATCATGAACTCAGCTCCACTTTCCCGGCTGCTCCCCATAACCCTTTATTCCTTTATCGTTTAAGAAGCTGTCTATTTCTGACTTAAATTTATTCAATGTCCCAGCTTCCACAGCTCCCTGAGGCAGCGAATTCCACAGATTTACAACTCACTGGGAGAAGAAATTTTGTCCTCATCTCTGTTTTAAATAGGCGGCCCCTTATTCTAAGATCATGCCCTCTAGTTCGAGTCTCCCCCACCAGTGGAAACATCCTCTCTGCATCTACCTTGTCAAGCCCCCTCATAATCTTATACGTTTCGATAAGATCACCTCTCATTCTTCTGAATTCCAATGAGTAGAGGCCCAACCTACTCGACCTTTCCTCATAAGTCAACCCCCTCATCCCCAGAATCAACCTAGTGAACCTTCACTGAACTGCTTCCAAGGCAAGTATATCCTTTCGTAAATATGGAAACCAAAACTGCACGCAGTATTCCAGGTGTGACCTCACCAATACCTAATATAGCTGTAGTAAGACTTCCCTGCTTTTATACTCCATCCCCTTTGCAATAAAGGCCAAGATATCATTGGCCTTCCTGATCACTTGCTGTGCCTGCATACTATCCTTTTGTGTTTCATGCACAAGTACCCCCAGGTCCCGCTGTACTGCGGCACTTTGCAATCTTTCTCCGTTTAAATAATAACTTGCTCTTTGATTTTTTCTGCCAAAGTGCATGACCTCACACTTTCCGATATTATACTCCATCTGCCCAATTTTTGCCCACTCACTTAGCCTGTCTATGTCCTTTTGCAGATTTTTTGTGTCCTCCTCAAACATTGCTTTTCCTCCCATCTTTGTATCGTCAGCAAACTTGGTTGTGTTACACTCAGTCCCTTCTTCCAAGTCGTTAATATAGATTGTAAATAGTTGGGGTCCCAGTACTGATCCCCGCGGCACCACATTAGTTACTGGTTGCCAACCCGAGAATGAATCATTTATCCCGACTCTCTGTTCTCTGTTAGTTAGCCAATCCTCTATCCACGCTAATATATTACCCTCAACCCCGTGAACTTTTATCTTGTGCAGTAACATTTTATGTGGCACTTTGTCAAATGCCTTCTGGAAGTCCAAATACACCACATCCACTGGTTCCCCTTTATCCACCCTGTTCGTTACATCCTCAAAGAACTGCAGCAAATTTGTCAAACATGACTATAAAAGGCACAGCAGGGAGTCCGGGGCCCAGTGTCGGCGGCAGTCGGGAGCAGCGTCGAGGAGGTGCGTGGAGAGGCCTATAAAAGGCACAGCAGGGAGTCCGGGGCCCAGTGTCGGCGGCAGTCGGGAGCAGTGTCGAGGAGGTGCGTGGAGAGGCCTATAAAAGGCGGGACTTGTGCAGCTACAGGGAGAAGGCAAAAAGAAGTAGAAAGAAATCAAAAGGTGACGTCACAGCCAAGAGGGTAAGTGATTGGCTGGATTGGTGAGTAGTTTTTCTTTTTTCTCTTCTATATCAGTGAGTAACTTTTAACATTGTTGTTGCCAATTTAAGTGTATCTAAGGGTTAAGTCATGGCAGGGGAGCTCGGTCGGGTGTTATGCTCCTCCTGTACCATGTGGGAACTCAGGGACAACACCAGTGTCCCTGACGACTATATCTGCAGGAAGTGTATCCACCTCAAGCTCCTGACGGTCCGTGTTGCGGAGTTGGAGCTGAGGGTGGATTCACTCTGGAGCATCCACGATGCTGAGAATGACGTGAGTATCACGTGTAGCGAGTTGGTCGTACCGCAGGGAAAGGGTCCACAGCCAGATAGGGAATGGAAGACCAACAGGAAGAGCAGTGCAAGGAAGGTAGTGCAGGAGTCCCATGTGGTCATCCCCCTGCAAAACAGATACACTGCTTTGGGTACTGTTGAGGGGTTGACTCATCAGGGGAGGGCAGCAGCAGCCAAGTTCATGGCACCATGGCTGGCTCTGCTGCACAGGAGGGCAGGTAAAAGAGTGGGAGAGCAATAGTGATTGGGGATTCAATGGTGAGGGGAATAGATAGGCGTTTCTGCGGCCGCAACCGAGACTCCAGGATGGTATGTTGCCTCCCTGGTGCAAGGGTCAAGGATGTCTCGGAGCGGGTGCAGGACATTCTAAAAAGGGAGGGAGAACAGCCAGTTGTCGTGGTGCACATTGGTACCAACGACATAGGTAAAAAAAGGGATGAGGTCCTATGAAACGAATTTAAGGAGCTAGGAGCTAAATTAAAAAGTAGGACCTCAAAAGTAGTAATCTTGGGATTGCTACCAGTGCCACGTGATAGTCAGAGTAGGAATCGCAGGATAGCGCAGATGAATACGTGGCTTGAGCAGTGGTGCAGCAGGGAGGGATTCAAATTCCTGGGGCATTGGAACCGGTTCTGGGGGAGGTGGGACCAGTACAAACCGGACGGTCTGCACCTGGGCAGGACCAGAACCAATGTCCTAGGGGGAGTGTTTGCTAGTGCTGTTGGGGAGGATTTAAACTAATATGGCAGGGGGATGGGAACCAATGCAGGGAGACAGAGGGAAACAAAAAGGAGGCAAAAGCAAAAGACAGAAAGGAGATGAGGAAACGTGGAGGGCAGAGAAACCCAAGGCAAAGAACAAAAAGGGCCACTGTACAGCAAAATTCTAAAAGGACAAAGGGTGTTAAAAAAACAAGCCTGAAGGCTTTGTGTCTTAATGCAAGGAGTATCCGCAATAAGGTGGATGAATTAACTGTGCAAATAGATGTTAACAAATATGATGTGATTGGGATTACGGAGACGTGGCTCCAGGATGATCAGGGCTGGGAACTCAACATCCAGGGGTATTCAACATTCAGGAAAGATAGAATAAAAGGAAAAGGAGGTGGGGTAGCATTGCTGGTTAAGGAGCAAATTAAGGCAATAGTTCGGAAGGACATTAGCTTGGATGATGTGGAATCTATATGGGTAGAGCTGCAGAATACCAAAGGGCAAAAAACGTTAGTGGGAGTTGTGTACAGACCTCCAAACAGTAGTAGTGATGTTGGGGAGGGCATCAAACATGAAATTAGGGGTGCGTGCAATAAAGGTGCAGCAGTTATAATGGGTGACTTTAATATGCACATAGATTGGGTTAACCAAACTGGAAGCAATACGGTGGAGGAGGATTTCCTGGAGTGCATAAGGGATGGTTTTTTAGACCAATATGTCGAGGAACCAACTAGGGGGGAGGCCATCTTAGACTGGGTGCTATGTAATGAGAGAGGATTAATTAGCAATCTCGTTGTGCGAGGCCCCTTGGGGAAGAGTGACCATAATATGGTGGAATTCTGCATTAGGATGGAGAATGAAACAGTTAATTCAGAGACCATGGTCCAGAACTTAAAGAAGGGTAACTTTGAAGGTATGAGGCGTGAATTGGCTAGGATAGATTGGCGAATGATACTGAAGGGGTTGACTGTGGATGGGCAATGGCAGACATTTAGAGACCGCATGGATGAACTACAACAATTGTACATTCCTGTCTGGCGTAAAAATAAAAAAGGGAAGGTGGCTCAACCGTGGCTATCAAGGGAAATCAGGGATAGCATTAAAGCCAAGGAAGTGGCATACAAATTGGCCAGAAATAGCAGCGAACTCGGGGACTGGGAGAAATTTAGAACTCAGCAGAGGAGGACAAAGGGTTTGATTAGGGCAGGGAAAATGGAGTACGAGAAGAAGCTTGCAGGGAACATTAAGACGGATTGCAAAAGTTTCTATAGATATGTAAAGAGAAAAAGGTTAGTAAAGACAAATGTAGGTCCCCTGCAGTCAGAATCAGGGGAAGTCATAACGGGGAACAAAGAAATGGCGGACCAATTGAACAAGTACTTTGGTTCGGTATTCACTGAGGAGGACACAAACAACCTTCCGGATATAAAAGGGGTCGGAGGGTCTAGTAAGGAGGAGGAACTGAGGGAAATCCTTATTAGTCGGGAAATTGTGTTGGGGAAATTGATGGGATTGAAGGCCGATAAATCCCCAGAGCCTGATGGACTGCATCCCAGAGTACTTAAGGAGGTGGCCTTGGAAATAGTGAATGCATTGACAGTCATTTTCCAACATTCCATTGACTCTGTATTAGTTCCTATGGAGTGGAGGGTAGCCAATGTAACCCCACTTTTTAAAAAAGGAGGGAGAGAGAAAACAGGGAATTATAGACCGGTCAGCCTGACATCGGTAGTGGGTAAAATGATGGAATCAATTATTAAGGATGTCATAGCAGTGCATTTGGAAAGAGGTAATATGATAGGTCCAAGTCAGCATGGATTTGTGAAAGGGAAATCATGCTTGACAAATCTTCTGGAATTTTTTGAGGATGTTTCCAGTAGAGTGGACAAGGGAGAACCAGTTGATGTGGTATATTTGGACTTTCAGAAGGCTTTCGACAAGGTCCCACACAAGAGATTAATGTGCAAAGTTAAAGCACATGGGATTGGGGGTAGTGTGCTGACATGGATTGAGAACTGGTTGTCAGACAGGAAGCAAAGAGTAGGAGTAAATGGGGACTTTTCAGAATGGCAGGCAGTGACTAGTGGGGTACCGCAAGATTCTGTGCTGGGGCCCCAGCTGTTTACACTGTACATTAATGATTTAGACGAGGGGATTAAATGTAGTATCTCCAAATTTGTGGATGACACTAAGTTGGGTGGCAGTGTGAGCTGCGAGGAGGATGCTATGAGGCTGCAGAGCGACTTGGATAGGTTAGGTGAGTGCATGGCAGATGAAGTATAATGTGGATAAATGTGAGGTTATCCACTTTGGTGGTAAAAACAGAGAGACAGACTATTATCTGAATGGTGACAGATTAGGAAAAGGGGAGGTGCAAAGAGACCTGGGTGTCATGGTACATCAGTCATTGAAGGTTGGCATGCAGGTACAGCAGGCGGTTAAGAAAGCAAATGGCATGTTGGTATTCATAGCGAGGGGATTTGAGTACAGGGGCAGGGAGGTGTTGCTACAATTGTACAGGGCCTTGGTGAGGCCACACCTGGAGTATTGTGTACAGTTTTGGTCTCCTAACCTGAGGAAGGAAATTCTTGCTATTGAGGGAGTGCAGCGAAGGTTCACCAGACTGATTCCCGGGATGGCGGAACTGACCTATCAAGAAAGACTGGATCAACTGGGCTTGTATTCACTGGAGTTCAGAAGAATGAGAGGGGACCTCATAGAAACGTTTAAAATTCTGACGGGGTTAGACAGGTTAGATGCAGGAAGAATGTTCCCAATGTTTGGGAAGTCCAGAACCAGGGGACACAGTCTAAGGATAAGGGGGAAGCCATTTAGGACCGAGATGAGGAGGAATTTCTTCACCCAGAGAGTGGTGAACCTGTGGAATTCTCTACCACAGAAAGTTGTTGAGGCCAATTCACTAAATATATTCAAAAGGGAGTTAGATGAAGTCCTTACTACTAGGGGAATCAAGGGGTATGGTGAGAAAGCAGGAATGGGGTACTGAAATTGCATGTTCAGCCATGAACTCATTGAATGGTGGTGCAGGCTAGAAGGGCCGAATGGCCTACTCCTGCACCTATTTTCAATGTTTCTATGTTTCTATGTTTCCCCTTCATAAATCCATACTGACTCTGCCTGACCGAATTTCTGTAATGTATTTGCTTCATGTAGATCACTTCCTCCTGACTGAGCTTGACCCTCCCGAACTCAGAGGCGGGAAGGCGGCGTGAGGTCTCCAGCGCCCCGCCGCGATCCTCGGGTCAGGTTTTGTGGCGATGTGGAGCAGCACCGCCGGGAAGAGTTGCGCCGGGCGTGCGACGCCCCCTGGTTGTGACACCGGCGCGAGTTTTGAGTCTTGCCCGACCCGTCCGCCCGGAAGTGCGCCCGGCGATGACCGTCGGGGAAACCAGCGCGGTCCCACGATCCCGGTGGCGCGGAGGGAGGTAATGGACTCCATGAGTAAGTGCGAGAGTTTGTTGTTTTAATGTTTTGTGCGATTTGTGTTGTGGTGGCGTGGGCAATGTTTTCAGAATGTTTTTATGGGTCTTTTTTAGGTTCTTCCTCCCCTCCCCTTCCCCATGCACCCCTCCCCCGCCGGTGTCTCTGGGAGTGCTCCCGGCCCGACTCTTTAGCTCGGGAGTTTCCCAACCTTGAGCCCCAGAGAGGTGTACAACGCCTCCCTTAGCGCTGCACCCACTGACGCAGGGCCCAGCTGTCCAAACTTACCCACTGAGGCCCAAACTATTCCTGGCCACTAACTTGCTCGCCCTGCTGCCATTATCGCCCCAAAAACATCAACGCCTAAACTCCAGCCTGAGATTTCTTAAAGGGGCCATACCCTTCCTCTTAAAGGTGAGGTTTCTTCAAGGGACCATTGCATTCCTCTTAAAGGTGAGATTTCTTTAAGGGGCCATACCCATCCTCTTAAAGGTGAGGTTTCTTAAAGGGACCATAGCCTTCCTCTTAAAGGTGAGGTTTCTTAAAGGGGCCATACCCTTCCTCTTAAAGGTGAGGTTTCTTCAAGGGACCATTGCATTCCTCTTAAAGGTGAGGTTTCTTTAAGGGACCATAGCCTTCCTCTTAAAGGTGAGGTTTCTTTAAGGGGCCTTACCCTTCCTCTTAAAGGTGAGGTTTCTTTAAGGGGCCATACCCTTCCTCTTAAAGGTGAGGTTTCTTTAAGGGGCCATATATATATATCTTTAAGGGATCACAGCCCTCTATCACCCTGCTACACTATCTATCTATCTGTAAATATATATAAAACTCTGCTTACTGACACACAATGAGTTCTTGACAGGCTCATGTTTTAGAAAGAAAGACATTTCTCCTCAAATCCCCTTCTACCAATTACTTTAAATTTATGCCGCCTGGTTGTTGACCGCTCTACTAAGAGAAATAGGTCCTTCCTATCCACTCTATCTAGGCCCCTCATAATTTTATACACCTCAATAAGGTCTCCCCCCAGTCTCCTCTGTTCCAAGGAAAACAACCCCAGCCTATTGAATCTTTCCTCATAGCTAAATTTCTCCAGTCCAGGCAACATCCTTGTAAATCTCCTCTGTACCCTCTCTAGTGCAATCATATCTTTCCTGTAATGCGGTGACCAGAACTGCATGCAATACTCTAGCTGTGGCCTAACTAGTGTTTTATACAGTTCAAGCATAGCCTCCCTGCTCTTGTATTCTATGCCTCGGCTAATAAAGGCAAATATTCCGTATGCCTTCTTAACCACCTTATCTACCTGGCCTGCTACCTTCAGGGATCAATGGACCTGCACTCCAAGGTCCCTTTGTTCCTCTACACTTCTCAGTGTCCTACCATTTAATATATATACCCTTGTCCTGTTAGCCCTCCCCAAATGCATTACCTCACACTTCTCTGGATTAAATTCCATTTGCCACTGTTCTGCCCACCTGACCAGTTGATTGATATCTTCCTGCAGTCCGCAGCTTTCTTCTTCATTATCAACCACAGAGCCGATTTTAGTATCATCTGCAAACGTCTTAATCATACCCCCTACATTCAAGTCTAATGTAACTGCTGGTGTAAATACAATAAAAGGATCATGTGACAGGGTCACATGACAAGTTCCTGTAGCGCCATCTTGTGTATGTTTGTGACGGTCCATCCCTGATTGTCCTCCGTTTGATACAACTGAGCATCTCGCTGGGCCACTTCGAAAGCAGTTAGATGTTAATCACGTTGGTGTGTGACTGGAGTCACAGATCAAAAGAAAGAACAACCTCAAGGTGTCTCAAAACACTTTACAGCCAGTTAAGTGCTTTGTAATGTAGGAATTGTAGCAGGTGATTTGTGCACAGCAAGATCCAGCAACTAGCTGTGAAGATAATGACTATTCAAATTGTGCCATGGGGTCTTTTACGTTGACCCAAGAGGGAAGTGGAGACCTCAGTTTAATGTCTCATCCAAAAGGTGGCACCTCCGACAGTGCAGCACTCCCTCAGTACTGCACTGGAGTGTAGCCTCGATCTTGTGTCTAAGTCCCTGGAGCAGGAATTGAACCCACAACCTTCTGGCTCAGAGGGCAGAAGTACTACCCACTGAGCCACGGCTGGCACATGTCGACAAGGCCGGGTAAGGACGGCAGGTATCCTTCCCAAAGGGACATTAGTGAACCAGTTGGGGTTTTATAACAATCAGACAGCTTCATTCCTGTCAATAAAGGGTTGACCATTTAGGACGGCGATGAGGAGAACTTTTTTCACTCAGAGGGTGGTGAATCTTCGGAATTCTCTACCCCAGAGAGCTGTGGAGTTGAGTATATTCAAGATCTCCTCTGTACCCTCTCTAGTGCAATCACATCTTTCCTGTAACGTGGTGACCAGAACTGCACGCAGTACTCTAGCTGTGGCCTAACTGTTTTATACAGTTCAAGCATAACCCCCCCTGCTCTTGTATTCTATGCCTTGGCTAATAAAGGCAAGCATTCCGTATGCCTTCTTAACCACCTTAGCGTTAGCTTTTAGGGCACTAAGGAAATCGGGCGGGAAAGTGGAGTTGAGGTCGGAGATCAGCTATGACCTCATTGAATGGCGGAGCAGATTCTAGGGGCCCAATGGCCGACTCCTGCTCCTAATTTTTATATTCATAATCACTGATACCAGCTTTTTACTTCCAGTTTTTTAAAAAACTGAATTAAAATTATCAAACTGCCCATGGTGCGATGTGACCTCACGTTTTCTGGATTTCCAGTCCAGTAACATAGAAACATAGAAACATAGAAAATAGGTGCAGGAGTAGGCCATTTGGCCCTTCGAGCCTGCACCACCATTCAATATGATCATGGCTGATCATGCAACTTCAGTACCCCATTCCTGCTTTCTCTCCATACCCCTTGATCCCTTTAGCAGTAAGGGCCACATCTAACTCCCTTTTGAATATATCCAACGAACTGGCCTCAACAACTTTCTGTGGTAGAGAATTCCACAGGTTCACCACTCTCTGGGTGAAGCAGTTTCTCCTCATCTCGGTCCTAAATGGCTTACCCCTTATCCTTAGACTGTGACCCCTGGTTCTGGACTTCCCCAACATCGGGAACATTCTTCCTGCATCTAATCTGTCCAATCCCGTCAGAATTTTATATGTTTCTATGAGATCCCCTCTCATTCTTCTAAATTCCAGTGAATATAAGCCTAGTTGATCCAGTCTTTCTTCATATGTCAGTCCTGCCATCCTGGGAATCAGTCTGGTGAACCTTCGCTGCACTCCCTCAATAGCAAGAATGTCCTTCCTCAGATTAGGAGACCAAAACTGTACACAATATTCAACATAACATAACCATGGTCCGTGCAATTCCCTCAAACAGCAGTAACTGTGGCAATGTACTTCTGCAGTTGCTCTCCCATCCCTCGGTTGTAGGCAAGACATTTGTAGCCACTCTCAGTATCTCATTTTACTGTGGGGGGGGGGGGGGGGCATAGAGCTCCCTCTAGTGGACTACTGTGGTAATACAACTCCGCATGTAAATGTAATAAAAGATCATGTGACAAGATCGCATGACATGTTCCTGTGGCGCCATCTTGTGTGCAGTGTGCTTAGTGAGGTCATAACGAATGTATCACAGTGGGTCACACACAGCTCATCACGTGCACATTGTGGGACCAATTTTAACCTAATTCACCCGGCGGGAGGCTGATCAGATCGCGTGCAATACTGGCTTCACAGCCTCCCTTATTGTTACTCTCCATTAAAGTCACTGGGCAGTAATATTTGGCAGGGTTTTCCGTCTGTGCGACGGCAATCTTCCGCAGTTGCAGCAAGTTACATTGTATGCTGCACTTGACTGCCCCCAGTTAGTGCCTGTGAGGTACTGCAGCATTTGAACTTTCACCTTCTCTTCCGTCAGTAACTGGACATTCCACGTGTAGTGGAGCTGTTCCTCCCACTGCTCCCTGACCTGTGCTAAGTCCTTGCCAGTGATTTCCAATCCGCAGTAGTTTGCTTTTGATTGATTTACATCTGTTCTGTTTTACATCTCAGCATTCTTGATATCGAGCTGAGGTCCGAGGCGGTGTTTCTCAACCGGGCCAAGATTGGGAAGCGTTTCTTCTCGCTCAAGCACTCAGACTTGGCTTCCATAAGTTCCTGGTGACTCGCACACGGGCAATGGCTCAGCCCTGCACATCAGTTTGGTTCTGTTCTCGGAATCTGTAGCTAAGTTACCTCGCCCCTCCCTATCACTGTCTGTGCCTCCAGCCCTACAACTCTCCCAGATCTCTGCGCTCCTCTAATTCTGGCCTCGTGAGCATCCCTGACTTTAATCGCTCCACCATTGGTGGCCATGCGTTCAACTGTCTCTCTAAACCTCTCCACCTCTCTCTCCTCCTTTAAGAAGCTCCTTAAAACCTAGCTCTTTGACCAAGCTTTTGGTCACCTGCCCTAACGTCTTCTTATGCCACTCGGTGTCAAATTTTGTCTGATAACGCTCCTGTGAAGCGCCGTGGGATGTTTTACTACGTTAAAGGCGCTATATAAATGTAAGTTGTTGTTAGTTGCTTCGAATTAGCAATTACTCGAGGCTCGTTACAGAGGCCTAATTTGGTCCATTCAGTGGTTGGATCCTGGGGCCTACCTGCTCTGTATGGCTCAGGTTAAGTGGGCTCAAGTTGCTACGCTGTTGCTGGTGGGGGGTGTCGGGGGGGGTTGGGGGAGTAGGGCGCGGAGGGCGGAGGGGTCGGGGGAGGGCAAGGGCGGAGGGGCGGTGGGGGGGAGGGGGGTGGTCGGGGAAGGGGGTTGGAGGAAGAGGGGGGGAACTTAGCCTTTCAAAACAGTTGGGAGAGGTGGTGGCAGCTTTGAAATAGTGCATCAGGGTACTGTGAGAATTTCAGCAGGAAGCAGAAGGATGGATAGATTCCTCTATTAACCTATTGTGAGAATACTCAGACAGGAATTGGAAATGGAACTGAAGCTTAAGAGAGCCATTTTTTTCTGCACCTTCATAGCCCCGACAACAACTTATATGTATATAGAAACATAGAAAATAGGTGCAGGAGTAGGCCATTCGGCCCTTGGAGCCTGCACCACCATTCAATATGATCATGGCTGATCATTCACTTCAGTACCCCTTTCCTGCTTTCTCTCCATACCCCTTGATCCCTTTAGCCGTAAGGGCCATATCTAACTCCCTCTTGAATATATCCAACAAACTGGCCTCAACAAATCTCTGCGGTAGAGAATTCTACAGGTTAACAACTCTCTGAGTGAAGAAGTTTCTCCTCATCTCGGTCCTAAATGGCTTACCCCATATCATTAGACTGTGTCCCCGGGTTCTGGACTTCCCCAACATCGGGAACATTCTTCCTGCATCTAACCTGTCCAAAACGTCAGATTTTTATATGTTTCTATGAGATCCCCTCTCATCCTTCTAAACTCCAGTGAATACAGGCCCAGTCGATCCAGTCTCTCCTCCTGTGTCAGTCCTGCTATCCCGGGAATCAGTCTGGTAAACCTT
Source organism: Pristiophorus japonicus (assembly GCF_044704955.1). NCBI lineage: Eukaryota > Metazoa > Chordata > Chondrichthyes > Pristiophoridae > Pristiophorus > Pristiophorus japonicus. The sequence continues at coordinate 45,897,725 of NC_091998.1, forward strand.
CGCTGCACTCCCTCAATAGCAAGAACGTCAGTCCTCATTAGGAGATCAAACTGAACACAATATTCCAGGTGAGGCCTCATCAAGGCCCTGTACAACTGCAGTAAGACCTCTCTGCTCCTATACTCAAAACCCCTAGCTATGAAGGCCAACATGCCATTTGCCTTCTTCACCGCCTGCTGTACCTGCATGCCAACCTTCAATGACTGATGTACCATGACACCCAGGTCTCGTTGCACCTCCCCTTTTCCTAATCTGCCGCCATTCAGATAATATTCTGCCTTCGTGTTTTTGCCACCAAAGTGGATAACCTCACACTTATCCACATTATACTGCATCTGCTATGCATTTACCCACTCACCTAACCTGTCCAAGTCACCCTGCAGCCTCTTAGCATCCTCCTCACAGCTCACACCGCCACCCAGCTTAGTGTCATCTGCAAACCTGCAGATATTACACTCAATTCCTTCATCTAAATCATTGATGTATATTGTAAATAGCTGGGATCCCAGCACTGAGCCCTGCGGCACCCCACTAGTCACTGCCTGCCATTCTGAAAAGGACCTGTTTATCCCGACTCTCTGCTCCTGTCTACCAACCAGTTCTCTATCCACGTCAGTACATTACCCCCAATATCATTTGCTTTAATTTTGCACACCAATCTCTTGTGTGGGACCTTGTCAAAAGCCCTTTGAAAGTCCAAATACACCACATCCACTGGTTCTCCCTTGTCCACTCTACTAGTTACATCCTCAAAAAATTCTAGAAGATTTGTCAAGCATGATTTCCCTTTCATAAATCCATGCTGACTTGGACCGATCCAGTCACTGCTTTCCAAATGCATCGCTATTTCATCTTTAATAATTGATTCCAACATTTTCCCCACTACTGATTTCAGGCTAACCGGTCTATAATTACCCATTTTCTCTCTCCCTCCTTTTTTAAAAGAGGTGCTACTCTCCAGTCCATAGAAACTGATCCAGAGTCAATAGACTGTTGGAAAATGATCACCAATGCATCACTATTTCTAGGGCCACTTCCTTAAGTACACTGGGATGCAGACTATCAGGCTCTGGGGATCTATCAGCCTTCAATCCCATCAATTTCCCTAACACAATTTCCTGATTAATAAGGATTTCCTTCAGTTCTTCCTTCTCACGAGACCCTCGGTCCCCTAGTATTTCCGGAAGGTTATTTGTGTCTTCCTTCGTGAAGACAGAACCAAAGTATTTGCTCAACTGGTCTGCCATTTCTTTGTTCCCTATTATAAATTCACCTGATTTTGACTGCAAGGAACTTATGTTTGTCTTCACTAATCTTTTTCTCTTCACATATCTATAGAAGCTTTTGCAGTCAGTTTTTATGTTCCTAGCAAACTTCCTCTCATACTCTATTTCCCCCGTCCCAATTAAACCCTTTGTCCTCCTCTGCTGAATTCTAAATTTCTCCCAGTCCTCAGGTTTCCTGCTTTTTCTGGCCAATTTATATGCCTCTTCCTTGGATTTAACACTATCCTTAATTTCCCTTGTTAGCCACGGTTGAGCCACCTTCTCCGTTTTATTTTTACTCCCGACAGGGAGGTACAATTTTTGAAGTTCATCCATGTGATGTTTAAATGTTTTCCATTGCCTATCCAACGTCAACCCTTTAATGTGCCATTAATGTAGTAAAATGTCCAAAGGCGCTTCACAGGAGTGTTATAACACATAAATTTGACACCGAGCCATATAAGAAGAAATTACGGCAGATGACCAAAAGCAGGGTCAAAGAGGTAGGTTTTAAGGAGCGTCTTGCAGGAGGAAAGAGAGGCGAGGTTTAGAGAGGGAGTTTCACAAGAACACAAAAAATAGGAGCAGGAGTAGGTCATTTGACCCCTTGAGCCTGCTCTGCCATTTAATAAGATCATGGACCCAGCTCCACTTCCCTGCCCACACCCCATAACCCTTTATTCCCTTATCGCTCAAAAATCTGTCGATCTCCACCTTAAATATATTCAATGACCCAGCCTCCACAGCTCTCTAGGGCAGAGAATTCCACAGATTTACAACCCTCAGAGAAGAAATTCCTCCTCATCTCAGTTTTAAATGTGTGGCCCCTCATTCTGAGACTATGCCCCCTAGTTTTAGTTTCCCCTATGAGTGGAAATATCCTCTCTGCAACCACCTTGTCAAGCCCCCTCATTATCTTATATGTTTCAATAAGATCACCTCTCATTCTTCTGAACTCCAGTGTGTATAGTCCCAACCTACTCAACCTTTCCTCATAAGTCAACCCCCTCATCTCCGGAATCAAACTCGTGAACCTTCTCTGAACAGCCTCCAATACAAGTATATCCTTCCTTAAATACAGAGAGCAAAACTGCACGCCGTACTCCAGGTGTGGCCTCACTAATACCATGTACAGTTGTAGCAAGACTTCTCTGCTTTTATACTCCATTCCATTTGCAATAAAGGTCAACATTCCATTTGCCTTCCTGATTACTTGCTGTACCTGCATACCTGTGTTTCATGCACAAGGACCCCCAGGACCGTCTGTACTGAAGCACTTGCAATTTTTCTCCATTTAAATTATAATTTGCTTTTCCATTTTTTTCTGTCAAAGTGGATAACCTCACATTTTCCTACATTATACTCCATCTGCCAAATTTTTGCCCACTCACTTAGCCTATCTATATCCTTTTGCAGATTTTTTGTGTCCTCACAACTTGCTTTCCCACCCATCTTTGTATCATCAGCAAACTTGGCTACATTGCACTCGGTCCCTTCATTCAAGTCATTAATATAGATTGTAAATAGTTGAGGTCCCTGCACTGATCCCTGCGGCACCCCACTAGTTACTGATTGCCAACCGGAAAATGACCCATTTATCCCGACTCTCTGTTTTCCGTTAGTTAGCCAATCCTCAATCCATGCTAATATATTACCCCCAACCCCATGAACTTTTATCTTGTGCAGTAACCTTTTATGTGGCACCTTATCAAATGCCTTCTGGAAATCCAAATACACCACATCCATTGGTTCCCTCCTATCCACCCTGCTCGTTACATCCTCAAAGATCTCCAGCAAATTTGTCTAACATGATTTCCCTTTCATAAAACCATGCTGACTCTGCTTGATTGAATTATGTACTTTCAAATGTCCTGCTACTACTTCCTTAATAATAGACTCTAGCATTTTCCCAACGACAGATGTTAGGCTAACTGGTCTATAGTTTCCTGCTTTCTGTCTGCCTCCTTTTTCAAACAGGGGCGTTAAACTTGCAGTTTTCCAATCTCCTGGGATCCCCCCAGAATCCAGCGAATTTTGGTAGATTGCAATCAATGCATCTACTATCTCTGCAGCCACTTCTTTTAAGACCCTAGGATGCAGGCCATCAGGTCCAGGGGACTTGTCGGCCTTTAGTCTAATTATTTTACCGAGTACTACTTCTTTAGTAATAGTGATTGTATTAAGTTGCTCCCTCCCTGTAGCCCCTTGATTATCCACTATTGGAATGTTTTTAGTGTCTTCTACTGTGAAGACCGATACAAAATATTTGTTCAAAGTCTGCCATTTCCCTGTTCCCCATTATTAATTCCCCAGTCTCATCCTCTCGGGGACCAACATTTACTTTAGCCACTCTTTTCCTTTTTATATACCTGTAGAAACTCTTACTATCTGTTTTTATATTTTGTGCTAGTTTATTTTCATAATCTATCTTCCCTCTCATTATTTTTTTAGTGGTTCTTTGCTGGCTTTTAAAAGTTTCCCAATCCTCAGGCCTCCCACTAGTCTTGGCCACATTGTATGCCCTTGTTTTCAATTTGATACCATCCCCTATTTCCTTAGTTAGCCACGGATGGTTATCCCTTCTCCTACAGCCTTTCCCTCTCATTAGGATATATTTTTGTTGCGAGTTATGAAATATCTCCTTAAATGTCTGCCACTGCTCATTAACCATCCCACACTTTAATCTATTTTCCCAGTCTACTTTAACCAACTCTGCCTTCATACCTTTGTAGTCTCCTTTATTTAAGCTTAGACTGGTTAGAGATCCAACTTTCTCACCCCCCCCCAACTGAATTTGAAATTCAACCATGTTATGATCACTCATTCCTAGAGGATCCTTTACGAGGAGATTGTTTATTAATCCTGCCTCATTGCACAGTACCAGATCTAAGATAGCCTGCTCCCTGGTTGGTTCCATAACGTACTGTTCAAAGAAACTATCCTGGATACACACTATGAACTCTTCCTCAAGGCTACCTTGGACAATTTGCTTGGTCCAATCAATATGAAAGTTAAAATCACCCATGATTATTGCCGTTGCTTTTTTACAAGCCTCCATTATTTCTTGATTTATACTCCGTCCAACAGTGTAGCTACTGTTAGGGAGCCTATAGACTATGCCCACCAGCGACTTTTTCCCCTTATTATTGCTCATCTCCACCCAAACTGATTCAACATCTTGATCTTATGAGCCAATATAGTTTCTCACTAACGCACTGATCTCGTTCTTTATTAACAGAGCTACCCCACCTCCTTTTCCTTTCTGTCTGTCCTTCCGAATTGTCAAATATTTAGTTCCCAGCCTTGGTCACCTTGCAACCACGTCTCTGTAATGGCTATCAGATCATACCCATTTGTTTCTATTTGTGCCGTCAACTCATCTATTTTGTTACTAATGCTGCATGCATTTAGACAGAGAGCTTTTAAATTTGTTTTTCTTACCATTTTTTCCTGCTTTGACCCCACTTCCTGATTCACTTTTATGGTTATATATTTATAGAGCGCCTTTCACAACCACGAGACGTCCCAAAGCGCTTCACAGCCAATGAAATACTTTTGACGTGTAGTCACTGTTGCAATGTGGGAAACACGGCAACCAATTTGCGCACAGCAAGCTCCCACAAACAGCAATGTAATAATGACCAGATAATGTGTTTTTGTTATGTTGATTGAGGGATTAAATATTGGTTCGAGGGACACCGGGGATAATTCCCCAGCTCTTCTTCGAAATACTGCCATGGGATCTTTTGCATCCACCTGAGAGAGCAGACGGAGCCTCGGTTTAACATCTCATCCGAAAAATGGCACCTCCGACAGAGTGGCGCTCCCTGAGCACTGCACTGGGAGTGTCAGCCTAGATTTATGTGCTCAAGTCTCTGGAGTGGGGCTTGAACCCACAGCCTTCTGACTCAGAGGCGAGGGTGCTGCCCACTGAGCCACGGCTGACACTGAAACATTGTATGGGGGAGCGGGAGGCACAGCAATATATCTTGCTATACCAGACATGTCGGCTTGTTTTATTATTGAGCAGATCTGTCTGTATCTCCATCTAATGTGAGGAGGCAATGTGGCCCTGGTTCCGCACTTAGGCCGATAGATGCTGTGCACTGCGACATAATCAATATCATTGCAGTCCTGATTTTCTCGATGAATCTCAGAATCCTGACGAGTTTTGGAATTATCCCAACATCTGGAATGATCGGCAATTAATGACTAGCATCTGGCAGTAAACAAACTCCAATGGTCAGTTTAATGGCTAGTTTGCAACAAACAGGTAAGTTTAATAGTGAGCTTTCGGTTATTAACTTATTCTTTTAGCGAGTCAACAAATGTCTTCGTCTCCAGTTGTGACAACCCAATTAGAAATTAATCCAGCTTATGCTTCCACATCACATTTCCCAGTGATTCAAACGAGACGAGCCAACAGAACATGTTCCAGCAATCTGTAAGAAGCTGTGTCGAGAGGGACTGGGTTCAATCAGCTTGGAAAGGAAAACTTGCATTTACATAGCACCTTCTCCCATCTCAGACAGGGCTCTGAACCCTTCAGGCATGACGGATTGCTTTTGATAGTGTAGCACTGATAGTGTAACACTGAGAGTGTAGCTGTGATAGTGTAGCACTGTGATAGTGTAGCACTGTGATAGTGTAGCACTGATAGTGTAGCTGTGACAGTGTAGCACTGTGATCGTGTAGCACTGTGATAGTGTAGCACTGTGATAGTGTAGCACTGTGATAGTGTAGCACTGATAATGTAGCACCAATAGATAAGCACTGATAGTATAGCACTGTGATAATGTAGCACTGATAGTGTAGCACTGTGATAGTGTAGCACTGATAGTGTAGCACTGTGATAATGTAGCACTGATAGTGTAGCACTGTGATAGTGTAGCACTGATAGTGTAGCACTGTGATAATGTAGCACTGATAGTGTAGCACTGATAGTGTAGCACTGTGATAATGTAGCACCAATAGATAAGCACTGATAGTATAGCACTGTGATAATGTAGCACTGATAGTGTAGCACTGTGATAGTGTAGCACTGATAGTGTAGCACTGTGATAATGTAGCACTGATAGTGTAGCACTGTGATAGTGTAGCACTGATAGTGTAGCACTGTGATAATGTAGCACTGATAGTGTAGCACTGATAGTGTAGCACTGTGATAATGTAGCACTGATAGTGTAGCACTGATAGTGTAGCACTGTGATAATGTAGCACTGATAGTGTAGCACTGTGATAGTGTAGCACTGTGATAGTAAAGCACTGTGATAGTGTAGCACTGATAGTGTAGCACCAATAAATAAGCACTGATACTATAGCACTGTGATCGTGTAGCACTGTGATAGTGTAGCACTGATAGTGTAACACTGATATTGTCGCACGGATAGTTCAGCACTGTGATAGTGTAGCACTGTGATAGTGTAGCACTGATAGTGTAGCACTGTGATAGTGTAGCACTGATAGTGTAGCACTGTGATAGTGCAGTACTGTGATAGTGTTGCATTGAAATTGTTGCACTGTGATAGTGTAGCACTCATAGTATAGCACTGTGATAGAGTAGCTGTGATAAAGTAGCACTGTGATAGAGTAGCTGTGTTAGTGTAGCACTGTGATAGTGTAGCATTGTGATAGTGTAGCACTGTGATAGTGTAGCACTGATAGTTTAGCACTGTGATAGTGCAGTACTGTGATAGTGTTGCATTGAAATTGTTGCACTGTGATAGTGCAGCACTCATAGTATAGCACTGTGATAGAGTAGCTGTGATAGTGTAGCACTGTGATAGTGTAGCATTGTGATAGTGTAGCACTGTGGTTGTGTAGCACTGTGATAGTGTAGCATTGAAAGAGTAGCACTGTGATAGTGAAGCACTATGATAGTGTAGCACTGTGATAGTATAGCACTGTGATAGTGTAGCATTGAAAGAGTAGCACTGTGATAGTGAAGCACTATGATAGTGTAGCACTGTGATAGTATAGCACTGTGAGAGTGTAGCATTGAAAGAGTAGCACTGTGATAGTGTAGCACTGTGATAGTGTAGCACTGATAGTGTAGCACTGTCATAGTGTAGCGCTGATAGAGTAGCTGTGATAGTGTAGCACTATGATAGTGTAGCACTGATAGTGTAGCACTGAAAGTGTAACACTGTGATAGTGTAGTATTGTGATAGTGTAGCACTAATAGTGTAGCACTGTGATAGTGTAGTACTGAGATAGTGTTGCATTGAAATTGTTGCACTGTGATAGTGTAGCATTGATAGTGTAACACTGATAGTGTAGCTGTGATAGAGCAGCTGTGATAGTGTAGCACTGATAGTGTAGCACTGTGATAGAGTAGCTTTGATAGTATAGCACTGTGATGGAGTAGCTGTGATAGTGTAGCAGTGTGATAGTATAGCACTGTGATAGTGTAGCACTGATAGTGTAGCACTGTGATAGTGTACCATTGCTAGTGTAGCACTGTGATAGTGTACCATTGCTAGTGTAGCAGTGTGATGGAGTAGCTGTGATAGTGTAACACTCTGATAGTGTAGCACTGATAGTGTAGCACTGTGATAGACTAGCTGTGATAGTGTAGCACTGTGATAGACTAGCTGTGATAGTGTAGCACTGTGATAATATAGCACTGATAATGTAGCACTGTAATTTTGTAGCATTGTGATAGTGTAGCACTGATAGTGTAGCACTGTGATAGTGTAGCACTGATAGTGTAGCACTGTGATAGTGTAGCACCGATAATGTAGCACTGTGATAGTGTAGCACTGTGATAATGTTGCACTGATAGTGTGTCACTGTGATAATATAGCACTGATAGTGTAGCACTGTGATAGTGTAGCTGTGACAGTGTAGCACTGTGATAGTATAGCACTATGATAGTGTAGCACTGATAGTATAGCACTAATAGTGTACCACTGATAATGTAACACTGATAGTGTAGCATTGATAGTGTTGCACTGCTAGTGTAGCACTGTGATAACGTCGCACTGTCATAGTGATAATCTAGCATCTCTCAGTAGATTATAAACTCAAGTTTCAATTTGTTATACATGGGGCTATTGAATACAAAAACAAGGAAGTCATGCTAAACCGTTCTAACAAACTGGTTAGGCCTGAAAAGAAAGAGGCATTTAAATACATGTAAGTGCACCTGGCATGTAAATCAAAATAAGGTGAAGCTGCTCTGAATAAATTTGAATCTGTATAATTACAAAGCAAACACAATGCTTCTGTACATGTGGATGATTCATGATAGATATTGTCTTTTCAGAGAGGTTCAAAGCAGCAAATACTGATTTTTAATAACTTGGAATTATCTGTTTTGCTTGGATAAAGATTTTGTATTAAAACGATTTTGTAATTAAATTGCACAAGATTACTCAGACCATGAATAGAATACACAATCGTAGGCTACATTCTGCTTTTACATGGAACTTTCAGTGACACTGTTTCACACTTGGGCAGAGTTACCAGTTCTTGGATTCCAGTTGTGATTCAGTCTTTGGCACTCTCGCCTCTGAGTCAGAAGGTTGTGGGCTCAGAGACTTGAGCAGATAATCTAGGCTGATGCTCCAGTGCAGTACTGAGGAGTGCTGCACTGTCGGAGGTGCCGCTTTTCTGATGCGGTATTTAACTGGATAAGTATCTGAAGGAAAATCATTTGCAGAGCTACGGGGAAAGGGCGGGAGAGTGGGACTAGCTGAGAGTCGGCACGGGCTCGACGGACCGAATGGCCACCTTCCGTGCTGTAACCGTTCTAGGATTCTATAACTGAGGCCCTGTCTGCCCTCTCGGGCACTATTCGAAGAAGAGTTCTCCCGGTGCCGTGGCCAACATTTACCCCTCAACCACCACCGAAAGCAGATGCTCTGGTCGATGATTTAATTGCTGTTTGTGGGAGCTTGCTGTGCACAAATTGGTTGCTGCGTTTCTGACATTACTGACACTAGAAACACTGGTCTCGGTATGGGGTGACACGCTAAATCTATTTATGAAGGTTTCCCTGCTTGGTGTTTCTCGACAAACTACCGACATGTTTAAGAGGTGCTTTGCTATCATCAGATTTGTACCCAAATTTCAGAGATTAAATTTATCCCACAACGAACATCACTAAAACAAACTATCTGGTCATTCTCACGTTGTTGTTTGTGGAAGCTTGCTGTGCGCAAATTGGCTGCCGCGTTTCCCTCATTACAACAGTGACTCATTCCAAAAGTGCTTCATTGGCTGTAAAGCGCTTTGGGACATCCTGAGGTTGGGAAATGTAAGTCTTTCTTTCAAGCCTTGGATGCATCAGGTAACTAATTCTATTTTTGGTTTGGATTTCCTCCCCCACACCTTTTCTTGAGTCTTGAAGTGCCATCCTGGGATTGATAGGCTCCCTGATCATGGGTTTCTGACATTGCTCCCCTGACTTCATAGAATCACACAAACTTACAGCACGGAAGGAGGCCATTCGGCCCATCGTGTCCGCACCGGCCGACAAAGAGCCATCCAGCCGAATCCCACTTTTCAGCTCTTGGTCCGTAGCCCTATAGGTTACGGTACTTCAAGTATATATCCAAGTACTTTTAAATCCAATGAGGGTTTCTGCCTCTACCACCCTTTCAGGCAGTGAGTTCCAGACTCCCACCACCCTCTGGATGGAAAAAATTCCCCTCAAATCCCCTCTAAACCTGCTACCAATTACTTTAAATCTATGCCCCCTGGTTGTTAACCCCTCTGCTAAGAGAAATAGGTCCGTCCTATCCACTCTAGGCCCCTCATAAATTTATTCAGCTCAATTAGGTCTCCCCTCAGCCTCCTCTGTTCCAAAGAAAACAACCCCAGCCAATCCAATCTTTCCTCATCGCTAAAACTCTCCAGTACAGGCAACATCCTCGTAAATCTCCTCTACACCCTCTCGAGTGCAATTACATCTTTCCTGTAATGTGGTGACCAGGACTTAAGTGAGAGTGGCTGGTCTGATGACCTGCAATGGTTTGTACACCTTGGAATATAGAAGGTTACGGGGTGATGTGATTGAGGTTTTTAGGATTTTGAACGGGATTGAGAGGATAGACAGAGAGAAACAATTCCAGCTGGTGGGGGGAGTGTCAGACAAGAGGACATCACCTTAAAATCAGAGACAGGCCATTCAGGAGAGAAGTTAGGCAACACTTCTTCACACAATGGGTGGTAGAAGTGTGGGACTCTCTCCACAAAGAGCAGTAGATGCTAACTTAATTAATCATTTTAAATCTGAGACTGATAGATTTTTGCTAGCCAAGGGTACAAAAGGATATGGAGCCAAGGAAAGGTGATTGGAGTTTAAGGTGCAGATCAGCCTCGATCTCATTGGATGGTGGAACAGGCTAAAGGGGCTGAATGGCCTGCTCTTGCTTCTATGTTCTCTCCCTCTGGTGTCTCACCTCTGCAGCAGTTGTTGAGGCCAGTTTGTTAGATATATTCAAGAGGGAGTTAGATATGACCCTTACAGCTAAAAGGATCAAGGGGTATTGAGAGAAAGCAAGAATGGGCTACTGAAGTTGCATGATCAGCCATGATCATATTGAATGGTGGTGCAGGCTCGAAGGGCCGAATGGCCTACTCCTGCACCTATTTTCTATGCTTCTATATTTCTATGAATTTGTTATCACGCATCAAACACATACGGACTGCGACGTCAGATCAAAATCTCATTGGACTGACGTCCACGTCGACAACTAGCTGTGATTTGAAGAAGCTCATTTTCTGTAATACTTTAATTCACAGTGTAACGTATGCACCGTGAGCATGCACACAGGCTTGTAGATCTGTTGCCACCTTCCGCTAGAGGTGGCCGCCGCAGGGACTGGAGTGCAATAGAATTTTAATTTTATCTGACCGTTTAAAGTTCGTAGTTTTATTTGGAAATTTGTGGGTTCTAGTGCCTGAATCAAAACGGGGAACTTGATTTTAAAGTTCTATCCAAAATAGTTGTAGAGCTGTTGAGTTGGGAGCGGCTTAGCCAGTCACGTGATGTTCACAAGACTCAATAAAACCCCAGCCAGTTGGGTTTGGGGGATCCACGATGAGGCAGGTGGTTGTGAGCCTGGTGGATGAACTGGTCATTTGTAGTGTGATTGATAAACCTTTGCTAATAAACCAACTAGTTCTTAATAGCAATGTGTTGCTATGAATTATTAAGCAAAGAACCCATGAAGCAAATAGATTATACACAGGAACATGACCAGTTCCTAATTTAGATCTGTCTTTGTGGATTTATAATCCTTACATTAAACCAATTTGCTGCCTTTTCTGATCCCCCAATTTCGGATAGGTCCAAGTTATCAATCTCACGGATCAAATGGAACAATGGGTCACCAATTGTTCACACCTGAGTTCGAGCCCAGGGGATGAATTTACATGATTATTCTCTTGACAATGTGGTTCCCCCTGAACTAAATGCTGGAAATTTACAGCATGCCCATCGGCATTGGAAAGCGAGACGGCAGATTAACATTTGTGGTGGAGAACCTTAATTAGAACTGGTAAGAGGAGGAGGGCAGGCTCCTTATGGAACTGACCAAAACAACACAGACCGAGATTAGACGTGCATATGGTACAAGAGCTGTTACAACAACAACCTGTATTTATATAGTGCCTTTAATGTAGTAAAACATCCCAAGGCGCTTCACAGGGGTATTATAAGACAAAATTTGACACTGAGCCTCATAAGAAGAAATTATGGCAGATGAGCAAAAGCTTGGTCAAAGAGCTAGGTTTTAAGGATGGTCTTAAACGAGGAAAGAGAGGCGGAGAGGTTTAGTGAGTTCCAGAGCTTGGGGCCCAGGCAACAGAAGGCACGGCCACCGATGGTTGAGTGAATATAATCAGGGATGCTCAAGAGGGCAGAATTGGAGGAGCGCAGACATCTCAGGAGGTTGTGGTGCTGGAGGAGATTACAGAGATAGGGAGGGGCGAGGCCATGGAGGGATTTGTAAACAAGGGTGAGAATTTTGAGATTGAGGCATTGTTTAACCGGGAGCCAATGTAGGTCAGCGAGCACAGGGGTGATGGGTGAGTGGGACTTGGTGCAAGTTAGGACACGGCCAGCCGAGTTTTGGATAAACTCAAATTTAGAATGTTAGAATATATCTGTACAGTATAAAAAGAATGTCTACAGTTCTATGCACATTGGCATTTCGTCTGACGTAGTTGTTCTCAGCCATTCCTCAGTGGGTAGCACTCCCATCTCTGAGTCAGAAGGTCGTGTTTCAAGTCCCACTCCAGGAACTTGAGCACAAAAATCCAGGCTGACACTCCAGTGCAGTACTGAGGGAGCGCTGCATTGTCTAAAGTTGCCGTCTTTCGGATGAGACGTTAAACCGAGGCTCTGTCTGCTCTCTCAGGTGGTCGTAAAAGATCCCATGGCACTATTTTGGAGAAGAGCAGGGAAGTTATCCCCTAAATTACATTACAATAGCGACTACGCTTCACAAAGCACTTCATTGGCTGTAAAGCAGTTTGGGAAGTACTGTGGTCGCTATATAAATGCAAGTTGTTCTGTTTCTTTTTGTGGGAGGTGGAAAAATGTTGCAGAGGGGGGCTGTCTTCTGATCTTCATAAGAACATAGAAACATAAGGAATTGGCCATTCGGTCCCTCAAGCCTGCTCCGCCATTCAATGAGATCATTGTTCATCTCAGTCCTAAATGGCCGACCCCTTATCCTGAGACAGTGACCCCTGGTTCAAGACTCCCCAGCCAGGGGGAAACATCCTCCCAGCATCTACCCTGTAAGAAGTTTGTACGTTTCAATATCATCTCTTATTCTTCTAAACTCTTCAGGGGGAGGTACATAGTGTGGACAGAGTAGAGGGAGCTTCACTCTGTGCCTGATGTGGGAAAGCTTGATATGACAATGGGTATAAAATAACTGTTATGTATGTAACTATGTAATACTTGCCACCAGAGGGCGCAACTGTTGGAGTCCTAATGGTCACCTGCACACACGTGCAGGGCCAGTATAAAAGGTTGGCTGCCATGTTGTTTAGGCACTCTGGAGTTGTAATAAAGAAGACTAAGGTCACACTAAGTTTAGCTCACAGTACTCAGCCTCATGGAGTTCTTGTATACCTAACAATAACATCCACCACTGAGATCTTTAACCTTGATGAATCAACCCCCCCTAGAGCTGGGAATATGATAAGGGACCAATCACTATGGACTGGTTGAGGAACAATGGACACAAGGCAAATTCCCACTTTCTCTTCCTAGACTGGTGTGGCAGTTTTGACATCCACCAGCTGGTTAGAATAAGCTCATGGTCTACAGGACTGTAGTAATACCTGCCCTCCTGTATGGCTCAGAGACGTGGACCATATGCATTGGACACATCAAGTCGTTGGAGAAATACCACCAACGATGTCTCCGCAAGATCCTGCAAATCCCCTGGGAGGACAGATGCACCAACGTTAGCATCCTCGACCAGGCCAACATCCCCAGTATTGAAGTACTGACCACACTTGATCAGCTCCGCTGGGCAGGCCACATTGTCCGCATGCCTGACACAAGACTCCCAAAGCAAGTGCTCTACTTGGAACTCCTTCACGTCAAACGAGCCAAAGGTGGGCAGAGGAAACGTTTCAAGGACACCCTCAGAGCCTCCTGATAAAGTGCAACATCCTCACTGACACCTGGGAGTCCCTGGCCAAAGACCACCCTAAGTAGAGGAAGTGCATCAGGGAGGGCGCTGAGCACCTCGTGTCTCATCGCCGAGAGCATGCAGAAATCAAGCGCAGACAGCGGAAAGAACGTGCGGCAAACCAGACTCCCCACCTACCCTTTCCCTCAACAACTATCTGTCCCACCTGTGACAGGGACTGTGGTTCTCATATTGGACTGTTCAGCCATCTAAGGACTCATTTTTAGAGAGGAAGCAAGTCTTCCTCGATTCCGAGGGACTGCCTGTGATGATGAGAATAAGGGTTTGGCCAACAGTTCTTCTTTCACATCCATTTAAGCAAAGAATTAAAAATGGCAGCACCCTACTGTCCAAGGTTCTGCTCATCATATTCAGGTCTCTATTTGTCCTGAGTTGGAACTCACTGCCAATTCAATTCTGACGTCTGTAACTTACGACATTTTGCGAGAGAGTCGGTTAGTGAGTAATTTTGGAAACATGATTTAGGTGACATTTACATGAAAATTGATCAGTTGAAGCCATACTCAGTGGGAAGGATAATTGTATTTCACTGATGTATCAGTCATGTTGCTGTGTGCAAAGCCTACGAACAAGATTCACCAATTGTCTTGGATAGTACTCTTTTGTATTATAAAATGCGCACTGGTATATTTAACAATGCCTGCGGAGGAGCTGTCTCTTTTGATTATCTATCCATCCTTTTATTTGTGTGCATGGGTATGTAAGTGCCCGCAATTCTTTTTCTCTGTGTCTCTTCCCTGTCTTTCTCTTTGCTTGTCTCTAATTCTTTCGGTTTCTGTTGTTTCAATATTTCTCTTTCTCTGCCACTCTGTCTCAATCTATCACTCTGTCTTTGCCTCTCTCCCTCAATCTTTACCTTTTTGTTCCTGTCTGCCGCAGTCTGTCTCTCTCGCTCTCGATGTCTTTGTCACTCTCTCTGTCTCAGTCTTTCTCCATCACCGCCCCTCACTCCGTTTCTCAGTCACTTTGTAACTAATTGTACACAGACCTCGATTTGCCCGCTTGTTGCCCCAGTAACATGTGTAAAGGACATGTGTCCCTGTGCGGTGTCTGTTGAGAGGACAGTGACTCGTGTCGCACCAGTCTTACTTTGACATGCCCACTTAGTAAAAAAAAGACTTGCATTTATATAGCACCTTTCACGACCACCGGACGTCCGAAAGCGCTTTACAGCCAAACGAAGGAAGTCTAGCCCCTGTTGTAATGTAGGAAACGCGGCAGCCAATTTGTGCACAGCAAGCTCCCACAAGCAGCAATTTGATAAATGACCAGCTAAACTGTTTTTCAGTGATGTTGATTGAGGGGTAAATATTAGCCCGAGGACACATTCCCTGCTCTTCTTCAAAATAGTGTCATGGGATCATTTACACCACCTGAGAAAGCAGACGGGGCCTCGGTTTAACATCTCAACTGAAAGATGTTCCCTCAGCACTGCACTGGAGTGTCAGCCTGGATTTTTGTGCTCAAGTTCCTGGAGTGGGACTTGAACCCACAACCTTCTGACTCAGAGGCGAGGGTGCTGCCCACTGAGCCACAGCTGACTCTGGTATGTTGTGAGACTGATCCCACAAGGTGTTTCTCCCAGTAATTGTCCTTACTGGTTGGAATGCTTTCAGCCAGCAACACCTCAGCCATCAGCAGATTTTTATTTTTGAATAGATCCTAAAGGAGTTTACACAGTTGGAGCAACTTTGAATTGGCAGTCAACAATTGGGACTTCTGTACCAAACGTACTTGAATAAATGCAGCACAAGCTTCTCAGTGTGGCCAGGGCATGTGATGGAGAATAAATCTCCCCTGACACTGCCACATACAGTAGTCTCAGGTCAGGTACAGCACTGCTGAAGATGCACAATAAAACTCCCTCTACACTATCCCGACCCGTATCCTTCAAAAGAGAAGGGTTGACTAAAGCGTGTCACGTTGGGGAAGAGGATTATTTTCAGAAAGGCTACAAAA
The DNA here is from genome assembly GCF_044704955.1 of Pristiophorus japonicus. Classification (NCBI taxonomy): domain Eukaryota; kingdom Metazoa; phylum Chordata; class Chondrichthyes; family Pristiophoridae; genus Pristiophorus; species Pristiophorus japonicus. The sequence continues at coordinate 45,913,632 of NC_091998.1, forward strand.
AGGCGAGAGATTCTTTATTGTCTACAGTGTGTACCCTCTACAAGATGCGCTGCAGCAACTCACCAAGGCTTCTTCGACAGCAACTCTCACACTACCTCTACCACCTAGAAGGACAAGGGGCATGGGAACACCACCACCTCCACATTCCCCTCCAAGTCACACACCATCCTGATTTGGAAATATATCGGCCGTTCCTTCATCGTCACGAGGTCAAAATCCTGGAACTCCCTCCCTAACAGCACTGTGGGAGCACCTTCACCACACGGACTGCAGCGGCTCAAGAAGGCGGCTCACCACCAGCTTCTCAAGGGGCAATTAGGGACGGGCAATAAATGCCGGCCTTGCCAGCGACACCCACATCCTGTGAATTAATAAAGAAGAAAATTCGAACTGGTAGAAGGCAAGTTAAGGGGTGAAGACAGGAAGCATTAACACACAGAGGGATGAATACTTAGGGCGAGAAATTCCGTTGGTTAGCCACCCATTGGGGCGTTAACAGGGCACCAAGCCCCTCCCGTCCGAGCGCCGCGCTGTCAGCGCCTGCTGCCAATGTCAGTGAAGGTTTAGCGGCGGTGCTGACAGTTTGCGCTGCGCTCGCTAGCTCCGCCCACTCTGCGACCATCACTGAGTGTGCCGCGCCCCCGTAGCCCCACGTTTGCAAAATTGACTCTCTCACCTGCCGTAGCGCCCGGCGCTGAGACCGGACGAGGAAAGCAGTCGGTCCAGCGATGATCCTGGTGCGATATCGTCCAGAAGCAAGGTCAGTGCTGAAATGTCACTTTTTCAACGTTTATTTATTTGTTGAGGGGGGGTGGGGGGGGGAGTGTGGGTGAGGTTTATTGATATTTTTCAACAGGATTTTTTTCCCATCTAGGATGCGAGGATGTCGGATTCCGAGCGGCAATAATTGAGTCGGCCTCCAGCGCTATTGCTCCATTAGCGCCTGAGGAGCAGTGACTTCCCTTCGCGCTCCACTCCCCTCGGGGTGATACAACCGAATATCCCCATTTGAGGTGGCAGACATCGCCCGGCGCTAAAGTTAGCGCCCCGGCACCATCACCGCCTCAAAGCGGGCGGTACCCAATTTCTCGCCCTGTGTGTTTTTTTCTTTAAACACAATCAGAAAGTCTCCGCTCAATCTTCATGTTGACTCCACAGATTCATGGGCTTGTGGGCAATACTGGATCCATACTACCAAAATCAATATCCTTCCATTCCAACTTTGATGGATCAGTCAATAACACAATGAAAAGCAGGAGAGTTGTTCACAGAAGCAATGTGCACCTTGGATTTACTAAATCAATCAAAAACACAAGGAACAAGGGATAGGAGCAGGAGTAGGCCACTTGGCCCCTCGAGCCTGTTCTGCCGTTCAGTACGATCGTGGCTGATCTTCAACCTTAACTCCACTTTCCCGCACTATCCCAATATCCCATGATCCCCTTAGAGTCCAAAAATCTATCGATTTCAGCCTTGAATATACTCAACGACTGAGCCTCCCCAGCCCTCTGTGGTAGAGAATTCCAGATGACAGTAGCGTTTGAATGATGTCTGGGTGGGGGACTTGAGTCACGGTCTCTGGAATCGTTGCCGAGGTGGTTAGACACTGTGCTGTGGGGGTGGGGTGGGGAAGGGGCTGTGGTAGATTCTAGGTTTGCATGACAGGACGAGTGATGTGAGCCAAATGCCCTTCCTCATCTGTATTTCCTTTTTGTGAATTTAGAATCACAGAACGGTTACAGCACCGAAGGAGGCCACTCGGCTCGTCGAGCCCGTGCCGGCTCTCTGCAAGAGCACCTCAGCTAGTCCCATTCCCCCGCCCTTTCCCCATAGCCCTGCAATTTTTTTTCCTTCAGGTACTCACCCAACTCCATTTTGAAAGCCGCGATTGAGTCTGCCTCCACCACCCTCGCAGGCAGCGCATTTGCTGTGTAAAAACGTTTTTCCTCATGTCGCCTTTGGGAGTCAAGGCTTATGGGCAGCGGGCATGGAAGTGGAGTCAAGGCCAAGATCAGATCAGCCATGATCTCATTGAGTGGTGGAGCAGGCTCGAGGGGCTGAATAGCTGACTCCTGCTCCTATTTCTTATGTACTTATGTTCTGCCAATCACCTTAAATCTGTGTCCGCTGGTTCTCGACCCTTCTGCCAATGGGAACAGTTTCTTGATACCTACTCTGTCCAGACACCTCATGATTTTGAACAACATTAATTTAAAAGTCAGAAGAAATGTATTTTCTTTTCCTGGAATGTTACTCTTGGCATTGATGCAAACTGTTCGGTGTTGAAGGGAATTATGCCTTAAACATTTGTTAAGCCTTTCACTGCTTTAATCAGGTTTGCTACGATCAATCCAAGAACGCACATTGCTCGTGGGCACAACTCTCTCGCTGTTTCTTGTGTTTCTGGCTAATCCAGAAGATGTGCCTGTTGAAAAGGAAGACTGATATTGATTTGAGTAATATAGATCCAGTATTGTCAACCAGCCCATGGGTCTGGGGAGTCAGCACAAAATAATTCAGCATTTCTTTTGAGAAGAAACTTTGTAATTGAATTTAGCAAAACAAAAGTTAACACACTGTGGTCAGAGCACAGTACAGTTTGCAAGGCATAGTCTCTGCAGTTGAGCAGAGAGCACTGTCCACCGTTCAGTACATATTGTTAGCATTTTGTATCGAGGGCAGGCAGCCTCCTTGCCTGCTTTTGGGGTCGACTTTTAAGAACATAAGAAATAGGAGCAGGAGTAGGCCATACGGCCCCTCGAGCCTACTCCGCCATTTAATACGATCATGGTTGATCTGATCATGGACTCAGCTCCACTTCCCTGCCCGCTCCCCATAACCCCTTATTCCCTTATCGTTTAAGAAACTGTCTACTTCTGTCTTAAATTTATTCAATATCCCAGCTTCCACAGCTCTCTGAGGCAGCGAATTCCACAGATTTACAACCCTCTGAGAGAAGAAATTCCTCAAGAGCTCAGTTTTAAATGGGCGGCCCCTTATTCTGAGATTATGCCCCCTAGTTCTAGTCTCCCCCATCAGTGGAAACATCCTCTCTGCATCCACCTTGTCGAGCCCTCTCATATTCTTGTACGTTTCGATATGTTTTGCGGGTTCAGAGAGGATGAATGGGTTTCCTGGACGGTGACGTTGGCTGGATTTTGGCAGCCGTGGCTCAGTGGTCAGCACTCTCGCCCCTCAGTCAGAAGGTCGTGGGTTCAAGTCCCACTCCAGAGACCTGAGCACATGAATCGAGGCTGACACTCCAGTGCAGTGTGGAGGGAGTGCCGCACTGTGGGAGGTGCCGTATTTCGGATGAGAAGTTTTATCCCTCAATCAACATAACAAAAAACAATTATCTGCTCATTATCACATTGGGAGCTTGCTGTGTGCAAATTGGCTGCTGTGTTTCCTACCCTACTCTCCAAGAGTGCTTCATTGGCTGTGAAGCACATTGGGATGTCCAAATTGAGGGATAAATATTGGCCAGGACACCAGGGATAACTCCCCTGCCCTTCTTCGAAATAATGCCATGGGATCTTTTACATCCACCTGAGAGAGCAGACAGGGTCTCGGTTTAATGTCTCATCCGAAAGACAGCACCTCTGACAGCACAGCACTCCCTCAGCACTGCGCTGGGAGTGTCAGCTTACATTTCTGCACTCAAGTCCCTGGAGTGTGACTTGAACCCACAACCTTCTGACTCAGAGGCGAGGGTGCTGCCCACTGAGGCACAGCGGATTAAATGGGAGGCTTTGAAATGTTTCTGGAGAGACGCGACAAGGAGTTGCATGAATACAAGTGCTTTCTTTTGTCTAGTTTAGAAATAAGATCCAAGCTAACGCAAAACCTGCAGCTCTGCTCAGCATCACCTCTGTCTCGACAGGTCAGACATGGGATTGGAAACTCATCTGAGTAACATCACAAAGTGTAAACTGTAGCTCCTGTTCTTGCAGTAGGTGCTTGAGATTTACAAAATATGTGAAGGGCGTGAAATCATTTAACCGAACGACATCGCGAGGTGAAAAATACGCACGCACAAAATTGAAAGAGTATTTTTAAGCAACTTGAACGACTTCGATTACCTTATTCGGACAATCAGGCATTGTTGTGCTGTGTCCTCCTGACGTGGCCCAAGTGAATAATTTCTGGTGGGATTATTAAGGGACTGAAGGAAACATAACCTCGTGGGCAGGCTAAAATGCCTGAGCTATGTCTCTCGGCTATTTTACAATTTTTCCCTCTGAGTTCAACCAAAATCAAAATAAATATACCTTTTTTGAAGTTAAATGTGCATAACTCTGCCTATTCCAGCCATACTTTGAGATCATATATTGTAAACACAGTTGGGGTTCAGATAAGCTGTGTTCTGGATGAGTGGCAGAACAGGACGGAGGGGCCAAATGGCCGACTCCTGTTCCTAAATTCCCACATAAGACCATAAGAAATAGGAGCAGAAGTCGACCATTTGGCCCCTCGAGCCTGCTCCGCCATCCAATAAGATTATGGCTGATCTGATCTTGGCCTCAGCTCCACTTCCCTGCCTGCTCCCCATAACCCTTGACTCCCCTACAGTTCAAGAATCTGTCTATCTCCACCACAATTGAGGAACAGTGGAGGACTTTTAAGGAGCTCTTTCATAGTGCGCAACAAAAATATACTCCAGTGAAAAAGAAGGGCAGCAAGAGAAGGGATAACCAGCCGTGGATAACCAAGGAAATAAAGGAAAGTATCAAATCAAAGACCAATGCGTATAAGGTGGCCAAGGTTAGTGGGAAACTAGAGGATTGGAAAAATTTTAAGCAACAGCAAAGAATGACTAAAAAAGCAATAAAGAAAGGAAAGATAGATTACGCAGGTAAACTTGCGCAAAACATAAAAACAGATAGTAAAAGCTTTTACAGATATATAAAACGGAAAAGAGTGACTAAAGTAAATGTTGGTCCCTTAGAAGATGAAAAGGGGGATTTAATAATGGGAAATGTGGAAATGGCTGAAACCTTAAACAATTATTTTGCTTCCGTCTTCACAGTGGAAGACACAAAAACCATGCCAAAATTTGCAGGCCACAGGAATGTGGGAAGGGAGGACCTGGAGACAATCACTATCACTAGGGGGGCAGTGCTGGACAGGCTAATGGGACTGAAGGTAGACAAGTCCCGTGGTCCTGATGAATTGCATCCCAGGGTATTAAAAGAGATGGCGGAAGTTATAGCAGATGCATTCGTTATAATCTACCAAAATTCTTTGGACTCTGGGGAGGTACCAGCGGATTGGAAAGCAGCTAATGTAACGCCTCTGTTTAAAAAAGGGGGCAGGCAAAAGGCAAGTAACTATAGGCCGGTTAGTTTAACATCTGTAGTGGGGAAAATGCTTGAAACTATCATTAAGGAAGAAATAGCGGGACATCTAAATAGGAATAGTGCAATCAAGCAGACGCAGCATGGATTCATGAAAGGGAAATCATGTTTAACTAACTTATTGGAATTCTTTAAGGATATAACGAGCATGGTGGATAGAGGTGTACCGATGGATGTGGTGTATTTAGATTTCCAAAAGGCATTCGATAAGGTGCCACACAAAAGGTTACTGCAGAAGATAAAGGTACGCGGAGTCAGAGGAAATGTATTAGCATGGATAGAGAATTGGCTGACGAACAGAAAGCAGAGAGTTGGGATAAATGGGTCTTTTTCCGGTTGGAAATCAGTGGTTAGTGGTGTGCCACAGGGATCAGTGCTGGGACCACAACTGTTTACAATATACATAGATGACCTAGAAGAGGGGACAGAGTGTAGTGCAACAAAATTTGCAGATGACACTAAAATTAGTGGGAAAGCGGGTTGTGTAGAGGACTCAGAGAGGCTGCAAGGAGATTTGGATAGGTTAAGCGAATGGGCTAAGGTTTGGCAGATGGAATACAATGTCGGAAAGTGTGAGGTCATCCACCTTGGGAAAAAAAACAGTAAAAGGGAATATTATTTGAATGGGGAGAAATTACAACATGCTGTGGTGCAGAGGGACCTGGAGGTCCTTGTGCAATAATCCCAAAAGGTGAGTTTGCAGGTGCAGCAGGTAATCAGGAAGGCAAATGGAATATTGGCCTTCATTGCGAGAGGGATGGAGTACAAAAGCAGGGAGGTGTTGCTGCAACTGTATAAGGTATTGGTGAGGCCGCACCTGGAGTACTGCATGCAGTTTTGGTCACCTTACTTAAGGAAGGATATACTAGCTTTGGAAGGGGTACAGAGACGATTCACTAGGCTGATTCCAGAAATGAGAGGGTTACCTTATGATGATAGATTGAGTAGACTGTGTCTTTACTCGTTGGAGTTCAGAAGGATGAGGGGTGATCTTATGGAAACATTTAAAATCATGAAAGGGATAGACAAGATAGAGGCAGAGAGGTTGTTTCCATTGGTAGGGGAGACTAGAACTAGGGGGCACAGCCTCAAAATACGGAGGAGCCAATTTAAAACCGAGTTGAGAAGGAATTTCTTCTCCCAGAGGGTTGTGAATCTGTGGAATTCTCTGCCCAAGGAAGCAGTTGAGGCTAGCTCATTGAATGTTTTCAAGTCAAAGATAGATAGATTTTTAACCAATAAGGGAATTAAGGGTTATGGGGAGAGGGCGGGTAAGTGGAGCTGAGTCCACAACCAGATCAGCCATGATCTTATTGAATGGCGGAGCAGGCTCGAAGGGCTAGATGGCCTACTCATGTTTCTAATTCTTATGTTCTTATGTTCTTAAATAGACTCAATGACCCAGCCTCCACAGCTCTCTGGGGCAGAGAATTCCAAAGATTCGCGACCCTCTGAGAGAAGAAAGTCCTCCTCACCTCCTCCTCCAATCACCCGCTGCTTCCTCGTGGAGGTATTGGCTCTTGCTGGGGCTTCTGCTCCCTAAGGGGCTGCCTGTACTCTGGTGACCGAGCTTCCCGAACATCTCCTTATGTGGCTCGGTATCAAATTTTGTTTTTGATAACACACCTGTGCAACGCCTCGGGGCATTTTATTGCGATAAAGGCGCTATAGAGAAATGCATGTTAGTGTTGTTGTTGTTATGGTCGATTGAATTTTCCAATCAACGCAGATTTATTTACACCAACTTTAATTTACGACAGTGTTATAATTACTCTTGAATTGTTTTTCAGACTTTGAAATAAACACTTGCTGGCAATACATCATTTTAGGCTTGAGAGAGTTGTTGCAAGGATACATGATTGCGCAATGAGTTTTCTCCCCAGAAACCCTTACTCATATTCCAGTATTCAAATTTTAATTCAAACCAGCGGGGTAAGCTATATGGAGTCTAGTGATACACATCCTCATGGGGCATTGCTTTCTCATAAACAATAGTCATTACCACTCTTAGCTCTCTTGATTTCATTGGGTCTTATTTGTCTCCATAGCTTTCTCTCCCATTTGTCTTTTTTTATCCTTGTTTTCAAATCCCTCCATGACCCTTGCCCCTCCCTATATCTGTAACCTCCTCCAGCCCCACAACCACTCCCTGAGATGTCTGTGCCCCTCTAATTCTGCCCTCTTGGACATCTCTGATTATAATCGCTCAGCCATTGGTGGCCGTGCCTTCTGTTGCCTAGGCCCCAAGCTCTGGAACTCCCTGCCTAAACCTTTCCGCCTCTCCACTTCTCTTTCCTCCTTCAGACGCTCCTTAAAACCGACCTCTTTGACCAAGCTTTTCGTCACCTGCGCTAATTTCTACTTGTGCGGCTTGGTGTCAAATTTTTATCGCATAGTACTCCTGTGAAGCGCCTTGGGACGTTTCACTATGTTAAAGGCGCTATATAAATACAGGATGTTGTTGTTGTTGTCAGCTTGGCTCAGTTGGAAGATGAAGGAAAGGATCAATCTGGTCCAGAAACTGGTGAGCATCAGCGTCGGTGCTATGGACGTCGGCAATGGCCCTTGTGTACTCTGTAGCCAAGTACTGTGCACACAATATGGACATGAAGTAGCCACATTCGACTTGTTAATGTCCAACTTAACACTGCAATGTGGTGCATCACTGGAGCCCTCAATTCGACCCCAACACGCTGACTGCCCGTGCTGTCGCCCATCGCTCCCCCATCCATTCACCACGATGCTGCAGTGCATCGCGGGAAACGTCTTTGTGTAAAATTCATTCATGGGATGAGGGCATCGCTAGCAAGGCCGGCATTTATTGACCATCCCTAATCGCCCTCGAGAAGGTGGTGGTGAGCCGCTTTCTTGAACCGCTGCAGTCCGTGTGGTGAAAGTGCTCCCACAGTGCTGTTAGGGAGGGAGTTCATGGATTGTGACCCGGCGACGATGCAGGAACGGCCGATATATTTCCAAATCGGGATGGTGTGTGACTTGAAGGGGGACTTGGAGGCGGTGGTGTTCCCATGTGCCTGCTGCCCTTGTCCTTCTAGGTGGTAGAGGTCACAGGTTCGGGAGGTGCTGCTGAAGAAGCCTTGGCGAGTTGCTGCAGTGCATCTTGTAGATGATACACACTGCAGCCACGGTGCGCCGGTGGTGGAGGGAGTGAATGTTGAAGGTGGTGGATGGGGTGCCGATCAAGCGGGCTGCTTTGTCCTGGATGGTGTCGAGCTTCTTGAGTGTTGTTGGAGCTGCACTCATCCAGGCAAGTGGAGAGTGTTCCATCACACCCCTGACTTGTGCCTTATAGATAGTGGAATGGCTTTGGGGAGTCAGGAGGTGAGACACTCGCCACAGAATACCCAGCCTCTGAGCTGCTCTTGTTGCCACAGAATTTATGTGGCTAGTCTAGTTCAGTCTCCTCTATCCACCGGGATCTTAATGACGTCCCTCACCAAGTCGGGCATGCCTGTTTGGACCCACCCACACGCCTAACCTTCGACAGAGTGCCTTCAACCCTGACAGTGCTCGGGAAACCAAATGGAGTTCACAAGAAGTCACAAACAAAACACCCCGTGAAAGACCCAGCGTGGAGGATCCCTGGCTTCAATATTCCGCGAGGCTTATGGGCCGCCCTAAACCGCATCCGCGCAGACCGTGGCAGAGGCGGCTACTCGATGCCCAAACGGAGAATTTCAAACTCTCCAGGGTGCGACTGTGGTCACCCAGAGCAGACCACGGAACATGGAACGACTCAATGGTCTATTCACAGATACACAGGAGGCATCACAGCGATGTACTCCGCTACTCCTGACACAATTCTCTGGCTCAACCACCTTTCTAGTGCCCTGGACCACATTTGTGCCTCAATTAACACGCCAAATAAAAACAGACAAACAGGGCCACTCAGCTCATTCGTAGTGGGATCTTGCTGTGTGCGACATGGCTACCATGTTGCCTTCACAACAGCAGGCCATACACCGGAACTGCAAGTGAAGCCGTTTGAGATGTTCTCTGAGCGTCATAGTTGGGATTCGCTACATCCACATTTTTTTAAAGTCAAGGCCACTGTTTGATCATAACTGTGTTACTCTTAGGGGTCGAAATTGGTTATGGCCGTTTTTGAGGCGGTGTCACCGCCCGAGTGCTGAATTTAGCGCCGGGCGTTAGGTGCAGGCTCAAAGTCCTAAATTCAGTTTTTACGCTCAAAGATGAGAGAGCGGCACGAAAAGTGGCGTTGCACACTCACTCTCGAGCTCGGGAGGCCGACTGAATTTCACAACTGAAGGCGGCGTTAGAATGTGGCACCTCCACCAAAGACCAACTCAATTCCCACGAAGGCATGGACGCCACTTGCCGCCGACAATAGGCCTTTGTTGCCCGTTGCTGGCGTTAACGGGCGGCGTTATCAAGGAAATTTCGGCCTCTCCGATTCTCTGCCCGTGCCTCTAGCTTTTGTCTGCCTCCCACTGCCTCTACCTGTTCCATTTAGCTGCCATCTGAATATTTCTCTTGTTTCTTTTGGAGGACGTTCAACTAAGTCAGCGTGACATGGGTTTTGCAAGTGACGGAAATGCTCTTGCGCAATGGTGCCATTTTATTCATTCCCTTTTTTGCCACCAACTGTACAATGCGAATCAAACAAAATCAAAGGGTTTTGCAGCCAGTGCTGAGTTCCATTCAATACTAAAAATAAGCAGGAAGAACAAGGAAGTCAGAGATTCCTTGGAAAATAACAGTCTAAGTTGAGGTAGAGGAACAGAGAGACCGGGGGTTACAGATACACACAACACTGAAAGTAACGACATAAGAGTTATATATGCAGACTATAGATATACTCTCTGTATAGTTGCATAATATAGAGACTTGTTTACCTGATGTACTATCAATAAGGTTTACACTGTGTATATACAAGCTGGCACCACTAGAGGGTGCAACTGGTGGAGACCGGAGTTTCCTGCCCTGGTGGCAGGGGCTGTATAAAAGGAGAGCCACCATGTGGCTGCCTCACCCTGGAGTTATGAATAAAGGACCAAGGTCACTACAGTTTGAGTACAACACATTGCCTCGTGCAATCATTCATAGGTACATTACAGACATAATAACTGGCGATGAGAATACGGACGTTCATGCGATTATGGCTATCTTTGGCACACTAAAAGACTTCGCAGAGGGTGATGATTGGGATGCTTTCACGGAAAGGCTTGAGCAATATTTCGTGGCAAACGACCTGGCAGGGGAGATGGACACATTGGCGGAGAAGCGCAAGGCTATACTGCTGACCAGTTGTGAGCCCGAGGTCTACCGCCTCGTCAGGGACTTGCTGGCACCCACGAAGGCCAAGGATAAGACATACGATGAGCTGACTGAACTAATTCGCAACCAACTTAAACCAAAAGAGAGCATTCTCACAGCCAGGCACAGATTCTACACTCACCGCTTACCTGAGGGCCAGGAGATTGCAAAATATGCTGCCGACCTCAGGAGACTTGCAGCACCGTGTGATTTTGGCACGCACCTCAACGAAACATTGCGAGACTTCTTCGTTATAGGAATTGGCCATGAGGGCCTCCTTCACAAGCTATTATCTGCCGACACCACAGTCAACTTGCAGAAAGCCATCAGCATCAGTCAGGCATTCATGACCTCGACCTGCAGCACCAAGCAAATTATTCATCCTGTGGACTTAAACTCGGCAAGTACTGTACACAGAATGGTGCCTTTCACAGGCAAGACTGTAGAACATGGCTCTGCCCAGGACAGAGAGCACAGACCTCAGGGTTCCAGAACTCGGAGTCCGCCGAGGGATGCTAATCGAGTAGCACCATGCTGGCATTGCGAAGGAAACCATAGGGCTCACCAGTGTCGGTTTGCTGAGTATGTATGCAAAGCCTGCAACATGAAGGGCCACCTCCAGCGTATGTGTAAAAAAAATACGACTCACCATCGAGCAGAGGAGTCAGTAGATGACTTTGAATCCAGCGAGGAGTATGATGATTTGGCCAGAGAGGCTGCTCAGCCCCAAGAAGAAATGTATGGAGTGTATACCTGCACCACCGATTGTCCTCCAGTGAAGAACGAATTCAAGATAAACGGCGTTCCAGTCTTCATGGAAGTGGATACGGGGGCGAGCCAGTCAGTGATGAGCCAGGATGCCTTTGAGAGGTTATGGAACGAAAAACGACCCGAGCTGGTTCCAGTACAGGAAAAGTTGTGCATCTACACCAAGGAGCTGATCCCAGTCCTTGGTAGAGCGGATGTAAGTGTAATCCATAATGGCGTGGTGCACAAGTTACCTCTGTGGATTGTTGCAGGTGATGGTCCAGGTGATACTACCTATTCGGAAGAAGGTGGATGGGGAAGATCCAGTGGAAATGAGAAGACCTCTTCACTCCAGCAATCGATGTCCCCCGTGCTCAGAGGCAGAGTAAAACCTCACCTTCGCTTGGGCCAGGCACCAGAGAACAGACCAGCGCAGCACCTGAGGCACAGACTGTCCACCACAACTGCGTGGCAATGATCTGACCGGAACGACCTAAAAGTACCTTCCTGGCTCCAGTGGCAGGACTCCTGGGGAGGAAGATCGAATTCACAGGCACTCTTCCAGCTTTTGTGGCAGAATCGCGGGAGAGAAGGATCAAAGCAGTTGACCTCGAGGACAGAGGCAAGATGGCATCCCTGCTGCAGCGAGAGGCAGTGTGGCATGGCAGGGTTCTCTTAAAGGAGACCTGCAACCAACTGAACTTAAAGAGACATTGTATGCATGGTAATCCATGTAACAAACTGATTAAGATTGTAAAGAACAAAATGTTGCGAGATGTCGGGAATAGAGTGTCCCCAAAAGTAGCAAGCCAGCGACCTCAGGATGGTGAAGGCACTGATCCTGATACCCTGCCCCAGGTCTATCCCACGCTGCAGGCACCCATTGGCACTATTCGCCATGGACCTGGAAATGAAAACGGCGCCAATACACGCAGTCGGCCGCCGTTGCCCAGCCCCCAGACCCAGTCTCTACCTCGGCCATGTCCGGGAGCAAAAGGTCAGAACCAATGAGTTCCCCAAACGGGAACCTGGAACAGCCAGGTTCCCAACACCGTTAGAGAGCAGGCAGAAGATTCTGCAGCCATCAAAGGAGGACATGGAGGCCACACACATCTGTGGCTCTGCCCACCACTAGGCAACGGCAAAGGCCCTGAGTCCTGGCTAGGTGAGCGTATTAAAGGGGAGCCACCATGGGGCTGCTTCACTCTGGAGTTACGAATAAAGGACCAGGGTCACTACAGTTTGAGTACAACACATTGCCTCGTGAAGTCATTCATAGGTACATTACAGACATAATAATAAGAAATTGGAGCAGAAGTCGACCATTTTGCTCCTCGAGCCTGCTCCACCATTCACTAAGATCATGGCTGATCTGATCCTGGCCTCAACTCCACTTCCCCGCCCATTCCCCATAACCCTTGACTCCTCTGACGCAGGTTAATAAGGCCATAAAAAAAGCTAACAAGACACTGGAGTTCATTTCTAGCAATAGAATTGAGAAGCAGAGAAGTTATGTAAACTTGTATAGAATCTTGGTTAACCCACACTTGGAGCACTGTGAACAGTTCTGGTCTCCTTATTATAAAAACGTATATAGAGAGGCACTGGAGGAGGAGTGAAAATAGATTTGCTAAAATGATACCAAAAAATGAGAGGTTTCCAGTGGAACCATCTTCTCTACGTCTACCCTCTCAAACCCTGTCATAATTTTAAAGCCCTCTATCGGGTCAGCCCTCAGCCTTCTCCCTTCTGGAGAAAAAAAGCCCCGGCCTGTTCAATCTTTCCTGATTGTCACTTAAATTGTTATGTTGGTCAAAACTGGTCTCTAAATTTAAACAGGGAGAGACTTCCGTTCTGTAAGCACTCTAGTAATGACTCCACGAGGTAAGGTATTGTACTTGAACTGTTGTGACCTTAGTTCATTTTTTGTAGCTGCCTGAGTGAGGATGCAGTGAGGTGAGTTCCCTTTTATACTGGGTTACCTGCAGTGTGCAGGTGGCCCACAGGTCTCCACCAGTTGCACCCTCTGGTGGTACAGGTATAGTGCATACAGTATGAAGGTAAATTCAGTGGTCTAATGAAGCTGTACATACATTATACATACACAACACGCCCCGTGTACAGTTGTGGAAGCTGATTTTGGAAGAAAGCAGGGTGAAGCGACGAGTTCGATATGTGAAAAACTCGACAGAAATGTAACCCAATCGGCATCCATAAGAAGCAAGCAGGCAAGGGCCCTGTCCGACCTTCGCTGTGTCTGGTCTGTGGAGAGGGTCACTGGAGCAATAAGGAGACGTATATTGCTCCTCTCCTCCTTGCCGCAGATGTTTGAAGATGGCGACCTTGTGCTGCAGTAGTTGTGTGTCATTCAAACTGGGTTATAAATGAGGCAGCTGTAACCTCCTCTAGGGCTATGCACACAGTATTGTAAGGTTCAGTAACCACACCATCTCCCAAGAAAGAAATGTAAGACCAGATCAGGTGCAGTTTTCTCAAATGTTTTGACAACTTTTTTTGTTTGTTGGCAACCCTGGGAAAATATACCGACAGTTAAGTTTGTGCACACGCTCTAAAATTGGTTTGATGTCTGATATATTGGGGACGAGTCAGTCTAATTAAAAGACATTCGAAAATGAAATGAGAACTGTACTGATGGTGGAGAAAGACAGATTTTTGAACGATAAGGGAGTTCAGGGTTATGGGGAGCGGGCAGCAAAGTGGAGTTGAGGCCAGGATCAGATCAGCCATGATCTTATTAAATGGCGGAGCAGGGGCCAAATGGTCTGCTCCTGCTCTTATTTCTTATGTTCTATATATGCTGTAATGTATTTGCTTCATGGATTCTTTGCTTAAGAATTCATAGCAACACATTGCAATTAAAAACTAGTTGGTTTATTAGCAAAAGGTTTAACAATCACACTACACATTACCAGTTCATCCACCAGGCTCACAACCACCTGCCTCATCGTGGATCCCCCAAACCCAACTGCCTGGGGTTTTATTGAGTCTTGTGAACATCATGTGACTGGCTAAGCCACTCACAACTCAACAGCTCTACAATTATTTTAGTATAACGCAAAATCAAGCGCCCCCTTTAGGCAAGAGGCACCAGAACCAACAACTTTCAAATTAAACTTTTACAGTAACTTACATCAAATTAAAATTTGGTTGCCAGGGATGATGAGGCACTCCAGTCACTCGGTCACCCCCTCTCGCGGAAGGCCGCGAGCGTACCGGTGGACACTGCGTGCTCCATCTCCAGGGACACACTGGCGCAAACGTAACCGCGGAAGAGAGGCAGGCAGTCGGGCTGAACCGTAGAAATTGCAGGCGGCCTGGGAGTCTGTGAACCGATTTAAAAACCGATTGCACGGGACTGCCCCGTGCGACACCCTCCAGGCCAAATCCCCAATAAATAAAGGGCAGGCTCGACAGCTCTACAAACCTGTGAGCATACATTACAGCTGAAGAAATGGGGAGGCTTGAAATTACACTGTGCGGGTAACAGCGTACGGAATCTTCACATATTGAGCTGAAATTCCTCTCTCAGCTCTTGTAAGGGAGTTAGGAACTGTTTAAAACGAATGGGTGTTTGCTACTGCTGGAATAGCAGATGTGGATCAGGATGAGACATTAATCAAGATCCCCTTTTGACTCCTCTGGATGTCAAAGATCCCGTAGCACTGTTTGAAGAACAGGGAGAACTCCCAATGTCATGGACAGCATCCCAGCTCTTAAACACCAAGAGAGATCATTTATCTCATTGTTGTTTCTTGAATCTTGCTGTGCACAAAATGTCTGCCATACTTGTCTAAATCACAACAGTGACAAAACTTCATAGTGTGCTGAAGTACATAGGATTACATAGGATACAGCACAGAAACAGACCATTCGGCCCAACCAGTGTTTATGCTCCACTCGAGCCTCCTCCCGTCTTTCCCCATCTAAATCTATCAGCATAACCCTCTAATCCCTTCTCCCTCATATGCTTGTCCAGCCTCCCCTTAATGCATCGATACTATTCGCCTCAACCACTCCCTGTGGTAGCGAGTTCCACATTCTCACCACTCTCTGGGTAAAGAAGTTCCTTCTGAATTCCCTATTGGATTTCTTGGTGACTATCTTATATTGATGGCCTCTGGTTATGCTCTTCCCCACAAGTGGAAACATTCTCTCTGTATCCACTCTATCAAAACCTTTCACAATTTTAAAGACCTCTATTAGGTCACCCCTCGGCCTTCTGTTTTTTGAAGTACGCTGAGATATAAGGATAATGTGTAAAATAAATGCAAGCCTTTTTAAATAGTTTTATCTCACGGGAATAGGAATGATTTCTTATTTCTTATGTTCTTAGGCCCTCGAGCCTGTTCCACCATTCATCGAGAGCATGGCTGATCTGTGACCTAACTCCATATCCCTTAATACCCTTAGTTAATGAAAATCTATCCGTGTCAGATTTAAAATTGACCATTGACCCAGCACTGACTGCATCAGACTCGATCTGGAATAGTATTCGGGTTGCTCACAAGGTTTGCACATGAGTTTTTCTATTACTTGGGGGAGTGGGAATTCACTTGAGAACCTTGTTAATAAAATGTTGAAGATTACGGAAACACTAAAATAAACAGCCCTGCATTCCGGGAGAAATCTTTCAGGTCACGGAGAGCTGCGTCAAGGAAATTAGTTTTTTATATACTCTTGTGAAAATACCAACTGATACCATTAATTAAAATTTTTTTTTTTTCTCCTCTATATTTTCTCTAAATTCTTCAGCCATCCCAGTTTGAATGACTCGCAGCTGCTGCAGGATAATTTCACAATCTTCAAATATGTATTTTTCTCTGTCTCCTGTTTCCCCTTGTTGCCCGCTCCGAAAGGATGGGTCCTGGGATACAGTTCTGTGGTTTCCAGCTGCCCTCTGGTACAAGTTTGCATTGTTCATTAGCGACCCTGGACAGGGGGCGTCACTGGGCTATGAGGAGAGCGTCACTCCCGAGCTCAGTCTCATTTGTCCCCGATGTCCACACAAGGTCACTCTGCATCAGGAGCCAACAACAATGATTCCTATCTCCACCTCTGTACCATCGCCTGCCTCTGCCCCTGCCTCAGCTCTTCTGCTGCTGAAACCCTCATCCACACCTTTGTTACCTCTAGACTTGACTACTCAACGCACTCCTGGCTGGCCTCCCATATTTTACCCTATGTAAACTTGAGGTCATCCAAAACTCAGCTGCCTGTGTCCTAACTCACATTCACCCAATACCCCTGTGCTCGCTGATCTACATTGGCTCCCGGTTAAGCAACGACTCGATTTCAAAATTCTCATCCTTGTTTACAAATCCTTGCATGGCCTCGCCCCTCCCTATCTCTGTAATCGCCTTCAGCCTCACAACCCCCTCTGAGATGACTCCGCTCCTCAAATTCTGCCCTCTTGAGCATCCCTGACTGTAATTGCTCAACCATTGGTTGCCGTGCCTTCAGTTGCCTGGGCCGTAAGCTCTGGAACTCCCTCCCTAAACCTCTCCGCCTCTCTTTCTTCTTTTAAGACACACCTTAAAACCTACCTCTTTAACCAATCTTTTGGTCATCTGCCGAAATTTCTTGTTATGTGGCTCGGTGTCCAATTTATCTGTTTTGTCTTATAACACTGCTGTGAACACCTTGGGATGCTGTACTACATTAAAGGTGCTATATAAATACAGGTTGTGATTGGGGTTTTTCTCCTCCCTAACTCAGAAATGCTGAGGCGAAATGCAATGCCCCTCATGAAACACCAACGAAGATCTGCCAACTCAACGCCGACAATTGCCACCCTCTTGACCAGTGCCATTGTGGTTGGACCTATATTTCGGCGGAATGTTAAAGTACCAATCCTGCCACGATGTCTCACCTAGCACTGCCCGCCCTCCCTTACAGGGCAAAGCACAACTGAGGAAACGTTCAGCTATGGTGGGGAACTAACACAGTCACTAGCACATTGATCGCCCTCTTTACGCCCCCACCAAAGTTGAAACTTTTGCCCCACACGTAGTTCTGGACAAGTGCCTTTGTGGGCTGTGTGGTTCAGAACCCCACGATTCATTGGCCCGCGTCAGAGAAGCCTATATGTCCCACCCTGCTCCAGTTTTAACATCTTTGCCTCTAACATAACGCGGTATAAAGTCTATCCCTGACTGACAGATTTCCTTACCCACGTACAGGTCCCAGTCCTGATTCCTTATTATCTCTGCCTTTCAACATCCATCAAAAGAAAGCCAACCCTGATGTTTTTGAACACTAATGGAAACAAGGGATATGGGGATCGGGCAGGAAAGTGGAGTTGAGGTATAGGCAGTATCAGCACCCTGGGACCAGGTGACTCCATTTATGTTCTAGTGAACACCGCCCCCCTGAATCAAACACAGTTCCCATCTCGTTTAGAGTTGACGCCCCCACCAATCTTAAATACCCAGTAAACAGCTAGCAACCATTTCGACTGCCAAATCTGCCCAACTGGATATTAGGCCAATGGGAAATGTCCCCATCCCTGTATTTTGACACTGAAACTGGAGGCCAGCAGGCAATCAGCCATAGGTGTGTGTGGGAGAGGGCGATCAGTGCCAGGTGTGTGGGTTACGTGATCAGTCCCAGGTGTGTGGGGTAGGGTGATTAGTGCCAGGTGTGTGGGGTAGGATGATCAGTCGCAGATGTATGGGGTACGTGATCAGTGACAGGTGTGTGGGGTAGGGTGATCAGTCCCAGGTGTGTGGGGTAGGGTGATCAGTCCCAGGTATGTGGGGTAGGGTGATCAGTGCCAGATGTGTTGGGTAGGGTGGTCAGTGCCAGGTGTATGGGGTAGGGTGATCAGTGCCAGGTGTGTGTGAGTAGGGTGATCAGTGCCAGGTGTATGGGGTAGGGTGATCAGTGCCAGGTGTGTGTGAGTAGGGTGATCAGTGCCAGGTGTGAGGGGTAGGGTGGTCAGTGCCAGGTGTGTGGGGTAGGGTGATCAGTGCCAGGTGTGTGTGAGGCCAGTCAGGTAGCAATGAACGTCGAAGTTGACCGAGTGCACAAGAAATAAAAAGGGGACAATTCTTTCAAGTTACCAACATATTATTTTGAAAGACAGTAGGGGGATTTCTTTCTTCATCGGTTAGTGAACATTTTGTGCCAATATGAAAACATTTGACATTGTCCTTACATAGAGATCCTGGGCGGTGACGCCCCTCAGTATTTGAACATTTCTGATCAAATTTGTGCTGATGAGCGTATCCCCTGTTGTCCAATATACTGTCAGTGCCCAAAGGCTGTTTTAGGAAGGGAGGGTAGGATAGGGACATTTAAAATAGTTTTATACAGAGTGAATCATGGACGACATTCAGGCTTAGGCTGATAAGTGGCGAGTTACATTCGCACCACACCTGTGCCAGACAATGACCATCTCCAACAACCACGTCCACTTGACATTCAGTGGCATTACAATCGTCAAATCCCCCACCGACTACATCCTGGGGGTCACCATTGACCATAAACTTCACTGGACCAGCCATGTAAATACTGTGGCTACAAGAGCAGGTCAGGGGCTGGGTATTCTGCGGCGAGTGTCTCACCTCCTGACTCCCCAAAGCCTTTCCGCCATCTACAAGGCACAAGTCAGGAGTGTGATGGAATACTCTCCACTTGTCTGGATGAGTGCAGCTCCAACAACACTCAAGAAGCTCGACACCATCCAGAACAAAGCAGTTCACTTGATCGGCACCCCATCCACCACCTTCAACATTCACTCCCTCCACCACCGGCGCACCGTGGCTGCAGTGTGCACCATCTACAAGATGCACTGCAGCAACTCGCCAAGGCTTCTTCGACAGCACCTCCCAAACCCGCGACCTCTGCCACCGAGAAGGACAAGGGCAGCAGGGGCATGGGAACACCATCACCTCCCCATTCTCCTCCAAGTTACAAACCATCCCGCCTTGGAAATATATCGGTCATTCCTTCATCGTTGCTGGGTCAAAATTCTGGAATTCCCTCCCTAACAGCACTGTGGGAGCACCTTCACCACACGGGACTGCAGAGGTTCAAGAAGGTGGCTCACCACCACCTTGTCAGGGGCAAATAGGGGTGGGCAATAAATGCCGGCCTTATCGGCGACGCCCACATCGCAGGCGTGAATAATTTAAAAAATGACACGTTTTTATTATGTGATTCACATTTAATATTTTCAGCTGTACCGCTGTCTGAAATCTTATACAGTTTCATCAAAATTTCCAAGCACAAATTATTTACAACAATTTAAGTGTACAGAAAATAGCTGACATGAATAGACTTGAAAAATCCACTAGACCTGCCTCTATTTCTGTTTCGTTAAGGGCTGGGTCGTGAGGGTGGTCGATGTTGTGGACTTCCTGTGTGTAGATTGAAAACCAACTTGTGCAGATAATCTCTTCATTCATGAAAGCGCTTATGGTATTCGACAGATCTTCAATTCTCCCGATGGTTGCTAAACTTGAATGTAGTTGACCCATACAGACCAGGAAGACCTTTTCCCCCAGACTGAGAAGGGCGAGCTCATTTCAACCAAGGATGGCAGGAATGCCCTTACCCCCCTACTCGCTCAGGGTGGGGAGGAGGGAACCAGCCAGAGCTTCATTGCTGACTGCTACTGATTGACCTGTGGCTCAAAGGAGTGCACGTCGGGGCAAAGGCAGGATGGGTGTTTGGCCAACTTGCCTTCCGCCATCAAGGCTGACACGTTCTGCCTGGCAATGAAGTATGGGCACTTGAGCCAAACGTAAGCGGCCATCTCGTGTCCTGGTCAACCGTACTTCAGCACAAGCCAACATTTGTATTAGACGTTAAAAGATCCTGAACTCTCCCGATGGTTGCTAAACTTAAATCTAGTTGACCCATACAGGCCAGGAAGACCTTTTCCCCCAGGCTGAGAAGGGCACGCTCATTTCAACCAGGAGTGCCCTCACCCCCTACCCGCTCAGAGAAAGAGAAACAGTGGCAAATAAATAAAGGAAGGGCCGGATTCGTGAAAGGATTCAGAGGCAGATCTGGAGGATGTTTCCAGGTTTGATGTGGGGCTTCATTGAACTACCAACTCGGCATGTAAACAATTTGGAGCATGTTGAGAAGAATAACATCATCCATGCCTTCTCAACCTTGCAACAAAGGTTTCACGAAGAGGATAAACAAATGTCAAGCATAATACAAAAATAAAATCAATAAATATTTGACTTCACAGCTCAGTTGCATCCAAAGATAATTTCTAAGCAAGTTTGCTGACAATAAGACTCATTAAGACGACTTGAGATCAGTAAACATACTTGTGTACTCAGTAAACTAATAGATGCACTTGTGTGTAAGCTAGCGTCTTCTGTACTTCAACCAAAGAAACACTGGAAATAAGATTATAACCCACACGAGAAACATCGTCACGCACCACTGATCCCCAGAGAATGAGAAATTGGATTCTAAGAACATAAGAAATAGGAGCAGGAGTCGGCCATCTGGCTCCTCGAGCCTGCTCTGCCATTCAATAAGATCATGGCTGATCTGATCTTGGCCTCAACTCCAGTTCCCCACCCGTTCCCCATAACCCTTGACTCCCCTATCTTTCAAAAATCTGTCTATCTGCACCTTAAATATATTCAATGACCCAGCCTCCACAGCTCTCTGGGTTAGAGAATTCCAAAGATTCCCGACCCTCTAAGAAAAGAAATTCCTGCTCATCCCCGTTTTATATGTGCAGCCCCTCACTCTGAAACTAGGCCCCCTAGTTCTAGATTCCCACATGAGGGGAAACATCCTCTCTGCATCTACTCTGTCTCGCCCCCTCAGAATCTTATACGTTTCTAAACTCCAATGAGTATAGGCCCAACCGAGCTTCATAAGACAACCCCTTCATCTCAGGAATCAACCTAGTGAACCTTTTCTGAACTGCCTCCAATGTAAGTATATCCCCCCTTAAATAAGGAGATCAAAACTGCACGCAGTGCTCCAGGTGTGGCCTCACCAATACCCTGTGCAGTTGGAGCAGGACTTCCCTGCTTTTATACTCCATCCAATAAAGGCCAATGTTCCATTTTTGATCATGCATGCTGTTCACCAATGCTTCCTGCTCGCACTGCACAAAAGAAGGGAGTGAGACACAAGGAAATAGAGGTGGGGGGAATGCAAGATTGCAAGCTGCAGAGAAGATCGTTCAGAATAGACAATAGAACTAGACTGGGCCGGGGGCCTAGTGTTTGAAAACTACAGTAGCTTCCACTGCAGTGATTCATGTGTAAGATTTGCCTCTTGTTTTCACCCCTTTAGAAGAAAGCCATTTGGCCTATTGGATCAGCGCCAATACTTTGCTAGAGCAATCCAAAAATTAATCCCATAGCCCTGGTCGCTCCCTGCAGCCCTTTATCTTCAATGCTTTAATCTTCTGTCCTTTAAATATTTATGCAATTTTAATCACTGTTATCCACATTTGTATTTTAAGACTGAAAAGTGGTGTGGCGCCAAACCTTTTCGTTGCCGTTTCTTATTGAAACTCAGTTTTCTGTTGCGTGCATCTCGCTTGGTTGGCAAATGGAAATTTTATGCATGTTCCTGGGATGGGGGGATTGTCCCTTGAGGAGATATTGAGTAGACTAGATTTGTATACATTCGAGTTTAGAAGAATGAGAGGTGAAACGCATACAATTCTTAAAGGGCTTGACAGGATAGATGCCGGGAGGATGTGCTGCATCAGATTTAATCTGATCAGAATGAGAGATAATCTCATTGAAGCACAAGATTCTGAGAGGGCTTAACAGGGTAGATGCAGGGAGGATATTTCCCCCGGGCTGGACAGTCTAGAACCAGAGGTCACAGTCTTAGAATAAGGGGTCGGCCATTTAGGACTGAGATGAGGAGAGATTTCTTCACTCAGAGGGTGGTGAATCTTTGGAATTCTCTACACCAGAGGGCTGTGGAGGCTCAGTCTTTGAGTATATTCAAAACAGAGGTTGATAGATTCTTGATAATGCGGGAAAGTGGAGTTGAGATAGAAGATCCGCCATGATCTCACTGAATGGCGGAGCAGGCTCGAGGGGCCGAATGGCCTACTCCTGCTCCTATTTCTTATAACAGGGAAAAAAATTGCAAATGCTGGAGACTGAAATAAAAGCAGAAAGTACTGCAAATATATAGCAGGTTTGTCAGCATCTGTAGATAGAAACAATTGGTTAATGTTTAAGGCCTGAGAAAGCTCACGAACCTAAGTGCTAACCGATCTTTTTTCTTTACAGATCCTGACAGACCTGCTGTGCATCTCCAACGTTTTATACACGTATTTGAAATCTTGCTTTGTATTTTAAGATTGAAAGCTACTGGTGTGAATATTTCTTTTGTCAAATGTCCCTAGTAGCCTGGATGCTTTTCCATTCGGGACTCTGAAAGGTGATTGTCATGTATGTAGACCATGCATACTAACTGTATAGTCACATAAGGTGTGCCACCAGAGGGCACTGCGGTGGGAGACCTGAGGGTCACCTGCACAGGTGTGCAGGGCCCAGTATAAAAGGCTGCCTCACCATGCTTGTGCCTCACTCTGAAGTTACAATAAATGGGACTAAGGTCACAACAGCTCAAGTACAATAATAGACCTCGTGGAGTCGTTCATAAGAGTTTTAAAGCTGTAACAGAGATGGGGATATGAACCTTCCCAGTGACCTGACTGTGGACCAGAGCAGAATTCTTGAGAAAAATCTTGGACAAGACCAGTTGTAAGAGCCAAAGATACGATTACATCTCCTTCAAAAGTTTATGCCAATTCCGATAGCCTTCAAAGGAATACTCAAGATCCAATAGCTAGTACTACTCTTGAATCTTGTCTGTAGATTACACCCCCAAGTATAGTTTTATAAACAAATTGTAAATTTAATAAAAAATTGTTTGAGATCTTGAATGGGAGAGGTGTCCCTGAGTGTGTTCCATCACTGAGCCTCACCTCCTCCCAGCACACCCTCCTTCCTCTTCTCTTTCCTTTGATCACTTCACCTCGAGGCTCAACTCTAGTGTCAGCTGTGGCTCCCTGGGTAGCACCCTCCAGTGGGAGGGGCTCGGAGTGAGCAGGTCCTGCTGAGTGTTTGATTACTGCTGGGAGTTGGAGTGAGTTTGTAAAATGTTGGTGGTGGGTTTTTGGGTTGTTTTTTTTTTCAGGCTTTAGGGCCTGGGGTGTGGGGCCCTCTCAGAAAACAGTGTTCCCAGGGTGAATGTAATCAGGGGAGGAAATGTTGGGGGAAGGGAGAATAAAAGGCACAAAGATTTGGGCCGGGACCCCAGGAGGTTTGGAAAAGAAAACACGGCAGTGGTTCACGACCAGGATAAAGAGATACAAGCTTGGGCTAGTATCCAGGCACTTTATGAGGACTGCAGTGAAGGAAATTGCTTTGCCTGCCGACCAAAGCTGAATGTTGGGTTCGATGTGACGGTCAGTGGCCGAGAGGAGGTGGATAGACTTTTACTGAGTTCGAAGGTTGGTGATAAGTTCTTGGGTGTATTCTGAAGAGGGGGCAGTCTCATTCTTAAACCTGCCAGTCCGTGGGGGGGAGGGGAGGCGGGAGCAGAGCGCGGGGTAAGTGTACGTACACCATAGAAAGACAGGGAGTCGGGCATCTTGGGAAGCAGGAGGGGACAAGACAAGGAGAGTGTGCAAGAGGCAGGGGCCTTATAGGGGAGGCAGGATGGGAGCGGGGAGACATAGAAGCCAAAAGGGAGCAAGATAGGTGAAGACGCGCCATTGTCCCAGAGAGAGAAGAAACGGGGAGCAAGGGTCAGCGGTGGAGGTGAGGCCGAAGGGAGTGGCACTGTTGGAGAAACCATGTTAGCAGGAGGACTCTCTAAGGGAGATTCTGTACCTGATGGAGAGCGGGGACAAGAGATTACAGAAGAGTGAGGTGTCAGTGGGGGGTGGAAACATAGAATTGGGGGTTGGGGGAGGGCATCATGTGGAAGGGGAAAGGTTAGTGAGGTGCAGAAGGAGGGAGAGGGGGCAGCTCATCGGCCTAAACCTAATGTAAGGAAGAGGCTGAAACAGCAGGGAAGGTTCAAATAAGTGGGGGAAAAGAGCCGGGGGCTGCAGGAGAAAGCAACAGCTGCCCAAAGAGTTGGGAAATGAGAGGAGGGAAGAGCCGGAGATTAAATGATTGGGGGGATTATCAGGCACACTTCCTTTATGAGGAGCCATGATTACATTGGTCTCGATTAATGTGAACGGATTGAGGGGGGAGAAAAAATTGCAGCAGTTGTTGCAGTGTTTTAAAGACACGGACCTGTTGGCATGAGGATATCCTGGAAAGAGTTCAGAAGGTTTGGTTATGATCAATTTTTAAAATACAATAGATTAATATGTGTTACGGGAGACAAATTAAACTTCAGGTTTTGATGTTAATATGTGTTGGAGAGTGGCAGAAAGGTATTGTATGGTACAATGGAATGATCACGATGTTGTAACTGTTTTTAATGTTGAATAAATAATTTGAACTAAAAGTGGGTAGCCCTGTTGCCTCTGAGTCAAAAGGTTGTGGGTTCAAGTCCCACTCCAGGGACTTGAGCACAAAATCTAGGCTGACACTCCAGTGCAGTGCTGAGGGAGTGCTGCACTGTCAGAGGTGCTGTTGGATGAGACGTTAAACCGAGGCCCCGTCTGTCCTCTCAAGTGGGCATAAAAGATCCCAAGGCACTATTTCAAAGAAGAGCAGGGGAGTTCTCCCCAGTGTCCTGGGGCCAATATTTATCCCTCAATCAACTTCACTAAAACAGATTATCTGGTCATTATCACATTGGAGTTTGTGGGAGCTTGCTGTGCGCAAATTGGCTGCTGCGTTTCCCACATTACAACAGTGACTGCGCTTCAAAAGTACTTCATTGGCTGTAAAGCGCTTTGTGATGTACTGAGGTTGGGAAAGGTGCTATATAAATGCAAGTCTTTCTTTTTTTCTGTAACTGGTTAAGAGTGTATTATGTGTGTCAATTGAGTAGCGAATGGAGTTAACGGCATATGATCTGAACCACTTCTGTTTGTATATAGCATTCCTGGTGTTCGTAGAATCATAGAAACTTATGGCACAGAAGGAGGCCATTTGGCCCATCGTGCTTGTGCTGGCTCTTTGACAGAGCAGGCGTGCTTAGTCTAAGAAGCCAACCTTTGCAACGGATGTGCTGAGGGTTTGTGTAAGCTCTATGCAGACATCTCGGTGTTTGAGCTGAGCTTTGGACATGCTATTTGTCACCATATCATTGAAACATACAAGACTCTTGAGCGGGCTTGACAGGGTAGATGCAGGGAGGATGTTTCCCCTGGCTGGGGAGTCTAGAACCAGGGGTCACAGTCTCAGAATAAGGGGTCGGCCATTTAGGACTGAGATGAGGAGGAATTTCTTCACTCAGAGGGTGGTGAATCTTTGGAATTCTCCGCCCCAGAGAGCTGTGGAGGCTCAGTCGTTGAGTTTATTCAAGACTGGGATCGATAGATTTTTGGATATTAAGGGAATCAAGGGATGTGGGGATAGTGTGGGAAGGTGGAGTTGAGGTGGAAGATCAACTATGATCTCATTGAAGGGCGGAGCAGGCTCGAGGGGCCATTTTGCCTACTCCTGCTCCTATTTCTTATGTGAATTGGAGTGCCAATTTACATGTGATAAGTTTGTGAATAAGGTCTCAGCTGTATGTGTGGGTGTAGCTTGGATCCAGCGGCTTAGCCTGAGTATTGCTTAAAGTTGGCCTCACATGTCATCTTTATTTTGATTTATCGGATCAGTAGATCTTCAGAAAACAAATTGTTAAAGGAGTAGGGTGGTTTTGTAACCTGCTGCAAAAGGAATATTGGTCTACAATATAGTTTAATTGGGCAACGTTTTGTTGGCTTCAAATAGAAGTTGGAATAACTCCATTCTTGAGTCAGGATGGTGTGTGACTTGGAGGAGAACGTGGAGGTGGTGGTGTTCCCATGCGCCTGCTGCCCTTGTCCTTCTAGGCGGTAGAGGTCGCGGGTTCGGGAGGTGCTGTTGCAGAAGCCTTGGTGAGTTGCTGCAATGCATCTTGTAGATGGTACACACTGCAGCCACGGTGCGCCGGTGGTGGAGGGAGTGAATGTTGAAGGTGGTGGATGGGGTAATGGGCACTAACTCTTTCTGAGGTACAGTCTCAGTTGATGCTGAATATGTTTTAAACTTGAATGCCCTTCGCTTAATCATGCATGTTATTTTGACAGGCTAAATGAGAGCATCACAAAGCCCAACTAACTGTGTAATCACAGTGGATCGTGACTTCAAGAAGACTAACTATCGCTAAGCTTATAAATACCTTTTGTGCTATTCGTGCACGAACCCTTTTTTTTATCAATCTAAACAAGAAAAATGGCACCATGATTTCTTCTCTGTCATTTAATGGAAAATAGTTTCTTGGAAAACATCCAACACACTCTGAATTACAATCAACACTGGGGTAGACATTGTGTGTCCTTGAGAAGATAGTGGAAGGACCTTGCACTGCACAGCCTTCACTGACATTATCTCCGCTTTGAGTTGTCAAATCCCACTGTCATTTCTCTTTAAAAATGATGCAACAGATATTACGTAACACGTCAAATTTATCAAAATGTAACTGGAATCTTGATAGTGAGTTGGCATTGTATTTTGAGCAGGAATTGCCTTTTTTGGATAAGTGTACATATTTTTAATATCAACCCCACAGTAGTTATTTAATTTCCCTCCAATCTTTATCACCCTCTCTTTTTTTCTTATCCACTCATGGGATGTGGGCGTCGTTGGCAAGGCCGGCATTTATTGCCCATCCCTAATTGCCCTTGAGATGTTGTTGGTGAGCCGCCTTCTTGAACCGCTGCAGTCCGTGTGGTGAATGTGTCCCCACAGTGCTGTTAAGGGAGGGAGTTCCAGGATTTTGACCCAGCGACGATGAAGGAACGGCCGATATATTTCCAATCCCAAAAAGTTAGTTTGCAGGTGCAGCAGGTAATCAGGAAGGCGAATGGAATGTTGGCCTTCATTGCGAGAGGGATGGAGTACAAAAGCAGGGAGGTCCTGCTGCAACTGTACAGGGTATTGGTGAGGCTGCACCTGGAGTACTGCGTGCAGTTTTGGTCACCTTACTTAAGGAAGGATATACTAGCCTTGGAGGGGGTACAGAGATGATTCACTAGGCTGATTCCGGAGTTGAGGGGGTTATCTTATGATGATAGATTGAGTAGATTGGGTCTTTACTCGTTGGAGTTCAGAAGGATGAGGGGTGATCTTATAGAAACATTTAAAATAATGAAAGGGATAGACAAGATAGAGGCAGAGAGGTTGTTTCCACTGGTCGGGGAGACCAGAACTAGGGGGCACAGCCTCAAAATACGGGGGAGCCAATTTAAAACCGAGTTGAGAAGGAATTTCTTCTCCCAGAGGGTTGTGAATCTGTGGAATTCTCTGCCCAAGGAAGCAGTTGAGGCTAGCCCATTGAATGTATTCAAATCACAGATAGATAGATTTTTAACCAATAAGGGAATTAAGGGTTATGGGGAGCGGGCGGGTAAGTGGAGCTGAGTCCACGGCCAGATCAGCCATGATCTTTTTGATCAGGCACGAGGGGCTAGATGGCCTACTCCTGTTCCTAATTCTTATTATGTTCTAAGTCAGGATGGTGTGTGACTTGGAGGAGAACATGGAGATGGTGGTGCTCCCATGCGCCTGCTGCCCTTGTCCTTCTAGGTGGTAGAGGTCGCGGGTTTGGGAGGTGCTGCCAAAGAAGCCTTGGCGAGTTGCTGCAGTGCATCTTGTCGATGGTACACACTGCAGCCACGGTGCGCCGGTGGTGGAGGGAGTGAATGTTGATGGTGGTGGATGGGGTAATGGGCACTGACTCTTTCTGAGGTACAGTTGCATGGGCTTGTTCAGGGGCCGTCTTTCGGATGAGATGTTAAACCGAGGCCCCGTCTTCTCTCCCAGGTGGACATAAAAGATCCCATGGCACTATTTCGAAGAGAGCAGGTGAGTTATCCCTGGTGTCCTGGCCAAAATTTATCCCTCAATCAACATGGATGCATTGGTGGTCATTTTCCAACATTCTATAGACTCTGGATAAGTTCCTATGGATTGGAGGGTGCTAATGTAACCCCACTTTTTAAAAAAGAAGGGAGAGAGAAAATAGGGAATTATAGTCCGGTTAGCCTGACATTGGTAGTGGGGAAAATGTTGGAATCAATTATTAAAGATGTAATAGCAGCGCATTTGGAAAGCAGTGACAGGATCGGTCCAAGTCAGCATGGATTATGAAAGGGAAATCATGCTTGACAAATCTTCTAGAATTTTTTGAGGATGTAACTAGTAGAGTGGACAAGGGAGAACCAGTGGATGTGGTGTATTTGGACTTTCAAAAGGCTTTTGACAAGGTCCCACACAAGAGATTAGTGTTCAAAATTAAAGCACATGGTATTGGGGGTAATGTATTGACGTGGATAGTGAACTGGTTGGCAGACAAGAAGCAAAGAGTAGGAATAAACGGGTCCTTTTCAGAATGGCAGGCAGTGACTAGCGGGGTACCGCAAGGTTCAGTGTTGGGACCCCAGCTATTTACAATATACATTAATGATTTAGACAAAGGAATTTAATGTAATATCTCCAAGTTTGCAGACGACACTAAGCTGGGTGGCAGTGTGAAGTGTGAGGAGGATGCTAAGAGGCTGCAGGGTGACTTGGACAGGTTAGGTGAGTGGGCAAATGCATGGCAGATGCAGTATAATGTAGCTAAATGTGAGGTTATCCACTTTGGTGGCAAAATCAGGAAGGCAAAATATTTTCTGAATGGTGACAGATTAGGAAAAGGGGAGCTGCAACAAGACCTGGGTGTCATGGTACATCAGTCATTGAAAGTTGGCATGCAGCTACAGCAGGTGGTGAAGAAGGCAAATGGTATGTTGGCCTTCATAGCGAGAGGATTTGAGTATAGGAGCAGGGAGGTCTTACTGCAGCTGTACAGGGCCTTGGTGAGGCCACACCTTGAATATTATGTACAGTTTTGGTCTCCTAATCTGAGGAAGGACATTCTTGCTATTGAGGGAGTGCAGCGAAGGTTCACCAGACTGATTCCTGGGATGGCAGGACTGACATATGAAGAAAGACTGGATCGACTAGGCTTATATTCACTGGAATTTAGAAGAATGAGAGGGGATCTCATAGAAACATATAAAATTCTGACGGGATTGGACAGGTTAGATGCAGGAAGAATGTTCCCGATGTTGGGGAAGTCCAGAACCAGGGTAACAGTCTAAGGATAAGGGGTAAGCCATTTAGGACCGAGATGAGGAGAAACTTCTTCACTCAGAGAATTCTGAACCTGTGGAATTCTCTACCACAGAAAGTTGTTGAGGCCAGTTCATTAGATATATTCAAAAGGGAGTTAGATGTGGCCGTTACGGCTAAAGGGATCAAGGGGTAAGGAGAGAAAGCAGGAATGGGGTACTGAAGTTGCATGATCAGCCATGATCATATTGAATGGTGGTGCAGGCTCGAAGGGCCGAATGGCCTACTTCTGCACCTATTTTCTATGTTTCTATGACTAAAACAGATTATCTGGTCATTATCACATTGTTGTTTGTGGGAGCTTGCTGTGCGCAAATTGGCTGCCGCGTTTCCCACATTGCAAGAGTGACTATGTTCGAAAAGTACTTCATCGGCGGCAAAGTGCTGTGAGACGTCCGGTGGTCGTCAAAGGCATTAAATAATTGCAAGTCTTTCATTTTTTATTCTGACCACGGAGTACATCAGCACTATAGGCTGACATTTTGCTCACCTGCTACACATACACTCCCAGTTTCGAACTGGGATCAAGCATAGCAGTCCAGAGCGAAACCCTGCTTGAGCTATTTTTCCTTTCCTTCTCACTAGCCCTGGGGCGCTGAACCTAATTGTAGCAACCCCACTAACAACCAGTCAATTATTTCTCCACTGCTTGTCTGAGTTTGATTTTATATAAATCTGAGGTGGGCTACAGTGGGAGGGATGGTGGATTCAGCTGGAAGTCAATTTTGTGGAACTTGGAGTGTATCTTAGAAGTACTGGTGCTGAGCACCTTGCTGGTTGCACTCGGGATAGTTTGCACTGCAGATTACTCAGAATAAGAAAGAGTTTAATGGTGCCGGTATATTAGAATTTAATACTTGAATTTGATACAAATAACAAATCTTAAGCAGTCTTTGTAGGAAACAAAGACTTGCATTTCTATAGCATCTATCACAACCACCGGACGTCTCAAAATGCTTTACAGCCAATGAAGTACTTTTGGAGTGTGGCCGCTGTTGTACTGTAGGAGACGCGGCAACCAATTGCGCACAGCAAGCTCCCACAAACAGCAATGTGATAATGAGCAGATAATCTGTTTTTGTTATGTTGATTGAGGGATAAATATCGGCCAGAACACCGGGGATAACTCCCGTGTTCCTCTTCGAAATAGAGCCATGGGATCTTTTATATCCACCTGAGAGAGCAGACGGGACCTCGGTTTAACGTCTCATCCGATAGACGGTACCTCCGACAGTGCAGCACTCCCTCAGCACCGCACTGGAGTGTCAGCCTAGATTTTTGTGCTCCTTCCCTGGAGTGGGAATCAAACCCATAACCTTCTGACTCAGAGGCAAGGGTGTTGCCCACTGATCTCCGGCTGACTCTAGAGTAGGAGGAGCTCGAGAATTTCAGTGAGACTAAAGTGCAATCATTGGTGTTGTGCAGGCAGATGGAGCAGTCAAATTGTGCACAATATGATGCCGTGGTGACCAACAAATGACGTGTGCACAAAGTTCTCAGCTGACGCTCCAGTGCAATGCCGAGGGAGTGCTGCACTGTCGGAGTTGCCGTCTTTCGGATGAGACGTTAAACCGAGGACCCGTCTGCTCTCTCAGGTGGACGTAAAAGATCCCATAGCACTATTTTGAAAAAGAGCTGGGGAGTTCTCCCCGGTGTCCTGGGCCAATATTTATCCCTCAATCAACATAACAAAAAAGCAGTTTATCTGGTCATTATCACATTGCTGTTTGTGGGAGCTTGCTGTGCACAAGTAGGCTGCCGTGTTTCCCACATTACAACAGTGACTACACTTTAAAAAGCACTTCATTGGCTGCAAAGCGCTTTGGGACGTCCGGTGGTAGTGACAGGCGCTATATAAATTCAAGTCTTTCTTTTCTTTTAAAATAAATATATTCGTAATTTTGCAAAAAATAATGGGGGGTTTGGAAAAAGAGAGAACGATTTATCTCCAAATAAACCCCTAAAATGCTGTCAATTCTTTGGCACGTCACTTCCTGTTGACAAAGCTGAAGTTATAGAGCAGTTTCATTGTCACAAAGGACCATGGGTAATAGAACTGCCATTCCGATGTGAATGTTGCCTTGTAATGCAAGGGTAGTGACTTTCCAGCTCTTTCATTTGAATTCAAACCATCTCACCGTCGCGCGAGAGAAAAGTTTCCCGTTAGCTTGGGCTGAATACTGATCACAATGGCCCTGAAATTCCGGTTGGAGGCTTCTTTCGGACGAATGCCTCCGACTGGAGAATTTTTCCGAAAGTACCCTGGTGGTCCCGGAGGAGTGTGGGATTCCGTTGGGGAGGCCTTCTCTCCCCGTGCTGCGAAGCTCGCTCCCGTCCTCCAGGTTCCCACGCAGAAGGTGCAGTCACATGTGACTGCTCAACCAATCAGGTACCGTATTCTCAATTAATAGCAATGGGAACTCCGTATCGACCAGTTCTCATTGCTAATAATGGAGAAAAAACAAACAAACACAATAACACCAAATAAAAAATAAAAAGACACACCTCACATAATTAAAATTAATTGAAATTAAAGTTAATAAATATCTTAGAGGGAAACATTTTTTCTGAGGTTTTAAAAAGTTTTTTTAAGTATGCTTTAAAATAAATTTAACGTAGTGGACAGGGTTTTTAAAAATAAAATGTGTTTTTAAAATTTTATTTTTTATGTTTTAAGTGTGTTTTAAGACTCTTACTGCCTGTAACAGTAGGCTATGCACCTGCTTTTATCAGGCGCAAGAGTTTTGAAGTCATCTGCTGGGCAAGCTATGGGTAAATTCCGCAATCATGCCCGTGCAAATGTCCTCGCTCCCGAGATACGGAGGATCTGTCGAGCCAGTTTTCAGTGCATGCGCATTGTGCGCTGAAAACCAACCTTTGCGATGCCTTCCCGGATCCGTACGGACTCGGGGAGGCCGGGATTTCTGGGCCATAATCTTACTTTGTACGTGTGAAGCACTGAAAAGTGACAACAGTCTTCCTGGATCTTCTCAGATTGCAGAGCTTGCTCCACTTGATTTCACTCCAAGTGCATTCAATCCACCTTAGAAACATAGCTTGGCACTAAATTTTACAAGAGGCTATTGGAAAGTCCAACTAACATCATTTAAATACAGTACAACTACTTCACGTTTCAGGTCAGGCTGTGTAGACATGAAGAACCATCCCGAGATTGTCAAGGGACGATGAAGTGTCTCGGATTCGCGTTACCAAGTCTGTCCCTTTCCTCCTTGCCAGGAATGGACAGCATGCATCTCAGTGGTCCATTCCAGTGATACCATATACATCATTCCAAAACTTACCTGGCCTGCTCATAGACAGCCAGTATCGCCAGTGCAACAGGTGAGTAAGGTGATGATGAAGGATGATTTCAAAATTTTCGTACTAGTTTACAAATCCCTCCATGGGCTCGCCCCTCCCTATCTCTGTAATCTGCTCCAGCCCCACAACCCCCTGAGATGTCTGCGCTCCTCTAATTCTGCCCTCCTGAGCATCCCTGATTATAATCACTCAATCTCTGGTGGCTGTGCCTTTTGTTGCCGAGACCCCAAGCTCTGGAACTCCCTCCCTAAACCTCTCAGCCCCTCTGCTTCTCTCTCTGTCTGCAAGACGCTCCTTAAAACATACCAAGCTTTTGGTCACCTGCGCTAATTTCTACTTCTGTGGCTCGGTGTCAAATTGTTTCATCTTGTAACACTCCTGTGAGGCGCCTTGGGATGTTTCGCCGCGTTAAAGGCGCTATACAAATACAAGTTGTTGTTGTTGAGGAAGGAAGTTGCAGGTTTCCGTGGGTGTGGATAAACTGTGAGATTGGGCGGGGCGAGGAGTTGTCCCATCGGCCAGCTCCTGGTCAGGCGCTGGGATCGCTCGCTCGCTCACACGGGGTCGCCATAGCCACCGGCCGCGTACGTGTGCAGCTTCAGGCTCGGAGCGCCGTAGGGTTCGCAGTCCGCCACGTGGGCGTCGGCACGACAGCAGCGCCAAATCCACCGGTCCCTCCCGCTGAGGGGCCTGCAGCTCGCGGTGCCCTCGTTCCTCGTCCCGTGATCCGGCAGGGCGGAGAACAGCTTCCACTCGCACACGCCGTCCGACTTGGACATCTTGAAGAACGCGTCCCTGGAGCCGACGGGAATACGCACCACATCCTTCTGGCCCTCGGCGCTGTGGCTGCTGCCCGTGCTGTAGCTCAGCGGGTGTTGGATGGACACCTGCTTCCTGTGTCGGCACTTGCCCCTCAGGATGTTTTGGAAAGCCTTTCTGAATTCCTGATTGGACGACGGGTATATGATCGGGTTTATGCAGCTGTTGAAATAGCCGAGCCAAAACGCTATTTTGAAGATGGTGTCGGGGGGCTTGTAGGCAGGAAAGAAGGAACCTGTGTGAGCACAGAACAAATATCGTTACTTAAAGAAAGACTTGCATTTATAACCTGCGTCATCCATGCCTTTGTTACCTTCAGACTTGACTATTCCAACACACGCCTGGCTAGCCTCCCACATTCTACTCTACGTAAATTAGAGGTGATCCAAAACTCGCACCAGTCCCGCTCACCCATCATCCCCTGTGCTCGCTGACCTACATTGGCTCGCGGTTAAGCAACACCTCGATTTCAAAATTCTCAAATCTCTCCCCTCACCCCTCCTTATCTCTGGAATGTCCTCCAGCCCCACAACCCCCCCAGAGATGTCTGCGCTCCTCTACTTCTGCCCTCCTGAGCATCCCTGATTATAATCGCTCAACTATTGGTGGCCATGCCTTCTGCTGCCTAGGCCCCAAGCTCTGGAACTCCCTTCCTAAACCTCTACCTCTCTTTCTTCCTTCAAGATGCTCCTTAAAACCTACCTCTTTGACCTAGCTTTTGGTCACCTGCGCTAATTTCTACTTGTGCAGCTCGGTTTCAAATTTTATCACTCCTGTTAATACTCCTGTTAAGTGCCTTGGGATTATTTAAAGACGCTATCTAAATGCAAGTTGTTGTTATATAGCGCCTTTCACGATCACCAGACATCTCAAAGCGCTTTACAGCCAATGAAGTACTGTTGGAATGTGGGAAACATGACAGCAAAATTGCGCAAAGCAAACTCCCACAAACAGCAATGTGATAATGACCAGATAATCTGGTTTTGATGTTGATTGAGGGATAAATATTGGCCAGGACACCGGGGATAACTCCCCTGCTCTTCTTCAAAATAGTGCCGTGGGATCTTTTACGTCCACTTAAGAGAGAGCAGACTGGACCTCGGTTTAACATCTCATCTGAAAGATGGTGCGCACATGTATTGACATCACATTGAATTTGAATCAGTGCAGCGAGATTATGGCCTTGAAATTCCGGTCGGAGGACATCCTTCAGACAAACGCCTCCGACCCGAAATTTCTCTATGGATATACCTGGTGGTTCCGGAGGCTCCGTGGATTCCGGTCGGAGGCCTTTTCTCCATGGGCTTCGCAGCGCGTCTAAATCTTCTGGATACGGACAGAGAAGCTGGAGTCACGTGGGCCTGGACAACCAATCATGGTGCAGTATTCTCCATGATCGTAATGATCGTAATGGGAACTCCGATTTTACCAGTTCCCGTTACTATCAATGAGAATAACCCCCTAAAACACCCAAACACAACATAATAAATTAAAAAAAAACACACATATTTAAAATTAATTGAAATTAAAGTTAATTAAATGATTTAGAAAAAAGGTATTTTTTTTAATGTGTTTTAATAGGGTTTAAAATAAACTTACCTTAGTGGACAGGGTTTTTACTATAAAAATGTGCATTTACATTTTATTTTTATATGTTTTAAAACTCTTATGCTGGTAAAAGTAAGCTATGCGCCTGCTTTTTCCAGGTGTAAGAGTTTGAAGGACATTCGCTGGGTAAATTGCCCAATCTCTCCCGCGCGGATGTCCTTCTCCTGGGGAGGCAGAGGATCTGTCGCGAGATAGGTTGACAGATCGGAAAAACCGG
This sequence comes from Pristiophorus japonicus, assembly GCF_044704955.1. Lineage (NCBI taxonomy): Eukaryota > Metazoa > Chordata > Chondrichthyes > Pristiophoridae > Pristiophorus > Pristiophorus japonicus. Next base: position 45,949,310 of record NC_091998.1, read on the forward strand.
TTTTTGGCGCACGCGCATTGCGCGCCAGACACCGTCTTTTGCAGGGCCTCGCTGGGTCCGTGCACACTTTGTATCGACCCAGCGAGGCCGGGATTTCAGGGCCAATATTTCTCCAAGAAATAACATGACTCACAGCCCACAGTGCTGGGTATGCGAGCTAAAGCTCAAATCAATTGTAGCTAGATGGAATAAGCTGGTCAAAGGTTGCAGAAAACCGAGAAGGCACTGTTCCATATTCATTAGCACTGAAGTGGGACTGCTTTTGAGAAGGTAATTGAAAGAAGACAGGAGATGCCCACTATACAAAGGCCAACAGGGCAGGCAATGCGCCTAGTCGCCGTGAATGATGAGCTGGGTGAGGGGCCAGCGATTTTTGTGTGGAAATAGGTGCACTGCGCGAAATGTAAAGTCAATATGGATTCAACACTAAAAGTACTTCGAAGGTTAAGCCTTGCCCGAAATGTTTTTTGTGAACATAAGAACATAAGAAATAGGAACAGGAGTAGGCCATACGGCCCCTCAAGACTGCTCCGCCATTTAATACGATCATGGCTAATCTGATCATGGACTCAGGTCCACTCCCCATAACCCCTTAATCCCTTATTGGTTAAGTAGCTGTCTATCTCTGTCTTACATTTATTTAATGTCCCAGCTTCCACAGCTCTCTGAGGCAGCGAATTCCTCAGATTTACAACCCTCTGAGAGAAGAAATGCCTCCTCATCTCAGTTTTAAATGGGCGGCCCCTTATTCTAAGAGTAAACCCTCTAGTTCTAATCTCCCCCATCAGTGGAAACATCCTCCCTGCATCCACCTTGTCAAGCCCCCTCATAATCTTATACGTTTCATAGAAACATAGAAAATGGGTGCAGGAGTAGGCCATTTGGCCCTTCGAGCCTGCACCACCAGTCAATAAGATCATGGCTGATCATTCACCTAAGATCACCTCTCATTCTTCTGAATTCCAATGAGTAGAGGCCCAACCTACTCGACCTTTCCTCATAAGTCAACCCCCTCATCCCCGGAATCAACCTAGTGAACCTTCTCTGAACTGCATCCAAAGCAAGTATATCCTTTCATAAATATGGAAACCAAAACTGCACGCAGTATTCCAGGTGTGGCCTCGCCAATACCTTGTATAGCTGTAGCAAGACTTCCCTGCTTTTATACTCCATCCCCTTTGCAATAAAGGCCAAGATATCATTGGACTTCCTAATCACTTGCTGTACCTGCATACTAACCTTTTGTGTTTCATGCACAAGTACCCCCAGGTCCCGCTGTACTGCGGCACTTTGCAATCTCTCTCCGTTTAAATAATAACCTGCTCTTTGATTTTTTTCTGCCAAAGTGCATGACCTCACACTTTCCAACATTATACTCCAGCTGCCAAATTTTTGCCCACTCACTTAGCCTGTCTTTGTCATTTTGCATATTTTTTGTGTCCTCCTCACACACTGCTTTTCCTCCCATCTTTGTATCGTCAGCAAACTTGGCTACGTTACACTCAGTCCCTTTTTCCACGTCAGTGAAGCTGAACGCTGGCAGCTTTGGTAGAGATAGTTACTCACCCAAGAATGCAACTATTTCCATCTTTCCTTTCAAAGTTGCCTGGCGACTTCAAAACAAAGTAGCACTGATCTAAACATAAATTCGCCCACTGAAGACCATTCAATCGCACTTGAGTGATACTGCACTATGACCCCAATTAATATGCCCCTCAAAAGCTCTTGGAAGGTTCTAGATGAAATAATGTTGGCAGAAACTACAACTAAAATATTTTACAATCCTGAAAAGCAAAAAAAGATGTGCATTTATGGAGCACCTTTCACGACTGCGCTTTATAGTGGTATTTTTTTGGAATGTAGTCACTGTTGTAATGTAGGAAACACGGCAGTCAAAATTGCGCACAGCAAGCTCTCACAAACAGCAATGTGATAATGACCAGATAATCTGTTTCTGTGTTATGTTGATTTAGGAATAAACATTGGCCAGGACACCGGAGATAACTCCCCTGCTCTTCTTTGAAATAGTGCCTTGGGACCTTTTACGTCCACCTGAGAGAGCGGACAAGACCTCGGTTTAACGTCTCATCCAAAAGGCATCAACTCTGAAAGTGCAGCACTCCCTCTGCTCGGCATTGGAGAGTCAGCTGAGATTTATGTGCTCAAGGTCATGGAGTGGGACTTGAACCCATGATCTTGTGACTCAGGGGCAAGTGTGCTGCTCACTGAGCCACAGTTGACACAACCTGGTTCAATAAACATTTATAGTACAGACAAACTTCTCATTTCAAATATAAAATAAAAGTGTGTGACTGGAGTCACATGTAGGCCAGACTGAGCAGGAACAGACCTTGAAGAACAAGTTGTGTTTGGGCAACAATCTGTCAGACCTCATGGTAATGTTTCTAGTGCCGGATTTATTGAATCCAATTTCACAATCTGCCTTGGTGATATTTGAACTCATGACCAATGGGTGATTCCCGTACTAGTCATGTATAAAATTCTTACGGGGCTTGGCAGGTTAGATGCAGGGAGGATGTTTCCCCTGGCTGGGGAGTCTAGAACCAGGGGTCACAGTCTCAGAATAAGGGGTCGGCCATTTAGGACTAGGTGAGGAGAAATTTCTTCACACAAAGGGTTGTGAATCTTTGGAATTCTCTACCCCAGAGAGCTGTGGAGGCTCAGTCTTTGTGCATATTCAAGACAGGAAGGAGAGAGAAAACAGGGAATTATAGACCAGTTAGCCTGACATCGGTAGTGGGGAAAATGCTGGAATTAATTATTAAAGATGTTATAGCAGCATATTTGGAAAGCAGTGACAGGATCGGTCCAAGTCAGCATGGATTTATGAAAGGGAAATCATGCTTGACAATCTTCTAGAATTTTTTGAGGATTTAACTAGTAGAGTGGATAAGGGAGAACCAGTGGATGTGATGTATTTGGACTTTCAAAAGGCTTTTGACATGGTCCCACACAAGAGATTGGTGTGCAAAATTAAGGCACATGGGATTGGGGGCTAATGTATTGATGTGGATAGAAAACTGGTTGGCAGACAGGAATAAACGGGCTCGTTTCAGAATGGCAGGCAGTGACTAGTGGGGTACCACAAGTTTCAGTGCTGGGACCCCAGCTATTTACAATGTACATTAATGATTTAGACGAAGAAATTGAATGTACTGCAGAGTGAGTGGGAAAATGCATGGCAGATGCAGTATAATGTGTGAGGTGGTTATCCACTTTGGTGACAAAAACAGGAAGGCAGATTATTATTTGAATGGTGACAGATCAGTAAAAGGGGAGGTGCATCGAGACCTGGGTGTCATGGTACATCAGTCATTGGCAGGTACAGTAGGCAGTAAAGAAAGCAAATAGCATGTTGGCCTTCATAGTGAGAGGATTTGAGTATGGTAGTAGGGATGTTTTGCTGCAGTTGTACAGGGCCTTGGTGAGACCACACCTTGAGTATTGTGTGCAGTTTTGGTCTCCTAATCTGAGGAAGGACATTCTTGCTATTAAGGGAGTGCAACGAAGGTTCACCAGACTGATTCCCGGGATGGCAGGACTGACATATGAAGAAAGACTGGATCGACTAGGCTTATACTCACTGGAATTTAGAAGAATGAGAGGGGATCTCATAGAAGCATATAAAATTCTGATGGGATTGGACAGGTTAGATGCAGGAAGAATGTTCCCGATGTTTGGGAAGTCCAGAACCAGGGGTCACAGTCTAAGGATAAGGGGTAAGCCATTTAGAACTGAGATGAGGAGAAACTTTTTCACTCAGAGACTTGTGAACCTGTGGAATTCTCGACCACAGAAAGTTGTTGAGTCCAGTTCGTTAGATATATTCAAGAGGGAGTTAGATGTGGCCCTTACAGCTAAAGGAATCAGGGGGTATGGGGAGAAGGCAGGGGTGGGGTACTGAAATTGCATGATCAGCCATGATCATATTGAATGGTGGTGCAGGCTCGAAGGGCTGAATGGCCTACTCCTGCACCTATTTTCTATGTTTCTATGATAGATTTTTGGATATGAAGGGAATCAAGGGATACGGGGATCGGGCGGGAAAATGGAGTTGAGTTAGAATATCAGCCATGACCTTATTGAATGGCGCAGCAGGCTCGAATGGCTGACTCCTGCTCCTATTTCTTATGTTCTTACGTACCATAACCACTAGGCTACCAAACTCCTCCACTGTCCTACTGAGATTAACTAGGCGCTGATCAACAATTCAACCTGGGACCTTATGCTTGAAAAGGAGGAGCCGAGAGCTGCACATTGGGGAATGACAACGTATTTAAATCCTTGCCTACATTTGGTGCTGTGTGGGGGGGGGATCACGTGTTTGGTGTGAGGAGCAGTGCAGAGAAAGAGCTGCAAGGATTTGTGTCTTGTTACTGGCGCCAATCCGCAAATAGATTATTCTGCAGCAGAGTTAAAAAAAAAGAAAGACCTGGATTGATATAGCGCCTTTCATGACCACTGGACGTCTCAAATCGCTTTACAACCAATGACGTACTTTTTGGAGTGTAGTCACTGTTGTAATGTGGGAAGCGTGGCAGCCAATTTGCGCACAGCAAGCTCCCACAAACAGCAATGTGATAATGACCAGATAATCTGTTTTAGTGAAGTTGATTGAGGGATAAATATTAGCCCAGGGCACCGGGGATAACTCCCCTGCCCTTCTTCGAAATAGTGCCGCGGGATCTTTTACGTCCACCTGAGAGAGCAGACGGGGCCTCGGTTTAACGTCTCATCTGAAAGAGTGGACCTCAATGGGTACGTGGTTGTGCGGGGGTGTTTGTGGGGAGTGGGGGGTGGGGTGTGAACACAAGAACATAAGAATTAGGAACAGGAGTAGGCCATCTAGACCCTCGAGCCTGCTCCGCCATTCAACAAGATCATTGCTGATCTGGCCGTGGACTCAGCTCCACTTACCCGCCCGCTCCCTGTAACCCTTAATTCCCTTATTGGTTAAAAATCTATCTATCTGTGATTTAAATACATTCAATGAGCTAGCCTCAACTGCTTCCTTGGGCAGAGAATTCCACAGATTCACAACCCTCTGGGAGAAGAAATACCTTCTCAACTCAGTTTTAAATTGGCTCCCCCGTATTTTGAGGCTGTGCCCCCTAGTTCTAGTCTCCCCTACCAGTGGAAACAACCTCTCTGCCTCTATCTTGTCTATCCCTTTCATGATTTTAAATGTTTCTATAAGATCACCCCTCATCCTTCTGAACTCCAATGAGTAAAGACCCAGTCTACTCAATCTATCATCATAAGGTAACCCCCTCATCTCCAGAATCAGCTGAGTGAATCGTCTCTGTACCCCCTCCAAAGCTAGTATATCCTTCCTTAAGTAAGGTGACCAAAACTGCACGCAGTACTCCAGGTGCAGCCTCACCAATACCTTATACAGTTGCAGCAAGACCTCCCTGCTTTTGTACTCCATCCCTCTCGCAATGAAGGCCAACATTCCATTCGCCTTCCTGATTACCTGCTGCACCTGCAAACTAACTTTTTGGGATTCACGCACAAGGACCCCCAGGTCCCTCTGCACCTCAGCATGTTGTAATTTCTCCCCATTCAAATAATATTCCCTTTTACTGTTTTTTTTCCCAAGGTGGATGACCTCACACTTTCCAACATTGTATTCCATCTGCCAAACCTTAGCCCATTCGCTTAACCTATCCAAATCTCTTTGCAGCCTCTCTGTGTCCTTTACACAACCCGCTTTCCCACTAATCTTTGTGTCATCTGCAAATTTTGTTACACTACACTCTGTCCCCTCTTCCAGGTCATCTATGTATATTGTAAACAGTTGTGGTCCCAGCACCGATCCCTGTGGCACACCACTAACCACCGATTTCCAACCCGAAAAGGACCCATTTATCCCGACTCTCTGCTTTCTGTTCGTCAGCCAATTCTCTATCCATGTTAATACATTTCCTCTGACTCCATGTACCTCTATCTTCTGCAGTAACCTTTTGTGTGGCACCTTATCGAATGCCTTTTGGAAATCTAAATACACCACATCCATCGGTACACCTCTATCCACCATGCTCGTTATATCCTCAAAGAATTCCAGCAAATTAGTTAAACATGATTTCCCCTTCATGAATCCATGCTGCGTCTGCTTGATTGCACTATTCCTAACTAGATGTCCCGCTATTTCTTCCTTAATGATAGTTTCAAGCATTTTCCCCACTACAGATGTTAAACTAACCGGCCTATAGTTACCTGCCTTTTGCCTGCCCCCTTTTTTAAACAGAGGCGTTACATTAGCTGCTTTCCAATCCGCTGGTACCTCCCCAGAGTCCAGAGAATTTTGATAGATTATAACGAATGCATCTGCTATAACTTCCGCCATCTCTTTTAATACCTTGGGATGCATTTCATCAGGACCTGGGGACTTGTCTACCTTGAGTCCCATTAACCTGTCCAGCACTACCCCCCTAGTGATAGTGATTGTCTCAAGGTCCTCCCCTCCCCCATTCCTGTGACCCGCAATTTATGACATGGTTTTTGTGTCTTCCACTGTGAAGACCGAAGCAAAATAATTGTTTAAGGTCTCAGCCATTTCCACATTTCCCATTATTAAATCCCCCTTCTCATCTTCTAAGGGACCAACATTTACTTTAGTCACTCTTTTCCTTTTTATATATCTGTAAAAGCTTTTACTATCTGTTTTTATGTTTTGCGCAAGTTTACCTTCGTAATCTATCTTTCCTTTCTTTATTGCTTTTTTAGTCATTCTTTGCTGTTGTTTAAAATTTTCCCAATCTTCTAGTTTCCCACTAACCTTGGCCACCTTATACGCATTGGTCTTTGATTTGATACTCTCCTTTATTTCCTTGGTTATCCACGGCTGGTTATCCCTTCTCTTACCACCCTTCTTTTTCACTGGAATATATTTTTGTTGCGCATCATGAAAGAGCTCCTTAAAAATCCTCCACTGTTCCTCAATTGTGTTACCGTTTAGTCTGTGTTTCCAGTCTACTTTAGCCAACTCTGCCCTCATCCCACTGTAGTCCCCTTTGTTTAAGCATAGTACGCTCGTTTCTGACACAACTTCCTCACCCTCAATCTGTATTACAAATTCAACCATACTGTGATCACTCATTCCGAGAGGATCCTTTACTAGGAGATCATTTATTTTTCCTGTCTCATTACACAGGACCAGATCTAAGATAGCTTGCTCCCTTGTAGGTTCTGTAACATACTGTTCTAAGAAACAACCCCGTATGCATTCTATGAATTCCTCCTCCAGGCTACCCCGTGCGATTTGAGTTGACCAATCGATATGTAGGTTAAAATCCCCCATGACTCCTGCCGTTCCTATTCACATGCCTCCATTATTCCCTTGATTATTGCCCGCCCCACCCTGAAGTTATTATTTGGGGGCCTATAAACTACGCCCACCAGTGACTTTTTCCCCTTACTATCTCTAACCTCCACCCACAATGATTCAACATTTTGTTCATTAGAGCCAATATCGTCTCTCACAACTGCCCTGATATCATCCTTTATTAACAGAGCTACCCCACCTCCTTTCCCTTCTTGTCTATCTTTCCGAATCGTCAGTCTTGGCCACCCTGCAACCATGTTTCTGTAATGGCCACCAAATCATATCCATTTGGAATGATTTGTGCCATGAACTCATTTTACTTTATTTTGAATGCTGCGTGCATTTAGGTAGAGTGTTTTAATCCTAGTTTTTAAACCATGATTTCTAGTTTTGACCCCTCCTGCAGCCCCTTTATATTCAGCGGCCCTTTTTGTTTTTTGCCTTAGGTTTCTCTGCCCTCCACTTTTACTCATCTCTTTTCTGTCTTTTGCTTTTGTCTCCTTTTTGTTTCCCTCTGTCTCCCTGCATTGGTTCCCATCCCCCTGCCATATTAGTTTAACTCCTCCCCAACAGCACGAGCAAACACTCCCCCTAGGACATTGGTTCCGGTCCTGCCCAGGTGCAGACCGTCCGGTTTGTACTGGTCCCACCTCCCCCAGAACCGGTTCCAATGCCCCAGGAATTTGAATCTCTCCCTGCTGCACCACTGCTCAAGCCACGTATTCATCTGTGCTATCCTGCGATTCCTACTCTGACTAGCATGTGGCACTGGTAGCAATCCCGAGGTTACTACTTTTGAGGTCCTACTTTTTAATTTAGCTCCTAGCTGCTTAAATTTGTCTTGGAGGACCTCATCCCTTTTTTTACCTATGTCGTTGGTACCAATGTGCACCACGACAACTGGCTGTTCTCCCTCCCTTTTTAGAATGTCTTGCACCTGCTCCGAGACATCCTTGACCCTTGCACCAGGGAGGCAACATACCATCCCGGAGTCTCGGTTGCGGCCGCAGAAACGCCTATCTATTCCCCTTACAATTGAATCCCCTATCACTATCACTCTCCCACTCTTTTTCCTGCCCTCCTGCGCAACAGAGCCAGCCACGGTGCCATGAACTTGGCTGCTGCTGCCCTCCCCTGATGAGTCATCCCCCTCAATAGTACTCAAAGCAGTCTATCTGTTTTGCAGGGGGATGACCGCAGGGGACCCCTGCACTACCTTCCTTGCACTGCTCTTCCTGCTGGTCTTCCATTCCCTAGCTGGCTGAGGACCCTTCATCTGCGGTAAGACCAACTCGCTACACGTGATACTCACGCCATTGTAGGCTGACGTAGAATGAGAGCAAATGGATCCACATCAAAACTCTGCTGTGTGCTTCAAAAATTCTATTGGTAGCTTTCTTTTCAAAATGTTTGAAATCGAGCAACATTTCGCAAAGGCCCGACTGAGCTTGAAACATAATGGGATTCAAATGAAAATGTAATGGCCTCCACACTTTAAGAATATTGTTCGGTTTTATAGAAGGGATGCTGCAGTTTATCATATTTTTTGTATTTTGAGTTTTTTTAAATGGTATTTCAAGATCGTCTGTTCAGCAACAGTGAAAATGTACATACAATATGATGGGAAACACACATCTCAGTCGTGTGACGGGACACGTAATGCTTGGCAAACATCAGTCTTTGCCATAATAAAAAACAGAAAATGCTGATACTCTCAGCAGGTCCAGCAACATCTGTGGAGAGGGAAACAGAGTTAACGTTTCGGGTCTGTGACTCTTTGTCAGAACTGGCAATAGTTTGAGGTGTAACAGATTCGCAAGGAAGTGCAAGGGGGCCCTGAAAGAGGGAGGGGAGGACAGAACAAAAGGGAAGGTCTGTGATTGGGTGGTAGGCAGGAGAGATTTGAGAGACAAAGGGGACGATGGGCCGAAATGTGATGGTAATGGGACAAGTTAGGAAACAAAAGATGAGTCTAGATAGGGTGTGAATGACGGAATAATTACCGGCTGCCCTGGGAAACTGAGAGGAAGAAAATAAAAATAAAGAAGGTGGGGGGGGGGGGGGGGGCGGGGGGGAGATGGGGGGGAGAGAGGGGAGTTTTCGTTAATATTGAAAACGAGGAATGGGAACAAAATGTGGGCAGAGATTACGGTCTGAAATTGTTGAACTCAATGTTGAGTCCAGAAGGCTGTAAAGTGCCTAAACGAAAGATGAGGTGCAGTTTCTCGAGCTTGCGTAGAGCTTCATTGGAACAGTGGACGAGGCCGAGGACGGAGATGTTGAGGAGGGAGTGGAGTGGGGAATTAAAGTGACAGGCGACCGGAAGCTCGAGATCACGCTTACTGACTGAACGGAGGTGTTCGAGTTCAACAATTTCAGACCATAATCTCTGGCCAAATTTTGTTCCCTTTTCTCACTTTCAATTTTAATAAAAACTCTCCCCCCACCACCCCCCCATCCCACTTCTTTATTTTTATTTTCTTCCTCTCTGTTTCCCAGGGCAGCCGGAGGAGGCAATTCAGCCCATCGTGTGTTTGGTACAGCAATCCAATTAGTCCAACGAGTTATGCTTTCCTCATTTTGCCTTGGGTCTTTTACCAATCACCTTAAATCTGCACCCTCTATAGCCTATCGGTCATACTAATTAAAACTAGTTGAACCTGGAACGTCAACATTTGGGGGGGAGGGGGAGGAGAGCATTATATCCCCCTAAAGTTGACTGACACGTGACTTGATTGACTTTGAGACAGGAGGCCTTTTCCCTGTCAACTAACAATAACAACGACGTAGTAACATGTCCCAAGGCGCTTAACCAGAGTATTATAAGGCAAAAAATTTGACACCGAGCCACATAAGGAGAAATTAGCCCAGGTGACCAAACGTTTGGTCAAAGAGGTAGGTTTTAAGGGGCGTCTTAAAGGAGGAGAGAGACGGAGCGGTTTAGAGAGGGAGTTCCAGAGCTTAGGGCCCAGACAACAAAAGGCATGGCCATCAATGGTTGAGCGATTATAATCCGGGAGGCTTAAGAAGGCAGAATTAGAGGAGCGCAGACATCTCGGAGGATTGTGGGACTGGAGGAGATTACAGAGATAGGGAGAGGCGAGGACGTGGAGGGATTTGAAAACAAGGATGAGAATTTTGAAAGCGAGGTGCTGTTTAACCGGGAGCCAATGTAGGTCAGCGAGCACAGGGGTGATGGGTGAGCGGGATTGGTGCGAGTTAGGACACGGGCTGTTGAGTTTTGGATGACCTCAAGTTTACGTAGGGTAGAATGTGGGAGGCCAGCCAGGACTACGTTGGAATATTCAAGTCTGGAGGTAACAAAGGCATGGATGGGGGCTTCAGCAGCGAATGATGATTATAATAGCCTTTTTAATGATGTGCTATATTTGGGTCTCAGTGTAACCAATCCACATAATGAGAGGTATTGGGCTGTATGGTTGTACAGCTCCTGACTTGCCTTCTGATTGCTTATTGGGCTGATCAGATTGCAGTGTCAACAGTAGAAAGTGGCCATGTGTGGGGGTTGTAACGTACTACATCAGCAAATTGTAATGGGAGTATTAGGGATTGAGAGAGCGCCCTTAGGATTGAGTGATGACAGCAGAGGGAGTAGGGCTGGGATGGTTGGCCATCCAGGATCCCGGAGCAGCCTGCTACAAACGTCATAAACCGTGCCCCAAGCACCAAGATATTGTATAAGCAATGCCAAGGGAATTCTGGTATTCATTTATGCTTCGCCACAAGTAATTTTAGCTCTGACTAGCCTGCACTCCCATACTGAAGCAATGTTTACACAGTGTCATCACTAATGGGAGTAACATCTGACCACAGCATCTTGTATTTATGTAGCGTTAAGTAGAAGAACATCCCAAAAGTCCTTCACGGAGGTGTAGTCGGTCCAAGATAGATACTGAGGAGAGGGGGAGGGGTGAGCGAAAGCTTGGTCATGGAGCCGGGGTTTACCGAGGGAATTCCAGAACATGGGGCCTAAATGGTTGATGGCCTGGCTGCCATCAAAGGGACAAAGAGACAAAAGGAAGGAGAAGGGGAGGGTGGGGAGGGGTGGGGGGTTGCACCAGTAGCCAAACTCATGAGTTTGGGAGAAGTGAGGGTTGAAATGGGATGGGATGGGATGGGGGCGGTGGGATAGGATGATGAAATGGAATGGAGCATTGGGATGGGTTGGGACAATAGAGATGAGGGGGTGTGGCGGGTGGGGGTGTTGGGATAGGAGGACGGAGTGGGATGGAGCAATGGGATGGGGATGGGTAGATTGGGATAGGATGGAATGGGATGGTTTTGGGATGGGGGAGTGAGAGAGGATGGAATGATGGAGCGATGAGATGAGGGATGGGAGGAGTGGGATAGGACGGAATGGGATGGGGGGAGTGGGATAGGACGGAATGGGATGGGGGAGTGGGATAGGATGGAATGGGATGGTGTTGGAATGGGTTGGGGAGTTGGTGCGATAGGATGGATGGATGTGATGGAGCATTGGATGAGTTGGAGGGGGTGATGGGAAGTCAATGCCTTTAATGGACAACCTTCAAGTACCTGCAGACAGCAAGGAGTAGCCAACCTTCAATTGAACTCCTGCGGGATCAGTGACTGTGAATTTGAGGGAAAGCAGACCTACGCTTGCACGTGAAGGTAATGTCGACCTATTCCTTGTGCTTATCTTGCCAAAGAACTTGAACGCACTACCCAGGGGAAGCAGAGGTAAAGAATATTATTAAACATGCAATAAAACGTGTGGTAAAATGGCTCCAATGAGGTAGGCCATTAAGAATGTGTTCATTTGATGTACTAGCGATGAAAAGAACATAATATAAGGACATAAGGAATAGGAGCAGGAAGAGGCCATTCGGCTCCTCGAGCCTGCTGCCATTCAATGAGATCATGGATGATCATCTACCTCAGCTCCACCTTCCCGCAACATCGCCATAATCCCTTGATTCCTTTAATATCCAAAATTAATACGCTGGATGTGGGCATCGCTGGCATGGCCAGCATTTATTGTCCTTCCCTAATTGCCCTTGAGAAGGTGGTGGTGAGTTGCCTTCTTGAAACAATTGAGGGGCTATTTCAGGGGGCAGTTATGTTAGCCACATTGCTGCTGATCTGGGTAAAGACATTTAGGGTTAGGCCCTAACTCTAACCTTACCTAAAAGACATGAGTGAACCAGATTGATTTTTAGAACAATCCTGTCGTTACATTACTGACGAGAGCTTTTTATTTCAGATTTATTTAATTAACTGAATTTAAATTCTCCAGCTGCCATGGTGGGATTTGAGCTTACATCTCTGGATCATTCGGCCTCTGGATTACTAGTCCCGTGAGATAACTACTATGCCAGCGTACCCTTAAATTTTAATGCATCAATCACATGAAAGGAAGTTAAGTTTGATTGGTTATTGCATCATCATCATCATAGGCAGTCTCTCGGAACCAAGGAAGACTTGCTTCCACTCTAAAAGTGAGTCCTTAGGTGGCTGAACAGTCCAATACGAGAACCACAGTCCCTGTCACAGGTGGGACAGACAGTGGTTGAGGGTAAGGGAGGGTGGGACTGGTTTGCCGCACGCTCCTTCCGCTGCCTGCGCTTGATTTCTGCATGCTCTCGGCGACGAGACTTGAGGTGCTCAGTGCCCTCCCAGATGCACTTCCTCCACTAAGGGCGGTCTTTGGCCAGGGACTCCCAGGTGTCAGTGGGGATGTTGCACTGTATCAGGGAGGCTTTGAGTATTGTCATTGACATCTCTGTTCAGTATGCCTTTAACAATTACCCATCTGTATAACAAAATATGAATCAAAAAAATCTAATTACGATTGAGAAAAATGTGCTGTTCCCCCATCCCGAACCTTGTCACTGTATCCCTGTCCAGGAAACTATAAGCAGAGGTGTGAAAAGTGGCCTGGGATTAGTTTGTGCAGGGTAGTGGGGTTAAGTGATAGTCCCCCTCCCTCTTTGTACGGTGATATTGAGATTGCCAACGCAAAGAGCTCCCAGTAATGGGGAGGAGCCGACATAATCACAAGAACTAACTTTTCAACTGCTTCTCGGATCTCCCAGTGACACTATGCGTGACACACTGCATTTGATGCAGAACCCGGCAGGCCCTTAGCTCTGACTGTTTGGCCCCTCGAGCCTGCTCCACCATTCAATAAAATCATGGCTGATCTGATCATGGATTCAGCTCCATTTCCCTGCCTGCTTCCCTTAACCCTTTACTCCCTTATCGCTCAAAAATCTGTCTATCTCCACTTAATTCACTGACCCAGCTTCCAAAGCTCTCTGGGGCAGAGAATTCCATAGATTTACAACCCTCTGAGAGAAGAAATTACTCCTCAACTCAGTTTTAAATGGGTGGCCCCTTATTCTGAGACTATGTCTCCCAGTTTTAGTTTCCTCTATGTGCAAATATCCTCTCTGCATCCACCTTGTCAAGCCCCCTCATTATCTTATATGTATCGATAAGATCACCTCTCATTCTTCTGAACTTCAGTGTGTATAGGCCCAACCTACTTAACCTATCTTCATAAGTCAACTCCCTCATCTCCGGAATCAACCAGGTGAACCTTCTCTGAACAGCCTCCAATGCAAGTATATCCTTCCTTAAATACGGAGACCAATACCCTGTACAGTTGCAGCAGGACTTCTCTGCTTTTGTACTCTATCCCCTTTGCAATAAAAAGTTACCGATGAACTTGGATCATAGAAACATAGAAACATAGAAAATAGGTGCAGGAGCAGGCCATTCGGCCCTTCGAGTCTGCACCGCCATTCAATATGATCATGGCTGATCATGCAACTTCAGTACCCCACTCCCGCCTTTTCTCCATATCTCTTGATCCCTTTAGCCGTAAGGGCCACATCTAACTCCCTTTTGAATATATCCAACGAACTGGACTCAACAACTTTCTGTGGTCGAGAATTCCACAGGTTCACAATTCTCTGAGTGAAAAAGATTCTCCTCATCTCAGTCCTAAATGGCTTACCCTTTATCCTTAGACTGTGACCCCTGATTCTGGATCTCCCCAACATCGGGAACATTCTTCCTGCATCTAACCTGTCCAGTCCCGTCATATGTTTCTATGAGATCCCCTCTCATTCTTCTAAATTCCAGTGAGTATAAGCATAGCTGATCCAGTCTTTCTTCATACGTCAGTCCTGCCATCCCGGGAATTAGTCTGGTGAACCTTCGCTGCACTCCCTCAATAGCAAGCACATCCTTCCTCAGATTAGGAGACCAAAACTGCACACAGTACTCAAGGTGTGGTCTCACCAAGGCCCTGTACAACTGCAATAAGACCTCCCTGCTCCTATACTCAATTCCTCGCGCTATGAAGGCCAGCATGCCATTTGCTTTCTTTACTGCCTGCTGTACCTGCATGCCTACCTTCAATGACTGATGTACCATGACACCCAGGTCTCGTTGCACCTCCCCTTTTAGTAATCTGTCACCATTCAGATAATAATCTGCCTTCCTGTTTTTACCACCAAAGTGGATAACCTCACATTTATCTACATTATACTGCATCTGCCATGCATTTGCCCACTCACCTAACCTGTCCAAGTCACCCTGCAGCCTCTTAGCATCCTCCTCACAATTCACACTGCCACCCAGCTTAGTGTCATCTGCAAACTTGGAGATATTATATTCAATTCCTTTGTCTAAATCATTAATGTATATTGTAAAGAGCTGGGGTCCCAGCACTGAACCTTGCAGCACCCCACTAGTCACTGCCTGCCATTCTGAAAAGGACCCGTTTATCCTGATTCTCTGCTTCCTGTCTGCCAACCAGTTCTCTATCCACGTCGATACATTACCCCCAATACCACGTGCCTTAATTTTTCACACTAATCTCTTGTGTGAGACCTTGTCAAAAGCCTTTTGAAAGTCCAAATACACCACATCCACTGGTTCTCCCTTGTCCACTCTACTAGTTACATCCTCAAAAAACTCTAGAACAAGGATCGATAAGGACTATTGATTTTGCTTCAACTGAATTATCTTCAATAAATGTTGTCTTGTGTCCAAGAGGCAGTTAAAAAAAAAAGTAAAATCAAAATCATTTATTCCACCGTGCAAATTGGAGCCTTTTGATGTTTTCGCTGCATTGTGTAAGTAGGTTAGTTATGACCAGTCTGAATCTGCTTTGTTATATGATGGATGTAAGAAGCACAAAATTACAATGCACCGAGAAGCTTGCTGACGAGTACAATGAAAGCATTGCGCTCTATGTTCTAATTAAATGCATAATGGTTCCCTCGCAGTATCCAGTTCTAATTACATCTTCTGTTGGACCGAGAATGAGCTATCTGTTAAATTAGTGTGATACAAAAAAAACACAACCAGGATATGAAGAAGTCAAACTCCTTTCTCCTTAATTGAAGGGAAAGTGAAACTCTGTGGGGAGTATTTCATTGTTCAACAAACTGCCTCTTTTAATATCGGAAAACACTACAGACAAAGCAGGCATTTCTTGCATACAAGTGCTGCAGAGTCTCTACTGTGGCTCAGTGGGTAGTACCCTCACCCTCTGGGTCAGAAGGTTGTAGGTTTAAGTCCCACTCACAGAGACTTAAGCACAAGAATCTAGGCTGACACTCCAGTGCAGTACTGAAGGAGCGCTGCACTGTCAGAGATGTCGTCTTTTGAATGAGATGTTAAACCGAGGCCTCGTCTGCTTTCTCAAGTGGACATGAAATATCCCACGGTGCTATTTCGAAGAAGAACAGGGGAGTTCTCTCCGGTGCCCTGACAAATATTTATCCCCCCCCCCCATTCAACATAACAAAAAAAAACAGATTATCCGGTCATTATCAAGTTGCTGTTTGTGGGAGCTTGCTGTGCGCAAATTGACTGCCGCGTTTTCTACATTACAACAGTTTTCTACACTCCAGAAGTACTTCATTGGCTGAAAAGTGCTTTTGGGACATCCTAAGTTCATGAAAGACACGCTAAAAATCCAAGTACTTCTTTCTTTCTATCCTATCCCGCACCAAGTCCTGCCCACCCATCCGATCTGTGCTCGTTCCCCCACGTTAGCTCCCGGTCCTCGAAAGCCTCAATTTTAAAATTCTCATCCTCGTATTCCAATCCCTCCATGGCCTCGCCCCTCCATATTTCTATAAGTTCCTCCAGCCACACAATCCTCCGAGAACTCTGTGCTCCTCCAAATCTGGACTCTTGCATCCCACACGCCCTTCACCCCACCATTGGCGGCCGTGCCTTCAGCCGTATTGGCCCTAGCTCTGGAATTCCCTCTGTAAATCTCTCCGTCGTTCCGCCTCCCTCTTCCTTTGAGACCTTCTTTAAATCTTACCGCTTAGACCAAGCTTTTAGTCACCTACTTAAAAGGTGCTATATAAATGCAAGTTGCTGCAGTATTCAATTCATCTTTCTTTTTGTGTCTTTTGTGTTCCCTTTGGGGAATAGTATGAAGTAGTGGAAGGATTCGCAGGCTGATTAACAGTCTGACTGGCCACGTCATGGCATTAACAACAACAACTTGTATTTATATAGCACCTTTAACGTAGTGAAACGTCCCAAGGTGTATTATGAGATAAAAATTTGACTCCGAGCAGCGTAAGTAGAAATTAGCGCAGGTGACCAAAAGCTTGGTCAAAGAGGTAGGTTTTAAGGAGTGTGTTGAAGAAGAAAGGGAGGCAGAGAGGTTTCGGCAGGGAGTTCCAGAGCTTGGGGCCCAGGCAACACAAGGCACGGCCACCAATGGTTGATAGAGTATAATCAGGGATGCTCAGGAGGGCAGAATAACCACCTTTATACCAGCTAATAGGGTGGTCAGTGCCATGCAGCAGGAGGGTTTTATGGACTTCCACAGCCCATATAATGAGGGGGAGAGGGGAGGGGGGGGCCACCCACCCACTGGACACAAGTTTCAACCCAGAATTGAAAGCCAGAGTTCCAACTCCACTCGCCAGGACTGTCTGGAGTGGGGTTTGAGCCCTTGCACCCCCTGGCCCAGAGGCATGTATGCTACCCCTGCACCAAGGGCTCGCTCCCAGCCAATTCATCAACAGCTAGTTTTGGTCTCAATTTCCTCTGTGTTACTTTTTGTGGGACCATTGATGTATTTGTACAAGGCCCTGTCTTTGCTATTTTAATGCGCCCATTAACTAAGTTGAGGTGTGTTAAAATAGTACAGACAGAACCGATGGAAACATGTTAATGACCTGCCCTAAAAATATCATTGGGAAGGGTTAAACCCACTTCATACACTGCACTTATTATCCTTCACTCTGTCCTTCATCAACTCCAGAAAGTGAGCCTTTTTGAATTGGAATCTTCTGATTTTTCTATAACCCAGTAACAGTGTTAGGAAGTTCTTCTGAAAGAGACCTGTGTCACGATTCTCTTCTTGATTTGTTTGCAACATTCATCATGGATGGTCCTGGAAGTAACGAGTTCAAAACAAGCGCAGATACTCCAGAAACTAATCACGCAAACCTGTCATATCTTATTTATCTTGCTCTAAATCTTGCTCGCTGTCTGTGCTTATATCCAGATGTGCCAGACCAACCTTGTAAACCAATGTTGTTATTAATGTTTTTATTACCAGCCATTCAGCTCTCCAAATGATTGCAATACATGCCGGTTATTGCGCCACAACTGTTGCTGATCATAACTCTAGAGATAAGCTGCATCTCAATTACGAGTGGGGACTCACGGTTGATTCATTGGTGATGGCACGTTCCTGACTTCAAGGTCGTTTTATCAGTGTACACTGTATTAACGGATGCTCCTGCTGTTGCTATTGGGTGGTGAGATGCAGCGTTTGCAAGAACACAAGAAATAGGAGCAGGAGTCGGCCATTTGGCCCCTCGAGCTTGCTTCGCCATTCAATAAAATCCTGGCTGATCTGATCTTGGCCTCAGCTCCACTTCCCTGTCCGCTCCCCATAACCTTTTATTCCCTTATCGCTCAAAAATCTGTCTATCTCCATCTTAAATATAATCAATAACCCAACCTCCACAGTTCTCCGGGGCAGAGGATTCCAAAGATTCACAATACTCAGAGAAGAAATTCCTCCTCATTTCCGTTTTAAGTGGGCGACCCCATATTCTGAAACGATGCCCCCTAGTTCTAGATTCCCCCACGAGGGGAAACATCCTCTCTGCATCTACTCTGTCGAGCCCCCTCAGAATCTTATACATTTCAATAAGATCACCTCTCATTCTTCTGAACTCCAATGAATATAGACCCAACCTGCTCAACCTTTCTTCATAAGACAACCCCTTCATCTCAGGAATCAAACTCGTGAACCTTCTCTGAACTGCCTCCAATGCAAGCATATCCCTCCTTAAATACAGAGACCAAAATTGTACGCAGTACTCCAGGTGTGGTTTCACCAATACCCTGTACTGTTGTAGCAGGACTTCTCTGCTTTTCTACTCTATCCCCCTTGCACTAAAGGCCAACATTCCATTTGCCTTCCTAATTACTTGCTGTACCTTACTATGTGTACCTTACTATGCTGATTTCCCCAAAGTGAAGGATTTTGCAGCTAGTAATAAGACCATCATGAACATCAGACTTCAGTTTGCCAACATTGTTTTTCACAAGATAAATACAAGATGAGGACGGACAGTAATCTAATTCTTGGCCCCCTTGCCCAACAGGAACTATATCGGGATGCTGAGGTGATGAAGGGAAACAGAGCCATGGAAACTATATGCTCCCCAATTCAAAAGCATTGCTACTGTGACTGCCCAATCACGTATGTCTGATACTGCACTGATACGTAAACTGGAGGTGATCCCAAACTCAGCTGGCCGTGTCCTAACTCGCACCAAGTCCCGCTCACCCATCACCCCCTGTGCTCGCTGATCTACATTGGCTCCCAGTTAAACAATGCCTCGATTTCAAAATTCTCATCCTTGTTTTATTAATAGACTCGCCCCTCCCTGTTCTGAGTGTGGGAAGCGATTCACTACCTCATCCAACCTGCTGGGTACACCAGCGAGTCCACACTGGGGAGAGGCCGTTCACCTGCTCAAAGTATGGGGAGGGATTCACTCGGTCATCCACCCTGCTGAGACACCAGCGAGTCCACACTGGGGAGAGGCCGTTCACCTGCTCAAAGTGTGGGGAGGGATTCACTCGGTCATCCACCCTGCTGAGACACCAGCGAGTCCACAAGTGACTGCAGGGTTTGGATTCTGCTGTTTTTGCTGTTGTTATTCATATCCTAATGAACTGTGTTCATGCTGTTAGTTGGCGTTTGTTTTTGTTGATGTTAATAACCCTTCAACTAGGCTGGAGTTTACTATTTTGATATTTCAAATAACAGTGTTAATATTTGATGTCTCCAAGATAAGAGGAGACGAATTGATGTCCTGTTTCTGACTGCTCCATTTTTGATCGGAGTGGAGGAGCAGTGAGCGTCGTGATCGAGGCCCAGGAGAGGCGAGGGCCCAGGGGCAGCATGGGCCAGCCCACACTACAATCTATGGATAGTAGGAGTATGTGTGCGCACTAGGCCCATGCAGCAGAGCTTGGTCTCCAGTCGTCTTGGTTAACCCTTGCCACTGGACCAAGACCTAGCTCTGTCAAGCTGGTGTAGTGGCTGGTGTGCAGCGGCAACTCCACGTTAAAAGAATCCATGCACAGGCATCTTCCACCCTTCAGGATGTAGTTTGGGACTTCGAATGTCAGGTCCCTCATTGAAACACCTGTGAACTCATCCCGTTTTGGTGTTGAAGCAGGTCATCTTCGATACGAGGGACTGCCTAATACTATACTATACTGTACTAATCTCCAGCCCCACAAACCCCCGAGATGTCTGCACTCCTCTAATTCTGCCTTCTTGAGCATCCCTGATTATAATCGCTGTGCCTTCTGTTGCCTGGGCCCCAAGCTCAGGAACTCCCTGCCTAAACCTCTCCACCTCTCTACCTCACTTTCCTCCTTCAATACACAACTTAAAACAGACGGCAGCGGTTCAAGAAGGTGGCTCACCACCATCTTCTCGAGGGCCAATAGGGATGGGCAATAAATGCTGGGGGCTGGGTTATAATGAAGGAAGTGAGAAACTGAAGAATATAATAGGAGCAGGAGTCGGCCATTCGGCCCCTCGAGCCTGCTCCGCCATTCACTAAGATCCTGGCTGAACTTCGACCTCAACTCCACTTTCCTGTCCAATTCCCATATCCTTTGATTCCCTTGGTGCCCAAAAAATCTATCGATCTCTGTCTTGAATATATACAACGACTGAGCATCCACAGCCCTCTGGGGTAGAGAATTCCAAAGATTCACAAAACTCTGAGTGAAGAAATTTCTCCTCATCTCAGTCTTAAATGGCTGACCCCTTATCCTGAGAACATGACCCTTTAGTTCTAGACTTTCCAGCCAGAGGAAACAGCCTGGGATATTCAGCTTTGAAGGAAACGATTAATCTCTGATCAGCCATGATCTTATTGAATGGTGGTGCAGGCTCGAAGGGCCGAATGGCTTACTTCTACACCTATTTTCTATGATCTTATTCAGGGCTGTCATAGATACCTTCTCAGTTCCAGTGACATCAGTCTCTGCTATAAGCAGTCTGCGCATCTTATTTTTTTATAGGCGTGGCATTACTCTGCCTTCCAGCTACTGACATGATCATGGAAGCCCAGTGATGTGCCCTTGTAACTTGAAGCATATATTCTTGTCTTTGGAATGTGCACTTAAATCTCTCCCAAGGCAGACCTAATGAACACTTGGTGAGGTGAGGCTTGATGCAAATCGAGCAGCTATTTTATTGCGCAATGAGGTGAACGTCCAGAACGGCAATTGCAATTGGACACAGTTTAATGCACATGCCATGTTACCTGACACCAGTGGGTTCTCGTGCTGCACTTCAACGTGGTGGCTTCTAGCCAGCCGCCAGCAGTGCGTATCTCTTTGCCTCCACGGCAGCCCTCTCCGCATTCTCTGTAACCAACCTGACCACCCTTGTAGCTTTACAGCTCTCTTCCCTGTGTATCCCAGTCTCTGTCCGTAACCAGGAAGGGGATTAAAGACGTTTCAGTTGATTGGGCGAGGTGCTTTTTTGATCGCCGAGACTGTCTAACAATTGCTAAGAATTTTAATCCCTGGGGACCAGTTCATTAGCATTTTAAACTACCAATCAACGTAGACCTTTTTGGTAAACTTAGTTGATACGCTCTGCTTTTAACAACCCATAGGCAGTCCCTCGAAACGAGGATGACTTGTTTCCAGGCCAAAAAAGGATGAGTTCACAGGTGTTTCAATGAAGGACCTAATATTCCAGGTCCTGAACTCCAACTGAAGGGTGGAAGATGCCTGTGGGTGGATTTTTTTAACGTGTGGTGGCCGTTGCACACCAGCCACCACACGGGCTTGACAGAGCTAGGACTTAGTCCATTGGCAGGGATTAACCAGGATAGCTGGAGACCTGCTCTGCTGCATGGACCTAGTGCGCACACATATCGCAGTGTGGGCTGGGCCCGTGCTGGTGTTGCTGGTGTTTTTAACGCAAATCCTTTCTGTGGTAAAATGCACAAAAATAAAATCCCAAAACACGATTGGGTAGTTAAGATAGCAACGGCAAGGTAAACACAGACTGCAAATTAAACCACGACAGTCGGACGCAGGTTCACACTCGTGAAAACAATTTACCAATATTGGCAGGAAGTTTACAGCAAGAGCAACCAACATGTAGTGCAAAGAGGCTTCAAAAGAGTCAGCTGTGGCTCTATGGATAGCACTCTTGCCTCTAAGTCAGAAGGTTGTGAGTTCAAGTCCCACTCCAGGGACTTGAGTACATAGATCTAGGCTGACACTCCCATTGCAGCACTGAGGGGGTGCTGTCTTTCAAATGAGATGTTAAGCTGAGGCCCTGTCTACTTTCTCAGGTGGATGTAAAAGATCCCATTGCACTATTATCAAAGAAGAGAAAGAGAGTTATCCCTGATGTCCTGGCCAATAATTAACCATCACTAAAAACAAATTATCTGCTCATTATCCCATTGCTGCTTTTGGGAGCTTGCTGTGCGCAAATTGGCTGCTGTGTTCGAATCTCACCAAAGCAGCTTGATCATTTGAATTTACTTAAAAAAAATCTGGAAATAAAAAGCTGGTATCAGTAAATGCACCTTGAAGTGGTTGGATTGTCGTAAAAACCCAACTGGCTCACTAATGTTTTTCAGGGAAGAAAACTTGATGGGGCTGAAATTCGGTGCCGCCAGAAAGATAGGTGTTAAGGCCTTTCTTCCCGACGAGCGCCGCAATGTTTACGGCGGCCACTGGATCCAAATTCAATGTGTTGATCACAGAAAAGTGCTCCAGTCTGATCAGCCCTTCAAACCTGAAAGTTTGCAGTCTTAATTGGGGTGTTATTCCCACTGGAAAGTGAAAGAAGCATTCATTTAATTGTTTTTAAGTATCTGCCTCTCTATTCTGGTCACAGATTAAGCTCAAACCACTATTACGTGTAATTCAGTAACTCTTACTCTTTGTAAATATTTTAATTGGGTTTGGAGGTTATGGAAACTATTTTACAGAAGTCAAACAGGAATTGTGACAAGGCCAGGATCTGAAGATAATCAGTTTTTTACTCGTAGAATATATTAGAGAAACAGGCCATTCGGCCCATCAGGTCCGTGCCGGTATTTATGCTCCACACGAGCCTTCTCCCACCCCTCTTCATCTCACCCCACCGGCATATCAACAATCTACAATTAGATAAAACAATTATTTATACCCGGCAGCTTGTTCAGCCGTGGCTCGCACTCTCGCCTCGGAGTCAGAAGGTTGTGGGTTCAAGTCCAACTCCAGGGACTTGAGCACATAAATCCAGGCTGACACTCCCGGTGCAGTGCTGAGGGAGCGCTGCACTGTCGGAGGTGCCATCTTTCGGATGAAACATTAAACCGAGGCCCCGTCTGCCCTCTCAGGTGGATGTACAAGATCGCATGACACTATTTCGAAGAAGAGCAGGGGAATTATTCCCGGTGTCCTGGCCAATATTTATCCCTCAATCAACATAACTAAAGAAAGATTATCTGGTCATTGTCACATTGCTGTTTGTTGGAGTTTGCTTATGCACAAATTGGCTGCCGCGTTTCCCACATTACAACAGTGACTACACTCCAAAAATACTTCATTGTGCCGTCTGGCGCTGTGGAAATCCAAGTCTTTTTTTTCTTTCAAGATGTTCCCAGTTTTACTGCAAATAGTCCTTCCTCAATATGCCTTGCACACTTTCCCAGCCATCGGTCACGAGTTTTAAATCAATTTCCTACACGTTCCCTGTTCACTTTAGTAAAACTCAGTGAAAGTGAGGGGTGGGGGTGGCTTGTAGGGGCACAATTTATTGTAGGACCTCATTCCAATGAATATCCACCCATTTCTGCCCGCAGTCAAAAATTCTGGTGGGAGGGGCTAACAGCTTGCCATAATATAACATTCAATGTTTGGAAATGTTGATCATTGCTAACAGCACTAACTCTCTTCCAATGATAAGTGCCCCAATTTTTCAAGCCCTTGCATGAACTGTGGCTCAGTGGGCAGCACACTCGCCTCTGAGTCAGAAGGTTGTGGATTTGAGTCCCACTCCAGAGACTTGAGCACATAAATCCAGGTTGACACTCCCAGTGCAGTGCTGAGGGAGTGCCACACTGTCGGGGGTGCCGTCTTTCGGATGAGACGTTAAACCGAGGCCCCGTCTGCCCTCTCAGGTGGATGTAAAAGATCCTGTGGCACTGCTTCAAAGAAGAGCAGGGGAGTTCTCCTCAGTGTCCTGGGCCAATATTTATCCCTCAATCAACATCACTAAAACAGATGATCTGGTCATTATCACATTGCTGTTTGTGGGAGCTTGCTGGCTGCCGTGTTTCATAGAATCCTAGAAAAATTATGATACAAAAGGAGTCCATTCAGCCCATCAAGTCCGTGCCGGTCGAAAAAGAGCTACCCAGCCTAATCCCACCTTCAAGCACTCGGTCCGTAGCCCTGCAGGTTACGGCACTTCAGGTGCACATCCCATATTTTTTAAATGTGGTGAGGGTTTCTGCCTCTCCCACCCCTTCAGGCCGTGAGTTCCACCCTCCTCTGGGTGACATTTTTTTCCCTCATCTCCCCTCTAATCCTTCTACTAACTATTTTAAATCTATGCCCCTTGGTTATTGACTCCTCTGCTACGGGAAATAGGTCCTTCCTATCCACTCTATCTACGCCCCTTATAATTTTGTACATTGCAACAGTGACTACACTTCAAAAAGTACGTCCTTGGCTGTAAAGAGATTTGGGACGTCCTGAGGTTGTGAAAGGCACTATGGAAATGCAAGTCTTTCTTTCAACTAATCTTTCCAGCCTGATTTACCTAGTCTTCTATCCTACTCTTTTTGCAAGTCTTTTTAAAAAATAAAATCCAAAATATAACACCTGACCTATTGTGCCTGTGCCAGTAGTATTTCTTCACTTGGAGCCATCTACTCTAAACCCACGTCCTTTCATATTTTTCCTTTCTAAGAACCTATCCAATTCCCTTTTAAATGATGTCATCCTTGCTTCAATGCACAGCTTCTGAAGCTTTACAAGATCTAAGAACTACATGGAAAATAATCAATTCTAACTCCCCCTTTGCTTACTGTGACGATCCTTGTTGCTAATTGTATCACTGATTGATCAACCTGTCTTTCACCCTTTCAGCATCTTGTACCATTTACAAAATTGCAATTCATTCCTCCTCTTACCTTGCTCCGTTCCAATGAAAAAAGCCCCAATTTGTCAAGCTAATCTTCATAATAGCTCTCATTCGCTGAGGGTTCAGTAATATCCACTCTGCCCTTTCCGTGGCTGCATTACTGAGGTTGCATTAAAAACTCATTTTACCTTTGTATGTCCTCTTCCCACCCCATGTGACGCTCAAGAAAGCCACAATAATCCTGAAAAGTCCCATTCAGGATGCACCGAAACTCGGCAGTTGTAGAAATGAAATCTCCATGAACACAATCTACTGGTGTGCCTTTCAATAATATTCACACTCAGGGGGAAGTGTGCCCACATCCTTCTATTCAAAAGCATTTGAATGTGTTCTTTTTCTGAATGAAGATGAAATGCACTTTACTACAGCAGATGCTTTGCGTTCCAGATTACTAAACCCATTAGTTGCTTCAATGTACAATTAGTCAGCCGTTCTGCACTGCCGAACTTTATCTGCAGCTTTCTTTACCTCACTGCTTCAGTCAGTCCAACTTTCATTTTCTGATTATGAAATTCCACTCCTCTATCCTCAAACTGTTTCCTCTCACACCCCACTGCTGTTTTGCACTTTCCCCTCTTGTTCCTGATTGGCCTCAACGACATCATCATCATCATAGGCGGTCCCTCGAACGAGGGTGACTTGCTTCCATGGAAGTTCAGAGATGTTTCGATGAAGGACCTGATGTTTCAGATCCTGAACTCCAATTGAGGGGGTGAAAGATGCCTATGGATTTTTTTAACGTGTGGTGACCGTTGCACACCAGCCACCACACGGGCTTGACAGAGCTAGGTCTTTATCCAGTGGCAAGGATTAACCAGGATGACTGGAGACCTGCTCTGCTGCACAGACCTAGTGCGTACACATATGGCAGTGTGGGTTGGCCCGTGCTGCCCCTGGGCCCTCGGCTCTTCTGGGCCCCGTACCCTCATTCGCCGCACCTCCGCCCATGGTGTTCTAGGGCCCGGCGCTCCAGCTCTATAGCCCCGACCTGCGGTGCTGTTCTCACACAGGTCGGGGTGGCCCACTAGAGGTTAATACAGAGTAAAGCTCCCTCTGCACTGTCCCATCAAACACTCCCAGGACAGGTACAAGGGGTTAGATACAGAGTAAAGCTCCCTCTGCACTGTCCCATTAAACACTCCCAGGGCAGGTACAGCACGGGTTAGATACAGAGTAAAGCTCCTTCTACACTGTCCCATCAAACACTCCCAGGGCTGGAGGAAATGTTCCCATTCTGGGCCCCGCACTTTCCCCACAGTCCGACCCCCGGGACACTCACCCTCAGCCGCGCTCCCTCCGCTCATTTTCTGCCATTTTGGCCTCAACTACATCATCATCATAGGCGAGCCGAGGATCACTTGCCTCCATGCCAAAAAGATCACAGGTGTTTCAATGAAGGACCTAATATTTCAGATCCTGAACTACATCGTGAAGGGTGGAAGATGTCTGTGCGTGGATTTTTTTAACGTGGGGTGACCATTGCACCCCAGCCACCACACGGACTTGACAGAGCTAGGTCTTGGTCCAGTGGCAAGGGTTAACCAGGACGACTGGAGACCAGCTCTGCTGCACGGACCTAGTGCGCGCACATATCGCAGTGTGGGCTGGGCCCGTGCTGCCCCCGGGCCCTCGCCTCTGCTGAGCCCCGAACCTTCCACCTCTCCTGGGCCCCGATCACATCCCTCTACAACCTCTCGCCGCTCCTTCGCCCCGACCTCGCCGTTCCTGCTGTAGCTGCCCACGCTCCAATCAGTCACCTGGCCTCAGCTACACGACTGTGCTCGCTCTGTCTCCGCACACTACTGCAATCGACTCCTACGCTACCTCCTACTCGAACTCATTCTTTCCCAGAATCTCCAAACTGTTGAAATCCTTAGCGCCCCATGTCTTCCCTTCCCTTTTACTAACCATTCAGTTTGTATTTTGTTTTTGAGATGGTGCATTTTAATAAGTCAATTGCTAATTTCTACCATCTGAAGTTTTCCAACGTCTTTAGATGCTAGTTTTCAACACAATATTACAAACCCATGTGTTTAAATGATGCCTGGATATTTTTTAAGTGGCCCTGTTATGTCTTCTGGTGCCTCACAGCAATAATTAGATCAGGCTGCTGACCCATCTTCCCAATGTGCCCTTGGAATAATGCAAATAGCATACCACCATTTTAAAACTGTTATAAATATTGGGTGCTTTCTACCTCCCTCTGCTGTAGCTCAATGGGCAGCACTCTTACCTTTGAGTCAGAAGGTTGTGGGTTCAAGTCCCACTCCAGGGACCTGAGCACATAAATCTAGGCTGACACTCCCAGTGCAGTGCTGAGGTGCTGTCTTTTGGATGAGATGTTAAACCGAGTCTGTTATGTATGTAAACCTGTAAACACCATGTCTAACCACCAGAGGGCTTATCCCCTGGATTGTGGGATCCCTTGGGAGCACCTGTATATAAGGAGGCCTCACAGGCTGGAGAGGCACTCTGAGATCTGTCATAAAGGACTACGGTCACACCTTACTTTGAGCTTGCAGTATCTGGCCTGACTCTTTATTCAAGACATAAGAGTCCCTGTCTACTCTCTCAAGTGGATGTAAAAGTGGATCTAGTTCAAAGAAGAGCAGGGGAGTTATCCCCGGTGTCCTGGCCACAATTTATCTCTCAATCAACATCATGAAAAACAGATTATCTGGTCATTATCACATTGCTGTTTGTGGGAGCTTGCTGTGCACAAATTGGCTGCTGCATTTCCCACATTACAACAGCGACTATACTTTAAAAGTACTTCATTGGCTGTAAAGCGCTTTGGGACATCCGGTGGTTGTGAAAGGCACTATATAAATGCAAGTCTTTCTTTCTTTTCACACTAATTTACCCTAATGTACCACTAATTTACCCGGCCCGCTATTCTTCCAACCTTGGTGCTGCTTCCACTTTGGATGTCTCCCTTGACATTGATTTATTAATTTTAAAAATGCCATCTTTTTTCAACTTCTCAGTGACCAAGTCAAATAAATAAAAAAACTAAGAGCTGGAAACATCCTTTCAGACTGAACTCCACTAACCGTGGTTAGACCACCCTTGGAGTACTGCGCACAGTTCTGCTCGCCATAATATAAAAAGGATATAGAGGCACTGGAGACAGTGCAGAGAAGATTTACAAGGATGATACCAGAAATGTGAGGGTATACATATCAGGAAAGGATGAACAGGCTGGGTCTCTTTTCTCTTGGAAAAAAAGCTGAAGGGTGACGTAATAGAGGTCTTTAAAATTATGGAAGGTTCTGATCGAGTGGATACAGAGAGAATGTTTCCACTTGTGAGGAAGAGCAAAAGTAGAGGCCATCAATATAAGATAGTCACCAAGAAATCCAATGGGAATTCAGAGAGTGGTGAGAATGTGGAACTCGCTGCCACAGGGAGTGGTTGAGGCGAATAGTATCGATGCATTTAAGGGGAGGCTAGACAAGCATATGAGGGAGAAGGGAATAGAGGGTTATGCTGATAGATTTAGATGAGGAAAGACGGGAGGAGGCTCGAGTGGGGCATGGACTGGTTGGGCCGAATGGCCTGTTTCTGTGCCGTATATCCTATATAATGTAACGTATCCTATGTATATCCTACATAATCTAATGTGTCCCATGTATGTCCTATATAATGTAACATATCCTATGTATATCCTATATAATGTAACATATCTTATGTATATCCTATATAATGTAACATATCCTATGTATATCCTATATAATCTAATGTGTCCTATGTATATCCTATATAATGTAACATATCCTATGTATATCCGATATAATGTAATGTATCCTATGTATATCCTATATAATGTAACATATCCTATGTATATCTGATATAATGTAATGTATCCTGCCTTTTTACCTCCTCCCTTCCCAGTATCCAGGGCCCCAAATACGCCTCCCAGGTGAAACAGCGATTTACTTGTACTTCTTTCAATTTAGTGTACTGTATTCACTGCTTACGATGTGGTCTCCTCTACACTGGGGAGACCGAGTGTAGATTGGGCGACCGCTTTGCTGAACATCTCCATTCAGTCCGTAAGTGTGACCCTGAGCTTCCGGTCACCTGTCACTTTAATTCCCCGCTCCACTCCCACTCTGACACCTCTGTCTTCGGTCTCCTACACTGTTCCAATGAAGCTCAACGCAAGCTCGAGGAACAGCACCTCATCTTTTGTTTAGGCACTTTACAGCCTTCTGGACTCAACATTGAGTTGAACAATTTCAGAGCATGGTCATCTTTGGCTCCTTCTCCCTCCCTCCCCCCCCATCTTATGTTTTTTTTTTATCTTTCTTCTCTCTTTTCTCTTTGTCTCCAATGGCAGCTGGTCATTACTACGCCATTCACACCCTATCCAGATTAACCTTTTTCTAACTCCTGCCATTACCATTTCAATTCGGCCCAACATCCCTTTTGCCTCTCTAATCTCTCCTGCCTTCCACCCTATCACAGACCTTCCCTTTTGTTCTTTCTTCCCCTCCCCCTTTCAGTGATTAAGAACGTGCTCTTTTCGAACATTCGCCAGTTCTGACGAAGGGCCGTTGACCCGAAACGTTAACTCTGTTTCTCTCTCCACAGATGCTGCCTGACCCGCTGAGATTTCCAGCATTCTCTGTTTCTATGTCTGATACTTTCAGTTGTCTGGGTCTGTTTTGGGAATTTTAACAAGTCAATTGCTAATTTCTACCATACTGAAGTTTTCTAACGCCTTTAGATGCTCCTTTTTAATACAATATTACAAACCCATGTGTTTAAATTGTGCCTGGATATTTTTTAAGTGGCCCTATTGTGTCTTCTGGTGCCTCACAACAATAACTAGATCAGGCTGCCGACCCATCTTCTCAATTTGCCCCTGGAATAATGCAAACAACAGATCACCATTTTAAAACTGTTATAAATATTGAATGCTTTCTACCTCCCTCCACTGTGTCAGCTGTGCCTCAGGAGGCAGCACCCTCGCCTCTGAGTCAGAAGGTTGTGTGTTCAAGTCCCACTCCACGAACTTGAGCATATAATTTAGGCTGACACTCCCAGTGCAGTGCTGAGGGAGCGTTGCACTTTCAGATGAGATATTAAACCGAGGCCCTGTCTGACGTAAAAAAATCCCATGGCACTAATTTGGCGAGGAGCAAGGGAGTTCTCCCAGGTGTCCTGGCCAAAATTTACCCCTCAATCAACATAACAAAAAACCTGATTATCTGGTCATTATCACATTGCTGTTTGTGGGAGCTTGCTGCGTGCAATTTTGGCTGCTGTATTTCCTACATTACAACTGTGACTACACTCCAAAAAGTACTTCATTGGCTGTAAGGCGCTTTGAGACGTCCGGTGGTCGTGAAAGGTGCTATATAAATGCAAGTCCTACTTTCCCTGTCCTAGATCTAGTGAGGTCATGGATATCAACCCTCTTATGAAGGTGGCTGGCAATTGATTTATGCACTAGATACAGATACGTTATCTGATAACAACAAGGGTGTTTGGACACATTGTCATAGCCTCCCAAGGTTACTTTGGAGACATGTGCAGTGACCTCTACTGCTTGCAATGGTAATACAACACTCCAAAAGTACTTGATTGGCTGTAATGCACTTTGAGACATCCAGTGGTCGTGAAAGGCGCTATATAAATGCAAGTCTTACATTTTTTTTATATTTAAAGAAAAAAATAGATCAGCCTCAATATTTACCCAACTACCCAGCAAGCTACAGACCTGAGCCCATGCCCGGAATTGGTCCTTACCTAGTGGGAGAACCACAAAGAACGGGAGCCAGCAGAGTATGAAACCTCCCACTACTATCCCCAGTGTCTTGGCGGCTTTTTTCTCGCGGGAGAACCTGAGCAGGAGGACCGAGAAGTGCGTCCTGAGCAGTGTGCCCTTGTTCTTGGCGTTGTGATCGCCCAGCCTGGGCGAGCTCTGCGCCGGGGCGTTCCTGCGGTGGATGCGCAGCGTCACCTCTTCGGCCTGCAGCCGCTCCCTCTTCTTGCCGGCCTTCAGGCTCCTGGTCTCCCGCTTGGCCACGATGTAGACCCGGCAGTACATGACCAGGATGATGGCGAGCGGCACGTAGAAGGAGCCGCAGGCGGAGAAGAGGACGTAGCCTGGCTCCTCGGTGACCTTGCAGACCGTCTCGTCTGGTGGCGGGGGCTCCTTCCAGCCGAAGAGCGGCCCCACCGAGATGACCAGGGCCAGCATCCAGACGGCCACCAGGGTCAGCAGCCCCCTCCTCTCGGTCATGATGCCGGGGTGCCTCAATGGGTAGCTGACCCCGATGTAGCGGTCGATGGAGATCACGCACAGGCTCATGATGGAAGCGGTGGAACAGAGCACGTCCATGGCCGCCCAGATGTTGCAGAAGACCCGGCCGAAGGCCCAGTGGCCCAGGATCTCCAAGGTGGCCGAGAAGGGCAGCACAGTACCGCTCAGCAACAGGTCGGCCACGGCCAGGTTGATGATGAAATAGTTGGTGACCGTCTGGAGGTGCCGGTGGCAGGCCACCGACAGTATCACCAAGATGTTGCCCAGAATGGCGGAGAGGATGAAGAAGCCCAGCGCGATGCCCAGCGCCACAGCTCGGGTGGGATTCAGGGGGTGGTTGCAGGTTGAGCAGTTCACAATGAGCACCGACGTCTTGTTTTCAGCGAGGAACCCCATCCTCGTCGCCTCCCACACCAGCTTTGAAGATTGGGAGAGCTCCCGCCTGTGCCTGAAACGTGCCAGCCACTTTCCACGTTGATACTTCGCCTTGGGGACCTGTCCGACTTCTCAACGGGGCTAACTCTGGGGTGGGCGAAGAGGTTCCTGGCTGCCTTGGCACGGAAATGTCCAGGTCCAGTGTCCAGCTTGTGCCTCCCAGCAACAAATGGAAAGATCCTGTGGGGAGCAGAAGAGTCAATGGATCGCACTTTGCTTTCTTGAAAGAGGAATTGGTGTTGAATGAACAGCAGAGCTTGAATTAAAAGCCTCGACTGAAAGCATCCCCTTCCAACAATAAGACAATGTCACCTCCGCCCATCGACCCGTCAATTTCGGTTAAATTTCCCAGTCATTGTCCTTCCAATAGTCCCAGATCAGTTCAGCAGAAGCCCATTCAGGGCATTTGGGTACCCCATTGGTAGGAAACGGCAGCAGTCTTCACAGGAGCGTGGGAGAGAGGAGAAGACCTTGCAATATTCTTGCAGCAAGCAGAGGGTTTGTTCCACAAAGCAAGCAAAGCGGGGGGCGCGGGGGCTTGAAATGGTTAACTTTTGCAAAACCAATTTGAGAATCAGAAGACAGAACGGATTCTCGCCAGACCTGTCACGGCCATGGCTGTGTCGGGAGCAGTTGGCAGTTACGAATTATAACTGCCCCTTCACAATGTCAGAAATTGAAGAGATTAATTGTGCCTTGTTTTTTTTTTGCAAGTTTGTTGATTAAAATCCGCGGGGTCCACACCTTATCCAGAGTGCGAGGAACTGGTTACTTACATTCTATCCGGCTGGAGCATCAGAACTCCGATGCTGTCAGGCAACAGATCGCAGGCGTGTTAAAATAACGTAAAAATTCCCTCCCTCCAAGGAGATTATAGTTCGCACGACTCCAGACTTGCAAACACACTGCCCCGAGGCACAGACAAGAGATAGTTGCAACTGCACAGCTGAAAACTGCCCAAGGGCTGTGCTTTGATTTGGAGTAGAGAGAGAGAGAGAGAGAATATCATTGCTGAGCTAACTCCCTCTGTTTAGCATTCAATAACTGTAGGAGGACCCAGATAATCTCAGCAGGGAAGGTGTATCTGCTCTCCAGCTATTTGCTGCGTGGCTCCACGTCAGTCGTGATGGATTGGATTCATGCCCCGAGTCCCCAGACACACCAACTCATTCAATTTGGTTCGCCTGCCCTGAGGCGAGCGCTATTAACCTGGCTTCGAACAAAAACTTGTTGTTTTACAACGCCTTTAATGTAGTAAAACGTCCCACAGCATTTCACAGGAGCGATTTTCAAACAAACTTTGACACCGAACCAGGAGATATTAGGGCAGGTGACCAGAAGCTTAGTCAAATAGGTAGATTTTAAGGAGCCACTTAATCGTCATCATTAGGTGATCCCTCGTATCGAGGATGACTTGCTTCCACGCTAAAAAGGGATGAGTTCACAGGTGTTTCAATGAAGGACTTAATATTCCGGATCCCGAACTACATCCCGAAGGGTGGAAGATGCCTGTGCGTGGATTTTTTTAACGTGGGGTGGCCGTTACACACCGTTACACACCAGCCACCACACGGGCTTGACAGAGCTAGGTCTTGGTCCAGTGGCAAGGGTTAACCAAGACGACTGGAGACCAGCTCTGCTGCACGGACCTAGTGCGCGCACATATCGCAGTGTGGGCTGGGCCCGTGCTGCCCCTGGGCCCTCGCTTCTTCTGGGCCTCAGATTCACGCCTCTCCTGGGCCCCGGTCACTTCCCTCTACGGACTCTTGCCGCTCCTTCGCCCCCTCCTGCTGTGCCTGCCCGCACTGCAATCAGTGACCTGGCTTCACGGCCGTCGCCCTCCTGTACCAGCACGCGCTGCTCCCTGCAGTGGTATACTGCCGCTCGCTGTTCCTTCCAATGGTCCCGGCCTGCTAATGGTCTTACAGGCTGGGACCGCGCCAATTTCTAGGCCGGGCCACCGCACACTGCTCCCTCTTAAAGGAGGAGAGAGAGAGATGGAAAGGTTTAGGGAGGGAATTCCAGAGCTTGGGGCCCAGGCAGCTGAAGGCACAGCCACCGATGGTGGAGCGATTAAAATTGGGGATGCGCAAGAGGCCAGAATTGGAGGAGCGCCGAGATCTGGGAGGGTTGTAGGGTTGTAGGGAGGGGCGAGGCCATGGAGAGATTTGAAAACAAGAATGAGCATTTAATTCCTGCCAGTTGTTGTTCAATTACAAATGGCAGACTCTTCCATTAAAAAAAAATGTCTCAAAAAAAAAATCTCTACCACCCTTTCAGGCATTTAAATGGCATGGATCCCATATACCTGAAGCTGCTTGTGTTCAGTTGCATTAAGATGTTAGGGCAGATGAGCAAAATTTGTACATGGGGTGTGGGCGTTGCTGGCAAGGCCAGCATTTATTGGCCATTCCGAATTACCCTTGAGAAGGTGGTGGTGAGCCACCTTCCTGCTGTGCGACGAGGACAGGTTGGTGGAGGACCTTTGTCTTACGGATGTTTAGCATAAGGCCCTTGCTTTCGTACACTTCAGTAAATACGTTGACTATGTCCTGGAGTTCAGCCTTTGAATATGCGTAGACGCAGGCGTCATCCGCGTACTGTAGCTCGACGACAGAGGTTGGGGTGACCTTGGACCCGGCCTGGAGACGGCGCAGGTTGAACAGGTTCCCACTGGTTCTGTAGTTTAGTTCCACTCCAGCGGGGAGCTTATTGACTGTGAGGTGGAGCATGGCAGCGAGGAAGATTGAGAAGAGCGTTGGAGCGATGACTCAGCCCTGTTTTACCCCGGTCCGGATGTGGATTGGGTCTGTGATGGATCCGTTGGCAAGGATCACGGCCTGCATGTCGTCGTGGAGCAGGCGGAGGATGTTGAAGAACTTTTGGGGGCATCCGAAACGAAGGAGGACGCTCCATAGACCCTCGCGGTTGACAGTGTCAAAGACCTTTGTAAGGTTGAAGAAGGCCATGTATAAGGGCTGGTGCTGCTCCCTGCATTTTTCCTGCAGCTGTCGCGCTGCAAAGATCATGTCCATTGTGCTCCTTAGGGGACGAAATCTGCACTGTGACTCCGGGAGGAGCTCCTCGGCCACAGGGAGAAGACATAAGAACATAAGAAATAGGAACAGGAGTAGGCCATACGGCCCCTCGAGCCTGCTCCACCATTCAATAAGATCATGGCTGGTCTGATCATGGACTCAGCTCCACTTCCCTGCCTGCACCCCATAACCCCTTATCCCCTTATCGTTTAAGAAACTGTCTATTTCTATCTTAAATTTATTCAATGTCCCAGCTTCCACAGCTCTCTGAGGCAGCGAATTCCACAGATTTACAACCCTCTGAGAGAAGAAATTTCTCCTCATCTCAGTTTTAAATGGGCGGCCCCTTATTCTAAGATTATGCCCTCTAGTTCTAGTCTCCCCCATCAGTGGAAACATTCTCTCTGTATCCACCTTGTCAAGCCCCCTCATAATCTTATACGTTTCATTAAGATCACCTCTCATTCTTCTGAATTCCAATGCGTAGAGGCCCAACCTACTCAACCTTTCCTCATAAATCAACCCCCTCATCTCCGGAATCAACCTAGTGAACCTTCTCTGAACTGCCTCCAAAGTAAATATATCCTTTCGTAAATATGGAAACCAAAACTGCACGCAGTATTCCAGGTGTGGCCTCATCAATACTCTGTATAACTCTAGCAAGACTTCCCTGCTTTTATACTCCATCCCCTTTGCAATAAAGGCCAAGATACCATTGTCCTTCCTGATCACTTGCTGTACCTGCATACTATCCTTTTGTGTTTCATGCACAAGTATCCCCAGGTCCCACTGTACTGCAGCACTTTGCAATTTTTCTCCATTTAAATAGTAATTTACTCTGTGATTTTTTTCTGCCAAAGTGCATGAGCTCACACTTTCCAACATTATACTCCATCTGCCAAATTTTCACTTAGCCTGTCTATGTCCTTTTGCAGATTTTTTGTGTCCTCCTCACACAATGATTTTCCTCCCATCTTTGTATCATCAGCAAACTTGGCTATGTTACACTCAGTCCCTTCTTCCAAGTCGTTACTATTGATTGTAAATAGTTGGGGTCCCAGCACTGATCCCTGCGGCACCCCACTAGTTACTGGTTACCAACCAGAGAATGAACCATTTATCCCAACTCTCTGTTTTCTTTTAGTTAGTCAATCCTCTATCCATGTTGGTTCTGTCTTCACGAAGGAAGACACAAATAACCTTCCGGAAGTACTAGGGGACCGAGGGTCTAGTGAGAATGAGGAACTGAAGGATATCTTTTTAAGCGGGAAATTGTGTTAGGGAAATTGATGGGATTGATGGGATTGAAGGCCGATAAATCCACGGGGCCTGCATCCCAGAGTATTAAGGAAGTGACCCTAGAAATAGTGGATGCATTGGTGATCATTTTCCAACAGTCTATCGACTCTGGATCAGTTCCTATGGACTGGAGGGTAGCTAATGTTACACCACTGTTTAAAAAAGGAGGGAGAGAGAAAGCGGGTAATTATAGACTGATTAGCCTGACATCAGTAGTGGGGAAAATGTTGGAATCAATTATTAAGGATGAAATAGCAGCTCTTTTGGAAAGCAGTGACAGGATCGGTCCAAGTCAGCATGGATTTATAAAAGGGAAATCATGCTTGACAAATCTTCTGGAATTTTTTTTGAGGATGTGACTAGCAGAGTGGACAAGGGAGAACCAGTGGATGTGGTGCATTTGGATTTTCAAAAGGCTTTTGACAAGGTCCCACACAAGAGATCGGTGTGCAAAATCAAAGCACATGGTATTGGGGGTAATATACTGACATGAATAGAGAACTGGTTGGCAGACAGGAAGCAGAGAGTCGGGATAAACGGGTCCCTTTCAGAATGTCAGGCAGTGACTAGTGGGGTGCCGCAGGGTTCAGTGCTGGGACCCCAGTTATTTAAAATATACATCAATGGTTTAGATGAAGGAATTGAGTGTAATATCTCCAAGTTTGCAGATGACACTAAACTGGGTGGCGGTGTGAGCTGTGAGGAGGATGCCAAGAGGCAGCAGGGTGACTTGGACAGGTTAGGTGAGTGGGCAAATGCATGGCAGATGTAGTATAATGTGGATGAATGTGAGGTTATCCACTTTGGGGGCAAAAACACGAAGACAGAATATTATCTGAATGGCGGCAGATTAGAAAAAGGGGCGGTGCAACGAGACCTGGGTGTCATGGTTCATCAGTCATTGAAAGTTGGCATGCAGGTAAAGCAGGTGGTGAAGAAAGCAAATGGTATGTTGACCTTCATAGCTAGGGGATTTGAGTATAGGAGCAGGGAAGTCTTACTGCAGTTGTACAGGGCCTTGGTGAGGCCCCACCTGGAATATTATGTTCAGTTTTGGTCCCCTAATCTGAGGAAGGACGTTCTTGCCTTTGAGGGAGTGCAGCGAAGGTTCACCAGACTGATTTCCGGGATGGCAGGACTGATATATGAGGAGATTGGATCAACTGGGCCTTTATACATTGGAGTTTAGAAGGAAGACAGGAGATCTCATATAAGATTCTGACGGGACGGGACAGGTTAGATGCGGGTAGAATGTTCCTGATGTTGGGGAAGTCCAGAACCAGGGGACGAGGATAAGGGGTAGGTCATTTAGGACTGAGATGAGGAGAAACTTCTTCACTCAGAGAGTTGTTAACCTGTGGAATTCCCTGCCGCAGAGAGTTGTTGATGCCAGTTCATTGGATATATTCAAGAGGGAGTTAGATATGGCCCTTTCGGCTAAGGGAATCAGGGGGTATGGAGAGAAAGCAGGAAAGG
The DNA here is from genome assembly GCF_044704955.1 of Pristiophorus japonicus. Lineage (NCBI taxonomy): Eukaryota > Metazoa > Chordata > Chondrichthyes > Pristiophoridae > Pristiophorus > Pristiophorus japonicus. The sequence goes on from NC_091998.1 coordinate 45,986,920, forward strand.
GGTACTGAGGGAATGCTCAGCCGTGATCTTATTGAATGGTGGTGCAGGCTCGAAGGGCCGAATGGCCTACTCCTGCACCTATTTTCTATGTTTCTATGTTTCATGCTCATATATTATCCCCAACCCCGTGAACTTTTATCTTGAGCAGTAACCTTTGATGTGGCACCTTGTCAACTGCTTCTGGAATTCCAAATACACCATATCCAGTGGTTCCCCTTTAGCCACCCTGTTCGTTACATCCTCAAAGAATTCCAGAACATTTGTCAAACATGACTTCCCCTTCATAAATCCATGCTGACTCTGCCTGACTGTAATTTGCTTTTCCAAATGTCCTGCTACTGCTTCTTTAATAATGTACTCCAATATTTTTCCAACCACAGATGTTGGGCTAACTGGTCTAGGGAGCAGGGAGCTGATAGCAGGGAGATTCCTCTGTACGTGGACCATTTCCCATACCTTGGGAGCCTCTTATCAACAAAAGCAGACATTGATGAGGAGATTCAACACTGCCTCCAGTGCGCCAGCGCAGCCTTCGTTGCCTGAGGAAAAGTGTTCAAAGACCAAGCCTTCAAATCTACCACCAAGCTCATGGTCTACAGGGCTGTAGTGATATCTGCTCTCCTGTATGGCTCAGAGACATGGACCATGTACAGTAGACACCTCAAGTCGCTGGAGAAATAGCATCAACGATGCCTCTGCAAGATCCTACAAATCCCCAGGGAGGACAGATGCACCAACATCAGTGTCCTCGACCAGGCCAACATCCCCAGCATCGAAGCACTGACCACAATTGAGCAGCTCCGCTGGGCAGGCCACATAGTCCGCATGCCAGACACGAGACTCCCAAAGCAAGCGCTCTACTCGGAACTCCTTCATGGCAAACAAGCCAAAGGTGGACAGAGGAAACGTTACAAGGACACCCTCAAAGCCTCTGTGATAAAGTGTGGCATCCCCACTGACACCTGGGAGTCCCTGACCCAAGACCGCCCTAAGTGGAGGAAGATCAACCGGGAGGACACTGAGCGCTTCGAGTCTCGTCGCCGAGAGCATGCAGAAATCAAGCACAGGCAGCGGAAGGAGATTGCGGCAAACCAGTCCCACCCACCCTTACTCTCAACCACTATCTGTCCCACCTGTGACAAGGACTGTGGCTCTCGTATTGGACTGTTCAGCCATCTAAGGACTCATTCTAAGAGTGAAATCAAGTCTTCCTCGATTCCGCGGGACTGCCTATGATGATGATGATGGTGGTGAGCCGCCTTCTTGAACCGCAGCAGTCCGTGTGGTGAAGGTGCTCCCACAGTGCTGTTAGGGAGGGAGTTCCAGGATTTTGAACCAGCGACGATAAAGGAACGGCCGATATATTTCCAAGTCAGGATGGTGTTCCCATGTGCCTGCTGCCCTTGTCCTTCTAGGCAGTGGAGGTCGCAGGGTTGGCAGGTGCTGCCAAAGAAGCCTTGGTGAGTTGCTGCAGTGCATTTTGTCGATGGTGCACACTGCAGCCACGGTGCGCCGGTGGTGGAGGGAGTGAATGTTGAAGGTGGTGGATGGGGTGCTAATCTGTTTTAGTGATGTTGATTGAAGGATAAATATTGGCCAGGACACTGGGGATAACGCCCCTGTTCTTCTTCAAAATAGTGTCATGGGATCTTTGACATCCACTGAGAGAGCAGACAGGGCCTCGGTTTAACATCTCATTCTGAAAGACAGCACCACCGACAGTGCAGCACTCCCTCAGCACTGCACTGGGAGTGTCAGCCTAGATTTATGTGCTCAAGTCCCTGGAGTGGGTCTTGAACCCACAACCTTCTGACTCAGAGGCGAGGGTGATACCCACTGAGCCACAATTGACGCTGAGGTCAGTTTCAAGGAGAGAGTTAAAAGGAGAAGGAGTGGTAGAGATGCAGAGAGGTTTAGTGAGGGAATTCCAGAGCTTAGGGCCCAGGCAGCTGAAGGCACGGCCTCCAATGGTGGAGCGATTAAAATTGGGGATGCTCAAGAAGCCAGAATTAGAGGAGTACAGAGATCTTGGAGAGTTGTCGAGATGGGTGAAAGACTTGGATTTCTATAGCACCTTTCATGACCACTGGGCTTTACAGCCAATGAAGTACTTTTGGAATGTGTAGTCACTGTTGTAATGTAGGAAATGCCAATTTGTGCACAGCAAGCTTCCCCAAACAGCAAAGTGATAATAACCAGATATTCGGGTTTTTTGTTATGTTGATTGAGGGATAAATATTGGCCAGGACACCGGGGATACCTCCCCTGCTCTTCTTCGGAATCGTGTTATGGGATCTTTTACATCCACCTGAGAGAGCAGACGGGACTTCGGTTTAACGTCTCATCCGAAAGACAGCACCTCCGACAGTGCGGCGCTCCCTCAGTGCTGCAGTGGAGAGTCAGCATAGATTTATGTGCTCGAGTCCTTGGAGTGGGACTTGAACCCGCAACCGTCTGACTCAGAGGTGAGATTACAGAGATGGGGGTGTGGTGGGAGGGGAGCGAGGGGGGCGCTAGGCCATGGCGGGATTGGAACCCCGTCGACTTTAGCGCGGCTTCCGAATGCCATACTGTTGCTTTGTTTGGAGCTGGAGCAATTCTGTCTGATGCTTGAATGCTTTCTGAAAACTTGACAACCTAGCAACTAACAACAGACAGGTTTGTGGGATATCAGATGTATTCTCCAATGGAACCATGTTGAAGGTATCTGAGGGGCCAGCTGTCTATTTCCCGATGTGTGACTACTTATCTCCCCTGCTCATTATCGTTAGGTCAAGGAAAGGAAGCCCTTGTCAGCAAACCTGTCCAGAGTTGGCAGGAGATGAAACATTTAGAGGTGGAGGTGAAATCCCCATATCCTTGATATATTGTGGCTTCCCGGTCTCAACAGAGATGGAATTCTATCTTCATTTTGCCCTTGGTGGCTTGGTGGTGTAAATGTGAAGCAAAGACGATTGCTCATTAACCCTGGTTGAGTTTCAGTGACGTGACTGCAATTTGAGCAGGGCCCCAAATGACTCTCTGAAATTGATTACCTCAACCAATTACACAGTCCAGTACTCGATTGCTAACTTGCAGTTCATAGGTGGGAATGAAGGGCAAGCCATCCTAAAACAAAATGATTAAAACACTTTGGGGGCATGTACACGTTCAGATGACTAGAGGTAGCAGTCTGTAAATGCGACATAGAGCCGGTATTATACCATTGGCTCGTGAGTAACTCTCTGCCCAGGGGCCAATGCAATCACCAGCATTCTCAACAACAACAACCAACAACTTGTATTCATATAGCGCCTTTAACGTAGTAAAATGTCCAAAGGCGCTTCACAGCAGTGTTATATGATAAACCAGATAAATTTGACATCGAGCCACATAAGAAGAAATTACGGCAGATGACCAAAAGCTTGGTCAAAGAGGTAGGTTTTAAGGAGCGTCTTAAAGGAGGAAAGAGAGAGGTAGAGAGGCGGAGAGGTTTAGGGAGAGAGTTCCAGAGCTTTGGGCCCAGGCAGCTGAAGGCACGGCCATCGATGGTTGAGCGATTATAATCAGGGATGCTCAAGAGGGCAGAATTTGAGGAGCAGAGACATCTCATGGGGTTGTGAGGCCGAAAGAGATTACAGAGCTAGGGAGGGGCGAAGCCATGGAGTGATTTATAAACAAGGATGATGTTGTGTACGCATAATGTATGTACTATAACATTAGACCATTGAATGTATCCTCACACTATACACCATACCTGTACCACCAGAGGGTGCTACTGGTGGAGACCTAGGGGTCATCTGCACACTGCAGGTAACCAAGTATAAAAGGGAGCTCACCTCATTGTGTCCTCACTCAGGCAACTACAATAAATGGACTAAGGTCACAACAGTTCAAGTACAATACCTTACCTCGTGGAGTCATTACTAGAGTGCTTACATATATAACAAATGGCGACAAGATTACGAATTTCCACGCGCAACATGGCTAACCTAAGCAACTTTCAACAATTCGCTGATGGAGAAAATTGGGATGCCTTTGTGGAAAGGCTCGAACACTTTTTCATCGTGAACGACCTGGCTGGAGACACACCGACCACGCTGGCTAATAAGCACAGAGCTATCCTGCTCAGCAGCTGTGGGCCCACTGTCCATGGCCTCGTCAGGGACCTGCTAGCCCCAGCGAAGACAACAACCAAAATGTACGTGGAGCTCGTAACAATAATACAGAAACAGCTCAAACCTAAAGAGAGCATCCTCACAGCCAGACACCAGTTCTACACCCAACGACGGCTCGAAGGCCAAGAAATTGCAAAATCTGCTGCAGATCTGAGACAATTGGCTGCACCATGTGATCTTGGCGACCACCTCACCGAGGCACTGAGGGACATCTTCGTTATTGGAATCGGCCACGAGGGCCTCCTCCACAAGCTGCTCTCAGCGGACACTACGGTCACCCTGCAGAAGGCAAGTAAAGTGCGCCAGGCGTTCATGATTTCGGCCTGCGATTCCAAGAGGATGATGACTCACCCCCCAGGACTCTAACCCGACAAGTACAGTGAACCGACTGGTGCCTTTCAGAGGCAAAGCTGCTACCCCGAGTCTTGCAACCCTGAGTCCACCACATGGGGCCAACCGGCTGACCCTGTGCTGGTGCTGTGGAGGAAATCACAGGGCCCACCAGTGCCAATACAGAGACAATACTTGCAAAGGCTGCAACATTAAAGGTTATCTCCAGCAGATCTGTAGAAGAACCTTTACTCACCGAGTCACTGAAGAAGTGACCGAGTAGGAATCGCAGGATAGCGCAGATGAATACGTGGCTTGAGCAGTGGTGCAGCAGGGAGGGATTCAAATTCCTGGGGCATTGGGACCGGTTCTGGGGGAGGTGGGACCAGTACAAACCGGACGGTCTGCACCTGGGCAGGACTGGAACCAATGTCCTAGGGGGAGTGTTTGCTAGTGCTGTTGGGGAGGATTTAAACTAATATGGCAGGGGGATGGGAACCAATGCAGGGAGACAGAGGGAAACAAAAAGGAGCCAAAAGCAAAAGACAGAAAGGAGATGAGGAAAAGTGTAGGGCAGAGAAACCCAAGGCAAAGAACAAAAAGGGCCACTGTACAGCAAAATTCTAAAAGGACAAAGGGTGTTAATAAAACAAGCCTGAAGGCTTTGTGTCTTAATGCAAGGAGTATCCGCAATAAGGTGGATGAATTAATTGTGCAAATAGATGTTAACAAATATGATGTGATTGGGATTACGGAGACGTGGCTCCAGGATGATCAGGGCTGGGAACTCAACATTCAGGGGTATTCAACATTCAGGAAGGATAGAATAAAAGGAAAAGGAGGTGGGGTAGCATTGCTGGTTAAAGAGGAGATTAATGCAATAGTTAGGAAAGACATTAGCTTGGATGATGTGGAATCTATATGGGTAGAGCTGCAGAACACCAAAGGGCAAAAAACGTTAGTAGGAGTTGTGTACAGACCTCCAAACAGTAGTAGGGATGTTGGGGAGGGCATCAAACAGGAAATTAGGGGTGCATGCAATAAAGGTGTAGCAGTTATAATGGGTGACTTTAATATGCACATAGATTGGGCTAGCCAAACTGGAAGCAATACGGTGGAGGAGGATTTCCTGGAGTGCATAAGGGATGGTTTTCTAGACCAATATGTTGAGGAACCAACTAGGGGGGAGGCCATCTTAGACTGGGTGTTGTGTAATGAGAGAGGATTAATTAGCAATCTCATTGTGCGAGGCCCCTTGGGGAAGAGTGACCATAATATGGTGGAATTCTGCATTAGGATGGAGAATGAAACAGTAATTTCAGAGACCATGGTCCAGAACTTAAAGAAGGGTAACTTTGAAGGTATGAGGCGTGAATTGGCTAGGATAGATTGGCGAATGACACTTAGGGGGTTGACTGTGGATGGGCAATGGCAGACATTTAGAGACCGCATGGATGAAGTACAACAATTGTACATTCCTGTCTGGCGTAAAAATAAAAAGGGGAAGGTGGCTCAACCGTGGCTATCTAGGGAAATCAGGGATAGTATTAAAGCCAAGGAAGTGGCATACAAATTGGCCAGAAATAGCAGCGAACCTGGGGACTGGGAGAAATTTAGAACTCAGCAGAGGAGGACAAAGGGTTTGATTAGGACAGGGAAAATGGAGTACGAGAAGAAGCTTGCAGGGAACATTAAGGCGGATTGCAAAAGTTTCTATAGGTATGTAAAGAGAAAAAGGTTGGTGAAGACAAACGTAGGTCCCCTGCAGTCAGAATCAGGGGAAGTCATAACGGGGAACAAAGAAATGGCGGATCAATTGAACAAGTACTTTGGTTCGGTATTCACTAAGGAGGATACAAACAACCTTCCGGATATAAAAGGGGTCAGAGGGTCTAGTAAGGAAGAGGAACTGAGGGAAATCTTTATTAGTCGGGAAATTGTGTTGGGGAAATTGATGGGATTGAAGGCCGATAAATCCCCAGGGCCTGATGGCCTGCATCCTAGAGTACTTAAGGAGGTGGCCTTGGAAATAGCGGATGCATTGACAGTCATTTTCCAACATTCCATTGACTCTGGATCAGTTCCTATGGAGTGGAGGGTAGCCAATGTAACCCCACTTTTTAAAAAAGGAGGGAGAGAGAAAACAGGGAATTATAGACCGGTCAGCCTGACCTCAGTAGTGGGTAAAATGATGGAATCAATTATTAAGGATGTCATAGCAGTGCATCTGGAAAATGGTGACATGATAGGTCGAAGTCAGCATGGATTTGTGAAAGGGAAATCATGCTTGACAAATCTTCTGGAATTTTTTGAGGATGTTTCCAGTAAAGTGGACAAAGGAGAACCAGTTGATGTGGTATATTTGGACTTTCAGAAGGCTTTCGACAAGGTCCCACACAAGAGATTAATGTGCAAAGTTAAAGCACATGGGATTGGGGGTAGTGTGCTGACGTGGATTGAGAACTGGTTGTCAGACAGGAAGCAAAGAGTAGGAGTAAACGGGTACTTTTCAGAATGGCAGGCAGTGACTAGTGGAGTGCCGCAAGGTTCTGTGCTGGGGCCCCAGCTGTTTACATTGTACATTAATGATTTAGACGAGGGGATTAAATGCAGTATCTCCAAATTTGCGGATGATACTAAGTTGGGTGGCAGTGTGAGCTGCGAGGAGGATGCTATTAGGCTGCAGAGTGACTTGGATAGGTTAGGTGAGTGGGCAAATGCATGGCAGATGAAGTATAATGTGGATAAATGTGAGGTTATCCACTTTGGTGGTAAAAACAGAGAGACAGACTATTATCTGAATGGTGACAGATTAGGAAAAGGGAAGGTGCAACGAGACCTGGGTGTCATGGTACATCAGTCATTGAAGGTTGGCATGCAGGTACAGCAGGCGGTTAAGAAAGCAAATGGCATGTTGGCCTTCATAGCGAGGGGATTTGAATACAGGGGCAGGGAGGTGTTGCTACAGTTGTACAGGGCCTTGGTGAGGCCACACCTGGAGTATTGTGTACAGTTTTGGTCTCCTAACTTGAGGAAGGACATTCTTGCTATTGAGGGAGTGCAGCGAAGGTTCACCAGACTGATTCCCGGGATGGCGGGACTGACCTATCAAGAAAGATTGGATCAATTGGGCTTGTATTCACTGGAGTTCAGAAGAATGAGAGGGGACCTCATAGAAACGTTTAAAATTCTGACGGGTTTAGACAGGTTAGATGCAGAAAGAATGTTCCCAATGTTGGGGAGGTCCAGAACCAGGGGTCACAGTCTGAGGATAAGGGGTAAGCCATTTAGGACCGAGATGAGGAGAAACTTCTTCACCCAGAGAGTGGTGAACCTGTGGAATTCTCTACCACAGAAAGTAGTTGAGGCCAATTCACTAAATATATTCAAAAGGGAGTTAGATGAAGTCCTTACTACTCGGGGGATCAAGGGTTATGGCGAGAAAGCAGGAAGGGGGTACTGAAGTTTCATGTTCAGCCATGAACTCATTGAATGGCGGTGCAGGCTAGAAGGGCTGAATGGCCTGCTCCTGCACCTATTTTCTATGTTTCTATGTTTCTATCACCCGGGCTCCAGTGCTGATGAAGACGAAGAGAGTCTATGAAGCGGCTCAGCCCCTGGAAGAGGTGTACGGAGTGTGTACCTGCTCCACCGAGAGTTCCCTGTGGAAAATGGAAGTCGAAATCAACGGTGTTCCAGTCTCAATGGAGGTCAACACAGGGGCGAGCCAATCGCTGATGAATCAAACGGCCTTCGAGAAACTCTGGGACAATCCCGCCAAATGACCCAAAATGCTCCCAATCCAGGCGAAGCTGCTCACTTACACTAAAGACACCATCCCAGTCGCTGGCAGCGTGAATGTCCAGGTGTCCATGACGGCGCGATGCACAAGCTACCTTTGTGGATCGTTGCTGGTGATAGTCCAACGCTGCTGGGAAGAAGATGGATGAAGCAAATCCAAATCTGTTGGAGCTGGGAAAACCCCCAGGCCCCGGCAATCGACATCCTACGCGGCCCCAAATTTGGATCCGTCACAGCACCTGAAAATCCTACCGTCCAACTCGACTGTGTGGTAACGACACAGACCGCACAACTCAACAGCGAGATGATCCAACCCAAACGACCAGATCTCATCTTCCGGGCTCCAGTGGCAGGACTCCGAGGGAAGAAAATTGGCACAGGAGGTAGATTCCCGACTTCCGTGGCAGAATCTGGGGAGAAAAGGATCACTGCAGCCTACTTCGAGGAGAGAAAGACAATGGCGCCCGCACCACGAGGTGAAGCATCTGAAATCAAGATGGACGCGACCAGACCACGAGGGGCAGCATTGAGGGAACAACACGTGATGCCGAGCAACGAACCGGATTGGGGTAAAGATTGCAAGGCTCTTTTAAAGGAGACCGGCAACCCAGCACAATTAAAGGGACAGTTCCACTCTTTGTACAGCGATGCCGGTGACACCAATGTAAAAGATGTAATCAACAAATGCAAGTATGTAAATGTACTGTTGAACATCGATGCTGATGATACTAATGAAAAATTGTAACTAACAAAGGCAGGTATCTAAATGTAACCTTGCACAAAGATGCTGATAGTACACAGGAAAGTGATGTAATTAACAAATGCGAATTTGTAAAGACAACTAACAATGTCGAGTCGGCTGATTGTGGTCGGAGCCAATGTATCATGAATGCTAATGATGAAATGATATGTGATGCCGGGTTCTACATGCACGCCGACAAAGCCAAGGGCAACCTCCTGTGGGAAGCACCCAGTTCCAGCGGGCTACCTGATCATGTAACCTGCCCCTCCGGGACCAATGTGATGCCCCAGGGAGGATGGACACACACACAGTGGGAGCATACCCATTGTAGGGCCAGCGATCAATGTACGGCACAGGCACCACCACTGGCACCCTGCCCTACCCGCCTGGCCAGCACCGGGGGCAAGAGGCCAGCACCCTCCAGTCCTCCTGACGGGACCTGGGATGACCAGACTCCCACCACCGCTGAAGGGCAGCATGGAGATCCTGCAGTCGTCATCGGAGGACAGGGAGACCACACTTTCCGGTGGTTCTGCCCACCACTAAGCAATGGCAAAGGCCATGAGACACAGCCAGGTGAGCAATTCGAGCCCACCCAGCTGGCAAGGGGGGCACAGTCCGGTTGCTCCGGAATGAGCACCCTCACCCATCTGCACCCACACCCCAGGGGCAAGACTGTAATACCATGTATGTACCTTACTTGTAATATGTACTTGTTCCAGCACTGCTGAACGCAAAACAGTGATATAACTAATCCTATCAGTCATTCTCTGTACATGTACGCCAAGGCAGATGTCGAGCCACACATAGTCTATGTATGGGGGGAAGGGGAAATGGATGTATGTAGCCATGGACTTACATGGATCACACCCAACCTTCACCACAACACCCAACTGTCCACTGCTGACCATTTCCCAATGTCATGGCAATAAGGACTGGTGGGGGGGGGGGGTGCGGGGGTCTACAGGGAGAGAGCCATTCCCAAGCACACTCAAGTTGAGAGCCAGAACACACAGTGCAAAGGCCAGTGGCACAAGACTTAGGAGGGAATGATGTTGTGTATGCATAATGTATGTACTGTAACATTAGACCACTGAATGTACACTCACACTGTATACACCATACCTGTACCACCAAAGGGTGCTACTGGTGGAGACCTAAGGGTCACCTGCATACTGCAGGTAACCAAGTATAAAAGGGAACTCAGCTCACTGCATCTTCACTCAGGGAGCTACAATAAATGGACTAAGGTCACAACAATTCAAGTACAATACCTTACCTCATGGAGTCATTACTTATATAACAGATGAGAGTTTTGAAATCGAAGCGTTGCTTAACCGGGGGCCAATGTAGGTCAGCGAGTACAGCAGGTGATGGGTGAACGGGACTTGGTGCGAGCGAGGACACGGGTTGCCGAGTTTTGGATGACCTCAGGTTTACGTAGGATAGAATGTCGGAGGCTAGCCAGGAGTGCGTTGAAGTAGAAACATAGAAACATAGAAAATAGGTGCAAGAGTAGGCCATTCAGCACTTCGAGCCTGCACCACCATTCAATCTGATCATGGCTGATCATGCAACTTCAGTACTTCATTTCTGCTTTCCCTCCATACCCCTTGATCACTTTAGCCGTAAGGGCCACATCTAACTTCCTTTTGAATATATCTAACGAACTGACCTCAACAACTTTCTATGGTAGAGAATTCCACATGCTCACAACACTCTGAGTGAAGAAGTTTCTCCTCATCTCGGTCCTAAATGGCTTACCTCTTATCCTTAGACTGTGACCCCTGGTTCTGGACTTCCCCAACATTGGGAACATTCTTCCTGCATCTAAACTGTCCAATCCCATCAGAATTTTATATGTTTCTATGAGATCCCCTCTCATTCTTCTAAATTGCAGTGAATATAAGCCTAGTCGATCCAGTCTTTCTTCATATGTCAGTCCTGCCATCCCGGGAATCAGTCTGGTGAACCTTCGCTGCACTCCCTCAATAGCAAGAATGTCTTTCCTCAGATTAGGAGACCAAAACTGTACACAATATTCAAGGTGTGGCCTCACCAAGGCCCTGTACAACTGCAGTAAGACCTACCTGCTCCTATACTCAAATCCTCTCGTTATTAAGGCCAACATGCAATTTGCCTTCTTCACCGCCTGCTGTACCTACATGCCAACTTTCAATGACCGATGTACCATGACACCCAGGTCTCATTGCACCTCCCCTTTTCCTAATCTGTCACCATTCAGATAATATTCTGCCTTCCAGTTTTTGCCACCAAAGTGGATAATCTCACATTTATCTACATTATACTGCATCTGCCATGCATTTGCCCATTCACCTAACCTGTCCAAGTCACCCTGCAACCTCTTAGCATCCTCCTCACAGTTTACACTGCCACCCAGCTTAGTGTCATCTGCAAACTTGGAGATATTATATTCAATTCCTTCGTCCAAATGATTAATGCGTATTGTAAATAGCTGGGGTTCCAGCACTGAACCTTGCGGTACCCACCAGTCATTGCCTGCCATTCTGAAAAAGACCCGTTTATTCCTACTCTTTGCTTCTTGTCTGCCAACCAGTTCTCTATCCATGTCAATACATTACCCCCAATACCATGTGCTTTAATTTTGCACACTAGTCTCTTGTGTGGGACCTTGTCATAAACTACATCCACTGGTTCTCCCTTGTTCACTCTACTAGTTACATCCTCAAAAAATTCTAGATGATTCGTCAAGCATGATTTTCCCTTTCATAAATTCATGCTGACTTGGACCGATCCTGTCACTGATTTCAAAATGTGCTACTATTACATTTTCAATAATTGATTCCAACATTTTCCCCACTACCGATGTCAGGCTAACCGGTTTATAATTCCCTGTTTTCTCTCTCCCTCCTTTATTAAAAAGTGGGGTTACATTAGCTACCCTCCAATCCATAGGAACTGATCCAGAGTCTATAGAATGTTGGAAAATGACCACCAATGCATCCACTATTTCTAGGGCCACTTCCTTAAGTACTCTGGTCTGCAGACTATCAGGCCCTGGGGATTTATCAGTCTTCAATCCCATCAATTTGGGATTAGCCATTTGGGACCATGGCTGATCATGCACTGCAGTATCCCATTCCTGCTTTCTCTCCATACCCCTTGATCCCTTTAGCTGTAAGGGCTACATCTAACTCCCTTTTGAATATATCTAACGAACTGGCCTCAACAACTTTCTGTGGTAGAGAATGCCACATGCTCACAACTCTCTGAGTGAAGAAGTTTCTCCTCATCTTGGTCCTAAATGGCTTACCCCTTATCCTTAGATTGTGACCCTTGTTTCTGGACTTCCCCAACATCGGGAACATTCTTCCTGCATCTAACCTGTCCAATCCCATTAGAATTTTATATGTTTTGATGAGATCCCCTCTCATTCTTCTAAATTGCAGTGAATATAAGCCTAGTCGATCCAATCTTTCTTCATATGTCAGTCCTGTCATCCCGGGAATCAGTCTGGTGAACCTTCGCCGCACTCCCTCAATAGCAAGAATGTCCTTCCTCAGATTAGGAGACCAAAACTGTGCACAATACTCCAGGTGTGGCCTCACCAAGGCCCTGTAGAACTGGAGTAAGACCTTCCTGCTCCTATACTCAAATCCTCTCGTTATGAAGGCCAACAGTTTGAATGATGAAAGTCAGTGATTCATCAATTTATTTTCAAAGTTTGAGCTGTCCATTGGCTTACGATAATTTTCCTTACACTTTGCCTGCCGCCGGGTTAACTCAACACTTCTGACATCACCGCGGCTCTGAATCTGCGGTCGGAGGCTTCCCGCGGGGAAATGCCTCCGATCCATAAATCAAATGCCCGCGTAGCTGGTGGTCTGGGAGGTACGGAGATTGGCGGTCCTGCCCCTCTCAGGGATGCAGGCAGTTCTCAAGCACCCCTGGGATCACATGGGCCGGCCCAGCCAATGAAAGAAGGGATCCCCATTCATGCTTATTGGGATTCCGTATGTACAGATTCCCCGTGAACATGAATGCGAATACCTAAAAAACCATCACATATGTAAAATTAATTAAAGTAGCATTTAATTAAATATTTAAAACAGCATTTTTTTTTGAAAAATAGATTTAAGTGTTACTTACCTTACAGGTTTTTTAATGTATAAATGATTGAAAAAAATATATTTTTATGTTTTTTAAACTCTTACGCTGGTAAAAACAGGCCTTACGCTGGCTTTTACCAGGCGTGAGAATTTCACGGGCATCCGCTGGGCAGAAGTTGGGCCCGACTCTCCGTCCGTGGATGCCCTTTTCCCGGGGGTGCGTTGGATCTGTCGAGAAAATTCTCGACTGATCGCAAGTTCCGGGTTTGCGTGCATGACCATGTCATGGTCGAAATTGAGTGCCAAGTTTATGACAATGTATCAAAAGGCAATGAACCTCAAAAGTTAACCTGGAAAGAAAGACTTACATGTCTATAGCGCCTTTCATGACCACCGAATATCCCAAAGCGCTTTACAGCCAATTGGGGATTTTTGAAATGCAGTAATTTTTGTAATGTGGGAAACCCGGCAGCCAATTTGCGCACAGCAAGCTCCCACAAACTGCAATGTGATAATGACCCAGATAATGCATGCCTCGTACTCGCCTGTCGGGGGCACAAATTATGGGCCCATGTCTTGGAGAGCAAGCAGACTGTACATCACCCGCCCTTCAGATTCTGGGGTTCGAGAGCAGAGGTCTGAGGCACAGGATGTGCAGCCCTCTTACTGCTGGTGCTCCCAACTGAACTGCAGTAAGAATTGACTTCTTAAATTAAATGCCAGCTGTGGCTCAGTGGGTAGCACTCTTCCCTCTGCACCAGAAGGTTGTGGGTTCAAGCCCCACTCTCAGAAACCTGAGCACAAAAAAACCATCTAGGCTGACTCCAGGGGAATGCTGCACTGTCGGAGGTGCTGTCTTTTAGCTGAGTCGTTAAACCGAGAGCCCCATGATCATATTGAATGGTGGTGCAGATACGAAGGGCCGAATGGCCTGCTCCTGCACCTATTTTCTATGTTTCTATGTTTCAATGTCTGCTCTCTCAGTGGACGGAAAAGATCCCATGACACTATTTCGAAGAGAAGGGGAGTTCTCCCCAGTATCCTGGCCAGTAATTTTCCCTCAGTCAACATAATTAAAGACAGATTATCTGGTCATTGTCACATTGCAATAATGTGACAATGCTAAAGCTGCAGCCAACCCAGTGTCCATTTCGATCGAACGTCTGGACTGACGAGGCTATGAGCTGTAAATGCCAGCTTGATGAGAGCACCTAAATATTGAAACTGCTCCCCGGGACTTACCTCTTGGTTCTGTCCCATCAGGCTCACTCCCTCTCTCTCTGTATCCTGTAGATCAAACTATGCACAGTCGTTATGTTACTGGACCAGTAATCCAGAGGCCCGGACTGATGATCCTGAGACCTGAGTTCAAATCCCACCATGGCAGCTGGGGAATTTAAATTCAGTTAATTAAATAAATCTGGAATAAAAAGATAGTATCACTAATAATGACCATGAAACTACCTGATTGTTGTTAAAAACCCATCTGGTTCACTAATGTTCTTTTGGGAAGGAAATCTGCTGCTCTTACCCGGTCTGGTCTATATGTGACTCCAGAACCACAGCAATGTGGTTGACTCTTAACTGCCCCCTGAAATGGCACCTCACCCCCACCTTCTCAAAGACAATTAGGAATGGGCAATAAATGCTGGGTTTGCCGGCGGTGTCCACATCCTGTGAACGAATAAAACAATGGGCTGGATTTTCAGGCGAAAACATAAGCGATACGTGAAAATGACCGTTTTCGCTTCATTACCGATTTAAGGCCTAACTTTCGGCACTTGGGGTGCGCCAGGAGTGCATTGCAAAGGGAAGTGTTGCACTATTATTCGGGGCGCAGAAACGCGATCCTCGCCAACGACCGGGGTGAGAGGGGGAAAAAGAACATTACTAAGACCCTTGCCTAACAAATCGCAGTGAAAAAAT
Organism: Pristiophorus japonicus; assembly: GCF_044704955.1. NCBI lineage: Eukaryota > Metazoa > Chordata > Chondrichthyes > Pristiophoridae > Pristiophorus > Pristiophorus japonicus. The sequence continues at coordinate 46,001,967 of NC_091998.1, forward strand.
AAACACATGTAAACTTTAACTGACCTATTTTTGCAGGTTTTCCAACTTACTGCCTTTGGCCGGGCTGCGGCGCTAGGTTTTACCTGTCGGTGTTCCCCGGGCGCGGTGCACGGGTCGGGTGAGTGCCGAAACTCGGACGGTAACGCAATCCGCGTCGTTACACGTCCGGTGCAGCTCTACCCGGCGGTGATTCCACCGTGGAACCGAGGATCGCGACCGGGCTTAGCGACCGGGTTTTCGCCCGCGGAAAGTCAAAACGCGGCGAAAACACGGATCGCAAACCACCGGAAAATCCAGCCGTATGTGCCAAGCGAGTGCTGCTAGACTGTGTGCGGCAGTTGAGCAATTGACAAAACAACAAACAAGGCAGTACAACTGATTTTCAGGAAATGTCTAAGCACATTACTCCAGTGTCCTGTCATTTAGCTAATTTGCTAAGTTGCTCTAATGAGCATTGAGGTGTTACTCTTGGAGCAGTATTTGCAAAGGTTTCAACAGAAATCAATTATTTTAGTTAAATTAGGCAGAACATATTTGCTGACAGTTATTATGGCAAAGTAAGGAAAGTATTGCTTTTATTTAGCTGCTTGATGGGCTAACAGTTGACTTTCTGCCTCATTCCTTCACTTAAAATTCAGTTAGAATTCTGGCCATGCACATTTCTGTCAAAGTCAACCAAATGAGTTTTTGCTCAGGAATAAATGCGGTGGATTGTGGAAGTTCTGCACTGCAAATTCGTACGGCTGCCCAGAGGAGATTGTTCGGCAAGCTGCTCGTCATCCTCATCAATGCATTAATACTGGGGGGAAAAAAGACGTCCATTTGTGTTACACGTTATCATGTCTCATTTGCAGTGGATGAATATTCAATAGGCACACGTAGTAAGGTGTGACGAAGAGCAATGAGGAAATGGTGATTTAAAGAAGATTGTTGCCTTTAGGATATTAGGACAACTCCCTTCTTTCCTTTGAATAGTGCTCGCGCATCTTGAACCTTTCCTAAACCACGAGAACAAGCAGATGAGGCCTCGGTTTATGACTGTTAAGTCTGAAATGCACTTATGAATGACTCCACGAGGCAATGTGTTGTACTCAAACTTTAGTGACCTTGGTCCTTTATTCGTAACTCCAGACTGAGGCACAAGCACGGTGGGCAGCCTTTTATGCTGGGCCCTGCACACCCATGCAGGTGACCCTCAGGTCTCCCACTGCAGTGCCCTCTGGTGGACAGCCTCTGCCACAGGTGCAGGAAACTCCGGTCTCCACCAGTTGCACCCTCTAGTGGTGCCAGCATAGTATATACACAGTGTAAACCTTATTGATAGTACATCAGGTAACAAGTCTCCATCTTATGAAACTATACATTGACTACACAGAGAGTATATCTATAATCTGCATATATAACAACCACAGAGTAACAGAGTAACGGAAGGTAACAGAACACTCGTTCTCCGCAATACCAGTTTTAGCTGTGATTATCAGCTGACACTCCTGTTCTGAAGCTCAAATATAAGTCCTTATGATGCTGTCAATGGAACCAGGTTGTGCTCTGTAACGTAAATAAATTGAACGCTGGCACCTGTTGTCTATGATCTTTAGACTTCTTCATAAAATGAAGATTCTGTTTCTAACAGCAAATCACTGGAATCGAATTGATGCTTTAAGGGCATTTTGTTTCTTTATTCATTCATGGGATGTGGGCGATGCTGGTAAGGCCGGCATTTATTGCCCATCAGTAGTTGTCCCTTGAGAAGGTGGTGAAGGTGCTCCCACAGCGCTGTTATGAAGGGAGAATTTTGCCCCAGCGATGATGAAGGAACGGCCGCCATATTTCCAAGTCAGGATGGTGTGTGTGACTTGGAGAGGAACGTGTTCCCATGCGCCTGCTGCCCTTGTCCTTCTAGGCGGTAGAGGTCGCGGGTTTGGGAGTTGCTGCCGAAGAAGCCTTGGCGAGTTGCTGCAGTGCATCTTGTAGATGGTGCACACTGCAGCCACGGTGCGCCGGTGGTGGAGGAGGGAGTGAATGTTGAAGGTGGTGAATGGGGAGCCAATCTGTTTTAGTGATGTTGATTGAGGGATAAATATTGGACTGGACACCAGGGATAACTCCCCTGCTCTTCTTCAAAATAGTGTCATGGGATCTTTTACATCTGGGAGAGCAGACAGGGCCTGAACACCTCGAATCTCTTCGCCGAGAGCAAGCTGAAGCCAAGCGTCGACAGCGGAAGGAGCGTGCGGAAAATCAGACTCCTCACCCACCCCTTTCCTTCAACCACCGTTTGCCCCACCTGTGACGGAGACTGTAGGTCCCGCATCGGACTCCTCAGTCACCTGAGAACTCAGTTTTAGTGTGGAAGCAAGTCATCCTCGACTCCGAGGGACTGCCTATGATGATGATGATGATGACTTCATTGCCTGTAAAGTGCTTTGCGACATCCGGTGGTCATCCGAAAGGCGGCACCTCCGACAATGCAGCACTCCCTCGGCACTGCACTGGAGCGTACCCATGCACCTGCTGCCCTTGTCCTTCTAGGTGGTGGAGGTCGCGGGTTTGGGGGGTGCTGCGAAGAAGCCTTGGCGAGTTGCTGCAGTGCATCTTGTAGATGGTGCACACTGCAGCTGCGGTGCACCGGTGCTGGCGGTCGCAGGTTTGGGAAGTGCTGCCGAAGCAGAACTGTGAGGCACAATGGGACGGCAGCGTGGTTGGGGGGGGGGGGGCGGTGGGGGGCGAGTTTGCCGTTGCCCAGGTTTCTAAGCTTAGCCGCGCTGATGTGACGAGCTGCTGCTTGGGTGCCTCCTCAAAGCATAATAAGTAACGGAGAATCAGATCAGTTAGAGATCTTTACCCACATTTTAAAAAAAGAATTCGCTGCCCAGGTCCAAATCTGAATTTGCCTGAACTTCTGGCACAGACACGATGGGCCGAATGGCTTTGTCCTGTGATGCTTCAACTCTTAGCTGTGAAATGAAGCCTCTTGTCTAACTATGGCGAGAAGCTGGCCAAGTGGTGTTGATATTTCACAAAGCGATGGATTCAGTTGGTCGAATGATCTCCGATCGCACTGGGGAGGGCACAGAGGAGATTTACGAGGATGTTGCCAGGACAGGAGAATTTTAGCTATGGGGAAAGATTGGATAGGCTGGGATTGTTTTCTTTGGAACAGAGGAGGCTGAGAGGAGACCTTATTGAGGTGTGTAAAATTATGAGGGACCTAGAGAGAGTGGATAGGAAGGACCTATTTCCCGTGGTAGATTGGCCAACAACCAGGGAGCATAGATTTAAAGTAATTGGGAGGAGGTTTAGAGGGGATTTGAGAAAGAAAACAAAGAAAGACTTGCATTTATATAGCACCTTTCACGACCACCAGACGTCTCAAAACACTTTACAGGCAATGAAGTCATCATCATCATAGGCAGCCCCTCGGAGTCGAGGATGACTTGCTTCCACACTAAAAATGAGTTCTCAGGTGGCAAAAGAGTCCAAAGCCGGACCTACAGTCTCTGTCACAGGTGGGGCAGATGGTGGTTGAAGGAACGGATGGGTGGGGAGTCTGGTTTTCCGTGCGCTCCTCCCGTGGCCGACGCTTGGCTTCAGCTTGCTCTCGGTGAAGAGACTCGAGGTGTTCAGCGCCCTCCCGGATGCTTTTCCTCCACTTTGGGCGGTCTTGGGCCAGGGATTCCCAGGTGTTGGTGGGGATGTTACATTTTTTCAAGGAGGCTTTGCGGGTGTCCTTGAAGCGTTTCCTCTGCCCACCTGGGACTCGCTTGCCATGTCGGAGCTCCGAGTACAGCACTCACTTAGGGAGTCTTGTGTCAGGCATGCGGACGATGTGGCCCGTCCAGCGGAGCTGATCGAGCGTGGTCAATGCTTCAATGCTGGGGATGTTGGCCTGAGAGAGAACACTGACATTGGTGCGCCTAGCCTGCCAATGGATTTGCAGGATCTTGCGGAGGCAGCGTTGGTGGTACGTCTCCAGTGTATTGAGGTACCTGCCGTACATAGTCCATGTCTCTGAGCCATATAGGAGGGCGGGTATCACTACTGCTTTGTAGACCATGAGCTTGGTGCCGGGTTTGAGGTCCTGATCTTCAAACACTCTCTTCCTCAGGCGACTGAAGGCTGTGCTGGCACACTGGAGACAGTGTTGGACCTCGTCGTCGATGTCTGCCCTTGTTGACAGTAGGCTCCCGAAGTATGAAAATGGTCCATATTGTCCAAGGCTTCGTCGTGGATTTTGATAACCAGGTGGCAGTGCTGTGTGGCGGGGGCAGGTTGGTAGAGGACCTTTGTCTTACAGATGTTTAGTATAAGGCCCATGCTCTCGTACGCCTCGGTGAAGGTGTTGACGATGGCTTAGAGTTCGGCCTCCGAGTGTGCGCAGACGCAGGCGTCGTCTGCCTACTGTAATTCGATGATGGAAGATGGGACAACCCTGGATTTGGCCTGGAGGCGGAGGAGATTGAACAAATTCCCGTTTGTCCTGTAATTTAGCTCCACTCCAGCGGGGAGTTTGCTGAGGGTGAGATGGAGCATTGCAGCAAGGAAGATCGAGAAGAGCTTTGGTGAGATGATACAGCCTTGCTTGACCCCGGTCCGAATGTGGAATAGATCTGTGGTGGATCCGTTGGTCAGGATCTCGATTAGCAAGTCATCGTGGAGCAGGTGGAAGATGGTAATAAACGTTTGAGGGCAGCCAGATCTGAGGAGGACCCTCCATAATCCCTCACGGTTGACAGTGTCGAAGGCTTTTGTGAGGTCAAAGAAGGCCATGTACAAGGGTTGGTGTTGTTCCCTGCATTTCTCTTGTATCTGCCACGCATAAATTTAAAGTAATTGGTAGGAGGTTTAGAAGGGATTTGAGAAAGAAAAAAAAGAATAGCTTGCATTTATATAGCACCTTTCACAACCACCGGACGTCTCAAAGCACTTTACGGGCAATGAAGAACTTTTGAACTGTAGTCACTGTTGTAATGTGGGAAGCGTGGCAGCCAATTTGAGCACAGCAAGCTCCCACAAACAGCAATGTGATAATGGCCAGATAATCTGTTTTTGTTATTGTGATTGTGGGATAAATATTGGCCCCAGGATACCAGGGATAACTCCCCTGTTCTTCTTTGAAATATTGCCATGAGATCTGAGAAGGCAGACAGAGCCTCGGTTTAACATCTCATCCGAAAGATATAAGGGAAAATCTTTTCACCCAGAGGGTGGTGGGGGTCTGGAACTCACTGCCTGAAAGAGTGGTAGAGGCAGAAACCCTCATTGCATTTATAAAGTACTTGGATGTGCACTTGAAGTGCTATAACCTACAGGGCTACTGACCAAGAGCGGGAAAGTGGGACTAGGTTGGATAGCTCTTTGTCGGCCGGCGTGGACACGATGGGCCGAATGGCCTCCTGTTCTGTAAATTTCTATGATTCTATGATCTTTTCCTGTTCCTAAAAGTTCTTTTGTACGAAACCTAACCAGTCATTTTTTGACTCCGGGAACTCTTAAAAATGGTTTCAGGATGAGACCAAGAACAGCATCACAACAAATCTAGCATTGTTTTATTGGCTCTGCCTAACATTGCTGCTTTGGTCACAACAACTTTGACCCCATAATAATAACTGGGTCTGTCATAAGAACAAAAGAATTAGGAACAGGAGTAGGCCATCTAGCCCCTTGAGCCTGCTCCGCCATTCAACAAGATCATGGCTGATCTGGCCGTGGACTCAGCTCCACTTACCCGCCCGCTCCCCATAATTCCCTTATTGGTTAAAAATCTATCTATCTGTGACTTGAATACATTCAATGAGCTAGCCTCAACTGCTTCCTTGGGCAGAGAATTCCACAGATTCACAACCCTCTGGGAGAAGAAATTCCTTCTCAACTCGGTTTTAAATTGGCTCCCCCGTATTTTGAGGCTATGCCCCCTATTTCTAGTCTCCCCGACCAGTGGAAACAACCTCTCTGCCTCTATCTTGTCCATCCCTTTCATTATTTTAAATGTTTCTATAAGATCACTCCTCATCCTTCTGAACTCCAACGAGTAAAGATCCAGTCTATTCAATCTATCATCATAAGGTAACCCCCTCATCTCTGGAATCAGCCTCGTGAATCGTCTCTGTACCCCCTCCAAAGCTAGTAAATCCTTCCTTAAGTAAGGTGACCAAAACTGCACGCAGTACTCCAGGTGCGGCCTCACCAATACCCTGTACAGTTGCAGCAGGACCTCCCTGCTTTTGTACTCCATCCCTCTCGCAATGAAGGCCAACATTCCATTCGCCTTCCTGATTACCTGCTGCACCTGCAAACTAACTTTTTGGGATTCATGCACAAGGACCTCCAGGTCCCTCTGCACCGCAGCATGTTGTAATTTCTCCCCATTCAAATAATATTCCCTTTTACTGTTTTTTTTCCCAAGGTGGATGACCTCACACTTTCCAACATTGTATTCCATCTGCCAAACCTTAGCCCATTCGCTTAACCTATCTAAATCACTTTGCAGCCTCTCTGTGTCCTCTACACAACCCGCTTTCCCACTAATCTTTGTGTCATCTGCAAATTTTGTTACACTACACTCTGTCCCCTCTTCCAGGTCATCTATGTATATTGTAAACAGTTGTGGTCCCAGCACCGATCCCTGTGACACACCACTAACCACCGATTTCCAACCGGAAAAGGACCTATTTATCCCGACTCTCTGCTTTCTGTTGGCCAGCCAATTCTCTATCCATGCTAATACATTTCCACTGATCTTTATTTTCACCGCGTACCTTTATTTTCTGCAGTAACCTTTTGTGTGGCACCTTATCGAATGCCTTTTGAAAATCTAAATACACCACATCCATCGGTATACCTCTATCCACCATGCTCGTTATATCTTCAAAGAATTCCAGTAAATTAGTTAAACATGATTTCCCCTTCATGAATCCATGCTGCGTCTGCTTGATTGCACTATCCTATTTCGATGTCCCGCTATTTCTTCCTTAATGATAGTTTCAAGCATTTTCCCCACTACAGATGTTAAACTAACCGGCCTATAGTTACCTGCCTTTTGTCTACCCCCTTTTTTAAACAGAGGCGTTACATTAGCTGCTTTCCAATCCGCTGGTACCTCCCCAGAGTCCAGAGAATTTTGGTAGATTATAACGAATGCATCTGCTATAACTTCCGCCATCTCTTTTAATACCCTGGGATGCAATTCATCAGGACCAGGGGACTTGTCTACCTTGAGTCCCGTGAGCCTGTCCAGCACTACCCCGCTAGTGATAATGATTGTCTCAAGGTCCTCCCTTCCCACATTCCTGTGACCAGCAATTTCTGGCATAGTTTCTGTGTCTTCCACTGTGAAGACCGAAGCAAAACAATTGTTTAAGGTCTCAGCCATTTCCACATTTCCCATTATTAAATCCCCCTTCTCATCTTCTAAGGGACTAACATTTACTTTAGTCACTCTTTTCCGTTTTATATATCTGTAAAAGCTTTTACTATCCGTTTTTAGATTTTGCGCAAGTTTACCTTCGTAATCTATCTTTCCTTTATTTATTGCTTTCTTCGTCATTCTTTGCATTCGTGCATTTGCCAGACTGACCTTGTTGAACACCGTTGATCTCTACCGTTCTACCTCGGGGATCTTGGTTTAATCTTCATCTGCCTCATTGCCGCGGCACTATTTGGAAGAAGACCAGGGGAGTTCTCCCTAGTGTCCTGGGCTAACATGTATCCCTCAATCAACATAACAAAAAACCAGACTCGCTGGTCGTTATCACATTGCTGTGTGTGGAAGCTTGCTGTGCGCAAATTGGCCGCACATTCCCACATTACAACAGTGACTACACTCCAAAAGTACTTCATTGGCTGTAAAGTGCTTTGAGACGTCCAGTGGTCGTGAAAGGCGCTATAGAAATCCAAGTCTTTCTTTTTCTTTCTCTCTCTCTTTCTTTCTCTCTTTCTCTCTTTCTTTCTTTCTCGCTCTCCTTTCTCTTTCTCTTTCTCTCTTTCACTTTCTTTCTTTCTTTCGTGTTGACGTGCGATTTGCTTCCTTCTAAGTCAGATGTCTTGAAGCAGTTCAATTATGTCTCGAATGCTGAACCTCCTTTATGTGTTCCAGTTATTGATTTTTACTTGACGTATATTCGATAGAACAAACAATCCAAACCTTTTCTCCTCTTTTCAACCAAAAATACGCTTCAGTTCAATGTTGAATTTTGTGTCATGATCTATTTGCACTGCCTCCCTGAACAGTCTGTCCAACACCTACAGCATTCTCTGTGTAAAGTAATTCAATCAAAACTGTTTATTCATCTTCCCTCTTCTGAGCTGGAATCTGTGACCTTTGGTTATGGTATGTGGTTATGTCGGACGCTTTATACAATCTCAGCGAATCTGTACATTTTAAAAGACCTCGATAAGGTCTCCCCCGAGCCTTTTGTTGAGAATGAACATTCCCAGTCTCCTTGGTTTCCCCTTGTAGCTGAGGTGCCCAATCCCCAGGATAAGGACACAAGAGCTTAAGAATTAGGAGCAGGAGTCGGCCATTCGTCCCCTCGAGCCAGCTCCGCCATTCAATAAGATCATGGCTGATCCCTGACCTCAACTCCACTTTCCCGTCCGATCCCCATATCCCTTGATTCCCGTAGAGTCCAAAAATCTATTGATTTCAGCCTTGAATATACTCAACGACTGAGCCTCCACAGCCCTCTGGGGTAGAGAATTCCAAAGATTCACCACCCTCTGAGTGATGAAATTTCTCCTTAAATCAGTCCTAATTGGCCGACCCCTTATTCTGAGACTGTGACCCCTGGTTCTAGACTCTCCAGCCAGGAGAAACAGCCTCTCAGCATCTACCCTGTCAAGCCCTCTCAGAACCTTGTGCTTCAATGATTCTGATCAGATTAAATCTGATGCAGCACTGTTTTCAAGAACTAAAAAATAACGCTTGACTTCCTTTACAACACTTCAGAAGTTAATTCTGTTTCTCTCGCCACAGATGCTACCTGACCTGAATATTGCCAGCATTTTCTGTTCGAACTACAAAAGTACTTTGTTGGCTATAATGTGCTGTGGGATGTCCTGAGGGCATGAAAGGTGCTATATAAATGCAAGTCTCTCTTTTCCCTTTATAGATGAGCAAGCTAATTATATTTCTCCGCCCCCCCCCCTGGGGTCACAGAAACATAGAAACATAGTAGGCCATTTGGCCCTTCTAGCCTGCACCGCCATTCAATGAGTTCATGGCTGAACATGCAACTTCAGTACCCCATTCCTGCTTTCTCGCCATACCCCTTGATCCCCCTAGCAGTAAGGACTTCATCTAACTCCTTTTTGAATATATTTAGTGAATTGGCCTCAACAACTTTCTGTGGTAGAGAATTCCACAGGTTCACCACTCTCTGGGTGAAGAAGTTTCTCCTCATCTCGGTCCTAAATGGCTTACCCCTTATCCTTAGACTGTGTCCCCTGGTTCTGGACTTCCCCAACATTGGGAACATTCTTCCTGCATCTAACCTGTCTAACCCCGTCAGAATTTTAAACGTTTCTATGAGGTCCCCTCTCATTCTTCTGAACTCCAGTGAATACAAGCCCAGTTGATCCAGTCTTTCTTGATATGTCAGTCCCGCCATCCCGGGAATCAGTCTGGTGAACCTTCGCTGCACTCCCTCAATAGCAAGAATGTCCTTCCTCAGGTTAGGAGACCAAAACTGTACACAATACTCCAGGTGTGGCCTCACCAAGGCCCTGTACAACTATAGCAACACCTCCCTGCCCCTGTACTCAAATCCCCTCGCTATGAAGGCCAACATGCCATTTGCTTTCTGAACCGCCTGCTGTACCTGCATGCCAACCTTCAATGACTAATTACCATGACACCCAGGTCTCGTTGCACCTCCCCTTTTCCTAATCTGTCACCATTCAGATAATAGTCTATCTCTCTGTTTTAACCTCACATTTATCCACATTATACTTCATCTGCCATGCATTTGCCCACTCACTTAACCTATCCAAGTCACTCTGCAGCCTCATAGCATCCTCCTCGCAGCTCACACTGGCACCCAACTTAGTGTCATCCGCAAATTTGGAGATACTACATTTAATCCCCTCATCTAAATCATTAATGTACAGTGTAAACAGCTGGGGCCCCAGCACAGAACCTTGCGGTACCCCACTAGTCACTGCCTGCCATTCTGAAAAGGCCCCATTTACTCCTACTCTTTGCTTCCTGTCTGACAACCAGTTCTCAATCCATGTCAGCACACTACCCCCAATCCCATGTGCTTTAACTTTGCACATTAATCTCTTGTGTGGGACCTTGTTGAAAGCCTTCTGAAAGTCCAAATATACCACATCAACTGGTTCTCCCTTGTCTACTCTACTGGAAACATCCTCAAAAAATTCCAGAAGATTTGTCAAGCATGATTTCCCTTTCACAAATCCATACTGACTTGGACCTATCATGTCACCTCTTTCCAAATGCACTGCTATGACATCCTTAATAATTGATTCCATCATTTTACCCACTACCGATGTCAGGCTGACCGGTCTATAATTCCCTGTTTTTTCTCTCCCTCCTTTTTTAAAAAGTGGGGTTACATTGGCTACCCTCCACTCCATAGGAACTGATCCAGAGTCAATGGAATGTTAGAAAATGACTGTCAATGCATCCGCTATTTCCAAGGCCACCTCCTTAAGTACTCTGGGATGCAGTCCATCAGGCCCTGGGGATTTATCGGCCTTCACTCCCATCAATTTCTCCAACACAATTTCCTGACTAATAAGGATTTCCCTCAGTTCCTCCTCCTTACTAGACCCTCTGACCCCTTTTATATCCGGAAGTTTGTTTGTGTCCTCCTTAGTGAATACCGAACCAAAGTACTTGTTCAATTGGTCCGCCATTCCCGTTATGACTTCCCCTGATTCTGACTGCAGGGGTCGATTATCTTTCTTCCACCATGTTCCCAGGTAACAGCAACCCGCTCTACGTTGCCGGAGGTCCCATGCTTCCCTCTTCCTCTGCTATTCTGCTGCAACCATTTACACCTCATCTGGACCCATCTTATGTTTCCTCAATAAAAACAGACAATGCTGGAAATACTCAGCGGGTCTGGCAGCATCTGTGGAGAGAGAAACGGAGTGGGGACGAAATTCATCAACTCACCGCCCACTGCCGCCGCCATTGCTCTCGCAGATCCCCCCGGCGCCAGTTTCGATGTGGGAGGGGAGAGCTGCCAGGAACCACCCGCTGACGTCAGCGGACGGCCGAGTGGCGCGACTGACCTCCCGCCCGCCGAGCTCCCAGATTCCTGCAGGCGGAAGTTGGCGGCAGAACGGCGGTGGACGGCTGGGAGGAGGCTGCTCCGTCCCCGACGGTGATGATGAAGAACCCGAAAAGAAAGGTTCGTGAACATGTTAATATTTTTTTTCCCCCCACAGCGACTTATCTGGATGGGGTCCCCTGAAGGTCTTCAGATGATTTTTTTTTCCCAGCTCTTCGGCCCTCCGTGGGCCCGACTCCATCCTCGGCGGCACTTGGGTGGCAAGCGCCTCTGCCGCCCGAGGATGAGCGCTCCCGCCCGCTGCCGCCCAGATTGGCGGTGTACGTCGTCCATTTGCCGCCCGCTGACCTGCGAGGGACCTCGCCGATGAATATCCCGCCCAAAGTACTGTCCGGTACCTCGGTGGCCATCGGCGGCACTTTGGGCGGCACTTGGGCGGCACTTGGGCGGGCAGAGGCCTTGCTGAAAATCGGCCCCAAAGTTTCAGGTCGATGACCCTTTGTCAGAGCCGGAAAAAGTTCGAGATGCAACAGGTTTTTAAGCCAGTGCAGAGGCAGTGAAAGGGGGGAGGGGAGGAAGAACAAAAGGGAAGGTCTGTGATAGGGTGGAAGGCAGGAGAGATTAGAGAGACAGAAGGGATGACGGAGCGAGGCGAGAGGGAGACGGTAATGGGGCAAGTAAAGAAACCAAAGATGGGTCTGGAGGAGGTGTAAATGGCAGCAGCAGAATCATTACCTACAGCTCCTGACCGAAAAAATGGGGGCAGTGTTTAAGGTCTGAAATTGTTGAACTCGATGTTGAGTCCAGAAGGCTGTAAAGCGTCTAAACGAAAGATGAGGTGCTGTTCCTCGATCTTGTGTTGAGCTTCATTGAAACAGTGTAGGAGACCAAGGACAGAGAGGTCAGTGTGGGAGTGGGGAGGAGAATTAAAGTGACAGGTGACCGGAAGCTCAGGGTCACACTTGCGGACTGAACGAAGGTGTTCTGCAAAGCGGTCACCCAATCTACGTTTGGTCTCCCCAATGCAGAGGAGACCACATCGTGAGCAGCGAATATGTTTCTTTATTTGACCCGTTGTCACAACCTTTTGCTTTGCACCCTATCTCAGACTTTCCGCCTCTCCCCCTGCCTCTGCACTCGCGTCCAACCTGTTACATCTCAAACTTTTTCCAGTTCACGAGGCTGATCACTGCGATGAAGGGGTTGTCTTACGAGGAAAGGTTGAGCAGGTTGGGCCTCTACTCATTGGAGTTCAGAAGAATGAGAGGTGATCTTATTGAGGGGAGCTTGACAGGGTAGATGCAGAGAGGATGTTTCCCCTCGTGAGGGAATCTAGAACGAGGGGGCACAGTTTCAGAATAAGGGGTCGCCCATTTAAAACGGAAATGAGGAGGAATTTCTTCTCAGAGGGTGGTGAATCTTTAGAATTCTCTGCCCAGAGAGCTGTGGAGGCTGGGTCACTGAATATATTTAAGGTGGAGATAGACGGATTTTTGAGCGATAAGGGAATGAAGGGATATGGGGAGCGAGCGGGGAAGTGGAGCTGAGCCCAAGATCAGATCAGCCATGATCTTATTGAATGGCGGAGCAGGCTCGAGGGGCCAGATGGCCTAATCCTGCTCCTATTTCTTATGTTCTATGTTCTGATGAAAGGTCACCGACCTAAAACGTTAACTCTATTTCTCTCTCCACAGATGCTGCTTGACCCGCTGAGTATTTCCAGCATTTCCTGCTTCTATTTCAGATTTCCAGCATTTGCAGTGGCTTTTCTGATTTCCGTAATAGTTCTCAACGCGCAGATAGCTCTGAATGACCTCCAACATAAAAATAATGTTGTTAACCATGCACACTTTACTAATTTATGTGACCCTAAATCAGAGGCAGAGCTCAAATAGCTTTAACTTTGCGTGAACCCAGAGTAAGATCAGTTTTATGCTGTAACTATCACAGCTCGATAGTCAGTACAGATTTAATCACCGTGCTTCTATAGTTGAGTCAGCGCTTATGATTTGAATTGTGTGATGGATCAAAGCTGATGTGAGATTTCACCATGCAATTGCACCTCGGTAATGGGTTCTTTCACAGCAAGATAAAGGGAAATATTATGCCTAGTGCACATCTATATCGAGGAACGAGCTCCATTGATGAGATCACCAGCATTCCAGGTTGCAACAAAATAGCTTGCAAAAACATAACAGCAGAGATACTGTTAACGGGAAGCTGGATAAACACATGATGGCGAAAGGAATAAAAGGATATGTTGATGGGGTTAGATGAAGAGGGGAGGGGGCGTGGGGGAGGAGGCTCGTGTGGAATGGCCGAATGGCCTGTTTCTGTGCTGTAAGTTCTTTGTAATACTGTGTGACTCACAATATGGCGGGGTGGGGGGCGGGAGAGCCAAATGTTTCTCCTTAAAAACGGTGGGTGAGGGAGGACATTTTTCAAAACGTGGTCCAGTGGAAGTGGCTGGCTAGCCTGTTACTATAGTATTAGGCTTCCACACCAAAAAAAAAGATGAGTTCACAGATGTTTCAATGAGGGACCTAACACTCCAGGTTCCGAGCCACATCTTGAAGGGTGTAAGATGCCTGTGCATGGATTTTTTTTAACGTGGGGTGGCCGTTGCACACCAGCCACCACACAGGCTTGACTGAGCTCGGTCTTGGTCCAGTGGCAAGGGTGAAGTAGATTTGCTTCAGCACCACGTGGAAGAGCCCCACTCTTCTTCAAAGTAGAGCCATGGGATCTTTTATATCGAACCTCAGAGAGCAGACTGGGCCTCGGTTTAATGTCTCAAAAGAACATAAGAATTCAGAGCAGGATTCGGCCATTCAGCCCCTCGGGCCTGCTCTGTCATTCAATAAGATCATGGCTGATCTTCGATCTCATCTCCACTTTCCCGCCCGCTCCCTATATCCGTTAATATCCAAAAATCTATCGATCTCTGTCTTGAATATACTCAATGACTGAGCCTCCACAGCCCTCTGGGGCAGAGAATTCCAAAGATTCACCACCCTCTGAGTGAAGAAATTTCTCCTCATCTCAGTCCTTATTCTGAGACTGTGGCCCCTGGTTCTAGACTCCCCAGCCCGGGGGAAACATCCTCCCTGCATCTACCCTGTCAAGCCCTTTAAGAATTTTGTATGTTTCAATGAGATCACCTCTCGTTCTTCTAAACTCTAGAGAATATAGGCCTCGTCTGCTCAATCTCTCCTCATAGGACAATCTCCCCATCTGAAAGACAGACTCAGCAGCTCAGACAGCTTCTGTGGTGAGAGAAACAGTTAACGTTTCAGCTCGTTGACCTTTTGTTAGAACTATCCCCCCCTCTCTCCATTGGCACAGTATCTGTTCCCCCAGCCCCCACGCCCGGCATTGTGTGAGGGCATTTTGTTACCCCTCCTCCAGCTCTGTGTGTCTGTCTGGTCCAGCCTCCCAACTCCACTCCAGCACAGTGTGGTGGGAGTTAGTTCTGACTAAAAGTTTGTGGGCCGCCCCGACCTGTGTGAGAACAGCACCGCAGGTCGGGGCTATAAATAGAGCTGGAGCGCTGGGCCCTGGAACATCGTGGGCGGAGGTGCGGCGAATGAGGGTACGGGGCTCAGAAGAGCCGAGGGCCCAGGGTCAGCACGGGCCAGCCCACACTGCGATATGTGCGCACTAGGTCCGTGCAGCAGAGCAGGTTTCCAGTCGTCCTGGTTCAACCCTTGCCACTGGATAAAGGCCTAGCCCTGTCGAGCCCGTGTGGTGGCTGATGTGCAACGGTCACCCCACGTTAAAAATTTCCACGCACAGGCATCTTCCACCCCATCAACTGGAGTTCAGGATCTGGAACATCGAGTCCTCCATTGAAACATCTGTGAACCCATGTGGAAGCAAGTCATCTTCGTTCGAGGGACCGCCTATGATGATGATGACTCTGTGTTTTCTCTCTCCGCGAAGATTCTTGCAGTCTTTCCAGCATTTACTGTTTTCATTTCAGATTCCCAGCGTCTGCAGCGTTTTGCTTTGGTACAAGTCTAAACTGCAACGAGAAATGAACGAGCAAAACAGCTGCCGAAATGAGGCGTTGTAAGCCATTGAGTTTGCTGATGGGGACATGCGGCACTAAATTAGCCCTCAACCAGCTGCCTCTTAAAGTGCAAAAAACATGAATAAGATTGGATTGGTGTTAAGTTGCATTAGCGCTCGGATGATAGAGCATCTGGTAGAAGTGAGTCAACATATTACTGCAAAGCCCAGAGCAAAGTGGCAGCCTGCAGCAAAGAACACGCACTTTCCTGCCGCTTAGGACAGGTCCTGCTGGGATCCCCTAGGGCCAGTAAACATGCATTTACGATGCAAGTCTACTCAACAACACGCCCAAGCCACCGGGAGATCTTTGTGCTCAATTCGCTCACCCCTCTTTCCCTCTGAAGCAAATGAACAATTTATCGAATCACTGAAGTTGCTGCGTTTGTTCCTGTGTGGTTGTTTTATTAGCTCTGACATGAAATGAGAGCGCCGACCAGTTGTCATAAGAAAGAAACGGACTTCCTCGCGTTTTAACTTGGTGAAGCGCCGATGAGTTTATACTGCTCGCTGCTGAAATCTTGATTGAGAGAGAGAAAGAAAGACTTGCATTTATATAGCGCCTTTCACGACCACCGGACGCCCCAAAGCGCTTCACAGCCAATGAAGTACTTTTTGAAGTGCAGTCACTGTTGTAATGTAGGAATGTGGCAGCCAATTTGCGCACAGCAAGCTCCCAAAATAAGCAATGTGATAGTCACCAGGCAATCTGCTTTTTAGCAATGTTGGTTGAAGGATTAATATTGGACAGGAAGCCAGGGATAACTCCCCTGCTCTTCTTCGAAATAGTGCCGCGGGATCGTTTTATGTCCAAGGAGAAAAATGGCTGGCGTTGGGAATCTGAAGTGCTGAGGGGAGTAGTGGGCCACAGGGCAGCCAGTAGTCGAAGGAGAAAGACAGCTGGATTTTTCAGGTAGTGCCCATAAAATATTCCACAAAACTCCTGACCTGGCTTCTCAAAATTCATTTGTTTTTTTTGTAGAGGGAGCCAGAGAAGAGTTTTTGGTGGAGAAATTCAGTCGCGTTGCTGTTGCGCCGTTAATCCAGGCGGAGTGGTGGTTTTAGCGACTTGAAAAGGTTTGCGCCTCCCGCCCAGAAATTCGTCGGAATTGGCACACCAGACCCGGGGGGGGGGGGGGGGGGGGGTGGAGGAGGAACACATTCTAACGAAAATACCGCCGCTAAATTTAACCGAGTCATTGCGCATGCGACGAACTCTGATTCCGATCCCGGGAAAAGCTGAGTCTTAAAGGCGCGGTGTAGTAATGAATACAAGTTAGAGGAATTAATGTGAGGGTGGGAAAGCATTGGAGGCCCCGACCTGCCTGAGGACTCCAGCGGCAGGTCGGGGCCAGGTGTGGAGGACTCGGGAGCAGCCTGGAGGCGTACTATTTCAGGGAGCAGCGCGAGCTGGTGCAGGAGGGCGACGCAGTGAAGGGTGACGTCATCAAGGTCCAGGTCGGCGATTGGAGCGTGGACAGATACAGCAGGAGCGGCGGGATCGGGGCGAAGGAGCAGCGAGAGACTGTAGAACGATGTGATCGGGGCCCAGGAGAGGCGTGAGTTCGGGGCCCAGAAGAGGCAAGGGCCCCAGGGGCAGCACGGGCCCAGCCCACACTGCGATATGTGTGCGCACTAGGCCCGTGCAGCAGAGCTGGTCCCCAACGTCTTGGATAACCCTTGCCACTGGACCAAGACCTAGCTCTGTCAAGCCCGTGTGGTGGCTGGTGTGCAACGGCCACCCCATGTTAAAAAAATCCACGCACAGGCATCTTCCACCCTTCAGGATGTAGTTCGGGACCTGGAATATCAGGTCCTTCATTGAACCACCTGCGAACTCATCCTTTTTTGGCGTGGAAGCAAGTCATCCTTGCTTCGAGGGACTGCCTATGGTGATGAGTAATGCACCCATTACATTTTTAAAAACCACTTGTTTTCCCCCTGTACTGTTCTGTCTGTCTGCCAATGCAAACTGGGAGGCTCACACACCGTGCTGTGTGTAAACGTTGCACTGTCTGTGACCTCCGATGGAAGCGCTTCCTCATCCCTTTAAGTAGCCGCCAGTTAACGACTCTGCAAGCCTGGACCGACTGTTTTCCCAGACGGTGTTATTGGCGGGCGCTCAATGAGGCGGCCGCACCGAATTTACCGACCGGGGCGCGAGCGTGGGCGTTGCTCCAGGAACACGTCTGGATCGGAGCGATCGTCAGCAGCCGGGCGCTACTGGTTTGCGCCCCCTGGTGGGCCTTCAACAAATTTTCGGTCGGGGCACTAAACGCTGTGCTCCCGGTCGGTAACCCTTTACGCTCCCTCTGGCCGCTAACTGAGGCGTTAGACAACCAAAAAATGCAACCCTTTGAGTGGTGCTGTAAGGCCTGCCACCTGCAGAGGTCATTGCCAGACCATCAAAAGCATGTTTTGCCAGCAGTGTCCAATTCTGTTGGTATCTTGATGGGGACCTGCCTGGTGCAGGGGGTTAGATACTGGCCTCTCATCTTTGTAACCCCCGTCCAAAATCCAGCACACACCAATGGAATTACATTTTCCTCTGCCAGCTTGGCTATAGCTTCATTCAATCCTGGGATGTGGGTGTCGCCAACAAAGCCAGCATTTATTGCCCATTCCTAATTCCCTTGAGAAGGTGGTGGCGAGCCGCCATTTCAGAGGGTATTTAAGAGACAACCACGTTGCTGTGGGTCTGGAGTCACACATAGGCCAGACGGGGTAAGAACAACAGATTTCCTTCTGAACCAGATGGGTTTTTATGACAATTCAGTAGTTTCATCATCTTCTCCTTTCGTATAGTGGTAGCAAAGCAAATCAAATGGCAATATCTAAGTTAGATATCCGATGTAACAGTGTGCCTGAAAATTCCCTCAGAGGGCAGTGCTCAAGGGTCTGATTAGGAGCTCCACAATCGCATGATGGGGATGCTTTAATCTTCCACCGATGCAGCATCGACCATGAGCGGTTCTGAGGCCGTTGATGGTTGTCCACTGTTTGCGAGGAAGATTTGATCCTTCAGGTTGTACTGTGGGGTCCTCGCTAAGGAATCCATTCTGCTTCATGGTCACCATTACTGATACTGGCTTTTTATTCCAGGTTTATTTCATTAACTGAAGTTAAATTCTCCAGCTGCCGTAGTGGGATTTGAACTCAGAACTCCAGAATCACTAGTCCAGGGCTCTGGATTACTGGTCCCATAATATAACCACTATGATACCATCCCCTTAACTCTCCTTTGGGAAATAGGCTTAGGAACATAGGAGCAGCAGGAGGTATTTTCAGCCTTTTGAACCTGTTCTGTCAGTCAATGGCTGAACTCCATCCTAACTCCATCCACATGACTTAGCTCCACATCCCTTAAAACCCTTGACAGGCAAAAATCGATCGCTCTCAGATTTAAAATGATTAATTGAGCTCACGTCCAGTGCTCTTTGAGGGCGAGAGTTCCACGCTTCCACCATCCTGTGCGTGAAGAAGTGCTTTCTAACTTCTCCCCTGAACGATTTGATTAGATGGCCGGAAATTAGGATGAAAAATGGGCATTTTTCAGGGAAAATTAGGCTTTGAAGTGTAACTGAATTATTGCAATCAATAATTAGTGCAACCTTATTTACGATAAAAACTACTTAGCGGTTCAGCTTGATTGAATGATCTCTGCTCTTGATTTAAATTATGCTCATCCAGGATTAGGTGAAACCTCTGTTGCAAAGCGTCACGTTAGAAAGAATGGGTTTGGCAGTACTGGTGGGAGTTGGTTAGATTGAGAAACCTAGGTCCATCGTCCATCGTCCAGGACATCATCAAGATCGAAAGGATGAAGTAAGCCAACAAGTCGAGGTTAGCAAATGCCAAGCCTGGGATTTAAACGGCTGCCGATTGAACATAAGAAACAGGAGCAGGAGTCGGCCATTTGGCCCCTCGAGCCTGCTCCGCCATTCAATAAGATCATGGCTGATCTGATCATGGACTCAGCTCCACTTCCCTGCCCGCTCCCCATAACCCTTTACTCCCTTATCGCTCAAAAAAATCTGTCTATCTCCGCCTTAAATATATCCAATGACCCAGCCTTGACTTCTCTGGGGCAGAGAATTGCTTAGATTTACAACCCTTTGAGAGAAGAAATTCCTTCTCATCTCCATTTTAAATGGGCGGCTACTTAGCGGTTCGGCTTGATTGAATGACCTCCGCTCTCGATATAAATTATGCTCATCCAGGATTAGGTGAAATCTTTGTTACAGGAGGAATAAGCTCCAAAACCAAATGGTGCAGCTACGAAATGTTCCCGCTCATTGAGCTGTCTCGTGTTGAATCACAACTCTTTGCCATTACTTATCCTCCACACGTAATTCTGTTTCTCTTGATTTGCTTTAGCAAGGTCATAACAAACAAGAAAAAGCTGTGTGTTTTTTTTTTGGGGGGGACCACTTTCTGTTTCAGGAGGGAAGTGCACTGGGACAAGTGTGGTGTTCGTGCTCCCTATTAGCATTGCACCCCTGTTTAGACATCTTTACAACTATAAAAACGAACGTGCCATGCAAAATGCAAGAGTTGATTGACTTGGCATAACTACAACAACTTGTATTTATATAGCACCTGCAAAGTCCCAAGGCACTTCACAGGAGTATTATGAGAGAAAAAATTGACGCCGAACCTATAAGGAGAAATCAGGTGAACAAAATCTTGGTCAAAGATTTATGGAGCTTCTTGAAGGAGGAAAGAGAGGCAGAGAGGCAGAAAGGTTTAGGCAGGGAGTTCCAGATCTTGGGGTCCAGTTAGCTGAAGGCACAGCCGCCGATGGTTGAGACAGAAGCTGAGAGGTTGTTTCCCCTGGCCGGAGAGGCTAGAACCAGGGGTCACAGTCTCAGGATAATGGGTCGGCCATTTAAGACGGAGATGAGGAGGAATTTCTTTACTCAGAGGGTGGTGAATCTTTGGAATGCTGTGCCCCAGAGGGCTGTGGGTGCTGAGTCTCTGAATATATTCAAGGCTGAGATCGCTAGATTTTTGGACTCTAGAGATGTCATGTATCCTACATGTCTACTGTTGGTACTATCACAAGGTATGCCACCAGAGGGCACAGCAGGTGGAGACGTGTAGGTTACCTGAACAGGTGTGCCTGGCCTAGTGTAAAAGGCAGGCCACCATGTGTGATCATTAACTGGAGTTAACTAATAAAGGACTAAGGTCACTACAGTTCAAGTATAACACACTGCCTCGTGGAGTCATTACTGGAGCATCTAAGGACACAACAAGAGGAATCAAGGGATATGTGGATCGGACGGGAAAGTTGGCTGGAGGTCGAAGATCAACCATGATCTTATTGAATGGCGGAGCAGGCTCTAGAGGACTTACGGCCTATTCCTGCTCCTAGTTCTTATGTTCTTATTTTAAGAGGTGTGCAACATCAGAGGCCTTGTTAAATATCAAATGGTCACAAAACATTAACATACAGCATTCATTCAATTCTGCCCATTTTATATTTTGTGCGGATTTCCCAATGCTCATTGTTACTTTGAAGAAGGATAGTTGTACCGGTGAGAATCGGTGTACCGGTGAGTCGCAGGCAGCGGACGGAGCGTGCGTCAAATCAGTCCCACCCCCCCCCAACCCCCTTCCCCCGACGAATATCTGTCCCACCTGTGACAGGGTCTGTGGCTCTCATGTTGGACTGTTCAGCCACCAAAGAACTCACTTTTGGAGTGGAAGCAAGTCTTCCTCGATTCCGAGGGATTGCCTATGATGATGATGAGTTGCACCGGTGACTAAGTTTGGAAGGTAGTCTGTCATTGACCTGGGGATGCTGTTCAACAAGCAGTCTATCTTAATTCATAAGAACATAGGAACAGGAGCAGGCTATTCAGCCCCTCTTGCCTGTTCTGCCATTCAGTGAAATCATGACTGATCTGATTCCTAACTCCATTCACCTGCCTTGGCTCCACATCCCTTAATACCCTTGTCCAGCAAAAATCTTGCGATCTCAGATTTTAAATGATTAATTGATCTAACATAGATTGCTTTTTGTGGGAGAGAGGCCCACCCTTCTACCAGCCATTGTGGGAAGAAATATTTCCTAACTTCTCTCCTGAATGGCCTGGCTTCGATTTTAAGGTTCAGTCCCCTGGTTCTAGACTCCGCCGCCCCCCCCCTGCCCCCGCCACCAGCATAAAATATTTTTCTCTACCCTATCAATTTCTTTCAAAATCCTAAAAACCTCAATTGTAAGATAAATACAGATGAGTGAGGCCATTCAGCCCATCTTATCTCTTGCATTCAAGCGGAAAACCAAGCATAGACACCCCAACCCCTCAACATGTCACTTAACCTAATCATGAACAAACCTTTGACCTTTGCCACCTTTATTCTACCCTAAAGACCACTGCAAATGTTGGTCACTCTTTGTGTGAACATGTTTTCCTTCTGTGTCCTAGCTTTGACACCGAGCCACATCGGGAGATATGAGAGCCTTTTTAAGGATCAGCTTAAAGAAGGAGAGAGAGGTAGCAAGGCGGAGAGGTTTAGGGAGGGAATTCCAGAGCTTGGGGCCCAGGCAGTTGAAGGCACGGCCACCGATTGCGGAGCGATTAAAATCAGGGAGGCTCAAGAGGGCAGAATTGTAGGAGCGCAGATATCTTGGAGGGTAGTGGGGCTGGAGGAGATTACAGAGATAGGCCATGGAGGGATTTGAAAATAAGGATGAGAATTTTAAAATGGAGGCGTTGCTTAACCGGGAGCCAGTGTAGGTCAGCGAGCAAAGGGGCGATGGGTGAATGCCTTCATGGCAAAGGAGCCAAAGGTGGACAGAGGAAACGCTACAAGGACACCCTCAAAGCCTCCCTGATAAAGTGCGACATCCCCACTGACACCTGGGAGTCCTTGGCCCAAGACCGCCCTAAGTGGAGGAAATGAATCCGGGAGGGCGCTGAGCACCTCGAGTCTCAACGCCGAGAGCATGCAGAAATCAAGCGCGGGCAACGGAAAGAGCCTGCAGCAAACCAGTCCCACCCACCTCTTCCCTCAACGAATATCTGTCCCACCTGTGGTAGGGTCTGTGGCTCTCGTATTGGACTGTTCAGCCACCAAAGAACTCACTTCAGGAGTGGAAGCAAGTCTTCCTCGATTCCGAGGGACTGCCTATGATGATGATGAAGATGGGTGAGCGGGACATGATGCGGACAGCAGAGTGACCCGTCATTTACTGACTTCCTTCATGTTGTGTTGTTCATTAACCCTGTTGGACCACGGGGACGAAATGGCCCCACGATGGGTTTCGGGCGGTCATTTCGCTAAAAGTGATTTTTTTTTGTGTGTGGTCGCAGGTTTGGGCTCTGTAATTAAAATATCAATGCTTCCTGCGGTGCGTTAATCGCGGGCCGCGTCACAAACCACCTTTCGCCGGGAGAGCCCCGGGGGCAATTCCGTGTGGGTCGATGGGGTTGCCGCGCCCGCCTTCAGTTAGCGCCGGCGCTAACTGGCCCTGCCCAAAGGGGCAATTTCGGCCCCCCAGAACTCCACCACCTCAGCATTGTCAAAACATCCTCCTTCAAAAAATCTTTTAAGTGATGACTGAAATGGACAAAACGAAAGTACGTTTCTATTGAGCATGAAAGACTTGCAGTTACATAGCATCTTTCACGAGCTCAAGATGTCCCAATAGTTTCTTGTACAGCAACCCAAAGGATAGGATAGTCATGGGGGAGCACTGTTTGCTCAAAGTACATACTCGGGGAAAATACAAGCACAAAAAATAACCTTAACTTTTTTTTCTCAACTCCATGGAGATGTGTCTTGTTGGGGCTCCTCTGCATAAAAGGTAAGAAAGACTTGGATTTATATAACGCCTTTCACGACCACCAGATGTCCCAAAGCGCTTTGCAGTCATCAGAGTACTTTTGGAGTGTAGTCACTGTTGTAATGTGGGAAACATGGCAGCCGGTGGTGGACGGAGTGAATATTGAAGGTGGTGGATTGAAGTGGGCTGCTTTGTCCTGGATGGTGTCAAGCTTTTTGAGTGTTGTTGGAACTGCACTCATCCAGGCTAGTGGAGAGTATTCTATCACACTCCTGACTTATGCCTTGTAGATGGTGGAACGGCTTTGGGGAGTCAGGAGGTGAGACACTCACTGCAGAATACCCTCAATGCTCCTACGTTTAGGGGAATAACCCCATTACTAGTTCTAATCTTGAGCGGAGACAACAAGCACAGAAATTGGTACTAAGATTACTAAACGCTTTAGTCGATTGGTGAACAATAAGCGACCGATCTAAACAATACTCACTATTGTGGAATATGGTGCAGAATGTAGATTGGCCGGGTCCTTGTTCTGGGGGTAGCCAGGAATGTCTACTGAGGTGACTCTTCCTTCTCTTCTTCATGTTGGCTCTCCCTCTGATAGCACAGTTTGTTCTCTTTTTATACAGCTTTGAGCTTCTGTCTTCTGGTTTCCAAACCCATTCAAGAGGCCCCTCTCTCTTCTCATCACTTTACTGTTACACTGTGCCAGTGTCGCGAGCTTCACCTTCTCTGTTCGATGTGGCTTTTCTTAGCGGTCTGTCAGTTTGTGGTTTTCCATTAGCCAAAGAGTCCAAAATACATGACATTTCAAATGGCCCAAAACAATCAAGGGAGCCAAGGGTTATGGGCAGCGGGCAGGGAAGTGGAGTTGAGGCTAAGATCAGATCAGCCACGATCTTATTGAATGGCGGAGCAGGCTCGAGGGGCCAAATGGCCGACTCCTGCTCCTATTTCTTATGTTCTTATGTAATCTTATACCCCACACAAAGCCACAACTCCCATTGGCTTTCACCGGAGTCAGTGTGAAATACGTCAGCTGCCTAGTGAGGTCACTAGAGCCCCAGAGGGCTGTGGATGCTCAGTCGTTGAGTATATTCGAGGCGCGATATGGATAGATTTTTGGATCTAGGGGAATCAAGGGATATAGGGACAAACCGGGAAGGTGGAGTTGAGGTCGAAGATCAGCCGTGATCTCATTCAATGGTGGAGCAGGCTTGAGGGGCCATAGGGCCTCCTTCTAATTCAATGTTCTTATGCCAGCTGTGGCTCAGTGAGTAGCACACTTGCCTCTGAATCAGAAAGTTGTGGGTTTAAGTCCCACAAAAAATCTAGGCTGACAGTCAAGTGCAGTGCTGAGGGAATGCTGCAGTGTCAGAGGTGCCGTCTTTCGGATGAGACGTTAAACCGAGACTCCGGCTGCTCTATCAAGTGGACGTAAAAGATCCCACGGCACTATTTCGAAGAAGAGCAGGGTAGTTATCCCTGGTGTCCTGAGGCCAATATTTATCCCTCAATCAACACACAAAAAATAGCTTTTCTGGGTCAGTATCACATTGCTGTTTGTGGGAGCTTGCTGCGCGCATATTAACTGCTGCATTTCCCACATTACACCGGTGACTACACTCCAAAAGTACTCCATTGGCTGCTCTCACATAGGCGCTATATAAATGCAGGTCTTGCTTTTATCTTCACGGACTGCAGCCTTTGAAGAAGGTGGCTCAGTCAAGGGCAATTAGGGATGAGCAATAAATGCAGGCCTTGCCAGCAATGCCCACATCCTGGGATGAATTTTTAAAAAAAGAAAAAGAAAATGAATAATAATAATTCTACATTTGGACTGGCCCGATCGCTGACCTGGAGTTCCTCAGCTCTCGGGAATCACGCTCGTAGCCAGGTCGACATTACAATGCATTGGTTTGAGGTCAGTATTTTTGTCTCAATTTTTAAAATTTATTAAATCTGTTTTTTTATGCAGTCTTGCGATTAATAGTTGCAGCATTTTAGTGTTGAGTTGAAGTGGAGCGACTGAAGCCATCTTGCATAATGAACTGTGAAGTTTTCCGACCATGCTCAGAATTCGAGGACAGTGATGCTCACTGCGACATTTGTGCCTATGAATATGCAAAAGCAAGAATTGCTTTTTGATTAGCAGATGCACTGACTCATCACCTCTGCACAGATTTCTCACCGCCCCCCCCTCCCCTCAAATGTAAATTGAGCAATACTCTTTAATATTCCATCTGACATTCTCTGCTTTTGACTTGGCTCCACGAGGCTAGAATCTCAGCAAAACAAACTGGTGTGAACTCAAAGGTCACTGAAAGAAACGCAGCCAATCACAGCATTCAAACTTGGCTCCAGAATGTGGTGATCTTTAGTTTGTGTTCGAGCACCGAGCATGTACAAGTTGGATTCGAAGAGCAACGAAGTGTCAGTAAAGGCAAATTGTAATTTAATAATACCGATTAGAAGGTGCTGATCTCAGCCAAAAGGTGTTGGAATTGACTTCAATACCCCTTGTCTTGGGGTAGAAAGACTTGCGTTTATATAGCATCTTTCATGACTTCAGGACGTCCCAAAGCGCTTTACAGCCAATGACGTACCATTGCTGTTGTAATGTGGGAAGCACAACAACCAATTTGTGCACAGCAAGCTCCCACAAATAGCAATGTGATAATGAGCAGGTAATCTGTTTTTTTTTAGTGATATTGATTGAGAGATAAATATTGGCCAGGATACCAGGGATAACTCCCCTGCTCTTCTTCAAAATAGTGTCCTGGGATCTTTTACGTCCACCTGAGAGAGCAGACGGAGCCTCGGTTTAATGTCCCACAAACAGCAATGTGATAATGACTGGATAATCTTTTTTAGTGATATTGATTGAGAGATAAATATTGGCCAGGACACCAGGGATAACTCCCCTGCTCTTCTTTGAAATAGTGCCATGGGATCTTTTACATCTGCCTGAGAGAGCAGACGGGGCCTAATTCAACATTTCATCTGAAAACGGCACCTCCGGCAGTGCAGCTCTCCCTCAGCACTGCACTGAAGTGTCAGTCCTAGATTTACAGTCCTGGAGTGGGATTTGAACCCACAACCTTCTGAGTCAGAGGCGAGAGTGATACCCACTGAGTCATGGCCAACATGCACTGTTCTAACAAAATCTTTAAAATAGCACGTGCAAGAATTTGGCATGAATGTGTTAGCTTTGCTGCCAGGGCTCTGAGAAACATTGGCCATGTCAATGCCCTGATGTACAAGAGGAGAAAAGTAGTGACGTACTGGGTGGCATTTCTAATTTCTCGAGCCTCTACTTTTTGCCAAGATGTTGCTAAATTCATTTACATTAACTTTAGATTCACATGGAGCACACAGTGGGTGCGAGTGATTTGAAAAGACATTGCTAACCCTTTCACAGTCTCAAGAGAGGCTCCGATGTCAGAATGTCTCTCAGATGATCAGTTGCTGTTTTAACAGCTTGCTCATAATGTTATTCATTCAGACTGGGTGTCAGCTTGCAACAAAGTACAGGAAGCAAAGCTCCTTTTAATGCTTTTATATCGATGTTTATATTTAATGTGTCTTTAAGGAGTGTAACATTCACGGGCTAGTTCCTTGCATTTACATTGCTAAAACTGGCTGTGCTGTTCCATTTGGAGAGCAAAGTGTGACAAATGGGGTCCATAACATCTCAGTGTTGGAAGGTACATTCTGGTCTCGCACCAAACCAAATAAAGGTTAACACGTAAAATGAAATTCATTCAACTTCTGTTACACAGACTTCTGAGTGCTTCGTTATTTCAATGTGAAACAACAGCAACAACAGTTGCCATTTATATAACAGCTTTACCCTACAAAAATGTCTCTCTGTGGCGTAATCAGACAAAAATGTATGGCGAGTGAAACATGGAGATATTGGGAGGTAGTTGCCTTTGGAAGTGCAGTGATCGTTGTTAACGATGTCCTGCTATGTGTGCAAAGAAACGTAGCAGGACTTGGATAATGTCCACAGAAAAACAATGAGCTCGAGGAACAGCACCTCATCTTTCGTTTAGGCACTTTACACTTTACAGCCTTCTGTTCTCAACATCAAGTTCAAAAATGTCAGAGCTTAACTGTTGCCAATCTTTGGCTCCCTTCCCCCCCCCTCACCCCCACCCCTCAGAGTCAGTTTCTTTCTTTTTTCTCCGTGTCTCTAATGGCAGTTGGTCATTATCCCACCATTCACACCCTATCTTGACTAATGTTTTTCTAACTCCTGCCATTACCATTTGAATTTGGGCCATCATCCCTTTTGTCGCTCTAATCTCTCCTGCCTTCCACCCTATCACAGACCTTCCCTTTTGTTCTTTCTTCCCCTCCCCCTTACAGTTCCTTAAGAATCTGTTCTTTCCGAACATTCTCCAGATCTGATGAAGGGTCATCGACCCGAAACGTTAACTCTACTTCCTCTCCACAGATGCTGCCTGACCCGCTGAGATTTCCAGCATTTTCTGTTTTTATTCCAGATTCCAGCATCCGCATTATTTTGCTTTTGTATTTGTGTTTGAATGAGACAAATGACTTGTTGAGCAGTTTTTTTTAGACAATTACTGTTGAAGGAAGAATATTAGTCAGGAGAACTCACCGTTATTCAAATATTTCAACAGATAGATGGGATATTGCTTTAATATGTTTTTAAAATTAATTCACAGGATGTGGGCGTTGTTGGCAAGGCTGGCATTTATTGCCCATCCCTAATTGCTCTTGAGAAGATGGTGGTGAGCCGTCTTCTTGAACCGCGGCAGTCCGTGTGGTGGTGGTGCTCCCACAGTGCTGTGAGGGAGGGAGTGCAAGGGATCTCTGCAGTACTGCAGAGTATTTGCTCAGACCGGCGGTTTTCAAATGATTTATTTTTGCAGGACTCCTGCAAATTTGGAGACGTTTTGAGAACCCTCTGTCCTAACTTGCAGAAGACAGCTACTCAAGGGAAAAATGGTTCCAATCACTGCAGGAAATGCATTTGCCGTGAGTTGGACTTGCCCATGCGTGTCTAGGCTGTTATGTTTTTGGCGTATCAAGTCACTGAAAGTGCGCAGCGAAGGGAAACCAGGACACCTGGAACCTGAGTGAGCAGGACAAGCAACTGTGTATCTCCTTAACCAATCAGATTGCTGGATTGTGAAATGAACACAAGGGGCTAGACTTTCCACTTTGCTGGCTATTGCCCAAAAAATGGGCGATGTTCCAGCGATGGTCGATGTGTCAGCCTTACTGATCGCTGGAACATCGGCCATTTTTTTGGATCGCGGTTTTCGACTCGGCGATAGGCCAGCAAAGTGAAATGGGTGAAGTGAAAAGTCAGCGATGTTACGTGGGCCGAGCGAACGGCCAGCGATGTGGAAGGCAAAAGCTTCCCTAGCAACGGCCTTCTGCGCATGTGTTTTTTTTTTGGTATACAGCTTTTCCCGTGTTTCAGGAGGTCAGGGGTCATCCACAGATGCGCAGAAGGCCGTTGCTGAGGGGGGGAGAGAGAGAGAGAAAGGAGAGGAGGAAAGCATAGTTAGAGAGAGAAGAAAATAGAGAATAGTAAATGAACAAGGAAGGTTACAGTGCGTGAATTCAATGGGTCTGAATTTGCGGCCCTGACAGGCGTGTACGAGTGCGCACACACCCGTAGGGGCCCTACAAGTTCCGGGTGTAGGCATGCACTGTGCATGCGCTGAAACCCGGAACTTACGATCTGTCAACAATCCTCTTGACAGATTGCACACACCCTGAGGTAAAGGGCCTCCACGGATGAAGAGTCAGGCTATTTGTCCAACTTCTGCCCAGTGAATGCCCATGAAATCTTTACGCCTGATAAAGGCAGGGGTAAGGCTTCTACCAATGTAAGAGTTTTAAAAAATAGGAACGATTGCATTTTATCACTCATTTACATATTAAAAACCCTGACCATTAAGTGAAGTTTAATTTTTTAGCCTCAGTAAAATGCATACATTTAAAAAAATATATATGTATTTTAAATATTTAAGTAATGTCATTTTAATTAATTTTAAATATGTAATGTGTTTTGTAAATTTATTTCATGTGTTTGTGTATTTTTGGGGGTTATCCCATTCATACTTATGGCAGCTCCATAAAAATTGAACTCACCAAAAGCATGAATGGTGATCGCCCTACTTTCATGTGCTCCTGGGATACGTGGGTCGCTACGCAGGCCGATGCAGGTTGGGCCGCAAATTCTACCCCGATGTTAAATCCGGGTACAGAAAGGGAAGTGGAGAGGAAAAGAAAGATTGGGTTAAGAGAGAGAGAAAAGAGACAGGAGAGAAAAGTTTTCATTTCAAATTGGAGGCGGTCGGTGCCAAAGAACCAGGAATAGTTGCGCATGCTCCATTCCAATGGGGTTTGTTTGTTGTCGCCGGACTTCTCAAAACGAGGAATAAAGAAACGGATTTCAAAACAGCGGAACTGGAAAAATCGTCAGTAACATTAACCCAACCTAGTGACATTAATGAAACTTTACTGGTGATGTGCTTCAGCATTTCTCAGCTCCTCCGTCTGCTGCGGTGAAGGTTATTTAAAAAAAAAACATTTTTGACCCGACAGTTATGCGCAGAATGCTTCTGCGAGCTTCCAGTCATTTAGGACCGAGATGAGGAGAAACGTCTTCACTCAGAGAATTGTGAACCTGTGGAATTCTCTACCACAGAAAGTTGTTGAGTCCAGTTCGTTAGATATATTCAAAAGGGAGTTAGATGTGGCCCTTACGGCTAAACGGATCAAGGGGCATGGAGAGAAAGCAGGAATGGGGTACTGAAGTTGCATGATCAGCCATGATCATATTGAATGGTGGTGCAGGCTCGAAGGGCCGAATGGCCTGCTCCTGCACCTATTTTCTATGTTTCTATGTTTTTCCGGTTCATTGGCAGGAGTCACTCCCGTTAAAATTTGACATTTAAAAAATCTCCAACATCAATTAAAATCTTGAAGGAATGAGACTCCACGCTTGTAATAGCTAACTTTCAGTGCCAGAGAGGTTGACTGTCAGTAACTTAACTTTCTGTGGGGAGTTTAGTTCGTATCTACCGGACAAATGTAATCACTTCACGCCATTCATTCTTTTTAATGGTCAGGCAAACGGTGAGATGCTGTATTTATTTTTATTCGTTCCGGGATGTGGGCGTCGCTGGCAAGGCCAGTATTTATTGCCCATCCCTAATTGCCCTTGAGAAGGTGGTGGTGAGCTGCCTTCTTGAACCGCTGCAGTCCGTGTGGTGAAGGTGCTCCCACAGTGCTGTCAGGGAGGGAATTCCAGGATTGTGACCCAGCGATGATGAAGGAACGGCCGATATATTTCCAAGTCAGGATGATATGTGACATTGAGGAGAACTTGCAGGTTCTGGCGTTCCCCTGCGCCTGTTGGGAGGTGCTGTTGAAAAAGCCTTGAAGAGTTGCTGCAGTGCATCTTGTAGATGGTGCACATTGCAGCCACGGTGCGCTGGTGATGGAGGGAGTGAATGTTGAAGGTGGTGCATGGGGTGCCGATCAAGAGGGCTACTTTGTCCTGGATGGTGTTGAGTTTCTTGAGTGATGTTGGAGGCTGTTCAGAGAAGGTTCACTTGGTTGATTCCAGAGATGAGGGGGTTGACTTATGAAGAAAGGTTGAGTAGGTTGGGCCTGTACACATTGGACTTCAGAAGAATGAGAGGTGATCTTATTGAAACTTATAAGATAATGAGGGGGCTCGACAAGGTGGATGCAGAGAGGATATTTCCACTCATAGGGGAAACTAAAACTAGGGGACATAGTCTTAGAATGAGGGGCCGTCCATTTAAAACTGAGATGAGGAGGAATTTCTTCTCTCAGAGGGTTGCAAATCTATGGAATTCTCTGTCCCAGAGAGCTGTGGAAACTGGATCATTGAATATATTTAAGGCGGAGATAGACAGATTTTTGAGCGATAAGGGAATAAAGGGTTATGGGGAGCAGGCAGGAAAATGGAGCTGAGTCCATGATCAGATCAGCCATGATCTTATTGAATGGCGGAGCAGGCTCGAGGGGCAAAATGGCCTACTCCTGCTCCTATTTCTTATGTTCTTATGTTCTAACTCATCCGTCACACTCCTGACTTAGAAGGCGGATAGGCTTTGGGGAGTCTGGAGCTGAGACACTCGTGGCACAATACTCAGCCTCTGACCTGATCTTGCAGCCACAGTATTTATGTGGCTGGTCCAGTTAAGCTTCTGGTCAGTGGTGACCCCCAGGATAAGTCTATTTGGGAGGGCCACTTTTGGATTTTTGCATTTAACCTTACCTTGCCTGAAGCTGCTGTAGCATTTACGCTGAAAGAACTGTTGGCCTTGCTGTTATTTTGACCGCAGGTGTTTTGCCCGTTCCACCTGCCCCCTATTCAGTGAGAAGAAAGACATGGTTCTTGGCAACATTATTTGGAGCTTGTGAATTTTGAGTTCAAAGTTATTTTTTGCTCAAATAAAAAAAGCCTCTTTCAAGGAGCTGTCAATGAATATCAAAGTTTACACCGAGAATCTGCAAATTTGTCAAAAAGCAATCGTCGGCTCTTGAATGAATAACGTGCGACACATCTCTCACATGCTTGTACACACGCACATTCACACACCCACGCACGAACTAACTAATGCACTTTTGACGTGCTCAACCTTTGCTGTGCGTAAGAATGATGAGCGAAGCCGTTCCATTTCACCTGATTGAAATTGAAGTTAATCCCTGCATTGTTTCTCCCAGTCCTGGCAATTACCGATTGCAAACTCTCACTGCGGTGTGAACAGCTGCCGGTGACAGATTACAGTCCGGCTTACAAGCGCATCGTCGAGCCATAAAACAGACACAGTCCAGGAGGCCTACTTTGTATCATTTCCTTTCGACAGTTCACATCCAAACCTCTGCCTCCCACGCACTGAGCGCCTGGAAATGCAGTTGCAAGCCCCGCTTCCTAGTATGGACACCGAGTTCCATGTTCCTGGGCTCCTCATTTCCCCTATGAAAACGATACTGAGATATTGAATTGCTGCCATCGCCAGACAGCGCAGCTTTGAATAATGTTCACGAGTTGCTGCCAATTCATACTGCTGTTTTTTTCATTGTCTTGTTTTAGCACAAAGAGCTCTGATTTTCTGACATGTTCTTTTGTGGCCAATGTTTCCTTGAAGAGCCCCGGTCGTGACTAATAGGCAGAGGTTCTAAAAACATCCTGAAGGTTGTGCCTGTAATTCGTTTCAGATGCTAGGTTCTTAGAAAGGAAGGCCGAGACATTCGGTTGCGCAACGCCCGTTGATTGGGGACTAAGCGATTTGCCACCAAGGGTACGGCCACCAGCTCAGGAGAAGGAGGAAAGAGAGGCTTGGATTTATATAGCGCCTTTCACGACCACCTTACGTCTCAACGCGCTTTGCAGCCAATGAAGAATTTTTGGAGTGTAGTCACTGTTATGTTGTGGGGAATGTAGGAGGAAGAGGAGTAGGATGAGGAGGAGGGGGATGAGGAGGAGGAAGAAGAAGAGGAGGAGGAGGAGGGGGAGGGAGATGAGGAAGAAGAAAAGGAAGAGATAGAAACAGGAAGAAACCCAGACAGCCCCTTTCTGGCTGGGATATCTGGGATCGAATCACTTGCCTGCAGTGCGAGGGAATACAACTGCACTTGTCCTTTCGACATTAGCCCCACACCTTGCCTTCCCTCCATTACTGACCATTGCAGCGTCCTCTTGGCCACAATGCTGAAATAAAAACCACCACGCACAAACCTTTCCAGTCAAACGATATCCATCCAATATTATATCAAAACTCCAACTCATCACACGTGCATTCCCATAGTGACTGTCTTGCGTGTGCCTTTGTCTAGCCGAGTGCTCCGACACAGCGCTACCCCAGTGACTGCAGCACAGCTGGGGGAAGGCTGCTGACTTTCAGTGGGGGAGACTGCAGCTGGTCTTGCAAGTTGACCTCGGGGAGCTCTCTAGGCCTAGTAGGCCCGGCTCCGGACTGCGCCACCTCGGCGTGGGCGGCAGCAGCCTGGGCTGGCTGTCTGACAGGCAACAGCGAGGGTACTGGCAGAGTGGCAGTGGTGGAAGGACGTACGCTGTCCTCCTGAGAGAGGAGAGCAGGGTCGTCCTCCACAGATCCATTGCCCCTTCCTGGGGGGCAGTGCCTCAGGAACCCTAGTAATCTGCTGGAGTACAGACTGCTGCACTGCTGTGACACCCTCAAACCCCTTGAACACTTGTAAACCCACACAATGAAGGCAGCCATCTGTGCTTGCATGACTTCAGTCTGAGCTTCCAGTGCAACAACAACAACAACTTGTATTTATTTAGCGCCTTTAATGTAGTGAAACGTCCCAAGGCGCTTCACAGGAGTATTGTAAGAATTGACACCAAGCCGCGTAAGGAGAAATTAGTGCAGTTGACCAAAAGCTTGGCCAAAGAGGGAGGTTTTAAGGAGCGTCTTGAAGGAGGAAAGAGGTGTAGAGAGGCGGAGAGGTTTAGGCAGGCAGTTCCAAAGCTTCATCATAGGCAGTCCCTCGAAATCAAGGAAGACTTGCTTCCACTCTAAAAGTGAGTTCTCAGGTGACTGTACAGTCCAATACAGGAATTACAGTCTCTGTCACAGGTGGGGCAGACAGTGGTTGGAGGAAAGGGTGGGTGGGGAGTCTGATTTGCCGCACGCTCCTTCCGCTGCCTGCGCTTGGTTTCTGCATGCTCTCGGCGACAAGACTCGAGGTGCTCAGCGCCCTCCCGGATGCTCTTCCTCCACTTAGGGCGGTCTTGGGCCAGGGACTCCCAGGTGTCGGTGGGGATGTTGCAATTTATCAAGGAGGCTTTGAGGGTGTGCTTGAAAAGTTTCCTCTGCCCACCTGGGGATCGCCTGCCATGTAGGAGTTTTGAATAGAGTACTCGTTTTGGGAGTCTCGTGTCGGGCATGCGGACGATGTGGCCCGCCCAACGAAGTTGATCGAGTGTGGTCAGTGCTTTGATGCTGGGGATGTTGGCCTGATCGAGAACACTGACGTTGGTGCGTCTATCCTCCCAATGGATTTGCAGGATCTTGCGCAGGCAGCGTTGGTTGTATTTCTCCAGCGCTTTGAGATGTCTACTGTATATGGTCCACGTCTCTGAGCCACATAGGAGGGTGGGTATCACTACAGCCCTGTAGACCATGAGCCTGGTGCCATATTTGAGGGCCTGGTCTTCAAGCATTCTCTTCCTCAGGTGACCGAAGGCCACGCTGGTGCACTGGAGGCGGTGTTGGATCTCGTCGTCGATGTCTGCCTTTGCTGATAGTAGGCTCCTGAGGTATGGAAAATGGTCCACGTTGTCCAGGGCCACGTCGTGGATTTTGATGACTGGGGGGGCAGTGCTGTGAGGCGGGGTCAGGTTGGTGGAGGACCTTTGTCTTACGGATGTTTAGTGTAAGGCCCATGCTTTCATTCACCTCGGTGATGGTGTTGACGATGGCTTGGAGTTCAGTCTCTGAATGTGTGCAGACGCAAGTGATGTCCACGTATGTAGTTCGATGAAGGTTGAACAGGTTCTCATTGATTCTATAGTTTAGTTCCACTCCAGTGGGGAGCTTGTTGATTGTGAGATGGAGCATGGCAGCGAGGAAGATCGAGAAGAATGTTGGCGCGATGACGCAGCCCCGCTTGACCCGGTCTGGATGTGGATTGGGTCTATGGTAGATCCATTGGTTAGGATCATGGCTTACATGTTGTCGTGGAGCAGGCGGAGGACGGTGACAAACTTTTGGGGGCAGCCGAAATGGAGGACGACGTTCCCTCGTCCCTCACGGTTGACAGTGTTAAAAGCCTTTATGAGGTCAAAGAAGGCCATGTACAAGGGTTGGTGCTGTTCCCTGCACTTCTCCTGTAGTTGTCAAGTGGTGAAGATCATGTCCGTTGTACCCCTGGATGATGTACATCCAGAGCTTAGGGCCCAGGCAACAGAAGGCACAGCCACCAATATTTGAACGATTATAATCAGGGATGCTCAGGAGGGCTGAATTAGAGGAGTGCCAACATCTCGGGGGGGGGGGGGGTTGTGGGACTGGAGGAGATTCCAGAGATAGGGAGGGGGCTAGGACCATGGAGGGATTTGAATAGAAGGATGAGAATTTTGAAATCGAGCATTCAATGTTAGTACTTTCACCACACGGACTGCAGCAGTTCAAGAAGGTGGCTCAGCATCATCTTCTCACGGGCAATAAATGCCGGCCTTGCCAGCGACACCCACATCCCGTGAAAGAATTAAAAGAAACACCTAACTGGATAAATTCACTGAGCCATAGTACTGGAAAAGAACTAAATTTGGTTTAAAAGGAGTGAGTTTGATGATGATATATCTAGTGTCTCAGATATTTAATGACTGCACTTAACATACTGACTTCAGTTTATTGGTGGTTTTATTGGTCGCGAATTTTAAGGTCAAGCCTAATCTTCCTGGTATTCGTTGTGTATCAGAAAGCTTAGTGATCCTCAACTCAAACAAGCAAAAGTGTGTAGGTTACATCGTTTTATCTCTCTGTCTGCTTGAAGTGCTCCAAGCAATGACTCACATTTGTGAATAATCAGACCGAGTGCTTCAGAGGTGAGAGAATCACAGAATGGTTACAGCACAGAAGGAGGCCATTCGGCCCGTTGAGCCTGTGCCGGCTCTCTGCAAGAGCACTTCAGCCAGTCCCACTGCCCCGCCCTTTCTCTGTAGTCCTGCAATTTTTTTTTCCTTCAGATGATTATCCAATTGCCTTTTGAAAGCCGCGATTGAGTCTGCCTCCACCACCCTCTCAGGCAGCGCATTCCAGATCCTAACCACTCGCTGTGTAAAAAGGTTTTTCTTCATGTTGGTATTGGTTCTTTTGCCAATCACCTTAAACCTGTGTCCTCTGGTTCCCAACAATTTCTATCTTTCTACTCTGTCCAGAGCCCTCATGATTTTGAACACCTCTATCAAATTTCTTTTCAATCTTCTCGGCTCTAATAGAACCACTCCAGCTTCTCCAGTCTATCCACATAACTGAAGTCCCTCATCCCTGGAATCATTCTCGTAAATCTTTTCTGCACCCTCTCTAAGGCCTTCTCATCCTTCCTAAAATGCGGGGCCCAGAACTGGACACAATATTCCAGTTGAAGCCGAACCAGTGTTTTATAAAGGTTCATCATAACTTTCTTGCTTTTGTACTCTATATCTCCATTTATGAAGCCCAAGATCCCATACGCTATTTTAA
Organism: Pristiophorus japonicus; assembly: GCF_044704955.1. Taxonomy (NCBI): domain Eukaryota; kingdom Metazoa; phylum Chordata; class Chondrichthyes; family Pristiophoridae; genus Pristiophorus; species Pristiophorus japonicus. The sequence continues at coordinate 46,038,332 of NC_091998.1, forward strand.
CTGCTTTCTCAACCTGCCCTGCCAACTTCAATGATTTGTGCACATATATCCCCAGGTCTCTCTGTTCATGCACCCTCTTTAAGATTGTACCATTTAGTGTATATTGCCTCTCCTCATTCTTCCTACCAAAATGTATCACTTCGCACTTTTCTGCATTAAATTTCATCTGCCACGTGTCCGCCCATTCCCCCAGCCTGTCTATGTCTTCCTGAAGTCTATCACTATATCCCTCACTGTTCACTACACTTCCAAGTTTTGCGTCATCTGCAAATTTTGAAATTGTGTCCTGTACACCCAAGTCCAAGTCATTAATATACATCAAGAAAAGCAGTGGTCCAAGAAGCGACACCTGGGGAACACCACTGTATACCTTCCTCATGTCCGAAAAACAACCGTTCACCACTACTCTCTGTTTCCTGTCACTTGAGCCAATTCCGTATCCATGCTGCCACTGTCCCTTTTATTCCATGGACTTCAACTTTGCTGGCAAGCCTGTTATGTGGCACTTTTATCAAAACGCCTTTTGGAAATCCATGTACACCACATCAACTGCATTGCCCTCATCAACCCTCTCTGTTACCTCATCAAAAAACTCAATCAAGTTGGCTAAACACTGTTTGTCTTTAACAAATCTGTGCTGGCTTTCCTTAATTAATCCACACTTGTCCAAGTGACTGTTAACTTTGTCCTTGATTATCTGTTATAAAAGCTCTCACACTACTGAGGTTAAACGGACTGTTCTGTAGTTGTATGTTTTATGCTTACGCCCTTTTTTGAACAAGGGTGTGACATTTGCAATTCTCCAGTCCTCTGGCACCACCCCCGTATCTATGGAGGATTGGAAGATTATGGTCAGTACCTCCGCGATTTCCCCCTTAATCCCCTCAGCATCCTAGGATGCATCCCATCCGGTCCTGGTGATATCTACTTTAAGCACAGCCAGCCTTTATAGTACCTCCTCTTTATCAATTTTTATCCCATCCAGAATCTCCACTACCTTCTCTTTCACTGTGACTTTGGCAGCATCTTCTTCCTTGGTGAAGACCGATGCAAAGTACTCATTTAGTTCCTCAGCCAGACCCTCTGCCTTCATACGTAGGTCCCATTTTTAGTCCCTAATCGGCTCCACCTCTCCTATTACAGGTTGAACCTCTCTTATCCAGGACTATCTTATCTGCCACCACCCCTCGTCCGGCACCATTCTTGGCCACCGGGGGAGCGCATGTGTGGATAATTTTTTTTGTACTCAAAATATTCTCTGCTCTCCTGAAGACAGAAACTCCTTCCTCGGGTCCGGTTCTGAAGACACTGATTGCCTAAGTGGCCTTGAGGGTGGGTATTCAAGTCAGGCGGGGGGAAGAGAGGTTCAACCTGTACTACCAATAATTATATTTTGAATTAAATTATAAATAAAAGTTTGATAAAAATTATTGAACAAAAAATGTTTAAGCCCCCCCCGCCCCCGGCTAGTTTTTCGCTTTGCCGAGCTTGGCCGCTATCTTTCTCCTCGATGCCGGGAACTCCTGCAACCACAGAGTCGCCATGGCTCGACTTACGCTGGGCGGGCTGGCTCTTAGCGCTATCCCGGCTCAGCACACGGATTGTACTGAGTCCCATCGAACTGCCTCCTGCGTCCTGCCGCTCCCTTCCTCCCCTCCCCGCTGCTCTTGGCGCTCTGCCAAACAAAAAGAAACGACCACTTCCTTACTTTCAATGAGTCTTGGAGGTTGTGTGGCGGGGGGGGGGGTGTGGGGGTGTGGGGGTGAGGTGGGCTGTGAGGGGGTGGGGGTGAGGTGCATCGTGGGGTTGGGGATATCTGGGGGCTGGCGGTTGTTAAAGACCCCCCGTCGTCAGGCAAAATCCTTAATCCGGCACAGGTCAGGTCCCGAGGGTGCCGGAGAAGAAAATTTAAACTGTACTACCCGTTTAATATTTATAAGCCTATGCCTGTGATGGGACATTTTAACTGAGCTGTTTCTTTCTGATTACATGACGCACCAACGTCAGCGTTCTCTCTCAGGCCAACATCCCCAGCATCAAGACATTGACCACGCTCGATCAGCTCCGATGGACGGGCCACATCGTCTGCACGCCCGATACTCGACTCCTGAAACAAGCGCTCTGCTCCGAACTCCGTCTCGGCAAGCGAGTCTCAGGAGGGCAGAGAAAACGCTTCAAGGATGCCCTCAAAGCCTCCTTGAAAAAATGAACCATCCCCACCGACTCGTGACCCAAGACCGCTCAAAGTGAAGGAGAATCATCCGAGAAGGTGCCGAACACCTCGAGTCTCTTCGCCGGGAGCACGCGGGAAGCCAAGCGCAAACAGCGGAAGGAGCGCACGACAACCCAAGCCCCCCCACCCACCAGTCCCTCCAACCACCGTCTGCCCCACCTGTGACAGAGACTGTAGATCCCACATTGGTCTCATCAGTCACCTGAGAACTCGTGTTAGTGCGGAAGCAAGTCATCCCCGACTCCGGGGACTGCCGAAAAAGAAGAAGATTTCATTTGACTGCAGACTCAATGAACATTTTGAACTCAAAGTGGAACACCGGGGATGCTGGCATTGTGAAACCAAAAGTGACATCACTGGAAACACTCAGCAGGTCAGGCAGCTTCTGTCGAATAAACACGGGGCAGTTAATCATTCCTTAGAACTGAAATAACAACAAATATTTATATAACGCTTTTAAAGTAGTAAAACGTTCCAAGGCACTTAACAGGAGTATTATAAGACAAAAAAAAATTGACACCGAGCCACATAAGAAGAAATTATGACCGAAAGCTCGGTCAAAGAAGTAGTTTTTAAGGAGCATCTTAAAGGAGGAAAGAGAGGTCGAGAGGTGGAGAGGTTTAGGGAGGGAGTTCCAGAGCTTGGGCCCCAGGCAGCTGAAGGCAGGGCCACCGATGGTTGAGCGATTATAATCAGTGATGCTCAGGAGGGCAGAAATGAGGAGTGCAGACATCTCATGGGTTTGTGAGGCTGAAGTAGATTACAGAGATAGGGAGGGATGAGGTCTTGGAGGGATTTGTGGACGAGGATGAGAATTTTGAAATCGAGGCGTTGCTTAACCGGGAGCCAATGTAGGTCAGCGAGCACAGGGGGTGATGGGTGAACAGGACTTGGTGCGAGTTTGGACATGGGCAGCCGAATTTTGGATGAACTCAAGTTTATGTAGTAGAATGTGGGAGGCCAGCCAGGAGTGCATTGGAGTAGTCAAGTCTAGAGATATTCTATAGATGAACACTAGTTAAGAAGGAAAGGAAGGAGGGAGAGAATAAAACACCTGATACACACTGGGTTTGATTTTTCCTACCGGGTCGGGAGAGATGCGGGCGACATTTGGTGCGATTGGAACGCCCCTCCTGGCTCCATGTCAGTTTCCCCCAGAAGTATCCCCTGATTGGGCTTGTTAAGCCCGCCCCGCGAGGTTCCCGGCCAAGTAAAAGGAAGCGGGTCTGGTGATATCATTTGATGAGCGTTATCAGCCAGTTTCCTTAAAGGGACTATGTCCACATTCATTTTGACAGTTGTGTTGTCAGTGCTCTGCAGCATTAAGGTGCTGCAAACATGACAATCTCTGCACAAAGGTGTACGGTTGCACCCAGGCTCTCCCATCACTCCCTCCATATGCTTCTGGAGGGTGTCACAGCATGCAGGGAGGTTCTCTTCCCTTCCAATGGACGGAAGAGACCTCCCCAGGACACCAACGCAGCCTGGTTGCACATTGCACAGGAGGGCACAAGTAGGGATGTGGTCAGGGGGACTTGGCTGCAGTGGCACAAACCTTTCAATGATCTCAGTAGATCACAAAACGTTACTGCAAAGCCAAACTCAACCTCATCCTGCTGTGCCACTCATCACAGCCCCATCACTCTGCCTTCCCTACCTGACTCCTGCACAACCTTACACAACTTGCCTTGCACCTCCACCCATCCCTTTCTATCTACATTATCACATCCCCATCTCACTAGCCACCCCTCACACTCACCCTCATCCTTGTACAATTGTACCAATTAACAACACACAAGGGTAGAGGCTTGTGTCTTTTTAGCTAGTGTTCATGTCAAGTTTCTGTCAATGTGTTTTCAAACATTGAAACCTTTATTTTCAACACTTTTCGTTCTTGGACAGATTTGTGTGCTCCTTTGGAAATGGCTTAGTGAGTTGTAGTGAATGGTGAGACATAATGGTGCCCCCTGCAATGGTGATGAGTGTGAAAGGAATGGCTTGGGCATTGTAGGGATGCTTTATGGTGTTGGTGTGGGGTGGCGCCAATCTGGTACGTTATGTGGCAGCCAGGGTGTGTAGCATCAAGTGAAATAAATATGGTCATGGTGAGGCCATCCCTTGCCTCCTGGGCAGCAATATGGTCGGGTGCTGATACCCTGTATCCTATGCAGCATCAGGTGATTGCGGAGAAGCTTGGGGTTGTTGTTGGTGCTGCTGGTGCTGGGGCTGATCGTGGTCAGATTCTGAGGACCAAGGTGAGTTTTTTTCAAGGGCACCGATGCCGATGAAATAGATGGCAGGTGAAGTTGAGATGACAGAAGCGATCTGTCAATGGTGAGAGAGGATTTTCCAAGGAGGTGACAGTGGATAGAGGAGGAGCAAGAGGTGGCGAGGTTTATAAAGGGAATTCTAGATATTAGGGCCTTGGCAAAAGTGGAGCGATTAAAATTGGGGATGCGCAAGAGACACAATTGGAGGAGCGCTGAGATCTTGAAAGCTTGTAGGGCTAGAGGAGATTACAGAGATAGGGAGGGGCGATGCCACGGAGCAGTTTGAAAACAAGAATGAGGATTTTAAAAACGAGGCTTTGTCGGGCCAGGAGCCAGTGAAGGTCAGCGAGCACAGGGGTGATGGATTAACAAGACTTAGTGTGAATTAGGACATGGGTAGCAGTAATACACCACCTAAGATCAAATGACTAGAGTGTCACACAGGCCTCCAGCCCTTTACAAAGCACCAACGGACTCGTTGGAAAGGTGCAATTTCAATTTCATTCTGTACTTGCAATTGTCCTCTGCCTTGAGTTATTCTTTTGCATAACCTACTTATGTTTCAACACAAGCCCTTTTTCATAAACTAAGGCAAAATGCTGTTCAATCAACGAGGTGTCAAAATGTCACGGCAGCTTGTTGGATCAGTGATTGCTTCCGGCTAAATCGTAATATTTTTCGTAGCAACAGTATAGGTCAGGAAAAGGGAGGTGGACTGAATAAGAATTGAGATGATTTCATGGTGGTAGTGTTCAGGATCAATTCTGATTGGTACAGGGCTTCTATCTACTGGGGACAGAAGGTTGCTGGGGAATATTTATTGTCGGTCCTTATGCGTTAAACAGTTTGATATAAATAGATTGCCAGTGACATTATTCTGTGGATATGCTGCTGGGCGATATTAGCTGACAAAACAAATTCCTTTATTAGCAGTACTAATGGACACATGACCTCTGATTAAAGTTATGGATGGAGGAACTTTACATGAATTAGTGGTTGAATGCAAATTTTACAGAGCGCAATTTCATCTCAATGTGCAAATATTATCTCAGAGTAAAGTAGTCAGGCTACAATTGCAGAGGATCCTTCATCATTTCGGGCCTTGTATGCCTTCAGCAGGACATGGACAGGTTAGCAGATTGGGTGGAAATATGTTGGATGGAAATTAAGGTGGAGAAAAAATGATTGTGGCAGGCTGAACAAGGAATGGTAATGCATGCTCAATGGTGACATTTAAAAAAAAAGAAGGGGATCAGAGATTTGGGGTTCATAGGACCATAGAACTGTTGCCTCACAGAAGGAGGCCATTCGGCCCGTCGAGCCCGTGCTGTCTCTCTGCAAGTGCACTTCAGCTAGTCCCACTCCCCCGCCCTTTCCCCGTAGCCCTGCAATTTTTGTTCCTTCAGGTACTTATCCAATTCCCTTTTGAAAGCCACGATTGAATCTGCCTCCACTACTCTTTCAGACAGTGCATTCTGGATCCTAACCACTTACTGCGTAAAAAACATATTTTTTTACATCGCCTTTGGTTCTTCTGCCAATCACCTTAAATCTGTGCCCTCTAGTACTTGACCCTTCTGCCAATGTGAACAGTTTCTCTCTATCTACTCTGTCTGGATCCCTCATGATTTTGAACACCTCTATCAAATCTCCTCTCAACCTTCTCTGCTGTAAGGAGAACAACCCCAGCTTCTCCAGTCTATCCACATAACTGAAGTCCCTCAGCCCTGGAACCATTCTTGCAAATCTTTTCTCCGCCCTCTCTAAGGCCTTCACATCCTTCCTAAAGTGCGGTGCCCAGAATTGGACACAATATTCCAGTTGAGGTCGAACCAGTGTTTTATAAAGATTCAGATATACAAATCTTTCGAAGTAGGAAGGTAAGTTCTTAAAGCTGTACAGTACAAAAAGGACATTGCAAGGATATAGAAGCGGGCAACCAGAATGACTGAGGAGATGGAGGGATTGGATTATGAGGAGTGATTACATTATTTGGGAAAGGAGATGGTTGAGCAGTAATATGATTTCTGTTTTTAGGATACTAAAGGGTCTAGGTATTATGGATCATATCTAACAGGGTAGATAAGGGGGAATCAGTGGATGTAGTATATTTGAATTTTCAGAAGGCATTCAATAAGGTGCCACACAAAAGGTTATTACACAAGATTAGAGTTCATGGGTTAAGGTGTATATTAGGATGGATTGAGGATTGGTTAACTGACAGAAAACAGAGAGTAGGATTAAACAGATCATTTTCAGGATGGCTGGGTGTAACTAGTGGGGTACCACAAGGATCAGTGCTTGGGCCTCAGCTATTCACAATCTACATCAATGATATTGATGAGGGGACTTAGTGCAATTTATCCAAGTTTGCTGACAATACAAAGCTAGCTAAGAAAAGAAGGAAGGAGATACAGATCAGTTGAGTGATTGGGCAAGAAAGTGGCAGATGGAATATAATGTGGGGAAGTGTGAAATTATCCACTTTGGTACGAAGAATGGAAAAGCAAAATATTTTTTGAAAGGTGAGAGGCTGGGAAATATTGGGATTCAGAGGGATTTGGGTGTCCTTGTACACGATTCACAGAAAGTTAGCTTCACGAGGTTAATTCCAGAGATGGGGGGGGTTGACTTATGAAGATAGGTTGAGTAGGTTGGGCCGATACACATTGGAGTTCAGAAGAATGAGAGGAGATCTTATTGAAACATTTATGCACAGAGGATATTTCCACTCATAGGTGAAACTAAAACTAGGGGACATAGTCTTAGAATAAGGGGTCGCCCATTTAAAACTGAGATGAGGAGAAATTTCTTCTCTCAGAGGGTTGTAAATCTGTGGAATTCTCTGCCCCAGAGAGCTGTGGAGGCTGGGACATTGAATATATTTAAGGTGGGGATAGACAGATTTTTGAGCGATAAGGGAGTAAAGGGTTATGGGGAGCGAGCAGGAAAGTGGAGCTGAGTCCATGATCAGATCAGACATGATCTTATAGAATTGGCGAAGTAGGCTCAAGGGGCCAAATGGCCTACTCCTGCTCCTATTTCTTACGTTATGTTCTTATGTTACAGCAAGCAATTAGGAAGGAAAATAGTATGTTGGCCTTTATTGCAAGGGGGATGCAGAATAAGTGGCAGGTTTCAAGAAGCACCTTAAAGGAGGACAGAGAAGTGGAAAAGTGGAGCGGTTTAGAGAGGGAATTCTAGGGTTTAGGGCCTTGGCAGCTGAAGGCATGGCCACCAATGGTGGAGCGATTAACATGGGGGATGTTCAAAAGGGCAAAGGTCTCGGGAGGTTGTGGGGCTGGAGGAGATTACAGAGATAGGGAGGGGGCGAGGTCATGGAGGGATTTGTAAATGAGGATAAGAATTTTAAAATCGAGGCATTGTTTAACCGTGAGCCAATGTAGGTCAGTGAGCACAGGGGCTGATGGGTGAGCCGGGAGTTTTGGATGACCTTAAGTTTATGGAGAGTAAAATTAGGGAGGCCGGCCAGGACTGCATTGGAATAGTCAATCCCATGTTCATCATAGAGCTGTTCTAATTGGTCTTTGGGGTCTAGTTTAATGTGTGCTGGTCCCGTGGGCTGCCCAGGACATTGAGGTACTCTGACCATGTGGACTCCCATTCCCACAGTGAGGTTTCTAGTTTGCCCCAAACTGCCAGATGCGAGTGGCAATAAAGAGCATGTCCAAGCCTCTTGGGTCTCCTCTGCTATTCGGGGTGGGCTAATCTCTCAGATCACCTGTCGATGCCAGCAACAGGGTTCCCCCCCACACCCCCCCCTCCGCAGCTCAGCCACCTCCAAGCCAGAAACGTCCTTGGAGCAACCGCGATGGATAGGTTAGGTGAGTGGGCAAATGCATGGCAGATGAAGTATAATGTGGATAAATGTGAGGTTATCCACTTTGGTGGTAAAAACAGAGAGACAGACTATTATCTGAATGGTGACAGATTAGGAAAAGGGGAGGTGCAACGAGACCTGGGTGTCATGGTACATCAGTCATTGAAGGTTGGCATGCAGGTACAGCAGGCGGTTAAGAAAGCAAATGGCATGTTGGCCTTCATAGCGATGGGATTTGAGTACAGGGGCAGGGAGGTGTTGCTACAGTTGTACAGGGCCTTGGTGAGGCCACACCTGGAGTATTGTGTACAGTTTTGGTCTCCTAACTTGAGGAAGGACATTCTTGCTATTGAGGGAGTGCAGCGAAGGTTCACCAGACTGATTCCCGGGATGGTGGGACTGACCTATCAAGAAAGACTGGATCAACTGGGCTTGTATTCACTGGAGTTCAGAAGAACGAGAGGAGACCTCATAGAAACATTTAAAATTCTGACGGGTTTAGACAGGTTAGATGCAGGAAGAATGTTCCCAATGTTGGGCAAGTCCAGAACCAGGGGTCACAGTCTAAGGATATGGGGTAAGCCATTTAGGACCGAGATGAGGAGAAACTTCTTCACCCAGAGAGTGGTGAACCTGTGGAATTCTCTACCACAGAAAGTTGTTGAGGCCAATTCATTAAATATATTCAAAAGGGAGTTAGATGAAGTCCTTACTACTAGGGGGATCAAGGGATATGGCGAGAAAGCAAGAAGGAGATACTGAAGTTGCATGTTCAGCCATGAACTCATTGAATGGCGGTGCAGGCTAGAAGGGCCGAATGGCCTACTCCTGCACCTATTTTCTATGTTTCTATGTTTCTTTGTTGCAAACAATCACACATAAGTCATAAACTCAAATCCCACGGCTGGCGTACGTGAAATTGGATTCAACAAAACTGCTCATTTGTGAGCTGGCACCAGTCAAAAAAAAACTTTTAAAACTCCCAGATTGTGGAGGTTGAGTGGTTGAGTTTTAATGCCACAATGTCAGCTGTGGCTCAGTGGGTAGCACACTCGCCTCTGAGTCAGAAGATTGTGGGTTCAGGTCCCACTCCAAGGAACCTGAGCACATAACTCTAGGCTGACACTCTCAGTGCAGTGCTGAGGGAGTGCCGCACTGTCGGAGGTGCCGTCTTTCAGATGAAACGTTAAAGTGAGGCCCCGTCTGCTCTCTCAGGTGCACGTAAAAGATCCCATGACGCTATTTTGAAGAAGAGCAGGGGAGTTATCCCCGGTGTCCTGGCCAATATTTATCCCTCAATCAACATAACAAAAACAGATTATCTGGTCATTATCACATTGCTGTTTATGGGAGCTTGCTGTGCGCAAGTTGGCTGCCGCGTTTCCCTACGTTACAACAATGACTACATTCCGAAAGTACTTCATTGGCTGTAGAGGGCTTTGAGTCGTCTGGTGGTCGTGAAAGGCGCTATATAAATATAAGTCTTTTAAAAACCTAATCGGTTCGCTGACACCCAACAGGCGAGAGAGCTGAAATGCCCAACCGATCAATCCCGCATAATGTGGTTGAGTCTGAATGCCCGCGGTGCAACCAGCGATATACTGCCCCGCCAGTGTCGCCCAACTCCGAAGAACAAATAAAAATAAACACAAGTGCAGCTATTCAGAATTGTTGAATCTGCTCTGGGGTATCAATGGGACAGTGTCAGGTTTGAGTAACATTTGAAGGGCAAGATATGTCATCGAGAGAATCTGAAAGAAAAGCTTGGGGAAGGAGCACTTAGTTTGAAACCATGATTTGCGCTCCTGTAATTCCGGCCTCTTGAGCATCCCCCATTTTAATCGGCCAACCATTGGTGGCCATGCTTGGGCACTGTCTGGGCCCCAAGCTCTGGAATTCCCTCCCTAAACCTCTCCACCTCTCTCACCTCCGTTAGGACACTCCTTAAAACCTGCCTCTTTGACCAAGCTTTTGGTCGCCTGCCCGAATATCTCCTTATGTGGCTCGGTGTCAAATCTTGTTTGATAGTTGCTCCTGTGAAGCAGCTCGGGGCGTTTTACCACGTTAAAGGCGCTGTATAAATGCTACTGTTCACACAGTAGCGCTATGGGTTGGTCAACGTTCTCTGGACTTGCTCATTAAAAGGGACTTGAGTTATGAGGAGAGATTGGAACGGTTAGGACTGTTCTCCTTGGAACAGAGAAGGTTAAGAGGTGACGGAATCGAGGTTTTCAAGACGATGAGAGGTTTTGATAAGGTAAATAGAGAAAAATTATTCTCTCTGACAAGTGGGTGACTAACCAGAGGTCAGAGATTCAAAATCTTTGGAAAAAGGTCTCATCATCATAGGCAGTCCCTCAGAGTTGAGGAAGACTTGCTTCCACTCTAAAAGTGAGTCTCAGGTGACTGTACAGTCCAATACGGGAATTACAGTTCCTGTCACAGGTGGGACAGACAGTGGTTGAGGGAAAGGGTGGGTGGGACTGGTTTGCTGCACGCTCCTTCCGCTGCCTGCGCTTGATTTCTGCACGCTCTCGGCGACGAGACTCGAGGTGCTCAGCGCCCTCCCGGATGCTCTTCCTCTACTTAGGGCGGTCTTGGGCCAGGAATTCCCAGGTGTCGGTGGGGATGTTGCATTTTATCAAGGAGGCTTTGAGGGTCTCCTTTGAAACGTTTCCTCTGCCCACCTGGGGCTCGCTTGCCATGCAGGAGTTCCGAGTAGAGCGCTTGCTTTGGGAGATCTGGGGGGGGGGGGGCTGATGAGGAGAAACGCTTTCTCTCAGAGAGTTGTCGGGATCGGGAACGCTCGACCTGAAAAGGTGATGGAAGGTCATTCCATCAATAATTTTAAAATGATTGACTTGGAAATATATCGGCTGTTCCTTCATCGTCGCTGGGTCAGAATCCAGGAACTCCCTCCCTAACAGCACTGTGGGAGCATCTTCACCACACGGACTGCAGCGGTTCAAGAAGGCGGCTCACCACCACCTTCTCAAGAGGCAATTAGGGATGGGTGAGGAACGTACAGGGTTACGGACAAGAAGCAGGGTGTGGGATTGAGCACCACTGCTCTTTCAAAGAGTCAGCACAGGCTCGATGGGCCGAATGGCCTCCTTCTGTGTCTCTATGATTCTACAATTTAACATGAAGAAGTGGCCGCTTCCAGATATTTGTTGGGAGGATTGATGCCCATTGTAATAATTCTGTTCCCAAGGGGAAATGACAGCAAGCCAAATGAAGGATCTGCAGTCTTGATCTGAATGTTGAAGATGCTGAGGGGAATTATCGATCCCTCAGTAACACAGTAAAAGACCTGCAGCACGAGAGCTACCAATCATCTGTCTACAATTTACGTTCATGCTTATGTAACCTGAAAATTACATCTGCAGGATCGAAGATGATGGTTTTGCTCCTCAATAAATTAATAATTTGGTATGCACTCCAGCAACTCGCCAAAGCTTCTTCGGCAGCACCTCCCAAACCCGCGACCTCTACCACCTAGAAGCACAAGGGCAGCAGGCGCATGGGAACACCACCACCTCCACGTTCTGCTCCCAGTCGCACACCATCCTGACTTGGAAATATATCGGCTGTTCCTTCATCGTCGCTGGGGCAAAATCCTGGAACTCCCTCCCTAACAGCACTGTGGGAGCACCTTCACCACACGGACTGCAGCGGTTCAAGAAGGGAGCTCACCACCACCTTCTCGAGGGCAATTAGGGATGGGCAATAAATGCCGGCCTAGCCAGCGAAGCCCACATCCAAAAACGAATTAAAAAAAAAAGTTTATCCATCATAAAATGAGATTTATTTTCTTGAGGCTTTTATGTCCAGTTTCTGGCAGCTCTCGAGACACTGAATGCTTGTAAGTGTTGTCGTCTGTGATACAGACGCTTAATGACCACAATATCTACCGAGGAGCGAGTTCAGAGTTGGAGGGGGGGTGCAGTTATGGTCGGGGAACTCCAGGACTTCCTTTCATTTGTGCCTGCAGGTCTCCCACCTGTCCGCCAGCCTGAGTGAGAGGGTGGGCTGGCTGCCGGTTGAGAAGTCCGGCAGGCACAGGGCTGCAGCCGCGGAGGAGGTAGATCTGGTGGTGGTGGGGCGGGGGCTTGGAGGGCAGAGATCGCGGCAGTGTGGCGGATTGGGGTTGGTCCAATCGAGGGGTTGTGAGGGTGGCGGTGGTTTGTTGGTAGGCTTGTTGGGCCTGGAGCCAGACATTGTTGATCCTCGTGGACCACGAACTGTGCTGTAAATACACTTACCTTACAGATCCGGCCTTTCTCTCCTCCCTTTACCTGCCGGGTTTCCCGAGGCCTGGGAAACCCGTCCGACATGAGCTCAAAGTTGAACTCTTGCTAAAACGGAGGCAGGCAGCTTCCTTACAAGGTTTTACCCGTCGCTCCGCCCCAGTAGAGTGGATTGGTCGCTCGCCCCTTGTCCCGCCTCCGTTAAAACTGAAAGGGGGCAGGCTCGCGGCGAGTTGGCTTCGGACTTGAAACTTCTAACATTTTAACTTTCCACCTGACCCGACCCACAACCGTTTTTGGAGGTTAACCCTCCCCCCCCTCCCATTGTGCTTATAACATATTAAACGGCGGGTTTGGGAGGAAGAAATGGTGCAATTAAATCAGTCTGTGCTTTGTTGATACTGGGGAAGGCTCTCCTGGGATTAGCTCTGCTAAATGCGTCTTTGCGTTATTTTTACTTAGTTTGGCACAACTTGCCACAGGGACTCTGGGACTTTTGCCAATTGGCCCACGGAGCCTGAACACCATTTCTGTTAGCCGTAGTGTCTCGGGCTTCTCACTTGCTGCTTGAACTTCGAAATGCCCGGTATGGAAACTTTGCCTAATTACTCCCATAACATAAATGTCACACATATCATAAATAGTAAGTGGAATCTCAATCATAACTAACCACCTGCTGACGGTTAGGACCGAAAACTAAAGAGGGAGAGAGGACCAAAATAATTCCGATTATTGTTCCAAGAGCTAACATGCATTAAAAAGTTACAAAATATTACAAAGTATTTAAAGTACAGAAACAGGCTATTCCGCCCAACATTTAAAACTGAGATGAGGAGAAATTTCTTCTCTCAGAGGGTCGTAAATCTGTGGAATTCTCTACCCCAGAGAGCTGTGGAGGCTGGGTCATTGAATATATTTAAGGTGGAGATAGACAGATTTTTGAGCGATAAGGGAGTCAAGGGTTATGGGGAGTGGGCAGGGAAGCGGAGCTGAGTCCATGATCGGATCAGCCACGATCTTATTAAATGGCGGAGCAGGCTCAAGGGGCCAAATGGCCGACTCCTGCTCCTATTTCTTATGTTCTTATGGTCCGTGCCGGTGTTTATGCTCCACACGAGCCTCCTCCTACCCCTCTTCATCTCACTCTATCAGCATAGCCTTCTATTCCTTTCTCCCTCATGTGTTTATCTAGCTTCCTTTTAAATGCATGCAAGCTATTCGCCTCAACCACTCCCTGTGGCAGCGAGTTCCACATTCTCACCACTCTCTGGGTAAAGAAGCTTCTCCTGAATTCCCGATTGGATTTATTAGCGACTATCTTAGATTTCTGGACCACTAGTTCTGGTTTCAGCCGCAAGTGGAAAGGTCTTCTCTACGTCTACCCTATCAAAGCCTTTCATAATGTTATTGTCCTCTATCAGGTCCCCCCTCAGTCTTCACTTTTCTAGAGAAAACTACCCCAGCCCGTTCAGTCTTTCCTGATAGGTATAACCTCTCAGTTCTGCTATCGTCCTAGTAAATCTTTATTACACCATCTCCAGTGCCTCTATATCCTTTTTATAATGTGGAGACCAGAATGGTTCGCAATGCTCCAAGTGTGCTCTAACCAAGGTTCGACACAGGTTTACCATAATTTCCCCACTTTTCAAATCTATCCCTCTAGAAATAAACCCTAGTGCCTGGTTTGCTATTTTTGTGGCCTTGCTAACCTGTGTCGCAACGTTTAGCGATTTGTGTATTTGTACTCCGAGATCCCTTTGTTGCTCTATCCCAGCCAGACTCGCACCCTCCAAGTAATAAGATGATACACACTGCACCTTATCCAGTGCCTCTATATCCTTTTCATAATGTGGAGACCAGAATTGTTCACAGTGCTCCAAGTGCGGTTTAACTTCTCTGCTTTTCAATTGTATTGCTCCAGAAATGAAGCCCTGTGCTTTGTTTGCTATTGATGCCGTATTAACCTGCGTCGTGGCTTTTAGTCTCGCTAATCTTGGTTATAAATGTAAAATAAAATGTTTTTTGCAAAGGATAAATGAAAAAACACTCTTTCTTTTCTTTCTTACCTTTTTTCTTTTTCGTTTCTTCCTTCCCTCCTTCCTTCCTTCCATCCTTCATTCCTTCCCTCCTTCTTTCCTTCCTTCCATCCTTCCTTCCTTCCTTCCTTCCTTCCATCCTTCCTTCCTTCCTTCCTTCCTTCCTTCCTTCCTCTTTCCTCCTTTCCTCACTATGGAGGTATTAGTCGCTTGGGGTCCATGTGAAAAATCGAGGTGTCTGAAGGATTTGTGGCAAATAGTTTGGAAGCAGCTGGGGAGAGGGCACGAGTCGTTGGGAAGTGAGCCAGCCCCACAGCAGGCTTGCCTCTTTGCCCAGAGCCCCTCACAGGACGACTCGGGTTAAACAGTTAACTACTGCCAGTATTTGGAGCTTGGCTATGAGGGCATCCAGGTCTCAGTGCCTGGTGAGTTGCTGAGAGGCAAATAGCTGCTACTGAAGCCCTTAACTCCAACTGGTGGAACCTCTCTGTTCATCGGGGTACATCATGTCCATGCACCAGATGCACTGCAGCAACTCACCAAAGCTTTTTCGGCAGCACCTCCCAAACCTGCGACCTCTACCACCTAGAAGGACAAGGGCAGCAGGCGCGAGAGAACACCACCACCTCCACGTTCCCCTCCAAGTCACACACCATCCTGACTTGGAAATATATCGGCCGTTCCTTCATCGTCGCTGGGGCAAAATTCTGGAACTTCCTCCCTAACAGCGCTGTGGGAGCAGCTTCACCACACGGACTGCAGCGGTTCAAGAAGGCGGCTCACCACCACCTCCTTGAGGCCAATTAGGGATGCGCAATAAATGCCGGCCTTGCCGGCGACGCCCATATCACATGAGTGGATAAAAAAATATGGTAGTGAAGAAATTGCTGGCAATGAGCTCACAAATTAGAAGTGAGTCATGCTTCTTACTGTTCGCTTGTACAGTCTTTACGACTGGGGAAAACAAAAGAAAGATTTGTATTTATATCTGACGAAGGGTCGTCGACCAGAATCATTAAATCGGCTTTTCTCTCCACAGATGCTGAGATTTCCAGCATTTTCTGCATTTATTGTATTTAAATAGCGCCTTTCATAACCACTGGATATCTCAAAGTGCTGTGCAGCCGATGAAGTACTTATGGAATGTAGTCGTTGTTGTAATGTAGGGAAAATGCGGCAGTCAATTTGTGCACAGCAAGCTCCCACAAATTGTAATGTGGTAATGACCAGATAATCTGCTTCAGTGATGTTAATTGAGAGATAAAAATTAGCCCGACGACATGAGGGAGAACTCCCCTGCTCTTCTTCGAAATAGTGCCACGGGATCTTTTACGTCCACCTGAGAGAGCAGACGGGGCCTCGGTTTGACGTCTCATTCGAAAGGCGGCCCCTCCGACAGTGCAGCTCCCTCCGTACTGGCACTGGAGTGTCAGCCTGGATTTATGGGCTCAAGTTGCTGGAATCACTTCTTGTTGTTCAGCTGACCTTCTCCCGAGTTCTGCAGCAAGTCACCTCTGCAGTGAAGATTCATTTACCCAATAACTCAGGTTGAATTTATGGGCCTTATTTCAGTTCTGAGCTGTTGGGCATAGCAGCTTTTACCCTGTGAATGATGTGCATTAGTTCTATTTAAATCATTGACATTGGTATAATGCATCACTCAATCTATTCACAGCGGTTTTACATTCATTCCTTTCAGTCATAATTATTCTCTATATAGGCCCTGAATGATATATGTAGTTAGAATTAGCACAGGCTTGAGGGGGGAAAGTGTGTGCAATAATGTTGTGACACCACAAATTAAACATGGTTAGCCTTATTTAAGAGCGAGCCTTATTCTCACAGCATCTTTGAATGTGATTATAACTGGGATCCCATACTAACTATTTTTGCATTTTTAATTTAAGAAAAGACTTGCATTTATATAGCGCCTTTCATGACCTCAGGACGTCCCGAAGCGCTTCGCAGCCAATGAAGAACTTTTTGAAGTGTTGTAATGGAGGAAACGCGGCAGCCAATTTGAGCACAGCGACATTCCACAAGATAACAACCAGGTAATCTGTTTTTTAGTGATGTTGATCGAGGGATAAATATTGGCCAGGACATGAGCGTGGTGAATGGAGACTCCAGAGGAAAGGGTTAAACCCATAACTCTGCATAGTCCAGTCTATTTCCACCTCTGTAATATCGCCCGTCTCCGCCCCTGCCTCAGCTCATCTGCTGCTGAAACCCTCATCCATGCCTTTGTTACCTCTGGACTTGACTATTCCAATGCACTCCTGGCTGGCCTCCCACATTCTACCTTCCGTAAAGTTGAGCCCATCAAAAAATCTGCAGCCCGTGTCCTAACTCGCACCAAGTCCCACTCACCCATCACCCCCTGTGCTCGTTGACCTACATTGGCTCCCGGTTAAGCAATGCCTCGATTTCAAAATTCTCATCCTTGTTTACAAATCCCTCCATGGCCTCGCCCCTCCCTATCTCTGTAATCTCCTTCAGCCTCACAACCTCCCGAGACGTTTGCGTTCCTCTAATTCTGCCCTCCTGAGCATCCCTGATTGTAATCACTCCACCATCGGTGGTCGTGCCTTCAGCTGCCTGGGTCCCAAGCTCTGGTACTCCCTCCCTAAACCTCTCCGTCTCTCTACCTCTCTTTCCTCCTTTAAGACGGTCCTTAAACCCTACCTCATCTGCCGTAATTTCTTCTTATATGGCTCGGTGTCAAATTTATTTGTTTTGTCTTATAACACTGCTGTGAAGCGCCTTGCGACATTTTACTACGTTAAAGGCCCTATATAAATAAAAGTTGTTGTTGTTGTAAGTAGGGATACAGATCAGCCACAATCTGATTGAATGGCGGAACAGGCTCGATGGACTGAATGGTCTCCTCCTGTTCCTAAGGTCCTAAGTTTTGAATAAAGTAAGAAACATCGATGTACTCTCTGGAGTTTAGAAGCATGAGAGATGATCTCATTGAAACATATAAGATTCTGAGGGGCATTGATAAATTAGAGGATGTTTCCCCCGGGCTGGAGAGTCGAGAACCAAGGATCGCAGTCTCAGGATAAGGGTTTTGGCCATTTAGGACTGAGATGAGGAGAAATGTCTTCACTCAGAGGGTTGAGAATCTTTGGAATTCTCTACCCCAGAGAGCTGTGGAGGCTCAGTCGTTGAGTAAATTCAAGGCTGAGATCGATGGATTTCTGGACTCTGAGGAAATCAAGGGATATGGGGATCGGGCGGGATGGTGGAGTTGAGGTCAAAGATCAGCCATGATCTTATTGAATAGCGGAACAGGCTCGAAGGGGGCCGCATGTCCTGCTCCTGCTCCTATTTCTTGTGTTCTGAATGTACTCTTGTTGTTGTGATGAAGTAAGATGCATCATTACCTTCTAACTATCTCCCTTCTTCTCTCCTACTCTTTTCAACATCGTGGTGTCAATGCGATGGGCTTTGGCCTCTCATGCGTTCCCAGTTAAGTGGGAGAGGCAGAATGGAGCGTCGGAAAGAGCTGCATTGAGCTTGACACGACAGATAATTGTATTATGTTCCAATATGAAAGATGCATTCTGATGCGGAATCTGAGCTCTGTTCCTTTTTGTTATTCATTCACGGGATGTGGGCGTTGCTGGCAAGGCCGGCATTTATTGAAAGACTTGCATTTATATAGCACCGTTCACAACCTCAGGACGTCTCAAAGCGCTTCACCGCCAATGAAGTACTTTTGAAATGTAGTCACTGTTGTAATGTAGCAAACACCAACTCGCGCACAGGAAGCTCCCACAACCAGAAATGTGATCATGGCCAGATAATCCGTCTTTGTGATGTTGACTGAGGGATAAATATTGGCCCCAGGACACCGGGGAGAACTCCCCTCTGCTCTTCTTCGAAATAGTGCCGTGGGATCTTTTACATCCGCCTGAGAAAGCAGACGCGGCCTCAGTTTAACGTAGCATCCGACAGTCATTATCCTAGGCAGTCCCTCGGAATCGAGGAAGACTTGCTTCCACTCTAAAAGTGAGTTCTCAGGTGGCTGTATAGTCCAATACGGAAATTACAGTCTCTGTCACAGGTGGGACAGACAGTGGTCGAAAGAAAGGGTGGGTGGGGAGTCTGGTTTGCCATACGCTCCTTCCGCTGCCTGTGCTTGTTTTCTGCATGCTCTCGGCAACGAGACTCGAGGTGCTCAGTGCCCTCCCGGATGCTCTTCCTCCACTTAGGGCGGTCTTTGGCCAGGGACTCCCAGGCGTCAGTGGGGATATTGCACTTTATCAAGGAGGGTGTCCTTGAAATGTTTCCTCTGCCCACCTGGGGCTTGCTTGCCGTTCCAAGTAGAGCGCTTGCTTTCTGAGTCTTGTGTCGGGCATGCGGACGATGTGACCCGCCCAACGGAGCTGATCGAGTGTGGTCAGTGCTTCAATGCTGGGGATGTTGGCCTGGTCGAGAACGCTGATGTTGCTGCGTCTGTCCTCCCAGGGGATTTGCTGGATCTTGCGGAGACACCATTGGTGGTATTTCTCCAGCGATTTGAGGTGTCTGCTGCATATGGTCCATGTCCCTGACAGTGCAGCACCTATAGCTGCTGCGTTTCCCACATTACAACAGTGACTACACTTCAAAAGTATTTAATTGGCGGCGAAGCGCTTTGGGACGCCAGATGGTCATGAAGGCGCTATATAAATGCAAGTCTTTCTTTCAATTGGAAATAATAATGGAGAGAGGTGTAAGATGGGTTGCCAACTCGCTATCACCATCGTGCAAAGTCAAAGATCGAACTATTTGGATAGACGTTCGCCTTCATTCTTGACGTTTTTCTTGGTGGTATAGCTGTTTTTTGATGACAACCCGCCCGGTGAAAGTTCCCGCCTTATTTTTTAAAGAGTTCCGCTCACATTTCGAAAAGACCGCCGGGGAGCAAACCGCCCGCGTGCACTGCCAAGAAAACCACCAGGATCAAAGTTTGGCCTCAACGGGGGCCCGTACATACTGCCGAGGAAACCGCCCAGGAAAAGCTGCCTGAGACCGGGCGGTCGGTGAGTACCTTGCAAAAAAAGGTAAGTTAGAGGGTTTTTTATTATTATTTTTAAAATTCTAAAATGGTCATTACCTTAAAAGCTGTCTTGAGAATGTTTTATAACTTTTTTTTAAGTGAAAAAGTATTTTTAAAGTTTTGTCCCCTCCCTAGGCCCAATCGCAGCCTCGGACTAAATTTTAAATACTTACCGTCCATTCCGGGAAGAACAGCCTGTTTTCCCTAGTTTTAGTTTTAACCATCGAGAAACCGCCGAGAATCCTGGTGCTGGGTCCATTTTCACGCCGAGCGGTATTTCTTACCTTTATTATGGAAATTTCCGCCGGTGTTAGCTGCCGAACCTTAGCGGTGTTTCTGGGCGGCAATCGGATGGTGGGGGGCTGTAGGGAAAGTCTAGCCCTACGTCTTATAATCTGGTACCTGTCCTGTCTTCGCGTATAGCCTCCCAAACTAAGTATTGGCTCGAAGATTAAGGGGTGATTCGATGGAAGCTTTGAAGATATTAAGAGGAACCAATAAGGTAAGTAGAAATAAACTTTCTGCTGGTTGGATAGTCTCGGACTAAGAGACATAGCAATAAAATCAGAGCTAGGCCTTTGATGAGTGAAGTTAGGAAACACTGCTGCACACAAAGGGTGGTAGAACTTTGGAACTCTCTTCTGAAAATAGCAGTTGAAGTTGGGCCAATTGTTAATTTTAAATCTGAGATTTATGGTAACCAAAGCTATTAAGGGATATGGGACAAAGGCGGGTGCACGGAGTTAGGTTACAGACCAGCCATTGAATGGTGGAATATGCTCGAGGGGCTGAATGGCCTCCTCCTGTTCCTATGTTCCTATGAACTATGGGTGGCCATCAGGGCCAATATTGGCTTTGTCTGCAGCATACACCAACTCACCAATTTCCAGCAGGGGTCAGTGGATTGCAGTCAGGAGTGGGAGTCATGAGAGATAACTTACCCTTCCTAACATAGAAACATAGAAAATAGGTGCAAGAATAGGCCATTTGGCCCTTCGAACCTGCACCACCATTCAATATGATCATGGCTGATCATGCAACTTCAGTACCCCATTCCTGCTTTCTCTCCATACCCCCTGATCCCTTTAGCCGTAAGGACCACATCTAATTCCCTTTTGAATGAGTCCAACGAAAGCTAAAACCCAAATTACCGAGGCCAGTTTTGGAACCATAATCGCTGCTTTGGATGAGATCAACCATTTCAGCACCAATTGTGATTTTAAACACGCCGCACAACCTCGAACACTGCAACTTCTGTCTTCACTGATAAACTGGCGCTACTCTTAAGGAATCTAATGAGCAACATACTGAACTTAGAGACACAAACCGAGTGAAAATGATGACTTACATTCCCCGCACTGCCATGGACATCTGTGCTACTGGTTTCATCCATCCTGGGCCAACAAAACCAAAACCCCAATGAGAGATTGTCACTGCCTCTGTAACACATATCACACCTTCCAACAGTGCTCTCATACCCCATATCCCTGTACCCCATTCAACAGTGCCCCAAAACCTCCCCCTCCCCCTGTACCCCATACAACAGTGCCCCAAAACCTCACTTTCTCCTTGTACCCCATACAAGTGTGCTCTCATTCCGCATACCCCTGTACCCCATACAACAGTGCCCCCAAACCTCACCCTACCCCTGTACCCCCTACAACAGTGTCCCCAAACCTTACCCTACCACTGTACCCCATACAACAGTGCTCTCATACCCCATATCCCTGTAACCCATACATCATTGCCCCCGAACCTCACCCTACCCCTGTACCCCATACAACAGTGCCCCAAACCTCACCCTACCCCTGTACCCCATACATCATTGCCCCCGAACCTCACCCTACCCCTGTACCCCATACAACATTGCCTCAAACATCACCCTCTCCCTGTAACCCATACAACAGTGCCCCCAAATCACATGCCACACCATTTTGCTGCATACACCATACAACACGGACTGGGTGGTGAGAGATCAGGAAGGGACACAAGCATCTAATTTTTTAAGGAGGACATAAGAACACAAGAAATAGGAGCAGGAGTCAACCATTTGGCCCCTCGAGCCTGCTCTGCCGTTGAATAAGATCATGGCTGAGGTTTGGGGGCAGAATTTGGGGTACGGAGTTAGGGTGTGATATGACAGCGCTTTGTAAGGTGCGATATGTGATATGGGGGCAGTGACAATCTTTCATTGAAGTTTTGGTTTTGTTGGTCCAGGCTGGAGGAAGCGGAGTAGATTCATCAACCTTTTACTTTCAATATAAGCCCATTTCAAATTGTAAACGGTGAGCAACACAATCATAGCCTCTCCTGTTAAGCGTTACTTTCTGCGCACACATTACTTATACTCACGCGACTTGGAGTTCGAGGTTGTCTGATCCTGGGATTGTTCAGATATGTTACCATGGCTACTTTACTCAATCTTTTTAAAAACTCATTCATGAGAGATGTGGGCATTGCTGTCAAGGCTGATATTTATTGCCCATCCCTAATTGCCCTCAAAGAAATGGTGGTGAGCCGCCTTCTTGAGTACCGCTTGCTTGGCCATTTCAGGGGGCAGTTAAGAGTCCACCACTTTTGCTGTGGGTCTGGAGTCAGACCGGGTAAGGGCGGCAGATTTCCTTCCTTAAAGGGACATTAGTGAACCAGATGAACATAAGAACATAAGAAACAGGAGCAGAGGTAGGCCATACGGCCCCTCGAGCCTGCTCTGCCATTCAATAAGATCGTGGCTGATCTGATCTTGGCCTCAACTCCACTTCCCTGCCCACTCCCAAAGAGCTATCCAGCCTAATCCCACTTTCCAGCTTTTGGTCCGTATCCCTGTAGCGTACGGCACTTCAAGTGCAAACAAAATTGGACACGGAGCCGCATAACTCCCAAAACAAGCGCTCTACTCGGAGCTCCAACACAGCAAGCGAGCCCAAGAAGGGCAGAGGAAACGCTTCAAGGACACCCTCAAAGCCTCCTTGAAAAAGTGCAACATCCCCACCGACACCTGGGAATCCCTGGCCAAAGACCGCTCAAAGTGGAGGAGAAGCATCCGGGAAGGCGCCGAACATCTCGAGTCTCTTCGGCGGGAGCACGTGGAAGCCAAGCACAGACAGCGGAAGGAGCGCTCGGCAACCCAAGCCCCCCCACCCACCCGTCCCTCCAACCACCGTCTGCCCCACCTGTGACAGAGACTGTCGGTCCTGCATTGGACTCGTCAGTCACCTGAGAACTCACATTAGTGTGGGAGCAAGTCATCCTCGACTCCGAGGGACTGCCAAAGAGAGAGAGAGAGAGCATATCCAAGTATGTTTTAAATGCGATGAGAGTTCCTGCCTCTACCACCCTTTCAGGCAGTGAGTTCCAGACCCCCACCCCCATCCTCTGGGTGAAAAATGTTCTTCCAGAATCCCCTCCGAATCTTATACCAATTTTGCTTTGACCATTGAATCAAGCTCCCCAGTCCTGACTGCTCTGGCTGTTTCGTTGCACATTAAAGAGCCCAATGGGACTCTTTAGACAAGAGAAGCGAGAGCTCCTGATCTACTGGCCAACATTCCTTCCATCAGAAACAGGCGAACCGATCATTTGTCCTGTTGCTGTGTGTGGAAAGTTGCTATGCACGAGATCGCTGCTGCATTCGGCCAATCAAAGCACAGTCATTGCATTTCAACGCAAGCCATTGCACGAGGGACACTTAGCAAGCTTTCTGACACTTAACGAGAGAATCGCCAAAGGTGCCAAATAAATCATGGCCTCTTCTTTCTAGTTTTTGAACTTGAGCCATTGGTATCAATTTATTACTAGCCTTTGTGAACAGCTTTCCACCGTTAAAACCAATTGGCTTCAATGGATTAACTGCTGACTAAAATCCACCCGAGGAATGTCCAGAGAACAGTGCGTTACAAATAGTGTTGCTCTTTTATCCTGACACTTTGTACTACCCTTCTACCCTAGGGTTTCGAGAAAGGAGAGGTGATCTCATTGAAACATATCAAATTCTTAAGGGGCTTGGCAGGGTAGATGCAGGGAGGATGTTTCTCTCTGGCTGGGGAATCTACAACCAGGGGTCACAGTCTCAGAATAAGGGGTCGGCCATTTAGGACTGAGATGAGGAGAAATTTCCTCATTCAATGGGTGGCGATTCTTTGGAATTCTCTACCCCAGAGGGCTGTGGATGCTTAGTCATTGAGTATATTCAAGACAGAGATCGATAGACCTTTGAATATTGAGGTAATGAAGGGATATGGGAAGAAGGCTTGAAGATAAAGTTGTGGTAGAAGATCAGCCGTGTTCTAATTGAATGGCAGAGCAGGCTCGAGGGGCCAAAAGACCTACTCCTGCTCCTAATTCTTATGTTCTTATAGAATCGTAGAAATTTACAGCACGGAAGGAGGCCATTTCGGCCCATCGTGTCTGTGCTGTGCCTACTCCTATTAGAAAGACGTCCCAAAGATCTTTACAGCCAATGAAGTACTTTTGGAGTGTAGTCACTGTTGTAATGCAGGAAATGCAAACAATTTGCGCACAGCAAGCTCCCACAAACAGCAACGTGATAATGACCAGATAATCTGGTTTAGTGATGCTGATTGTGGGATAAATATTGACCCAGGACACCAGGGATAACTTCTAAATAGTACCAAGGTATCTGAGAGAGCAGAAGAGGGCCTCGGTTATCGTCTCATCTGAAAGACGGATTTTCTCACTCTTTTCCTGGATTCTCTGGGAATTTGATATTTTTACTCATGCGGGGGAGGGAGGGGAGGGGGATTTAATCACTACTTGCTCTCGGGAGTCACGTGGTGCCTCGCGCAGTACTGGCTGATGGGACTGCGTGCCAGCAAATACCAATTTAAGAAATGCCTTGGGGAAATCTACCAATTGACTGTGAAGGCTTCGGACGGACGTGGGACAGGAAACGAAGGGACTGCCTGCAACAGAGCATCAACGGCCCGAGCTCCAAACCAGCCACTGGGGAATGTGGGACGTTGGAGAAATTGCATCTGTCCCCAGGCGTGTATGAGCGGATTTGTCGAGCTGATCATATTATGATGCATTTGGGAAATGATGCACCACTGCGCTCTTGGTAGTGAGAATTCACACACACAGTTCATTTACTGAGCAGCTTTGCCGTACAGTTAGAAAGCAGGGCTGGGACACAGTGATTTGGCTGTTGACTGCGTCGCTGCTCAATGAATTGAATTCATGATAACGCATGGGTTGGCTCATCAGTCGTGGCTCAGTGGGCAGCCCACTTGCCTCTGAGTCAGAAGGTTGTGGATTCAAGTCACTCTAGAGAGTTGAGCACAAAAGTCCAGGGTGACACTCCAGTGCAGTGCTGAGGGAGTGCTTCACTGTCGGAGGTGCCGTCTTTCGGATGAGACTTTAAACCAAGGCTCCGTCTGCCCTCTCAGGTGGATGCAAAAGATCCCGTGGCACTATTTTGAAGATGAGCAGGGGGAGTTATCCCCCGTGTCCCGGCCAATAGATATCCTTCAATCAGCAACAGATTAGAACATAAGAACGTAAGAAATAGGAGCAGGAGTAGACCATTTGGCCCCTCGAGCCTGCTTCGCCATTCAATAAGATCATGGCCGATCTGATCATGGACTCAGCTCCACTTCCCTGCCCGCTCCCCATAACCGTTGACTCCCCTATAGTTCAAAAAGCTATCTATCTCCACCTTAAATATATTCAATGACCCAGCCTCCACAACTCTCTGCTAGAGAATGCCAAAGATTCACCACTCCCTTTCTCCTCATCTCAGTCCTAAATGGTCGACCACTTATTCTGAGACTGTGACCCCTGATTCTAGTCATTATCATTATCTGGTCATTATTACATGGCTGTTTGTGGGAGCTTGCTGTGCACAAATTGGCTGCTGCGTTTCCCACATTACAACAGAGACTACACTCCAAAAAGAACTTCATTGGCTGTAAAGCACTTTTTGGGAGGTCCTGTGGTCATGAAAGACGCTATATAAATGCAACTCTTTCTTTTTACATTGTTTTTGCACTTTGTGTAGCCGTTGTAGAGAAGTTGGCAGGAGGGGCAGGGGTGGGAGGATGATGGCCTTGGGTTTCTCCGGGCTGGAGAAGAACTTGGAGTGGGAGGGGGGCGGATGCAGTTGTCGTGGTACACGTGGGTACCAATGACATAGTTAGGACTAAGAAAGAGGTTCTGCTGAGAGAGTTTGAACAGCTAGGGACAACATTGAAAAGCAGAACTACAAAGGTGATAATCTCTGCATTATTACCTGAGCCACGAGCAAATTGGCATAGGACCAATAGAATCAGGGCGATGTATGCGTGGCTCAGAGGTTGGTGTGGGAGAAGTGGGCTTCGATTCATGGGGCACTGGCACCAATACTCGGGAAAGAGAGAGCTGTTCCGTGGGGACGGACTACACCTGAACCATGCTGGGCCCAGAGTTCTAGCGAGCCGAATAACTAGGGAGGTAGACAGGGCTTTAAACGAAATAAGGGTGGGGTGGGGTGGGGGAGCGGGGTGGGCGGGAGGACATCCCTCCATTCTGGCACCCACGTCCCATCCTGTTTGGGCGCCGGTCTCTGCTCAGGCCAACAATACCAAGCCCGACTTCCCGCCTTTCGCTGCTTCCGCCCCTTCACCTGCCCGGCCGCCCCCTGCAGTGTGGTCACCTACAGGGTGGTCCCTCTGTGACACTGCTGTGGGCTGGGCTTGGGAACCCCACCCTGCATAGTGATGGGGTCGGAGGGATGGGCAGAAGTCCGGCCCTGCTGGAACACCTCTGCTGGGAAGACACTCCAGGTCCAGATATGTAACTGTGCAGGATGTAACCGAGTGAGAATGCAAATACTGCAGGTTGTACATAATATATAATGACGGGGCACAAAAACAAAATACAGCGGATGCTGGAGTCTGAAATAAAAACCGAAAATACGGGAAATTAGGAGGAATTTCTCCTCTCAGAGGGTTGTAAATCTGCGGAATTCGCTGCCTCAGAGAGCTGTGGAAGCTGGGACATTGAATAAATTTAAGACAGAGATAGACAGTTTCTTAATCGATAAGGGGATAAGGGGTTATGGGGACTGGCGGGGAAGTGGACCTGAATCCATGATCGGATCAGCCATGATCATATTAAATGGCGGAGCAGGCTTGAGTATGGCCTACTCTTGTTCCTATTTCTTATGTTCTGATGAAATCTCAGCAGGTCACGCAACATCTGTGGAGAGAAACAATTTAGTATACTGAATTCGCTGCTCACGATGTGGCCTCCTCTACATTGGGGAGACCAAACGCAGATTTGGTGACCGCTTTGCGGAGCACCTCCATTCAGTCCGTAAGCGTGATCCCGAGCTTCCGGTTGCTTGTCACTTTAATTCCCCGCTCCATGCCCACTCTGACCTTTCTATCCTCGGTCTCCTACACTGTTCCAATGAAGCTCAGCAAAAGCTTGAAGAACATACATACATAGAAACATAGAAAATAGGTGCAGGAGTAGGCCATTCGGCCCTTCGAGCCTGCACCGCCATTCAATAAGATCATGGCTGACCATTCCCTTAGTACCCCATTCCTGCTTTCTCTCCATACCCCTTGATCCCCTTAGCCGTAAGGGCCATATCTAACTCCATCTTGAATATATCCAGTGAACTGGCACCAACAACTCTCTGCGGCAGGGAATTCCACAGGTTAACAACTCTCTAAATGAAGAAGTTTCTCCTCATCTCAGTCCTAAATGGCCTACCCCTTATCCTAAGATTGTGTCCCCTGGTTCTTGACTTCCCCAACATCGGGAACATTGTTCCCGCATCTAACCTGTCCAGTCCCGTCAGAATCTTATATGTTTCTATGAGATCCCATCTCATCCTTATAAACTCCAGTGAATAAAGGCCCAGTCGATCCAGTCTCTCCCCATATGCCAGTCCTGCCATCCCGGGAATCAGTCTGGTGAACCTTCGCTGCACTCCCTCAATAGCAAGAACGTCCTTCCTCAGATTAGGAGACCAAAACTGAACACAATATTCCAGGTGAGACCTCACTAAGGCCCTTTACAACTGCAGTAAGACCGCCCTGCTCCTATACTCAAATCCCCTAGCTATGAAGGCCAACATATCATTTGCCTTCTTCACCACCTGCTGTACCTGCATGCCAACTTTCAATGACTGATGAACCATGACACCCAGGTCTCGTTGCACCTCCCCTTTACCTAATCTGCCGCCATTCAGATAATATTCTGCCTTCGTGTTTTTGCCTCCAAAATGGATAACCTCACATTTATCCACATTATACTGCATCTGCCATGCATTTGCCCATTCACCTAACCTGTCCAAATCACCTTGTAGCCTCTTAGCGTCCTCCTCACAGCTCACACTGCCATCCAGTTTAGTGTCATCTGCAAACTTGGAGATATTACACTCAATTCCTTCATCTAAATTGTTAATGTATATTGTAAAGAGCTGGGGTCCCAGCACTGAGCCCTGTGTCACTCCACTAGTCACTGCCTGCCATTCTGAAAAGGACCCGTTTATCCTGACTCTCTGCATCCTGTCTGCCAACCAGTTCTCTATCCACGTCAGTACATTACCCCCAATACCATGCGCTTTGATTTTGCACACCAATCTCTTGTGCGGGATCTTGTCAAAAGCCTTTTGATAGTCCAAATACACCACATCCACTGGTTCTCCTTTGTCCACTCTACCAGTTACATCCTCAAAAAATTCCAGAAGATTCGTCAAGCATGATTTCCATTTCATAAATCCATGCTGACTTGGACCGATCCTGTCACTGCTTTCCAAATGCGCTGCGATTTCATCCCTAATGATTGATTCCAACATTTTCCTCACTACTGATGTCAGGCTAATCGATCTATAATTACCTGCTTTCTCTCTCCATCCTTTTTTAAAAAGTGGTGTTACAGTAGCTACCCTCCAATCCATAGGAACTGATCCAGAGTCGATAGACTGTTGGAAAATGATCACCAATGCATCCACTATTTCTAGGGCCACTTCCTTAAGTACTCTGGGATGCAGACGATCAGGCCCCTGGGATTTATCGGCCGTCAATCCCATCAATTTCCCGAACACATTTTCCCACCTAATAAATATATCCTTCAGTTCCTCCTTCTCACTAGACCCACTGTCCCCTAGTACATTCGGAAGGTTATTTGTGTCTTCCTTCGTGAAGACAGCACCTCATCTTTTGTTTAGGCACTTTGCAGCCTT
The DNA here is from genome assembly GCF_044704955.1 of Pristiophorus japonicus. Classification (NCBI taxonomy): domain Eukaryota; kingdom Metazoa; phylum Chordata; class Chondrichthyes; family Pristiophoridae; genus Pristiophorus; species Pristiophorus japonicus. The sequence goes on from NC_091998.1 coordinate 46,067,205, forward strand.
CTGGTCTCAACATCGAGTTCAACAATTTCAGACCATAACCTCTGCCCCCATTTTTTTCCCTTTTTTTTTTACAATGCCCCTTTTTATTTCTTTCCATTCACGTCCTCTCTAGACTCATCTTTTGTTTCCATCGCATTTTTAACCATCATCCATTTTGTCTCTCTAATCTCTCCTGCCTTCCACCCTATCACAGACCTTCCCTTCTGTTCTTTCCCCCCTCCCCTTTGCACTGCCCCTGAACTTCCTTAAGAATCTGTTACATCTCGAAATTTTCCAGTTCTGTCGAAGGGTCATCGGACCGAAGCTTTAACTCTGTTTCTATTCACAGATGCTGCCCGACCCGCTGAGATTTCCAACATTTTCTGTTTTTATATAATGGTGGGGAAAGAGGTATGAATACGAGCCCAGGAACTACAGAAATATCCAGCGCAGAAGTACGCCATTTGGCTGATTGTGTCTTTGCTGGCCTGTTGCCAGCGCAATAAGGAGAGCAATGTTCTATGTCGTATCTGCACACTCTTCCCTTGAGTGAACAGTATGAAACAGGCTGCGAGGTCAACACTCCTTCCATGCTCTTAACCAACCAATAGGGCAGACAGAAGGGAGGAGAGATTTGGAAAAGGGAAGGTGCAACTAGACCTGGGTGTCATGGTACATCAGCCATTGAAAGTTGGCATGTAGGTACAGCAGGTAGTGAAGAAGGCAAATGGCATGTTGGCCTTCATAGCGAGAGGGTTTAAATATAGGAGCAGGGAGGTCTTACTGCAGTTGTACAAGGCCTTGGTGAATATTGTGCACAATTTTGGTCTCCTAATCTGAGGAAGGACATTCTTGCTATTGAGGGAGTACAGCGAAAGTTCACCAGACTGATTCCCGGGATGGCAGACTGGCATATGGGGAGAGACTGGATCGACTGGGCCTTTATTCACTGGAGTTTATAAGGATGAGATGGGATCTCATAGAAACATATAACATTCTGACGGGATTGGACAGGTTAGATGCAGGAAGAATGCTCCCGATGTTGGGGAAGTCCAGAACCAGGGGTCACAGTCTAAGGATAAGGGGAAGCCATTTAGGACCGAGATGAGGAGAAACTTCTTCACTCAGAGAATTGTGAACCTGTGGAATTCTCTACCACAGAAAGTTGTTGAGGCCAGTTCGTTAAATATATTCAAAAGGGAGTTAGATGTGGCCCTTACTGCTAAAGGGATCAAGGGGTATGGAGAGAAAGCAGGAATGGGGTGCTGAAGTTGCATGATCAGCCATGATCATATTGAATGGTGGTGCAGGCTCGAAAGGCCGAATGGACTACTCCTGCACCTATTTTCGATGTTTCTATGTTTCTATGACAGATGAACCAACATTAGCGTCCTTGACCAGGCCAATATTCCAAGAATTGAAACACTGACCACACTTGATCAGCTCCGCTGGGCAGGCCACATTGTCCGCATGCCAGACACAAGACTCCCAAAGCAAGCGCTCTATTCGGAACTCCGATGGGCAGAGGAAACGTTACAAGGACACCCTCAAAGCTCCCTGAAAAAGTGCAACATCCCCACTGACACCTGGGAGTTCCTGGCCAAAGACCACCCTAAGTGGAGGAAGTGCATCCGGGAGGGCGCTGAGCACCTCGAGTCTCATCGCTGAGAGCATGCAGAAACCAAACGCAGGCAGCAGAAGGAGTGTGCGGCAAACCTGTCCCACCCACCCTTTCCCTCAACGACTATCTGTCCCACCTGTGACAGGGACTGTGGTTCTCGTATCGGACTGTTCAGCCATCTAAGGACTCATTTTAAGAGTGGAAGCAAGTCTTCCTCGATTCTGAGGGACTGCCTATGATGATTGATAGTGCTACACAACGGGAATGTTTCACTTGCTCCCGCAACTCGCGAGTATCTCGCTGGACGGCAACCAGAATTCAGAGCTGGAGCTCCAAGCCATGACTCGCTGGGACAGTTAGAAGTGGGACTTTGAGCCCTACTCACTTCTGATGCAGAGGCAGGAATACAACCACGAAGCCAAATCTGAGAGATAGGGCGATGAGGGTGACGAATATCCCACCATAAGTACATAAGAACATAGGAAATAGGAGCAGGAGAAGGCCATACGGCCCCTCAAGCCTGCTCCGCCATTTAATATGATCATGGCTGATCCAATCATGGACTCAGGTCCACTCCCCATAACCCCTTATTCCCCTATTGTTCAAGAAACTGTCTATTTCTGTTTTAAATTTATTCCATGTCCCAGCTTCCACAGCTCTCTGAGGCAGTGAATTCCACAGATCCACAAGAAATTTCTCCTCATCTCAGTTTTAAATGGGCGGCCCCTTATTCTAAGATTATGCTCCTAGTCTCCCCTATCAGTGGAAACATCCTCTCTGCATCCACCTTGTCAAGCCCCCTCATTATCTTATACATTTCAATAAGATCACTTCTCATTCTTCTGAATTCCAATGAGTAGAGGCCCAACCTACTCAACCTTTCCTCATAAGTCAACCCCCTCATCCTCGGAATCAACCTAGTGAACCTTCTCTGAACTGCCTCCAAAGCAAGTATATCCTTTCGTAAATATGGAAACCAAGACTGCACGCAGTATTCCAGGTGTAGCCTCACCAATACCCTGTATACTGTAGCAAGACTTCCCTGCTTTTATACTCCATCTCCTTTGCAATAAAGGCCAAGATCCCATTGGCCTTCCTGATCACTTGCTGTACCTGCATACTATCCTTTTGTGTTTCATGTACCCCCAGGTCCCACTGTACTGTGGCGCTTTGCGATCTTTCTCCATTTAAATAATGTTTTAAACCATGTTTAACCCCATTATTTATATCTGAACCAGTAGAGCCTCCATAGACCTTCGCCCTGGTTCTGATGGAGGATTCCACCTCCAACTTTTACCAGTCAATTTTTTGCTGCTGAACATCCGGGTTCACATTATTTTCTGTTTTGTTCTGAAAGTTCCTTTTACATTGATGTTCAGTCAGCTCTAGGTACAGCTTTTTATCCCGCCAACTGATAGCATCATCACTCAGTCCTGACGGAAATGCAGTAGACCCTTTGCGGAAAGACTTGAATGAGCTCCAGCTGAAAGGCCATCTGTGCACCATCGCTCCCCACCATCTGAGCTTTGTATATATTCTCCCATAACTATCAATTACTGCTTCTGAACTCTTGCTAACTTCATTTCATGGCGGGGCGAAAATAGTTTGGAGAGAAACGATGTCGGAACAGCCATGTAAAGTCATTAACCCGATCTCCTCCGGTGGCTCAGCAGCTTGACGGTTCCTGCAGAGGTTGCTGGATAGTGATCAGGAATTTGGAATCTCCGCCAGTTTTGCCCTGCCTAGCGCAAGGGTGCTGAGGCCCAATCAAATGCTTCAGCTGCAGTTCTGGGAATCAGCTGACTTGCACCAGCCCGATGGACCAAATGGCCTCCTTCTGTTCTGTATCGTTCTATGATACCATGACTGCGTTCCCACCAAACCTGGCAGCCTGCCCGGATGACAAGAGGATTTGAGTCATCATCATCATCATAGGCAATCCATAGAGGGAGTGCAGCGAAGGTTCACCAGACCGATTCCTGGGGTGGCAGGTCTGTCGTATGAGGAGAGATTGGGTTATCTCGGCCTGTATTCATTAGAGTTTAGAAGAATGAGAGGGGATCTCATTGAAACATATAAAATTCTGACGGGGGTTGGATAGACTGGATGTGGGGAGGATGTTTCCCCTGGCTGGGAAGTCTAGAACAAGGGGATCACAGTCTCAGGATATGGGGTAGGAAATTTAAGACCGAGATGAGGAGAAAGTTTTTCACTCAGAGGGTGGTGAACCTGTGGAATTCTCTACCACAGAAGGCTGTGGAGGCCAAGTCACTGAATGTATTTAAGAGGGAGATAGATAGATTTCTAGAAACAAAAGACATCAAGGGGTATGGGGAAAAAGCGGGAATATGGTGTTGAGATAGAGGATCAGCCATGATCATATTGAATGGCGGAATGGCCTACTACTGCTCCTATTTTCTGTTTCTATGCCCCTCGGAATCGAAGAAGACTTGCTTCCACTCCAGTAGTGAGTTCTCAGGTGACTGTTCAGTCCAATGTGGGAATTACAGTCTCTGTCACAGGTGGGACAGACAGTGGTTGAGGGTAAGGGTGGGTGGGACTGGTTTGCCGCATGCTCCTTCCGCTGCCTGTGCTTGTTTTCTGCATGTTCTCGGCAATGAGGCTCGAGGTGCTCAGCGCCCTCTCGGATGCTCTTCCTCCACTTGGGGCGGTCTTTGGCCAGGGACTCCCAGGTGTCGGTGGGGATGTTGCACTTTATCAAGGAGGCTTTGAGGGTGTCCCTGAAACATTTCCTCTGTCCACCTGGGGCTCGCCTGCCGTGTAGGAGTTCCGAGTAGAACGCTTGCTTTGGGAGTCTTGTGTCAGGCATGCGGACAATGTGGCCTGCCCAGTGGAGGATTTGAATATAAGAGTAAAGACATCTTATTGCAATTATATAGGGACCTGGTGCGACCACACCTGCAGTATTGTGTACAGTTTGGTCTCCTTACCTAAGGAAGTATATACTTGATAGAGAGGGAGTGCAGCGAAGGTTTACCAGACCGATTCCTGGGATGGGGGGATTGTCCTATGAGGAGAGATTGAATAAATTAGGCCTATATTCTTTAGGGTTTAGACGAATGAGAAGTGATCTCATTAGCTTGGATGATTGGAATCAGTACGGGTGGAGCTATGGAATACCAAAGGGCAGAAAACGCTAGTGGGAGTTGTGTACAGACCACCAAACAGTAGTAGTAAGGTTGGGGACAGCATCAAACAAGAAATTAGGGATGCGTGCAATAAAGGTACAGCAGTTATCATGGGCGACTTTAATCTGTATATTGATGGGCTAACCAAACTGGTAGAATGCAGTGGAGAAGGATTTCCTGGAGTGTATTAGGGATGGTTTTCTAGACCAATATGTCGAGGAACCAACTAGAGGGCTGGCCATCTTAAACTGGGTGATGTGTAATGAGAAAGGACTAATGAGCAATCTTGTTGTGCGAGGCCCCTTGGGGAAGAGTGACTATAACATGGTAGAATTATTTATTTAAGATGGAGAGTGACACAGTTAATTCAGAGACTAGGGTCCTGAACTTAAGGAAAGGTAACTTCGATGGTATGAGACGTGAATTGGCTAGAATAGACTGGCAAGTGATACTTAAAGGGTTGACGGTGGATAGGCAATGGCAAACATTTAAAGATCACATGGTTGAACTTCAACAAGTGTACATCCCTGTCTGGAGTAAAAATAAAACGGGGAAGGTGGCTCAACCGTGGCTAACAAGGGAAATTAAGGATAGTGTTAAATCCAAGGAAGAGGCATATAAATTGGCCAGAAAAAGCAGCAAACCTAAGGATTGGGAGAATTTTATAATTCAGCAGAGGAGGACAAAGGATTTAATTGGATGGGAAAAATAGAGTATGAGAGGAAGTTTGCTGGGAACATAAAAACTGACTGCAAAAGCTTCAATAGATATGTGAAGAGAAAAAGATTAGTGAAGACAAACGTAGGTCCCTTGCAGTCAGATTCAGGTGAATTTATAATGGGGAACAAAGAAATGGCAGACCAGTTAAACAAATACTTTGGTTCTGTCTTCCTGAAGGAAGACACAAATAATCTTCCGGAAATACTAGGAGACCGAGGGTCTATTGAGAAGGAGGAACTGAAGGAAATCCTTTTTAGGTGGGAAATTGTGTTAGAGAAATTGATGGGATTGAAGGCCGATAAATCCCCAGGGCCTGATAGTCTGCACCCCAGAGTACTTAAGGAAGTGGCCCTAGAAATAGTGGATGCATTGGTGATCATTTTCCAACAATCTATCAACTCTGGATCAGTTCCTATGGACTGGAGTGTAGCTAATGTAACACCACTGTTTAAAAAAGGAGGGAGAGTGAAAACGGATAATTATAGACCGGTTAACCTGACATCAGTAGCGGGGAAAATGTTGGAATCAATAATTAAAGATGAAATAGCAGCGCATTTGGAAAGCAGTGACAGGATGGATTTATGAAAGGGAAATCGTGCTTCACAAATCTTCTAGAATTTTTTGAGGATGTAACTGGTCGAGTGGACAAGGGAGAACCAGTGGATGTGGTGTATTTGGACTTTCAAAAGGCTTTTGACAAGGTCCCACACAAGAGATTGGTGTGCAAAATTAAAGCACATGGTATTGGGGGTAATGTACTGACGTGGATAGAGAACTGGTTGGCAGTCAGGAAGCATAGAGTCGGGATAAACAGGTCCTTTTCAGAATGGCAGGCAGTGACTAGTGGGGTGCTGCAGGGCTCAGTGCTGGGACGCCAGCTATTTACAATATATATTAATGATTTAGATGAAGGAATTGAGTGTAATATATCCAAGTTTGCAGATGACACGAAGCTGGGTGGCGGTATGAGCTGTGAGGAGGACGCTAAGAGGCTGCAGGGTGAATTGGACAGGTTAGATGAGTGGGCAAATGCATGGCAGATGCAGTATAATGTGGATAAATGTGAGGTTATCCACTTTGGTGGCAAAAACACGATGGCAGTATATTATCTGAATGGCGGCAGATCAGGAAAGGGGGAGGTGCAACGAGACCTGGGTGTCATGGTACATCAATCATTGAAAGTTGGCATGCAGGTACAGCAGGCATGGTATGTTGGCCTTCATAGCTAGGGGATTTGAGTATAGGAGCAGGGAGGTCTTACTGTAGTTGTACAGGGCCTTGGTGAGGCCTCACCTGGAAGATTGTGTTCAGTTTTGGTCTCCTAATCTGATGAAGGACGTTCTTGCTATTGAGGGAGTGCAGCGAAGGTTCACCAGACTGATTCCCAGGATGGCAGGACTGACATATGTGAAGAGACTGGATCGACTGGGCCTGTATTCACTGGAGTTTAGAAGGATGAGAGGGGATCTCATAGAAACATATAAAATTCTGATGAGACTGGACAGGTTAGATGCAGGAAGAATGTTCCCGATGTTGGGGAAGTCCAGAACCAGGGGACACAGTCTAAGGATAAGGAGTAAGCCATTTAGGACCGAGATGAGGAGAAACTTCTTCACTCAGAGAGTTGTTAACCTGTGGAATTCCGTACCGCAGAGAGTTGTTGAGGCCAGTTCATTGCATCTATTCAAGAGGGAGCTAGATATGGCCCTTATGGCTAAAGGGATCAAGGGGTATGGAGAGAAAGCCGGAAAGGGGTACTGAGGTGAATGATCAGCCATGATCTTATTGAATGGTGGTGCAGGCTCGAAGGGCGAATGGCCTACTCCTGCACCTATTTTCTATGTTTCTATGTTTCTGAAACATACTAAATTCTTACAGGGCTTGACAGGGTAGATGCAGGGAGGATGTTTCCTCTGGCTGGGGAGTCTAGAATCAGGGGGCACAGTCTCAGAATAAGGGGTCGGCCATTTAGGACTGAGATGAGGAGAAACCTGTTGACTCAGAGGGTGGTGAATCTTTGTAGTTCTCTACTCCAGAGGGCTGAGGAGGCTCAGTCATTGAGTATATTCAAGACAGAGATCGATAGATTTTTGAATATTAAGGGAATCAAAGGATATGGGGACAGTGAAGGAAAGTGGAGTTGAGCTAGAAGATCAGCCATGATCTTAATGAATGGCAGAGGAGGCTCGAGCGGCCGAATGGCCGACTCTGGTCTGTTGTGTATCTGTAAAGCATGCACTCCCATGTTCCACCACCAGGGGGCTCATCCCCTGAAGTCCAAGGGATCCCAGCATCCCTTGGAAGCACTGTATATAAGCCGGCCCCTCAGGCCTGTTCCTCACTCTGGAGTGTCTTATTGAAGACTGAGGTCACTGTTACTTTAACCTCCCTGTGTGCAGCCTCATCTGTTTTAGGAACACAATATGGTCCTCTTTCTTATGATCGTATGACTCAGTTTGCCCCCGTAACCAACTAGTCCATCCAGGGACCAGGGTCATCGCCACTGGTTACCAGGAAAGCAAGTGCGCAGTGTTGATGTTCTGGCTACAGATCTCCACTGATGACAGAGAAGGTCTGCACATGTCGGCCAGGAGAATAGTGGACCCGTTGCGGGAAACTATGAGTCCTCTGCTATCCTGCTACCTCCGTCACCAAGGGCAGCAGGCGCATGGGAACACCATCACCTCCACCATTCCCCTCCGAGTCACAACCATCCTGACTTGGAAAAATATCGTCCGTTTCATCATCGTCACTGTGTCAACATCCTGGAACTCTCTCCCCAACAGCACTGTGGGAGCACCTTCACCACATGGACTGTAGCGGTTCAAGAAAGCGGCTCACCACCACCTTCTCAAGGGGCAATTAGGGATGGGCAATAAATGCCGGCCTTTCCAGTGACGCCCACATCCCGTGAATAAATTAAAAGAAAAGTCGGACTGCCATTTGGTATGTTGGTAACGTTGTGTCAGGCGATGCTGGTTTGACCCATCACCAATGCTTAGACCAGCAATTGCCATCAGAACTTCCAGCAAACTGAAGATTATTGTTATGTTGTGTACTGCTTAGATTTACCATTTGTTTCCTCAACTTGGGTGACTTTTGTCAGCAGAAATATCTGCCATGATGTCCCAATGTCAATGAAATACGATGGCATTCACACACTTCCTACGTTACAACAGTGACTACAGAGTGTCAGCTGTATCTCAGTGGGTAGCACACGCGCCTCTGAGTGAGAAGATTGTGGGTTCAACCCCTACTCTAGAGACCTGAGCCTAAGAAGTCTATGCTGACACCCCAGTGCAGAGCTGAGGGAGTGCTTCACTGTCGGAGGTGCTGTCTTTCAGATGAGATGATAAACCGAGGCCCCATTCACTCTCTCAGGTGGACGTAAAAGATCCCATGGTCATTATTTGAAGAGGAGCAGGGGAGTTATCCCTGGTGTCCTGGCCAATATTTATCCCTCAATCCACATAACAAAAAAACTGATTATCTGGTCATTATCATGTTGCTGTTTGTGGGAGCTTGCTGTGCGCAAACTGGCTGCCGCCTTTCCCACATTACAACAGTGACTACACTCCAAAAGTATTCCACTGGCTTTAATGCACTTTGAGACGTCCAGTGGTCATGAAAGGTGCTATATAAATGCAAGTCTTCCTTTCTTTTACACTTCAAAAATGGTTTATTGGCTGTAAAGTATTTTGGGACATCTTGAGGTCTTGAGAGGTAGCGTATAAATGCAAGATCATTCTTTTATTGTGCTGGAATAGTAACTGTTGTGACATTCACAAATCATTAAAAGTAGCACCGCGGGCAAACCAGGTCATAAAAACAGCTGAATCTCGTACTGTGTTGGCTATTTTTAGCATACTGGTTAATTGCATTAATGTCTTGCCTGCACTATTTTAGTGCACTTGTTAAACCTGTCTACTGTCAGCTTGGCTCAGTTCATGGCTGTATTAGAGCTCCCCCTTGTGGACAACTGCTCCAACTAGTGGACTACTGATGTGCTGCAACTACTGATGTCAATACAATAAAAGGATCATGTGGCAAGATCACGTGATGACAGTTTCTGTATGGGAGCCATCTTGTGTAGTGTGTTTCTTCGTGATGTCAAAAGGATATATCACAATGGCAAGTCATCTCTGAGTCAGAAGGTGTGGGTTCAAGCCCCATTCCACCAAGTGAGCACACAACCAGAGTAGACACGCCACGTGAAGCACTGTAGGAGTGCGGCATTGCCAGAGGTGCTGTCCTTCGAATTAAGCATTAAACTGGGGTTCCGTCTGTTTGGGTCAATGTAAACATGCTCATAATAGGAATTAAAGAAGAGCAGGGAGTTCTCCCAGGGTCCCAGCTAATGTCCCTCCCTCAGTAAACCACCAGAGGAGCAGATACACCTGTCGTTCATCTCGTTGCTGTTTGTAGGACGTTGTCGTGCGGAAAATGGCTGCCATATTTGTCCGTAGGTACTGCACTTCAAAGCATCCATCATTTGTGAAGCACTACGCGGAATCCTGTACTTTATAAATAAAGGCATAGAGTTACAAAAGCCAGGCCGTTATGCTAAACCCGTATAAAACACTAGTTCGGCCCCAGCTGGAGTACTGTGTCCAATTCTGGGCATCACACTTTAGGAAGGACGTGAAGGTTTTGGAGAGGGTACAGAAGAGATTTACAAGAATGGTTCCCGGGTTGAGTGAATACAGTTACATGGATAGACCGGGGAAACTGGGGTCGTTCTCCTTGCAGCAGAGAAGGCGAAGAGGAGATTTGATAGAGGTGTTCAAAATCATGAATGGTTTAGGTCGAGTAAATAACGAGAGACTGTTTCTAATGGCTGAAGGGTCGAAAATCACAGGGTACAGATTTAAGATGATTGTCAAAAAAACCAGAGGCGACACGAGGAAAAACTTGTTTTACACATCGAGCGGTGACGATTTGGAACGCACGGCCTGATAGGGCGGTGGGCACAGATTCAATAGAGCATTCACAAGGGAATTGGATAAATATTTGAAGGAGAAAATATTGCAGGGATGTGAGGAAAGAGCGGGGTTGACTGGATCGCTCTTCGAAAGAGCATGCGCAGATTTGATGGGCCGAATGGCTTCCTATTGTGCTGTACTATGATTCTATGATGAAGTGCGGTATGAACACAAGTCCTTTTCCTTCTCATAAGAACATAAGAAATAGGAGCAGGAGTCGGCCATACGGCCCCTCGATCCCGCTCCGCCATTCAATAAGATCATGGCTGATCTGATCTTGGCCTCAACTCCACTTCCCTGCCCACTCCCCATAACCCTTGACTCCCCTATCGCTCAAAAATCTGTCTATCTCCACCTTAAATATATTCAATGACCCAGCCTCCGCAGCTCTCTGGGGTAAGAGAATTCCAAAGATTCACGATCTCCTGAGAGAAGAAATTCCTCCTCATTTCCGTTTTAAATGGGCGACCCCTTATTCTGAAACAATGCCCCCTTGTTCTAGATTCCCCCACAAGGGGAAACATCCTCTCTGCATCTACCTTGTCCAGGGCGGGATTAAGGGCCTGATGGGCCTTGGACAAACGGATCCAAATGGACCAATAGTTATTACATTACGTATATGATTCTGATTCTGAGTAAGAAAACATAGGCCAGTATATTCAATAATGAAAGCATATATATCAAATGCTTATATATAATAACAAATTACTACAGTGAACATATACTACAATATATAAATATAATATATTAGATATTAACATATATTTTATATATTAAATATATTATATAATAACACAGTTAAATAATAACACAGATAAATAGTAAAGATCTTGTCTCTGCAAATGTTGGGCCAATAAACACTATTTTCCTCGGTCTTGTTCTTCCTCTATTATTATCTATTCTATTCAGCCTATTTGGGAGGCTTTATAATTTTTTCCAGGGGTTAATCCGCCCCTGACACTGTCAAGCCCCCTCAACGGGGTTTTTGATTGTTAAAATAGTGCGCAGAGGGAGCCGGAACCCTGGAGGAGCAAATTCTGAGGCCGTGGGAAGTCGCTCTCGAAAATAAAACCGGCAGAAAATTGGAGTTATTGAGGGACGTGGCAAGAAAGTGTAACGGTACGGGAATAAAGCAAAACTTAGTCAGACCAGACTGCCTTGACTAAATAAGGACATTCAGACTCATTTAAAGAGAAAGCAGAGACCACAATGAATGAGACGAGAGGTTGTGGTAATGTCAGCTGAAGATTACTAAAAGAAACATAAGAGATAAGAGGGCAATAAAAAGGGTAATTATGGATAGCAGTTAAAGGAACACCATTTTTTAAGAGCTGCTAGCTGATCTGTCAGTAATTCAGTAATGCTGTTTGATAAAATCATATTCCAAAAGTAACACGTGTATTTATGCAGCATCTTAATATGTCAAAGCAGCTCAAACAGCTGGATTTCGGTTCCGTTGCCACCTCTGTTTACGCCCTGATGGGGCGGCAATGGCGGCGGAAAGCACTTGCGCCCGGGGCCAGCTTCCATCACCCCGCAGGGACATTCGTTGCTGGGTTTGCGGGGGGTGGGGAATGGAGCAGTGCCGCCCGGGAGAGGCGAGGCGGTGTGCAATGACCCCCGATGGCGACACCGGTTCGATATTTGTTTCACGCCCGACCCGTAGCGCCCCGCAGCGCCCCCTAGTGGGACCGGCCTGGGAAAGCGGACGGTCCGAGCTGTACGGGCCGCAGTGACAGAAGGCAAGTCGACCGTGGGTAAGTATGGTTGTTTTTTAATTTTTAAAATTTATGCGATTAATGTTTGATGAGGCGTCAGTAACAGAGTGTGATTTTTTTTCACAGATTTCTCTTTCCCCACGGAAGCCTCTCTTCGGGCACTCCAAGGCCGGCTGTTTAGCTCGGGGTATTCAGTTGCTGAGCTGGCCTAGCGCCCCGACGGAGGTGTGGAACCCCTCCCTTAGCGTTCCGCCCCACACTCAGGACCCAGTGGGTAAATTTTGCGGTTGCAGACACAAACCATTTCCCGGCACAAAATTTGCTGCCCGCCCGGATTAACGCCGCAACAGAGGCCCGGCCGAATTTCCACTCCAATGTGTTACACACAGATAATTACTTTGGAGGACATCAAACGACGTAGCGCACAATGTATTATGTTGCTGATAAGGGGCATCTGCATGTAGCTGGGCCTGCACTTTACAAAGTATTTACAGCACAGAAACAGGCCATGCAACAGGTCCGTGCCGGTGTGTACACACCTCCCACCCCTCTTCATCTAACCCCAAACACTCCTTTCTCCCTCATGTGTTTATCCAGCTTCCCCTTAAATGCATCAATACTATTCGCCACAACCCCTCCCTGTGGCAGCGAGTTCCACATTCTCACCACTCTCTGGGTAAAGAAGTTTCTCCTGAATTCCCTATTGGATTTATTAGTGACTATCTTATATTGATGGCCCCTCGTTCTATACTCGCTCGTAACATCTACGCTATCAAACCCTTTCAAAATATTAAAAAATCTCTATCAGCTCACCCCTCAGTCTTTTCTTTGCTGGAGGAAAGAGCCTCCGTTGAAGGTCAAAGGTCATATTACGACTAGGCACATTCTAAGGTCAATCAGAGGGAAACATGGTCATGTAAATCAGAGGGAAATTTCTATCCAACCAATGACTGGCTATCTTTTTCTCTTTCTCTCCCTCTCAACTCTCTGACACCATCTTTCTATTGTTGTCTTGAGCTCTCTCCCTCTCCATTCTTTGGTTGAGATACTGGATTGTCAACCACACCAGCGTATTACTATCGCTCTCTCTCACTTTCACACACACACTAGTCATTCCGCTGATTCTTCTTCTCTTCTTAAGCAGTCCCTCGGAGTCGCGGATGACTTGCTTCCACACCAAAACTGAGTTCTCAGGTGACTGACGAGACCGATGAGAGACCGACAGTCTCTGTCACAGGTGGGGCAGACGGTGGTTGGAGGGACGGGTGGGTGGGGGGCTTGGGTTGAGGTGCGTTCTTTTCGCTGTTTGTACTTGGCTTCCCGCGTGCTCCCGGCGAAGAGACTCGAGGTGTTCGGCGCCTTCCCGGATGCTTCTCCTCCACTCTGGGCGGTCTTGGGCCAGGGACTCCCAAGAGTTGGTGGGGACGTTGCACTTTTTCAAGGAGGCTTTGAGGGTGTCCTTGAAACGTTTTCTCTGCCCTCCTTGGGCTCGCTTGCCGTGTCAGAGTAGAGTGCAATAGAAAATGACTGGCTCGCTCCCTCTCTCTTCCTCCCTTCGACTCCCTGTCTACGTCTTTCTATTATTGTCTTGAGATCTCTCTCTCTCCATTCCTTTGATTGTGATACTATTTTGTCAACCACACTAATGTGTTACTATCTCTCTCTCTCTCTCTCTCACACACTAATCATTCTGCAGATTAGGGTATAGGTTTCTCACGTGGTCTAGTTAATTTCTTTCGCTCTCTTCTGTTTCTCTCTCTCTCTCTTTCTCTATCTCTCTCTCTCTCTCTATATATATATATATATATATATAGAGAGAGAGAGAGAGCGGGAGAGAGAAAGAACCATATGAATAGTCTTTCTTAATTTCAGTGGAAAAAATAGACATGAATAATGATTGGTCCAACCCCATAGATTGTGGTCTTGCTCGATTACCTTTGGGAATTGGAGTGTATTTATACAGTGCTTCCGCTCAGAGCATTAAATGGGTTTAAAGAATCCATGCTTGAGTGGATTACACATGGTTTTGTGGAAAGATCAGACTTGATGGGCTGAATGGCTTTTTCATTCCCTGGTTCTTTGTGGTGTTACTCGCGGCAGTAGGGCACAGCAAGGGGAACCTTTCACTTTGCATTTAAGCCGTGTACACCCTTGCCCATGAGTGCTTGATGCGGACGGTGGGGACATCATTTAGAAAAGAAAGAAAGACTTGGATTTATATAGCGCCTTTCACGACCACCGGATGTCGCAAATTACTTTACAGATAATTGAGTACTTTTTGAAGTGCAGTCACTGTTGTAATGTAGGAAATGCAGCAGGAAATTTTCACACAAGCAAGCTCCCACAAATAGCAATGTGATAATGACCAGGTAATCTGTTTTTTTGGGTTATGTTGATTGAGCGATAAATATCAACCCCAGGACGAACTCCCCTGCTCTTCTTCAAAATAGTGCCATGGGATCTTTTACGTCCACCCGAGAGAGCAGACGGGGCCTCGGTTTAGAAACATAGAAAATAGGTGCAGGAGTAGGCCATTCGGCCCTTCGAGCCTGCACCGCCATTCAATGAGTTCATGGCTCATGAGTTAACAACTCATCCGAACAATGGCACTGCTGACAGTGCGGCACTCCCTCAGCACTGCACTGGGAGTGTCAGCCTGGATTTACATGCTCAAGTCCCTGGAGTGGGGCTCAAATCTACAACCTTCTGACTCAGAGGCGAGTGTGCTGCCCACTGAGCCACAGCTGACACTGCGAGGGGGAACTTTCATATGCAAGCATTGATCTTGAACCCAAGAACCACTGTTTTGCAATCTCCCCATACTCTTTGCAATTGAAAAACGTTTCTACATTTAATAGCAAGTTTATTTTTTGAATATTAGTGGAATAATGGAAAATCTGAACGTTGTGGGAACTACTAAGGACTCCAAGACATCACGGACAGTGGCTATAATAGTCACTACAATTATGGCAATCAGTGGAGTAAGTTTTACCAGATGACAAGGTAATAGAGAGTAATCTATTTAAAAATTTCAAAGAATAAATCAGCAGAACAGAAAGTTGTTCCGTTTTGTGATCATGCCCTCTGAGAAAGGTTAACTGGTCCGTTATTTATATTTAGAGTCAGTCCGTGATACTCAGAGACTGGACCGAGCGTTGCTCCAAAGCATATGGGGTCGAAGTTCCCTTTTTAACGCCGCCGGTTAGCACCGGTGCCTGGAGGCTAACGGGCGGCAAAGGCCCACCGTCGGTGTTATGCGGCATCCACGGCTCGGGGGAAATTTGGTCGGCTCTTTGGCGGCGGCGTCAAGACGTAGCGCCGCACCGCCTAACGCCACCCGCGCAGTGATGTCATCCAGCGTGCGGCGCCCCCATGGCGCCATTCCCCCGATATTCGGTTTGTGCGGAGGCCCAACTGCTGGACGTCCCTACTGCCTGGGAAACGTGGAGAGAAATCACGGAGCTCGGGCGTATTCGCCCAGGGATCAAGGTCAGTTTTTTTCTTTATTTATTTCATCTTCTCTTCATTAGTTGTAACAGTGGGCAAGTGTGCGTGTGGGCCGGAGAAGTTTGAGGGGTTTCTTTCTTCACGTTTCTTCACCTAGCATGGCGGCAGCCTCCCGTTGGGAAATTCAGTCGGCCTCCCGAGCTCCCGCCCAGGGATGAGTGTGCAATGTCACTTTTTAGTGCTGCTCTCTCATCTTTGGGCGTTAAAACTGAATATGGCAGTTGGAGCCTGCACCCAACGCCCGGCGCTAAATTCAGCACTCGGGCGGTGACACCGCCTCAAAAACGGCCATAACCAATTTGGACCCCATATGTTTATTACAGTTGCAGACGAAACTACAACACAAGAAGTACAGAAGCTAAATTACCAAGGTTAGCACAGCAAACAAGATGTTGAACCACAAGCTGTTAACATCACACGGTTCCGCGGAGATCAGACTCGCGTTGCCTTGTATTGAGCGTATCCAGGTCTGCTCCGAATATTCCAACATCCTTGCTCCCAAGTCTAGGCTTATATACATTAAAATTATTTCAGTTATCCTTGTGCCATGAAAGATCTCTCATCAATTATGTTCTTTGTCGTTCGCCCGTCAGCCATTGTTCTACTGCGAGATAATTTGGGCCAACAATTGCGGTCGGAGGATGGGCCCATCATCTATGTTGTCTCTCAAATCTCTCCTGCCTTCCACCCTATCACAGACCTTCCCTTTCGTTCTTTCCTCCCCTGCCCCTTTCAGCGCTCCTTAAGAATCTGTTCCTTTCGAACATTCGCCAGTTCTGACGAAGGGTCACTGACCCGAAACGTTAACTCTGCTTCTCTCTCCACAGATGCTGCCTGACCTGCTGGAATTTCCAGCATTTTCTGATATTATTTCAAAAAGTACTGTAAATTGCTTTGGGATGTCCTGAAGTCATGAAAGGTGCTATATAAATGCAAGTCTTTCTTTCTTCAATAGACTGACATCAACCTAATTTTCTTTGATCCTAATTTTGGAATTCATCTTTCAGATTGGGGTTAATAATTGGGTTTAACCCTAAAATCAGAAGGTTTAAACAGAAATAATGGGTTGCATGGACTGCTGGTGAAACAGGCCTTTCCTGGTATTCTCTTTCCTCAGGTTCCCTGGTGCTGAGATCAGAATCTTTGCAATGGCCAAATCCAGTTGTCACACACCCTCTTGTGGACATCATGGACTCTTGAAAACAAAAAGTCGAGATCAAATTCTGGAAAAGCATGGCAGCTAACACAGCATCTGTAAAAGAAAGATAGATAGAAGGAAAGAAGGACACAAAGAAGGAAGGAAGGAAGGAAAGACAGAAAGAAAGAGAGAGAGAGAGAAAGAAAGATAAAAAGAAAGCCTTGCATTTATATAGCATCTTTCACGACCACCGGACGTCCCAAAGCGCTTCACAGCAAATTCATTTTTTTTTGTCACTGTTGTAATGTGGGAAACGCTGCGGCCAATTTGCGCACAGCAAGCTCCCACAAATAATGTGATAATGACCAGATAATCTGTTTTTTTGTTATGTTGATTGAGGGATGAATATTGGCCCCAGGACACCGAGGATAACTCCCCTGCTCTTCTTCAAAATACTGCCACGGGATCTTTTATGTCCACCTGAGAGAGCAGACGGGGCCTCGGTTTAACGTCGCATTCGAAAGACGGCACCTCCGACAGTGCAGCACTCCCTCAGCACTGCACTGGGAGTGTCAGCTTAGATTTTTCAAAAGAGAAGTTGACCTTTAACCTTTCAGCTGTTCTAATGAAGAGTCCAATAATATTAACCTCTTTACAGATGCTGACTGACCGGTTGCTGTGTTTAGTTCAGAGTTTACAGCATTTGCAGTTTCTTCTTGATCAGAATTCATTAAAATCTTGACATTGTTACGATCTTCTCTAGGTTAATTAAAAAAAATTAAACTAATTGGAAGCAAATTCCCGAAGCTTTTGTCCTCTTATTTAAAATCTTGGTGGGAATTCTGTACCAGAAAATTATTTTCCCACCCTTCATTTAACCCAAGGAAAATGCGGATTTAATGGTTTCTGTTTCATCACATCTCTCTTCTAACATTTCAGGGAAAGGAACTTGCCATCTCTACCTGGCCTGGCCTATGTGTAACCTTATGACTTCTGAAAAGGACCACAATTAACTTAAATGCTCTGCATCGAGGCCACGAGCTAAACGTGCTTGCAAGTCAGGTACTGACAACTGAAAAGCGATTACACTTACGAACATATGAACAATGACGGACAGGTAAAGACCATATGGCCCATTGAGCCTGTCCCACACAATCGCGATACCTTGTGTACCACAACATATACACTCCACCCCACCCCAAACCACGTGATCTCCTGGCAAAAAAAAACAGCTAAAAAACCCAGGCCAATTTGGGAAAAGAAATCTGGGAAATTGCTCTCCGACCTCTCTAGGCGATCAAACCTTGTCCAGGGGATTCACCCTTGAGCTCCCTTTTTAAGTGTTCTATTGCTGGTGAAAGTTTTTAAAAATTCATTCGCGGGATGTGGGCATCGCTGGCAAGGCCGGCATTTATTGCCCATCCGTAACTGCCCTTGAGCTGCCTTCTTGAACCGCTGCAGTCCGTGTGGTGAAGGTACTCCCATCATCATCATCTTAGGCAGTCCGTCGGAATCGAGGAAGACTTGTTTCCATTCTAAAAGTGAGTTCTCAGGCGGGAATTACAGTCTCTCACAGGTGGGACAGACAGTGGTTGAAGGAAAGGGTGGGTGGGGAGTCTGGTTTGCCGCACGCTCCTTCCGCTGCCTGCGCTTGGTTTCTGCATGCTCTCGGCGACGAGACTCGAGGTGCTCAGCGCCCTCCCGGATGCTCTTAGGGCCGGCCGTCTTTGGCCAGGGACTCCCAGGTATTGGTGGGGATGTTGCACTTTATCAAGAAAGCTTTGAGGGTGTCCCACAGTGCTGATAAGGGAAGGAGTTCCTTGATTTTTGACCCAGCGCCGATGAAGGAATGGACGATATATTTCCGAGTCAGGATGGTGCGTGAATTGGAGGGGAATTTGGAGGTGGAGGTGTTCCCATGCGCCTGCTGCCCTTGTCCTTCGTAGCACAGACTGGAGGGTCACATCCGGACCCGTCCCAATCTCCAAGTGAAAGTTTAGATGATAAGTATTTTTGATTACCCCACCCTTTCTAGTAAGCAGGACATAAAACTTTCAATGAGTCTGTGTCAAACTGATGGACAAAACCCAGCGAAAAAGCTACACAGGTTACCAAGCTACCAATTCAAACAGGCTACCTTTCCTGTTGATTCAGCTCCATCTAGTGCATGAACAGTGGCACTGCAGAAAGCTTTACCAGCATTGTTCTTTCCTCATTCACCCCAAGCCTTCGGTTTTTGAGATTGTCGAATAATGCATGACGTTATTCACAGCTGCAAAGGGGCTGGCCTCACACTGCCACAATGTTCAGAGGATGCAGACACTTAACTTTCCCTGTCACTGTCCAGTGAAATATATTTTAGAGTCACCAATACAACCATTACCTTGGAGCATTGCGTAGTCGAACGCTGTGTTGATAAATGGGATGACTGGACACGGAGTCTGGTCCGTGCAGCAGAGCTGGTCTCCAGTCATCCTGGTTAACCCTTGCCACTGGAACCAAGACCTAGCTCTGTCAAGCCCGTGTGGTGGCTGGTGTGTAATGGCCACCCCACGTTAAAAAAATCCACCCACAGGCATCTTCAACCCTTCAGGATGTAGTTCAGGACCTGGAATATTAGGTCCTTCATTGAAACACCTGTGAACACATCCTTTTTTGGTGTGGAAGCAAGTCATCCTCACTTCGAGGGACCACCTAAGAAGTTATAAATGGGATAAAAAGTTAATCACTAACTACCATAATTCTTATGCTTATCTATGTTAAATTATTAAATTGCAGCCCTGCCTATGCAGGCCATAATAACTGCATGCAAACATAATATTACCACAATAACTTGCATTTATATAGCGGCCTTAACATAATAAAATCTAAGAACATAAGAAATAGGAGTAGGCCATTCGGCCCCTCGAGTCTGCTCCGCCATTCAATAAGATCACGGCTGATCTCCAACCTCAACTCCACTTTCCCGCCCAATCCCCATACCCCTTGTTTCCCTTGGAGCCCAAAATCTATCGATCTCAGCCTGGAATCTACTCAACAACTGAGCCTCCACGGCCCTCTGGGGCAGAGAATTCCAAAGATTCACCACCCTCTGAGTGAAGAAGTTTCTCCTCGTCGCTTGATTCCTTTTCTAGCTTGGTATTCCAACTTCCCCTCCCCATTCTTACTCCAACCTGCTCATATTTGGCCTCCTGCACTGTTTGCACCACATGCAGTGTAAAGTCTAGGAACAGTATCTGGCCTGGTCTCCGTATTATAGAAAGGATATACAAGGCACTGGAGAAGGTGCAAAAAAAAATTCACACGTGTAATGTATGCACCCGTGAGCATGCTCACAGGTTGGTCGAGCTGTTGCATTGTGAGTGGCTTAGCCAGTCACGTGATGTTCACAAGACTCAATAAAACCCCAGCCAGTTGGGTCTAGGTCATCCACGATGAGGTGTGCAGTTGTGAGCCGAGTGAATGGACTGTAATGTGTAGTGTGATTGTTAGACCTTTGTTAATAAGCCAACTCGTTCTTAAAGTAATGTGTTGCTATAAATTCTTAAGCAAAGAACCCATGAAGCAAATACATTACAACAAGGATGATGCCAGAGCTGGCATAGGCACGATGGGCCAAATGGCCCACTATATCACTCTACTATTCTAACTGAGAAGTTATACCGATCAGGAAAAGATGAACAGGCTGGGCCTCTTTTCTTTAGAAGAGAAAAGGCTGAGAGGGTGACCTAATATTGTTCTTTAAGATTATGGGCGAGACTTTCGGCTTCATGGTTAGCGTGTTTCTCGGCGGAACGGCTGGTTTTCCGCCCGGCGAGAGTTTCCACCTAAGTTTTTGCCTTGGTATTGCCCACATCTGAAATTGCCCGCCGGTTCCAAACTGCCCACGTGCAACGCCGAGAGCAATGAGAACAATCGCCAGGGCGTAAGTTTGGCCTCAACCGCCGACGTCCAGATCGCTGAGAGACCCGCCCTGTAAAAGCTGCTTAAACAGGGCGGTAAGGGGGGCCCCTGCAAAGAAAGGTCAGTCAAAGGTTCTTTATTTATTTATTTTTAATTTTAAAATGGCGATTAGGTTTTCAAACTGCCTTGGGAATGATTTGTACGGTTTTATTATTTTTTTTTGATGAAAATTTTTTCTTTAATGTTTACCCCGCTCCCTAGGCCCAACCGCAGCCTCGGACTAAATTTTACTACTTACCGCCCATTCCGGTAACGACCGCCCATGTGGCTAACTTTCCACTTACCCACCGAGTAAACCGCCGACAATGAGTGCGCAAGGCCCATTTTCTCACCGGGCGATTTGTTTTAATTACTTCAAACATTAAAATGGAAATTCTCGCCAGCTTTTCTCACCAAACGTTAGTGGTGCTTCTCAGCGGGCAGTCGGGCGTTGAGGGCCTTTAGGGAAAGTCTGGTCCTATGTAATGGTTTGACCTACATTGGCTCCCGGTTAAGCAACACCTCGATTTCAAAATTCTCATCCTTATTTTCAAATCCCTCCGCGGCCCTCGCCCCTCACTATCTCTGTAATCTCCTCCAGCCCCACAACCCCCCCAAGATGTCTGCGCTCCTCTAATTCTGCCCCCTTGAACATCCCTGATTATAATCGCTCAACCATCGGTGGCCATGCCTTCTGCTGCCTGGGCCCCAAGCTCTGGAACTCCCTGCCTAAACCTCTCCGCCTCTCTCCCTCTCTTTCCTTCTTCAAGACGCTCCTTAAAACCTACCTCTTTGACCAAGCTTTTGGTCACCTGCGCTAATTTCCACTTATGCGGCTGGGTGTCAAATTTTTATCTCATAATACTCTTGTGAAGTGCCTCGGGACGTTTCACTACGTTAAAGGCGCTATATAAATACAAGTTGCTGTTGTTGATAGGATAGATGTAAAGAAAATGTTTCCACTCGTGAGGGAGTCAAAATATAAGATACTCATTGATAAATCCAATGGGGAATTCAGGGGAAACTTCTTTAGCCGAGAGAGTGGTGAGAATGTGGAACTCACTACCCCAAGGAATAATTGAGGCGAATAGCAGAGATATATTTAAGGGAAAGCTTGATAAACACATGAGGGAGAACGGAATAGAAGGATATGCTGATAGGGTGAGGTGATGTAGGGGGGAGGAGTATAATGTCACCATAGACCAATAGGCTGAGATTCTGTGGTGTAGACTCTGTGGGATTCTATGTAATATTTCATATTCCTCCTTGGTCTTCTCACCACAACATTAACTTTAGGGTGTTTGGCCCTTGAGTGTCTGTTTTTCAGAGTTTTCTGTTCTCAGTATGCTGTATTCTCTGTCGCTATTGAGCAGTTTTGCTCACCTCATGTCTCTGTGTTACATTTTGTCGCCGAGAGCATGCAGAAATCAAGCACAGGCAGCGGAAAGAGCGTGCGGCAAACCAGTCCCACCCACCCTTTCCCTCAACGACTATCTGTCCCACCTGTGACAGAGTCTGTGGTTCTCATATTGGACTGTTCAGCCACCTAAGGACTCATGTTAAGAGTGGAAGCAAGTCTTCCTCGCTTTCGAGGGACCACCTATGATGATTGTTGTGGAGATTTAAAAATATAACACTCGACACAAGATCCGCATATAGAGAAAAGCGTTGTTTATTGAAACCTGATCGATCAAGGGAGATCCGGTTGCATCAGTACCGACACTGGATGCTATCCTCACCGGTCTCGTGGAACAGCCTGGGCTGTTACATTTTATACATTCAAAATACAGTCAAAATTGTGAAACAATGCGGGGAAGTGTTCCATTGGTTATTTTTCACCAGTCCCCGCCCACCTACTACTAATACATTGGTTAATACAGTTACAGTAATTTCATTGGTACGTTCAATCTCTAATGATTTCATTGGTACTTTCAGTTAGGGCCACTGTGCCTGCGTGGCCCCCTATGGGTTATGTGTTACATTTCTGTGAACTTCGTTCCCAGGCTTTACCTCTTAGACTGGTGACCTTGACAAGTATATCTGGCTATTCTCATTTCAAAGAGGCTTTGTTTTCTGCTATCTCGTGTGACTCGAAAATGGCTGCCTCAGCTTATTATTTCTGTGAGCTGTCTACATTTGTCTTGTATGTGCTGTCAGGAGTGTTATCTCCTCAGAGAATTCTGTGACCTTAGTCCTAGCCCCTTGTGAGATCCGTTGTTCTTTGTTTCAGCCTAATTGCTGGAATGTGGGACTCAGCTATTCCTCCATGAACACATTAAGCCTTTTTCTCAGTCTTTCGTGCTTAAGTTTTTAACTTTACTTAATTACTTTTCCCCTGATTAATTCTTTTTGTTACTATAATGATGATGATTACATTTACAGATCCTGACTGAAATGATATGGGAAAGCCATCATCTTCTCAGCTTTCTTTAAAAACATCCCATCCACCACCTTCAACATTCACTCCCTCCACCACCGGCGCACCGTGGCTGCAGTGTGCACCATCTACAAGATGCACTGCAGCAACTCGCCAAGGCTTCTTCCACAGCACCTCCCAAACCCGCGACCTCCGCCGCCTAGAAGGACAAGGGCAGCAGGCACATGGGAACACCACCACCTCCACGTTCCCCTCCAAGTCACACACCATCCTGACTTGGAAATATATCGGCCGTTCCTCCATCGTCGTTGGGTCAAAATCCTGGAACTCCCTCCCTAACAGCACTGTGGGAGCACCTTCACCACACGGACTGCAGCGGTTCAAGAAGGCGGCTCGCCACCACCTTCTCAAGGGCAATTAGGGATGTGAAATAAATGCTGGCCTTGTCAGCGATGCCCACATCCCATAAACAAATAAAAAGAACATTGACAGCCTGTTCAATTTTGCAACATTTGGACCCCTTTCTATCGTGTCAAATCAGAATGTCAGATGTTCATTGGAGATTTGGACTGAGGCCTAGGTTTGACACTGCAGCCAAGAACATTAACTGCACATTTCAATCTAATTATGCAAATCTCTAAATTTATCATATTTTTTTCTGAAAATTAATCACGATGTCCTGATTGCACTCTGTCCCTAAAATGTAAAAAAAAATCTTTGCTCTTTCAGTTAGTATGTGGGATTAATTCGATTGCAAACTCATTATCCATTTAATGTTGTGAGGAGGATTATTCAGATTAGCAGCTGCAGCTCATTCTATCTGATTGGTGGATATCCACATTAGACAAGTTAGGGAAAGAACAATTTGAACAAGGGCATGGAATGGAACACTGCAAAGTGTGTTTGAGGCCAGGGCAGAGGGCAGAGGGCAGAGGGCTCATTCATGAAGCAGTTAGATATTGGAAGAGAACAGTATTGCACTGTTGGCTTTGCAGTCTTTCGGGTGAACCATGAAACCGAGGTCCCGTAAAAAATCCCAGGGCACTTTTTCGAAGAGGAACAGGTGAGTTCTTCCCCAATATCCCTCAATCAATATCATTGAGAAATGATCATCATCACATTGCGGGATGTGGGAGCTTGCTGTGCGCAAATTGGCTGCTGCATTTCCTACATTACAACAGTGACTACACTCCAAAAAAACGTCATTGCCTGTAAAATGCTTTGAGATATCTGGTGGTCGTGAAAGGTACTGTATAAATCCAAGTCTTTCTTTCTTTCTTTCTTTCTTTCTTTCTCTCTCTCTCTTTCTTTCTTTCTTTCTTTCTTTCTTTCTTTCTTTCTCTCTCTCTCTTTCTTTCTTTCTTTCTTTCTCTCTTTCTTTCTCTCTTTCTTTCTTTCTTTCTCTCTTTCTTTCTTTCTTTCTTTCTTTCTCTCTCTTTCTCTCTCTTTCCCGCAGCTATGAGTGCTTGGCTTGTAGAAGATGTATGAGACGCATTAAGTTGGCTTTAGAATGACTATAACACACCCCAATTTCTCAGTTTTGAAATTGCTTTAAGACTTGCCACAGGTGCGGAGCGCCGGGCAGATTTGGGGTATGTATTGAGGTGCTGTGCTGTGTGTTGTTATTCCCACTGGACACGATCAAATCATTGAGACCTCACCCATTGCTGATCCCATGCCCAGATTCAGTGTAGAATTTTGTTTATTTAAATTGTACCATGGAAGTAAGTTGATGCCATTACTTACCTCTAAGTGTTAGCCTAAATGCACTCTATGGATTTTCAATTTAAGCTGAATTGGACGCAGATTGAAACATAATTAGATTTTAGTTGCCTTTACTGTCTGTTTTTATCCAGCATCTTGTTCAGAATGTGCAGTTCATTTTCAATGTACTCCCACTGGGATACTGGTTGAAGTCAGCTTCACTGCTGCATAAATATATCTATACCCGATCACAAAGCTAATCTCATTTATTCAACAATGCGCCTTGGAGGCTGGATTTTTGGCTTTGATGTTTTTGGGGCGATAATGGCGGCGGGGCAGGAAAGTTAGCGGCCGGGAACGGGAACAGTTTGCGCCTCAGTTGGTAAGTTTGGGCGGCTGGGCCCTGAGTGGAGGGGCGGGGGGGTCGCAGTGCTAAGGGAGGCGTTGTACACCTCTCTGGGGCGCAAGTATGGGAAACTCTCGAGCTAAAGAGCCGGACCGGGAGTGCTCCGAGAGACGCCGGTGGTGGTGGGAAAACTAACAAAAACCCATAAAAACATTCGCAAAACATTGCCCACGCCACCACAACACAAATCGCACAAAACATTAAAACAACAAACTCTCACACTTACTTATGGAGTCCATTACCTCCCTCCGTGCCGCCGGGATTGTGAGACCGCGCTGGTTTCCCCGACGGTCATCGCCGGGCGCACTTCCGGGCGGACGGGTCGGGCAAGACTCAAAACTCGCGCCGGTGTCACAACCAGGGGGTGTCGCACGCCCGGCGCAGCTCTTCCCGGCAGGCGGTGCTGCTCCGCATCGCCACAAAACCCGACCCGGGGATCGCGGTGAGGCGCTGGAGATCTCACCGCCGCCTTTCCCACCGCGCCGGGGCGTAACCCCCGAGCACAAAGGACCGGAAAACCCAGCCCTTACTTTTTGAAATATGAAACCCAACCTTTAATAAGTTTTAGTAGAATGAGAGGTGACCTCACTGACACATATAAAAAATCCTTAAGGGGCTTGATCAGATCATGAGTCCATGATCAGATCAGCCATGATCTTATTAAAAGGTGGAGCGGGCTCGAGGGGCCAACTGGCGACTCCTGCTCCTATTTCCTATTTTCTGATGTTGGTAAGCTAGATAAAAACCGAAGATGCTGGAAATACTCAGCAGGTCGGGCAGCATCTGTGGAGAGAGAAACAGAGTTAACGTTAACGTTTCCACCACAGACCCAATCCACGTCCGGACTGGGGTCAAGCAAGGCTGTGTCATCGTGCCAACGGTCTTCTCAACCTTCCCCGCTGCAATGCTCCATCTCCCTCTCACCAAACTCCCTGCTGGAGTAGAACTAAACTATAGAACCAATGGGAACCTGTACAACCTCCGTTGCCTCCAGGGTAGATTTAAGGTCGTCCTATCCTCTGCCATCGAACTACAGTACGCGGATGACACTTGCATTTGCGCACGTTCAGAGGCCGAACTCCAAACCTTCATCAACATCTTCACCGAGGCATACGAAAGCATGGGCCTTACACTAAATATCCGTAAGACAAAGGTCCTCCACCAACCTGACCCCGCCACACAGAACTGCCCTCCTTGGTCATCAAAGTCCACGGCGCGGCTTTGGACAACGTGGACCATTTCCCATAACTCTGGAGCCTACTATCAGCCTACTATCATTGATGACGAGGTTCAACACCACCTCCAGTGTGACAGTGCAGCCTTCAGTCGCCTGAGGAAGAGAGTGTTTGAAGACCAGGACCTCAAATCTGGCACCAAGCTTATGGTCTGCAGGGCAGCAGTGATACCCGCTCTCCTAGATGGCTCAGAGACATGGATCATATACAGTAGACACCGCAAAGCGCTGGAGAAATACCACCAGCGCTGCCTCCGTAAGATCCTGCAAATCCACTGGGAGGATAGATGCACCAACGTCAATGTTCTCGCCCAGGCCAACATTCCCAGCATCGAAGCACTGACCACACTCAACCAGCTCCATTGGGCAGGCCACATCGTTTGCATGCCTGACACAAGACTCCCAAAGCAAGCACTTTACTTGGAACTCCTACACGGCAAGCGGGCCCCAGGTGGGCAGAGGAAATGTTTCAAGGATACCTTCAAAGCCTCCTTGATAAAGTGCAACATCCCCACCGGCAGCTGGGAATCCCTGGCCAAAGACCACCCTAAATGGAGGAAGAGCATCCGTGAGGCCGCTGAGCACCTCGAGTCTCGTCGCTGAGAGCATGCAGAAAACAAGCGCAGGCAACGGAAGGAGCGTGCGGCAAACCAGACTCCCCACCCACCCTTTCCTTCAACCACTGTCTGTCCCACCTGTGACAGGGACAGTAATTCCAAAATTGGACTGTTCAGTCACCTGAGAACTCACTTTTCGAGTGGAAGCAAGTCTTCCTCGATTTCGAGGGACTGCCTTTGATAATGTTACCTCTGCTTATCTCTCTACAGATTCTGCCTGACCTGCTGAGTATTTCCACAATTTCTGTTTTTATTTCAGATTTCCATCAACCGTAGTATTTTGCTTTCGACAGGGTAGATGCTGAGAGGTTGTTTCCCCTGGCTGGGGAGTCTAGAACCAGGAGTCACAGTTCCAGAATAAGGTGTTGGCTATTTAAGACTGAAATGAGGAGAAATTTCTTCACTCAGAGGGTGGTGTATCTTTGACATTCTCTATCCCAGAGGGCTGTGGAGGCTCAGTTGTTGAGTATATTCAAGACAGAGATCAATAGATTTAGGGAATCAAGGGATATGGGGATAGTGCAGGAAAGTGGAGTTGAGGTCGAAAATCAACCTCTGATTGAATGACGGAGCAGGCTCGAGGGGCCGAATGGCCTACTCCAGCTCCTAATTCTTATGTTCTTATGTAATCATTTTTGCATTTTTATACCACAACTGCAGAGAATCATATCTTGGTGCTTGAGATTGAGAACCAGCATTCCTGGAAATAAACTATTCGTTTTCAGAAAAAGTTAAGAACAAGCAAAAATCAAAATGGTCTGGTGTGAAAGGGCAGGATCTGACTTCCATGTTGATTAATCACATCTTTCACTTGGTATCTGTTGTTGCTTCCAAAGATACCATGGGACTATTTGATGGAGTGAGTGGGTTCTTCCAGAGTCCTGGCAAACATTCCTCACTCAACCAAAATCACCAACTGCTTATTTAAAACACAAAGTCATTCTTGAAATATTGGCGTAGCTGGCAAAGCCGGCATTTATTGCCCATCCCTAATTGGCCTTGAGAAGGTGGTGGTGAGCCGCCGCCTTGAACCGCTGCAGTCCGTGTGGTGAAGGTGCTCCCACAGTGCTGTTAGGGAGGGATTTTCAGCAACAATGAAGGAACGGCCGATATATTTCCAAGTCAGGATGGTGTATGACTTGGAGGGAAACTTGGAGGTGATGGTGTTCCCATGTGCCTGTTGCCCTTGTTTGGGTTTGGGAGGTGCTGTTGAAGAAGCCTTGGCGAGTTGCTGCAGTGCATCTTGTAAATGGTGCACACTGTAGCCACGGTGCGCTGGTGGTGGAGGGAGTGAATGTTGAAGATGGTGGATGGGGTGCCGATCAAGTGGGCTGCTTTGTCCTAGATGGTGTCAGGCTTCTTAAGTGTTGGAGCTGCATTCATCCAGGCAAGTGGAAATTATTCCTTCACCTTGTGCCTTGTAGATGGTGGAAAGGCTTTGGGGAGTCAGGAGGTGAGACACTCGCCACAGAATACCCAGCCTCTGATCTGCTCTTGTAGCCACAGTATTTATGTGGCTGATCCAGTTAAGTTTCTGGTCAATAGTGACCCCCAAGATGTTGATGGTGGTGGATTCAGTGATGGTAATCCCATTGAATGCCAAGAGGAGGTGGTTAGAATCTCCCTTGTTGGAGATAGTTATTGCCTGGCACTTGTGTGGCATGACTGTTACTTGCCACTTGTCAGCCCAAGCCTAAATGTTGTCCAGGTCTCGCTGCATGCGGGCACGGACTGGTCCATTATCTGAGGAGTTGCGAATGAAACTGAACACTGTGCAAATCTGACCTTTAAGTGTCAACTGTGGCTCAGTGGGCAGCACTGTCACCTCTGAGTCAGAAGTTTGTGGGTTCAAGTCCCACTCCAGGAACTTGAGCACATAAATCTAGGCTGACACTCCCAGTGCAGTGCTAAGGGAGTGCTGCACTGTCAGAGGTGCCAATCTTTGTAAGAGACATTAAACCGAGGCCCCGTCTGCTCTCTCAAGTGGACGTAAAAGATCCCACGGCACTATTTCGAAGAAGTGCAGGGGCGTTATCCCCAGTGTCCAGCCCAATATTTATCCCTCAAATAACATAACAAAAAAACCCAGATTATCTGGTCATTGTCACATTGCTGTTTGTGGGAGTTTGCTTGTGCACAGAATTCCTGCCGCGTTTCCCACATTACAACAGTGAAGACACTCCAACCAGTACTTCATTGGCTGTAAAGCGCTTTGAGACATCCGGTGGCCGTGAAAGGGGCTATATAAATACAAGTCTTTCTTTTTTGGATGTCTGGCGGTAACTCAGTTCTGTAGATGGTATAATGTTGTATAGAGACAGAGAGAGATATATAAGATAGAGCATTGTCCACTTGCTGGCAACACTTGACAACTGCTTCAGCCATCGTCCAGAATGTGTCTTTGGCCACCTCCTGTTCTCACCGTGGATAATGCGTGCCTCAGCGCTGAGCTTGCGGCCAGCATCTCGCCGTAGGCAACTAGGCTCATACAGCAGAGCCTGGTCTCCAGTTGTCTTGGACCCACTTGCCACTGGACCAAGACCTTGGTCAGCTAAGCCTGTGTGGTAGCCGGTGTGCAACGGCCACCCCATGTTAAAATAACTCACGCACAGGCATCTTCCACTCCGTTCCACCTAAGGACTCATTTCAATAGTGGAAGCAAGTCTTCCTCGATTCCGAGGGACTGCCTATGATGATGATGAGACTCCTTTCCCCTTGCTTTGCTTCTATTTACCTACACCCCTTTTCTCATGTCATCTTTCATTTCTTTTCTATATTCTTGTGTCATTTCGGGAATCTTCATCCCATTTATCCTAATTTTTGTGTGATTTATTTTTGCCTGCAGCGATTTTGTGGCTCTCACTTTTATCTTAAATCTCATCTTTCTAACACGAAGAGGCTCTTGACAGCCCAGGAGCAGAGCGTGTTTTTTTTTTGTGCATGGGAACAGCAGGAGGCCATTCAGCCCTCGAGCCTGTTCCAGCATTCACTGAGATCACAGCTGATCTGTATTCTGAACTCCATGCACCCGTCTTGGCTCGATATCTCTCAATACCCTT
This sequence comes from Pristiophorus japonicus, assembly GCF_044704955.1. Lineage (NCBI taxonomy): Eukaryota > Metazoa > Chordata > Chondrichthyes > Pristiophoridae > Pristiophorus > Pristiophorus japonicus. Next base: position 46,097,358 of record NC_091998.1, read on the forward strand.
GGCTCGCCAAAACCGATCGATCTCAGTTTGAAAATTATTCACTGAACTAGCATCTACTGCTTTTTTGTAGGAGAGAGTTGTGGAGGGATAGAGGTCTGGAGCGGGGAGGGTAGGCGGAGGTTGGGGGAGGCAAGGGGTTGGGGGGTGAATGCAGGGTCGCCAGAGGCCATGGAAAATGGGGAGACTAAAGAAACTGATGCACTGTAAGAATCAGTTTCACAACTACATGTGTGGGGGGGGGGGGGGCGCTGATGGAGAGGGGGTGGGGGCGGGGGAGGGGGAGGGGTGCGGCATGATGGGGGAGTATGGAGGGCATACACTATTGCTAGAGTGAGGAGTTTGGGGAGGAGATGGGGGTTTGTGTGGAAGGGATGGATTATTGCTCGGAGGAGGGGGATTGGGAGGAGATGGGGGAGGGGTTGTGGAGAGGTTGGACTATTGCTAGGGGGAAGGGAATTGGAGTGGAGAGGCGGGGGTTGTTGTAAGGGTCGAAAATCCAGTGCTACAAAAAAAAAGGCACCCGGTAACAAGGAAACAGAGCATGGGATCACCCCATACACCCTTTTAATCGAACTTTGGCCAAGGCGAGCCGTAGGAAGAAAGGCAGGCTGGGAAGGATATCTGTGGCCAGACACTATGTGAATTCGAGGGGCCACAGGCAGGCTGAGAAGCCAGCCAATCCCGGGAAAGTGCATCCTGGGCCGGCCAATCAGTGAATTGAGCCGGGCCAGAAGCAGGGAAATCCTCGACCAATAAGGATACCCGGCCCATTTTGTAAAGGACAGCTTACCTGGATCTAATCAAGGAGAAGGGCCCATCACCAGCCCATTACCCATGTACATAAAGACAATAGGAAAGGCCAACACCTCGGTGCATCCCGATCCTGACACAATAGCCAGCCAGACTATCAGGCACCGAGGTGCACAAGAAACGATGCTTTACCTTAACACCTTATCCCCACCTCGACTCAAACAATGAGACACTGATTCAGTTTGGGCGCGAAAAAGGCCGGAACCGAACCAGGTATAAAGGTGAGAGCTGGCAGCACTTGGAGAACACAGACAAGGGGACCTGACGACACCTCGAAGGAAGAGAGAGGGACTCAGCCTCTCGCAAAATAATGACCCAGGCTAAAGAACTTTGGAGCGACCAAAGACAACTGCCACCAGCGGACCTAGACTCCATCCGTGTGCTGAACCAGTGACCGAAAACCAAGGAAGAGAAAAAGGACCTTGCCCTAAGCAACCGAGCCGCACACCAGGACCGTGCTCCGAGGCCTACCGACTGGACAACCGACGACCGAGGTGACCGGGGGAGGCAATGTTCACCCCAGTCCACACCGACAACTCACCCGGCCGAAAAGAAACACAACTGCGAGCCCATACAACCTCCGAGGATAACTGGAGCAAATCCGATTTAAGGTGGGACCCACTATACACGTCAAAGAAAACTGTGAGTATCACCCTGGAGTCTTCTCCCAACTGTCAACTTAGGCTAGTTAGGTGTAAAGGAGGGGGTGGGTGATAGAGTGGGTATAAGGATTTTAAACTTGGGTCGAATTTCGTTGTGTCCGTTCCTCCCATAAACCTTTTTTTTCCCTTAGTTCAAAGTGGTTCAACAAGCCAGTGTGTCGACCTTGTATTTCACTTGGTCCACACTTTGGGGGCTCGCACCACTTTTATTATGTGTGTATTAGTTTTGTGTTGTCTTTAGCAACTTAACCTTGTTTAAATGCTCACCTGGGTTTTAATAAAGTAGGACTTACCTGACTTTTCCAGGAACATTTCTTGTCTTTTGTATCTCTGAGTGTTTTATTGTGGGAAGCTCATTATCCACCTAAATTCTGAGGTCAGAACCAGATAGGGGTGCAGGGTGCCTCAAAACATTAAAGCTGTAATTGGGTATAAGCAGCCTCAGCCCTATTGGTGGTATCAAATATATCACTAAGCTGTAATTGGGTATAAGCAGCCTCAGACCTATTGGTGGTATCAAATATATCACTAAGCTGCAACTTGAGCCGCCTCGGGGAAATCCCCTCCGTGCCTTTCAGTTCCGCGCGGAGGGGTTTCCTGTACGGGCTGCTCCTGCACACTCTCAACTTTGCCATCCTCGCCGGCCGTCCAGACACGCCGTGGCGTACCATCTTGCCGTCCGGAGGAGGCGGGGGTCCCCGATGGAGGGCACTCTACGCAGGGGTCCTCCCACTATTCATCGGGGACTTGGCCTGGAGGGTGGTGCACGGAGCAGTGCCGTGCAACAAATTTTTAAGCCGGTTCACGGACTCCCAGGCCGCCTGCAATTTCTGCGGTCTGGAAGAGTCCGTGTTCCATGTTTTTATGGAATGCACAAGGTTGCAGCCCCTGTTTTATTATTTGAAGGGGCTGCTCCTGAAATTCTGGCTGCACTTCAGTCCCACTCTCCTGATCTTTGGGCACCCTGTGCGGAGGGGAGCGGGTAGGTCCGAAGGCCTCCTCGTAGGACTGTTCCTGGGCCTGGCCAAGGAGGCCATCAGCCGGTCCAGGCAGCGGGCGGTCGAGGGGGTCGTTCAACCTGACTGCCTGCCTCTCTTCCGCTCTTACATCCGGTCCAGGGTGTCCTTGGAGATGGAGCACGCGGTGTCCACCGGTACGCTCGCGGCCTTCCGCGAGAGGTGGGCACCGGAGGGACTGGAGTGCATCATCACGCCCGGCAACCAAATTTTAATTTGATTTTACGTTTTAAAGTTTCATTTGTTTTAATTGCCGGTGCTTTTAGTGTCCCCTTCCCTTTTATAGGGGGCACTGGGGAAAAATTGTGATTTTAGTGCCCAAAAAAAAAACAAAAAAAAAGAAAAACACAAAAAAAAAACCAAAAAAAGGAAAAAAAGGGCCTTGTAAATGTCTGATGTGTCACCCAGGTCGGGTGGCACGGTTTAATGTTTATGTTTTGCAGGTAGACTCTAAAAGAGTTATCACTAAGCTGTAATTGGGTATAAGCAGCCTCAGCCCTATTGGTGGTATCAAATATATCACTAAGCTGTAATTGGGTATAAGCAGCCTCAGACCTATTGGTGGTATCAAATATATCACTAATCTGTAGTTGGGTATAAGCAGCCTCAGATATATTGGTGGTATCAAACAGATCACTAAGCTGTAATTGGGTATAAGCAGCCTCAGACATATTGGTGGTATCAAATATATCATTAAGCTGTAATTGGGTATAAGCAGAAAAGGGGTCCACTGGTGATAGCAACTCAACTCACCATAGTCTGAAGGTTGCGTCCGGTCACAAGCAACAGTAGAAGGAAAAACCCCTACATTGTGGAGGGGTTGTGGAGAGGTTGGACTATTGCTAGGGGGAGGGGAATTGGAGTGGAGAGGCGGGGGTTGTGGAGGGGTTGGGGAGAGGTTGGACTATTGCTAGGGGGAAGGGTAAGTGAGGAGATGGGGGAATGTGGAGGGGTTGGAGGTGGGCAGGGGATGTGGTAAGGAGATGAGAGGGAGCAAGGTCAGAGTAGGAGGACAGGTGCAGAGAGGTCAGGGAGTGGGTGAAGAGGACAACAACCACAACTTGTATTTATATAGTGCCTTTAATGTAGCTAAACGTTCCAAGGTGCTGCATAGGAGCGTTATGAGAAAAAAAAATTGACACTGAGCTGCATAAGGAGAAATTAGCGCTAGTGACCAAACGTTTAGTCAAAAAGGTAGGTTTTAAGGAGCGTCTTGAAGGAGGAAAGAGAGGTAGCGAGACGGAAAGATTTAGGCAGGGAGTTCCAGAGCCTGGGGCCCAGACAGCAAAAGGCACGGCCACCAATGGTTGAACGATTATAATCAGGGATGCTCAGGAAGACAGAATTAGAGGAGCACAGACATCTTGGGGGGTGGTGGGGGGGGGGGGGATTGTGGGATTGTGGGGCTGGAGCAGATTACAGAGATAGGGAGGGGCGAGGCCATGGAGGGATGTGAAAATTTTGAAATCGAGGCGTTGCTTAACCAGAAGCCAATGTAGGTCAGCGAGCACGGGGGGTGATGGTGAGCGGGATTTGGTGCAAGTTAGGACACGGGGCAGTGAGCACAGGGGGTGATGGGTGTGCAGGACTCGGTGCGAGTTCGGACACGGGGCAGTGAGCACAGGGGGTGATGGGTGAGCGGGACTTGGTGCGAGTTAGGACACGGGGCAGTGAGCACAGGGGGTGATGGTGAGCGGGATTTGGTGCGAGTTAGGACACGGGCAGCCGAGTTTTGGATCACCTCAAGTTTATGTCGGGTAGAATGTGGGAGGCCAGCCACAAGATGGTGAGCGAGGCAAGAGGATGGGTTAGTTGAAAATAAAAATGGGACTGAATGAAGGAATTAAATGATGATGTGTGATCGATGAGCGTTAAGCAGCCATGCACAGATTTTAGGAAAACAGCATAAAATAAATAAACTTATCAGCGGTAGGGTTAATTAAAATGAATCAATTGGAGAGATAGTTGACAAAATTAACTAAATGTGGGGTTAATAAATTGCAAAGGTTCTCACATGTCAACATCAGTTAGAAAAAGATCGTGAAAAATCAGCCAAGAAAATTAATTAAAGGTCGGGGCTTCAAGCGTTAACACTAATTAATTATAAATCAGGGCTTTGCTGGGGAAATTTAATTAAGTACAAGGCTGTCAAGGGGTTAATTGGCAGGGGCGAGAGAAGCAACACTAAGAGCTAGCTTTACCTTCGGGTTATCAGTGAGCGAGCAGCGTCAGTACGGGGGGACCCTGCGAGATGGGTAGGCGACAACCATCTAAACCAATGCTGGGGGAAAGAGAGGGACAGGAAGCAATGGCAATAATGCCTTTAGATAGAAGGAGGTTGGCAAGTGGAGCAGGCCTTGGGAGTCAAACTGACTGTACCTGACAAAAACAGGAGCTGATACTGGGGCGGGGTGGCTAGAGAGTTATGAAAAGAAAAAATTCTGTGGACCCCTTTCTTTACCTTAGTTAGGTGCCTGCTGTTCTCTGGGAAATGTATATTATGGCACTGTCCTCGAACCAATGTTCGAGTCAACAGCAAGGGCTGGAGTTCAGTTGATGGACGGTCACGTAACGTTAAGTGTCATACCATTAGGTGACACAACGTTAGGTGGCATAACTTCAGGTGCCACAACATCAGGTGATGTAATGTTAGGTGACATAACGTTATGCCTAAAAGTGCCAACTACAGGGGCAATACCATTAGAATGTTGAGAACTCGCACCGTTTGTAATACATAAAAGATTTCGGAAGTGCCGAGCTCCATTCTTCAGGTCTTCCCAAGAATTATCCTTGTTTATTGCATGATCAGCTGTGCAGAAGAGGCGGGACATAGCTTTTTTTGGAACTGCATGCTATACCTGCCCTGGGAGTGTTTGATGGGACAGTACAGAGGGAGCTTTACTCTGTATCTAACCCCGTGCAGTACCTGCCCCGTGAGTGTTTGATGGAACAGTGCAGAGAGAGCATTTCTCTGTATCTAACCCGTTCTGTACCTGCCCTGGGAGTGTTTGATGGGACAGTGTAGAGGGAGGTTTACTCTGTATCTAACCCCGTGCTGTACCTGCCCTGGGAGTGTTTGATGGTACAGTGTAGAGGGAGCTTTACTCTCTATCTAACGCCGTGCTGTACCTGCCCCGTGTGTGTTTGATGGAACAGTGTAGAGAGAGCTTTACTCTGTATCTAACCCGTTCTGTACCTGCCCTGGGAGTGTACGATGGGACAGAGGGCTATTTAACCTGTTGACCAGGGCACCAGGAGAGTACTGTGCAGTTATTCAGCCTGATGTGATAGGCTGGTCCTTACTTTGCCTAACCCAAAGATCAGCATCTCGAGTAGTGCCTTGACGTATCAGCGTCGGTAGCATGAGTGACACAAACTGAGCCAAGCTGACACACATTGCTCGATGGTCAGTGGGTCCGGGCATCCAGTCTTAGTTAAACCAGCTCTTTGTTGGTCCGGAAACCTTGAAAGAGGAAAATGGCCTTCGTAATGTTTCTGTGATTTCTGTCTTGAGGTTTAAGTACATTTGTTCGAGTAGAAACTCCAGTTAGCTGCTGGGGGAGAATCTTTTGAGAGTTGGACTTCCTGAATAGACGACGGACTGAGTCGCTGTGGAAGCTGATTTTAGGTGGTTCTGTCCCAGATTGTTTGCTGTAGCATCGATTTTATGGCCTGGAGTACCTCATTTGTATTGCCTCGAGTCTGTCCTGCTCTGCTACATATGGTGTTGGGTCAGGACCCAATCTAAAGAGTTATACTGTCAGCTGCAAATTGAAACCCTGTCCTGGCAAGCAGTGGTGGACTGGTATCCTAAAAGGCTGATGTTTGTGCAATGTGTAATAATGTGTTGGAAAAGCAAATCGTAATGAATGACCTGGAAAGCAGAACGTGGCTGTTACGGATCCAACTAAAACGGTTCACTATTGCCAACTGGCATCTGTCTGGGCTGCAGTTGTCTGTCAGATTGGCAGCTGTAGTGCTGACTCACGGCCGGCCGTTCTTTGTTTATTTTGTCTGGCGGCAAATCCAAGTGTTGCTGGCAGGGGAGAGCTTTGTGCAGCCGTGCTACATCCGCAGGGAGAGCCCCGATGCTGGTCGGTAAATCTTAAATCCGTTGGTACACTGGCCATGCCTTGTCCAGACAATAAACTTACTCTGCTGTTGATGGAAGATAGACTCCCTGAGCAAGGTTTGAAGTACGGCTGACGCCACACTGGAGTTGTATCCCATGTGACACTGAACCGACGCAGAGTGAGGTGGTTTCCCCTCCTCCAACAGTCTCCCACTGCTGCAGTCAGAGTTTAGACCGGACCGCTCCGGAGTTATGACATTCACATCCGTAGAGTCTCAGGTTTGAGTAACCTGCATTTGTTGGGTTAGGAAAGCAAATTCAGGAAGGCAAATGGAATGTTGGCCTTTATTGCAAAGGGGATAGAGTATAAAAGCAGAGAAGTCCTGCTACAACTGTTAAGGGTATTGCCATACCTAGAGTACTGCGTACAGTTTTGGTCTTCGTATTTAAGGAAGGATATACTTGCATTGGAGGCTGTTCAGAGAAGGTTCACTAGGGTGATTCCGGAGATGAGGGGGTTGACTTATGAGGATAGGTTGAGTAGATTGGGTCTATACACATTGGAGTTCAGAAGAATGAAAGATGATTTTATTGAAACTTATAAGACAATGAGGGGGCTCGACAAAGTGGATGCAGAGAGGATATTTCCACTCATAGGGGAAACTAAAACTAGGGGACATAGTCTCAGAATAAGGGGCCGCCCATTTAAAACTGAGATGGGAGAAATTTCTTCTCTCGGAGAGTTGTAAATCTGTGGAATTCTCTGCCCCAGAGAGCTGTGGAGGCTGGGTCATTGAATATATTTAAGGTGGAGATAGACAGATTTCTGAGCGATAAGGGAGTAAAGGGTTATGGGGAGCGGGCGGGGAAGTGGAGCTGAGTCCATGATCAGATCAGCTGTGAACTTATTGAATGGTGGAGCAGGCACGAGGGGCCGTATGGCCTACTCCTATTTTTTATATTCTTATATAAATCTCAATTGTATAGAATTACATGGAATGTACGGCACAGAAACAGGCCCTTTGGCCCAACTGCTCCGTGCCGGTGTTTATGCTCCACACGAGCCTCCTCCCATCTCACCCTATCAGCATATCCTTCTACTCCTTTCTCCCTCACGTACTTATCGAGCTCCCCCATAGGTGTATCTGTGCTATTCACCTCTACCACTCCATGTGGTGAAAAGTCCACATTCTCACCACTCTCTGGGTAAAGAAGTTTCTCCTGAATTCCCTATTGGATTGATTAGTGACTGTCTTAAACTTATGGCCCCTAGTTCTGGTCTCCCCCACAAGCGGAAACTTCTCTATGTCTACCCCATCAAACCCTCTTATAATCTGAAAGATCTCTATCAGTCATCCACAGCATTCTCTTTTCTAGCTGTCCAACGTTTACATCAGATATATGGCACAGAAACAGGTCATTCGGCCCAACCAGTCCATGCCGACGTTTATGCTCCACTCGAGCCTCCTCCCGTCTTTCCTCATCTAAATCTATCAGCATAACCCTCTATTCCCTTCTCCTCCATATGCTTGTCCAGCCTCCCCTTAAATGCATCGATACTATTCGCCTCAACCCCTCCCTGTGGCAGCAAGTTCTACATTCTCACCACTCTCTGGATAAAGAAGTTTCTTCTGAATTCCCCATTGGATTTCTTGGTGACTATCTTATATTGATGGCCTCTAGTTATGCTCCTTCCCCACAAGTGGAAACATTCTCTCTGTATCCAAAACCTTTCATCATTTCAAAGACCTCTATTTGGTCACCCCTCAGCCTTCTTTTTTCAGGGAGGGAATTCCAGAGCTTAGGAGCTCACTACAGGTATACATACAAAAAGAGAAATAAAGCAAGAGAAAGAAAGATCGGATTAAGGGAGAGAGAAAAAGAAGACAGAAAGGAAAAGTATAAAAAATAATTATAAAATTTAAAATTTGACATTATTAAAATCTCCAAGAAAAATTCAAAACCTGAGTGAATGAGACTCTGCACTTGCAAAAGTTTGTTTTCAGTGCTAGAGAGGTTGTTTAGCAGCAATTAACACATATCGCACCGATAAAAGGGCACCTACGCTTGTAATGACGAGCTTTAACTATCCCGCGGCGTGTTTAGTTCGTATCGACTGCGCAAACGCAGCAACTTCACGCCATTCAATGCATGTCAAAGGTCAGGCAGACGGTGAGGTTCCGGATGGCAGAGCGGCATGACTCGGACCCCAACTTTCCGTTATTGGAATTTAACCGCGCATCTGCTCCTTGCCTGGAGTTGCCGCACCATTTGCCGAGTAAATAATGGCGAGTGCCATTAGCATCATTGGGCCCACCGTTGTGAGTTGTTCTTCAATCCTCTGCATAGCACTATCGGTGCAAAAATACCCATAGCTTCGAACTTTCTCTTTTAACTCAGGGATGTAATTGTGGTCAGGGTCTGAAATCACTCTTGATACGATGGTAAGTACTGCAGGGAATCGAATATGGCCAGGGTGTTCTCCTGGACTCGTTTCAATCACCTGGATGGGTCAGAGAGGAATTTCCCCAGATTTTTTTTCCCCAATTGGTCTGGGTTTTTATCTGGTTTATGCCTCTTCCAGGAGGTCACATGGCTCCGGTTGAGGTGGAGTGTAGAATGTTTCGGTGCAAGGGGTGTCGCAGTTCTGTGAGGCAGACTGGCTGGTCCGGGTGCTCTTTGCCTTTCCGCCATTGTTCATTGTTCATAGGTTTATATGTAACCTTCATGGCTGCTGACCAAGGGCTGTGCGGCTCTTTGTCGGCCGGCGTGGACACAATGGGTCGAAATGGCCTCCTTCTGCGTTGTCCTGGTTAACTCTTGCCACTGGACCAAGACCTAGCTCTGTCAAGCCCGTGTGGTGGCTGGTGTGCAACGGCCACCCCACGTTAAAAAAATCCACGCACAGGCATCTTCCACCCTTCAACTTGTAGTTCGGGACCTGGAATATTACGTCCTTCATTGAAACACTTGTGAACTCATCCTTTTTTTGGCGTGGAAGCAAGTCATCCTCGTTTCGAGAGGCCGCCTATGATGATGATGAGATTTCTATGTTTCTATGTTTCTATGTTCAAAGTACTTCTGGTAAAAAACAAAGGAGTAATCTGGAGATTAGGTTTTGGAAATGTTCCACTAGATGGCATGAGAATGTTGTGGATGCTGAGTGCGGGCACACATTGCCTTACGGGCACACATTGCATGTTCTCAATCAGCCGCTTTAAGGTGCTGTTGGTAATCTCAGCCCCTCCGTCAGACTGAGAGTTCATTCATGTGGACTCCATCAAGTGACGAGAGTGGCCAAGTTGCACGAAGAGCCGAGGGGATGTCGCGGGGACAGTCGCCTGCTCCCCGTATACAGACCCCGTGAAACTGATACAGAGCCTCTCTCTTCTGCCTTAATAACAGCTGGAGTTGACATTCCACAGATTCAACCCTTAGCTGTTGTGGTTTGCCAAATAAATTTGCCTCCCAGTGTAGAACGACAGAACTCTCTGCTTTCCTTGCTATGCTTTTTCCGATATTCTTATATCTCTCGACAGATAAGCTATCTCTCCCTAATATCTACACCACAAATGAGTCCTCTGTCTGGTTGTTTGCTACGTTTGAGATAATCATTTTTATCTTTTATGACTTTGACAAAGACAAAGAGCAGTTTCAGGCACTGAAGAAAATGATTTCCTCTTGACAACTTTTCTACATGAATTCCCACATCATCATTCGAGTGCGGTAGTCTTCTTGCTCAGGCATTGCTTTTAATCTGCGTTTCAAAGCAGCAACCTATATTGCCACAGCATTCTGACTGTGAAGCTTGTCACCTCCGATTCTGGCACTGTCTGAGCTTTCCTTGTGCCAACTGTGCTCACGGCCTTGGGCGGAGGAGGGCATTACATTGCAATAACTATTGATTCTGGCACTACATGCATTGAGGATTCATGGAGATTTAGACACTGTTATAGAAATATAGAAATTTACAGCGCAGAAGGAGGCCATTTCGGCTCATCGTGTCTGTGCCGGCTGACAAAGAGCCACACGGCCCTTGGTCAGCAGCCCTAAAGGTTACATATAAACCTATGAACAATGACGGAAAGGCAAAGAGCACCCAGCCCAACCAGTCCGCCTCACCACAACTGCGACACCCCTTGCACCGAAACATTCTACACTCCATCCCAACAAGCCCATGTGATCTCCTGGGAGAGGCAAAAACCAGATAAAAACCCAGGCCAATTTAGGGAGAAAAAAAATCTGGGAAAATTACTTTCCAACCCATCCAGACGATCGAAACTAGTCCAGGAGATCACCCTGGCCGTATTCTATTCCCTGCAGTATTTATCATTATATCTGCCCCGTCCAACAAAAGGTCATCCAGTCTAATCCCAATTACCAGCTCTAGGTCTGTAACCCTGCAGGTTACTGCTGAGATTAATTTATCTCTCATCTTTTAAATAATCAGCATCAATATGCTGGGTATAATGGCCCAGAAATCCCAGCCTCCCCAGGTCCATACGGAATGTCTACGGACCCGGGAAGGCATAGGAAAAGCCGATTTTCAGCGCACAATGCACATGCGCTGAAAACCGGCTTTTCCGATCTGTCAAGTTTCTGGCTGGACAGATCTCGCGCATCTCGGGAGCGAGGACATTTGCACGGGCTAGATTGTGGGATTTAACCATACCATACCCGGCAAATGGCCGCAAAACTCTTACGCCTGATAAAAGCACACGCATAGCCTACTGTTACAGGCGTAAGTATTTAAAAACATACAAAAAAATTAAATAAAAGCAAATAAACACATTTTTTTAAAACCCTGCCCATTTTTTTTAACCATAATTAAAACTTTTTTTTAAAAATCGGCAAATTTTTTTTCTTTAAAAAACATTTCTAACAACTTTAATTTCTATTGGTGTATTTATGTGAGGTGTTTTTTTAAATGTTTTATGTAGTGTTTGTGTGTTTGGGAGTGTTTCTCATTCATAGTAATAGGAGTTTCATATTTATGAAATTCCTATTATTATGAATGAGAAAATACTTACCCATGATTGGGTGTCCAGGCCCATGTGACTCCTGCGGGGGCACTTGTATAATTTGTGTGTTGGTGCCCTCAAAGAAACAAAAAACAAGGGGCACTTGTTTGAAAGTTTCTGTTTTAGTGCCCCCCCCCCCTCCCTTTTAATCAGAGGTCATTTGAGTTAACGATTTATGATTTACAGATTGCAACAAAATAGTTGTAGAGCTGTTGAGGTTGGGAGTGGCTTAGCCAGTCACGTGATGTTCACACGACTCAATAAAACCCCAGCCAGTTGGGTTCGGGGGATCCACGATGGGGCAGGTGGTTGTGAGCCTGATGGATGAATTGGTAATGTGTAGTGTGATTGTTAAACCTTTGCAATGTGTTGCTATGAATTCTTAAGCAAAGAACTCATGAAACAAATACATTACAAAATGGCGAGCAGAAACATAATGGATAGGAGATTGCGAGCAATGAAGGCCCAAGTTTCTGATATGCCCTCTGGACAGGCAAAGCTTCCCACTGGGAGCTTAGTCACATAACATTACACCTTTGTCAGTGCGTGGAGTAGCGATCTGCCCTGGCCACCACTTCCCCGTTTCCCCCAATGCTGACACTCAGGGGATAGTTCTCTGACTTATCACTCTGGTTAGTGGAGTTGAGGTAGAAGATCAGCCACGATCATATTGAATGGCGGAGCAGGCTCGAGGGTCCGAATGGCCGACTCCTGCTCCAAGTTCTTATCTTCTTTTGCTGCTGGAAACACACATCAAACATTTGCCCATGTGCTGCGGGCACTTTTTGATCAAATTAAAATGTCCTGATTTTTATCAGTCGCAGCGAGGGAATTTGAAATTGGAAAGTTAACCCCTTGCTCCCTGCCATGTCAGCATCAGACGCTCACAGTCACGTTAAATGTGCGGCTCCTGACTCATACACTGGGAAAGAAGAAAGAAAGCCTTGCATTTATATAGCGCCTTTCACGACTACGGGACTGCTCAAAGCACTTTACAGCCAATGAAGTAATTTTGGAGTGTAGTCACTGTTGTGATGTAGGAAACACGGCAGCCAAATTGCACACAGCAAGCTCCCACAAACAGCAATGTGATAATGACCAGATTATTAGTTTTTAGTGATGTTGATTGAGGGATAAATATTGTCCAGGTCACTGGGGATAACTCCCCTGCTCTTCCTAGAAATAGTGCCATGGGATCTTTTACATCCACCTGATAGGGCAGTCAGGGCCTCGGTTTAACGTCTCAGTTGAAAGACAGCACTCCCTCAGCACTGCACTGGAATGTCAGCTTAGATTTTTGTGCTCAAAGTCCCTGTAGTGGGACTTGAACCCACAATCCTTCTGGCTCAGAGGCGAGGATGCTGCCCACTGAGCCACGGCTGACACTTTGGGATGTAACCAGTTTTCCAGCTTCATGAGAGGGAGGAAATAAATAACATAATGATGGCTATCTACTGAATCACAAGCAAAATCTGATCTTCTTAAGCTCCCTTAAGATATTTTTTTTAGAATTCACTGTTTGACCTAATTCATTCCTCCTCCTCCTCCTGGTCCTACAAGGAAAGTAAAAAAAAATGTAAGTAAAATTCATGATCCACATCCTCGCTGGGTTGGCCTGGCTGGAAATTCGCTGCCACTTTCCACCCAGGCAGTCTAGTGAAACCTGCAGCTGGGTCCCGATGATGATGCATGTGTTAAGAAGGACCCTGGCGGCTTTGGATGGCTGTCCTTGCCACTTGCTCAGGAGAGCAGGTGAAAACCGGACCCAGGTTGGCTCCCAGTGGCTCCAGGGCGAATAAATAACCCAGGCCCATTTTAACTGCCCACCCGCCTGTCTTACGCCAGGCAGATAAGTTAAAAATCGCCCCCTGTCTCATCATCCTTGCAACGTACGCACATGTGAAGATGCTCACAGGTTTGTCGAGCTGTTGAGTTGGGAGTGGCTCAGCCACTCACGTGATGTTCACAAGACTCAATGAAACCCCAGCCAGTTGGGTTTGGGGGATCCACGGTGAGCCAGGTGGTTCTGAACCTGGTGTATGAACTGGTAATGTGTCATGTGAATGTTAAACCTTTTGCTAATAAACCAACTAGTTCTTGATAGCAATGTGTTGCTACACATTCTTAAGCAAAGAACTCATGAAGCCAATCCATTATAATCATCATTTGAAGCAAATTGTGAGAGTGCAGAGGAGACTGGCCAAGGGCCTATGTAGGACAGAACCACATTGATTGGCGTCACTGGTTTCTGCTGTCAGATGTGCACCTCATGTCAGTGTAGGGTATATTTGGGCATTTGTCCTCTTTGGAAGATATATAATAACCTCTGGCTGCCCGAGTCCTAACTCGCTCCAAATCCCATTCACCCATCACCCCTGTGCTCGCTGACCTACTTTGGTCCCCAGTTCTGGTAACACCTCAATTTTAAAATTCTCATCCTTTTTTTCAGATCCCTCCATGGCCACACCCCTCCCTATCTCTGTAACCTCCTCCAGCCCTACAAATGTTGGAGTGCATTATTAAAGAAGCAGTAGCAGGATATTTGGAAAAGCATAATTCGGTCAGGCAGAGTCAGCATAGATTTATGAAGGGCAAGTCATGTTTGACAAATTTGCTGGAATTCTTTGAGGATGTAACGAACAGGGTGGATAAAGGGGAACCAGTGGATGTGGTGTATTTGGACTTCCAGAAGGCATTTGACAAGGTGCCACATAAAAGGTTACTGCACAAGATAAAAGTTCATGGGTGGGGGTAATATATTAGCATGGATAGAGGATTAGCTAACTAACAGAAAACAGAGAATCGGGATAAATGGTTCATTTTTTGGTTGGCAACCCTCTTAGAAGAAACTAGTGGGATGCCACAGGGATCAGTGCTAGGACCCCAACTATTTACAATCTATATTAACGACTTGGAAGAAGGGACCGAGTATAACGTAGCCAAGTTAGCTGATGATACAAAGATGGGAGGAAAAGCAGTGTGTGAGTAGGACACAAAAAAATCTGCAAAAGGACATAGACAGGCTAAGTGAGTTGGCAAAATGTTGGCTGATGGAGTATAATGTTGGAAAGTGTGAGGTCATGCACTTTGGCAGAAAAAATTATTATTTAAATGGAGAGAGATTGCAAAGTGCTGCAGTACAGCGGGACCTGGGGGTACATGAAACACAAAAGGATAGTTTGCAGGTACAGCAAGTGATCAGGAAGGCCAATGGAATCTTGGCCCTTATTGCAAAGGGGATGGAGTATAAAAGCAGGGAAGTCTTGCTACAGCTATACAGGATATTGGTGAGACCACACCTGGAATACTGCGTGCAGTTTTGGTTTCCATATTTACGAAAGGATATACTTGCTTTGGAGGCAGTTCAGAGAAGGTTCACAAGGTTGATTCCGGAGATGAGGAGGTTGATTTATGAGGAAAGGTTGAGTAGGTTGGGCCTCTACTCATTGGAATTCAGAAGAATGAGAGGTGATCTTATTGAACCGTATAAGATTATGAGGGTGCTTGACAAGGTGGATGCAGAGAGGATGTTTCTACTGATGGGGGAGACTAGAACTAGAGGGCATGATCTTAGAATAAGGGGCCGCCCATTTAAAACAGAAATGAGGAGAAATGTCTTCTCTCAGAGGGTTGTAAATCTGTGGAATTCACTGCCTCAGATAGCTGTGGAAGCTGGGACATTGAATAAATTTAAGACAGAAATAGACAGTTTCTTAACTGATAAGGGAATAAGGGGTTATGGGGAGTGGAGCTGGGTCCATGATCGGATCAGCCATGATCTTATTGAATGGTGGCAAAGGCTCGAGGGGCCGTATGGCCTACTCCTGCTCCTATTTCTTATGTTCTTATGTAAACCTTTGAGATCTCTGCGCTCCTCCATTCTGGTCTTTTGAACATCCTCAACTTTAATCACTCCACCATCGGTGGCCGTGCCTTCAGCTGACTAAGCCCTAAGCTCTGGAATTCCCTCCCTAAACCTCTCTGCCTCTCTTTCCTCCTTTAAAATGCTCTTTAAAACCTACCTGTTTGACCAAGCTTTTGGTCATATGTCCTAATATCTCCTTACGTGGCTCGGTGTCAAAACATTTTGTTTTATTGCTATCACTCTTGTTAAGTGCTTTGGGAGGTTTTGCTATGTTGAAGGCGCGATATAAATATAAGTTGTTTTTGTTGATTACAGATCCTGGATCATCCAATCGTACATATCTTGGCTCCTAAAAAGAAGGTCTGCCTGAAGACATTGGAAGATGTCTTCCAATTAGCAAATGATCACTTGATTGTGGCACATACTACTCAAAAGCAGCAGTACTGCAGTAAAAAACGATCCATTCGTTTTTACTTAGTGAAAGAAAGTAAGATTCTATCGTACATTGATGGGAGGCAAGGTACCATGGCTAAACCAGCCTTATTTATCAGGGTCCATTTAGGGTTCCTTGGAAATGATCAGATATGAATTATTAGCTTTTGAGATTACCAGAAGTCAGGTGTTTTCCATGTTTTTTTTATTGAGTCATAGGATGTGGGCATCGCTGGCAAGGCCGGCATTTATTGCCCATCCCTAATTGCCCTCATGAAGGTGGTGGTGAGCCGCCGCCTTAAAACAACGGAGTGGCTCGCTGGGCCATTTCAGAGGGCAGTTAAGAGTCAACCACATTGCTGTGGGTCTGGAGTCACATGTAGGCCAGACCGGGTAAGGGCGGCAGATTTCCTTCCCCAAAGGACATTAGTGACCCAGATGGTTTTTACGACAATCCGGAAGTTACATGGTCACCATTCGGATGCATTGGTGCCAGCAACCATGCAGAAAACAGATGTGCGTGACATGAGGAAATATTTCGCAGAGATCTAGGTAAAGTGAATCCTAGAATGTTTTCGAAATTATCTATACACTCTGGAGTTTAGAAGAATGCGAGGTGATCTCATTGAAGCATATAAGCTTCTGAGGGGGATTGTCAGGGTAGATGCTGAGAGTCTAGCTTCCCTCTAGCTTGAGAGTCTAGAACTAGAGGTTACAGCCTCAGGATAAGGAGTCGGCCATTTAGGACTGAGATGAAGAGGAATGTCTTCACTCAGAGGGTGGTGAATCTTTGGAATTCTCTACCCCAGAGGGATGTGGAGGCTCAGTTGTTGTGTATATTCAAGGCTGAGATTGCTAGATTTTTGGATATTAAGCAAATCAAGGGATATGAGGATCGGCCGGGAAAGTGGAGTTGAGGCAGAAGATCAGCCATGATCTTATTGAATGGTGGAATCGAGGGGCCAAATGGCCGACTCCTGCTCCTAATTCTTCTGTTCTTCTGTTGGCACGAATAGACAATAGTTCTCAGCTTGATCCTCATTGTCATTGTTATTGTTGTCTTCTGTCACTTTCAAATGCTTCAGGAATAGAGATACAGCCTATGGGTGGGGATGAGACAAATCCTTTGATAGGTTTGAACTGAAGAATGATAAAGGTAAAGACCTGTTTTTATGACTGAATTACATTGTTTAAGGAATCTGATGTTTGTATCGCCTGCTGTCATCAATCATTCATTATCAGTTTACCAATAACACGTACCAAGAGAATGACTGGGGATTTTGGCAGCCCTTACTTATTGTAACTGCAACCTTGTTTGCTCTGATGTGAGAACATAAGAACTTAAGAAATAGGAGCAAGAGAAGGCCATATGGCCCCTCGAGCCAGCTCCGCCATTCAGCAAGATCATGGCTGATCTTCAGCCTCAACTCCACTTTCCCACCTGTTCCCCAATAAGAACATGAGACAGAACGTGTGCCTCTCATTGTGAAAATTAGATAGTTGCAGGCCACAGAAGGAGAGGTGCCACTTTAAAAGGAGAGTCATTCCTTCATTGTGGTCACTAGTAGAGTTATTAGCATTGTGATTCTACAAACATGACACTAATTGAAGATGCCATAAAGGCAGCGGAGGTGTGGTGGCTGGGGAGCAGTGTGGAGGCCCCAACCTGCGTGAGAACACCAGCGGCAGGTCGGGGCCATAAAGGCAGCGGAGGTGTGGTGGCTGGGAGGCAGTGTGGAGGCCACTTCAGGGAGCAGTGCGAGCTGGTGCAGGAGGGCGACGGCAGCGAAGAGTGACGTCATCAAGGTCCAGCTCGGTGATTGGAGCGTGGGCAGGTACAGCAGGAGTGGCGAGAGACTGTGGAGTGATGTGATGGGGTCCAGGAGAGGCGTGAGTTCGGGGCCAGGGGCCCAGGGGCAGCACGGGCCAGCCCACACTGTGCGATATGTGCGCGCACTGGGTCCGTGCAGCAGAGCAGGTCTCCAGTCATCCTGGTTAATCCTTGCCACTGGACCAAGACCTAGCTGTGTGGTGGCTGGTGTGCAACGGTCACCCCACGTTAAAAAAATCCACGCACAGGCATCTTCCACCCTTCAAGCTGTAGTTCAGGACTTGGAATATTAGGTCCTTCATTGAAACATCTGTGAACTCATAAGAACATAAGAACATAAGAATTAGGAACAGGAGTAGGCCATCTAGCCCCTCGAGCCTGCTCCGCCATTCAACAAGATCATGGCTGATCTGGCCATGGACTCAGCTCCACTTACCCGCCCGCTCCCCATAACCCTTAATTCCCTTATTGGTTAAAAATCTATCTATCCTTATCCTTCCGAGGGACGCCGATGATGATTGGTGTAGTGGTGAAGAGCAGCAGCATAGTAGGGCGGCCCCGTTTGTCCACATGTCAGTCTCTACATCTTGATTGTGTGTGAAGTGCTTTGAGATACTTCAACGTGTTGAGGTGCTATGCAAATATAAGCTTTCTTCAATTATCCACAGCTCTCCTTTACTTTGTCAGGAGCTTCCTTTGAAGGACCAATTGTTGATTCAAGGCGGCAGCCTGAAATCCTTTCCTTGTGAAGTGGTGTGCTTCCTATCGAACTGGTGCCGCTGATTGCGAGGTTGATTGCTTATGAGAACAATTACATCTCACAGGTACAACAAAGAAAACAGAGATTGGTCCGGGATCACAGCAGTAATGAATTGGTATCAAACTCATTAGTGTTTCTGTAAAATTAATTTCACATCAAAATTTAGTTCTTCCATTTCTGATTCTCTTGATCTCATGTAAATCACACTGGAAAGGGGCGATGCTCAAAGTGATTGAAAGGAGAATACTTCAGAATGGAATGCGAAAGAAAGATAGAAGGACCTTAGGGCCTAAACGGCTGAAGGCACGTCTGCCAATGGTGAGACCAAGGAGGTGGTGGACGTACGAGGTTAAAGTTGGAGGAGCGCAGAGATCTCGAAGGCATGTGGGGCTTGAGGAGATTACAGAGATAGGGATGTCATGTATGTAACCTTCATGTAACTGTAACCTTCATGTAACAACACTGTACACTGTATACACCTGAGAAATGCACACCTTGACCACAGGGGCTGAACTTGTGGGAGACGCTCCTCGCCTGGTCGTCCAGGTATATAAAGGGAGGTCCCACGCAGGGTCCTGTGAATAAAGGTTCAGGTCACAGAGTGACCTTGTCTGCAGAATGTGCCTCATGTAAATTTATAGTAGTGTGTAAGGACACTACAAGGGAGGGGCGAGGACTATGGAGGGATTTGAAAACAAGGTTGAGAATTTTAAAACCGAGGCATTGCCGGAACGGGAGCCAATGTAGGTCAGCGAGCTCAGGGGGTGATGGGCAAGCGAGACTTGGTGGAAGTTTTAGGACACGGGCAGCCGAGCTTTGGATGAGCTGAAGTTTATGGAGGGTGGGAGATGGGAGGCCGGCCAGAGGAGAGTTGGAATAATTGAACCTCGAAGTAACAAAAGGATAGATGAAGGTTTGAGCAGCAGGTGGGCTGAGGTAAGGGTGGAGATGGCAATACTATGGAGCTGGAAGTAAGGGTCTTTTGATCGAAAAAAGAAAAGAAAGACTTGCATTTATATAGCGCCTTTCACGACCACAGGATATCTCAAAGCATTTTGCAGACAATGAAGTACTTTTGGAGTGTAGTCATGTTGTAATGTGGGAAACACAGCAGCCAATTTGCGCACAGCAAGCTCCCACAAACAGCATTGTGATAATGACCAGATAATCTGTTTTAGTGATGTTGGTTGAGGAATAAATATTGGCCCCAGGACACTGGGGATAACTCCCCTGCTCTTCTTCAAAATAGTGCCATGGGATCTTTTACGTCCATCTGAGAGAGCAGATGGAACATCCGCCCTCTAATCCCACTTCAAGCGATGACTGCACTTGGTCCTGACCCTCCCATTGCGCAACACCCTGGAAGATTAACCAGTATCTCGTCTTTTGGATGAGACGTTAAACCGAGGCCTCGTCTGCTCTCTCAGGTAGATGTAAAAGATCCCATGGCACTATTTCGAAGAAGAGCGGGGGAGCAGGTCAGTATTTATCCCTCAATCGACATCACTAAAAAAACAGATTATCTGGTCATTATCACATTGCTGTTTGTGGGAGCTTGCTGTGCGCAAATAGCTGCCGCGTTTCCCACAATGCAACCAGTGACTACATTTCAAAAAGTACTTCGTTGGCTGTAAAGCGCTTTGTGATATCCTGCGGTTGAGAAAGGCGTTATATAAATGCAAGTCTTTCTTTGCTATAAACTAACAGGCTTGCCAATTAAATAATTGCTTAAAAAAGTACTCCAAGCTAAGGCAGTTGATGCTGTATTGCGTAATGTATCTTAAAAATAATTTGGTGAAACATTTGGTCAGCAGCACAACTGAAGGTTGCATGGCAAAGTATCGGCAGAGATGATCAAATGTTTATGGAACATGATGGCCTCTGAGACACTGGAACATGGAGATATCATGAGAAAGGACACCCAATAATACTTTAGATTATTGCTTTGTCTTTTAATGAAAAAATAATGATTGAAGCTGTTTCTAATATAGCACACAGAGGAATGTTGTGGAACTATATTTGCCGTTCCTTCATTGTCGCCGGGTCACAATCCTGCAATTCCCTCCCTAACTGCACTTGGGGAGCACCTTCATCACACGGACTGCAGCGGTTCAAGAAGGCGGCTCACCACCACCTTCTCGAGGACAATTAGGGATGGGCAATAAATGCCGGCCTTGCCGGCGACACCCATATCCTGAGAATGAATAAATAAATAAGAAACACATTAAGCATTTGTGCGCCTAGCAACGCTAAGCCTATCTATTACCAAGAAACCTAAGTGAGAGGCTAGGGTTCACACTGCAGGGTACGATCAAGGTTGAAGATAGTAGGAGAGAAGAAGAGGTAAGTCTGGAAGTTGTGCCTGGGTGATGTCAGGCTTGGGTATCGAGATTGTAGGCGGTAAAAAACACTAAGGGAGATAAGAGGGGCCGTTGTTCTCAGCTCCTTGGGAAAAATGAGAGCAGGGTATGATAGCGCAGTGGTTATGTTACTGGGCCAGTAACCCAGAGGCCTGGATGAATGATCCGGCAACACAAGTTCGAATCCCACCAGGGCGGCTGGGGAATTTAAATTCAGTTAATTCAAGGGGTCAGGATACGGGGTAGGAAATTTAGTGACCGAGATGAGGAGAAATTTCTTCACTCAGAGGGTGGTGAACCTGTGGAATTCTCTACCACAGAAGGCTGTGGAGGCCAAGTCACTGAATATATTAAAGAAGGAGACAGATAGATTTCTGGACACAAAAGGGGTGTGGGTGAATAGAGGATCAGCCATGATCATATTGAATGGTGGTGCAGACTCGAAGGGCCGAATGTCCTACTACTGCTCCTGTTTTCTATGTTTCTCATTAAATAAATCTGGAAAATGAAAGCTAGTATCAGTAATGGTGACCATGAATTATTGTAACAACCCACCTGGTTCACTAATGTCCTTCAGGGAAGGAAATCTGCCGTCTTTACCCGGTCTGTCCGATATGTGACTCCAGACCCACAGAAATGTGGTTGACTCTTAACTGCCCCTCTGAAATAGCGGCTCACCACCACTTTCTCGACGGGCAATAAATGCCAGCCTTGCCAGTGACGCCCACATCCCATGAACGAATAAATAAGGTAAAGGAGACAGTGTAGCAGCTGTTGATTTTAATTGACGGGGCAATAAGCAAGTAAAAAGTGAGTCTTGGCAAACACCCAGTGTAACAAAGAAGGGGAAAGTATAACAATGATCGCAGGCAGAATGAAAGAGACAAATGGCAGTGTCTTGATTTGATTTGAATTGAATGAATCGTTCTGGAGTTCAGCTTCTGTTACAACAGATTAGCCAATTTGGCAGCTTTAGTGCTTTCCATATTGTGCCCAGCAAGCATCAGATTCCAGTGAATGTTTGGACGTCTAACCACTGCTGCTCCCGGTGAAATAAATCAAAGCAATGTCTCAGCTTCTCCACCGCACGCTATACAATGGCAGTGACTGTATCGCTTAACTACACGGAGGGCAGTCATCATCATCATAGGCAGACCCTTGAAATCGAGGAAGACTTGCTTCCACTCTAAAAGTGAGTTCTCAGGTGGCTGTACGGGCCAATACGGGAATTACAGTCTCTGTCGCCGGTGGAAACATAGAAACATAGAAACATAGAAAATAGGTGCAGGAGTAGCCCATTCGGCCCTTCGAGCCTGCACCGCCATTCAATGAGTTCATGGCTGAACATGTAACTTCAGTACCCCATTCCTGCTTTCTCGCCATACCCCTTGATCCCCCTAGTAGTAAGGACTACATCTAACTCCCTTTTGAATATACTTAGTGAATTGGCCTCAACAATTTCCTGTGGTAGAGAATTCCACAGGTTCACCACTTTCTGGGTGAAGAAGTTTCTCCTCATCTCGGTCCTAAATGGCTTACCCCTTATCCTTAGACTGTGACCCCTGGTTCTGGACTTCCCCAACATTGGGAACATTCTTTCTGCATCTAACCTGTCTAAATCTGTCAGAATTTTAAACGTTTCTATGAGATCCCCTCTCATTCTTCTGAACGCCAGTGAATTCCAGTGAATACAAGCCAGTGGTTGAAGGAAAGGGTGGGTGGGACAGGTTTGCCGCACGCTCCTTCCGCTGCCTGCGCTTGTTTTCTGCAAGCTCTTGGTGACGAGACTCGAGGTGCTCAGCGCCCTCCCGGATGCTCTTCCTCCACTTAGGGCGGTCTCTGGCCAGGGACTCCCAGGTGTCGGTGGGAATGTTGCACTTTATCAGGGAGGCTTTGCAGGTGTCCTTGAAACATTTCCTTTGCCCACCTGGGGCTCGCTTGCCCTGTAGGAGTTCCGAGTAGAGCGCTTGCTTTGGGAGTCTTGTGTCGGGCATGCGGATGATGTGGCCCGCCCAACGGAGCTGGTCGAGTGTGGTCAGTGCTTCGATGCTGGGGATGTTGACCTGATCGAGAACACTGACGTTGGTGCGTCTGTCCTCCCAGGGGATTTGCAGGATCTTGCGGCGACATCGTGTGGTGGTATTTCTCCAGCGACTTGAGGTGTCTACTGTACATGGTTCACGTCTCTGAGCCATACAGGAGGGCGGGTATCACTACAGCCCTGTAGACCTTGAGCTTGGTGCCAGATTTAAGGTCCTGGTCTTAGAACACTCTCTTCCTCAGGCGGCTGAAGGCTGCACTGGTGCACTGGAGGTGGTGTTGAACCTCGTCGTCGATGTCTGCCCTTGCTGATAGTAGGCTCCCGAGGTGTGGAAAGTGGTCCACGTTGTCCAAGGCCGCGCCGTGGATTTTGATGACTGGCAGTGCTCGATGGCAGGGTCAGGTTGGTGGAGGACCTTTGTCTTAGATGTTTAGTGTAAGGCCCATGCTTTCGTACGCCTCAGTGAAGATTAAGACGATGGCTTGGAGTTTGGCCTCTGAATGTGCGCAGACGAAAGCGTCATCTGCGTACTGTAGTTCGATGACAGAGAATGGGATGGCCTTGGATCTAGACTGGAGACGACGAATGTTGAACAGGTTCCCACCGAGGGCAGTATAACAACCTAAACAACAACAACAACTTGTATTTATAAAGCGCCTTTAACATAGAAACATAGAAATTTACAGCGCAGAAGGAGGCCATTTTGGCCCATCATATCTGCGCCAGCCGCCAAAGAGCCGCACGGCCCTTGGTCAGCAGCCCTGAAGGTTACATACAAACCCATGAACAATAATGATAAGGCAAAGAGCAATCAGCCCACCCAGTCCGCCCCACATCACTGCAACACCCCTAATACTAAAAACATTCTGCACTCCACCCCATCTCCTGGGAGAGGCAAAAAACAGATAAAAACCCAGGCCAATTTAGGGAGAAAAAAATCTGGGATAATTCCTCTCCGACCCATCCAGGCGATCGAAACTAGTTGCAAGGTCCTTCACATGAGTATTATAAGACAAAAGATTTGACAGCAAATTTTAGTGACCAAAAGCTTGGTCAAAGAGGTAGGTTTTAAGGAGGGTCTTAAAAGAGGCGGAGAGGTTTCTGGAGAGAGTTCCAGAGCTTGGGGCCCAGGCAACTGAAGGCACGGCCGCCAATGGTTGAGCGATTATAAACAGGGATGCTCAAGAGGGCAGAATTAGAGGAGAGCAGATATTTTGGGGGGATTGTGGGCCTGGAGGAGATTAAAGATAGGGAGGGGCGAGGGATTTGAAGACAAGGATGAGAATTTTGAAATCGAGGTATTGTTTAACCGAGAGCCAATGTAGGTCAGTGAGCACAGGGGTGATGGGTGAGCGGGACTTGGTATGAGTTAAGATACAGGGAAGCCGAGTTTTGGACGATCTTAAGTTTACGTAGGGGAGAATGTGGGAGGCCAGCCAGGAGTGCGTTGGAATAGTCAAGTCTGGAGGTAACAAAGGCATGGATGAGGGTTTCAGCGGCGGATGAGCTGAGGCGGGACGAAGGCGGGCGATGTTACAGAGGTGGAAATAGGCGGTGTTAGTAATGCCTGAACTGTTGCCTCGGACGAGGCTAGCTAGCGGTGTGGATGGAAGATGCAGCCTAAAGCCAGTGTAGTTTGCCTGGCTCAGTACTACACTGGGTAGTGCTCGTAGCTCCAGGCCATTGGGAGAGCTGCACTTTGAGTTATTTTTATATAGAAGGCCTTTTACAACCTCAGGACATTTGAAAACGCTTCACAACCAGTGAAGTACTTTTGAAGTAAAAACAGAAAATGCTGCAAGCATTCAGCGGGTCAGGCAGCAACTGCGGAGAAAGAAACAGAGTTAACATTTCAGGTCGCCGATCCCTTTGTCATTTAATCACTCCTGCCCTCCACCTTATTACAGACCTTTTTTGTTCTTTCCTCTCCTCTTTTCCCTGCCTCTAAGCTTGCTTAAAACCAATTAATTCTCAATCTTTTTCTAGTTCTGATGAAAGGTTAGAGAACTGGTTGGCAGACAGGAAGCAAAGAATAGGAATAAATGGGTCCTTTCAAAATGGCAGGCAGTGACTAGTGGGGTACCGCAAGGTTCAGTGTTGGGACCACAGCTATTTACAATATATATTAATGATTTGGACGAAGGAATTGAGTGTAATATCTCCAAGTTTGCAGATGACACTAAGCTGGGTAGCAGTGTGAGCTGTGAGGAGGATGCTAAGAAGCTGCAGGGTGACTTGGACAGGTTAGGTGAGTGGGCAAATGCATGGCGGATGCAGTATAATGTAGATAAATATGAGGTTATCCACTTTGCTGGCAAAAACAGGGAGCCAGATTATCTGAATGGTGACAGATTAGGAAAAGGGGAGGTACAACGAGACCTGGGTGCCATGGTACATCAGTCATTGAATGTTGGCATGCAGGTACAGCAGGCGGTGAAGAAGGCAAGTGGCATGTTGGCCTTCATAGCGAGAGGATTTGAGTACAGGAGCAGAGAGGTCTTACTGCAGTTGTACAGGGTCTTGGTGAGGCCACACCTTGAGTATTGTGTACAGTTTTGGTCTCTTAATCTGAGGAAAGACATTCTTGCTATTGAGGGAGTACAGTGAAAGTTCACCAGACTAATTCCCGGGATGGCAGGACTGACATATGAAGAAAGACTGGATCAACTAGGCTTATATTCACTGGAATTTAGAAGAATGAGGGGATCTCATAGAAACATATAACATTCTGATGGGATTGGACAGGTTAGATGCAGGAAGAATGTTCCCGATGTTGGGGAAGTCCAGAACCAGGGGTCACAGTCTAAGGATAAGGAGTAAGCCATTTAAGACCGAGATGAGGAGAAACTTCTTCACTCAGAGAATTGTGAACCTGTGGAATTCTCTACCACAGAAAGTTGTTGAGGCCGTTCATTAGATATATTCAAAAGGGAGTTAGATGTGGTCCTTAAGGCTAAAGGGATCAAGGGGTATGGAGAGAAAGTAGGAATGGGGTACTGAAGTTGCATGATCAGCCGTGATCATATTGAATGGTGGTTCAGGCTCGAAGGGCCGAATGGCCTACTCCTTCACCTATTTTCTATGTTTCTATGTTTCTATGTTTCTATGATATGCGGGAGATCTGTCAAGCCAGAAATTTGACAGATCGGAAACGCCGGTTTTCAGCGCATGCACATTGTGCGCTGAAAACCGGCTTTTCCGATGCCTTCTCGGGTCTGTAGGCACTCCGTATGGACCCTAGGAGGCCACGATTTCTGGGCCAACCTGTTTTAGTGGTGTTTGTTAAGCGCTACCTGGTGGCCAGGACACTGGTTGAACTCCCCCATTCTTCTTCAACTAGATTCCCGGGAGCTTTATGTACACTTGAAAGGGAAGATGTTGCATCTGAAAGACAGCATCTCCGACAGTGCGGCGCTCCCTCAGCACTGCTCCTCCGACAGTGCGGCACTCCCTCAGCACTGCCCCTCCAACAGTGCGGCACTCCCTCAGCACTGCCCCTCCGACAGTGCGGCGTTCCCTCAGTACTGCACTGGAGCGTCAGCCTAGATTATGCGCTCAAGTCCTTGGAGTGGAAATTGAACCCATGACCTTCTGAATCGGAGGAGAAGGTGCCACCATTGAGCAGCAGCTAAGCCAATCATAATGATTGACATGGTTTCCAGAATAGATGGCTTTGAAACTAATCTGTTACCTGTGCTTTATACAAAACTTGATGGAATGTCTTTTGTTTGTCTTGTGCACATTACTTCTGAATATGTGAATTTTGCTGGCGTGCTTCAATCAGAACTACCTCAGCTCACACATGTCGCATTTAATTTTCAAAAACATCGATTCCTAGTTTCCGCCATTCTTCCACGAAGACACCGACTCTGTTCCATGGGTGCTGTTGACATATATCCCTGGAATCTAGAAGGTTAAGGGGTGATTTGATTGAGCATGTTTAGGATTTTGAAAGGAATTGATAGGGTGGACAGTCAGGAACTTTTTCTGCTGGTGGAGCCAGTCTAGGAGAAGGGGACAGAACCTTAAAATCAGAGCCAGGTCTTTGAGGAGATAAGTTAGGAAACACTTTATAATGTATGAAACATAGAAACATAGAAAATAGGTGCAGGAGTAGGCCATTCAGCCCTTCGAGCCTGCACCACCATTCAATAAGACCATGGCTGATCATTCCCTCAGCACCCCTTTCCTGCTTTCTCTCCATACCCCTTGATCCCTTCAACCAGAAGGGCACATCTAATTCCCTCTTGAATATATCCAACAACTCTCTGCGGCAGGGAATTCCAAAGATTAATAACTCTCTGAGTGAAGAAGTTTCTCCTCGTCTCAGTCCTAAATGGCCTACCCCTTATCCTAAGACTGTGTCTCCTGGTTCTGGACTTCCCCAACATCGGGAACATTCTTCCCACATCTAACTTGTCCAGTCCCGTCAGAACCTTATACATTTCTATGAGATCCCCTCTCATCCTTCTAAACTCCAGTGTATAAAGGCCCAGTTGATCCAGTCTCTCCTCATATGTCAGTCCAGCCATGCCTGGAATCAGTCTGGTGAACCTTCGCTGCACTTCCTCAATAGCAAGAACATCCTTCCTCAGAATAGGAGACCAAAACTGAACACAATGTTCCAGGTGAGGTCTCACCAAGGCCCTGTACAACTGCAGTAAGACATAACATTTGCCTTCTTCATCTCCTGCATGCCAACTTTTAATGGCTGATGTACCATGACATCCAGGTCTCATTGCACCTCCCCTTTTCCTAATCTGCCACCATTCAGATAATATTCTGCCTTTGTGTTTTTGCCCCCAAAGTGGATAACCTCACATTTATCCACATTATACTGCATCTGCCATGCATTTGCCCACTCACCTAACCTGTCCTTGTCACCCTGCAGCCTCTTAGCACCCTCCTCACAGTTCAGTGTAATCTGCAAACTTGGAGATATTACACTCAATTCCTTCATCCAAATCATTAATGTATATTGTAAAGAGCTGTGGTCCCAGCACTGAGCCCTGCGGCACTCCACTAGTCACTGCCTGCCATTCTGAAAAGGACCTGTTTATCCCAACTCTCTGCTTCCTGTCTGCCAACCAGTTCTCTATCCACATCAGTACATTACCCCCAATACCATGTGCTTTGATTTTGCACACCAATCTCTTGCATGGGACCTTGTCAAAAGCCTTTTGAAAGTCCAAATACACCACATCCACTAGTTCTCTCTTGTCCACTCTGCAAGTTACATCCTCAAAAATCTCCAGAAGATTTGTCAAGCATGATTTCCCTTTCACAAATCCATGCTGACTTGGACCGATCCTGTCACTGCTTTTCAAATGCGCTGCTATTTCATCCTTAATGATTGATTCCAACACTTTCCCCACTACTGATGTCAGGCTAACCGGTCTATAATGACCCGTTTTCTCTCGCCCTCCTTTTTTAAAAAGTGTTGTTACATTAGCTACCTTCCAGTCCATAGGAACTGATCCAGATTTGATAGACTGTTGGAAAATGATCACCAATGCATCCACTATTTCTAGGGCCACTTCCTGAAGTACTCTGGGATGCAGACTATCAGGCCCCGGGGATTTATCGGGCTTCAATCCCATCAATTTCCCGAACACAATTTCCCGCCTAAGAAGGATATCCTTCGGTTCCTCCTTCTCACTAGACCCTCGGTCCCCTAGTACCTCCGGAAGGTTATTTGTGTCTTCCTTCATGAAGACAGAACCAAAGTATTTGTTCAATTGGTCTGCCATTTCTTTGTTCCCCATTATAAATTCACCTGAATCTGACTGCAAGGGACCTACATTTGTCTTCACTAATCTTTTTCTCTTCACATATCTATAGATGCTTTTGCAGTCAGTGTTTATGTTCCCGGCAAGCTTCCTCTCATACTTTATTTTCCCCCTCCTAATTAAACCCTTAGTTTTCCTCTGCTGAATTCTAAATTTCTCTCAGTCCTCAGGTTTGCTGCTTTTTCTAGCCAATTTATATGCCTCTTCCTTGGATTTAACACTATCCTTAATTTGCCTTGTGAGCCACCTTCCCCGTTTTATTTTTTACTCCAGACAGGGATGTGCAATTGTTGAAGATCATCCATGTGATCGTTAAATGTTTGCCATTGCCTATCCACCGTCAACCCTTTAAATGTCATTTGCCAATTTATTCTAGCCAATTCACGCCTCATACCATCGAAGTTACCTTTCCTTAAGTTCAGGGCCCTAGTTTCTGAATTAACTGTGTCACTCTCCATCTTAATAAAGAATTTTACCATATTATGGTCACTCTTCCCCAAGGGGTCTCGCACAACAAGATTGCTAATTAGTTCCTTCTGATTACACATCACCTAGTCTAGGATGACCAGTTCTCTAGTTGGTTCCTCGATATATTGGTCTAGAAAACCAACCCTAATACACTCCAGGAAATCCTCCTCCACCGCATTGCTACCAGTTTGGTTAGCCCGATCAATATGTAGATTAAAGTCACCCATGATAACTGCTGTACCTGTTATGTCTGTCATGCACTTATGAATGACCCCATGAGGCAATGTGTTGTACTCAAACTGTAGTGACCTTGGTCCTTTATTCGTCACTCCAGAGTGAGGCACTAGCATGGTGGACAGCCTTTTATACTGGGCCCTGCAGCTATGCAGGTGACCCTCAGGACTCAGCAGTGCCCTTTGTTGGACAGCCTCTGCCACAGGGGCAGGAAACCACGGTCTCCATCAGTTGCACCCTCTAGTGGTGCCAGCATTGTATATAAACAGTGTAAACCTTATTGATAGTACATCAAGTACAAGTCTCCATCTTATGCAACTATACAGTGACTACACAGAGAATATATCTATAGTCTGCATATAGAACACACCCAATGAGTATGCTCACAGGTTTGTGGAGCTGTTGCATCGTGAGTAGCTTAACCAGTCACATGGTGTTCACAAGACTCAATAAAACCCCAGCCAGTTGGTTCTAAGTCATCCATGCTGAGGTATGCAATTGTGCACCTAGTGGATGAACTGGTAATGTGCAGTGTGGTTGTTAAACCTTTGTTAATAAACCAATTAGTTCTTAATAGCAATGTGCTGCTATGAATTCTTAAGCAAAGAATCCATGAATCCATAGAAGTGTGGAACTCTCTCCCACAAAGATGGTTACGGACCTAGAGCTGGTAAGTGGGATCAGACTGGATAACCTCTTGTTGGCTGGTGCAGATACACTGGTAAGTACTGCAGGGAATCGAATACGGCCAGGATGATCTCCTAGACTAGTTTCGATTGCCTGGATGGGTCAGAGAGGAATTTTCCCAGATTTTTTTCCCCAATTGGACTGGGTTTTTATCTGGCATTTGCCTCTTCCGGGAGATCGCATGGCTCCGGTTGGGGTGGAGTGTAGAATATTTTAATGCAGGAGGTGTCGCAGTTGTGTAAGGCGGACTGGTTGGGCTGGATATTCTTTACCTTTCCGTCATTGTCCATTGTTCATAGGTTTTATATGTAACCTTCAGGGCTGCTGACCGAGGGCTGTGTGGCTCTTTGTCGGCCGGCGCGGACACAATGGGCCAAAATGGCCTCCTTCTGCGCTGTAAATTTCTATGTTTCTATGTTAAAGGGCAGCAGACCTGAGCTCAATTAATAATTTTAAATCTAACATAGATTTTCGCAAGGCAAAGCTATTAAGGGATATAGAGCCAAGGCAGGTGGATGGAGTTAGGATGCAGATCAGCCATGATCTCATTGAATGGTGGAACAGGCTCGAGGGGCTGAACGGCCCACTCCTCTTCCTATGACGGCTTCAATGTGGCGGCTCTCTCTATATGTGACCTTGCTCTGTAATTGTCGGCAGATCACTTAGCTGGGAGTGACGTTGCTAACCAGCCCGCTTCTGCCCTCAGCTAATGTCCACACAGGCACACATTCGGATCAGGCTGTCTTTGTACTCCCTCGCCAGGGGAACTGAGGCTTATTCCTGCCCTGCCTGAAGTCTTGACAACTCGGCACTTGACCTTGGTGCGGTCCTTAAACCCTGGGGCTCTGCACTTGGCCACATGCTGCATTTCCCCACTCGGCTAACAGGCCCGAGGATTTGTGTTACAAAAATGACTGATTAGTGATCAGATTTTACAGACAAATCTTTCATAAATTGGGTAAAAACCAACATCTTGAAACGGCACTGTGGAATAATGGGGGGTGGGGGGGGGTGAACCTCTAATGGGTGGCATTCCTTTGCCGCTCTTTTAGTGGAGCCACACGCTCATTTGAAATTCACTTTTGTTAAATTACCGTACAAAGGAATTATTTGGACCTCAATTATGCCTCAGCATAATTTGAAGCCCTCAGAAAGTTTACCTCCAGTTGGCAGACTATTGGCTTTCTTGCCTCTCGATGAGCAGATCACTCTCTTCCTTTCCTTGCTGTGGTCTTTGTGTTTTCACATGGCAAAATTCCTGGCGACCCTTGGTCTTGGTGCTATTGAGGTCCTGCTCTCTCCCAGGAAAAGATGTGAAGATGCTGAGTACAAAAAAAAAAGATACTGTGAAATGAGCATCATTAATAAGATATTGGGCTGGATTTTTGGTTTGTCTAATGTCTCAGTTAGCAGCCAGAGGGGGCGTTAATGGGAGGGTTAGAGGTTACCGACCGGGAGCACAGCGTTTAGCGGCTCACCGGGGGCACAAACCAGCAGCGCCCGGCTACTGACTACCTCTCCGATACCGACGTGTTCCTGGTGCAACGCCCCGATCGGTAAATTCGGTGCGGCTGCCTCATTGAGCGCCCGCCAAGAGCAACGGCTGGAAAAACAGTGGGTCCAGGCTTGCAGAGTCGTTAACTGGCGGCTACTTAAAGGGATGAGGAAGCGCTTCCCTCGTAGGTCACAGTCAGTGCAAGGTTTACACACAGCACGGTGCGTGAGTCTCAGTCACAGTCAGTGCAAGGTTTACACACAGCACGGTGCGTGAGTCTCAGTCACAGTCAGTGCAAGGTTTACACACAGCACGGTGCGTGAGTCTCAGTCACAGTCAGTGCAAGGTTTACACACAGCACGGTGCGTGAGTCTCAGTCACAGTCAGTGCAAGGTTTACACACAGCACAGTGCATGAGTCTCAGTCACAGTCAGTGCAACGTTTACACACAGCACAGTGTGTGAGCCTCAGTCACAGTCAGTGCAAGGTTTACACACAGCACGGTGCGTGAGTCTCAGTCACAGTCAGTGCAAGGTTTACACACAGCACGGTGCGTGAGTCTCAGTCACAGTCAGTGCAAGGTTTACACACAGCACGGTGTGTGAGTCTCAGTCACAGTCAGTGCAAGGTTTACACACAGCACGGTGCGTGAGCCTCAGTCACAGTCAGTGCAAGGTTTACACACAGCACGGTGCGTGAGTCTCAGTCACAGTCAGTGCAAGGTTTACACACAGCACGGTGTGTGAGCCTCAGTCACAGTCAGTGCAAGGTTTACACACAGCACAGTGTGTGAGCCTCAGTCACAGTCAGTGCAAGGTTTACACACAGCACGGTGCATGAGTCTCAGTCACAGTCAGTGCAACGTTTACACACAGCACAGTGTGTGAGCCTCAGTCACAGTCAGTGCAAGGTTTACACACAGCACGGTGCATGAGTCTCAGTCACAGTCAGTGCAACGTTTACACACAGCACGGTATGTGAGTCTCAGTCACAGTCAGTGCAAGGTTTACACACAGCACAGTGCGTGAGTCTCAGTCACAGTCAGTGCAACGTTTACACACAGCACGGTGTGTGAGTCTCAGTCACAGTCAGTGCAAGGTTTACACACAGCACGGTGCGTGAGCCTCAGTCACAGTCAGTGCAAGGTTTACACACAGCACGGTGCTTGAGTCTCAGTCACAGTCAGTGCAAGGTTTACACACAGCACGGTGCTTGAGTCTCAGTCACAGTCAGTGCAAGGTTTACACACAGCACGGTGCGTGAGCCTCAGTCACAGTCAGTGCAAGGTTTACACACAGCATGGTGTGTGAGCCTCAGTCACAGTCAGTGCAAGGTTTACACACAGCATGGTGTGTGAGCCTCCCAGTTTGCAGCAGCAGACAGACAGAACAGTATAGGGGGAAAACAAGTGATTTTGAAAACTTCAATGGGTGCGTTACTATGCCGCGCCGTTAAGACTCGGCTTTTCCCGGGATCTGAACCGGAGTTCCGCACATGCACAATGACAGGGTTAAATTTAGCGCCGGCATTTTCGTTAGTGGCCCCCCTCCCCGGGTCTGGTGTGCAACGGCTGATTTAGCGCCCCCTGTCAGCTCTTCGACCGATTCTGACGAATTTCTGGGCAGGAGGCGCAAAACATTTTCAAGGTGCTAAAAGCACCGCTCCGCCTGGATTAACACCGCAACAGAGGCGCAGCCGAATTTCTCCCCCAAATTTTCTCTACTTCCGATAGATGAACATTCAGAGACTCTCTGCTCCCCGCAAATTACCAACGGAATGACATATAATCACTGTCCGTGAAGTGCCAATTTCGCATGTTCGTTTCTTGACCATTTAATTATCAATGAAATGGACAATCATGGCCACCATATTTGAGGAGCAGCTAATTACGCGAACTAATTAATTACACTATTAACCTAATGGAAAAGATTTAAAAACAGTATTTTCTGATTGAAACTGAACATCAGTTGCATCACCCTGCAAATGATGGCTGAAAATTAAACTTTAATGAATCTGCTAATCATTACCTACTTTAACTGGCTGCGTCGGGAATGTGCTACTAATTGCTCCTGGGATGACTGGCCACCTTAAGAAATTGTTTCAATTATAATGATCACACCTAGTACAAATATTTGTAATTCCTTTTTGAGTACCTCCGCTGTAATCTCAGCTCATTGGGTTATGATAGCCTACTTTTTGCAGGACGTAGACTAAGCTCTCAATGCCGGAGATGGTCTTCTGCGTTTATTAGGCCTGTATTGAATTTGAAGTCACTTGCTCTAGTCCTCTCCCTTCTTCTCAACAACAATAACTTATATTTGCGTAGCGCCTTTAATGTAATACAGTGTCCCAAGGCGCTTCACGAGAGCGATTGTCGAAACAAAATTTTACATCGAGGCGGTGAGGTTTAGGGAGGGAGTCCCAGAGCTTGGGGCCCAGGCAGCTGAAGGCACAGCCGGCAACGGTGGAGCGATTAAAATCGGGGGATGCACAAGAGGCCAGAATTGGAGGAAGCGCAGATATCTCGGAGGTTTGCAGGGCTGGAGGAGGTTCCAGAGATAGGGAGGGGTGAGGCCATGGAGGGATTTGAGCACAAGGGTGAGAAATTTAAACTTGAGGGGTTGCTGTGCAGCAGCCAATGTAGGTCAGTGAGCACAGGGGTGATCGGTGAGCGGGACTTGGTTCTCACTGGCTGTACAGTCTTATTACTGGAAGTCTGCTGTGTCCAATCTTATTGAGTCTTAGCATATGTCTGATAGGTGAAGTTTTTCACCTCCTGCTTCCTACCTACCTATCTCCATCACAAGTTTTCTTGCCTCTCTACTTTATAAGAACATAAGAAATAGCAGCAGGAGTAGGCCATATGACCCCCCGAGCCTGCTCCGCCATTCAATAAGATCATGGCTGATCTGATCTTGGTCCCAACTCCACTTTCCCATAACCCTTGACTCCCCTGTAGTTCAAGAATCTGTCTATCTCAGCCTTGGCTATATTTAATGACCCAGCCTCCATAGCTCTCTGGGGTAGAGAATTCCAAAGATTCACAACCCTTTGAGAGAAGAAATTCCTCTTCATCTTTGTCTTAAATGGGTGACCCCTTATTCTGGAACTCTGCCCCCTAGTTCTAGATTCCCCCACGAGGGAACTGGAGTTCTGCAGTCAGTCTTGCTCAGGATTTTTTTGTTTCCTTTCCCTCCTAACTCCTCAAAAAGAAAATTGTAGCTGCTCTTCCTTACCCTCGCATCCTCATGGTGTGGAAATCATCTTCCAGTGCAACTCATTGTTCTCCACCACCCCAAGAACCTGGAACTCTTTCCCTCCCTTGGGCTTTCCTTTATCCTATAACGGGAAGCCCAAGCAGGGTGGATGCAGGGAGGATGTTTCCCCCGGGCTGTGGGGGGGGGTCTAGAACCAGGGGTCACAGTCTCAGAATAAGGGGTCGGCCATTTAGGACTGAGATGAGGAGAAACTTCTTCACTCAGAGGGTGGTGAATCTTTGGAATTCTCTGCCCCAGAGGGCTGTGGAGGGTCAGTTGTTGAGTATATTCAAGACTGTGGTCGATAGATTTTTGGATATTAAGGGAATCGAGGGATATGGGGATAGTGCGGGAAGATGGAGTTGATCTTCTGATCAGCCATGATCTTATTGAATGGCGGAGCAGGCTCGAGGGGCCGAATGGTCTACTCCTGCTCCTTTTTCCTAATTCTTATGTTCTTATACCCTCCATATTTTTAATGCCCAAACTTGATCTCGGCTCCTTGAGTTGCCTTGTGTTGTCCTTCTTCCACCAACTGGGGGGATGTGTTTGGCGACTCGGATGGAAATAAAAGTGGCCTTGGTCACCCTTGCCGAATGTTGGAGCACAGGGAACCTTCGATTGTGGGAAGAGGAATTGCAGAATACTGTTCTGTGCTGCCTCGATCTCCAGAAAATAACCTGCACTTGTGGCTCTTGCAGAGATGAGACCCAAGAGCGAACCCAATTCATGGAATCGAGCAGAGAGTGAATTGCGTCGCTTGGCTTGCTATTTGGGAAACCATCAATTTACATTGTGGATCTTTCGCTGTTCAACATGTATGTATCAAAGAGGACTATCATTGTAATTGCAGCAATACAGCTCTTTAATGTTTTTTTCCTATTCTTACAACAGTAAGTAAAAATGTACAGTGCCATTCCTTGGACTCTTGCCGCTTGGTCACAGAAATCCGCGATCTTTTTAATGTCCATTTTTGGTGTTATCTGAACGTGCTGGGTGCGAATGTTTATCGGAATGTCTAAATGAACGCTCATCCTTGTCCTCACATCCCTCCCTGGCCTTGCCCCTCCCTATCTCTGTAAAATCTCCTCCAGCCCCACAACCCCCCCCGAGATGTCTGCGCCCCTCCAATTCTTTTGAGCATCCCCGATTATAATCGCTCCACCATTGGCGGCCGTGCCTTCAGCTACCAAGGCCCCAAGCTCTGGAACTCCCTGCCTAAACCTCTCTGCCTCTACACCTCTCTTTCCTCCTTTAAGACGCTCCTTAAAACCTACCTCTTTGACCAAGCTTTTGGTCACCTGCGCTCATTTCTACTTATGCGGCTCAGTGTCAAATTGTTTATCTCATAATGCTCCTGTGAAGCGCCTTGGGACATTTCACTATGTCAAAGGCGTTATATAAATAAAAGTTGTTGTTGTTGTTGAAGACGCTCCTTAAAACCTACCTCTTTGACCCAGCCTTTTGGTCATCTATCCTAATATTCTCATGTGGCATGGTGCCAAATTTTGTTTGATGACGCTACTGTGAAACGCCTTGAGACATTGAAGTATGTTAAAGGCGCTATATAAATGCAAGTTGTTGATTTAAAAAATAATGCCCTCAAGAAAATAGCCCTGTTTCCTAGCCTTAAACAAATGACTCGGGATCGAGTCGGAGGTCAGTTTAATAACGCACTCGATTTTACACTCCACTCCCTGGAACCCCTCCATTCCCGCTGCTGTTCGCTGCCTGGAGGGGTTTCCGTTGAAAGCGGGGCTTGCGTTACTGTTATCGAATGGAATAGATTCCAGGAAGCAGACTTTGTGAATATGATGTGCGCTGTTCTTCTTCTTCCAACAACCGTGCACGGGAGGAGAGCTCCAGTGTGACAGCAACATATTTCTGTTTGCAAAATAGGATCTGTGGTAAATTGTGAAATAGAATGATTTGTTCCTTGACTGGGCAGTGCCTATAATAAACAATTTCTCTGTCAAAAATGCAATCTTAAATATGACAATCAAATGTCACAAGGAATATCAAGCGCCATTGAGCGGATTTTCGAGAATTCATCAACCTATTTGGGTCGAGTCAGCTAACACAATCGTTAAGGCCAGTTAAAGCTCGGGGTTATTTTTCTGATCCACCGTATTTTAGTTACAATGGGCCCAAATTTCCCCATGTGTTGCAGCGCATTTTTTGGAGTAACTTGATTTTTCTGGTGTATCTTTTTAGTTGCAATTCTGGCCATTTAATTTGCTCCATTGTAAGTGAGTTAGTTAGGTTTTTTGTTAGGTCAGTTTTTTTTCAAAAGTGGGTGTTCCCAGCCACTTACACCATATATGCCAATTTGGCCAGAAAAAAGTTGCACTAAACTAACTTAGGGCAGCGTATGTGTCCACTTCTGTCCGCACAGAAAGACCTTACTTACAGTTAAGGAATCGGCGCAAGTAACTACATTTAAAGCACCACCAAGCACCAAACAAAGCACAAAAAGTAATAAGCAATTAATTAACAAATAAAATAGAAGGAATCCTGCCCCTAAAGCACCAAAACCAATTAGTAGATAACAAATATAAAATAGAAGTCCTATATTAAGGAACACAGCGGGCCGCCGATGAGGGAGCCCATTTGGCCAGGGTTAGGGACGGCGTGCTTTGGGCCCCTCCCACACATCCTGCAGCGCGCGTTTGCAGAAACGGCCTGCCAGGAGCTACTGCACATGTGCGCACACTCTAGCGCGCATATGCAGAGGTCCCGGCACTGTTTTCACTGAGGAGAGGCTGGGGAGCGGTCAGAATACCGACGTCTTTTTTCGGCGCGCTTGGAGGCGGACAAAAAAACGACGCACATGGGTGAGGGCGCCAGAAAAACAGTTTAGGGAAATTCTAGCCCAATGTCATTGCATTATTGTTACTGAGTTAAACAGTTGATTTTTCAGTGGAGTAAAGGTGGCTGCAATTTGCAACATATTTATGATGCAAGCTTAAGAAAAATTCTGAGATTGTTACATCTGGTTACAAAGGCTGTCTACATGCTTTGCTTCAATACATAACCAGACATTTCAAATTCTTACAGAGGCTTGACAGGGTAGATGCAGAGAGGATGTTTCCCCTGCTTGGGGAGTCTAGAGCCAGGGGTCACAGTCTCAGAATAAGGGGTCGACCATTTAGGACTGAGATGAGGAGAAATGTCTTCACTCAGAGGGTGGTGAATCTTTGGAATAATCTGTCCCAGAGGGCTGTGGAGGCTCAGTCACAGTATAAAGAAGGCTGAGATCGATGGATTTTTGGATTCTGAGAGAATCAAGGTTATGGGCATCGGGCGGGAAGGTGGATTTGAGGTCGGGGATCAGCCTTCTACCTCAACCCCATGTCCTGCCCGATCCACATATCCCTTGATTCCTGTAGATTCCAAAAATCTATCAATCTCAGCCTTGATTGAATAGTGGAGCAGGTTCGAGGGGCCGAATGGCATACTCTTGCTCCTATTTCTTACGCTCTTATTATGTCTGTAATGTACTTATGAATGACTCCATGAGGCAATGTGTTGTACTCAAACTGTAGTGACCTTGGTCCTTTATTCGTAACTCCAGAGTGAGGCACAGCATGGTGGGCAGCCTTTTATACTGGGCCCTGCACACCTATGCAGGTGATCCTCAGGTCTCTCACCGCAGTGCCCTCTGGTGGACAGCCTCTGATACAGGGGCAGGAAACCCCGGTCTCCACCAGTTGCACCCTCTAGTGGTGCCAGCAAAGTATATACACAGTGTAAATCTTATTGATAGTACATCAGGTAACAAGTCTCCATCTCATGCAACTATACAGTGACTACACAGAGAGTATATCTATAGTCTGCAATATAACAGCTCTTATGTGATTAAAAATAGTGTTTAGGAGAAGCAGGAGCTATGAAGTAAACAATCCATCCAACTCCTAGCTTTTAATTTTTCCTTATATAATAATGTCCATGTATAAAGCCACACAGGTATGGAAATTCGGTCGCCTGTCGCCTCTCTTCGCGCCCTGGAAAGGCGGCAATGGCGGCGGAAAGCACTTGTGCCCGGACGGCCAGCTTCCAGCGTCCCCCCGGCACCTTCGGTGCAGAGCATTACTGCCCAGGAGAGGTGAGCCCGTGTGTAACGCCCCTGGTCACGACACTGGTTCATTTTCTGATTGCCGTTTGAACCGTTGCGCTCCGCAGCGCCCCCTGGTGGGACATCCTGTGTAAGCGGGCATTCCGAGGTGTAGTCGCAGTGAGGGCAGGAATGTTGACCTCAGGGAAGTGTGATTGTTTAAAACATGTTTTTGCGATTTTTGTTGCGGTGGCATGAGCTATGTTTTGGGAATGTTTTTAGTGTTTTTTTCAGATCCCTCCCTTACCCCCCAGGCCAGTGTTATGGCGCTCCGAGGCCGGCTGTTTAGCTTGGGATTATCCCATGCTCAGCCGGCCTAGCGCCCTAAAAGAGGTGTGCAACCCCTCCCTTAGCGCCCTGTTCCAAACACCAGGCTCAGCTGATGGAATTTTGACGCAAACCATTCGCCGTCCCAAAACTTACCGCTCAGCCCGGGATACCGCCCCAATTGAGTCACGAGCGAATTTCTCACCCACAGTGAG
The DNA here is from genome assembly GCF_044704955.1 of Pristiophorus japonicus. Lineage (NCBI taxonomy): Eukaryota > Metazoa > Chordata > Chondrichthyes > Pristiophoridae > Pristiophorus > Pristiophorus japonicus. The sequence goes on from NC_091998.1 coordinate 46,136,754, forward strand.
CAACATGATCAGATTTAAAGATAAAGAACTAAATCATTTGTTTTGGGTCAAATGACAGAGGTTGATATTATTTGTCGTCAGAATACTGTGTAAGAGCAGGTTGCACCTCTCCAGTCCGGAACTCTTTAGTCCGGAAACATCCCTGGTCCGGCATCATTCCCGGCAGTGTGGGGTGGGCGTCCTGCGCTATGCCCTGGGGCTGGCTGCTCCTCACCTCCCTGCTGCTCCTCCAGTGTTCCCTCCTCGGTCGGGTCGGCACGGAAAGGGAGCGACACCCGAGTTGAGCAGCCGGAGCGTGGCAGAGGCATTCAGGGGCCTGAGCGCGGTCTTCGGGACCCAGAAAGTCTAAGGTCGGTGTGACCTCCTGTGGTCCAGAAAATTCTCTGGTCCGGCACCAGTTGGGTCCTAAAGGAACCGGACAGGAGAGGTTTAATCTGTACCTCAGAATGCGATACTGGTATTCAATAGTTTTACAATAACATCTTATGTCTGTAAAATGTGTTAACACCATCTTATGTTTACAAAAGAAGGCGAATAAAGAAGCATTAGGACAAAGATAAAGGTCGTAAAGCAAACGAGAGTCATAAGAACTATTGTCGTCTATAAATAAAAACAAATAGAGAAGGAAGTGGAGCAATGAGGGATATAAGAAAAGATTGCAACCAACTTAACAGGGAAAGCCAAATCATTTTATTGAGACATTAGGATAAAAAGAATCATTAAAGAGGACTGTGCCACACACAAAGGAACCTGGTGAGATCATTGCAGTCAATTGGGAAATGGCAGTGTTGTTTAATCAATTACTAAAGATGTAACAGCAGCGCATTTGGAAAGCAGTGACAGGATCGGTCCAAGTCAGCATGGATTTATGAAAGGGAAATCATGCTTGACAAATCTTCTAGAATTTTTTGAGGATATAACTGGTAGAGTGGACAAGGGAGAACCAGTGGATGTGGTGTATTTGGACTTTCAAAAGGCTTTTGACAAGGTCCCACACAAGAGATTGGTGTGCAAAATCAAAGCACATGGTATTGGGGGTAATGTATTGACGTGGATAGAGAACTGGGTGGTAGACAGGAAGCAGAGAGTCGGGATAAACGGGTCCTTTTCAGAATGGCAGGCAGTGACTAGTGGAGTGCCGCAGGGCTCAGTGCTGGGATCCCAGCTATTTACAATATACATCAATGATTTGGATGAAGGAATTGAGTGTAATATCTCCAAGTTTGCAGATGACACTAAACTGGGTGGCAGTGTGAGCTGTGAGGGGAACGCTAAGAGGTTACAGGGTGACTTGGACAGGTTAGGTGAGTGGGCAAATACATGGCAGATGCAGTATAATGTAGATAAATGTGAGGTTATCCACTTTGCTGGCAAAAACAGCGAGGGAGAATATTATCTGAATGGTGACAGATTAGGAAAAGGAGAGGTGCAACGAGACCTGGGTGTCATGGTACATCAGTCATTGAAAGTTGGCATGCAGGTACAGCAGGCGGTGAAGAAGGCAAGTGGCATGTTGGCCTTCATAGCGAGAGTACTTGAATATAGGAGCAGGGAGGTCTTACTGCAGTTGTACAGGGCCTTGGTGAGGCCACACCTGGAATATTGTGTACAGTTTTGGTCTCCTAATCTGAGGAAGGACATTCTTGCTATTGAGGGAGTGCAGTGAAGGTTCACCAGACTGATTCCCGGGATGGCAGGACTAATACATGAAGAAAGACTGGATCGATTAGGCTTATATTCACACTAATTTAGAAGAATGAGAGGGCATCTCATAGAAACATATAACATTTTGACGGGATTGGACAGGTTAGATGCAGGAAGAATGTTCCCGATGCTGGGAAAGTCCAGAACCAGAGGTCACAGACGAAGGATAAGGGGTAAGCCATATATGACCGAGATGAGGAGAAACTTCTTCAATCAGAGAATTGTGAACCTGTGGAATTCTCGATCATAGAAATTTGTTGAGGCCAGTTCGTTAAATATATTCAAAAGGAAGTTAGATGTGGCCCTTATGGCTAAAGGGATCAAGGGGTATGGAGAGAAAGCAAGAATGGGGTACTGAAGTTGCATGATCAGCCATGATCATATCGAATGGTGGTGCAGGCTCGAAGGGCCGAATGGCCTACTCCTGCACCTATTTTCTATACTTCTATGTTTCTATGTTACTGCAGAGAAGATTGAAAGAAGTCTTCAAAGGTTTGTGAATGAGGAAGTATAAAAGTGATTGATAGATATACATAGGTCATCAAGGTCCAGGTCGGTGATTGGAGCATGGGCAGACACAGCAGGAGCAGCAAGAGATTGCAGAGGGATATGATCGGGGCCCAGGAGTGGCGTGAGTTTGGGGCCCAGAAGAGACGAGGGCCCAGGGGCAGCACGGACCAGCCCACACTGCGATATGTGTGCGCACTAGGTCCGTGCAGCAGAGCTGGTCTCTAGTCGTCTTGGTTAATCCTTGCCACTGGACCAAGACCTAGCTCTCTCAAGCCCGTGGGGTGATTGGTGTGCAATGGCCACCCTACGTTAAAAAAATCCACCCTTCAGGATGTAGTTTAGGATCTGGAATTTTAGGTCCTTCATTGAAACACCTGTGAACTGATCCCTTTTTTGGCGTGGAAGCAAGTCATCCTCATTTCGAGGGACCGCCAATGATGAGGACTAGGCTAAGGCACCGTGCTGGTCCTTGGGAACTGCTGCTCTCATGTCCCGCTGCTGCTGGTGTCTCCAACCATGGACCATATAGACCACCTCAAAGCACTGGAGAAGTACCACCAATGCTACCTCTACAAGATCGTGCAAATCCATTGGCAGGATAGGCGCACCAATGTCAGTGTCCTCGCTCAAGCCAACATCTCCAGCATCATCATCATCATCATCATAGGCAGTCCTCGAAATCGAGGAAGACTTGCTTCCACTCCAAAAGTGAGTTCTCAGGTGACCAATACTGTACAGTCCAATACGGGAATTACAGTCTCTGTCACAGGTGGGACAGAGAGTGGTTGAAGGAAAGGGTGGGTGGGACTGGTTTGCCGCACGCTCCTTCCGCTGCCTGCGTTTGGTTTCTGCATTCTCTTGGCGACGAGACTCGAGGTGCTCAGTGCCCTCCCAGATGCTCTTCCTCCACTTAGGGTGGTCTTGGGCCAGGGACTCCCAAGTACCCGGTCTGGCCTATATGTGACTCCAGACCCACAGCAATGAGGTTGCCTCTTAACTCTGAAAAGGCCCAGCGAGCCACTTAGTTGTAGTAAGCCACTCATCATCATCATAGGCAGTCCCTCGTATCGAGGATGACTTGCTTCCACGCCGAAAAGGGATGAGTTCACAGGTGTTTCAATGAAGGACCTAATGTTCCAGGTCCTGAACTACACCCTGAAGGGTGGAAGATGCCTGTGCGTGGATTTTTTTAACGTGTGGTGACCGTTGCACACCAGCCACCACACGGGCTTGACAGAGCTAGGTCTTGGTCCAGTGGCAAGGGTTAACCAGGAAGACTGGAGACCAGCTCTGCTGCATGGACCTAGTGCGCACACATATCGCAGTGTGGGCTGGGCCCGTGCTGCCCCTGGGCCCTCGGCAAGTCAGCCCTGTGTTAGTACCTTCACCACACGGACTGAAGCGGCTCACCGCCACCTTCTCAAGGGCGATTAGGGATGGGCGATAAATGCCAGCCTTGTCAGCGATGCCCACATCCCGTGAGTGAATAAAAAACAAATACCTGACCCAAACCCACCTGTTTTGGGGGGGGTTAAAATTCTCCCTATGTATCTATATGACAGACCACATGTGAACTACTGCCCCAGTGTATTGTGTGTGTGTGTGTGTGTGTGTGTGTGTGCGGGGCGGGGGAGGTGGGGCGGGGGTGATGTTAGGAGGCTTTTGAAGGCGGCAAAAGTGCTGGAATGCTGGAACAGTGGAGTGGTTGCAGAGGAAAATCCCAATGAGATTTGTGACGTCATGGCTAAAAGATTCCACAGGAATCTAAAGTCTGATGAAAAGAGGACGCAGACTAAATGGTGCCTACATTTTAGGACAACCTGCCATTGGGATGAAGCAAAGGAAGATACCTTGGAAGTTGATCTGATTTAACAGAAAGTATGGATCATTTTTGTCAGGTCTGTTTGCATATAACCAATACACAGATATGTGCGTGTATTATAGAATGCAGCTGCATGTATGTATAAAAAAATAACAAGAGCCCTAAGATATATCGTGACTTATAATGACAAGTTATATATATTTCTGCCAAGTGGCCAAGGGAAAGTGTCAACATCACTGTGTGGTTAACGGGATTATCTCACGTGGTGATCTCACTGACTTCAGTTGTGGAACTCTTCTGATTGGCAATTTATATATTGGAAAGGTTGGCTGTTTGCGAGCGTTTAAATCCTGATTTTAATGAAACATCTGATTCTGAGGGGTCTTGACAGGGTAGATGCTGAAAGGTCGTTGCGTCTCGCGTGCGAATCTAGAACTCGGGGACAAAAAAAATGTGTAGGGTGTCGGAAAAAGGGAAGCCCAAGGGCAGGCAAATAATTCCAGGTTCTTGGTGTCCTGGAGAACAATGTGTTGCCCTGGAAGATGTTGCAATGCGAGGAGAAGGAAGAATATCTGCAATGTCATATTTGGGAATTAGGAAGGCAAGGAGACAAAAGAATCCTGAGCAAGACTGACTGCAATACTGCCGTTCCCCTGTGGGGGGCATCTAGAACCACGGGGCAGAAATTCAGAATAAGGGGTTGCCCATTTAAGATGGAGATGAGGAGGAATTTCTTCTCCAAGACGGTTGGGAATCTTTGGAATTCTCTACCCCAGAGAGCTGTGGAGGCTGGGTCATTGAATATATTCAAGGCGGAGATAGACAGATTTTTGAACTAAGGGGAGTCAAGGGCTATGGGGAGTGGGCAGGGAAGTGGAGTTGAGGCCAAGATCAGATGAATGGCTGAGCAGGTTAGAGGGGCCGAATGGCCTACTCCTGCTCCTATTTCTTATGTTCTTATGTTCTAATTCTTGGGAAGTTATTCCTCCTTTGCAAAATGTATGCTGAGAATCGGGAGAGGGGTCGGTCGTGTTAGAATGTTAATTGCTGGCTTTAGTCAATGCTACAGTAATAACCTTTCTCTTGGCCCATCTGTAGCTGTCTTGCTGCTTGTCTTTGTAATAGAACTGCCACTGTGGTACTGCAACTATTGAGGTGAATAATAAAATGGTCATGCGGCAAGGTCACATGATGAGGGTTTCTGTTGGAGTCATTTTGTAGAGGGTGTTTGTTCGTGGTATTATAAGAAGGTAGATCACAGTCATTAATGGGGATGGTTTTCTAGACCAATATGTCGAGGAACCAACTAGAGGGCTGGCCATCCTATACTGGGTGATGTGTAATGCGAAAGGACTAATTAACAATCTTGTTGTGCGAGGCCCCTTGGGGAAGATTGACCATAATATGATAGAATTCTTTGTTAAGATGGAGAGTGACACAGTTGATTCAGAGACTCGGGTCCTGAACTTGGGGAAAGATAACTTTGATGGTATAAGACGTGAATTGGCTAGAATAGACTGGTGAATGATACTTAAAGGGTTGATAGTGGATAGGCAATGGCAAACATTTATAGATTACATGGATGAACTTCAAAAATTGTACATCCCTGTCTGGAGTAAAAATAAAACGGGGAAGGTGGCTCAGCTGTGGCTAACAAGGGAAATTAAGGATAGTGTTAAATCCAAGGAAGGGGCATATAAATTGCCAGAAAAAGCAGCAAACCTGAGGACTGGGAGAATTTTGTAATACAGCAAAGGAGGACAAAGGGTTTAATTAGGAGGGGGAAAATAGAGTATGAGAGGAAGCCTGCTGGGAACATAAAAACTGACTGCAAAAGCTTCTATAGATATGCAAAGAGAAAAAGATTAATGAAAACAAACGTAGATCCCTTGCAGTCAGATTCAGGTGAATTTATAATGGGGAACAAAGAAATGGCAGACCAGTTAAACAAGTACTTTGGTTCTGTTTTCACGAAGGAAGACACAAATAACCTTCCGGAAGTACTAGGGGACCGAGGGTCTAGTGAGAAGAAGCAACTGAAGGATATCCTTATAAAGTGGGAAATTGTGTTAGGGAAATTGATGGGATTGAAGCCCGATAAATCTCCGGGGCCTGATAGTCTGCATCCCAGAGTACTTATGGAAGTGGCCATTGAAATAGTGGATGCATTGGTGATCATTTTCCAACAGTCTATTGACTCTGGATCAGTTTCTATGTACTGGAGGGTAGCTAATGCAACACCACTGTTTAAAAAAGGAGGGAGAGAGAAAACGGGTAATTGTAAACCGGTTAGCCTGACATTAGTAGTGGGGAAAATGTTGGAATCAATTATTAAAGATGAAATAGCAGCACATTTGGAAAGCAGGATCGGTCCAAGTCAGCATGGATTTATGAAAGGGAAATCATGCTTGACAAATCTTCTGGAATTTTTTGAGGATTTAATTAGTAGAGTGGACAAGGGAGAACCAGTGGATGTGGTGTATTTGGATTTTCAAAAGGCTTTTGACCAGGTCCCACACAAGAGATTGGTGTGCAAAATCAAAGCACATGATATTGAGGGTAATGTACTGATGTGGATAGAGAACTGGTTGGCAGACAGGAAGCAGAGAGTCAGGATAAACGGGTCCTTTTCGGAATGGCAGGCAGTGACTAGTGGGGTGCTGCAGGGCTCAATGCTGGGACCCCAGCTCTTTACAATATACATTAATGATTTAGATGAAGGAATTGAGTGTAATATCTCCAAGTTTGTAGATTACACTAAACTGGGTGGCGGTGTGAGCTGTGAGGAGGACGCTAAGAGGCTGCAGGTTGACTTGGACAGGTTAGGTGAGTGGGAAAATGCATGGCAGATGCAGTATAATGTGGATAAATGTGAGGTTATCCACTTTGGGGGCAAAAACACGAAGGTGGAATATTAGCTGAATGGCGGCAGATTAGGAAAAGGGGAGTCGCAACGAGACCTGGTGTCATGGTTCATCAGTCATTGAAAGTTGGCATGCAGGTACAGCAGGCGGTGAAGAAGGCAAATGGTATGTTGGCCTTCATAGTTAGGGGATTTGAGTATAGGAGCAGAGAGGACTTACTGCAGTTGTACAGGGCCTTGGTGAGACCACATCTTGAGTATTGTGTACAGTTTTGGTCTCCTAATCTGAGGAAGGACGTTCTTGCTATTGAGGGAGTGCAGCGAAGGTTCACCAGACTGATTCCCGGGATGGCGGGACTGACATATGAGGAGAGACTGGATCAACGGGGCCTTTATACACTGGAGTTTAGGAGGATGAGAGGGGATCTCATAGAAACTTATAAGATTCTGATGGGACTAGACAGATTAGATGCAGGAAGAATTTTCCCGATGATGGGGAAATCCAGAACCAGGGGACACAGTCTTAGGATAAGGGGTAGACCATTTAGGACTGAGATGAGGAGAAACTTCTTCACTTAGAGAGTTGTTAACCTGTGGAATTCCCTACCACAGAGAGTTGTTGATGCCAGTTCATTGGATATATTCAAGAGGGAGTTAGATATGGTCCTTACGGCTAAAGGGATCAAGGGGTATGGAGAGAAAGCAGGAAAGGGGTACTGAGGGAATTTTCAGCCATGATCTTATTGAATGGTGGTGCAGGCTCAAAGGGCCGAATGGACTACTGCTGCACCTATTTTCTATGTTTCTATGTCTCTATGGCACGGTAAGGGAGTGAAGGAGATTTGAAGAAGGGCCAGTCCAGGCTGATCTATCAGCTGTCTAAGGGTTAAAAAAATCGCAAGTTGTTCCCTTCCGACAAATTGCTCTCCAGTGCAGCTTTTAAGCTCATTATTCTGAGAGATTTGATGGAAAGTAGATGATGGCAGTAAGCTATTAATGGAGCTTATTACCTAAGAGTCATTTTAAATCCATTCCAGTTGAGAAGTATTAAAATCATGCTTGGTTGGTTTATCAGGTCAGGAGGATCAGAAGTACATATTGTCGTAAGACCTTCTTGTACTTTTGCCGGTCAGCTGCTAACCCCAAGGGGGAGAAATTGGTGCATTTGCGCCACCCATTAGTGCCCCCGGGGGTGGGGGGGGCGCTAACAGGGTGCAAATGAGTTGGCGACCGTGCGCGGTGCCGCTAATGACTCCCGCTAAATTCGCCGGGTGCGTCCCTATCTCCTGCGCCCGCCGATCGTGACGTCATCGCCGCGCGCATCGCCCTGTTAGCGCCCTGGACCCCAAATTGGGTTTGGCACCCCCCCACCCCTCAAGCAGCGCGGGGACGATAACAGCTTCAGGGGGTGTGGACCGGGGTGAACATTAAAGCGGAGGTGGCCGGCCGCTGAGAAAAAAAAAAATCGGACCTTTCTGTTGCCGTTTCTTCGCGGGGGTCCGTGGTCGCGGCCGCTCAGCCCGGCGCTCTGATTGTGTGGTGGGCTGATCGCGCGGCACTCCCCTGCTCCCCGGGGATCCAGGTAGGTGTATTCTTCTTTGGCAGAGTCGGCAGCGTGGGCTCTCCCCTTTAATTGAGGGACGGGCCCCTCGGTCGCTGCAGCGCGGTATGGCCCAGTGCGTACCGCCGATGAGGCGTGTCGCTCCGATAGCGCCCCAGGAAGGAAGCGCACTGCATCGCTCCACTTCCTTCTGGGGGGAGGTAACCCGAATTTATCGAGCGGGGCGGGACTGCCACGCCTGGCGCAATGTCTCGCGCCTCCCGAATGTTACCCGCTCCCCCCCCCCCCAAACGGGACGCTACCCAATTTCTAGGCCCAAATTCCTTGATGCCTTTTTCCTGAGATACGTTGACCAAGATCACGACTTGGGGCACTAGAACCATGGTGGCTAGGAATATCGAGCAGGAGGAGGCCGTTCAGCCCCTCGAGCCTGTTCCACCATTTAGTCAGAATATGGCACATGCATTTCAAATTGAGCCCAATTGTCGCAGTTCTCCAACTTAGCAGCCACAAAGAAGAGTGATGACACAGGTCGGTCTGTTAGTGGACATTGGGCACATTGGGGGTGGAGAGGAGAGCGTTTGCACTGGCGAGTCATGCTTGCCAAGAGTCACTCATCTCAGTTTAGTCCGGCAAGGCATTGATCAAAAGTTGCATTTCCGATAGTATTTCCCCTCAATTTACCTCCCTTCTGAACCTGAAGGTCTCTTCTGGTATCTCGACCAAGAAAAAACATTCTTTGAAGTTGTCCTCCAGGAGCTACGATCGAACATGGAGCTGGTTTTGAGGGAACCAAACTGATGATTCTTGCAGGGGTCCAACAGTATCCCCATGGGTGCATCAGAGGATGTTTGTCCCAGAAACGTTGGTTTCTGCGCTTATCCACTCGTTTACTGAAATCCCTGTGGCCCCATCATTTATTGGAACATAGAAGATTCTGAAGGGGATTGACAGGGTAGATGCTGAGAGGTTGTTTCCCCTGGCTGGAGAGTCTAGAACCAGGGGTCACAGTCACAGGGCAAGGGGTCGGCCATCTAAGACAGAGATGAGGAGGAATTTCTTCCCTCAGAGGGTTGTGAATCTTTGGAATTCTCTGCCCCAGAGGGCTGTGGCTGCTGAGTCTCTGAATATATTCAAGGCTAAGATCGATAGATTTTTGGAGTTTAGGGGAATCAAGGGATATGGGGATTGTGGAGTTGAGGTCGAAGATCAGCCGTGATCTTATCGAATGGCGGAGCAGGCTCGAGGGGCCATGTGGCCTACTCCTGCTCCTATTTCTTATGTTGTTATGAAATGCAGTGAGAACAAAAGGCGATTTCATCAAGAAAGGACGTTGACAATGATTAAGTAACAGGGCTGTAAATGTAAATACTTCCGTGGGAGGAAATGGCTCTACATGTTGCATGGGCATGTAACTTATCTGTACCGAAATTTCACAAAAAGCTCAAAAGTTATTTGAGTTGTGCCAATAAGTAACTTATGCAGATGAGACGTATCTGTAGAATGGTGAGACACCAGTGGTGTAATGCTGCTACCAGCCCAACATGTTAATTAATAGTACAGATGTTTGAGGCCACAGCAGATATCGTGGGACAGACACAGCTCCCACACGAGGCGTTGCTGATAAATAGGAGCAAGGAATGAGTTTCTGAAATGTACTTTACCTGTCAACTTGCTCAATTATATTAAAACCATTTTCCCTCATGCCATTACAGACATCTGTTTTCCATTTGGAAAGGGTAATCAAATACTGGCTTTTCTGTTAGAGCTCCTTCATACTGCACCAAGTGACTTCATCGAATCATAGAAATTTACAGCACAAAACGAAGCCATTCTGCCCTTCACATCTGTGCAATCTCTGCCGCTATGGCTCAGTGGGTAGCACTCTCGCCTGGCAGAAGGTTGTAGGTTCAAGTCCCACTCCACACACTCGAGCACATAAATCGAGGCTGACACTCCCAGGACGGTGCTGAGGGAGTGCTGCACTGTCGGAGGTGCCGTCTTTCGGATGAGACTTTCAACCGAGTCCCCATCTGCCCTCTCAGGTAGACATAAAAGATCCCACGGCGCTATTTCAAAGAAGAACAAGGGAGCTAACCCCGGTGTCCTGGGCCAATATTTATCCCTCAATCAACATCACTAAAAAAAACAGATTATCTGATCATTATCACATTGCTGTGTGTGGGATCTTGCTGTGCGCAAATTGGCTATCGCGTTTCCCACATTACAACAGTGACTACACTTTCAAAAGTACTTCATTGGCTGTAAAGCGCTTTGAGACATCTGGTGGGCGTGAAAGGCGCTATACAAATGTAAATCTTTCTTTCTCTAATAGAGCTACTTATTTTGTCTCGTTCAATTCTGTCCTTCAATTTATTTTCTGGGAAGTGACTCTATGTGCCGATCAATACTACCTGAAATTAAGTGCGCCATTGGGGTTCAGTGTGTAAATGCACTGTTCAATGACCCACTGAGCAATAGAGACCAGAAGGTCTGAGGTCTAGTCCTTTGGTCTCGTCTTGGTAGCTGATGGGATACCACATCTTGCTTTAATGTCGCTGGAATAGGGACGGTAAAAAACAGACAGAGTTTCCAGTCCTGACAGCTATCCAATGGCACCTGCTAGAATGTGTGTGTGTAAATTAAACAAGAACAAAATTACACTCAAATCCAATGTCCTTCATTGTCAAATAGTTTCTCAACCCTCGCTCTTCAGGCTCACATGAGGAGAGATTACACAAATTAGGATTGTATTCCCTGCAATTTAGAAGGTTAAAGGGTGATTTTATCGAAGTTTTCAAGATATTAAGGGGATCTGACTGGGTTCCACCACAGGTTAGCAAGGTCATAAAAAAAGCAAACCAGGCTCTAGGGTTTATTTCTATGGTACAGAACTGAAAAGTCGGGAAGTTATGCTAGACCTGTGTCGAACCTTGGTTAGACCACACTTAGAGCGCTGCATACAGTTCTGGTCGCCATATTATAAAAAGGATATAGAGGCACTGGAGAGGGTGCAGGGAAGATTTACAAGGATGGTACCAGAAATGCGAGGGTATACATATCAGGAAAGGATGAACAGGCTGGGTCTCTTTTCTCTTGAAAAAAAAAGGCTGAGGGGTGACCTAATAGAGGTCTTTAAAATTGTGAAAGGTTTTGATAGAGTGGATACAGAGAGAATGTTTCCACTTATGGGGAAGAGCATAACGAGAGGCCATCAATATAAGATAGTCACCAAGAAATCCAAAGGGGAATTCAGAAGAAACTTCTTTACCCAGAGAGTGGTGAGAATGTGGAACTCGCTGCCACAGGGAGTGGTTGAGGTGAATAGTATCGATGCATTTAAGGGGAGGCTGGACAAGTACATGAGGGAGAAGGGAATAGAGGGTTATGCTGATAGATGTAGATGAGGAAAGTCGGGAAGAGGCTCGAGTGGACAATAAACGCCGGCATGGACTGGTTGGGCCGATTGGCCTGTTTCTGTGCCGTATATCCTGTGTAGACAACGAGAAACTGTTCCCGCTGATTGGGGATTCTAGGACTAGGGGGCATAGTCTAGAAATTAGAGCCAGACCTTTCAGGAGTGAAATTAGGAAACACTTCTACACACAATGGGTGGCAGAAGTTTGGAACTCTCTTCCACAAACAGCAATTGATGCTAGGCCAACTATTAATTTTAAATCCGCGATAGATAGATTTTTGTTCAGCAAAGGTATTAAGGGATATGGGGCAAAGGTGGGTATGTGGAGCTCGGTCGCAGATCAGGTTGAGATGTTGGGAGGGCTGGTGGTACCTCTGAGGGGTGGAATATAAAAGCAGAGAAGTCCTGCTCCAACTGTACAGGGCGTTGGTGAGGCCACACCTGGAGTACTGTGTACAGTTATGGTCTCCATATTTAAGGAGGGATATCCTTGCATTGGAGTTCAGAGAAGGTTCACGAGATTGATTCCTGAGATGAAGGGATTGTCTTATGAAGAAAGGTTGAGCAGGTTGGGCCTGTACTCATTGGAGTTTAGCAGAATATAAGAACATAAGAACATAAGAATTAGGAACAGGAGTAGGCCATCTAGCCCCTCGAACCTGCTCCGCCACTCAACAAGATCATGGCTGATCTGGCCGTGGACTCAGCTCCACTTACCCGGTGATCTTATTGAAACATGTGAGATTCTGAGGTGGCTTGACAAGGTAGATGCCGAGAGGATGTTTCCCCTCGTGGGGGAATCTACAACTAGGGGGCATAAGGGGTCGCCCATTTAAAATGGAGATGAGGAGGAATTTCTTCTCTGAGGGTTGTGAATCTTTGGAATTCTCGACCCCAATGGAGGCTGGGTCATTGAATATATTTAAGGTGAAGATAGACAGATTTTTGAGCGATAAGGGAGTTGAGGGTTATGGGGAGCGGGAGAGAAGTGGAGTTGAGGCCAGGATCAAATCAGCCATGATCGTATTAAATGGCGGAGCAGGCTCGAGGGGCCAAATGGTCCAATCCTGTTCCTATTTCTTATGTTCTTATGTTCTCTGGAGCGTTAGAGTCAGGGCTTAAACTAGTTGAACTTGGTCTCCCAAGACCTTGACGAGCTCCCAGATGGTAAGCAGCTACTGCAACTGTGGGCAATATTGATACAGTTTGCGATGGTGGCGAGCGTTCTGTGTGCTCGGCTTCACTCCTGACAGACAGGTGCGAAGTCACCGGCAGGCTTTGCATGTCCTTGTATATTCTGCAAGTCACATATTTTTGTATGATGCTGATTTAAAAAAAATCATTTCATTCAAACAATGAGACTGTTGATGTCAAGCCACAACAGCATGAAATGTTATGTTCATAAACCAGTGCTGGGTCTGAAGGAAATGACAAATTGGCAGCGCGTCAGGGAAAAGACAAGATTACAATTTTTATGCCGCGTAGTTTGCAACAAGATTGTTGAGCAGATTTTGATAGATATGCAATTTATTTTGCTTTTAGTTTCACTTCAATGGTGAAGTGATGTTAAACAGTTTTACAAGTAGCGCTGTGAGTATTTTTCATCGCTGTGCGATTTGCGAGGAGTAAGGGTATATGTTGACTTTGGAGGCTGTTGAGGCAGTTCTACATTTACTGTCAGTTATTAGCACAGGGATGCCGCCTGTTTGGAGGGTACAGGGTGGCTCGGAGTCTTGGTATGCAACGCAGCGGTGAGATAAATACCGCTTGTAATTTTCACACGCTGAATTGCTGATCTTTGTTGGGGTGGGCAAGGGTGGGGGGGTGGGGTCACACAAGGCAGGGAAGGAGACGGAGCCAAAGCAGAGCGGTGCTGCACTCAGGCTTATTGTCATGCGTCCAATTCTGGGCATCGCACTTTAGGATGTGAAGGCCTTCGAGATTGTGCAGAAAAGATTTGCAAGAATGGTTCCAGGGATGAGGGACTTCAGTTACGTGGATAGACTGGAGAAGCTGGGGTTGTTCTCCTTGGAGCAGAGAAGGTTGAGAGGAGATTTGATCGAGGTGTTCAAAATCATGAGGGGTCTGGAGAGAGTAGATCGAGAGAAACTGTTCCCATTGGTGGAAGGGTCGAGAACCAGAGGACACAGATTTAAGGTGATTGGCAGAAGAACCAAAGGCGACATGAGGAAAAACTATTTTATGCAGCGAGTGGTTAGGATCTGGAATGCGCTGCCTGAGAGGGTGGTGGAGGCAGACTCAATCGCGGCTTTCAAAAGGGAATTGGATAAGTGCCTGAAGGAAAAATAAAATTGTAGGGTTACGGGGTAAGGGCGGGGGAGTGGGACTGGCTGAAGTGCTCTTGCAAAGAGCCGGCAGGGGTTCGACGGGCCAAATGGCCTCCTTCTGTGCTGTAACCGTCCTATGATTCTATGATTCATGCATCGCTGGGCTGACTTGGCACACAAAGGACATTGCATCCATTGGGTCTGGCTTTGTGGGTTCAAGGTGCAAACAGGAAGGCAAGAGGGAAAGGAAAATGACACTGCTGATTTAAAAATTGTCATTCGAGAATGTGCGTTATTGTAAATAAAACTGGTATTGTCCAAGCAAATCAGCCAACCAGTGAACAGTTGCAGAGTCAGAATGTCTGCTGCTAGTTTTGCAAATCAGCCCTAGCCCGAGCCCTACCATTACTGCCTGTCACCTCTCGACTTCCAACAATTCACCAAACTCCCACGCTCCACTCTACATAAATTCAAACTCTTCCAAGTTCCACCATTCACCACTGTTGTCACCAATCTTCTTGGGCTGTAGTGATACCCGCCCTCCTGTATGGCTCAGAGACGTGGACCATATACAGTAGGCACCTCAAATCGCTGGAGAAATACCACCAACGATGTCTCCACAAGATCCTGCAAATTCCCTGGGAGGACAGACACACCAACATCAGTGTTCACGATCAGGCCAACATCCCCAGCATCGAAGCACTGACCACACTCGACCAGCTCCGCTGGGCGGGCCATATTGCCCGCATGCCCGACACGAGACTCCCAAAGCAAGCGCTCTACTTGGAACTCCTACACGGCAGACGAGCCCCAGGTGGGCAGAGGAAACGTTTCAAGAACACCCTCAAAGCCTCCTTGATAAAGTGTAACATCCCCACTGACACCTGGGAGTCCCTGACCAAAAGACCACCCTAAGTGGAGGAAGAATATCTGGGAGGGCGCTGAGCACCTCGAGTCTTGTCGCCGAGAGCATGCAGAAACCAAGCGCAGGCAGCGGAAGGAGCGTGCGGCAAACCAGACTCCCCACCCACCCTTTCCTCCAACCACTGTCTGTCCCACCTGCGACAGAGACTGTAATTCCCGTATTGGACTGTTCAGTCACCTGACAACTCATTTTTAGAGTGGAAGCAAGTCTTCCTCGATTTCGAGGGACTGCCTATGATGATGATGATGATGGGTACTATATTCCCTAAAGTTTAGAAAAATGAGAGATGATCTCATTGAAACATATAAAAGGGACCTAACAGGGTAGATGCAGGGAGGATGTTTCCCTGGGCTGGGGAGTCCAGAACCAGGGGTCACAGTCTCAGAATAAGGGGTCAGCCATTTAGGGCTAAGATGAGGAGAAATTTCTTCACTCAGAGGGTGGTGAATCTTTAGAATTCTCGACCCCAGAGGGCTGTGGAGGCTTAGTCTTTGAGTATATTCAAGACAGAGATCGATAGATTATTGAATACTAGGGAATCAAGGGATATGGGGATAGTGCGGGAAGGTGAGGCCGAGGTAGAAGATCAGCCGTGATCGTATTGAATGGTGGAGCAGGCTCGAGGGGCCAAATGGCTGACTCCAGCTCCTATTTCTTATGTTTTTATGTACCCAATATGTTGACTTCAAATTCACATCTCGTTCAGTAATTTCACAACAACCTTCCCCCCACCCCAACACCACAGCACTCTGCAACCTCCTCAAGCCCTACATCTCAGCTGCACACTCTGGCTCCATCTCTTCTGCTTCATCATTTGTTCGACAGCCTTTAGCTACCTAACCTGCGCACTCTGGAATTCTCTCCCTAAACTCCTCTGCCTTGTCACCTCTTTTCCCATCTTCTAAAGCCTCCTCTGTAGTGTGGCATTCTCTACCGTAGAGAGCTGTTGATACCAGTTCATTAGATATATTCAAGAGGGAGTTAGATATGGCCCTTATGGCTAAAGGGATCAATGGGTATGGAGAGAAAACAGGAAAGGGGTATTGAGGTGAATGATCAGCCATGATCTTATTGAATGGTGGTGCAGGCTCGAAGGGCCGAATGGCCTACTCCTGCACCTATTTTCTATGTTTCTAGGTTTCTATGTCTGTAAGCACTCTAGTAATGACTCCACGAGGTAAGGTATTGAACTGTTGTGACCTTAGTCCATTTATTGCAGCTCCAGAATGCAGGTTACAGTGAGGTGGGCTCCCTTTTATACCTGGATACTTGCAGGTGACCTCTAGGTCTCCACCAGTTGCACCCTCTGGTGGTACAGGCATATTGTATATAGTGTAAAGGTACATTCATTGGTCTTATGTAACTGTACATTGAGTGTGCAGAGTATAGACATACACAACATCCTCAAAACCTCTTTCTTCAATACATTTGCTCACATCCCCCAACTCTCCTCTTAACATTTAGACCAGAGTTTGTTCCCCCTCCCTCCAACTCTTTGCTTTGGGATGTTTTGCTACATTGGAGACGTTGGGGCCCAAATTGAGGCCCGCCAGAAACCTGGCGCACCCACGATGTTTTAACTGTTCTTACTGCCGTATTGACTCTTGATTGATATTCAGGTCTTTGTTGGTTTTCTTCGACCAGCCGGAAGTCGGTCGTAATGGGGGCGGAAGTGCGGCGGGAAGTGCTGGTGAGGGGCAGGACCGAATCTCCGCCGCTGTGACGATGTCAGTGCGCGTGCGCGTCCCCCTGTCTCTCTCCTCATTTAAAGGGGAGAGAATTGGCGATTGCGTCGGCTCGGTCACTGGGCCACCAGGGAGGGTTTCGGCCCAAGAGGGGGTGCCAGGCCTGGCCGAACCCGGGGCTATAATTGCCTGGCCGATCGGAAAGTCGAGAGGCAAAAAAAAAACATGTCGGCCGCTGCAGTGCGCCCTCCCCTTGAAGGGCCGCTACGCTGCCGCGCCGCACACACAGAGCAAGGTTCACTTACAGAGAAAGTTGTCGGGGGCACCTTTTTCGGGAATTTAGGTAAATTCCGCGCGGAGTGGGATGGAGGATCGGGAGATCGGCGGTACGCACTTTGTTGGAAGCACCAGGGCGGAAGTGGGGACCGGCAGAAAAATCCCCGAGTGGAATTTGGGTTGGGGCGGCCAATCGATTCCGTCGCATGGCCGCCGTGGTAACGGGCCTTATCCGGACCCTGAATTTCGACCCCGTTATTTAATTGCAACTTACTATAAATGTCATCATACAAGGGCAAACAATAAATTAACACATCAATGAGGAAATATATAGCATTCGCATGCCCTTTGACCCATGAAGAAAGAAAGACTTGGATTTATATAGCGCCTTTCACCGGATGTCTCAAAGCGCTTTACAGCCAATACTTTTGGAGTATAGTCACTGCTGTAATGTGGGAAGTGCGGCAGCCAAATTGCGCACAGCAAGCTCCCACATATAGCACTATGATAATGACCACACAATCTGTTTTAGTGATGTTGGTTGAGGGATAAATATTGGCCAGGATACCGGGGATAACTCCCCCGCTCTTCTTCGAAATAGTGGCCATGGGATCTTTTACGTCCACCTGAGAGGGCAGGCGGGGCCTTGGTTTAACGTCTCGTCCAAAAGACGGCACCTCCGACAGTACAGCACTCACTCAGCACTACACTGGGTTTATGTGCTCAAGTCTCTGGAGTGGGACTTGAACCCACAACCTTCTGACTCAGGCAACTGAGCCACGGCTGACACTTTGGATTACCATGCTTTCCCTTGCTTAGTACAGGGCTGTTTTAGGGCAGAGAGGTGATTGAGAAGGACTGATGGTTGCCAAAGTGGAAAGCCAAAGATCGGAAGGATAGTCCACACAAGTTTTCGTCTCTCCATTACTTTCAACCACTTAACATGGTGGCTCTTCGTGGGTCGAGCTCCAATATTAAGCAGCTTTCCTGAACCATTCTGCAACGTGCCATCACACTTTCAAAATACCGGCAGTAAATCTGCCCGTCCAAGATCATAAAAGTGATTAATGATCAGCCTGTCTTTTCAGATTTCTGGCCCGCAATTCAGAGCCTTGTACTGAATCAGAAACGACGGCACGTCATAGATGGTGTGCACCAAACCTGAGCCAATGTGCCACAATCTACTGGGGGGAGTTGGTACGCTCCCGAACCCTACTCGTCCAAAGCCTTGGACACTGAAGGAATGTACTTGTGGGATAAAATCCTCCCATTGATGGTAAGTCATCAGAAAATCGAGTCTGCTCCTCTTGGAATGCACAACCTCAATCAGCCTTGCTTCCCTCGAGAAAATTACTTTATTTGAAGAGCAAAGGGTGAAGCTTCTTTCACAATAACCAATAAAAAATGATTGATTTCAATTGAATGATAGGAAAGCCTTGCATTGTATAGCACTCAGGAACATCACAGAGTGCTTCTCACATCATGAAAGACCTGAAATTCCTTTGGTTAGTGCCCCTTGCTAGCGGGGCTTTGCGGCCACGACGTTGGCATTTGTGCCGCTCGGCAAATTCAGTGTGCCGCTACCGGCGGGGCTGAGCAGTATTGCCCGGGAGCATCATGCCGGTGTGCAATGCCCCCAGTATCCACACGGATACAACATTCGGTTTGCGCTGCACCCGTAGCGCCCCCTAGTGACCCCGCCAGAGAAAGCTGGCAGGCAGAGCGGTTCCGGGGCGCTAAGGGAAGGAACGACTGCACGAGGTAAGTGTGAGTGATATTTAATTTTGCGCTTTAACTTTATTTGGGGCGAGTTATGTATAGGGATTTTTTGTTGTTGTTCTGATCCTTCTTTTTTGCAAGGAGGCCTCTCTTTGGGCACTACGAAGATGGCTCTTCAGCAACGGGATATTCAGTTGCTCCCTCGGCCTAGCGCCCTGAGAGAGGTGTGGAACTCTTCCCTTAGCGCCCCGCTCCACTCTCAGGGCACAACCTCTGAAAGTGGGGTCTTTTACGTCCGCCTGAGAGGTCAGCCGGGGCCTCGGTTTAACGTCTCATCTGAAAGACGGCACCTCTGACAGTGCGGCGTTCCCTCAGCGCTGCTCTGGGAGTGTCAGCCTGGATTTTTGTGCTCAAGTCTGTGCAGTGGGACTTAAACCCACAACCTTCTGACTGAGGAATTACTTAAGTTCTTTATCATCATCATCATAGGCCATCCCTCGAAACGAAGATGACTTGCTTCCACGCCAAAAAAAAAGGACGAGTTCACAGGTGTTTTGAAAGAAGAACCCAAACTACATCCTGAAGGGTGGAAGATGCCTGTGCGTGGATTGTTTTAACGTGGGGTGGCCGTTGCTCGCCAGCCACCACACGGGCTTGACAGAGCTAGGTCTTGGTCCAGCGGCAAGGGTTAACCAGGACGACTGGAGACCAGCTCTGCTGCACGGACCTAGTGCACGCACATATCGCAGTGTGGGCTGGGCCCGTGCTGCCCCTGGGCCCCTGGCCCGGAACTCACGCCTCCCCTGGGCCCCGATCACATCCCTCCACAGTCTCTCGCCGCTCCTGCTGTACCTGCCCACGCTCCAATCACCGACCTGGACCTTGATGACGTCACTCTTGGCTGCCGTCGCCCTCCTGCACCAGCTCGCGCTGCTCCCTGTAATTATATAAGTTCTTCATATAGTTCACATATTAAACAGTGACCACACTTCTTTCTTTCTTTCTCTCTCTCTTTCTCTTTTCTTTCTTTCGCCTGAAATCGGCTTGTCCAACAATTCCATCTCTTTCTGCCATCTTTCAAGAGGGCGTTACAATGTTGAACACATAGAGCTCTGTTCCTGATGGATTACACTCTGGAGAATAAAAGAATTGTAAAATAAATCTTTAAATTGGATCAATTGTAACCTGTCGCTCTTGAGATTTATAGTTGAGATGTAGCTAGTTCAAAAAAAAATTGTTTTGTGCATTTTGTGTTCATTGAGGTGAGGCATGTTAGGATTGGGGAATCAAATGCTTTCTATTTGAGTATTAAGCATTCCAGGGCAATTATAGCCTGGATTTAGAGGCAGACCAAAGCTCTCTCCACACAGTTCCAAAAATGTGCATCAGCCCAAATCTCAGAACACTTCCAATGCACCAGTGTGACATTTTCCAATTTGCAATATCAGCTATCCTGTAACCTCTTTGAGTGAGATTGACAGGTAAATAGAAACATAGAAACATAGAAAATAGGAGCAGGAGTAGGCCATTCGGCTCTTCGAGCCTGCACCAGCATTCAATATGATCATGGCTGTTCATACAACTTCAGTGCCCCATTCCTGCTTCCTCTCCATACCCCTTGATCCCTTTAGCCATAAGGACCACATCTAACTCCCTTTTGAATATATATAACGAACTGGCCTCAACAACTTTCTGTGGTAGAGAATTCCACAGGTTCATAATTCTCTGAGTGAAGAAGTGTCTCCTCATTTCGGTCCTAAATGGCTTACCCCTTATCCTTAGACTGTGACCCCTGGTTCTGGACTCCCCCAATATCGGGAACATTCTTCCTGCATCTAACCTATCCAATCTCATTAGAATTTTATATGTTTCTATGAGATCCCCTCTCATTCTTCTAAATTCCAGTGAATATAAGCCTAGTCGATCCAGTCTTTCTTCATATGTCAGTACTGCCATCCCAGGAATCAGTCTGGTGAACCTTCGCTGCACTCCCTCAATAGCAAGAATGTCATTCCTCAGATTAGGAGACCAAAACTGAACACAATATTCAAAGTAAGACCTCCCTGCTCCTATACTCAAATCCCCTCGCTATGAAGGCCAACATGCCATTTGCTTTCTTGACTGTCTGCTGTATCTGCATACTTACGTACCATGACACCCAGGTCTCATTGCACCTCCCCTTTTTCTAATCTGTCACCATTCAGATAATATTCTTCCTTTCTGTTTTTGCCACCAAAGTGGATAACCTCACATTTATCCACATTATACTGTATCTGCCATGCATTTGCCCACTCACCTAACCTATCCAAGTCACCCTGCAGCCTCTTAGCATCCTCCTCACAGCTCACACTGCCACCCAGCTTAGTGTCATCTGCAAACTTGGAGATATTACATTCAATTCCTTCGTCCAAATCATTAATGTATATTGTAAATGATGCCAAGATACATATCTCAGTCTTTCATCTGAGCAATGTCAGACTCTAACCTAGTTGCCCTTTCACTGTATGTTCTGAGTGGGCGACTTTGACTGTTAAAAAGCAGACTGTGTTTTTATTTTAGTAACCGATGTATTAAATTGCTATTTTTAAATTAAGACCATTGCTGCAGATAACCTGCGGACTTCGCTTGCTCCAACTAAAAAACTGAGTTTGCAAGTGGGCTTTCTGTCGAAGATGCGGAGATGGAGCGAGAGAAGTCCAGAAGAAATTTCTGGAACCTCTAATTTTATGATTTCCTGTTGCATTCGACAATCTTTTTAATTAGTAATTTTTTAATCACTTGAAGGGTGGTGCATCTTTGGAATTCTCTACCCCAGAGGGCTTGGGATGCTCAGTCGTTGAGTAAATGCACTGCCGGAGATGCCATCTTTCGGCTGAGATGTTAAACCGAGGCCCCATCTGCTCTCTCAGGTGGACGTAAAAGATCCCATGGCACTATTTTGAAAAAGAGCAGGGGAGTTATCCCCGGTGTCCTGGAGCCAATATTTATCCCTCAATCAACGTAACAAAAAACAGATTATCTGGTCATTATCACATTGCTGTTTGTGGGAGCTTGCTGTGTGCAAGTTGGCTGCCGTGTTTTCAACATTACAACAGTGACTACACTCCAAAATTACTTCATTGGCCGTAAAGCGCTTTGGGACGTCCGATGGTCATGAAAGGCGCTATATAAATGCAAGTCTTTCTTTTTTCTTTTATATTCAAGGCAGAGATCGATAGATTTTTGGATAATAAGTGAATCGAAGGATATGGGGATATTGCAGGAAGCTGGAGTTGAGGTAGAAAATCAGCCATGATCACACACCATCCTGACTTGGAAATATATCGGCCGTTCCCTTATTATCACTGGGTCAAAATCCTGGAACTCCCTCGTTGACAGCAGTATGGAAGTACCTTCACCACACGGACTGCAGCGGTTCAAGAAGGCGGCTACCACCACCTTCTCGGGGGCAATTAGGGATGGGCAATAAATGCCAGCGACACCCACATCCCAGGAATGAATAAAATAATCTATGTAATTCCATGTAACATGATAGCCAAAACTGGAGTCGAGTCACCAGTCCGAAACCAAAAGACGTTCCTGATACTTTCTTAAATCCCCCAAAAAAGGAACTGGATTTGTTTGATTACATGGAACTTGACACAAGAAATTTTGTATGTGCTTTAAGTAAAGCATAAATTAATCTCCAAATTGTATCCTGATTGCACTGAGTATTATAATCCATCAAGACTGCCTTCTGTTTATGGTGACAGTTTATACATTTCTCGTCATCTCTTGCCTCGATAATTTTGTACCCTTGTGATCACCTCTGAAGGTAACTAACGTGCCGATATCTGCATCATCCGACTTCTTTGCAAATCCTTTGAATATAGAAGATAACGGGATGCTCTAATTGAGATAGATAGAGAGAGTGATTATTTGCTCTGGTGGGGGAAGGCCAGAACAAGGGGGCAGAACCTCAAAATTAGAGCAAGACCATTCAGGGGTGATGTTAGGAAACACCTCTTCACACATGGGCCAGTAGGAATCTGGAACTCTCTTTCACCAAATAACTGTTGAGGCTGGGGAGTCAATTGAAAATGCCAAAACTTGGGCTGAAAGCTTTTTGTTGGGCAAGGGTATTAAGGGTTACGAAACCAAAGCATGTAGATGGAGTTTAGGTTCCAATCAGCCATGATGTAACTGGATGGCGGAACAGGCCGGAGGGGCTGAATGGCCTCCTCCCGTTCTGATGTTACAATAAAGAACTGAATTCTGTGCTCCGTAGCAATGTATTCCCTTCCATGCAAGAATGTTGAATTCTGTGTGAACCTGTCCACTGGGTTTGAGTGATCTTATTTACCTACTCCAACCAGTCCAGGGCTTCAAGCGTCGGGATGGGGAGGATATGAAGAACCATTCAAAAAGCAAGGCAAGTGCCAGTTTCTTCGACCTTCCTTGCTGCTAATAGGGAGGACAGGGGAAAACACACTTAGCACAGCTTGCTTGCCTCAATTGCCCATCATGCTTGTTGACGCTGGCGGTATTTATGCCCGCCTTTGACCGTGTTACAGGGAAAGGAAGAAAGACTTGGATTCCTTTAGCGCCTTTCACGACCACCGGACGTCTCAAAGCGCTTTACAGCCAATGAAGTACTTTTGGAGTGTAGTCACTGTTGGAATGTGGGAAACGCGGCAGGCAATTTGCGCACAGCAAGCTCCCACAAACAGCAACGTGGTAATGACCAGATAATCTGTTTTTGTTATGTTGATTAAGGGATAAATATTGGCCCCAGGACACCGGGGATAACTTCCTTGATCTTCTTCGAAATAGTGCCATGGGATCTTTTACGGCCACCTGAGAGGGAAGACGGGGCCACGGTTGAATGTCTCATCCGAAAGACGGCACCTCCGACAGTGCGGCGCTCCCTTGGCACTGTACTGCGCGCGTCAGCCTAGACTTTTGTGCTCAAGTCCCTGGAGTAGGACTTGAACCCACAACCTTCTGACTCAGAGGCGAAAGTGCTGCCCTCTGAGCCACGGCTGAAGAACTTTGTGTGCGGCTGGAGGAAGATTGTGGAAGATTAGCCGGCTTCTGAAATGGATATCTGGAGCGCTTGGCCAGACAACCTGAACACAAAATATTTTCATGTCTGAAAACCCCTTTATATATTTGGGATGGACGCATGCAGTGCTTCCCTCTGATAGACATCAAAAGATAGTCCACGTGTAACGGGACACAATTATAAATGTTCCTCACTCACAGCATTTCAGTGAAATTGATGCATTGAGGATGTTAATGGGAGAGACAGCGCTCGGGGATATTAATGATGAATGTGCTACCATGTTTTATGACAGTCCTTTGCTATTTTACCATTCATTAAAACAGCAGACAGAGGAATATCATATGAAGTCAGTAATGTGCGTGCTACTAATATCCTACAGCACAGTTTTAACCCTTAAGTAACTCATCGGCAGTGCTTTAGGAGATAAAAATTCTTTCCTTAAATTAGCATTAAGCTTCCAGACGTTATTTGCCATTTATTGGGCCCAAATTTGGCCAGTACATATTTCTGGTGCATGGCTTCTGTAGAACGATTAAGGCACCAAAAATCTTCAGGCTGAGTTTGGCCTCTCCTCCTGGGTAGCGCAGCGTGGCAACTGGGTTCGGGGGCGGAGCCAGGTCACGGTGCTCGAGTGTGCGCGCATGCGCAGTAGCTCCTCGCCCCTAGAATCTGTGTGTGTACTCTGCAGGCTGTGTGGGAGGGGTCCGAAGCACGTGGCCCCTATACCTGGCCAAATGGGCTCCCTCATTGGTGGCCAGATTAGTTACCAGAATATCTGTATTTGTAAGTAAAATTGAAATTATGTTGACATATCGCAAAGTACTTGAGGGTTGGCCATTAAGGTGTTTATCAGCATGCTGGTATGTACATGATTGAGGGCAATTCTGCTAGATTTTATTGCAATTGTAGATTAAATTGCCTATGAAAGTGCAAATTATATCAACGTAGCAGGCCGTGTTTTGGTAGGACTTCTGTTTTTTATTTGTTATTGATTGATTGATTGCTTATTACTTTGGGCTTGGTGCTTTAGGTGAAGGGTTCCTTCTATTTTTTATTTGTTAATTAATTGTTTATTACTTTTTGTGCTTTGTTTAGTGCTTTGTAAATCTTGGTGCTAGGTGCAGGTCCTCTTGGCTTCCTTGTATTTTTTAATTGTTAATGAATGCTTATTTTTGTGCTTTGTTTAGTGCTTGGTGCTTTAAATGTACTTACCTGCGTTGATTTCTTCATTTTCCGCAAGGGTTTTCTGTACGGGCTACAAGTGGCCACATACACTGGCCTAAGTTAGTTTGGAGCAACTATTAGCTGACCAAACTGGCTTAAATGGCCAAAACAGGCGTAGGTGGCTGGTAACGCCCCCTTTAGAAATAAAAACAAAACAAAAAGAGATCCTAACTAATTCACTTACACTGGCGCAAATTAAATGTGCAGAATTGCAATTTTTAAGATACTCCAAAAAAACGAAGATGCTCCAAACAAAAAACGGAGCAATTCCTGGCCAAATTTGGGCCCAATTACATGGACAATTTATTCTCAGTTTGGCAGAAACACACCAGGAGCAGTTTACTCGTCTTTTATTTTTCTGAATTTTTAAGGTCATAAAATTGGAGTTAACGACCAAAGTGTTATAACTGAGCCAGTGAAATGTCGCTGCTGTGGAAATATGGTTAGTTCTGCACTGCGGCAGCGCTGGTAGAGTTCTAAATCAAAAGCACACACAGACCAGTTTCTTAAACAGTAGCAATGCCGTTCCGTCGGACATCCTTCAGAAGTCATTGGATTTCTGCTGTCCTTTCACATTTAACAAAAAGGCATCAGCTCCTCGCTGGTAGACACAAGAGAAAGGCTTGCATTTATATAGCGCCTTTCACAGCATCAGGGCGTCCCAAAGCATAGCCAATGAAGTACTTTTTGAAGTGTAGTCACTGTTGTAATGTTGAAAACGCGGCAGCCAATTTGCGCACAGCAAGCTCCCACAAACAGCAATGTGATAATGACCAGATAATCTGTTTTTGTGATGTTGATTGACGGATAAATATTGGCCCCAGGACACCGGGGATAACTCCTCTGCTCTTCTTCGAAATAGTGCCATGGGATCTTTTACGTCCATTTGAGAGCAGGCAGGGCCTCGGTTTAATGTCTCATCCAAAATGCGGCACCCCCGACAGTGTAGTACTCCCTCAGCACTGCACTGGAATGTCAGCATAAATGCCAGCATGGACTGGTTGGGCCGAATGGTCTGTTTCTGTGCCGTATATTGTATGTGAACCTATGTAAGTGTGGGCTAGCTAAGTTGCTGTATAAGTTTAACATAATTTCTTTGCTTTCAATCTCTATTCTTCGAGAAACACCATTACTTTGTGATTAGTATTCCAGCTCCAGGAACCCTAAACTAATTAGTTTTGTCTGGGCACACCTGATGGCATACCTGAGATCCATCTCTTGAAATTGTGTTGTGTTTAGGACGATTCCTCTTCCTACCTTAAGTGTGCTTTAATTGAGTTTCAGAGGAACGCACTGTGTAATTGAAGTGGAATTAAAAGACTTTAGCTTAGCTTGGTAAAAAATGTGGAGTGGATGGTTTGAGTTCCAGTTTCACTGGTTTTATGAAGTCCTTGATTGTGCTTATACAATTCCTGCAGTTAATTTGCTGAGGCATTTTCAAAAATTGGCTTTGAATAGTGTTGTAATAATAATGGGAGATTAATTCAAATTTCTTTGTAAGCATCTCCCATCAACAAACACACACTATTCTCAGAAGGATTACTTTTCAAAGGTGGGTTCCTCATCTTGGTTTAAGTAAAACAAAATCCCTCATGAATGGAATAAATGTGCATAACCTTCAGGTAAAAACCGCCTTGCTTTCCCTAAATTCTAAACTTTGTGCCTTATGACTTTGAGATGAACGCAAGTAGGCTTTAAAATCTCGAATTAAAAAAAATCTAATTCTTGCTGCAATTATATAGGGCCCCGGTGAGACCGCACCTGGAGTATTGTGTCCAGTTTTGGTCTCCTTACCCAAGGAAGGATACACTTGCCATGGAGGGAGTGCCACAAAGGACCCGTGGACTGAACTAATATCTTTGCAGCGCTCGCAGTGGCCCTCCCCTTTAAGTGGTGATGCACATGCGTCGTGATGTCACCGCTCCGCTGATGACTGACAGCGGCAGAGGCTCCGCCCCGCCTCCGCTCACTTCCGTCCTCGTTATGACCGACTTCCGGTCCGCCTGAAAAAAAATGACACAGAGCTGAATTTTGCGTAAGAGGCCATCTCATCCAATGCGGCGGAAAAAACACTTCGAAAGCGGTAGTTACGACCCGTTTCGGGTGGACCTGAAATTCGCCCCCAGCAGCTCACCACCACCTTCTCAAGGGCGACTCGGGATGGGCAATAAATGCCAGCCTTGCCGGCGATGCCTGCGTTACATGAACAAATTAAAAAAAAAAATGTAAACTGTGTTCTGATTCCCTTATCTAAATTTCAGTTTGTGCCCATTGGTTGCAAAGTGTTTTGTGGTTATTATTTAGCCATTAAATGTTGATTAGGTCTCCCCTGGGCTTTTGTTTAAGTGTAAATCATTTCCCCAGCTTCTTTAGTCTCCCCTCAAAGCCCAATATCTAATGCGACACAAAAGCAAAATACTGCGGATGCTGGAAATCTGAAATAAAAACAGAAAATGCTGGAAATGCGCAGTAGGTCGGAGCAGCGTCTGTGGAGAGAGAAACAGAGTAAACGTCTCAGGTCACTAACCCTTTGTCAGAACTGGAAAAAGTTAGAGATGTAACAGGTTTTTAAGCCAGTGCAGGGGCAGGGAAAGAGAGGAGGGGAGGAAAGAACAAAAGGGAAGGTCTGTGATAGGGTGGAAGGCAGGAGAGATTAGAGAGACAGAAGGGATGACGATGCGAGGCGAAAGGAGAAGGCAATGGGACAAGTTAAGAAACAAAAGATCTCAACAAAAATTCTTAACCGATAAGGGATTTAGGGGTTATGGGGAGCAGGCAGGGAAGTGGAGCTGAGTCCATGATCTGATCAGCCACGATCGTATTAAAGGGCGGAGCAGAATCAAGGGGTTGTATGCCTACTCCTGCTCCTATTTCTTACGTTCTTAAAAGATGCATCTAGATAGGGTGTAAATGGAAATGGCTGAATTATCAACAGCTGCTGTGGAAAGAGCAAAAAAAAAGAAAAACTTGTGGTATTATCTCATTACCTTCCTCTCCCCAAAGCCTGGATGTTCCCACTATAGGGCGAGCGAGCAGAATTATACACAGCATCCCAGATTCAGTCAAGTCTGTTCTCCATACAAGCTCATTATTCCCCACAACAACATATGTTCCATCCCTCTGGCTACGCAATGTAAGCTTGTTCAACATTTTGTTTACAGGAGCGTACACTGAGCCAGGAGTCTGCCAGTAGAAGTTGTGTTTATTGTTATAGTACTGTTACACTTACCATAATCAAAATAGCTGGAAGGGTGTGCTGGTTGGCTGGGCAGGATCTCCAGAGAAGATATCTAGATCGGGGGAAGCAATTCAATTGGATCATTATTTTGTTGATCCTGGGATGCACTCCAATCAACAAGACACGGTGGAAGCTGTAGAGACCTCAAGAAAGGGTATCTGAATGGATTGATACTTCCCCAGCCTGGAACAGATGGTGTACATCACAATCATTAAAGATAAAATGTGTAAAATAAATCCAATGGGGAATTCAAGAGAAACTTCTTTACCCAGAGGGTGGTGAGAATGTGGAACTCGCTGCCACAGGGAGTGGTTGAGGCGAATAGTATCGATGCATTTAACGGGAAAGCTAGATATGCACATGAGGGAGAAAGGAGGGAGAGAGAGAGAGAAAGGAGGGAGAGAGAGAGAGGAGGGAGAGAGAGAGAAAGGAGGAAGAGAGAGAAAGGAGGGAGAGAGAGAGGATGGAGAGAGAGAAAGGAGGGAGAGAGAAAGGAGGGAGAGAGAGAAAGGAGGGAGAAAGAGAGAAAGGAGGGAGAGAGAGGAGGGAGAGAGAGAGAGAAGAGAGATAGAAAGGAGGGAGAGAGAGAGAAAGGAGGGAGAGAGAGAGAAAGGAGGGAGAGAGAGAAAGGAGGGAGAGAGAGAAAGGAGGGAGAGAGAGAAAGGAGGGAGAGAGAGAGAGAAAGGAGGGAGAGAGAGAGAAAGGAGGGAGAGAGAGAGAAAGGAGGAAGAAAACAGAGAGAGAGAGAGAGAAAGGAAGGAGAGAAAGGAAAAAAGAAAAAGGAAAGAAATAAAGAGAGGAAAGAAAGAGAGAGAAAGGAGAAAGATAACACTCCTGTGAAGTGCCTTGGGACTTTTACTATGTTTAAGGCACTATATAAATGCAAGTTCTTACTGTTGAAGGTTCCAGAGTTCAGTCCTCGGTCTGTGCTAAGTTAGCTGATGATCTTAGCTGCGCTTTTTCAGGAGCAAACAGAAAGCAACAGTGGCCTTGGCCACAGAGGTGAAAATCAGCTAGCATTTTGGCTTCCGATTGTTATCCAGAGAGTCTTAAAGGAAGTTGTATTGTATGTCCCTGTGAGTATGCTCACAGATTTGTAGAGCTATTGCGTTGTGAGTGGCTTAGCCACTCAATAATCTTGAATTGCTTTTCAATGACACTAAATGGCTTTCCACAAGCTCTTTTTGTCAGTTCAACACTGTTCACTACTCACAAAAAAGAATGGTACTCTCAGACTCTCATTCGGGAATCACACCGCCAGTATATCTTCTTGCTGTGCTCCACTTGCATTTGCCTTCTCATAAAAGGAAATTCTACCAAAAATTCTTCATGAAGAAACTCCCATCCCCATCGCCATTTTGTAATGTATTTGCTTCATGGGTTCTTTGCTTAAGTATTCATAGCAGCACATTGCTATTAAGAACGAGTTGGTTTATTAACAAAGGTTTAACGATCACACTACACATTACTAGTTCATCCGCTAGGCTCACAACTGCATACCTCATCGTGGATTCCCCGAACCCAAATGGCTGGGGTTTTATTGAGTTTTATGAACATCACGTGACTGGCTAAGCCACTCACAATACAACAGCTTTACAACTCTTTTTGTTGTATCTGCAAAACAAATGTAAATCAAATGCCCCCTTATTAAAGGGGCACTAAATCCGACAATTTAAACAAATTCAACTTTAAACGGTCAAATTAAAATTTGGTTGCCGGGGTGATGATGCACTCCAGTCCCTCCGGTTCCCACCTCTCGTGGAAGGCTGCGAGCTTACCAGTGGACACTGCGTCCTCCATCTCCAGGAACACTCCGGGTTGGATGTAACCGCGGAAGAGAGGCAGACAGTCGGGCTGAACACCAATCTATAGGTATGTGAAGAGAAAAAGATTAGTGAAGACAAACATAGGTCCCTTGCAGTCAGAATCAGGTGAATTTATAATGGGGAACAAAGAAATGGCAGACCAATTGAACAAATACTTTGGTTCTGTCTTCACAAAGGAAGACACAATTAACCGTCTGGAAATACTAGGAGACCGAGGGTCTAGTGAGAAGGAGGAACGGAAGGAAATCTTATTAGTCAGGAAATTGTGTTAGGGAAATTGATGGGATTGAAGGCCGATAAATCCCCAGGGCCTGATAGTCTGCATCCCAGAGTACTTAAGGAAGTGGCCCAAGAAATAGTGGATGCATTGGTGATCATTTTCCAACAATCTATCGACTCTGGATCAGTTCCTATGGACTGGAAGGTAGCTAATGTAACACCACTTTTTAAAAAAGGAGGGAGAGAGAAAATGGGGAATTGTAGACTGTTTAGCCTGATATCAGTAGTGGGGAAAATGTTAGAATCAATTATTAAAGATGAAATAGCAGCGCATTTGGAAAGCAGTGACAGGATGAAAGGGAAATCATGCTTGACAAGTCTTCTACGATTTTTTGAGGATGTAACTAGTAGAGCGGACAACGGAGAACCAGTGGATGTGATGTATTTGGACATTCAAAAGGTTTTTGACAAGATCCCACACAAGAGATTGGTGTGCAAAATTAAAGCACATAGTATTGGGGGTAATATATTGATGTGGATAGAGAACTGGTTGGCAGACAGGAAGCAGAGAGTCGGGATAAACGGGTCCTTTTCAGAATGGCAGGCAGACTAGTGGGGTGCCGCAGAGCTCAGTGCTGGGACCCCAGCTATTTACAATATACATCAATGATTTAGAAGAAGGAATTGAGTGTAATATCTCCAAGTTTTCAGATGACACTAAGCTAGATGGCGGTATGAGCTGTGAGGATGATGCTAAGAGGCTGCAGGTTGACTTGGACAGGTTAGGTGAGTGGGCAAATGCATAGCAGATGCAGTATAATGTGGATAAATGTGAGGTTATCCACTTTGGGGGCAAAAACACGAAGGCAGAATATTATCTGAATGGCAGCAGATTAGGAAAAGGGGAGGTGCAATGAGACCTGGGTGTCATAGTACATCATTCATTGAAAGTTGGCATGCAGATACAGTAGGCGGTGAAGAAGGCAAATGGTATGTTGGCCTTCATAGCTAGTGGATTTGAGTATAGGAGCAGGGAGGTCTTACTGCAGTTGTACAGGGCCTTGGTGAGGCCTCCCCTGGACTATTGTGTTCAGTTTTGGTCTCCTAATCTGAGGAAGGACATTCTTGCTATTGAGGAAGTGCAGCGAAGGTTCACCAGACTGACTCCCAGGATGGCAGGACTGACCTATGAGGGGTGATTGGATCGACTGGGCCTGTATTCACTGTTTAGAAGGATGAGAGGGTATCTCATAGAAACATATAAAATTCTGACGGGACTGGACAGGTTAGATGCAGGAAAATTTTCCCGATGTTGGGGAAGTCCAGAACCAGGGGCCACAGTCCAAGGATAAGGGGTAAGCCACTTAGGACCGAGATGAGGAGTAACTTCTTCACTCAGAGAGTTGTTAACCTGTGGAATTCTCTACCACAGAGAGTTGTTGATGCCAGTTCGTTGGATATATTCAAGAGGGAGTTAGATATGACCCTTACGGCTAAAGGGATCAAGGGGTATGGAGAGAAAGCCGGAAAGGGGTACTGAGGTGAATGATCAGCCATGATCTTATTGAATGGTGGTGCAGGCTTGAAGGGCCGAATGGCCTACTCCTGCACCTATTTTCTATGTTTCTATGTTTCTATGACCCCCTCGACCGCCTGCTGCCTGGACCGGTTGATGGCCACCTTGGCCAGGCCCAGGAGCAGTCCTACGAGGAGGCCTTCCAACCAGCCCGCTCCCCTCCGCACAGGCTGCCTAAAGATCAGGAGTGTGGGACTGAAGTGCAACCAGAATTTGAGGAGCAGCCCCTTCAAATAATGGAATCGGGGCTGCAACCTCACATATTCAACGTATACATGGAACACGGACTCCTCCAGACCTCAGAAATTGCAGATGGCCCAGGCATCTGTGAACCAACTTAAAAACTTATTGCACGGGACTGCTCCGTGTAACACCCTCCAGGCCAAGTCCCCAATAAATAAAGGGAGGACTCCTGTGTAGAGAGCACTCCATCAGGGACCCCCGCCTCCTCTGGATGGTGCACCATGGCGTGTCCGAATGGCAGACGAGGATGGCAACGTGGAGAGTGTGCAAGAGCAGCCCATACACGAATCCCCTCCGCGCAGAACTGAAAGGCACGGAGAGGATTTCCCCGAGGAGGGCAACAGCTCTACAAACCTGTGAGCATGCTCACAGGTGCATATATTACAGAAGTAAATGTGTGCGGACACTGTGTGAGGATGAATCCAGCTTGATTCCCTGCGTGCCAACCACCATTGTCCGATGCTCAGCCACGAAGAACGGCCCTTTGGCCAAGGTACGGGATGGCGACATGGAGCTAGTGTGGCATTGAAGCCCCCAGCAGTGCGTCAATGCTTCTGGAGAGGAGGGAAGGAAATTGGCAAAGAAAGCATTTTTATCATTTACAATTAAAACTTCCAGTGGGCGACAGTGACTCTGGATCAAGGCAGCTATAAAATATTGCTGGCATGTGGGCGTGTTGTACATACGGCTCCAACAATGAGGGCAGTGTGAATCCTGCAGACTTTGCCAATTGTCAGATATGACTCATGGTAAGTGGAAAAGATGGAATTAGTTATTTTGCAGAAGCCCACAAGCCTGACAGGGGGAGTCGGTGCTCCAACTTCGGAACAATTCAAGAAGCAGTGAAGTGCAGTGACGAGAGGACTGCACCTTCCTCGGGAAGGATGACCCAGTTATGTCGGATATCCTGGTCTGTACTTCAGCTCCTGAACACGCTAAGGATCGGGGCTACCTTTTAGTTCTGGAAACAGGCCTGGAAAAACAGTCAGGAGAAAAGTGCAAATCTGGAAGAGAATGCTTGAGCGAAAGAAAAACCCTGGCTATCGCAAGATAGGCGACGAGGTTGCAAAAGGAAGTTTGAGTGGGTTGAAAAGCGAAAAGTATATTTAACAGATGAATGTAAAGAAAGAAGGACTTGCATTTATATAGTGCCTTTCACGACCTCTGGAGGTCTCAAAGCACTTTACAGCCAATGAAGTACTTTTTGGAGTGTAGTCACTGTTGTCATGTGGGAAATGCAGCACCCAATTTGCGCACAGCAAGCTCCCACAAACAGCAATGTGATAATGACCAGATAATCTGTTTTAGTGATGTTGGTTGAGGAATAAATATTGGCCCCAGGACACCGGGGATAACTCCCCCCGCTCGTCTTCGAAATAGTGCCATGGGATCTTTTACATCCATCTGAGAGAGCAGACGGGGCCTCGGTTTTAATGTCTCATCCGAAAGACGGTACCTCCGACAGTGCGACGCTCCCTCAGCACTGCACTGGGAGTGTCGGCCTAGATTTATGTGCTCAAATGTAAGACAGAGTGATTTGAAAAATGTTAATTATATTATAGTTATGGAGGTGAGTTAATAAGAAATTGAAGGGAGGGAAGAAAGTGTCTAATCACCAGTCAAGTAGGATACCATAGAATCATAGAATGGTTACAGCACAGAAGGAGGCCATTCGGCCCATCGAGCCCATGACGGCTCTCTGCAAGAGCACTTCAGCCAGTCCCACTCCCTCGCCCTTTCCCCGTAGCCCTGCAATGTTTTTTCAGGTACTTATCCAACTCCCTTTTGAAAGCTGCGATTGAATCTGCCTCCACCACCCTCTCAGATATTAACCACTCACTGCGTAAAATAGAGATTTGATCGAGGTGTTCAAAATCATGAGGTGTCTAGATAGAGCAGATAGAGAGAAACTGTTCCCATTGGCAGAAGGGTCGAGACCCAGAGGACACAGATTTCAGGTGATTGGCAAAAGAACCAAAGGCGATGTGAGGAAAAACTATTTTACACAGCGAGTGGTTAGGATCTGGAATTCACTGCCGGTTAAGTAAGCCTCGATTTCAAAATTCTCAACCTTGTTTTCGAATCCCTGCATGGCCTCGCCCCTCCCTATCTCTGTAATCTCCTCCAGCCCCACAACCACCCCCCCACCCCCGAGATGTCTGCGCTCCTCTAATTCTGCCCTCTTGAACATCCCTGATTATAATCGCTCAACCATCGGTGGCCGTGCCTTCTGTTGCCTGGCGCCCAAGCTCCCTGCCTAAACCTCTCCCCCTCTCTACCTCTCTCTCCTCCTTCAAGATCCTCCTTAAAACCTACCTCTTTGACCAAGCTTTTGGTCATCTGAACTAACTTCTTATGCGACTCGGTGTCAAATTTTTTTTTTAGACTCATAACACTCCTGTGAAGTGCCTTGGGTGGTTTCACTACGTCAAAGGCGCTATATAAATACAAGTTGTTGTTGTTGAAAGGGTGGTGGAGGCAGACTCAATCATGGCTTTCAAAAGGGAGTTGGATAAGTACCTGAAGGAAAAAAATTGCAGGGTTGCGGGGAAAGGGCGGGGAGTGGGACTGGCTGAAGTGCTCTTTGCAGAGAGCCGGCACGGGCTCGACGGGCCGAATGGCCTCCTTAACATAAGAACATAAGAAATAGGAGCAGGAGTAGTCCATACGGCCCTTCGAGCCTGCTCCGCCATTTAATACGATCATCTCTGATCCGATCATGGACTCGGGTCCACTTTCCCGCCCGTTCCCTGTAACCCCTTATTCCCTTATCGGTTAAGAAACCGTCTATTTCTGTCTTAAATTTATTCAATGACCCAGCTTCCACAGCTCTGTGAGGCAGCGAATTCCACAGATTTACAACCCTCTGAGAGAAGACATTCCTCCTCATCTCAATTTTAAATGGGCGGCCCCTTATTCTAAGATTATGTCCCTCTGTGCTGTAACCATCCTCTGATTCTAAAATGCCACACTTAAATGAAGTGACTACCATGTGTGAATGTATTTGTGTCAGTGGGGGGTTGCAAGGCAATTATCCTAAGAACGTCATGGTAAGGGACAGGAAAAAACATTAGTTCCAAGAGCTCTGTCTGTTTTAACAGATTCACCCCAACTTCTCATTATATCCCTCAATCACTTCTCGATTCAGAAATGCGTCTAATTGCTTCTTGAACCCATTAATACTGTTTGCTTAAATTACCTTCTGTCCTCCCTGACTTTCCTGCTTATTACTCACTCACTTTCTCAGTTTTATCTTGTTCAGCCTTCCCCTCCGACTTTCCTGCTTATTACTCACTCACGTGCTCATTTTTATCCAGTTCGGCACCCTCCCCTCCCCTCGCCCACTGGTAGCTGAACCCGTGCCGACATCATCAAAATTACATGCGCTTTCTTCCTCTCCTGTGGAACGTGGCAAAGGAATCAGGATGGAATCCACGCTGAGGATGGTTCAACCTTTGTCCTGAATGGCTTATTGTAGATACTGAATTCAACCAAATTCTCCTTCAAATGGTCATCATAGGCGGTCCCTGGAACGAGGATGACTTGCTTCCACAAGAGTTCACAGATGTTTCAATGAAGGACCCGATGTTCCAGTCCTGAACTTCAATTGAGGGGATGGATTTTTTTAACGTGGGGTGATCGTTGCACATCAGCCACCACAAGGGCTCGACTCAGCTCGGCCTTTACCCAGCTGCAAGGGTTGAACAAGGACGACTGGAGACCTGCTCTGCTGCATGGGCCTAGTGCGCACACATATCGCAGTGTGGGCTGGCCCGTGCTGCCCATGGGCCCTCCGCTCTTCTGGGCCCCGTACCCTCATTCGTTGCACCTTCGCCCACCATGTTCCAGGGCCCAGTACTCCAGCTCTATTTATCGCCCCGACCTGCGGTGGTGTTCTCACACAGGTCGGGGCGGCCCATGGTGGTACATTCAAATGGTACATCGTGACACATGGATGTTAAATTGCACTCTCCCTTGCTATTGGGATTTCCTTAATCAGTTTAACAGCATGTCTGACTGTAAGCTCTGAAAGGGTAATGTTACATCTGTAAGATTACAGAAGGTAATTTAGACTAATACTAGATATATCACTGTACTGGGTAATAGATGGAGTCTGCATTCAATAACAGATTGGACAAGTGTTACTAATTTTTGTATTTTAATACAAAAAGGAGCGCGTTAAGCAAGATCAGGAAAAAGATTAATTTTCATAAATGTAATGTGTTTTAAAATTAATTCTCAAAAACCTTTCATGTAATTAATCAGTGGCACTAAGGCCTTCATGCTTTTAATTAATTAACTGGGGCCACAGTAACAACAGCAAGTTTCTGTACAAATGGTGAAATGCTAATGCAAAAAATAACAAACCATATACTTTTGGTAATTGCCACCTAAGTGCGTTAACTTGGGGGTAGAAGCTTTAATTAAAAGGAAACATTGCTGAATAGCAAATATGTTTCATAAGTGGTCCCTGCATCAGTAGGCATAGGTTCAGGCCGCCGCAGAAGCCATTATATGTTCCCATTGCAGCTGCGATAATCTCTCCTTTTGGGCTTTAGTCAGTGAACCAGTAGAGCAACACGGGCTCACACTGCTGTGACGCAGGGCGGGCACCACCGGCAGCCGTCTCCCTCGAGCTGGTGCCACGGAGCGATTGCATCACCTCACCGAGCGGAAGCTACGTGTAGCGACGGCCATAAAATCACAATGGGGCTGGATTTTCGGGTTTTCTGCGCTCGGTTTTTCGCTCCGGAGCGGTGGCAATGGCGGCGGTGAGGTGTTCTGGCCGGGCGGCCAGCCTCCAGCTCCCCGCGGCGATCCTCGGTGTGGTCCGGTTTTGCGGTGGTGCGGAGCAGCACCGCCCGGAATAGCTGCGCCCGGCATGCAACGCCCCTGGTTGCGATAACGGTGCGAGTTTGAACTCCTGCCCGACCCGTCCGCCCCGCAGTGACCGCTGGGAAAATCGGGCGGTCCGACCATCCTGTCGGCGGAGAGGTGGGTAATGGACGCCTACGGTAAGTGCGATTGTTTTCTCCTTTTAATTCTTTGTGCGATTTGTGTTGTGGTGGCGTGGGCCATGTTTTGGGAATGTTTTTGTTGCGTTTCTTTAGGTTTCTTTTCACGTCTGCCCCCCCGCCCCCCCCCCCCCCTCCTCAGGCGTCTCTGGGAGCGCTCCCGGCCCGGCTCTTTAGCTCAGGATTTTCCCATCCTAGTGCCCCAGAGAGATGTACAACACCTCCCTTAGCGCTGCGCCCCCTGACTCAGGGCTCAGATGCCCAAACTTACCCACTGAGGCGCAAACTATTCCCGGCCGCTAACTTTCCCGTCCAGCCGCCATTATCACCCCCGAAACAATCAAAGCTGAAGATCCAGCGGTCACAACGCGGAAGAAGGCCATTCGGCCCATCGAGCATGTGCCGGCTATCTGCCGGAGCACCTCAGCTAGTCCCACTCAGGCTCTGGCTCTGTTGTTGTTCTGACACATGCGCTCTGAAAGGAACGGCACTTTGCTTTCATTTTCTTCTTTGCCCTCACGTTTTTTGGTCGCCGAAGCCGTAATAATGGAAAGATTTTAGGGGATGGGGAAAGTTCAGTCTATGTTTTGTTTAACTGATGTAAACTTGTGTAATTGTGTTATGTTACTCAAGCAATGGCAAGTCGTCTTTTTTGTAGAACTTGCTCTTAGTAAATCAAAGATGTACAGGGACTTCACCATTTGAAAAGATAATTTTGTACCGGTTTCTGTCAGCTTGCAGTATAATGTGAGCGTAGCTCTGATTCTCCAGCTAGCTTCAACACTACACCAAGAAATATGGCCAACGGCCAGAGCTTCAGGATCCAAATCCTTTAATAATGTCATGTGAAAACTGTTGATAAAGAATAAAAGACAGATCTCACATTCTTGTAACTCAACATTAACAATCAAATAAAAACAGTAATAAAGCAACGTTACTTATCTCTTTCTGTACATCACATATAAATACAACAATTCCAGAACAATTGGATGAGGAGAAGTTACTTACATCACTGTACTTCTGGGAAAGTTTGATACAGCAGGGGGATCATTTCTAAACACTAAAAGTTACAGACAGTCTGAGCTAAAGTGGATTATATTTACTTTTCTTGCTGCAGCTGGGTTTCTCTTTGGTTTTGCTTTTTCTTTGTGCTTTTCTTTCCAATTGGAAAAAGCGCCACCCTGTGGCTGGAGTACTTGATGACTACTACTGTGTCCAGAATTAAACTGGCTCCAACTAATACAAATTTTGTAATTAAAAATTCCACTATGTAAAAGAACAAGCCCGCCCCTTTTTGACCATCTCCGACCCCAGTGTCGGACTGACAGCAAAGAGTCTATTTACTCAGCAAACAGAGTCTGTTTAAGCAGTCCACAGAATCTATTTAAAAATACAAACGGCAGCAACAAATCATGACCAAAACTGTAGCAATAACTCTCAATAAAAGCAGGGTGATCTGTCCAGTAAATTACAGTCAGTGAAGGATAGTTACATAATAGAAATTATAATGTTTAAAATCCATGGCCGTCTCTTACTGCAGTGCAGTCTCCAGACGGGATTTTGATCATGTATTCAACAAGTCCACTGCCCTTCGGATGATGACATTCTGCTCCACTTCCTTCTCCTACCTTCCCTCAGTTTTAATTTGTATCCTGAGGCATTTAAGTGTCAAAACACCTCAGTTGGTGCCACTCTGATTTAGAAAGTGGTGGGTTCAAGGCCCTGGAGTCCAAGGCTGGAGCGGATCATCGCGGCTGACATTTCAATGCCGTATTGAGGAAGAGTTGCTTTGTTGGAGATGCCCTCCTCTGAATAAAACATTTAAACCTCGGTCCCGTCTGTCAGTTCAGGTTAACGTGAACGGTTCCTTGGCACCCTTTGAAGGAGAGCAGGGAATTCGTCCAAAAGCCCTGATCAACATTCCTCCCTCAAGCAACACTAGCAAAAGGAGACTGACTGCTTATTTATCTCCTTGGCATGTGGGGAGACCTGCTGGCTATTTGCCCGTAGAACGGGAGCCACAGAGTAATTCAGTGAACTGCTTGTGTCGGGATACAAAAGGTTTCTCAGCTTTGATAAGGAGCTGTATAAATGAAACCCGGCATGCAAAAGGAAGCGAGAAGGTCTATCTCCATGAGGTAAGTGCATTCACAGCACTGCTTGTGGGACAGGGGCAGTGGGAGCGGTTTTATTTTACATGGGATATACGGTACAGAAACAGGCCATTCGGCTCAACCAGTCCATGCCGGCGTTTATGCTCCACTTGAGCCTCCTCCCATCTTTCCTCATCTAAAT
This sequence comes from Pristiophorus japonicus, assembly GCF_044704955.1. Taxonomy (NCBI): domain Eukaryota; kingdom Metazoa; phylum Chordata; class Chondrichthyes; family Pristiophoridae; genus Pristiophorus; species Pristiophorus japonicus. Next base: position 46,176,205 of record NC_091998.1, read on the forward strand.
CTATCAGCATAACCCTCTATTCCCTTCTCCCTCGTATGCTTGTCCAGCCGCTCCTTAAATACAACAATACTATTCACCTCAACCACTCCCTGTGGCAGCGAGTTCCACATTCTCACCACTCTCTGGGTAAAGAAGTTTCTTCTGAATTCCCTATTGGATTTCTTGGTGACTATATTATATTGATGGCCTCTAGTTATGCTCTTCTTCACAAGTGGAAACACTCTCTCTGTATCCACTCTATCAAAACCTTTCATAATTTTAAAGACTTCTATTAGGTCACCCCTCAGCCTTCTTTTTTCAAGAGCAAAGAGACCCAGCCTGTTCATCCTTTCCTGATATGTATACCCTCGCATTTCTGGTATCATCCTTGTAAATCTTCTCTGCACCCTCTTCAGTGCTTCTATATCCTTTTTACAATATGGTGACCAAAATTGTAGGCAATACTCTGAGTGTGGCCTAACCAAGGTTCGATACGGGTTTAACATAACTTCCCTACTTTTCAACTCTATACCTTTGGAAATAAACCCTAGTGCTTGGTTTGATTTTTTAATGGCCTTGCTAACCTGTGATGCAACTTTTAGCGACTTGTGTATTTGTACTCCGCAATCCCAATGTTCCTCTACCCCACCCAGACTCGCACCCTCCCAGTAATAACCCCAGCTCAACAAGCTAACTTACTTCACTCCCCGTGACCATCAACTTCCTCTGCCCCTGCGCTCTCCCCCCAACCACCGTGTCGCTCCCACTGACCACCATCTTACTCCCCCCGACTGCCATCATTCCGCCCCACCCCCCACAGCCAACACCTCACCCCACACCCAGCACCTCGCTCACAATGACCACTCTCTCACTCCCCATGACTGTCATCTCGACCCCCTCCCGCCCCATCACCATCTCACTCCCCTGATCAACGTTTCGCTCGCCCTGAATCTAACCCACCCCGATAACCTCCCCCCGATATCCTCCCGATCACTCTACCCCGATCTCAATCCCCAATCTTTCCCCCTGACCTCCCCACCACCCTGCCGATCTCTCCTCCCCCACAACCCGATCGCCACCAGACCGCCCCCTCCCCCCACCACCCCCCCTGACCACGATCTTTTGTTGCCTCCCAACCTATTCTTTATTCTGATGCATCCATGCGCTGAAGGCTTTTCCGTCGGACAGGCAGCAATCCTGTGGCCAGCACGGTGGGATGTACAGCGGCCTTGGAGCGCAGGTCCCGTAAAGGCTCACATAGGTCAGGCAGTGCCCGAATGATGTGCTCAACTCTGATTTCAGAGCAGCGCCCGGGACTCAGCATTGCCAAGTCTGGGTGGACGCATTCCTCTAGGTCTCATCACGTGACCTCCTGCCTGCAACCGGTCAAACAGCCTTCATTCCCCATTCCCAATATTTTTAAAACCGAAGAACAAAATGATTCAAATGAGAAAGATCGGGGTAGAGTGATCAGGGGAAGGGGGTGGGGCAGATATCGGGCGTGGGGGGAGATCATGGGGGTGGATTAGATACATGGGGAGCAAAACGTTGATTAAGGGAGTGAGATGGTGATGGGGGCGGTCGTGGGGAGTGAGAGAGTGGCCATTGTGAGCGAGGTGCTGGTTGTGGGGGAGCGGTGTTGGTTGTTGGGGGTGGGGTGGAGTGATGGCAGTCGGGGGCAGTGAGATGGTGGTCACTGGGACGAGCTGGTGGTCACTGGGAGCAAGATGGTGGTCAGTGGGGCGAGATGGTGGTCAGTGGGACGAGATGGTGGTCACTGGGAGCGAGATGGTGGTCACTGGGACGAGATGGTGGTCAGTGGGACGAGATGGTGGTCAGTGGAAACGAGATGGTGGTCACTGGGAGCAAGATGGTGGTCACTGGGAGTGAGATGGTGGTCACTGGGAGCGAGATGGTGGTCACTGGGAGTGAGATGGTGGTCACTGGGACGAGATGGTGGTCAGTGGGAGCGAGATGGTGGTCACTGGGATGAGATGGTGGTCACTGGGAGCGAGATGGTGGTCAGTGGGACGAGATGGTGGTCACTGGGAGCGAGATGGTGGTCACTGGGAGCGAGATGGTGGTCACTGGGACGAGATGGTGGTCAGTGGGACGAGATGGTGGTCAGTGGGACGAGATGGTGGTCACTGGGAGCGAGATGGTGGTCACTGGGATGAGATGGTGGTCAGTGGGACGAGATGGTGGTCACTGGGAGCGAGATGGTGGTCAGTGGGAGCGAGATGGTGGTCACTGGGAGCGAGATGGTGGTCACTGGGACGAGATGGTGGTCAGTGGGACGAGATGGTGGTCACTGGGAGCGAGATGGTGGTCAGTGGGACGAGATGGTGGTCACTGGGACGAGATGGTGGTCACTGGGAGCGAGATGGTGGTCAGTGGGACGAGATGGTGGTCAGTGGGACGAGATGGTGGTCACTGGGAGCGAGATGGTGGTCAGTGGGGCGAGATGGTGGTCACTGGGATGAGATGGTGGTCACTGGGACGAGATGGTGGTCACTGGGAGCGAGATCGTGGTCACTGGGATGAGATGGTGGTCACTGGGAGCGAGATGGTGGTCACTGGGACGAGATGGTGGTCACTGGGAGCGAGATGGTGGTCAGTGGGACGAGATGGTGGTCACTGGGAGCGAGATGGTGGTCAGTGGGACGAGATGGTGGTCACTGGGAGCGAGATGGTGGTCAGTGGGACGAGATGGTGGTCACTGGGAGCGAGATGGTGGTCAGTGGGACGAGATGGTGGTCACCGGGAGCGAGATCGTGGTCAGTGGGAGCGATGGAGTGAAAGTCTCCTGGAGCCAATGCGTTTGGCCAGTCTCAACCCAGTTCTGGGTGGACACACACCCATGGCGTTTGTCAGCTGCCTTCGTTTGGTGGTGAATCCGAGCGGCTGGTGTGGGAAATGGAGAATGTTGCACGGGGCGCAGTACTGATGGGGTTGCTAAACCTACAGGAGTCTCCAGGAATCATAGCTTCATCTCCTGAACACTTCTGCGAGCAAACCAATTTCATCGGGGGCATGAAAAAAAAAATGGCGGGCGTTTCATTTGATTTGAATCATTTTGTTCATCGGTTTTAAAACTATTGGCAATGGAGAATCAAAGGCCGGTTGGAGGCAGGAGGTCACGTGATGAGACCTAGAGGAATGCTTCCGCCCAGACTTGGCAATGCTGAGTGCAGGGCACTGCTCTGAAATCATCATTCGGGCACTGCCTGACCTGTGTGAGCCTTGACTGCTAACATTGGGTGTCTGAAATGGGATGTGATTCATTCTCCAGCATAAGGAACACCTCACCTTAAGCATAAAAACATCACTTGGCATTGATTAAAGTGTCTCCAGTCTGACACGGGTCTCGCCTCCCCAGGCACGGTTGTTTTAATATAATTTGCTGTTGGAATTTTAACCTTGTGCTCATCACCTTTCAGCATTACCATTTCTCAGAACTCGAATGTAATGCTCCCTCGCCACCAAGGCTAGCCTGCTTTAATCTGTTCAATTTGAATGTCGGGAGAGTTTTATTTTGCCATTAACGCACCAGATCAATGAGGGTTTTGGATTTCGGATTCAAAGGGGCTTTTAATTTGTTAACCCCTTGGATGCCAAGCCAATTCAAATTTGTTTGACCTGTCTATGTAATCCAACTGCAAATAATTAGAATGTCTACGCACACTCTGATCTTATTGTATATCTTAACCGAGCCCGCCCGCACTTCCCGTTCAGTGGTGGTCTGTAGTTGGATTATCAGATGAGGAAGGTCCCAGTCTACACTGGGTTAGGTGGCCCACGTTTGTCAGCCATGGCTCAGTGGGCAGCACTCTCGCCTCCTGAGTCAGAAAGTTGTGGGTTTCAAGTCGCGCTCCAGGAACTTGAGCCCATAAATCTTGGCTGCCACTCCAGTGCAGTGCTGAGGGAGCGTTGTACTGTCGGAGATGCTGTCTTTCACATGAGACGTTAAACCGAGGCCCCGTCTGCTCTCTCAGGCTGAGTTAAAAGATCCCATGGCACTACTTCGAAGAAGAGCAGGGGAGTTATCCCCGGTGTCCTGCCCAATATTTATCTCTCAGGTCAATGGTCGTGAATCTGTGGAATTCTCTGCCCCAGAGAGCTGTGAAGGCGCAGTCATTGAATATATTTAAGGTTGAGAAAGATAGATCTTTGAAGGATAAAGGAGTCAAGGGTTATGGGGAGCGGGCAGGGGAGTGGATTTGAGGCCAAGATCAGATCAGCCATGATCTTATTGAATGGCGGAGCAGGCTCGAAGGGCAAGATGGCCGACTCCTGCTCCTATTTCTTATGTTCTTATAACAAAAAACAGATTATCTGGTCAATCACATTGCTGTTTGTGGGAGCTTGCTGCGTGCAAATTGGCTGCTGCGTTTACCACATCACAACAGTGACTAGACTTCAAAAATACTTCATTGGCTGTACAGCGCTTTGGGAAGTCCTAGCTTGAGAAAGGTGCTATATAAATGCAAATCTTTTTTTTCTCAGCTGGAGGGGGACTCGGATGCTGTAAATGGTCTCACAGCCATGGACTTGGGCAGGAAACCTTCAACAAAGGGGTTCACTTTCCAATTAAACTAACGTGGAGACGTTGATTGAGAAAGGGGAGTCAAAATCAAGCATGATGCCCACCTGTAGTTGAATAGCCAACTGACGCTCCCCTGTGAAGAATTGGGCTAGGTAATGTCTGGTTTGCCAGTGCTCATGAAATTAAACTCCAGCAAGAATCGTTGACTTTCAAACGGGTGGGGAAGAATTGGGAGGATGCGACATAAAGTATAAAAAATACTGACGTATACGTGGAACAAAAAAAATGCACATCAAAGTCAAATATACTTAAAAGAAATGCAGAGTGCGATGGCTGGTAACAAGCTTCACATTCACTGCAGCAAGAATAAAAAGGGACTTCCGTTTGTTGATTTGATGAGCGTTGAAGATTTAGATCCTTTACTGTATAATTGCCTTGCAGTAAACTTGATGAGGTGTAACTGTGTGAAGCAGAATATAAATCTGGATAATATCACCAGCTTCCAAGCTGTGAACTACCTACATTTCCTTTTCCATTTGCAGTGGGTGCAAAAATGAGAATAGTAAGACACGAATACATAAAACAGAGAAAATGGGACCCCCTGTACTCGCTGACCTACATTGCCTCCCGGTTCTGCAACTCTTCGCAATCCCCCCTGAGATATCTGCACTCCTTTAATTCTGGCCTCTTGAGCATCCTCGATTTCAATCGCTCCATCATCAGTAGCTGTGCCTTCAGCTATCTAGGCCCCAAGCTCTGGAACTCCCTGCCTAAACCTCTCCGCATCTCGACCTCTCTTTCCTCCTTTAAGACGCTCCTTAAAACCTATCTCTTTGACCCAGCTTTTGGTCGTTTGCCCTAATATCTCCTTACGTGGCTCGATGGCAAATTTTGTTTGATAATCGCTCCTGTGAAGCGCCTCGGGATGCTTTACTACATCAACGGCGCTACATAAATACAAGTTGTTGTTGTATTTGTCATGCGCCATTGGCCATGAGCCTTGAAAATTAACCTCCCCGCAAAGTACTTCTAACAGCATGTGTTCATGGAGCAATAACACATGGGGCCCTGAAATTCCGATGTCCTGGGTCCATACGAAGTTCCTACGGACCCGGGAAGGCATCGGAAAAGCTGGGTTTCGGCGCGCAATGCGCATGCGCTGAAAAACGGCTTTTCCGATCTGTCAAGTTTCTGGCTGGACAGATCTCGCGCATCTCGGGAGCGAGGACACTTGCAGGGCAAGATCTCCGATATTTACTAATATCTTGCCCAGCAAATGCCCCTCAAAAATCTTGCGCCTGAAAAAGCCGGCGTATAGCCTACTGTTACAGGCGCAAGTGTTTAAAAATACATCAAAACATTAAAATTAAATTAAATAAACATATATGAAAACATACTTTATTGTTAAAAACTCCCCCCGCTACGGTAAGTTTATTTTAAGGCATCTTTAAAAAAAGTTGGGAAAATATTAATTTTTATTTAAATGATTCTTAAATATGTCGTGTATTTTTCTATTTTTTATTGATTTTTTTGTATGTTTGGGGGAGGGTTTCTCATTCATAATAATGGGAACTGGAGTTCCCATTATTATGAATGAGAAAATACTGTACCTTGATTGGCTGCCCAGAGCCATGTGACTACAGCTCCAGGCCTGCGCACGTCCTGACGTGCACGCGCTCCGATGCGTAGGAGTGAAGGCCTCAGGCTCGGAAGTTCGAGCGGGCGCAGCAGCAACAGGTAAGTGCGCAGTTCTTTTTACCTTTTTTCTTTCGTTTGCCCACGGGAAGACCTCTAGCGGAATTTCAGGCCCACGATTTGTATTAACAAAGACCACAGTAAATAAAAGAATTGTAAAAATCCATCATAACTCTGGGCAACTAATATTTCAAGCACGAACGTGCTCTCTGAATCCAATTTCTATTCTCATCTGCCGCGATGCAGTGAGGGACATGGAATCACATCTTGCTTTAAATCATCTCATCCTCTGCTGGCGATGCGGTCAGCGATTGACACGTGTTCCATGGGAAACCTTCCCGAATTAAGATGAATAAACCTAAGCTTCATTGCAAATGTTGTTTTCCCGTGCCGTGATTGTCTTCTGGTGACTATGTTCCAGCAACCCGGAAAATACGAAAAAGAAAGACTCGTATTTCTCCAGCGTCAAATCGTAAGTCTCATAAATGTCGACTGCTTCACGCACCCATTGGCTGAATTTAGGCTTTTCTGTCTTCGGGGCGGAAACGGAGGCGGGACGGGAAAGTTACCGGCCGGGAATAGTTTGCACTTTAGTAAGGAAGTTTGGGCATCTGAGCCCTGCGTCAGGGGACGCAGCGTGAAGGGAGGTGCCAGGATGGGAAACTCGTGAACTAAATGAGGATAGGTTGAGTAGGTTGGGCCTATACACATTGGAGTTCAGAAGAATGAGAGGTGGTCTTATTGAAACTTAGAAGAAAATGAGGGGGCTCGACAAGGTGGATGCAGAGAGGATGTTTCCACTCATAGGGGAAACTAAAACTAGGGGACATAGTCTTAAAATAAGGGGTCGCCCATTTAAAGCTGAGATGAGGAGAAATTTCTTCTCTCAGAGGGTTCTAAATCTGTGGAATTCTCTGCCCCAGAGAGCTGTGGAGTCTGGGTCATTGAATATATTTAAGGCAGGGATAGACAGATTTTTGAGCGATAAGGGAGTAAAGGGTTATGGGGAGCAGGCAGGGAAGTGGAGCTGAGTCCATGATCAGATCAGCCATGATCTTATTGAATGGCGGAGCAGGCTCGAGGGGCCGTATGGCCGACTCCTGCTCCTATTTCTTATGTTCTTAAAGAGCTGGGCCGTGTGCGACTCGGGAGAGGCCTGGCAGGGGGCCCACCAAAACATTCCCAAAACATTGACCATGCCACCATATTACAAATCGCAAAAAAAAAATGAAAAGAACAAACACTTGCACTTTACCTCCCTCTGTGCCGCCAGCTATGCCGGACGGCACCGATTTACCAGGCGGTCACTGCGGGCGCAATTCCGGGCGGATGGCTCGGGCAAGCGGCCAAACTCCTGCCGGTGTCACAATGAAAGGCATTGCACACCCGGTGCAGCTCTTCCCGGACCAGAGGATCAGAGGATCCCGGCGGGCCGCTGGAGACCTCATCGCCGCCCTTCACGCCGCTCCGGGGCGAAACCTGGACTCAAGGGACGGGAAAAGCCAGCCCCATGTGTTACATTGATTTACGGAGCACCTTTAACATAGTAAACCATCCCAAGGCGCTTCACAGGACTATAATTAAACAAAATGTGACGCCGGGCCACACAAGGAGATATTAGGAAAGATGATCAAAAACTTGGTCAGAGAGGTAGCTTTTAAGGAGCGCCGTAAAGGAGGAGAGAGAGGCAGAGAGGTTTAGGGAGGGAATTCCAGAGCTTGGGGCCCAGGCAGCTGAAGGCACGGTCACCAAGGGTGGAGCAATTATCATGGGGGATGCTGAACAGCCAGAAGTGGAAGAGCGCAGAGATCTCGGAGAGTTTTAGAGCTGGAGATTACAGAGATAGGGAGGGGCGAGGCCATGGCGGGATTTGAAAACAAGGATGAGAATTTTAAAATTGAGGAGTTGCCGGACTGGGAGCCAATGTAGGTCGGCGAGCCCAGGGGGTGATGGGTGAGCGGGACTCGGTGCGAGTTAGGACACGGGGCAGCGAGCACAGAGGGTGATTGGTGAGCGGGACTCGGTGCGAGTTAGGACACGGGGCAGCGAGCCCAGGGGGTGATGGGTGAGTGGGACTCGGTGCGAGTTAGGACACGGGGCAGCGAGCACAGAGGGTGATGGGTGAGTGGGACTCGGTGCGAGTTAGGACATGGGGCAGCCGAGTTTTGGATGAGTTCAAGTTTATGGAGGTTGGAAGATGGGAGTCCGCTCAGGACAACATTGGACGAGTCAAGTCTGGAGTAACAAAGCATGGATGAGGGCCCAGTGTAGCAAACATAGCAGCCCGATACCGCAAACAGCAATTCAATTAATTGCTCAGGTTTTATGTTTGTTTTGTAGGTTGGGGGAGAAATGTTGACCAGCGCACTAGAAAGGTGAGTGTGGGGGTGGGGGAGGATCAGGGGTAGAGGAGAGGGGTGGGGGGAGAGGGAGGGGGGAGAGGGGTGGGGAGAGAGGTGGGGGAGAGAGGTGTGGGGAGAGGAAGGAGGGAGAGGGGTGGTGAGAGGGTTGGGGGAGAGAGGTTGAGGGAGAGGGATTGAGGGAGAGGGGTGGGGGGGAGAAGGGTGGGGGAGAGGGATGGGGGAGAGGGGTCGAGGGAGAGGGATGGGGGAGGGGTGGGGAGAGGGGTGGGGAGAGGGATGGGGGAGAGGGGTGGGGAGAGGGGTGGGGAGAGGGATGGGGAGAGGGATGGGGGAGAGGGATGGGGGAGAGGGGTCGAGGGAGAGGGATGTGGGAGAGGGATGTGGGAGAGTGGTGGGGGAGAAGGATGGGGGAGAGGGACGGGGGAGAGGGGTGGGGGAGAGGGATGGGGGAGAGGGGTTGAGGGAGAGGGATGGGGGAGAGGGATGGGGAGGGGGGTGGGGAGAGGGATGGGGAGAGGGATGGGGAGAGGGATGGGGGAGAGGGGTCAAGGGAGAGGGATGGGGAGAGGGATGGGGGAGAGGGGTCGAGGGAGAGGGGTGGGGGAGAGGGATGGGGAGAAGGGTGGGGGAGAGAGATGGGGGAGAGGGGTCGAGGGAGAGGGGTGGGGGAGAGGGATGGGGAGAGGGGTTGAGGGAGAGGGGTGGGGGAGCGGGATGGGGGAGAGGGATGGGGAGAGGGGTGGGGGAGAGGGATGGGGAGAGGGGTCGAGGGAGAGGGGTGGGGGAGAGGGGTGGGGAGAGGGGTGGGGAGAGGGGTGGGGCAGAGGGATGGGGAGAGGGGTCGAGGGAGAGGGATGTGGGAGAGGGATGGGGGAGAGGGATGGGGAGAGGGGTCGAGGGAGAGGGATGGGGAGAGGGGTCGAGGGAGAGGGATGTGGGAGAGGGATGGGGGAGAGGGGTGGGGGAGAGGGGTGGGGAGAGGGATGGGGGAGAGGGATGGGGGAGAGTAGTCGAGTGAGAGGGATGGGGAGAGGGATCGAGGGAGAGGGGTGGGGAGAGGGATGGGGAGAGGGGTGGGGGAGAGGGATGTGGAGAGGGGTGGGGGAGAGGGATGGGGGAGAGGGGTGGGGAGAGGGATGGGGGAGAGGGATGGGGGAGAGGGATCGAGGGAGAGGGATGGGGAGAGGGATCGAGGGAGAGGGATGGGGAGAGGGATCGAGGGAGAGGGGTGGGGAGAGGGATGGGGGAGAGGGATGGGGGAGAGGGATGGGGGAGAGGGGTGGGGGAGAGGGATGGGGAGAGGGATGGGGGAGAGGGGTGGGGGAGAGGGATGGGGGAGAGGGGTGGGGGAGAGGGATGGGGGAGAGGGGTGGGGGAGAGGGATGGGGAGAGGGGTGGGGGAGAGGGATGGGGGAGAGGGATGGGGGTGAGGGGTTGGGGAGAGGAGTCGAGGGAGAGGGCTGGTGGCATGATTGGGATAACACTTAGGGGTCGAAATTGGGTTGTGGACGCTGCCTGTTACCGCCGGCGATGGGCGGCAAAGGCCTACGGTTGATGGTAAGCGGTGTCCAAGCCCAGGCTGAAATTCAGTTGACTCTTTGGCAGAGGCGCCAAGAGGCAAGGCTGTGCCGGCTAACACCACCCGCGTGGTGACATCATCCAGCGTGCAACGCCTCTTTGACGTCTCCGGCGCAACATTTGCCGTACTGACAGGCGGCCGTACAGCCTGAAAAAAATGGTGGTTAAAGAACGGTTCACGGGCGGAATCGGCCAGAAAAGTAGGTAAGTTTTTCCCTTTATGTACTTCAGCATGTTTTCATTAATTTTAAGAGTGGGGAAGTGTGGTTGTGGATCTCCCGATGGGAGATTGAGTCGGCCTCCTGAGCTCCTGCACGAGGGGGAGTGTGCAACGACACCTTTTAGTGCTGCTCTCTCATCTTTGGCCGTAAAAACTGAATTTAGCAATTTGAGGCTGTGCCTAACGCCCGGCTGTAAATTCAGCACTCGAGCGATGACATCGCCTCAAAAACGGCCATAATCAATTTCGCCCCCTGAGATACTTGGAAATCACCATTCACACCTGAAGGGACCACGCAGTAAAGAGATAACTGATTGGATAGATTTCCAATTGAGCTGTTCTGACTGGAGATGATGCCAGAGGCCTTGCTTGCCGAAACAAAGTGGATGTTAAAGATCCCAAGACTATGAAACGCTTTAGGGCAATCTGAGGTTGTAAATCACGTTATATAAAGGCAAGATTTTTTCTCTCCCCTGCTTCCCGAGCACAGTCCCATTGAAGTTTTTATTCGCTTGTTCAGAAGAAGTAAACGTTCTGGCAGAAATTCCTGTGTGGAATCGAGAAACCTATTTAAACATATTGTGCCTCTTGACACACTTACACAAAAGTGGTAATTTTTACAAGGTGTCCTAAACTCTCTGAATGCACTTGAACCGAATGCAATTACAGATGGCAAGACTTACACGATGTTCGGAAAGCTGGCTGAACTGTATTATAGCACAAATGTAATTTTCATTTTAAGATTTTTTAATGTTCTAAACAAGAAAGGCTTGCATCTCTCATGACCTGCTGATATCTCAAGGTACTTTTGAAGTGTTGTCACACAGAAGCCAACTTATACACAGATAATCTGTGATGTTGACTGATGGATAATTATTTGCCAGGAATAACTCCACTGCCCTTCTTAGAGTGTGATCTTTCACTTCCATGCGAGAAGGCAAATGAGGCCTCAGTTTAATATCCCATTTAGAAAGATAGCACCTTCCGACAGTGTAGTTCTTCCTCAGTAGTACACTGGAGTATCAGCCTGGATTTTTGTGCTTAAGTCTCCAGAGTGGGACTTGAACCCACAACCTTCCGACTCAAGGGACAAGAGTGCTGCCCACTGAGCCACGGCTGATTTCTACCCGAGGTACAGTGCAAATGAGATACACATGGGCCAAACACCTCAAGTGATTGCCAAAAATTAATTGGAAAAGTGGTATTACTTTTATTTATGGGAATCTAAGCTAGAGTACCAAAGCCACAGTGCAGAACACCGTCAACATTAGAAGAAGATAATAAGATGCCATGATTGCATCATAAAGAGAAGATTGAAGGAGATTTGCCGTTTGATTTTTTAAAAAATTCGTTCACAGAATGTGGGCATCGCTGGCAAGGCCGGCATTTATTGCCCGTCCCTAATTGCCCCTTGAGAAGATAGTGGTGAGCCGCCTTCTTGAGCTGCTGCAGTCCGTGTGGTGAAGGTGCTCCCACAGTGCTGTTTGGGAGGGAGTTCCAGGATGCTGACCCAGCGGCGATGAAGGAACGGCCGATATATTTCCAAGTAGGGGTGGTGTGTGACTGGGAGGGGAACGTGGAGGTGGTGGTGTTCCCATGTGCCTGCTGCCCTTGTCCTTCTAGGCAGTGGAGGTCGCGGGTTTGGGAGGTACTGCCGAAGAATTAGTGCAGGGAACGATGTGATGAATCTTGATTTCAACATAATGATATGGATGGAGGAGGAACAACATAGAGCAGGCAGGATGCAACAACAACCATATCATCAATGAAAAAAACCAAGAGATCAGAAAAGTGACCTGGAATTATTTTTAATAAGTAAGGGAACTTTCTTTGGGCGAAGGGACATGTTCAATCTCTGGAAAGACACATTTTCTTTAAAGCCTGACATATTATCTGTTGGATTGTGGCTGTTCCAACGCCTGTGGGATTTGTTCTGATTTACACATCATAGATGTTATGTATGTAAACATTGTAACTGTGTAAGACTTGCCACCAGAGGGCGCAACTGTTGGAGGCCCAAGGGTCACCTGCACACCTCGTGCAAAGGAGTATAAAAGGTTTCTGCCATGCTGCTTACGCACTCTGGAGTTGTATTAAAGAGACTAAGGTCACATCAGCTTTAGCTCACAGTACTCAGTCTTATGGATTTCTTCCATACTTAACAATATTCTTTGGCACAACTGAGATTGACACTCCAAGACCACTGTGAAGTATCGCTGAACACTCTTCAGTGAAGGATTCTCTCTTCTTTGGCTGGTGATTGCACACTGCCAATGTAAAAGAGGCTTCATGTCTGTTGGGATCCAGGGCCCCATTGAATCCCTTGGGTCACTGTTGAAGACACAAAGCTTCATCCCATCGGCCCTCCAAAGGAGCGCAATGCAGGGACCAGTGACGCGAGGAAAAATAAACCACAAGTCATTGAGCACTGCACCAATATTGAAGCGTCTAAAGATAACTATTAACCAGTTCAGTTCTTGAAGCACATTTAGGGGGTTAGTAATTGTGGTTATCAGAGCAAGAGATGTGCAGGCTACAAAATAGAACGTGTTTCTGCCTTCTGTACCAGGAGTCAGCATCAGGTAACTCTTAACCGATAAGGGAATAAGGGGTTCCAGCGGATTTTGCCTAGCCAGCTCTTTCCAAGCAGTGTAGGGCCATCGCCCGGGACAATCCAGTGTGGCAGTTCGTGCACCGTGCCTTTGTTGGTGACCTTGACCATGGCGCTGCCCAGGACAGTGATAAGCTCTTTGGTGTACATTCTCAGTTTCGTGTGGATGGGGCTCAGAGCTGGTCTGAGTGCCTTGTTTCACCACAGTCTCTCAAACATCTTTTTACTCATCGTGGTTTGGCTAGCGCCAGTGTTCAGTTCCATGGCTACGGGTAAGCCATTCAATTTTACATTTAGCAGTATAGATGGACATTTTGTCAAAAATGTGTGCACCCCGTGTACTTCAGCATCTGCTTCCTCTCTCTGAGGCTCGAAATTGCTTTGATCCACCATGGACTGATCTTCCTCTGCCACGTGGTGGTTAGCAGGTTTTGCAGAGCTTGCAACTTGTCTGCAAGCTAGTTGGAGGTGCCCCATTGCTCTACAGCTCTTGCAAATATACTCTTTGAAGCGGCATGAATAGGCTGAATGGAAGCCTCCACAACGCCAACAAGGTGTGAATTGCCTTGCATTCATCCTTTGTTGCGATCTCTGGGTCATCTGGGTCACCTGAGGCCTGCTGGCAGTTGTAGACTCGTGGTTTCTGACCTGTACATTTCTGCTCGCAAACACAGTTCCAGTTAATTTATGAACATTTCGAGCACTTGTGTGCTAAGAGATTTGTTTGATGTTATCACTGGTGGACATAAACGCCTGTGCTTTCGCAATGGCCTTACTGAGAGTCGGTGTCTCTACAGTCAAAAGTTTTCGGAGGATGGTCTCGTGGCCAATGCCCAGTACAAAAAAGTCTCTGAGCATTTGCTCCAGGGAGGCATCAAACTCACATTGTCCTGCAAGTCGCTTTAGCTTGGCGACGTAGCTCGCCACTTCCTGACCTTCAGATCGCTGGCACGTGTAGAACCAATACCTCGCACGCTCTCCCTCGGGTTAAGATGCTCCCGAAGTACACAGCTCCTCATACGACTTATCTGTGGGTTTCACCGGAGCCAGAAGATTCTTCATGAGGCTATAAGTCGGTGCCCGCAGACTGTGAGGAGGAACGCTCTCCTTTTTGCAGCGCTTCCTTCTCCGTCCAGCTCATTGGCTACAAAGTACTGGTCTAGCTGTTCGACATAGGCTTCCCAGTCCTCACCCTCCGAGAACTTCTCCAGGATGCCCACAGTTTGCTGCATCTTTGCATTGGATTCGTATACTCGTCGCCAGTTATTATGTTCCGAACACAGATGAGACTGCACACAGGGAGGTTAAAGTAACAGTGACCTCAATCTTTATTAAGACACTCCAGAGTGAGGAACAGGCCTTAGGGGCAGGCTTATATACAGTGCTCCCAAGGGATGCTGGGATCCCTTGGGACTTCAGGGGATGCGCTCCCTGGTGGCGGAACATGGGAGTGCATGCTTTACAGATACACAACACAGTGGATGTGGTGTATTTGGACTTTCAAGAGGCTTTTGACAAGATCCCACACAAGAGATTAGTGTGTAAAATTAAGGCACATGGTATTGGGGGTAATGTATTGATGTGGATAGAGAACTGGTTGGCAGACAGGAAGCAAAGAGTGGGAATAAACGGATCCTTTTCAGAATGGTAGGCAGTGACTAATGCAGTACCACAAGGTTCAGTGCTGGGACCCCAGCTATTTACAATATATATTAATGATTTAGACGAAGGAATTGAAGGTAATATCTCCATGTTTGCAGGTGATACTAAGCTGAGAGGCAGTGTGAACTGTGAGGAGGATGCTAAGAGGCTGCAGGGTGACTTGGACAGGTTAGGTGAATGGGCAAATGCATGGCTGATGCAGTATAATGTGGATAAATGTGAGGTTATCCACTTTGGTGGAAAAAACAGGAAGGCAGATTATTATCTGAATGGTGACAGATTAGGAAAAGGGGAGGTGCAATGAGACCTGGGTGTCATGGTACATCAGTCATTGAAAGTTGGCATGCAGGTACAGCAGGCGGTGAAGAAGGCAAATGGCATGTTGGCCTTCAGAGCGAGAGGATTTGAGTATAGGAGCAGGGAAGTCTTACTGTAGTTGTACAGGGCCTTGGTGAGGCCACATCTTGAGTATTGTGTGCAGTTTTGGTCTCCTAATCTGAGGAAGGATGTTCTTGCTATTGAGGGAGTGCAGCGAAGGTTCACCAGACTAATTCCCGAGATGGCAGGACTGACATATGAAGAAAGACTGGATCGGCTAGGCTTATACTCACTGGAATTTAGCAGAATGAGAGGGGATCTCATAGAAACATGTAAAATTATGATGGGACTGGACAGGTTAGATGTAGGAAGAATGTTCCCGATGTTGGGGAAGTCCAGAACCAGGGGTCACAGTCTAAGGATAAGGGGTAAGCCATTTAGGATCAAGATGAGGAGAAGCTTTTTCACCCAGAGAGTGGTGAACCTGTGAAATTCTCTACCACACAAAGTTGTTGAGTCCAATTTGTTGGATATATTCAAAAGAAAGTTAGATGTGGCCCTTACGGCTAAAGGGATCAGGGGGTATGGAGCGAAAGCAGAAATGGGGTACTGAGGTTGCATGATCAGCCATGGTCATATTGAATGGTGGTGCAGGCTCGAAGGGCTGAATGGCCTGCTCCGGCACCTATTTTCTATGTTTCTATGTTAAAGGTGCTATATAATTACAAGTTGTTGTTGTTGATGGACATACATAGAGAAGAACTGGAAAGGGGTGAGGTGCCTGAGAGTTATGACCTTGACAAAGTCACTAGACAAACAATCTTGTGATGTTGCTCCATTCTCCCTCCTTGTACATTCGGGGGCATAAGAACATAAGAAATAGGAGCAGGAGTAGGTCATAAGACCCCTTGAGCCTGCTCCGCCATTCAATAAGATCATGGCGGATCTGATCATGGATTCAGCTCCACTTCCCCGCCCGCTCCCCATAACCCCTTATTTCCTTATCGTTTAAGAAACTATCTATTTCTGTCTTAAATTTATTTAATGTCCCAGCTTCCACAGCTCACTGAGGCAGCGAATTCCACAGATTTACAACCCTCTGAGAAAAGAAATTTCTCCTCATCTCAGTTTTAAATGGGCGGCCCCTTATTCTAAGATCATGCCCTCTAGTTCTAGTCTCCCCCATCAGTGGCAACATCCTCTCTGCATCCACCTTGTCAAGCCCCCTCACAGATATGTGAAGACCATTGAAAGCCAGTGCAGAATCCGAGAGCGAGCTGCCTCGATCACTCAAGGGTAACGAGGTCTTGCGTGGGCTTTAACAGAATTGGGAATGTGATATACATTCGGTCCCATGGGGCTTTCGGAACGACTTCTGTTTATATCCAACATAAATTAGTTGGTTGAAGCGAATCCACTGGAGAGGTCTTAAAAAGACGAGACGGCAGTGGGTTTAATGGCACACTCAGCTCTTTTGTGGTTTAGTTCCAGGTTTGCTGGAGGCAGTACGAATGCTAATTAAGCCATTGTTCTTTGAGAGGAATTTGGAAGCTTATCTTTTTTTCATCGCTACTCTTCTGACCAATTTAAAGCACTCCCATTCACATCCCCCCACCCCCCCCGCCAACCCCTCCCACCCCCCACCCCACTCCACCCCCCTACCCACCCCGCACATCTGAGTTAGATTTGCTTTATTGTGGTAAGGCTCTCTTTATTATCTTCATCAAGTGACCATTGGTCATGCCTGAGAAACTTTTTAAAAAAGGAGGGAGAAAACGGGTAATTATAGACTGGTTAGCCTGACATCGGTAGTGGGGAAGATGCTGGAATCAATTATTAAAGATGTAATAGTAGCGCATTTGGAAAGCAGTGACAAGATCGGTCTCAGTCAGCATGGATTTATGAAAGGGAAATCATGCTTGACAAATCTTCTGGAATCTTTTGAGGATGTAACTAGTAGAGTGGATAAGGGAGAACCAGGAGATGTGGTGTATTTGGACTTTCAAAATGTTTTTGACAAGGTCCCACACATGAAAAATTAAGGCACATGGTATTGGGGGTAATGTATTGATGTGGATAGAGAACTGGTTGGCAGACAGGAAGCAGAGAGTTGGGTTAAACGGGTCCTTTTCAGAATGGCAGGCAGTGACTAGTGGGGTGCTGCAGGGCTCAGTGCTGGGACCCCAGCTATTTACAATATACATTAATGATTTAGACGAAGGAATTGAGTGTAATATCTCCAAGTTTGCAGATGACACTAAGCTGGGTTGCAGTGTGAGCTGCGAGGAGAATGCTAAGAGGCTGCAGGGTGACTTGGACAGGTTAGGTGAGTGGGCAAATGCATGGCAGATGTAGTATAATGTGGATAAATGTGAGGTTATCCACTTTGGTGGCAAAAACAGGAAGGCAGATTATTATCTGAATGGTGACAGATTAGTAAAAGGGGAGGTACAATGAGACCTGAGTGTCATGGTCATTGAAGGTAGGCATGCAGGTACAGCAGGCAGTAAAGAAAGCAAAAGGTATGCTGGCCTTCATTGCGAGGGGATTTGAGTATAGGAGCAGGGAGATCTTACTGCAGTTGTACAGGGCCTTGGTGAGAACACACCTTGAGTATTGTGTGCAGTTTTGGTCTCCTAATCTGAGGAAGGACATTCTTGCTATTGGAGGAGTGCAGCGAAGGTTCACCAGACTGATTCCCGGGATGGCAGGACTGACATATGAGAAAACGCTGGATCGGCTAGGCTTATATTCACTAAAATTTAGAAGAATGAGAGGGGATCTCATAGAAATGTATAAAATTCTGACGGGACTGTACAGGTTAGATGCAGGAAGAATGTTCCCGATGTTGGGGAAGTCCAGAACTAGGGGACACAGTCGAAAGATAAGGGGTAGGCCATTTAGGACCGAGATGAGGACAAACTTTTTCACCCAGAGAGTTATGAACCTGTGGAATTTTCTGCCACAGAAAGTTGTGGAGCCCAGTTCGTTGGACATATTCAAAAGGGAGTTAGATGTGGCCCTTAAGGCTAAAGGGATCAAGGGGTATGGAGAGAAGGCAGGAGTGGGGTACTGAAGTTGCATGATCAGCCATGATCATATTGAATGGTGGTGCGGGGTCGAAGGGCCGAATGGCCTACTCCTGCACCTATTTTCTATGTTTCTATGTTGGCCGGCTGTTTGACTGTGTGGGACTTCACAGCTGAGTCCCATCCCGTGCACACATCAGCAATCTTCAGTCGGAGGAGTCAGTGGTTGGCGACGGGGAGCGGGAACCCTGGCTGATATCTTTGTTCCTTCCTATCCACAGCCACTACTGCTGCCCTGGCTTCGAGCAGATAGCTCACCGCATGTGAACCGGGGGCTCCTTCTAATCGGTGTGATTCATGGAAACACGGCAGCCAATTTGTGCACAGTCAGCTCCCACAAACAGCAATGTGACAATTGACCAGATAATCTGGTTTAGCGATGCGGGTTGAGTGCTAAATATTGGCCAGGACACCGGGGAGAATTTCCCTCATCTTCCTCACTATTGTTGTCTGTGCCGGCCGACAAATAACTATCCAGCCTAATCCCACTTTTCAGCTCTTAGTCCGTAGCTTTTGTGGATTATGACACTTCAAATGCATGGGATATTGCCATGGGATCCTTTACATCCACCTGAGAGGGCAGACAGAGCCTCAGTTTAACATCTCATCTGAAAGACGGGTAGTACAGTGTGTGATATAGCACCTGATCACATATCCCAGATACAGCGATATACTGTGGAGGGATGTGATCGGGGCCCGGAGGCGTGAGTTTGGGGCTAGGGGCCCAGGGGCAGCACGGGCCAGCCCACACTGCGATATGTGTGCGCACTAGGTCCCTGCAGCAGAGCTGGTCTCCAGTCGTCTTGGGTAATCCTTGCCACTGGACCAAGACCTCGCTCTGTCAAGCCCGTGTGGTGGCTGGTGTGTAACGGCCACCCCACGTTAAAAAAAATCCACGCACAGGCATCTTCCACCCTTCAGGATGTAGTTCAGGACTTGGAATATTGGGTCCTTCATTGAAACACCTGTGAACTCATCCTTTTTTGGCGTGGAAGCAAGTCATCCTCGCTTCGGGGGACCGCCTATGATGGTGATGATCGCATATCTCAAATGTCTGACAACACCACGGACAAGTAATTGCTTTGAAGTGCAGTTACTGTTATTATGTAGGCAAACACAGCAGGCTTTTGCACGCAGAAATATCTAATAAAAAGCAATGAGAGAGTGACCAGTTCATCTTTTTGTTGACAGTTGAGGGAGGACTGTTGGTCAGGACACCAGAAGAATAAATGCTCCGATTCGAATCATGGCACATCTTTATCATCTACCTGAAGCACTGGTTCAACATCTCATCTGAAGGACAGCACAATCATATTGATGATTGTTTTATATATATATATATATATATATATATACATCAAATAAAGATCTACCACAGAACAGGTCTTCTGGCGTGACCAACAATAACTTGCATTTATATAGTGCCTTTAATGTAGCAAAAATGTCCCAGGGCATTTCGCAAAAGCTTAATCACAAAAATGGGCATTGAGCCAAAGAAGGAGGGGTAACCATAACATAGTCAAACAGGTCAGTTTTGAGGGAGGGTTTAATCTCCAGATAGTCATTACTGATGTATGTGTGAGGTTAGATAAGGCCAATCCTTCTCTCCCCAGGGTCCATACCTTTCTGTTGGGCATACTGAAGCAGGACCAGGAACCTGTACCGAACCTTGGTGAGGCCACACTTAGAGCACTGCGTACAATTCTGGCCACCATCTTATTAAAACGGATATGGAGGGCGCAGAGAAGATTTGCAAGGCTGATACCAGAAATGCAAGGGTACACATATCAGGAATTCTCTACCCCAGAGATGTGGAGGATGGATCATTGAATATATTTAAGGTGGAGATAGACAGATTTTTGAGCAATAAGGGAGCCAAGGGTTAAGGGGAGCGGGCAGGGAAGTGGAGCTGAGTCCATGATCAGATCAGCCATGATCTTATTGAATGGCGGAGCAGGCTCGAGGGGCCGTATGGCCTACTCCTGCTCCTATTTCTTATGTTCTTAGGAAAGGATGAAAAGGTTAGGTCTCATTTCTCTTGCAAAGAGAAGGCTAAGGGATAAAAAGAAAGTCTTACATTTATATAGTGACTTTCACAACTACTGGACGTCTTAAAGCGCTTTACAGTCAATGGAAGTAGTCATGTATAATGTGACCTAATAGAGATCTTTAAAATCATAAAAGGTTTTGATAGAGTGGATACAGAGAGAATGTTTCCACTTGTGGGGAAAAGCATAAATATAAGATAGTCACCAAGGGAATTCAGAAGAAACTTCTTTACCCAGAGATTGGTGAGAATATGGAATTCGCTACCACAGGGAGTGGTTGAGGCGTATAGTATCGATACATTTAAGGGGAGGCTGGACATCATCATCATAGACAGTCCCTCAAAATCGAGAAAGACTTGCTACTGAACAGTCCAATTCAGGAATTACAATCTCTGTCACAGGTGGGGCAGGCATTGGTTGGAGGAAAGGATGGGTGGGGAATCTGGTTTGCCACATGCTCTTTCCGCTGCCTGCACTTGCTTTCTGCATGCTCTCGCCGATGAGACTCGAGGTGCTCAGCGCCCTCCCGGTTGCCCTTCCTCCACTTTGGGCGGTCTTTGGCCAGGGATTCCCAGGTGTCAGTGGGGATGTTGCACTTTATCAGGGAGGCTTTGAGGGTGTCCATGAAACGCTTCCTCTGATCACCTGGGGCTCACTTGCTATGTAGGAGTTCCGAGTAGAACGCTTGCTTTGGGAGTCTTGTGTCCGGCATGTGGACAATGTGGCCCGCCCAACGGAGCTGCTCGAGTGTGGTCAGTGCTTCAATGCTGGGGATGTTGGCCTGATCGAGAACACTGACGTTGGTGCGTCTGTCCTCCCAGTGGGTTTTGCAGGATCTTGCGGGGGCATTGTTGGTGGTATTTCTCCAGCAATTTGAGATATCTACTGTATATGGTCCATATCTCTGAACCATACAGGAGGGCGGGTATCACTACAGCCCTGTAGACCATAAGCTTGGTGCCAGATTTGATATCTGGGCTGATAGAGTTAGATGAGGAAAGACGGGAGGAGGCTCGAGTGGCGCGTTAACGCCGGCATGGACTGGTTGGGCCGATTGGCCTGTTTCTGTGCCGTATATCCTATGTAATCCTATACAGGAACCCTGGCCGATTTCCCCTTCCCTAAGCCAGGGACAATTTATTTCTGTTTGTTTACTGAACGTGTTGATTGTTGTGGAGATATTTTTTTCTTGTTTACTTAAAACTGATTCGTGATGTATGGCGTGTGCAGACCAGACAAGGAAATGTAATGAGTCAAGAAAAAGAAGCCGTTTGAAAATGATTTTAAACTTGACTTTGCGTCTAACTAATGACGCAAGGAAGGCAGGCAGAGGTAAGCGATGAGTCTGGTGGGGGAAGCTGATGTATGACTCATCCAGCTGGCTGCGGAAAATGAGTTCTGGAATGGAATCCGAGATGGAGGCAAAAAAAAACTCACTTGAAAGTTGGGCCTGGGTGAAACATCAATTCTCGGACAAGATGATTCAGTCGCTGCACAATGTAGACCTCTGTCGGGATACAGACTATAGGGTTGGCAGAAATAATGATCGCTGCTTGCATCCATTAAGAGGAACTTGAGAGCACACAGCAGTCAGATCTGTCAGATTCAATGAATGGAGCAGTTATTTATCCGAATGGGTGCGCACTGTGCAGGGGCTATCAGTTAATTGTGAAGAAGCCCTAGGGAACCGTCCGCAGGTTTGCAGTCAATGCGCGACCTGATAGGCTCCTCTGTACATGTTGGAGTAGCTTAACTAAATGACAGCCAACAACACACAATCCCTGCGTGGCCATTTTAGTAAATGGAGTGCAATATTTTATTTTCCACTGTGCCAGTGAGCTGAGGTATTAGGTTGTAAATCACCACCTGTGACAGATAGTGGATTAGACATCAGCCAACTTAAATCTTCAGGAGCTACGCGCAAGTCCCAGGGTTGGGAGGACATAACTAATAAATGTTTGTATAATAAAATATATGAGCAACTGCCAAATGCATCTGTGCATTTGGCATTATGGAAAATGTCAAGCAGCCATTCTTCGAAATTACTTTCGGATTTGAAGCATTTTCGCAAGTTGATGCACACTTGGTCCTGGCATCTTTCTTTTTTAAAGAAATAGGTGGAAGATTTTCTTGTTCATATCATCAACAGAATTGTGAATGTTTGGATCAAGAGCTTTGCTGGGTGACGTTATATACTCCAACTCGTTTTCTTCGGCACCTTCGGGAGTGAGAGGGAAAGTACCCCAGAATGTTTCCCCGCCCCCCTCCGTCCCCTGAACTGGGCCCAGGCTTCAAAGAATGGGCTCGACTTTCCTGTGAGCCCCTCAAAGCCCGATTGCCCGCTCAGAAAAATCGCTAACGTTTGGTGAGCAACGCTGGCGAAAATGTCCACTTTTATGTTTAAACTAATTAAAACTAATCGCCCGGCGAGAAAATGGGCCTTGCCCCATTATTGTCGGTGGTTCTCTCAGCGGTTAAATGGAAACTAAGTAAAATGGGCGGTTCTTACCGGAATGGATGATAAGTATTTAAAATTTGGTCTGAGGCTGCGGTTGGGCCTAGGGAGGGGAGAAAACTTAAAAAATAAAATGTCAATAAAAATTTTTTTTTTAAACGTAAAAACCATTCCCAAGACACTTTTAGACCTAATCGCCGTTTTAAAATAAAAAAAATAAAGAACTTTTAACTTACCTTTCTTTGCAGAATACTCACCTACCGCTCAGCAGAGGAGGACTAAGGGTTTCATTAGGAGGGGGAAATAGAGTATGAGAGGAAGCTTGCAGGGAACATAAAAACTGACTGCAAAAGCTTCTATAGATATGTGAAGTAAAAAAGATTAATGAAGACAAACGTAGGTCCCTTGCAGTCAGATTTAGGTAAATTTATAATGGGGAAAAAGAAATGGCAGACCAATTGAACAAATACTTTGGTTCTGTCTTCAATAAGGAAGACACAAATAAACTTCTGGAAATACTTGGGGACCGAGGGTCGAGCGAGAAAGAGGAACTGAAGGAAATCCTTATTAGTCAGAAAATTGTGTTAGGGAAATTGATGGGATTGAAGGCCGATAAATCCCCAGGGCCTGATAGTCTGCATCCCAGAGTACTTATGAAGTGGCCCTAGAAATAGTGGATGCATTGGACTGGACGGTAGCTAATGTAACCCCACTTTTTAAAAAAGGAGGGAGAGAGAAAACAGGGAGTTATAGACCGGTTAGCCTGACATCGGTAGTGGGGAAAATGTTGGAATCAATTATTAAAGATGTAATAGCAGCGCATTTGGAAAGCAGTGACAGGATTAGTCCAAGTCAGCATGGATTTATGAAAGGGAAATCATGCTTGACAAATCTTCTAAAATTTTTTGAGGATGTAACTAGTAGAGTGGACAAGGGAGAATCAGTGGATGTGGTGTATTTGGACTTTCAAAAGGCTTTTAACAAGGTCCCATACAAGAGATTAGTGTGCAAAATTAAAGCACATGGTACTGGGGGTAATGTATTGACGTGGATAGAGAACTGGTTGGCAGACAGGAAGCAAAGAGTAGGAATAAATGGGTCCTTTTCAGAATAGCAGGCAGTGACTAGTGGGGTACCGCAAGGTTCAGTGCTGGGACCCCAGCTATTTACAATATACATCAATGATTTGGACGAAGGAATTGAGTGTAATATCTCCAAGTTTGCAGATGACACTAAGCTGGGTGGCAGTGTGAGCTGTGAGGAGGATGCTCAGAGGCTGCAGGGTGACTTGGACAAGTTAGGTGAGTGGGCAAATGCATGGCAGATACAGTATAATGTAGATAAATATGAGGTTATCCACTTTGGTGGCAAAAACAGGAAGGCAGAATGGTGACAGATTAGGAAAAGGGGAGGTGCAACGAGACCTGGGTGTCATGCTACATCAATCATTGAAAATTGGCATGTAGGTACAGCAGGCGGTGAAGAAGTCAAACGGCATGTTGACCTTCATAGCTAGGGGATTTGAGTATAGGAGCAGGGAGGTCTTACTGCAGTTGTACAGGGCCTTGGTGAGGCCACACCTTGAATATTGTATCCAGTTTTGGTCTCCTAATCTGAGGAAGGACATTCTTGCTATTGAGGGAGTGCAGCGAAGGTTCACCAGACTGATTCCCGGGATGGCAGGACTGACATATGAAGAAAGGCTGGATCGACTAGGCTCATATTCACTGGAGTTTAGAAGAATGAGAAACATGTAACATTCTGACGGGATTGGACAGCTTAGATGCAGGAAGAATGTTCCCGATGTTAGGGAAGTCGAGAACCAGGGGTCACAGTCTAAGGATAAGGGGTAAGCCATTTAGGACCGAGATGAGGAGAAACTTCTTCACTCAGAGAATTGTGAACCTGTGGAATTCTCTATCACAGAAAGTTGTTGAGGCCAGTTTGCTAGATATATTCAAAAGGGAGTTAGATGTGGCCCTTACGGCTAAAGGGATCAGAGGGTATGGAGAGAAGGCAGGAATGGGGTACTGAAGTTGCATGATCAGCCATGATCATATTGAATGGTGGTGCAGGCTCGAAGGGCCGAATGACCTACTCCTGCACCTATTTTCTATGTTTCTATATTTCTATGCTTAAGCAGCTTTCACAGGATGGGTCTCTCGTCGATCGGGACGGGCTTCTGTTGAGGCCAAACTTATGCCCTGGCGATTTTTCTCGCCGTTGTACGTCGGCGGTCTGGTCCCGTCGGGCGTGTTCAGATGTGGCCGTTACCATTAAAAAACTAAGGGTGTAACTTTTGCCGGGCAGAAAAACAGCTGTACCTCCGAGAAAATCGGCGAGAACCCGCCGAAAATGATAGGAAAGTCGAGCCCCATGTCTTTTGTTGTCTGAACCGGGACATGATGTGGATGATGAGCGCAGTTTGGGGCAGACAGTTAGGCCCTGTCCAGTGGTTTTATTGAGAAGGGCAGAGAAAGATCCAAATGGCCAGGACACTGCAAAAGAAAGAGTCAAGTCCGTCTGGGAACTAAGAAAGACTTGCATTTCTGTAGTGCCTTTCCCGACCTCAGGACGGCCCCAAGTGCTTTACAGCCAAGTAAATACTTTTAAAGCCTAGTCACTGTTGTAATGTAGGAAATGTGGCAGCCATTTTGTGCACAGCAAGCTCCCACAAACAGCCATATGATAATGACTGTAATGTAGAGCTCCCCTTAGCGGACTACCGTGGTAATGCAACTCCTGCTGTGGGGATAATAAAAGGATCACGTGACAAGGTCACATGACAAGTTCCCTTAGCGCCATCTTGTGTATGTGTGTGTTTGTGATGTCATAAAGAATATATCACAATGACCAGATAATCTGTTCTTTTTTGATGCTGTTTGAGGGATAATTATTGGCCAGGAAGCCAGGGATAACTCCCCTGATCTTTAGATAGCGCCATGGGATCTTTTACAGCCACCTGAGAGAGCAACTCACCCAAGAGAAGGCACCTCCGACAGTGCAGCACTCCTTCAGCGCTGCACTGGAGCGTGAGCCTAGAATTTTGTGCTCAAGTGCCTGGAGTGGGGCTTGAACCCACAACCTTCTGACCTAGCAGTACCAACTGAACCACGGCTGACACTGGAACTCCCTCCCTAACAGCACTGTGGGAGCACCTTCACCACACGGACTGCAGCGGTGCAAGAGGGCGGCTCACCGCCACCTTCTCGAGGGCAATTAGGGATGGGCAATAAATGCCAGCCTTGCCAACAGCGTCCACATCCCATGAATGAATAAATAAAAGTAAAAATTGGCGCACTCCAAATTTTCTAATGCTGCAGAAGACTGGAATCAAACCTAAGGCCTCCTGATCGATGAGACTCAGGACTGCAGCCAGTGAAACTTTAAATCAGGACGGTGGAAACGATTTTATGCTCTATTCGACTGGGTCTTTGAGCTTTAAACTGGCACTTGATCGATATCTAGTCTGATATAAATGGACAAGAACTCCATATTTTAATCAGGCTCTAAATTCTTTTTTAATTTATTCGTTCACAGGATGTGGGCATCGCTGGCAAGGCCGGCATTTATTGCCCATCCCTAATTGCCCCTTGAGAAGGTGGTGGTGAGCTGCCTTCTTGAATCGCTGCAGTCCGTGTGGTGAAGGTGCTCCCACAGTGTAACTTTGTCGTAGTGGTTTGGTACAACTGACTGTCTCGCTGGGCCATTTCAGAGGGGCAGTTAAGAGTCAACCACACTGCTGTGGGTCAGACTCACAAATAGGCCAGACCGGGTAAGGGCGGCAGATTTCCTTCCCTAAAGGACATTAGTGAACCAGTTGGGTTTTTCCAACAATCTGGTAGTTTCATGGTCACCAAAATCCGAAGTTCCGGAATCCGGAACGTTCCGGATTGGTGGCAGGGTTGTCCGGAATCCATAAAATGTTCCAGGATCCGGACCCTGCCGACCTCGAAGTTCCACCGCTCACCCGACCTTGCGGGGCACCACACCGGCCCTGCCCTTACCTCGGGGCCTCCTCTCCGGCCTGCCCGAACACTTCCTTGGTGGTGGGGCCCCGCCCGACGGCCTCATCGATGGGGCCGGAGACCCAAACAGCTCCTCGGCGAGCAACCCCCTCTCCCTTTCTGACGTTCCGAAATCCGGAAAGATGTTCTGAAATCCGGAAAGACGTTCCAAAGTCCGGAAAAACACAGAAACCAGAAATCCCCCGAGAGTCCCAGATTCAGGAGGCTGAATCTGTACTAGCTTTTCATTTATTTCATTGAAAATAAATTCCCCTGTTGCTTTGGTGGGATTTGAACTTATGTCTCCCAATCATTAGTCCAGGCCTGTGGATTACTGGTGTAGTAACATAACCACTATGCCACTGTACTTGGTAAAAACCTTTAGCTGACTGGCTAAGCCACTCCCAACCCAACAAGCTCTACAAACCCGTGAGCATACTCACAGGGTGCATACATTACACCTCCCAAAATATTAACGGAACTGGAGACATCTGGTAGCCTGAATCTTGAGGATCTTATTCCATTCTGGTCAACACGGCCTGAATTGGATGTGATGGAGGAAGCCTGACCATATAAGAGGGGTAATAGCCCATTTGTTCAACAGCGACTATCATGCTTGAAATATATTGTCCTCGTTATGAGAGCGATATATTATCATTAACATTACAGTGGCCCTTGTCCTTTTAGACCCAGTTTCCTTTGCGAGTAATGTGCCGGTCCTGTGCGATGATATTCCTTGTTGCAATACATTCTCCATGCTGCGATGACTTTTGCAATGCTCGGGGTTAAGAAAATGCAGTTCGAGGCCAAAGGTAAAGGAAGACTAGTGTTGGGTAGAAAACAATTTATATTCTATTATATGGAGTCAGTCAGCCTGCACACAGCTAAGCACCGGAATAAATGCACAGCAATAACTAGTATAGTTGGAGCAGGCACATTAAGCGGTGTTTGTCAATTGGATCCTGAACGTTTCATTATTCAGCCCATCCTGCAGAAGCAATATGTCAACCTTTATTTGAAAGTATGTGTTTAAAGGTTCCTCTGTGTGTCGGCGGTGGTATTTCTGATGACAAAATATGTTTATATATATATCTATATATAAATAAAATTGTTATAATCTAACTAGCTGATCTCCTGTATCATTGCTCACAGTCAATAACCAATAACCATAGAGTTAAACTAATTGGTAGAAGGATTAGAGGGGAGTTGAGGAGAAGTAATCGATTATTTTGAGGTGTCGTCACAGCTGCTTCTTGGGCGACTGTGTCAGCCATAAGGCACACAGTAAGATTCCACGAATAACCAATAAGGATGGCCAGTTCATTTTGGAACACAGGAAGCTGAGGGGAGACTTAATTAAGGTGTATACAATTATGAGGAGCCTAGATACATTGGATTGGAAGGACCCATTTCCCCTTAGCAGAGAGGTCAATAACCAGGGGGCACAGATTTAGAGTAATTGGTCAAGGATTAGAGGGGAGTTGAGGAGATTCTTTTTCACCCAGAGGGTGATGGGTGTCTGGAACTCACTGCCTGAAAGGGTGGTAGAGGCAGGAACCCATTTAAAAAGTACTTGGATATGCACTTGAAGTGGCCTGGCCTACAAGGCTACGGACCAAGAGCTGGAAAGTGAGATTAGGCTGGATAGCTTTTTTTCATCCAGCACAGACACGATGGGCCGAATGGCCTCCTTCTGTGCCGTAAATGTCTATGACTCTATAAATCAGGAGCCAAGTTCCTTGGAGACATTATGACATGGAACACACACTGGGGGTAAAATCGATCTCGGCTGGCAGCAGACAATGGCCGACAATGAATCAGCTGCCTGTTTCAAGCCCCGCCTGCTTTTCTTTACCATTCATTTAATTGGTTTTGCATCACCGCCCATGAGCGAATTTACCATCAATGAATTCCACCGCTAATGTGAACCCGTGTGTGAACCCTGGCGTGTCTCTTTAAGGTAACACCTCGCCAAGGCTTCTTCGGCAGTGTCTCCCAAACCCGCGATCTCTACCACCTCGAAGGACAAGGGCAGCAGACGCATGGGAACACCACCACCTCCACGTTCCCCTCCAAGTCACACACACCATCCTGACGTGGAAATATATCGGCCGTTCCTTCATCGTCGCTGGGTCAAAATCCTGGAACTCCCTCCCTAACAGCACTGTGGGAGCTCCTTCACCACACGGGACTGCAGCGGTTCAAGAAGGCGGCTCACCACCACCTTCTCGAGGGGCAATTAGGGATGGGCAATAAATGCCGGCCTTGGCAGCGACGCCCACATCACGCGAATTAATTTTTTTTAAATCCAGTTTGTTGTCTGGACACATCCTGAGCCTAATTGCTCTTCGGTCTTGAGGTCAATTTTTTGTTGATCGGAAAGATGCTCAGTTTGTAAATCCCTCCCCTTCCAGCAGCACCCCCCCACCCCGCGCCCCCCTCCCCACCCACCCAACAAGGTCAGTGAAACCAGAAGAAAATATGTGCCTTTCTCTTTTCTTAAAAATACGATTGAGAAATGTTCATACCTGACTGATTGTCTCAAAACCACGATCTGGATGAATGGTCCCTGAGATGAAGGGGTTGTCTTATGACGAAAGGTTGAGCAGGTTGGGCCTCTATACTCATTGGAGTTTAGAAGAATGAGAGGTGATCTTATTGAAACGTATACGATTCTGAGAGGGCTTGACAGGGTAGATGCAGAGAGGATGTTTCCCCTTGTGGGGGAATCTAGAACCAGGGGGCATAGTCTCAGAATAAGGGGTCACTCATTTAAAACGGAAATGAGGAGGAATTTCTTCTCTCAGAGGGTCATGAATCTTTCGAATTCTCTACCCTAGAGAGCGTTGGAGGCTGGGTCATTGAATATATTTAAGGTGGAGATAGACAGATTTTTGAATAATAAAGGAGTAAAGGGTTATGGGGAGTGGGCAGGAAAGTGGAGTTGAGGCCATGATCTTATTGAATGGCGGAGCAGGCTCAAGGGGCCAAATGGCTGACTCCTGTTCCTATTTCTTATGTTCTTATGACTGTCGCCTTCATTCAAAGAAGGGCCTGCAGTTGTCCAAGGTGCCTGGCCAACATTCCTCCCTCAGCCCGAACCACCAAAAACGGCTCAATCGGCTCGTTGATCTCGTTGCTGTCGGTGGGATCTTACTGTGTACAACAATGGCTGCCACGCTTACAGAAGCCCAGTACTGCAAAGCGCTTTGGGACAGGAGCAGGGCTCACAGGGTAGTGGTCAGGAATGGGAAAACCCAACGAATTTTCCTGCACTGAGCTCGGCCACTGAGACCAGTCACCTTGCTCCAGAGATCAAACTTTGTACCATGGGTCATGCAGCCAGGTGCCTTTACATGCTGAGCCATCACTGATGCCTCACAGGAGATAAATGGTTCCAGATCCTACCAGTTAGGATCACAAGATAGATAAAAATCAGAAAGAAAATTAAGCATGTCCCAGTCGTAAATCGCCCCATCATGGTATCTAACTAATTGTCATAAGAATATAAGAAATTGGAGCAGGAGTTGGCCATTTGGCCCCTCGAGCCTGCTCCACCATTCAATAAGATCACGGCTGATCTTCTACCTCAACTCCACCTAACCCCATATCCCTTGGTTCCTTTAGTATCCAAAAATCTACCCATTGCTGTCTTGCATATACTCAATGACTGAGCATCCACAGCCCTCTGGGGTAGAGAATTCTAAAGATTCACCACCTTTTGAGTGAAGAAATTTCTTCTCATCTCAGTCCTAAATGGCCAACCCCTTATTCTGAGACTCAGATCCCTGGTTCTAGGCTCCCCAGCCACAGGGAACCATCCTCCCTGCATCTACCCTGTCAAGCCCTGTAAGAATGTTGAATGTTTCAATGAGATCACCTCTCATTCTTCTAAACTCCAGAGAATATAGGCCTAGTCTACTCAATCTCTCCTCATAGGACGATCTCAGGAATCAGTCTGGTGAACCTTCATTGCACTCTCTCTAAGGCAAGTATACCCTTCCTTGGGTAAAGAGACCAAAACTGTTCACAGTACTCCAGATTAAAAGACACACTGGTGCAATTAGGGGTATAATATTAAGACTGGGAGAAGAATGTCCCTGATCATCGTGTGTAACAATATCGTAACTTCATTCGGAAAAAACATTGCGATGATGGTACACACAAGCACTCCGAAGAAATGGTTCCTTATTTTCAAAACAGAACCGAAAAAGCTTCTATATTTGATGCAAGATACTGAATGATTTAAACAGATGTAATGACTCTTTTCCAATAACAGACCTTTGGTACGAGGAGGTGAAGCATTCATGCAACAATATCACCAATAATCATCATCATCATAGGCAGTCCCTCGGAATCAAGGAAGACTTGTTTCCACTCTTAATATAAGTCTTTAGGTGGCTGAACAGTCCAATACGAGAATCACAGTCCCTGTCACAGGTGGGACTGATAGTCATTGAGGGAAAGAGTGGTTGGGACTGGTTTGCCGCACGCTCCTTCCGCTGCCTGCGCTTGGTTTCTGCATGCTCTCGGCGATGAGACTCGAGGTGCTCAGCGCCCTCCCAGATGCACTTCTTCCACTTAGGGCGGTCTTTGGCCAGGGACTCCCAGGTGTCGGTGGGGATGTTGCACTTTATCAGGGAAACTTTGAGGGTGTCCTTTTAACGTTTCCTCTGCCCGCCTTTGGCTCGTTTACCATGAAGAAGTTCCGAGTAGAGCGCAAGGGAGTCTCGTATCTGGCATGCGAACAATGTGGCCCGCCCAGTGGAGCTGATCAAGTGTGGTCAGTGCTTCGATGCTGGGGATGTTGGCTTGGTCGAGGATGCTAATGTTGGTGCGTCTGTCCTCTCCCAGGGGATTTGTAGGATCTTGCAGAGACATCATTGGTGGTATTTCTCCAGCGACTTGAGGTGTCTACTGTACATGGTCCATGTCCAACTGTAAGTTCTACCCTAATGAATAAAGCGTTGATGGGGGAGGAAACACAGGGGTTCCCACTCGATGGAACAGCAACAGGGCCCCACTATAAGCAACGTCACAGAGTTTCTGCTTGTGTCGGATGTTACAGAAATTTGCTGTTTCTGTAAAACGGTCACTCAAGAGTTTAAACCCTCTCATCATCCAAAGGCTCCAGTCAAGATCAATCAGTCAGAGTGGCCTCATTTCATTTGTATCATGAACCATGATCATTCTTTGCACTTGGAGTGATTGTGAGCCACTTCCTGGAGGATGCTTACCTCAACAGCCATGTAGTTACAGTAATTGTCATGTCTACTGAACCCAGAAACATCTCAGCAGTTGAATAGCTGCCCACAATTACTATCCATGCTCTCAGATGTAGAATGGAAACTTGGGCAAGTACCTGCTACACTCACTGTCTAAACTCATCTTTGGAATTCTCTATCCCAGAGCGATGTGGATGTTCAGACATTGAGTATATTCAAGACTGACATAGATACATTTTTGGACTCGAAGGGAATTAAGGGATATGGGGAAAGAGGAGTTGAGGTAGAAGATCAGCCTGATCTTATAGAATGGCGGAGTAGGTCACGAAGGGCTGAATTGACTACTCCTGCTGTTACTTTTTATGTTCTTACATCCACACATCTAGAATGGATACACGGGCAAGTTAATGGAAGATGTCTGACACCCATAAAACTGCCCCCCAGGAGGAGTCAGCACCTTCAAGAGAGAAAGCAGTGAAGAGAAAAAAAAAATTCTTGGGGTGGGGGAGGGAAATTGCATTGCGCCCCGTTTGGGGGCAGTAACATCCGCGAGGCGGGAGTTCCTGCTGCAGGCAGGGAAGTCCGCTCCCGCTCGCAATAGTGGGGTTACCGCCCCCCCCCCCGAGACCAAGCGGAGCACAAAATAGCACTTTCCACTTGCTCTGTGAGGCGCGAGCGTGCTGGAAGCAAACGGAGAGGGTTGCAGCGATACGTGCTTTGCCATGTAGAAGAGGCAAGCTGCCAACTCTGTGGGTCTCGACCTGGAGCACCGGGGAGCGGAGGGGGGCTGGGGGTGGGGGGGCGGTGCCATGGCACCCGCGGAATGCCGGGCTGCCAGATCACGGCACGGACCCCGCGCCCCACCATGCAACGGGCTGCGACCCGTAAGTTGGCCAACTTTCTTTTTGTGAGCGGCTCCTCCCTGTTAACGAGTGCCTCGCAAGCAGCCTGCAGCCTGGTACATGCCCCCCCCCCCCCCACGACGCAGTCGCTGGCATCGCCTGACGCGGCCTCATGGGGCGCACTCAAATTTTCGCCCCGGGGCCGGAAACGGGACGCCGCACGGCGGTGACGTCATTATCGGCGCAGCGGAGCGGGGTGCTACCGGTTACCGCTGCCACTAAACACCCGTGGAATTTACTGGGAGTCGTTAGCGGCACCCCGCCTGGGTGAACTGTTGTTTGTGCCCTGTTAGCCCGCCGATAAATGAGCCAAATTTCTCCCCCCATATATCTTCTGTAGTGTATGTAGATACCTTTAGCAAATGACTCCACGAGGCAGGGTATGATACTTAAACTGTGTAGACTTGTTGTCCTTTATTTGCAGCTCCTCGAGTGAGGACACCAAGCTGTGAGCTCCCTTTTTATACTGGGTTACCCCTCTGGTGTACAGGTAAGGTGTGTACAGTATAAGGGTATATTCAGTGTTGCATAACAGTGTTACTTACAGACATAGAAACATAGAAACATAGAAAATAGGTGCAGGAGTAGGCCATTCGGCCCTTCTAGCCTGCACCGCCATTCAATGAGTTCATGGCTGAACATTCAACTTCAGTACCCCATTCCTGCTTTCTCGCCATACCCCTTGATCCCCCTAGTAGTAAGGACCTCATCTAACTCCTTTTTGAATATATTTAGTGAATTGGCCTTCTGTGGTAGAGAATTCCACAGGTTCACCACTCTCTGGGTGAAGAAGTTCCTCCGCATCTCGGTCCTAAATGGCTTACCCCTTATCCTTAGACTGTGACCTCTGGTTCTGGACTTCCCCAACATTGGGAACATTCTTCCTGCATCTAACCTGTCTAACCCCGTCAGAATTTTAAATGTTTCTATGAGGTCCCCTCTCATTCTTCTGAACTCCAGTGAATACAAGCCCAGTTGATCCAGTCTTTCTTGATAGGTCAGTCCCGCCATCCCGGGAATCAGTCTGGTGAACCTTCGCTGCACTCCCTCAATAGCAAGAATGTCCTTCCTCAGGTTAGGAGACCAAAACTGGCATGCATGTACAACATCTTCGATATGTAATCTGTTACCGTGGCCAGAAATATAGATATTGCTGATTAATTATTATGTGTCTGAAAGCTGTTAATGAGTCAACAACAAAAATGAAAATCTCCTCCACCGGCAAAAAATAGATTCTGTCAATTTTGCACATCGGAATTGAGGGTTGGACCTGGGAGGTCAGAGGTTCGGTTTATGGGTGGGGTTTGCCGGTCTCAGTTGTTTATTCAATACTGTTTGATCTACTCCTGAAAGACGTGATACTTTGCCATGTAAATGTAAGTCTCTTTATATTTGCATAGTCAGCTGTGGCTCAGTGGGTAGCACCCTTGCTTCTGGGTCAGAAGGTTGTGGGTTCAAGTTCCACACCAGGGACTTGAGCACAGAAATCTAGGCTGACATTCCCAGTGCAGTGCTGAGGGAGTGTTGGAGGTGATGCATTTTGGATGAGATGTTAAACCGAGGCTCTGTCTGCTCTCTCTCAGATGGATGTAAAAGATCCCATGGCACTATTTTGAAGATGAACAGGGGAGTTATCCCCGATGTCCTGGGGTCAATATTTATCCCTCAATCAACATAACAAAAACGACAATATCTGGTCGTTATCACATTGCTGTTTGTGGGAGCTTGCTGTGCGCAAATTGTCTGCCATGCTTCCCACATTGCAACAGTGGCTACACTCCAAAAAGTACTTAATTGGCTATAAAGCGTTTTGGGATGTCCAGAGGTTGTGAAAGGTACTATATAAATGCAAGTCTTTCTTTTGGCATTGGTACTAACTTGGAATGTGTTGCTACGGCTCATGACCATAAACATGTTAATTGGCTTTGGAAGTTCAGAGTGCATTACCAAAGTGTATTTGCAGAACAAAAAGTAGTCTTTTTGCATATTTAAACCGCAATGTTCTGAATGGTTTTCCACCTTAATATAGTTTACCATAATCATTCTGTGAGGGATTTATGAGACCCTCAGACTTCATAACCCACTCTTGCTTAACTAATCATAGAAACATAGAAACATAGAAAATAGGTGCAGGAGCAGGCTATTCAGCCCTTCTAGCCTGTACCGCCATTCAATGAGTTCATGGCTGAACATGAAACTTCAGTACCCCCTTCCTGCTTTCACGCCATACCCCTTGATCCCCTGAGTAGTAAGGACTTCATCTAACTCCCTTTTGAATATATTTAGTGAATTGGCCTCAACTACTTTCTGTGGTAGAGAATTCCACAGGTTCATCACTCTTTGGGTGAAGAAGTTTCTCCTCATCTCAGTCCTAAATGGCTTACCCCTTATCCTTAGACTGTGACCCCTGGTTCTGGACTTCCACAACATTGGGAACATTCTTCCTGCATCCAACCTGTCCAAACCCGTCAGAATTTTAAACGTTTCTATGAGGTCCCCTCCCACTCTTCTGAACTCCAGTGAATACAAGCTCAGTTGATCCAGTCTTTCTTGATAGGTCAGTCCCACCATCCCGGGAATCAGTCTGGTGAATCTTCGCTGCACTCCCTCAATAGCAAGAATGTCCTTCCTCAAGTTAGGAGACCAAAACTGTACACAATACTCCAGGTGTGGCCTCACCAAGGCCCTGTACAACTGTAGCAACACCTCCCTGCCCCTGTACTCAAATCCCCTCGCTATGAAGGCCAATATGCATTTGCTTTCTTAACCGCCTGCTGTACCTGCATGCCAACCTTCAATGACTGATGTACCATGACACCCAGGTCTCGTTGCACCTTCCCTTTTCCTAATCTGTCACCATTCAGATAATAGTCTGTCTCTCTGTTTTTACCACCAAAGTGGATAACCTCACATTTATCCACATTATACTTCATCTGCCACGCATTTGCCCACTCACCTAACCTATCCAAGTCACTCTGCAGCCTCATAGCATCCTCCTCGCAGCTCACACTGCCACCCAACTTAGTGTCATCCGCAAATTTGGAGATACTACATTTAATCGCCTCGTCTAAATCATTAATGTACAATGTAAACAGCTGGGGCCCCAGCACAGAACCTTGCGGTACCCCACTAGTCACTGCCTGCCATTCTGAAATGTACTCATTTACTCCTACTCTTTGCTTCCTGTCTGACAACCAGTTCTCAATCCACGTCAGCACACTACCCCCAATCCCATGTGCTTTAACTTTGCACATTAATCTCCTTTGTGGGACCAACATACATTTATTTTAGTGATGGCTGCCTGGTTGGATGAATAAAGTGGAGGAAATTGATTTAGTCCTATATTTTTTCAAAAATTAAATGCAATAATGTCAGCAAAATGAAAGGTTTGAAGTGACGATATAGAACATTGGGATCTGCTCCACCCTGAAAATTCAAGCACGCTTGTCTGAAACAGCAATCTCTCACCTTTCTGTTATAACTTCGCTTCACTCGCTCACCTTTCTGTTATAACTTCGCTTCACTCGCTCACCTTTCTGTTATAACTTCGCTTCACTCTCTCACCTTTCTGTTATAACTTCGCTTCACTCTCTCACCTTTCTGTTATAACTTTGTTTCTGTAATAGGAAAGGATGTCTGCAATTTTATAAAGGTGTTTCGCCTAAGGGAGTAATTATTGTACTTCAGAAGTGAAAGGTGATTGAGTGAGACTTTATATTTTTTTCCAATGCTCTCTTTAGAATCTTTAGAGGAATATAAAAAGTTAAGAGGCAAAATTAAAAAAGATATTAGGAATGCTAAGAGAGAGCACGAGAAATTCTTGGCCAGTAAAATTAAGGAAAACCCTAAGATGTTCTATAAATATATTAAGAGTAGGAGGGTAACTAAGGAAAGGGTAGGGCCTATTAGAGACCATGAGGGTAATCTTTGTGTGGAGGCGGAAGATGTTGGGAGGGTTCTTAACGAATACTTTGCATCTGTTTTCACAAAGGAAAGGGGCAATGCAGATACTGCTATCGAGGAGGAGTGTGATATTCTGGATGAAATAAATATAGTGAGGGAGGAAGTATTAAGGGGTTTAGCAGCTTTGAAAGTGGATAAGTCCCCAGGCCCGGATGAAATGCATCCCAGGCTGTTGAGCGAAGTAAAAGAGGAAATAGCAGAGGCCTTGACCATCATTTTCCAGTCCTCTTTGGATCTGGGCGTGGTGCCGGAGGATTGGAGGACTGCTAATGTAGTACCCTTGTTGAAGAAGGGAGAAAGGGATTGGCCGAATAATCACAGGCCTGTCAGCCTAACCTCAGTGGTGGGAAAATTATTGGAAAAAACCCTGAAAGACAGGATAAATCTGCATTTGGATAGGCAAGGGTTAATTAGAGACAGTCAGCACGGATTTGTTAAGGGAAGATCGTGTTTGACTAACCTGATTGAATTTTTTGAGAAGGTAAACAATAGAGTTGATGAGAGTAGTGCGTACGATGTAGTATATATGGAGTTTAGCAAGGTTTTTGATAAGGTCCCACATGGTAGACTGGTCATGAAGGTCAAAGCCCATGGGATCAAGGGCAAAGTGGCAAGTTGGATCCAAAATTGGCTTGGAGGTCGGAAGCAAAGGGTAATGATTGATGGCTGTTTTTGTGACTAGAAGGATGTTTCCAGTGGAGTTCCGCAGGGCTCAGTACTGGGTCCCTTGCTTTTTGTGATATATATCAACGATTTAGATATGAACATAGGAATTATGATTAAGAAGTTTGCAGACGACACTAACATTGGCCGTGTGGTTGATAATGAAGAGGAAAGTCATGAGCTGCAGGAGGATATCAATCTACTGGTCAGATGGGCAGAACAGTGGCAAATGGAATTTAATTCCGAGAATTGTGAGATGATGCACTTTGGGAGGGCTAATAAGGAAAGGGTAGTCACATTAAGCAGTAGGCCACTTAATAGTGTAGATGAACAAAGGGACCTTGGAGTGCTTGTCCACAGATCCCTGAAAGTAGCAGGTCAGGTGGATAAGGTGGTTAAGAATACTTGCCTTTATTGGCCGAGGCA
This sequence comes from Pristiophorus japonicus, assembly GCF_044704955.1. Lineage (NCBI taxonomy): Eukaryota > Metazoa > Chordata > Chondrichthyes > Pristiophoridae > Pristiophorus > Pristiophorus japonicus. The sequence goes on from NC_091998.1 coordinate 46,213,955, forward strand.
TAGAATATAAAAGCAGGAGGTAATGCTTAAATTCTATAAAACTTTGGTTAGGCCACAGCTGGAGTACTGCGTGCAGTTCTGGCCACTGTGTTATAGGAAGGAAGTGATTGCACTAGAGAGGGTGCAAAGTAGATTTACTAGGATACTGTCTGGAATGGAGAATCTTAATTATGAGGACAGATTGGATAGGTTGGGTTTGGTCTCATTGGAACAGGGGAGATTGAGAGGAGACCTCATCGAGGTGTACAAAATATTGAGGGGCCTGGACATAGTGGATAGTAACGGCCTATTTCCATTGGTGGAGGGGTCTATTATGAGGTGGTTGGTGGAAGGTTTAGAGGGGATTTGAGGGGGTGCTTCTTTACACAGAGGGTTGTGGGGATCTGGAACTCGCTGCCTGGAAGAGTGGTGGATGCAGAAACCCTCACCACATTTAAGAGATGGTTGGATGGGCATTTAAAGTGCCGTAACCTGCAGGGTTACGGACCGAGAGCTGGTAATTGGGATTAGACTGGATGACCTTCTGTTAGATAGCGCAGATATAATGGTAAGTACTGCAGGGAATAGAATACGGCCAGAGTGATCTCCTGGACTAGTTTTGATCGCTTGGATGGGTCGGAGAGGAATTTTCCCAGATTTTTTCTCCCAAATTGGCCTGGTTTTTATCTGATTTTTGCCTCAGCCAGGAGATCACATGGCTCCGGTTGGGATGGAGTGTAGATGTTTTTTTGTATAAGCGGTGTTGCAGTGGTGTGGGGCAGACTGGTTGGGCTGGATGCTCTTTGCCTTTCCGTCATTGTTCATGGGTTTGTATGTAACCTTCAGGGCTGCTGACCAAGGGCCGTGCAGCTCTTTGTTGGCCGGCGCGGACACGATGGGCCGGAATGGCCTCCTTCTGCGCTGTAAATTTCTATGTTTCTATGTTTCTATCCGTCTGTTCACATGGCCCTGACCTGTACAGTTCTGTGGGTCAAGCAATGTTTGGGGAAGGAACACATGTGGAAAGCTCTTGGCAATGGCACTTGGTCAGGCTCCCAGCTCTCATCTGTGGGCTGCTAATGCAAGGTAGCTGTGCAGAAAATACAAAAAAAACGGACAAGAAAAGTCAGAAGGCAAGAAAAGCCAGATTAAAACCCAAGCCAATTAGGGGGAAATAAATTCCAACCACCTTAGATGATGATCATCATAGGCAATCCCTCGAAGTGAGGATGACTTGCTTCCACGCCAAAAAAGTATGGGTTCACAGGTGTTTCAATGAAGGACCTAATATTCCAGATCCCAAACTACATCCTGAAGGGTGGAAGATGCCTGTGCATGGATTTTTTTAACGTGTGGTGGCCGTTGCACACCAGGCACCACACGGGCTTGACAGAGCGAGGTCTTGATCCAGTGACAAGGGTTAACCAGGACGACTGGAGACCTGCTCTGCTGCACGGGCCTAGTGCTCACACATATCGCAGTCTGGGCTGGGCCCGTGCTGCCCCTGGGCCCCTGGCCCCGAACTCACGCCTCTCCTGGGCCCCGATCACATCCCTTCGCAGTCTCTCGCCGCTCCTGCTGTACCTGCCCACGCTCCAATCACCGACCTGGACCTTGATGACGTCACTCTTCGCTGCCGTCGCCCTCCTGCACCAGCTCGCACTGCTCCCTGAAGTAGTAGGCCTCCACGCTGCCCCCAGGCGACCACACCTCCGCTCCTTTTATGGCCCTGACCTGCCGCTGGTGTTCTCACGCAGGACAGAGTCTCCACGCTGCTCCCCGGCAGCCGCACCTCCGATAATCACAATCCTCCTGGAGATCATAAATGAAAATAGAGAATGCTGGAAATCTCAGCAGGTCAGGCAGCATCTGTGGAGAGAAAAACAGAGTTAACGTTTCGGGTCGATGACCCTTCGTCAGAACTGCCGAATGTTCGAAAAGAACAGATCTCTTGGAGCATTGAAAGGGGGCGGGGAAGAAAGAACAAAAGGGAAGGTCTGTGATCGAGTGGAAGGCAAGAGAGATTAGAGAGACAAGAGGGATGATGGGCCGAATTGAAATGGTAATGACAGAGGTGAGAAAAAGATTAGTCTAGATAGGGTGTGAATGATGGAATAATGACCAGCTGCCACTGGAGACAAAGAGAAAAAAAAACATAAGATAAGGGGGCAGGGGGAGGGAAGGGAGTCAAAAATGGGTGGAGGTTATGTCCAGAAATTTTTGAACTCGATGTTGAGTCCAGAAGGCTGTAAAGTGCCTAAGTGAAAGATGAGGTGTTGTTCTTCGAGCTTGCGTTGAGCTTCATTGGAACAGTATAGGAGACCGAGGATGGAGAGGTCGGAGTGGGAGTGGAGCGGGGAATTAAAGTGACAGGCGACCGGAAGCTCAGGGTCACACTTAGAGACTGAATGGAGGTGTTCTGCAAAGCAGTCACCCAATCTACGCTTGGTCTCCCCAATGTAGAGGAGACCGCGTTGTGATCAGCGAATACAGCATACTCAATTGAAGTACAAGTCAATCGCTGTTTCACCTGGAAGGAGTGTTTGGGGCCCTGGATAGTGCGAGACGACACTGGGCCTAAATACTGCCAGACAAACCAGTTGATGGTAGCTGTTCTCCTTATTTACTCTATCAAAACCCTTCATGATTTTGAACACATCTATCAAATCTTCCCTTAACCTTACATAGGATTACATAGATAGGATTTATGGCACAGAAATATTCGGCCCAACCAGTCCATGCCGGCGTTTATGCTCCACTCGAGCCTCCTCCTGTCTTTCCCCATCAAAATCTATCAGCATAACCCTCTATTCCCTTCTCCCTCGTATCTTGTCCAGCCTCCCCTTAAATGCGTCGATACTATTTGCTTCAACAACTCCCTGTGGCAGCGGGTTCCACATTCTCATCGCTCTCTGGGTAAAGAAGTTTCTTCTGAATTCCCTATTGGATTTCTTGGTGACTATCTTATATTGATGGCCTCTGGTTATGCTCTTCCCCACAAGTGGAACCATTCTCTCTGTATCCACTCTATCAAAACCTTTCATCATTTTAAAGATCACTATTAGGTCACCCCTCAACTTTCTCTTTTCAAGTGCTCATCCTTTCCAGATATGTATACCCTCGCATTTCTAGTATCCTCCTTGTAAATCTTCTCTGCACGCTCTCCAGTGCCTCCATATCCTTTTATAACATGGCGACCAGAACTGTACGCAGTACTCCAAGTGTGGCCAAACCAAGGTCCGATACAGGTTTAACATAACTTCGCTTATTTTCAATTCTTTCCTTCTAAAAATAAACCCTACTGCTTTGTTTGCTTTTTTATGGCCTTGTTAACATTTGTCGATATATTTTAGTGATTTGTGTATTTGTACTCTGAGATCCCTTTGCTCATCGACCCCATTTAGCTTCTTATTTTGCGAGCAGTAAGTGACCTCCCTATTTTTCTGACCAAAATGTAATACCTCACATTTATCTGTGTTGAATTTAATTTGCCAATTATATGTCCATTCTGCAAGTTTATTAATGTCTTCCTATAATCTGTTACAAAGTGATTATGTTGCCGGACCAGTAATCCCGAGGCCTGGCCTAATGATCCAGAGACAAGAGTTCAAATCCCATCACGGCAGCTGGGGAATTTTAATTTAATTAAATAAATCTGTAATAAAGCTAGTATCAGTAATGGTGAGCAGGAAACTATCGGATTGTCATAACAATCCATCTGGTTCACTAATATTCTTTCGGGAAGGAAATCTGCTGTCCTTCAGAAGGATGAGAGGTGATCTTATTGAAACTTATAAGATAATGAGGGGCTCGACAAGGTGGATGCAGAGAGGATATTTCCACTCATAGGGGAAACTAAAACTAGGGGACATAGTCTCAGAATAAGGGACCGCCCATTTAAAACTGAGATGAGGAGGAATTGCTTCTCTCAGTAGGTTGTAAATATGTGGAATTCTCTGTCCTAGAGAGCTGTGGAGGCTGGGTCATTGAATATATTTCAGACGGAGATAGACAGATTTTTGAGCGATAAGGGAATAAAGGTTTATGGGGAGCAGGCAGGGAAGTGGACCTGAGTCCATGATCAGATCAGCCATGATCTTATTGAATGGCAGAGCAGGCTCAGGGAGGGCCAAATGGCCAACTCCTGCTTCTATTTCTTATGTTTTTATGTTCTTATGTACCTGGTCTGACCTACATTTGACTCCAGACCCACAGCAATGTGGTTGATTCTTAACTGCCTTCTGAAATGGCCCAGCGAGGCACTCAGTTGTATTCAAGAAGGTGTCTCAAAACCACCTTCTCCAGGGCAATTAGGGATGGGCAATAAATGCTGGCGTTGCCAGCGATGCCCACATCCCAGGAACGAATAAAAAATGGTTGTTGGCTGACTTTTAGCACTTGATACCAATGGCCATTGTTCCCGTGCAAGTCCAGTGAGTGAATGGAAGCAGGTGTTTTCAATAAGGGGGCTTCACAGCCACGATCGATACCATCCTAACCCGACAGTAGATACCTCAAATCGCTGGAGAAATACCACCAACGATGTCTCCGCAAGATCCTGCCAATCCCCTGGGAGGATAGACGCACCAACATTAGCGTCCTTGACCAGGCCAACATCCCCAGCATTGAAGCACTGACCACACTTGACCAGCTCGGTTGGGCGGGTCACATTGTCTGCATGCCCGACACAAGACTCCCAAAGCAAGCGCTCTACTCAGAACTCCTACATGGCAAGTGATCCCCAGGCAGGCCGAGGAAACGTTTGAAGGACACCCTCAAAGCCTCCTTGATAAACTGCAACATCCCCACCGGCACCTGGGAGTCCCTGGCCAAAGACCCCCCAAAGTGGAGGCAGAGCATCCGGCAGGACACTGAGCACCTCGAGTCTCGTCGCCGAGAGCATGCAGAAAGCAAGCGCGGGCAGCGGAAGGAGCGTGCGACAAACCAAACACCCCCACCCACCCTTTCCTCCAACCACTGTCTGTCCCACCTGTGACAGAGACTGTAATTCCCACATTGGACTGTTCAGTCACCTAAGGACTCATTTTTAGAGTGGAAGCAAGTCTTCCTTGATTTCGAGGGATTGCCTATGATGATGATGAACCCGATCTGTACGCACATGAACTTCGAGCAGGGGGTCACTGGAATGCTTGACTGATACTCCCCTGCCTTACACAGGAGCACTCAGTTCCGATCTAGTGGCCAAAGTGATGGCCAGTCTGCAATTAGTCTAGCTGTTGCTCTCTTAATGGTAAAATAATTCTATTGCACTTAATGCCATCACTGCTATCCTGATGTGGAGTGACAGCTCTAAACGCGACAGAATTTCCAAGCATTTCAAAACCATTGTTTCTGACAAATCAATAAACAACACATTTTAAACCATTACAAACAACATAGCTGGTGTCTTATTTCAACCATTGTAGTATTAGCGAATTTAAACTTTGTAACAGAAGTCTGGAACTCTCTCCACCAAAAAATCTCCTGAGGCCAGGCCAATTGAAAATCTGAAAACTGAGAGAAAAAAAAGGAAAAAAAAAGAGAAAGACTTGCATTTATATAGCGCCTTTCACAACCACCGGACGTCCCGAAGCGCTTTGCAGACAATGAAGTTCTTTTGGAGTGTAGTCACTGTTGTAATGTAGGAAACGCGGCCAATTTGCACACAGCAAGCTCCCACACACAGCAATGTGATAATGACCAGATAATCTGTTTTAGTGATGTTGATTGAGGGATAAATATTGGCCCCAGGACACCGGGGATAACTCCCCTGCTCTCCTTTGAAATAGTGCCATGGGACCTATGATGTCCACCTGAGAGAGCAGACGGGGCCTCGGTTTAACGTCTCATCTGAAAGACGGCACAGATTTTTGTGCTTAAGTCTCTGAAGTGGGACTTGAACCCACAACCTTCTGACGCAGAGATGAGGGTGCTACCCACTGAACCCCGGCTGACCCACTGTCCAGAGATAGACTGCCCAGCCACCCCTGCTGAAAGGTGCACATGTACATATCTGGTGAGGATAGGATTGGGCTCCATGGTGATGCCTCTTTGGTTAAATGTTCTTCAATGCTCACTGTCCACGTTCACTCATGGATCTCTGGGTCAAGGTCCTCAAGGGTCATCCTATCCTTGCAAGGATACACTTAATCAGGAGATGGGAGAAACTTGGCCAGCAAATGTATCTTCTTGCCTTTCTCAATAATGGATGTTTGAGGCTGTTGCTGTTCTCCTTTTTTTGATTTCCGCTCCCTTTCTCTTCCCACCGTTCTTACCTCATTCTTCAGTTGCGGGTGATCCGAGACCTGTCTCCTCCTCTCAGCCACTGTGTCACTGGGTGCGTCGAGGAAGGTGACTCGATTAACCCCCCCCCCCCCCGACCTTTAATCTCTCTCGCCTCCAGTTTGGCCATTTACTGAGCACCTCGGAAAATGATTTGAATACAAATGGGATGTTTTGTTTTTAACACAACTGTATTGGTTGGAGCCAATTTAATTCTGGACACAGTAGGTGTCATTAAGTACTCCAGCCACAGGGTGTCGTTTTTACGATTGGACAGAAAATAACAAAGAGGAAACAAAACCAAAGAGAAAACCAGCTGCAGCAGAGAAGCCACAAACATCCATTTTAGCTTACACTGTCTGTAGTTTTAGTGATTAAAAATGAACCTCCTGCTGTATTAAACCTTCCCAGAAGTACATGATGTAAGTAACTTCATCACATATAATTATTCTGGAATTGTTGTATTTATATATGATGTACAGTAAGGGATAAGTAACTTCTTTTTATTATTGTTTTTATTTGATTGTTAATGTTGAGTTACAAGAATGCTAGATCTGACTTTTATTCTTTATCAACAGTTTTCACACTACATTATTAAAGGATTTGGATGCTGAAGCTCTGACCTTTGGCCGTATTTCTTGGTGTAGTGTTGAAGCTAACTGGAGAATCAGAGCTACGCCCACATTACGCTATGCTCTGACTGAAACCAGTACATCGACTTTACATTGGAAGCTATTTTTAAAAACCTAGTCATTTCAGTCTGTTGAGCTGAGAGACAGGAGAACAGTGATGGAATCTGTTGGAGAAACAAAGCGCAGATAATCTATTCTCCTGGGAAGAGTTCCAACCTGAGAGGAACTTCATTAAGAAGACAAAGAGTTGAATTTTGTAAAATTGCCGGTAAAACAGAGCAGGCAAGTGATGCCACCTGAGTACGAACCTTTGTTTCCGAGAAGCTTAATCACCTTACCTGTGTCAACCGGTGGTAAATATTCGAAATAGTTCCAGAATAAACCTACAGTCAACACTGATCATACTAAAGTACTTTTTGTGCTTAATCCTGGTTTCAAACTGGATCTTTTCTGATGGACCAAGATTCCCAAGTCACCAAACCAAAATCGTCCCTTTTAGGGCACCACCAATGTAGGAAAGAAGAAAGAATGAAAGACTTGCACTCATATAGCGCCTTTCACAACCATCAGACATCTCAAAGTGCTTTACAGCCAATGAAGTTCTTTTGGAGTGTATTCACTGTAGGAAACGCAGGAGCCAACTTGTGCACAAGTAAACTCCCTCAAACAGCAATGTGATAATGACCAGATCATCTGTTATGTTGATTGAGAGATAAATATTGGCCAGGAACCAGGATTACTCCCCTGCTCTTCTTTGAAATAGTGCAATGGGATCTTTTACACCCACTTGAGAGAGCAGACGCGGCCTCAGTTTAACGTATCATCCGAAAGACAGCACCTCCGACAGTCTGGAGTGTCAGCCTAGATTTTTTGTGCTCAAATCTCTGGAGTGGGACTTGAAGCCACAACCTTCTGACTTAGAGGTGAGAGTGCTAAACACTGAACCATGGCGGACACTTATGAAACATATGGTCCAATCAAACTAAAAGGAACAACAAAGTCCCAACAAAAGCAAAGGGAGCCATGCCAACTGAATTAGAATATTCTTATCACTGTCTGGAAGACATTCTATACCCTGCGGCACCCACCTGTTGCAGAAGGTGTCAGGCTAGGAATTTGATTGATAGCTTAGGGTCATGGTGTGGGAGTGTCTGATGGCCTGGTGCAGGTCAACCCAAATTTCCTTGGGTCTCCTCACTCTCAATGCTGCCAGAGGCTGGCCTTGCCCCCGATAGTGCCTGATCTTGTCTCATTCTCTGCCCTCCCTGCCTCTCCCAAACCAGGACTCCCTCCTGAGTGATTGTGAGCCCCAGTGTTCCTAGAACTTGGAACCACTCTCATAATTCTCCATGACTTCAGGACTTCCGTGATGATAGGAAACCTCTTTGACGATGTTTTCAGATTCAGCCCGTTCCCAGATCCACTGAGGACAGTGCCTTGTGACCCTTCTCCCAATCAGTCATCTAACAATCCAGGGGACTTACTCATGCCAGAGTCCTGCCATACCCTGGGGAACCCTAGCCTTGCCCCCACCCCACCCCCCAACAGTTGTACCCCATTCTATTTCCTCCCACACTCTACACCCTGGTACCCTTCCCAGTGCCACCATGCCCAAGCTTCTCCACCACCTACCAATCCTGAAAGACCTCCAATCCCTCCAATGGTCCCAGGTGCTGGAATACTGCACTCCACCCTGCTGGGTGTGGGTGCACTGGGGAGGAGGCTCGAAGCATTTGGATGGAGGGGAGTGGTCCCAGAATCAAGGAGCACTGGGAGGGGTATCCTATCATTGCCAAAGCCTCTGTGCCTCTCCCCCAAACTGTAGAGACCAAAATTACCAGGTAAGTTAACTGCCATATACTACCTCATTCCGTGGGCTATTACCAGGTGTGATATCTTTAGACACAGCTACACAAGTACACGCACTACAAGGTGGCCCCTAACAAAACTGTGTCACATGACCCGGCCACATGACCTTTTATTGTTATTACATCAGTAGTCCACTAGGTGGAGCTGTATGACACCAGGCACACCCTTCATCGTACTGCCACAATCGAGAACCACTCTCTTCTGCTGTAATAGTCCAACACCCTCTCATAACGGCTCCAAAACCCCCAAACCCCACTGTCCAGTCACCACTACTGCATCTTCCTGTATATCCTGGCGTTTTGTTTTAGAAATCACACACGTAGGGAAAAGGGAACTATTATAATCAAGGTCACTCACCGACAGTCTCCATGGAGATGGAGCTGTGAAATTAAATTTCACTTGCACAAATATAAAAATGGAATTATTCCTATTAAGTCAGTGGCTGTGATAATACAACATTTTTTAAAAATTCGTCCACGGATGTGGGCATCACTGACAATACTGTCATTAATTACCCATCCCTAGTTGGCCTTGAGTGTCTCGCTAGGCCATTTCAGAGGGCAGTTTATCGTCAACCTCAGTGCCGTGGGTCGGAGTCACATATAGGCCAGACCAGGTAAGGACGGCAAATTCCCTTCCCTAAAGGACATTGGTGAACCAGATGGGTTTTTCCCACAATCTGGTAGGTTTATAGTCACCATTACTGATATTGGCTTTTTATTGCAGATTTATTTAATTAACTGAATTTAAATTCCCCAGCTGCCCTGCTGGGGAATTATTGTCCCGGCTCCACTGTCCAGTAACATAAGCCCCATCCATAAATCTGGGGACTTACTCATGCCATAGGGCCCAAGTTTCCACACGATAAAAAACGGGCGCTCCTCCGAGCTGGGCGCCCGTTTTTCGCACCTAAAATGGCGCCTAAAAAAAAACTCGCGATTCTGGAGCGTTCTGCAGCTCCTTGTCTGCCTGGCGCGGCGCCCAGGGGGGCGGAGCCTACACTCGCGCCGATTTTGTAAGTGGGAGGGGGCGGGTACTATTTAAATGAGTTTTTTTCCTGCCGGCAACGCTGCGCGTGCGCGTTGGAGCGTTCGCACATGCTCAGTGTGAAAAAAACATTGGCACTCGGCCATTTTTGTAGTTCTTTGTAGCTGTTTAATTTTTGAACATTTTTTTAATAAAAGCACATTGCCATCAGCACATCAGCACTTGCAGCCTTCTCACTGTCTCCTTCCCCCCTCCCCCCGCGGGAAGAATGGGCGCCGCCTCTCTCCTTCCCCCCCCCGCGGGAAAGAACGGGCGCCTCCTCTCCCCACCCCCCCCCCGCGGGAAGAACGGACGCCTCCTCCCCCCCCCCCGCGGGAAAGAACGGTCGCCTCCCCCCCCCCGCCACGGGAAGAACGGGCGCCTCCTCCTCCTCCCCCCCCCCACGGGAAGAACGGGCGCCTCCTCCTCCTCCCCCCCCCCACGGGAAGAACGGGCGCCTCCTCCTCCTCCCCCCCCCCCCCACGGGAAGAACGGGCATCTCCTCCTCCTCCCCCCCCCCCCCACGGGAAGAACGGGCGCCTCCTCCTCCTCCCCCCCCCACGGGAAGAACGGGCGCCTCCTCCTCCTCCCCCCCCCACGGGAAGAACGGGCGCCTCCTCCTCCTCCCCCCCCCACGGGAAGAACGGGCGCCTCCTCCTCCTCCCCCCCCCACGGGAAGAACGGGCGCCTCCTCCTCCTCCCCCCCCCACGGGAAGAACGGGCGTCTCCTCCTCCTCCTCCCCCCCCCACGGGAAGAACGGGCGCCTCCTCCTCCCCCCCCCCCCCACGGGAAGAACGGGCGTCTCCTCCTCCTCCTCCCCCCCCCCACGGGAAGAACGGGTGCCTCCTCCTCCTCCCCCCCCCCCGCCCCACGGGAAGAACAGGCGCCTCCTCCCCCCTCCCACGGGAAAGAACGGGCGCCTCCTCCTCCTCCCCCCCCCCCACGGGAAGAACGGGCGCCTCCTCCCCCCTCCCACGGGAAAGAACGGGCGCCTCCTCCTCCTCCCCCCCCCCCACGGGAAGAACAGGCGCCTCCTCCACCCCCCCCCCGCGGGAAGAACAGGCGCCTCCTCCACCCCCCCCCCGCGGGAAGAACAGGCGCCTCCTCCACCCCCCCCCCGCGGGAAGAACGGGCGCCTCCTCCTCCTCCACCCCCCCCCGCGGGAAGAACAGGCGCCTCCTCCACCCCCCCCCCGCGGGAAGAACGGGCGCCTCCTCTCCCCCCCCCCGCGGGAAGAACGGGCGCCTCCTCCCCCCCCCCCGCGGGAAGAACGGGCGCCTCCTCCACCCCCCCCCCGCGGGAAGAACAGGCGCCTCCTCCACCCCCCCCCCCGCGGGAAGAACAGGCGCCTCCTCCACCCCCCCCCCGCGGGAAGAACGGGCACCTCAGGCTGACTGCAGCATTCTCCGTGCCTTCACACAGGTAGGAAGATGGTTTATTTAATCTTTTCTTGGCTTCTAAATGTTTATTCAGGTTGGATTTATTTGTATAATATTTGTAGAAGTATAAATAAGGATTTATTGTAGAATTTAATGACTCCCCCCCCCCACCTCGTTCTGGACACCTAATTTGTAACCTGCGCCTGATTTTTTAATGTGTAGAACAGGTTTTTTCAGTTCTACAAAAATCTTCACTTGCTCCATTCTAACTTAGTTTGGAGTACGTTTTCACTGTGGAAACTTTGAAATCAGGCATCAGTGGCCGGACACGCCCCCTTTTGAAGAAAAAATTCTGTTCCAAAGTAGAACTGTTCTACCTGACTAGAACTGCAGAAAAAAAAATGTGGAGAATTGCGATTTCTAAGATAGTCCGTTCTCCACCAGTTGCTCCTAAAAATCAGGCGCAAATCATGTGGAAACTTGGGCCCATAGTACTGCCATACCCTGGGACACCCTTTTCCCTGAAGCCTTCACATTCCCCCCCCCCATTCTATGACCCCCTCCCACACTCTGCACCCGGGTACCTGCCCCAGTACTGCCATGCCCATTCATCTCCACCACCTACCATTAGGCTACCATTCCCTATGACATACCTTACTTGGTTGTCCAACTCTGTTGTTATACAGTAATGGCCCAGAAATTCCGGCCTCCCCCGGGATTGTACGGGGTGTCTACAGACCCGGGAAAGCATCGGAAAAGCCGGTTTTCAGCGCACAATGCGCATGCGCTGAAAACCGGCTTTTCCGATTTGTCAAGCTGCAGCTTGTCAGATCCTCCATATCTCGGGAGCGAGGACATTCGCACGGACAAGAATGCGGGATTTACCCATATCTTGCCCAGCAAATGTCCTCAAAACTCTTGCGCCTGAAAAAAGCCGACGCATCGCCTACTGTTACTATAAGAGTCTTAAAACACACTTCAAACATAAAAAATAAAATAACATTTTTATTTTTAAAAACCCTGCTCACTATGTTAAATTTATTTTAAAGCATAATTAAATAAACTTTTTAAAAACTTGGATTTTTTTTCCTCTGAGGTATTTATTAACTTTAATTTCAATTAATTTTAATTATGTGAGGTGTGCTTTTTATTTTTTATTTGGTGTTATTGTGTTTGTTTTTTTTTTCTCAATTAATAGCAATGAGAACTGGTAGATACGCAGTTCCCATTGCTATTAACGGGAAAGCTGTGGAATACTGTACCTGATTGGTTGAGCAGTCACACATGACTGCACCTTCTGCATGGGAACCTGAAGGACGGGAGCGCGCTCCACAGCGCGGGAAGAGAAGCCATTCCCACCGGAATCCCACGCTCCTCCCGGACCACCAGGTAAATTCATAAAAATTCTCCGGTCGGAGGCAATTGCCCGCGGGAAGCCATCGACCGGAATTTCAGGGCCATTATTATTTCCTGATGCATGGCAATGCCAGGAGCGATCTACTCAATGCTTAATACTCAAAGCTTCACGGCAAACGAGCCAAAGGTGGGCAACGGAAACGTTACAAGGGCACCCTCAAAGCCTCCCTGATAAAGTGCAACATCCCCACCAACACCTGGGAGTCCCTGGCCAAAGACCGCCCTAAGTAGAGGAAGTGCATCCGGGAGGGCGCTGAGCACCTCGAGTCTCATCGCCGAGAGCATGCAGAAACCAAGCGCAGGCAGCGGAAGGAGCGTGCGGCAAACCAGTCCAACCCATCCTTACCCTGTGACAGGGATCGTGGCTCTCGTATTGGAATGTTCAGCCACCTAAGGACTCATTTTAAGAGTGACTGCCTATGATGATGATGATTCAATGCACAACAACAGGCCAAGAGACGTAGTGGAAGCTAGTCCCATGTCTGCAATCACATCACTGAGGGACAACGTGTGGATAAGAAAAGGCATCTGTCATGGATAAATCCTTGGCTATTACCGGAGATCAGATAAGTAAGAGTGGAATCATCAGAAGAGGATGACGATGAAAGAAAGAAAGAAAGAATTACATTTGTATGGCGCCTTTCACGACCACCGGATGTCTCAAAGCGCTTTACAGCCAATGAAGTACTTTTGGAGTGTCGTCACTGTTGTAATATAGGAAACGCGGTAGCCAATTTGTGCACAGCAAGCTCCCATAAACAGCAATGTGATAATGACCAGATAATCTGTTTTTGTTAGGTTAATTGAGGGATAAATATTGGGCAGGTCACCAGGGCTAACTCCTCTGCTCTTCTTTGAAACAGTGCCATGATGGGATCTTTTACGTCCACGTGAGAGGGCAGACGGGGCCTCAGTTTAACATCTCATCTGAAAGACAGCACCTCTGACAGTATGGCAATCCCTCAGCACTGCACTGGGAGTGTCAGCCTAGATTATTTTGTGTTAAAGTCACTGGAGTGGGACTTGAACCCACGATCTTCTGACTCAGAGTGTGCTACCCACTGAGCCACGGCTGGAGGCCAAGGAGGACAAGCAGGGATGGTACACCAGGGACAGAGTGTCAGTGGTCCCTTTGTTTGGGAGCCACTCGTCCTGTGGCGGGGGGAGGGGCAAGCTGCTCGGGAGAAATCCAAGCCGGGAAGTTGCAGGAAGATGGGCTCGGTTTCGGGAGGTGGGAACAAGGGCTTTGGAGAAGAAAGGGAGACTGGTGGTGGGGGAGCGGCAGTGTGCAATGTGACAATATTGTGAAGCAATTTGACGAGGTGCTTCCTGTTACTCGTCTGCTCGGGATGCAGTTCCGCAGATTATTGAGCAAATCATTCAGTTTTCTGCTGCTCACTCATTCCTTATTGTTGCTTAGCAACTGTATTGAGTTATTTTCGATTTGTTCACATTTGGTCCGTTGAATATTTGGCAATTTAACAACCAGCTCCTCGCTTAAGCAGCAACTTCTGATGGATGGACGTGCGAAGCCTTTGGAAGGCATGCTGGTTGAGGTTTTAAATATAAATAATGAGATAGATATGCAGTGTTGACGATCACTCGATAAATCTGCTGGTATCACTCGGGGACTTTGTAGTGACCGTGTCTCATTCATTCAGCGTGGCTTTGTCATACCTGAAGTGCCCAGAGTATACTGGCTGCTGAGGCTTGTCTCAGTACCTGCTGTTAACAGCTATGCTGCGTTTCCTTCCTGCTGTTAATGTAGCCCTCGTGGATTCCACAGTAAATATTACAGGAGATAGCACCCATCTGGGAGTGATTAGTAGGCATTAATTTCAGTCAGAGATTTCATGCTGTTGGTAAACGTACCTTGCTGCACTCCGGCAGTTTATAACATTGTCACATCGCGCCCCCCGCGCCCCCCCCCCCTCCAGTCGTTTGCTGAAATCACTTCCAATCGGACTTGTCACCTTTCTTGAAGATGGTCACGATTATAGCCTCTCTGAGATCCCCTGGCATGCTCAATGTCAGTGTTCTGGCTCAAGCCAACATCCCCAGCATCGAAATACCGACCACACTCGATCACGCCGGGCGTTCCGCTGGGCGGGCCACATCGTCCGCTTGCCCGATACGAGATTCCCAAAGCAAGCGCTCTACTCGGAACTCCGACACGGCGAGCGAGCCCCTGGTGGGCAGAGGAGACGTTTCAAGGACACCCTCAAAGCCTCCTTGAGAAAGAGCAACATCCCCACCGACTCCTGGGAATCCCTGGCCCAAGACCGGCCAAAGTGGAGGAAAAGCATCCGGGAAGGCGCCGAACGCCTCAAGTCTCTTCGCCGGGAGCACGCGGGAAGCCAAGCGCAAACAGCGGAAGGAGCGCACGACAACCCAAGCCCCCCACCCACCCGTCCCTCCAATCACCGTCTGCCCCACCTGTGACAGAGACTGTAGGTCCCACATTGGGCTCATCAGTCACCTGAGAACTCGTGTTAGTGTAGAAGCAAGTCATCCTCGACTCCGGGGGACTGTCTCAGAAGAGAAGAAAAAATCTTTTGTAGGTCCGCTGGCAGCCCCCCTGATAAATTTCACGGGTAATTCTCTGATGTTGTTTTTGTCCAATTTGCGCGCTTGAAGAGTTGGATTTTTGGGTTTTGGGGTTTTGGGCGAAAACGCAAGCGGTAAGTGAACATTAATGTTTTCGCTGCGCTAACTTTTTAAGGCCTAACTTTCGGCCTGTGTCTGCGCCAGGGCAACGGGAGGCGTTCCACAAGTTCTCGCCGCTAAAACGCGATCGGCGTCAACGATAGTGCGAGGCCGGGAGTGCTGCGAGAGAGGCCTTGGAAGGGGGGAAAATTCCCCAAAACATTCCAGGAACATTTACAAGACCCTTAACTAAGTAATCGCTGCAAAAAAAATAAAAACTTCAACTTACCGTTGTTGCAGGTGTTCTGACTCACCGCTGCTGGCAGGGCTACAATGATGGGTTTGACTGGCGCTATTCTGGGCGCGGTGTACGGGTCGGGAGAGAGTCGAAACTCAATCGCAAACGCAACCCGCGTCGTTGCACATCGGCGCACCTCTCTCCGGCGGCACGTCCCATCGCAGCCCCAAACAGGTATCCGAGGATCCCGCCCGGTCTCGGCGACCGGGTTTTCGCTGCGGAGGGTCAAATCGCGGCGAAACCCCGGTCGCAAACCTCGCGGAAATTCGGCCCTTGGGCTCCTGAAGCTGCTGACCCGAGCTTGGTGCCGCCAGCCAGTCTTCCCGTGGGAGGGTTAGCAGGCAGCTCAACCATGGGGAGCACCCCATCTCCCCCAATCCCATCCTCGCCGAATCAAAATCGGATGGCGCGGAAGGAGGCCATTCGGCCCATCGTGCCTGTGCCGGAGAGCTGTCCAATTAGTCCCACTGCTCCCCCCCAGCTCTTTCCCCTTAGGCCTTCAAATGTTTTCTTTTCAAGAAGAACTGATTTCCCTTAGCACAGCGGTCAATAACCAAAGGAGCACAGATTTAAAGCAATTGGTAGAAGGATTTGAGGGGAGCTGAGGAGAACTTTGTGCAATCGGAGGGTGGTAAGGGTCTGGAACTCACTGCCTGAAAGAGTGGCAGAGGCAGAAACCCTCACCACATTTAAAAAATACTTGGATATTGTAATGTATTTGCTTCATGGCTTCTTTGCTTAAGAATTCGCAACACATTGCTATTAAGAACTAATTGGTTTATTAACAAAGGTTTAACAATCACACTCACATTGCCAGTTCATCCACCAAGCTCACAACTGCAGACCTCATCGTGGATGACCTAGACCCAACTGGCTGGGGTTTTATTGGGTCTTCTGAACATCACGTGACTGGCTAAACCACTCACAATGCAACAGCTCTACAACTATTTTGATAAAACATAAAATCAAATGCCCCTGTTTTGGCAAGGGCACTGAAACCCACAAATTAACAATTTAAACTTTAACTGTGACTGAAACCAAATTAAAATTTGGTTGCCAAGGGTGATGATGCACTCCAGTCCCTCCGGCGCCCACCTCTCGCGGAAGGCCACGAGCGTACCGGTGGACACCGCGTGCTCCACCTCCAGGGACACCCTGGCTCGGATGTAACTGCGGAAGAGAGGCAGGTAGTCGGGCTGAATGACCCCCTCGACCGCCCGCTGCCTGGACCAGTTTATGGCCACCTTGGCTGTTCCCAGGAGCAGTCCGACGAGGAGGACCTCCGACCTGCCCGCTCCCCTCCGCACAGGGTGCCCAAAGATCAGGAGTGTGGGACTGAAGTGCAACCAGAAGTTGAGGAGCAGCCCCTTCAAATATTGGAAGAGGGGCTACAACCTCACACACTCCACATAGATGTGGAACACGAACTCCTCTAGACCGCAGAAATTACAGGCGGGCAACAGTTCTACAGACCTTTGAGCATACTCACAGGTGCCTACATTACAGCTATGAACTTAAAGTGCCGTAACCGACAGGGCTACGGACCAAGAGCCGGAAGGTGGGATTAGGCTGGAGTGTTCTTTTTCGGTCGGGACAGACACGATGGGCCGAATCCTTCTGTACTGTAAATAGAAACATAGAAACATAGAAATTAGGTGCAGGAGCAGGCCATTCGGCCCCTTGAGCCTGCACCGCCATTCAATAAGATCATGGCTGATCATTCAACCTCAGTACTCCTTTCCTGATTCTATGATTCTATTGGTATGTTTCGAATCCCCTACATCAGTTGCACAAGGCATAGTGGTCAACGAGGGAACTAATGGGCGAAAGTGTTTGATATACTGCTCCGCAAACTGTTATCTGCCCAGGGGTTGTTGGTGCCCCACAGAGCAAACCTGATGAATGGATTTCTGCACTATTCTCGTCCGTAACGCTCAGTCAAAATCCATCCCTCATGTTTTATTCGCTGTCTCAAGACTTCCGATTGCATCTCAATAAGTTTGGCAGAGATCACCGCTGAACGCTATCGTCACTCAGTGGCAATGTAAACATGTTGGTTTTATCGAAACAAAGTCTGGAAGCACTGAGTTCAGGCACTGCCGAAGAATTCGACCACGGCAATCAAGAACGGCACAAATTGAAAGTCCAGCTGATCTTACAATAGAGTTGATTTGCACCACCCTCCCGAACCCCCCCATTTCTTCCCCTGATCTGTCTCCGCCCCCACCCCCCACCGCGATCATCCCCCGACCCTACAAAAAAGAAAGACTTGGATTTATATAGCGCCTTTCACGACCACCTGACGTCCCAAAGCGCTTTACAGCCAATTAAATAATTTTGGAGTGTCGTCGCTATTGTAATGTGGGAAATGCGGCAGCTAATTTGCGCACAGCAAGCTCCCACAAACAGCGATGAGCAGGTAATCAGTTTTTTGTTCTGTTGATTGAGGGATAAATATTGGCCAGGTCACTGGAGGAGAACTCCCCTGCTCTTCTTGAAAATAGTGCCATGGAATCTTTTACATCCACCTGAGTGGGCAGAAGGGCTCTCAGTTTAACATCTCATCTGAAAGACAGCACAGCACTCCACTGGGAGTGTCAGCCAAGATTTTTTTGTTCCAGTGCCTGGAGTGGGACTTGAACCCACAACCTTCTGACCCAGAGGCAAGATTGTGCTGCCCACTGAGCTATGGCTGAGGATGATGAGGCTGTGCATCGCCGTAACCCTGATGGCTGGATTGTCGGGGCTCTGTTGATCATGACGTCATCTACGCCTGGTCTTAAACAAATAATGTTAAATCTCGGACAGTTATCAATTTCCGTGAGTTCATTCACAGCAGCTCATTGATTGGGTAGTCACTATTTTTGATGTTGGTTGATTTTACATAACATATCTGCGGGGGAGGACACATTACCTTCAATGCCTTCTGCTGCCTGAATCCTGACAACTGGGTAGTTATGTGCTCTGTGATTACAGCTTAATAATATGCTTTCATCTGAGTTATCTGCGCCTTTCAGCATTTCGAGATCTGAGCCGCATTCCTTTTGAAATATCGGTCCCGATGAAAGCAAGCCCAGTTCTGTCAGGCATCCCTCATGATGTGTACAGATGATTTCCTCAACTTGTTAGGAACCTCGGAGCAGGAGGAAGCCATTCAGCCCCTTGAGCCATTCAAAATGGCTGATCTGCGGCTTAACTCCATATACCCGCCTTTGCCCTGTATCCCTTAATACCTTTGGTTAACATACATCTATCAATCTCAGATTTAAAATTAACAGTTGCTCTAGCATCAATTGCCGTTTGAGGAAGAGAGCTCAAAACCACTACCACCCTTTGTGGTACCACCCTTCGTAACTTCATTCCTGAAAAGTCTGGCTCTAATATTTAGACCATGCCGCCTAGTCCTAGAATCCCCAACCAGCAGAAATAGTTTATCTCCATCAGTTCACCTTAATATTTTGAAAATGCGACCAGATTACCCTTAACCATCTAAATTCGAGGGAATACAACCCTAATTTGTGTAACCTCTTCTTGTAATGTAACCCCTAAAGTCCGGGGGTCGCTCTGACGATAAAAAATTTGTGTTCAAAAGCAGAGGTACGTAAGATAGGCTACAAGATGATCAGCAGAAGAGTCATGTCGAAAACCATGCTGGGTGATCATGGATTCGATCAGAGATTTCAGAGGTGTTGGATAATAAAGAGAGATTATCACATTGCTGCCGGTGGGAGCTTGCTGTGCGCAAATTGACTGCCGTGTTTCCCACATTGCAACAGTGACTACATTCCACTGTGCGGTGCTTTTGGGGACGTCCGGTGGTCGTGACAGGCGCTATATAAATGCAAGTTTTTCTTTCCCCTAACCGTGCAGATACCTACCAGTTTCGCCCACCTACGCATCACTTGCCTACAGTGCTTGGCACAGGCGACCAGTTTCATAATCATTCTCGTGTGTTCCACATCATTTCTGAGCCGTGTTAACAGCTAAAAAACAGACGCTTGTTTGTTTATCAGCACCTCTGCTTTCCATTACCGCGGCTGTTTTCAGTCCTGTCAACTAATTTGCCGTTTAATTCAGGCACCTTTAGAGCCTTAAGATGCAGAACCTTCCCCTGGATATTGCAGAATTCAAAGCGCGCAATCCTTGTCTGGTTATTCCTTTTGAAATACTTCACAAGATAAATAAAGACGTAGAAAGCCGTTTAGCACATCTTAGCTCAGTCATGCAGAAACTAACAGCTTCAGTTTCCTGATGCTAGCCTTGGAATGCAGTTATATTGAGGCCGTAGTTACCACATATCGAAATCAGTTAATTCCTGGTCACCATGAGCTTCAGTTGAATGTTGACAGTGTGTTAGAAACACTCATCTTTATGTCTGCCCCACTAATGTTGGACTAATTGATCAGTACTTTCAAGATTTGATTTACAATTTAACCCCTTAATGAACCAACAACAAGGTTGCTTCTGTGTTCAAAGATGGCTAACGCTAGCCCTGATATTGACAGATCATCAGCAGGCCGGGGCCATTGGAGGGAGCAGCGTGTGGCGACATACCACTGCAGGGAGCAGCGCGTGCTGCTGCAGGAGGGCGACGGCTGACTGCAGCGCGGGCAGGCACAGCAGGAACGGCGAGGTTGGGGCGAAGGAGCAGCGAGAGTTCGTAGAGCGATGTGATCGGGGCCCAGGAGAGGCGAGGGCCCAGGGGCAGCACGGGCCCAGCCCACACTGCGATATGAGCGCGCACTAGGACCGTGCAGCAGAGCTGGTCTCCAGTCGTCCTGGTTAACCCTTGCCACTGAACCAAGCCCCTAGCTCTGTCAAGCCCGTGTGGTGGCTGTTGTGCAATGGCCACCCCACGTTAATAAAATCCACGCACAGGCATCTTCCACCCTTCGGGATGTAGTTCGGGACCTGGAATATTAGGTCATTGAAACACCTGTGATCTCATCCTTTTTCGGCATGGAAGCAAGTCATCCTTGATACGAGGGACTGCCTATGATGATGATGATTTACAGGGGTGAGATTTCCAAGTGGGTGGGTTGGGGGTAGATGGGGGAGAGGAGTTCTGCTCACTGTGGAGTTTTGACTTCGCAGCTTGCGTGCTTTATTTTTTTAGCAAATTTCCCGCCCGGATGACAGACTTGGCTCCCTGTTGGGTGGGGAGCGCTGCAGAAGAGGCTGCGGCCCAGGGTCAGGTAGGTTTGACTCCAACATGGTTTGGACGGTTGGGAGGTGGTCACAGGGGGGGGGTTCTTGAGCGAGATCAGGAGGCAGAGATGTGGGGGGAGTTGCTGATCATGGGTGTGGAGGGGAAGGCATTGGTGATCGTAATGTATGCAGCCGTGCGTGTGCCCACAGGTTTGTAGAGTTGTTAGCTCCTCCTCAAATTCTGGTTGCACTTCAGTCCCATGCTCCTGATCTTTGGGCACCCTGTGCGGAGGGGAGCAGGAAGGTCGGAAGGCCTCCTCGTAGGACTGCTCCTGTGCACGGCCAAGGGGGCCATCAGCCGGTCCAGGCAGCGGGCGGTCAAGGGTGTCATTCAGCCCGACTGCCTGCCTCTCTTCCGTGCGTACATCCGAGCCAGGGTGTCCCTGGAGATGGAGCACGCGGTGTCCACCGGTACGCTCGCGGCCTTCCGCGAGAGGTGGGCGCCAGAGGGACTGGAGTGCATCATCACCCCCGACAACCAAATTTTAGTTTGAACCACTTAATGGCTAAAGTTTAATTTGTTTATTTGTCGGTTTAGTGCCCCTTTAATAAGGGGGCACTTGTATTAATGTTCTACTAAAAATAATTGTCGAGCCGTTGAGGTGGGAGTGGCTTAATCAGTCACATGATGTTCACAAGACTCAATAAAACCCCAGCCAGTTGGGTTCGGAGGATCCACGATGAGGCAGGTGGTTGTGAGCCTGGTGGATGAATCGGTAATGTGTAGTGTGATTGTTAAACCTTTGCGAATAAACCAACTAGTTCTTAATAGCGATGTGTTGCTATGAGTTCTTAAGCAAAGAACCCATGAAGCAGATACATTACAGTGATTGGGGGGGGCCTGGGTTGGGGATCATGGAGGGGGGTTTTGTCCGATTGCCGGGGGGAGGATGGGTCTTCATAGAATCGTATAATCAAAGAAATTTACAGCACAGAAAGAGGCCATTCCGGCCCATCGTGTCCGCGCCGGCCAACAAAGAGCTATCCAGCTTAATCCCACTTTCCAGCTCTTGGTCCATAGCCCTGTAGGCTATGGCACTTCAAGTGCACATTCAAGTACTATTAAATGCAGTGAGGGTTTCTGCCTCTACAACCCTTTCAGGCAGTGAGTTCCAGACCCCCACCACCCTCTGGGTGAAGAAATCTCACACATTACAACAGTGACTACACTTCAAAAGTTACTTAATTGGCTGTAAAGCGCACTGAGATGTCTGATGGTCGTGAAAGGCGCTATATAAATGCAAGTCTTTCTTTTTCTTTCTCAAATCCCCGCTAAACCTCCTGCCAATTATTTTAAATTCATGCCCCCGATACAGTCAAGTCTTATCAGGTGGAGTGGGAAACGGGTTTGCTTGGGGTTGGGGGGGGGGGGCGGGGTGGGGGGGCTGAGCGGAAGCCATCCTGCTCCTCCAGGCCCACATACCGAGCTGGAAAAGCACTTGGCTCTTCCACGCGGCAGTCCTCGCCTCCCTTTAGCTGCCGGGTTTCCCGAGGCCTGGGAAACCCAACCGGCCGGCGTTAAAGCCGGAACAGAGATATAATCTGAGGCACGCAGCCTCATTAAAATCATCAAACGAGCGACCCGCCGACTGGCTGTGGATTGGTCGCTCGCCCCCTGTCCCACCCACGGTTAAAACCGGAAATGGGCAGGTTCGCTTCGTGTTTGAGATTTTCCAAAAATGTCTCCCCAACCCCCTTCCGCGGTAAAATCCCCCCCCGCCCATCAGAACCAAACCCCCCTCCATGATCACCGACCCCCCCCCCCACCTCGATCACTGTAATATATTTGCTTTGTGGGTTCTTTGCTTAAAAATTCATCGCAACACTTTGCTATTAAGAACGAGTTGGTTTATTAGCAAAACATTCCACCTGACCCAGACCCACACGTTTTTAGGGGTTAAAATGCGCAATATATCAACAGAACTGTGCAAATGCATCCTTGTTTGAACATTCTTGAACACATAATTAGCATTTCAGCACAAATATCTTGCAAAAGATTTCTGTCCCCGACATGTTCTGCCTTGTGCACTGCATTGCAAATACTTTTTTTTTTATACAGGTTCTGCAGTTTGTATTAAAATCTAATTTCATGCTGCATTGATGAGTTAAAAGCCAACTGATTTGACGTGATTTTAAAACAGCTAACTTGAATTAGTCAGCCGTGGCTCATGTGCTTCTCGGTCAGAAGGTTGTGGGTTCAAGTCCCACTCCATTGAAACCTCAGCACGAAAATCGAGGCTGACACTCCCAGTGCAGTGCTGAGGGAGCGCTGCACTGTCGGAGGTGCCGTCTTTCGATGAGATATTAAATCAAGGCCCCTGTCTACCCTCTCAGGTGGACGTAAAAGATCCCATGGCAATATATGGAAGAAGAGCAGGGGAGTTTGCCCCGGTGTCCTGGCCAATATTCATCCCTCAATCAACATGACAAAAAACTGATTATCTGGGTCATCATCACATTGCTGTTTGTGGGAGCTTGCTGTGCGCAAAATGGCTGCTGCGTTTCCTACATTACAACAGTGACTACACTCCAAAAGTACTTCATTGGCAATGGAGCTCTTTGGGCCGTGCTGAGGTTGTGAAAAGCGCTGTAGAAATGAAAGTCTTTCTCTGCAAAAGGAGACTCACAGTTGTGCACGTCCAGTTTCATTCCAAAGCTGCCAAAGAGCTTCCTGATTGGCTGGCTGCAGGTTGTTGAAGTTGCTATTGACACGGTCTTTGATGAGATACATAATTGGGAGTGCCACATCGCAGAAATGGATTTTGCAATGTAACTTTGTCCAGTGCATGCAACTGGGGGATTCAATCAGATACCGATTCAAATCAAGCCTTCCTTCAAAGCTGGTGCATCATTTTTGAGGATCTGAGTTGCTCTCGACAACAACAACTTGCGCCCTTCAAGCAGTGAAATGCTCCAAGGTGCTTCGCAGGAACATAATCAGCCAAAGGTGGCATCAAACCCAAAGAGTGAGACATTAGGGCAGATCAAAGAGATTGGTTTTAAGGAGCGTCTTAAAGGCTGTGAGAGCAAAAAAAAGACTTACATTTATATAGCGCCTTTCACCACTGAAATACATATAGCTCCACCCAGTGGACTACTGTGGCACTGCAGCAATTGCTGTTTGCAACAATAAAGAGGGAACACGTCACGTGACCGTCTTCCTGAAGTTATCAGTCATCTTACAGCCCGTGTGTTTGTGAGGTCGTACCGAAAACATAACAACAACCACTGGATGTCTCAGAGCGCTTCACTATTAAGTGAATTTAATATCTGTCTAATTGTTGGCGGTGTAATGAAATCTACCTGAAGGGTGCAATGTTCCAACAGGTTCTGCGTGCAAACTTTTATTTTTAGGAAGCTACTTAGAAACGCTATCGTTCTGCTGCCAAATGGAACGAAGCAGCCTTTGCCTCCCGAGACCTGGTTTCAGAAATGATGCACTGAGGGTGGATGGGTCCATTACCCAGGCCTGCTAAAGGTCTCGAGCAAAATCCGTTTGGAGAATTTCAGTCAGGCTCCCAGTAGACATTAACACACAGCACAAACGTATTCTTGATTTGACAATTGCAGGCCAGCAAAGAGTGAATGAACATGGCGAGATTACAAATTATTAGCAGTCACAGTCATATTTGTTTTGTGAACGTTTAGTTGTGACAATTTTAGATGTACGTACCAATTGATCAATGCTATCAAACTCTCCTCTAATTCCTCCCCGCCCCCCCACTTTCTCCACTGTGGGAGGCACTTAACTAATGCTTCCTCGAGCACAACTATAATATATTTGCTTCATGGGTTCTTTGCTTAAAAATTCATAGCAACACATTGCTATTAAGAACGAGTTGGTTTATTAGCAAAAGGTTTAGCCATCACACGACACATTACCAGTTCATCCACCATGCTCACAACCACCTGCCTCATCGTGGATCCCCCGAACCCAACTGGCTGGGGTTTTATTGAGTCTTGTGAACATCACCTGACTGGCTAAGCCACTCCCAACTCAACAGCTCTACAAACCTGTGAGCATGCTCACTGGTGCACACATTACCACGATCTCTCGCCGCTCCTCTGCACCAGACATTTGCCTTGGCGGAGGTGTGGTGAAATATTTATGGCGGAGGAGCGGCGAGAGATTGTGGCAGAGGTGTGGCAGATGAGGGTACGGGGCCCAGAAGAGGTGAGGGCCCAGGGGCAGCACGGGCCAGCCCACACTGCGATATGTGTGTGCACTCGGTCCATGCAGCAGAGCAGGTCTCCAGTCGTCCTGGTTAACCCTTGCCACCGGATCAAGGCCGAGCTCTGTCAAGCCCGTGTGACGGCCGATGTGCAATGGTCACCACACGTTAAAAAAATCCACGCACAGGCATCTTCCACCCCTTCAATTAGAGTTCAGGACTGGAACATCGGGTCCTTCACTGAAACATCTGTGAACTCATGTGGAAGCAAGTCATCCTCGTTCGCGGGACGGCCTATGATGATGACATTACACCAACCACCCTTCAGTGCCTTGCCCAAGTGGTCAGGCGTGAGGTCAGACAACAAGGGTCAGCAGGCTATTTGACCATGTAGGGCATTACAACCTAGACTGACCCTATCCTTCTCTTGCCTTCTGCATATGTGTGCATTGCATCAGTTGGAGTGCTACAATTGTTTTGTTGCCCTTGGGCGAGGGATGGAGGGGGAAATTAATAGGTCTTCGTGTTCTTGAGTGCGAACCAACGATCTCTGGTATATGTGTGTGGGCATGGGGTGAGGGAAAGACCAAGATTTGGCTGTTGTAATGTATTTGCTTCATGGGTTCTTTGCTTAAGTATCCATAGCAACACATTGCTATTAAGAACTAGTTGGTTTATTAACAAGGTTTAACAATCACACGACACGTTACCAGTTCATCCAGTAGGCTCACAATTACATACCTCATCGTGGATGACCTCGACCCACTGGCCGGGGTTTTATTGAGTCTTGTGAACATCACGTGACTGGCTAAGCCACTCACAATGCAACAGCTCTACAAATCTATGAGCATACTCGCAGGGGTACCTATCACAGCTGTGATGTGCCATTCCGATTGCCGACCCGATTTTAACTCCAGGCGGATTCCCCGCTCAGGCCTGAGTTAAAATTACAGTTGGGTCTCAATGATGTCATCGGGCCGCAACGTGCAGATGCAAAGACGGACTCTGTTGGCTGCGGGTGCATGTCCTTGTTGCCTGCTCTGGAGAGCAGGTTAAAATTGCAGATGTCGTGATCGTGGCGGCTTTCAGACAGGTAAGAGCCAGGGCGATTGTAACAGCCCACCCACCAGGTTTCTGCTAAGGGAGTCGGGTTAAAACCTCCTAAAAGAAAGACTTTCATTTATATAGCGCCTTTCACGACCACCAGATGCCTCAAACAGCTTCACAGCCAATGAAGCTATTTAGTGCACAGTCAAATCCCACAAAAAGCACTGGTAGAATTGGTCACAGCATTGGTAGAATTGGTCACAGCACTGGTAGAACTGGTCACAACACTGGTAGAACTGGTCACAGCACTGGTAGAATTGGTCACAGCACTGGTAGAATTGGTCACAACACTGGTAGAACTGGTCACAGCACTGGTAGAATTGGTCACAGCACTGGTAGAATTCCCAGGGTTTGTTCGAATCAGTCCCGTGGGATTGCTAAAAAGCCACCAGGAACCGTCTCCACTGTAACATCTGGCGCTGAGAAATCGCAAGCACAATTGTCATGCTTTTGAAGCGTCGTTAGGAATAGCAGCATGGTCCCTGCTTCCAAACTCCATGGTGCAGACTGCTGACTTGTTCAGAGTACGTCCTAACCGGCTGTCTAATCGAGACACTGTCAAATGTTGATCACCAGCGGGGTATGATAGCATAGTGGTTATGTTACTGGACAGGTAATCCCGAGGCCTGAATTAATGATTCAGTGTAGATGGGATTTCAAATCCCACCAGGGTAGCTTTGGGAATTTATATTCAGTTAATTAAATCAATCTGGAATTAAATAAAAAAACACTAATATCAGCAATAGTGACCATGAAACTACCAGATTGTTGTGAAATCCCATCTGGTTCACTAATGTCCTGTAGGGAAGGAAATCTGCCGCCCTTACCCGGTCTGGCCGACATTTGACTCCAGACCCACAGCAATGTGGTTGACCTCTGTAACTGCCCTCGGAAATGGTGTAGCAAGCAACTCCTAAACCGCTACGACTAAGTGAGCAGTGTGGGAGCACCTTCACCACATGGACTGCAACGGTTCAAGAAGGCGGCACACCACCACCTTCTCAAGGTCAATTAGGGATGGGCAATAAATGCTGACCTTGCCGGTGACGCCCATATCCTGTGAATGAATTTAAAAATCGATAAGTGATGTACTCAAATTCCTTTTGTAACGTTAAAAATTATTGTGTAAAAGTAAGGGAACCTCTACAAATTCTGGTACTATTTTATAACCAACTCGAGGATGAATTTCCTTACAAGTAGCTCCTGCAACGGACAAGCATGAAACTTCTTGTGTGACAGCAGTCCCTTCTTCATTGTTCCTCTTGAAGAAAAAGCGCTCTTGAAACACAGCCAGATATCTCTTGCCTTTACACTATCTGGGAGTGAGCAACATGCAGACAGCAAATAGATAATATGGAAAAAACCCAAAGTGGAATTGTTTGCAACCTTGTCTGATTTATTGCCTCATGGAATGGGTGAGGATGTACCTGTTCAGTGATTGACTTCTAGACAAAAGAAAACAGAATTGTCAATAAACCAAAATTATTCTTGTTGCTATGGTTATGGAAAACTGCCAATTGTCGAAGTAATATTTCATTGTTGATCTTTAAAGAAACACTTGCCACTTCCAGCCCGATAAGTAATTTATTCATCCAGTTCTGAATTACGTTCAACTATAATGGCTGTTTCTGTAGTCCAGTAATTGGGGTGGGGATTTCATCCCAGAAACTCCTAAGTAGGATTGTCCATCCATTCATTTTACTGGGCAGAAACCATGGGCACCATACCTACGATTTCCTGGGACATGCACCATGTGTGTACTGGATCTCAGAATTCCTCTCACACTTACCCATCTCATCTTAGCAATCTCTTTCCAAGGAGCTTTATGCCATGTTGTATTCCACCCCTCTCCTGCTCCAACCCCGACCTCTGTCAGCTTGGCAGCGTTCTGTGACTTGAGTATTTCATGCATTCCAGCATCATACATATTTAATACCAGGGGTTCGGAATCATTGTGACTCAGAAATATCTCAACGTTCCGTCTACATTGAATCACTTTGAAGCATTGCGACTGATAATATACGGGCAAGAACATCAGCCATTTTGAGCATAGCAGGCTCCCAGAAACAGCAATGGGAGGAATGTTTTGGTGGTTACTGATGGAGGAATATTGGCTCGGAGCCCAGGAGCACGTCACGCTCATCTTCGAGTAGTGCCTGTAAGGATATACAGATCCTTAATTCTTAATTTTGGTATATATTTGTTATGTATGCATGCCAATGATGTACTGATGTACTGTAACACTAGACCTGAATGTACCTTCACCCAGTATATACCTAACCTGTACAGCAGAGGGTGCTGCTGCTGGAGACCTAAGGGTCACTGCAGGTAACCCAGTATAAAAGGGAGCTCACCTCTTGGTGTCCTCACTCTAGGAGCTGCAATAAAGGACTACAGTCTGTACAGTTCAAGTGCCATACCCCCTGCCTCATGGAATGATTAACAGAGTGCCTACATACACAATAATATTAAAATGTTCTACCAGATCAAAAGGTTTTTTGAAGTGAAATAAAGTTGGTGAATGTAACAGACAGTCTTTCACTTATAGATGGAGATGGAAGACTAGTTTTGATGTGCAGATAACAGACCTGGACAGAACAAATGGTCATGACTGCATGGGGTGTTCATAGGCAACAGGGATAACCAAACCCCCTGAGATTTTGCAGACTTCGTGTCGACAATGCAGAGGCCGCAAGGTTGTAAAATGGCTTTTGTGGCTAAATGGAGGAGTGAAATCTTGGGAGTTCTGAAAAACAGGATGCAAGGTAACACGCGGAATGTGGCCAGATGATTTCCTGTCACTTCTGCAAGCTTTTATGAACGAATGAACAATTTGGGCTTTTTTAAAGGCAGCTAACGGGTAACCAGACAGGATGTGTGGGTGTGAAAGTTTGATAGCTCAAACAACTCAAGTTGAACATAAAAGGAACACTGCTCACAATCTCTGAATGATTGATTTACTGAGAAAGGCAAGGAAAAACTGTATAAAAGATGAGGGAAAGATATCAGCATTGTAGTTGGAAGGAGTGGCCTGGGAACGGTCATCTCCCCTATGATGAGCTGCTGCAGTCGGGAATAATATGTCCTAACTATACAGTATAAATGCACACGAGGCCCATGCTTGAGAGAAGGTCACTCTGTGACCAGTAACCTTTATTTGCTAGCACTCAAGTGATGAAGGTGGGTGCAGCTTCCCCTTTTATACCTGAAAGTCCAGGTTAGGAGTGTCTCCCACAAGTTCACCACCTAGTGGTCATTGTTCTCACAGTGTATAACTTAGGTCAGTTTATACATTGGTTGCAATGATGGTTGAATACATGACATCACCTCCCCCCCAAAGTCTTATTGGGATCACAGGTTGAGTCTCTCTGGTGGTTTACGCTCCCTTGTACAGCGCCTGAGTTGGGGCTCCGGTTATTGGGCGCTGGCCTGAGTGTCTGCTGTTTGCGGTGTCTCAGGCCTGTCCAGACTGCCCACAGTGACTGGGCTCTCCTCCACTCGGTTCCTGTGTTCGGTCACCTGTGGTGGAGTGAACTCTACATCGTGTTCTTCCTCTGCTTCTTCTATGGGGTTGCTGAACCTCCTTTTTGTTTGATCCACATGTTTGCGGCAGATTTGTCCATTGGTAAGTTTAACTACCAGAATCCTATTTCCCTCTTTGGCAATCACAGTACCTGCGAGCCATTTGGGCCCTGCAGCATAGTTGAGGACAAATACAGGGTCATTGACATCGATACCTTGCGCCCTCGCATTCCCGTCATTGTAGTCACATTGTGACTGGCGCCTGCTCTCGACAATTTCTTTCATGGTGGGGTGTATAAGGGGTAACCTGGTTTTGAGCATCCTTTTCATTAGCAGCTCTGCGGGTGGAACCCCGGTGAGCGAGTGTGGTCGGGATCTGTAGGCCAACAGGAGGCGTGATAAGCGGCTTTGTAGGGAACCCCCTTGGATTCTGAGCATCCCCTGTTTGATTATCTGCACAGCTCGTTCCGCCTGGCGGTTTGAGGCCGGCTTGAACGGTGCCGTTCTGACATGATTAATTCCATTGCCTTCCATGAAGTCCTGGAATTCAGTGCTTGTGAAGCACGGGCCATTGTCGCTGACCAAGACGTCCGGTAGACCATGGGCAGCAAACATTGCCCGTAGACTTTCTACCGTGGCAGAGGATGTGCTTAAATTTAAAATGTCACACTCGATCCATTTGGAGTAGGCGTCTACTACAACCAAAAACATTTTTCCCATGAAAGGACCTGCATAGTCCACATGGATGCGTGACCATGGCTTGGCGGGCCATGGCCAGGGGCTAAGGGGGGCTTCCCTGGGCGCATTGCCCAGCTGGGCACACGTGTTGCACCTGCGAACACAAAGTTCCAGGTCTGCGTCTATCCCTGGCCACCAAATGTGTGACCTGGCAATTGCCTTCATCGTGACAATGCCCGGGTGCTCATTGTGGAGTTCTCTGATGAACACCTCTCTGCCCATCTGGGGCAAGACTACATGGTTTCCCCACAGTAGGCAATCGGCCTGAATCGAGAGTTCATCCCTGCGCCTGTGAAATGTTTAAATTCCTCAGGGCATGCCCTCTATGTGGCTGCCCAGTCCCCATTCAGGACACATTTCTTGACTAAAGACAGTAGCGGGTCTCTATTTGTCCAGACTTTAATCTGACGGGCTGTCATGGGTTAGCCTTCGCTTTCGAAAGCTTCAACAACCATGATCATCTCAGCAGCATGCTCGGTAGCCCCCTCAGTGGTGGCTAGTGGGAGCCTGCTGAGTGCATCGGCGCAGTTTTCGGTGCCCGGTCTATGCCGAATTGTATAGTCATCGGCGGCTAACGTGAGTGCCCACTTCTGTATGTGGGCCGATGCGTTAGCATTTATGGCCTTGTTGTCAGCCAAAAGGGACGTTAGGGGTTTCCAGCTCAAATGTCCTGCCAAACAGGTACTGATGCATTTTCTTTACTGCATATACACATGCAGGTGCCTCCTTTTCTACTATCCCGTAGCCCCTTTCTGCCTGGGACAGACTTTTGGAGGCATAAGCTACCGGCTGTAACTGACCCTTGGCATTGACATGCTGCAACACACACCCGACACCATAGGATGACGCATCGCACGTTAAAACAAGTTTCTTACATGGGTCATATAGTTTTAACAGATTGTTGGAGCATAACAAATTGCATGCTCGATCAAAGGCCCTTTTCTGGCTGTCCCCCCAGACCCATTCGTGAACTTTGCGTAGGAGCAGGTGTAGCGGCTCTAACAGCGTGCTCAATTTGGGAAGAAAGTTACCAAAATAGTTCAGGAGCCCCAGGAACGAACGCAGCTCTGTCGTGTTACGGGTTCTGGGTACTCTCTGGATCACTTCCATCTTGGACGCAGCAGGTCTGATCCCGTCTGCTGCTACCCTCATCCCCAGGAATTCTACCTCTGGAGCTAGGAAGACTTTTTCAGTCGCAGACCTACCCGGTCCAGTCTGCGTAGCACTTCCTCCAGGTTGTGGAGGTATTCTTCAGTCTCGCAACCCGTTATGAGGATGTTGTCTTGAAAAACTACTGTCCCTGGAATCGACTTGAGGAGGCTTTCCATATTTCGTTGAAAGATTGCGGCGGCCGAACAAATCCCGAACGGGCATCTGTTGTACTCAAACAACCCCTTGTGTGTCGTGATGGTGGTCAACTTCTTTGACTCACTCGCCAGCTCCTGGGTCATGTAAGCTGAGGTCAGGTCCAATTTTGAAAAAAGTTTGCCACCGGATAGCATTGCAAAGAGGTCCTCCGCTCTCGGTAGCGAGTACTGGTCTTGGAGTGACACCCGATTGATGGTGGCCTTGTAATCACCACATATCCTGACCGACCCATCCGCCTTGAGCACCGACACAATCGGGCTCGCCCAGTCACTGAATTCGACTGGCGAGATGATGCCTTCCCTCAGCAGGCGGTCCAATTCGCCTTCTATCTTTTCCCGCATCACGTATGGCACCGCTCTGGCCTTGTGGTGTACTGGCCTGGCTTCCGGGTTTATGTGAATCACTACCTTGGTCCCCATGAAAGTGCCGATGCCGGGTTGAAATAGTGAGTCAAATTTGTCCAGGATCTGTGATCATGATATTCACTCCACAGAAGAAATTGCATTGACATCGCCCCATTTCCAGTTCATGACAGCAAGCCAACTCCTCCCCAGTAGTGCGGGACCGTTCCCCGGAACAATCCAGAGTGGCAACCTGTTCTCCAAATCTTTGTGGGTCACGATTATCGTGGCGCTGCTTAGCACCAGAATGATCTCCTTTGTATATGTCCGTAGCTGTGCATCAATCGGCAATAATTTTGGCCTCCTGGCCTTGGACGCCCACAAATTTTTGAACTGTTTGATACTCATCAGGGACTGGCTGGCCCCCGTGTCTAGCTCCATTGATACTGGGATGCCATTGAGGAACACTTTCATCATTATCGGTGGCGTCTTGGTGTATGAAATGTATACGTGCTCCACATGAACTCGCTGAACTTCAGCTTCCAGCGATTTCCCCCAGTGTACATTTGGCCTCGTAGGGCTTACATCGTCCCCGTCCTCCTCGTACATCAACCTGGCTGCAGGCTTCCTGCACATACGCGCCAAGTGACCGCTGATGTTGCAATTTCTGCAGGTATATTGCTGATACCTGCAAACTCTGGTTAGGTGTGTGCCTCCACACCTCCAACATGAGCCGTTGTTGGAAACAAAAGGTCCATTATCAATTGATCATCTCTGACTGTCTCTGTGACTGTCCTTAAGTGCACCATTAACAGGTGTTGATGGCCCCATTACTGGCCGCATTGTCCCTTGCAATGGCGTGAATTGCCGTTCAGCTAGCCATTGTCTCTGTTGAATTCCCCCTCTGGGTTTGACTACATGTTGGGGCATGTCCGATTGCCCCTGTCCTCCTGGAGAGCTGTGTGCCACTTTAACAATGTTGACTCCCTGTCCATTTGCTACATTTGAGCCCAGATTTTTGTCAAACATCATTCTGGTCTCTTCCTCCCCCGAGATAAAAGTCTGGGCCAAGTCTTTGGTCTCAATCAGTTTCCTGAAAACCCCAGCATGCCCGATGCCCTCAATAAAAAAGTCTCGCAGCATCTCCGCTCTGCATGCATCTGGGAACTTACTTGGGCTCGCCAGGCATCGGAGATCTGCCACGAAGTCTGGAACGCTTTGCCCTTCTCACCGCCGGTGCATATAAAACCGGTGTCTCGCCATGTGCATGCTGCTCGCCGGTTTAAGGTGTTCCCTGATCAACTTACTGAGCTCTTCAAACGTCTTGTCCGCCGGCTTCTCTGGCGCTAGAAGGTCCTTCATCAGGGAGTACATCCTGGATCCACAAACCGTCAGGAGATGAGCCCTGCGTTTGTCGGCCGACTCCTGTCCCAACCATTCCTTAGTGACGAAACTTTGCTGTAGTCTTTCAATAAAATCGTCCCAATCATCCCCAACACAGTACCTCTCGTCTATGCTGCTAGTGGCCATGCTCGCGTGGTTTAAATCCCAGTTTCTCGTCACCAATAATATGTCCTTACTATACAGTATAAATGCACATGAGGCCCATGCTTGAGAGAAGGTCACAATGTGGCCAGTAACCTTTATTTGTTCGCACTCAAATAATGAAGGTGGGTGGAGCTTCCTCTTTTATACCTGAAAGTCCAGGTTCGGAGTGTCTCCCACAAGTTCACCACCTAGTGGTCATTGTTCTCACAGTGTATAACTTAGGTCAGTTTATACATGGGTTACAATGATGGTTGAATACATGACAGTGAAGGAGGTGGCCCAGTCATCACCTCTACGAGGACCTACAATCAAAACTGGACTGATCATCTGCGGATGGCTGTCCGTATGATTTCTGGTAACATTATTGGTGTATTGCTTGAATAGTGGTTACATAAGAACATAAGAAATAGGAGCAGGAGTAGGCCATACGGCCCCTCAAGCCTGCCCCGCCATTCAATATGATCATGGCTGATCCAATCATGGACTCAGCTCCACTTCCCCGCCCGCTCCCCATAACCCCTTTTTCCCTTATCGGTTAAGAAACTGTCTATCTCTGTCTTAAATGTATTCAATGTCCCAGCTTCCACAGCTCTCTGAGGCAGCGAATTCCACAGATTTGCAAACCTCTGAGAGAAGAAATTCCTCCTCATCTCAGTTTTAAATGGGCGGCCCCTTATTCTAAGATTATGCCCTCGAGTTCTAGTCTCCCCCATCAGTGGAAACATCCTCTCTGCATCCACCTTGTCAAGCCCCCTCATAATCTTATACATTTCGATAATGGTTGGGTTTTTGAATCTGTCTTAGGAACAATAAAAAGTTAAAGGCAGAACTCGTGTGCCTTGTGCAATTTCTTATAAGCCTCAAGTTTGAACTCTATGGGCTAGAACCCCGACTTTTGTGCTTATCGTCCAAAAATTATTTCCGGTGTGGGTGGTAAAAAAGGGTTTTCAGATCGCCGGCTTTTCACCCATTCTCAAAACACCTAGTTTACATTTTTGAAAATGGGCGTTACCGCGAGCGATATCAAATTTTTCTGACCTTCTGCCGTAAAGTGTGGCCGTGCTTAGCAACGGCATGGCAACGCTCAATTCCCGCGATTCTGGAGGTCAAGGGTTGTCATGTATGTAACCATCATGCAACGGTAACCTTCATGTAACTGTAACCTTCGTGCAACTCCTGTACACTGTACTTATACCCTAGAAATGCACACCCTGACCACAGGGGGTGAACTTGCGGGAGACACTCCTCACCTGGGTTTCCAGGTATAAAAGGGGAGGTCCCAACCAGGGTCGACACTCCTTGGCCCTGGGGAATAAAGGTTAAGGTCACGTAGTGACTGTGTCTGCAGTACATGCCTCGTGTGATTTTGTGGTAAGGTGCAGGGACACCACAAGGGTCATCATGACATGCGTAGAAGAGGAGACAGAGAGGGAGCTCAGAGGCACTGAAAGCATGTGTGGCTGTGGTGTGTGCTTGTCTGGGAAGCACAGCGGAGATTCACCAGTTGCAAAAAGCCTACTAAGCACCAAGAACACAGTTGGCACCGAGTTTTTGTGCAACAAATAACATATAAAATGGAAGGGATGGTGGAGACACTGGAGCTAGTAGCCAGTAACGCTGGTGGCAAAGGGCTCCCAGTGGTCCCGGATCACCACAATGCACCCCAAGGTGATGCACCCCAATTGCCAACCACATATGAGAGCCAGCAGCAACATCTTGCTTATGGCTTGGAGCGTGCTCTCACCTCGGGACCATCCTCTCCCATATTCGTCCAAGCAGCGCTTCGGCTGTCACCGCCACCTCCCCCCTGCCTCCAATGAAGCATAGCCTGAGGAGCACCTCGGCCAGGCGGCTTGGGGTCAAGAGGGTAAGGGGAAGGGGTAGAAGTGGGGAGGAGAAGGTGGGGCGGGGGGGGGGCGGGGGGAAGGGCTGGTTTGTACAGAAATACTGATGACTTCAGGTTTTAATGTTTTTTATTTAACAATACCTTGCAGCACATTGGCTTAGATAGCTGCACCATTACACGCTGGTGATTCCTTAACATCAAAGGGTAAAATCACACTTAACTTCAATCAACTTAAACTTCAACTGTCACCAAGGTGATGTGCACCATTGATGTATGACCTGCACACCCAGCAGTGTGTCAGCCTTGGAAATAACACCAACGTTCTTTCAGGCAAAGTGATCATTGATGAGCTCCTGACGTAAGGTTATCATGCCACCATGGGCCCTTTCCTGTGGAGTGGGGGCATGGCTTCAGCATCAGCCTGATTATCTGGGCCAATGTCAGCATCTGCCTCCTCGTCCTCCTCTTCCTCTCTCTGGTGAGGTGGACTGTCAGACTCATCAGGCAATTCTTGTCCCCTCCTGATAGCCAAGTAGTGCAGCATGGAGCACACCACCATGAATTGAGCTACCTGCTCAGGGTGGTATTGGAGCTCGCCTCCTGAGTGGTCCAGGCATCTGAAATGCTGCTTCAGCACCCCAATGGTTTTCTCCACGATATTGCGAGTTGCTCTGTGGCTCTCATTGTATCACCCTCGGCCTCAGTGTGGGTGTCATGCAGGGGAGTCATCAGCAAGATGGGAAGGCCATATCGTTTGTCCCCAAGCATCCAGCATTGA
Organism: Pristiophorus japonicus; assembly: GCF_044704955.1. Classification (NCBI taxonomy): domain Eukaryota; kingdom Metazoa; phylum Chordata; class Chondrichthyes; family Pristiophoridae; genus Pristiophorus; species Pristiophorus japonicus. The sequence continues at coordinate 46,250,111 of NC_091998.1, forward strand.
CCTTGTGGCTCATTGTTAAACAAGTCAGATACAGTGCTCTCACGCAGGATGTGCGCATCATGGATGCTGCCCGGAAATTGAATATTCACAGCCATTATAATTTGCTGATGGTCGACAACCAGCTGGACATTCAAGGAATGGAATCCCTTGTGGTTCCTGAAAACCTCTGCATCCTGAAAATGTCCCCGCATCGTGATGTGAGTACAGTCTATTGCTCCCTGCACCTTGGGGAAGTTTGCAATTCTGGAGAAACCTAGAGCCCTCTCACTCTGTGCCTCCCTGGTCATAGGGAAGCTGATCAAGTCCCTCCTGCATGTGTACAGGGCTCCAGTGATCTGTCTAATGCAGCGATGTGTGGCATGCTGAGAAAGTCTGCAAATGTCGCCAGCTGTGGCCTGAAAAGAACCTGAGGCATAGAACAACAGTGCCGCAGTGAATTTAACCTCAACGGACAGTGCAGTACTGATGGTACTGGCAGGCTACAGGTCTGCCCTTATCAGCTGGCATATCTCACTGATAACCTCTTTGTGGAAGCGCAGTCTCCGAAGGAAGGTGTCAGGCAAGTCGAGGTAAGAATGCTTCTCCTTGTACTTGCAGGGGGTGTAACATCTGGTCCTGCTCATCTGTCTGTCACTTCGTACATTGGGCACATAATGCAGTGCAATGTTCCTTCGGCGATGTCGAGTCTGCTGCATGTATTTGGTCACCAAGAGAGGTTGAGAAAGGGCAGGCCCCATTGCATTAGCTCTCTGTTTGCCACCAATTGGTCACAAACAAGGAATGTCCCGACGAGCACACCTCTTCAATTCTAAGCGGTCACAGTGTGGTCAAGATGGTTTCAGAGATGTTCACATCAACTCCAATGACCTGCAGAGTACATCCGAACTCCGCCGAGGTTGAAGCACAGCAGCCTTTTAAAGGACACAACATGTGATTTGCAACATGGCGTCCATAACGCTGTGATTCGTCCCAGTTAGTTCCACTTTTTGTGGGCGTTTTTTTGAGCGAGCGATATTGTGGGCGATATGTGGGCGAGGTGGTGAAATTGACGCTGGGCGATCTCCATGGCCGCTAGTTTGGTTAAAAATGCTCTTTACGACAAAAAACAGTCACCGGGCGGTAATATTGAATCTCGGCGTTAATCCCATGCGGAAAGTAACGCTGGGCGATATTATGGACGTTGAATTCGCCCATCCTGCTGACTCCGCCCCCAAAAAGTGGGCGGGCGGTACTATTTTTTCTCGGCGTTAAGCCCATTGGGAAAATAATGCTCGGCGATCAGTCTCCTAAAAAATTCCGTCAGTTTCCATTTGTGCCAAAATGGGCGATATATGGGTGTTATGCATCATTTCAGCGGTAAAATGGGTGTTAAGTGGGCGTTAAGCAGGCAAGAAAAGTGGAGGTTCTAGCCCTATAACCTGGTAGACGGGCCGAGGGGTAATTCCGCCCTTCCTACAGCCATGGCATCTTCAACTTTCATTTGGTTCACCAGAACAGGCAGAAGGGGGCAGAGATGTAATGCCTCACCCAAAGGACCATTGACAATGCAGCACTTTGTAAGTATTGTGCCGGGAGTCGATTATGTTCTCCTGTCCTTGGGTTGAATCCACAGCCTTCTGACTCTCTGCTACCAACAGAGGCACGCCGACACTTGGGGCTAGATTTTCCGATTATTTCTCGGCGATTTTCTCGGCGGTACAGCTGTTTGTCCGCCAGATGAAAGTTTCCCCCTTAAGTTTTTTGATGGTATCGCCCACATCTGAAGTCTCCCGCCGGGACCAAACCGCCGACGTACAACGCCGAGAACAATCGCCAGGGCGTAAGTTTGGCCTCAACCACCGACGTCCAGATCGCCGAGAGAACCGCCCAGTCAAAGCTGCTTAGACAGGGCGGTAAGTGGGGGCCCTGCAAAGAAAGGCCAGTTAAAGGTTCTTTATTTATTTTTTTAAAATTTTAAAACAGTGATTAGGTGTAAAACTGTCTTGGGAATGCTTTTTACATTTTTATTTTTCATTTTATTGACATTTTTTTAAAGTTTTCTCCCCTCCCTAGGCCCAACTGCAGCCTGGGACTAAATTTTAAATACTCACCGTCCATTCCGGTAACAACCGCCCATGTTACTAAGTTTCCCCTTAACCGCCGAGAAAGCCACCGACAATGAAGGCGCAAGGCCCATTTTCTCGCCGGGCGATTAGTTTTAATCACTTTAACCATAAAAATAGAAAATTCTCGCCAGCGTTACTCACCAAACGTTAGTGGTTCTTCTCAGCGGGCAATCGGGCATTGAGGGGCTCTCGGGGGAAGTCTAGCCCATAATGCTGCATGGGGAGCTGAGATGGAAACCATGGAAACGATGGAAGCGCTAGGCTGTACCTTAAGGAGGAAACGTCCCGTCTCTCACGTTTTGTAGTTGAATGATTCATAGTCAAGCCATTTGCCTTTGACAAGATTTAAATGCTTGTTTTCGGAGGGTGTGTGAGGCGAGCGCATTATTGCTGTTCCCACTTAGTCATTATGTTTGTTTCCAGTTACATGGCAGTGATGAATTGTCGCACTTCTCAAAGGAACAAAAATGCTGCTGTGCTCATTTTCACGCGGGACAAAGCTTTACAAACCGTTGCGATTAATAAGGGCGGTATCTGACGTCCTCTTCATACAAGAGCAGGGATAATGCGGCCATGACTTGCAAGGCGGAACCTCTGAGTGAACCCTGGGTGGCAGGCGGGCACTGCTGGCAGTGAATATAAAGGGCCCGCACTTGGTGGCCTTACCATCGGCTGCCGCTGATTATTTTGGGCAGTCTCCCCTCGGTGACAGTTTCCACTCGGCCTCCCTCCGGCGGGAGCGGGGGGTGGGGGGGGGGGGGACACCGCTGGGAACTGCCCGCTGACGGCCGCTAGCGCGCAAGACGCGTAAGTGTCCTCCCGCCCGCCGTGGTGGCAGATTGCTCCGGGCGGCAGTCAGCAGCAGCAGGGGGAAGTGTCATGTATTTCACCATCTTGCAGTGACAATGGTTGTGTAACTGTAACTCATGCACACTGTACCTGTACCCTTGAAATGCACACCCTGACCACAGGGAGTGAGCTTGCGGGAGACACTCCTCACCTGGCTTTCCAGGTATAAAAGGGGAGGTCCCACCCGGGGTCAGCAGTCTTTGGTCCTGGGAATAAAGTGAAGGTCACAGAGTGACCGTGTCTGATATATACATGCCTCGTGTGAGTTTGTAACAAGGTGCAGCGACACTGTAGGAAGGACCACTGCCTGAAGGCAGGTCTAACCCCAACAATAAGTATGAAGACATAGAAACATAGAAACATAGAAAATAGGTGCAGCAGTAGGCCATTCGGCCCTTCGAGCCCACACCACCATTCAATATGATCATGGCTGATCATGCATTTCAGTACCCCATTCCTGCTTTCACTCCATACCCCTTGATCCCTTTAGCCTTAAGGGCCACATCTAACTCCCTTTTGAATATATCTAATGAACTGGCATCAACGACTTTCTGCAGCAGGGAATTCCACAGGTTCACAACTCTCTGAGTGAAGTAGTTTCTCCTCATCTCGGTCCCAAATGGCTTACCCCTTATCCTTAGACTGTGTCCCCTGGTTCTGGACTTCCCCAACACCGGGAACATTCTTCCTGCATCTAACCTGTCCAATCCCGTCAGAATTTGAAATGTTTCTCTGAGATCCCCTCTCATTCTTCTAAATTTCTGGTAGACCTGCAAAAAAAAAAGGTTTGTGAATGTCTATTATTTATTTATTTATTTTTGCAGCCATTCATCAGGATAGGGTCCCCTGAATGTTTTCCAGTGAATTATATTTTTTTTCTGTGTAAATGTTTATTTTTACGTGCCCCCCCCCCCCCCCCGCACCACCCCCACTCCCTGGGCCCGACTCAATCCCCGGTGGCACTTTGGCGAGGATCGCATCTGTCGCTGAGATTAGGAGCTCCCGCCCACTGCCACCCAGATTGACAGCGCAAGTCGTTTTTTTAACCGCCGGGCAAATCTTTTGCAGGAATCTCCCTGGCAAAATACTGCCAGATCCCTCGGCGGTCCTTTGGGCAGTGTTGGGCGGGCCTTGGCTTTGACCAAGTTCGGGCCCGAAAAACCTAGGAAGTCCGCCAAGCAGAAATCGCCTTCATAGAATCATAGAAATTTACAGCACGGAAGGAGGCCATTTCGGCCCATCATGTCCGTGTCGGCTGACCAAGAGCTATCCAGCCTGATCCCACTTTCCAGCTCTTGGTCCGTAGCCCTGCAGGTTACAGCACTTCAAGTGCACATCCAAGTACTTTTTAAATGAGGTGAGGGTTTCTGCCTCTACCACGCTTTCAGACAGTGAGTTCCAGACCCCCACCACCCTCTGGGTGAAGAGACTTCCTCTCAAATTCCCTCTAAACCTCCCCCCAATTACTTTAAATCTATGCCCCCTGGTTGTTGACCCCTCCGCCAAGGGAAACAGGTCCTTCCTATCCACTCTATCCAGGCCCCTCATGATTTTATACACCTCAATCAGGTCTCCCCTCGGCCTCCTCTGTTCCAAAGAAAACAGACCCAGCATCTCCAATCTTTCCTCATGGCCAAAATTCTCCAGTCCAGGCAACATTCTTGTAAAACTCCTCCGCACCCTTTCCAGTACGATCACATTTTTCCTATAATGTGGTGACCAGAACTGCACACAGCCTTATTTGAACAAATGTTGGGGCAACTCTATCGGGTTGGAAAACTGGTTGCTTTGTCGTCAGTTGACTGCATCCTTCGCAGCAATTTGCTGAGCAGCCAGAAACGGCGTTCTCGTAGATCATTTACTGTTGATTAAATTTTTGCATTAGTTAAGGGTGCAGTTCGGGGTGGGGTGGGGGGGGGACTTTGATAAATACTTCCCTTTTTATTTTCTCTTGGTGCCAGTCTGTGCGTTTGAGGAGAGGAACAGTTTGCTCGTTGAGCGGGCTACAGACCTTAATAATAACTGATGGACTGACTGAAACATGTTCTGCCGAGCTCGGAGATGTGACTAGGCAGTCAATAGAGAATTATTCACCCTGTTTATTGTTTTAATCTAACTATTAATTATGAAGATTAAATAGATAATGACAGTAAATCTCCTATAATTAAGTTGGAGAGCTAGAGACTGTGATTACGTATAAGGCATTTGATTGGTCATTCCCACCAGCTCTGACCTTGTGGAGCCCTGTGTTCTAAGTGCTTAATGCCTGTTGTACCTGCCACTTCAGCTTATGCTAATTAAAAAGCTAGATGGGAACAATGCTTATTATCTTTGCTTTGTGCTGAATGTGAAACTTATATTTACTAACTTTTTTTTCCCAAGCACCGAGATTTTATATAATTCTTCACTCTGCATCTCTTCCCTTCCTCTCCAGAAGGCACTGACTGATGCAAGAGTACAGACCCACCAGCGCCCCATCTTCCACCCTCCATAAACCTCAATTCATCCAAAACTCGGCTGCCCCATGTTCTAACTCGCACCAGGTCCCGCTCACCCATCACCCACTGTGCTCGTTGCCCCGTGTCCTAACTTGCACCGAGTCCCGCTCACCCATCACCCACAGTGCTCGCTATCCTGTGTCCTAACTCGCAACGAGTCCCGTTCACCCATCATCCCTTGTGCTCGCTGTCCCGTGCCCTAACTCGCACCGAGTCCTGCTCACCCATCATCCCGTGTGCTCCCTGCCCCGTGTCCTAACTCGCACCGAGTCCCGTCACCCATCATCCACTGTGCTTGCTGCCCATGTCCTAACTCGCACCGAGTCCTGCTCACCCATCACCCACTGTGCTCCCTGCCCCGTGTCCTAACTCGCACCGAGTCCTGCTCACCCATCACCCCCTGTGTTCGCTGCCCCATGTTCTAACTCGCACCCAGTCCTGCTCACCCATCACCCCCTGTGTTCGCTGCCCCATGTTCTAACTCGCACCCAGTCTCGCTTACCCATCATCCACTGTGCTCGCTGCCCGTGTCCTAACTCGCACCAAGTCCTACTCACCCATCACACCCTGTGCTCGCTGCCCAATGTCCTAACTTGCACCGAGTCCTGCTCATCCATCACCCACTGTGCATGCTGCCCCATGTCCTAACTCGCACCCAGTCTCGCTCACACATGGCCCCCTGTGCTCGCTGCCCCCGTGTCCTAATACACACTGAGTCCTGCTCACCTATTACCTACTGTGCTCACTGCCCCGCGTCTTAACTCGCACCGAGTCCCGCTCACCCATCACCCGCTGTGTTTGGGGCCCCATGTCCTAACTCGCACCGAGTCCCGCTCACCCATCACCCACTGAGCTCGTTGCCCCATGTCCTAACTCGCACAAAGTCCCGCTTACCCATCACCCACTGTGCATGCTGCCCCATGTCCTAACTCGCACCCAGTCTTGCTCACACATGGCCCCCTGTGCTCGTTGCCCCCGTGTCCTAACGCGCACCGAGTCCTGCTCACTCATTACCTACTGTGCTCGCTGCCCCATGTCCTAACGCGCACCGAGTCCTGCTCACTCATTACCTACTGTGCTCGCTGTCCCATGTCCTAACGCGCACCGAGTCCCGCTCCTCCATCACCCCCTGTGCTCGCTGCCCCGTGTCTTAACTCGCACCAAGTCCCGCTCACCCATCACCCCCTGTGCTCGCTGCCCTGTGTTCTAACTCATACCCAGTCCCACTCACCCATCACCCACTGTGCTCGCTGCCCTGTGTTCTAACTCGTACCCAGTCCCACTCACCCATCACCCCCTGTGCTTGCTGCCCCGTGTCCTAACTCGCACGAAGTCCCGCTTATCCATCATCCACTGTGCTCGCTGCCCGTGTCCTAACTCGCACCAAGTCCTGCTCACCCATCACCCCCTGTGCTCGCTGCCCTGTGTTCTAACTCGTACCCAGTCCCACTCACCCATCACCCACTGTGCATGCTGCCCCATGTCCTAACTCGCACCCAGTCTCGCTCACACATAGCCCCCTGTGCTCGCTGCCCCCGTGTCCTAACACGCACTGAGTCCTGCTCACCTATTACCTACTGTGCTCGCTGCCCCGCGTCTTAACTCGCACCGAGTCCCGTTCACCCATCACCCATTGTGCTCGCTGCCCCGTGTCCTAACTCGCACTGAGTCCCTCTCACACATCAACCCCTGTGCTCGCTACCCCCGTATCCTAACTCGCACCGAGTCCCGTTCACCCATCACCCCCTGTGCTCGCTGACCTACATTGGTTCCCCGGTCCGGCAACGCATCGATTTCAAAATTCTCATCCTTCGTTTCAAATCTCTCCATGGCCCTCACCCCCTCCCTATCCCTGTAATCTCCTCCAGCCCCCCAACCCTCTGAGACCTCGGCGGCCCTCCGACTTGTATCTCTTGTGCATCCCAGAAATACAATAAATCCAGTTATTTCCGACTGGTTTTTTTCTGACCTTGAGAAATTGACGCCTTCTCAAAGGCAAAAGTGAATCTAGAGGAGCTTCTTTCAGTAATTAGCTTCTAATTATTCACAGGAAGTGTCTATTTAGACTATTTTCACACAGGAAGCACCTAAGTGGTGCCATTATAGCTTCAGGCCAGGTTAAATACAACTGTATCGGAGCAGCTATGTGTCAAAAATGTGCCTCAGTGCCTTGAGCAACATCTTGAGATATCTACGAGTTAAAAATATATCTGGTTGTTTGCTTCCAAAACACATACAATTTTCTGCTTTGCATCAAAAATATTGAAATGGTATTACAACGTCACAGAATATTTATAGCACAGAAACAGACCATTCGGTCCAACAGGTCCGTGCTGGTGTTAATGGTCCACTCCAGCCCCCTCCCACCCCTCTCCATCTCACCCCATCACCATATCCCTCTATTCCTTTCTCCCTCATGTGTTTATCTAGCTTTCCCCTTAAATGCATCGATACTATTCGCCTCAACCACTCCCTGTGGCAGCGAGTTCCACATTCTTACCACTCTCTGGGTAAAGAAGTTTCTCCTGAATTCCCCATTGGATTAATTAGTGACTCCGTTATATTGACGGCCTCTGGCTCTGCCCTCGCCCACAGGTAGGTTAAGCACACAGGGCCGCAAGATAATGTCCCTCAGGCCGGGAAGAGAAAATGAGCCAGTATCCCTACTCCGAATAACGATTCAATGATTCCTGACGGAAAGAGTGCGTGTCAGATAAGGGCAGGAGACAACCCGCTGTGACGCCTGCCTTCGTGAGAAAGCCTGCTAACACTTGGGGGCCGAAGCTGCCCCTCCCGCTAAAGCCTCTGGCCGCCGGAAAGCTGCGGCCACGGGGCGGCACGGAATGGGCGCCGACTCTCCGTGGAGTGGCCGCCATTTTAGAAATTGCCCTTCCTCAGAAGCGGAGCGGTGTCCGGGATCGCTCCGCCCGTTTTCCCGCCGCGGCTTTTGCTCGCGCCGACCCCGCGGGAGTGGCCGGTGCTGTCTCTGTGGCATGGTGGCCCGGCCGCCCTACAAGGGGAGGGCGCACTGCCGTGGCCGCCATGTTATTTTTATTTATTGTCGGCCGACTGCCAGGTTCGAGCCGCCAATTATTGCCCCCCCCGCCCGCCCCCGCCGAGTTCAGCCGGGCCGCCAACAGACAGCCTGACAGCCCCCTTCTTGGGTTCCAGGCCGCTGGCCCGGCCGAAATCCTGGCTGATGACCCAGCGGACCGAACTTTAACTGAAGGGGAGGGACGTAGTGATGTGCCGACGCTGATGACATCATCGGCGCGGCACTGATGACTAACGGCGTCAGACACTCCATCCCGCGTCATTCAATAAGATCACGGCTGACCTTCGACCTCAGCTCCACTTTCCTGCACTATCCCCATATCCCTTGACTCCCTTAATAACTTCCGCCCCCGTGATGAGGCCCGCTGGGGAAAAAAAGCCCCAGGAGCTGACTTTCGCCGGATAGGCCGCTGCAGCCATTGCGACGGCCAGAACACTTCGAAAAAAGGGTTGGTGCGCCTCGTTTCCAGTGGAGAGCAATTTCTACCCCTTGGTGTCTGAGCTTGGAAATGAACAAAGGCGGGCGACGGGCGGAATGAACGGCGCGATCCCGGACACCGCTTCGCTTCTGAGGAAGGGCAATTTCTAAAATGGCGGCCCCTCCGCGGATAATCGGCGGTCATTCCGCGCGGTCACGTGGCCACCGCTTTCCGGCGGGGCAACTTCGGCCCCCAAGTGTTAGCAGGCTTTCTCACGAAGGAAGGCGTCACAGAAGGTTGTCTCCTGCCCTTATCTGACATGCCTCTTGGTTGAGGGGTTGGATGGTTACCAACGCACCGGCCTAGATACACAGACAGAGTCAGAGCCCTCAGTAAGAGATGGGGGTGGGAAGGGGGAGAAACCCCAACGCAATTAGTGCATTCGCTTGCCAGGGATTGGGTGGGAATCTTCCAATCAGCGCCTTGGATTTTGTGGCATTCGCAATTGAATTTTATTGACTGCGAATTAGTTGTAAGTTATGAAAAGCTGATTCCCAGGAGCTAATAAGCCCTGGGTTGTCTGATGGTGAGCTGACAGAGTTCCATTGTAAATCCTTGAGGGGAGAAAGCCTAATTGACTTACACAGTGCTGCTAGTTTGTAGAGAACAGTTGTCTATCTGAGGCAATTACAGTAAATTTCTGGGAGCGTTAATGAAAAGGACCAGAGATGTACTTTTCAGAAGTACCTTGCTGGAGATTACATTAAATATAATGCTCCTTTGTTATTTCAGAGCACATTACTGCAGTCCTTTTGACTGTTCCTTTGGCTTGGCATTCAGTCTTCAGTGCACTGAAATCTTTATGCAGTGATGGAGAATGTAATACTTTATATCGTGCACGCCTCAGAATGTAAGATTAAGTGTTCTCTCTCTGAACAGGAGATTGATTTTTCACTTGGCACGGGAAAGATTGTTGCTGGAGCTCACCAAGACTTTGGTAAAGCAGTGGTCCTGCAGTTAATAACCAGCCAGAAATCGCGGTCTCTATGGGCGCGTACAATGTGCGCACGCATCCGTGGAGGTCCCCGCAAGTGCGCACGCGCTGAAATCCAGCAATTACCCGGGAGAGGGGCATTTGCTGGGTGGAGATTTGGGGCTATTGGTCCAACTCATGCCCAGCAAATGGTGATCTCACTGAAACATACACAATTCTTACAGGACTTGACAGGGTAGATGCAGGGAGGATGTTTCCTCGGAGGAGAAACTTCTTCACTCAGAGAATTGTGAACCTGTGGAATTCTCTACCACAGAAAGTTGAGGCCAGTTCATTACATATATTGATTACTGGTTGTCAGACAGGAAGCAAAGAGTAGGAGTAAATGGGTACTTTTCAGAATGGCAGGCAGTGACTAGTGGGGTACCGCAAGGTTCTGTGCTGGGGCCCCAGCTGTTTACATTGTACATTAATGATTTAGACGAGGGGATTAAATGTAGTATCTCCAAATTTGCGGATGACACTAAGTTGGGTGGCAGTGTTAGCTGCGAGGAAGATGCTATGAGGCTGCAGAGTGACTTGGATAGGTTAGGTGAGTGGGCAAATGCATGGCAGATGAAGTATAATGTGGATAAATGTGAGGTTATCCACTTTGGTGGTAAAAACAGAGAGACAGACTATTATCTGAATGGTGACAGATTAGGAAAAGGGAAGGTGCAACGAGACCTGGGTGTCATGGTACATCAGTCATTGAAGGTTGGCATGCAGGTACAGCAGGCGGTTAAGAAAGCAAATGGCATGTTGGCCTTCATAGCGAGGGGATTTGAGTACAGGAGCAGGGAGGTGTTGCTACAGTTGTACAGGGCCTTGGTGAGGCCACACCTGGAGTATTGTGTACAGTTTTGGTCTCCTAACTTGAGGAAGGACATTCTTGCTATTGAGGGAGTGCAGCGAAATTTCACCAGACTGATTCCCGGGATGGTGGGACTGACCTATCAAGAAAGACTGGATCAACTGGGCTTGTATTCACTGGAGTTCAGAAGAATGAGAGGGGACCTCATAGAAACGTTTAAAATTCTGACGGGTTTAGACAGGTTAGATACAGGAAGAATGTTGCCAATGTTGGGGAAGTCCAGAACCAGAGGTCACAGTCTAAGGATAAGAGGTAAGCCATTTAGGACCGAGATGAGGAGAAACTTCTTCACCCAGAGAGTGGTGAACCTGTGGAATTCTCTACCACAGAAAGTAGTTGAGGCCAATTCACTAAATATATTCAAAAGGGAGTTAGATGAAGTCCTTACTACTCGGGGGATCAAGGGGTATGGCGAGAAAGCAGGAAGGGGGTACTGAAGTTTCATGTTCAGCCATGAACTCATTGAATAGCGGTGCAGGCTAGAAGGGCTGAATGGCCTGCTCCTGCACCTATTTTCTATGTTTCTATGTTTCTATATTCAAAAGGGAGTTAGATGTGGCCCTTACGGCTAAAGGGATCAAGGGGTATGGAGAGAAAGCATGAATGGGGTACTGAAGTTGCATGATCAGCCATGATCTTATTGAATGGTGGTCAGGCTCGAAGGACCAAATGGCCTACTCCTGCACCTATTTTCTATGTTTCTATGTTTCTATGTTTCCCCTGGCTGGAGAGTCTAGAAGCAGAGGTCACAGTCTCAGAATATGGGGTCGGCCATTTAGGACTGAGATAAGGAGAAATTTCTTCACTCAGAGGGTGGTGAATCTTTGGAATTCTCTGCCCCAGAGGGCTGTGGATGCTCAGTCTTTGAATATATTCAAGACACAGACCGATAGATTTTTGGGCACTAAGGGAATCAAGGGATATGGGAATACTGTGGGAAAGTGGAGTTGAGGTAAAAGATCAGCCATGATCTTATTGAATGGCGGAGCAGGCTCAAGGGGCCGAATGGCCTACTCCTGCTCCTAATTCTTATGTTCTTATGAGAAGAAAACCTGCCAGCTTCCTGGTCACTGGATGAGGTCCATGAATCGCCAAGGACCGCCCACCGAATATGAGCCTTTGGCTTTGGAGCCGCTCGGTGCAACTGGGGTTTGGTTTGGGGACTGGATCCAGTCGAAGCCCTCCCCCGACCCCCGACCCCCGACTGTGCGGTTGCACGGCCCAAACTCCACCCCCTGACTTCGCCGTCACGCAGAAGCTCGGTGCTGACCAGGCGTGCAGGAACGTAGGCCCAGAGCTCAGCCTGCCTGGATTAACCGGTGCTGCCAGGGGGTCCCGTGGAATGACACGGGCTCCATGGCCCCCAACGCTGCCCCCCTGATTGCACGGTACGACACTTCCAAAGCATTTGGTTGGCTGTGAAACGTTTAGGGATGTCCAGAGGAAGCGAAAGACTTTGTATAAGTGCAAGTCCTTTTCCGTTCCAGAACTCTCTCTCTATGCACCCATGTCAAGTTTGGGCCTGTGCCCTCCTTTCCATCTCTTCCCTAACTAGACTTGCAATCAGACACAAATACAAAAGCCAAATACCACGGATGCTGCAACCTGAAGTAAAAGCAAAAAAAATGCTGTAAATACTCAGCGGGTCGGGCAGCACCTGCTGCCAAGAGAAACAGAGTTCACGTTTCAGCTCGATGACCTTTCGTCAGAACTGGAAAAAGTTAGAGGCGTTTTAAGCAACTGCAGAGGCAGGGCAAGGGGAGAGGGGAGGATAAAACCAAAAGGGAAAGGTCTGTGATAGGGTGGAAGGCAGGAGAGGCTAAGAGACAAAATAATGATGGAGCGAGGCAAAGGAGATGGTAATAGGACAAGTTAAGAAACGAAAGATGAGTCTAGATAGGGTGTTAATGGCGGTGGCAGAACCATCGACAGTTGCTGTGGGAAAGAGGGAATAAAAGACTTGTAATCAGCACTGGTTTATAAGCAATTGAGCTCTTCCCCACAATGTTTGTGACTGAATATATTTTTGCAGCATTGGGAAACACGCATGATCTGAGTTGCGGATCCCAGTCTATCACTTTAGGGAAGAAGGCGTTGAGTTTGAGATTTCTCCACAGGTACCAGCTCTGTTTGCTGAAAGGTATTCCTTGCCACAGTCAATGCCTCGTTCGAATGGGTGTTTTACGATCTCTTTCTAATGCAAAATCCTTATCCCAGTTGGCTTCCTTCCATCCCAATCACAGCTTGGGCCTTGTAAGCCTCGACCCTAATTTACCAAACCATAAGTGCACTTCGACGCAGAGTGAGTTTTTCGCATTCAGTCAGTGCTGACGGATCAGGACAGCTCGCAAAGCATCTCAGAGATACGCGGGCGACATTTTAAAGAGTGTCTCAACCAATTCTGATGGGAATGGTTAACATTTTTAATTCTTCAAATTGGATACTTTACTGTAATATAGAGCACCCTTTAGTGGTCTACTGCTCCACCTAGTGGGCTACTGTGGTAATGCAACTACTGATGTAAATACATTAAAAGGATCATGCGACAAGGTCACATGACAAGTTCCTGTAGCGCCATCTTGTGTATGTGTGTGTTTGTGATGTCGTAAATAATATTATCACATTTACTATTAAAAAAGATTTTGGGCAGGATTTTCGGGTCCTTTGCACTCTGGGTCTCGGCCCGGAGCGGCATGAAATGGCAGGGCACGGTCTTCTGCGTCCGGTCGGGAGCTTCGGGTCGGGTTTTACGGCGGCGCTGAGTAGCCCCTCCTGATGCTCCACTTTGGTTGGGGGTCTTTCATGGCGTGTTTCTCTCTCCCCCCCGCCCCCCCCACCCCTGCACTCCCGCCGGGTGTGCAGCGCCTCTCCTCGCGACACCGCTGCAAGTTTTGACTCGCACCCGACCCGTTACGCCCCGAAGCGCGCCCCGCGATGACTGGCGGGTAAAGCAGAGTGGTCCAGCCACGCCGGCAGCGGTGAGAGGGTTAAACTGCAGAAAAGGTAAGTGCCAGTGCATAGTCTTTTAATTTGTTTTAGCGATTCCTGTTGTGGTGGCGTGGGCAATGTTTTGGGAATGTTTTTGTGGGTTTTTTTTTTAGGTCCCCTCCCCCGCCCACCCTGCCCCCCCCCCGGCAAGGCCTCACTTGGAGCGCTCCCGGCCCCGCACTTTAGTTGGTGATGTTCCCATTTTTGCCCCACGAAAGTTGTACAATGCCTCCCTTCGCGCTGTGCACCCTGGTGCAGGACCCAGATGGCAAAAATTTCTTACGAGGGCCCCAAGGCTAAGTGAGTGGGCAAGAATTTGGCAGATGGATTATAATGTTGGAAAATGTGAGGTCATGCACTTTGGCAGAAAAAAATCAAAGAACAAGTTATTATTTAAATAGAGAAAGATTGCAAAGTGCCGCAGTACAGCGGGACCTGGGGGTACTTGTGCATGAAACACAAAAAGGATAGTGTGCGGGTACAGCAAGTGATCAGGAAGGCCAATGGTATCTTGGCCTTTATTGCAAAGGGGATGGAGTATAAAAGCAGGGAAGTCTTGCTACAGCTATATAATGTATTGGTGAGGCCACACCTGGAATACTGTGTGCAGTTTTGGTTTCCATATTTACGAAAGGATATACTTGCTGTGGAGGCAGTTCAGAGAAGGTTCACTAGGTTGATTCCAGAGATGAGGGGGTTGACTTATGAGGAAAGGTTGAGTAGGTTGGGCCTCTACTCATTGGAATTCAGAAGAATGAGATGTGATCTTATCAAAATGTGTAAGATTATGAGGGGGCTTGACAAGGTGGATACAGAGAGGATGTTTCCACTGATGGGGGAGACTAGAACTAGGGGGCATAATCGTAGAATAAGGGGCCGCCCATTTAAAACAGAGATGAGGAGAAATTTCTTCTCTCAGAGGGTTGTAAATCTGTGGAATTCGTTGCCTCAGAGAGCTGTGGAAGCTGGGACATTGAATACATTTAGGGCAGAAATAGACAGTTTGTGAAACAATAAGGGGATAAGGGGAGCGGGCGGGGAAGTGGAGCTGAGTCCATGATCAGATAATCTGTATTGAATGGCGGAGCAGGCTCGAGGGGCCGTATGGCCTACTCCTGCTCCTATTTCTTATGTTCCTATGAAAACGGCAAAACTGAAAATCCAGCCCTATATAATGTTTGGATTTTTGGGGGCGTTGGGGGCGGGGCGCGGGGGCGGAGAATACGTGATGAAACTCAAGCGAGTGTCTAACTCCTCTGATGCAAGGTCCCAGCCAAAGTGGAGCATCAGGAGGTGCATTGCATGTAGATAAAGACCGGCAGGAAGGTCCCCTTGTGTGGATTTGATTATTTGTGTTCTGCAAATGTGGGAGTGACTTTCTTTCCCTGCATGTTTCGCTTGATTTTAAAATGCAGCACTGTAACATTATTGGAAAGGCTTTTTGATAAAGTGTTACATACAAAAGTTGCATTTTATATCAAAAAAAAACTGTGATACCTTTCATAACCTCAAGATGTCGCAGAGAGCTTTACAGTCACTGTTGCAATGTGGGAAACGTGGCAGCCAATTTGCGCACAGCAAGCTCCCAAAAAACAGCAATGTGATAATGACCAGATAATCTGTTTTTTGTGATGGTGATTGAGGGATAAATATTGACCCAAGACACCAGGGACAACTCCCCTGCTCTTCTTTGAAATAGTACCATGGGACCTTTTACATCCACCTGAGAGGGCAGACAGGACCCTGGTTTAATATCGCATCCAAAAGATAGCACCTCTGACAGTGCAGTGCTCCCTCAGCACTGCACTGGAGTGCTGGCCTGGATTGCTGCACACTAGTCTCTGGAGTGGGACTTGCACCCACAACCTTTGGACTCAGAGGGGAGAGTGCTGCCCACTGAGCCACAGCTGACACACCATGCAAGCATGCCTGTATATAGAGTGCAAATATTTTAGCTGTAACTAAATGTAACACAATGCAAACATTTAGATTGATGCTTAAAAAAATTAAACCCCCCCCCACTTCCCATTCTTGTTTTCTCATCTCCGCTCATGAACATTTGCGTAAATGCCGCTTTCTTTCTGTTTTAATTTCAGATTTTCATCAATTTATAGTCCTTTGTTTCATCCCCTCTAAAGATTCTTCTCAGCTCAAAATACATTGGACGACTTGGTGTACATTCAAATCGAGGCTCATGGCATTTTCTGGAGCTCATGCTTTCCCAGGAGCTCAGAACTGTGGGAACTGCTACACCCCTTGGTCTTCCCATCTCTATACAAACTGCGAGCTTATCCAACTCGAGCTTGGTGTCCTCGAACTGCCGCTACCCGGTGACTCGCCTCATCTCAGAAAACATAGAAAATTAGTGCAGGAGCAAGCCATTCGGCCCTTCGAGTCTTCTCCCCTTTGTACTCCTCCACACTCTGGCCCTTGGCTCTCTACCCAGGCACTTCAATAATTAACAACATAAGAACATAAGGATTAGGAGCAGGAGTCGTCAATTCGGCCCCTCGAGCCTGCTCCGCCATTCAGTGAGATCACAGCTGATCTTCGCCCTCAACTCCACTTTCCTGCCCTATCCGCATATCCCTTGATTCCCTTAATATCCAAAAATCTATCGACCTCTGCCTTGAATATACTCAAAGTCTGAACTGCTACATAAATATAGGTTGACACTCCAAGTGCAAAGAAAAAGAATGAAATGATGCAAAATTGGAGAAGCATCTGGAATTGATGCCGTTATCTCAACAACAACTTGTATTTATATAGCGCCTTTAAGACAGTAAAACATCCCAAGGCGTTTTAAAACAAAATTTGACACCGAGCCACATAAGGAGAAATTATGGGAGGTTACCGAAAGCTTAGTCCAAGAGGTAGGTTTTAAGGAGCGTCTTAAAGGAGGAACGAGAGGTAGAGAGGCGGCAAGGTTTAGAGAGGGAGTTCCAGAGCTGAGGGCCTGTTATATATGCAGACTTTAGATATACTCTCTGTGTAGTCACTGTATAGTTACATAAGATGGAGACTTGTTACCTGATGTACTATCAATAAGGTTTACACTGTGTATATACTATGCAGGCACCACTAGAGGGTGCAACTGGTGGACACCGGGGTTTCCTGCCCCTGTGGCAGAGGCTGTCCACCAGAGGGCACTGCGGTAGGAGACCTGAGGGTCACCTGCATAGGTGTGCAGGGCCCAGCATAAAAGGCTGCCCACCATACTTGTGCCTCATTCTGGAGTTACAAATAAAGGACCAAGGTCATTACAGTTTGAGTACAACACATTGCCTCGTGGAATCATTCATAAGTGCATTACAGACATAATAGAGCCCAGGTGGCTGAAGGCACGGCCACCAATGGTGGAACAATTAGGATCTCTTCACTTAGTCTGCTGGACACTGTCAGCATCAATACCTCCCACCACTGACGATATCTTTACTAAATGTTTGGCCAATGATAGAAACTTGGGTTGGGGCTTGAAAGGTGTAGAATTTATCCAGGTTAATCCTCACTGTCTAATCATGTGAAACTCCTGTCTTTTACCCTATTTTCTTTTTCTCCTCATATGCTACTGTAGGATCTTCCAAATCCTGTCAGCTGTGGCTCAGCTCGGAGTCAGAAGGTTGTGGGTTCAAGTCCCACTCCAGCAACAAAAATATAAGCTGACACCCCAGTGCAGTGCTAAGGGAGTGCTGCATTGTCAGAGGTGCCGTCTCTCAGCTGAGATGTTAAACCAAGGTCCTGACTGCTCTATCAGTTGGATGTGAAGGGTCCCATGGGCACTATTTTGAAGAAGAGCAGGGGAGTTAACCCCGGTATCCTGGCTAATAGTTCATCATAGGCGGTCCCTCGAACGAGGATAACTTGCTTCCACGAGAGTTCACAGATGTTTCAATGAAGGACCCGATGTTCCAGTCCTGAACTCCATTTGAGGCGGTGGAAGATGCTTGTGCGTGGATTTTTTTTAACGTGTGGTGACTGTTGCACACCAGCCACCACACGGACTTGACAGAGCTAGGCCTTTATCCAGCGGCAAGGATTTACCAGGACGACTGGAAACCTGCTCTGCTGCACGGACCTAATGCGCACACATATCGCAGTGTGGGCTGGCCCGTGCTACCCCTGGGCCCTCGGCTCTTCTGGGCCCCGTACCCTCATTCGCCGCACCTCCGCCCACGATGTTAATATTTATCCTTCAATCAACATCACTAAAAATACAAGTTATTTGGTCCTTATCACTTTGCTGTTTGTAGGAGCTTGCGGAGCGCAAATTGGCTGCATTCCTACATTACAACAGTAACAACACTTAAAAAAAATACTTCTTTGGTCTTGAAGCACTTTGGGACATCCTGAGATTGTGAAAGGTGCTATATAAATGCAAGTCTTTCTTTTTCTTTTCAGTATCCTAGAGAAAGACCTTCTGACTTCCTGACCTTGGGAAGAGCTGCACAGAGCACTTTCTGTAAAATAAGTGAATCTGTAACGGTGTGATAAGTCTAATTACTGCCAAACAACTCCTCTAGCACTGAAAATGAACTTTTACAAGTGTGGAGTCTCATTCCTTCAAATTTTAATTATTGGATCTTTAAATTTAAAAATTTAAATTGAATTTATTATTTTTACTTTTCTTTCTGAATCTTTTATCTGGTTCTCTTACTCCTGAGCACCAAGAACATTCGGAATCGCTCTCCTCCTCCTGCACAACCTCACTGCCCCACCTCCCTACCCACCGCAATCAATTAATATTCAAATATGCATTAAAATACATGAATAAATAAACCCATAGATTGTTTGCACACCGCGTCAATAATGACGCAAATTGCTTCACAATGCACTGTGCTTAAATGAAACAACTTTGTCACACACGATAAAGTTAAATCAAATAACAGTTGATTGTAAATTCTGTAAGTTTAATACCAAGGCTCCATTATATCGCAGCAATTACCTCCTATCAGCAACTCGTTATAATTAAGGGCAGAAAACACAAAAACAGTGAATATTTCAATTGCAGTATTTTCTTAGTAATAATGATCCAATATATATCTGCTGCATGCATCATCTCCTGAAAATAATTGAATTTCCCATTATCAGATACTTATTTCAACTCCTTAATTTAACAGTGAGGCAATTTTTGCAAGAGGGAATGGCAGGCAACAAATGATTCAGCGATGGACTGCAAGCTATTGTGAGATCGAAAATCCTGTAATTACCATGACTAGTTAAGATTAATATATACGTTAATATACTGCAGTTTTAACTAACGTCTTCTGGTCCTATTTAAAGACAAGTCCTAGTTCATCACTGACCCCGGGGCGCTCACCCTGCCGTTCTGAGTGTTTTCCCGGCGTTTTTTTATGAAATTGGAGGCAGAAAGGATTAGTAGCACTGTAGAATCATAGCATGGCACAGCACAGAAGGAGGCCACTCGGCCCCATCGGGCCTGTGCTGGCTCTTTGGTGGAGCTATCCAATCAGTCCCCCTCTCCTGCCTTTTCTCCATAGCCCTGTAAACGTTTTCCCTTTATCCAATTCCCTTTCGGAAGTTACTATTCAAACTGCTTTCACCACTCTTTCAGGCAGCGTGTTCCAGATTGTAACAACTCACTGCGCAAAATTGTCCTTGTCTCACATCTGGTTCTTTTGCCAATTACATTAAATCTGTGGCCTTTAGTTACCGACCCTTCTGCTACTGGAAACAATTTCTCCTTATTAACTCTATCAAAACCTTTCAATACATGACAGAGACGATATAAACTAAAGGGGGTACAGGAACCGTGAGACCTGAAGGTTCTCAGCCACAAATCTTTGACGATGGCAGGACAGGTTAAGAAGGTAGTTCAAAAAGATCAGACGGGATCCTTGGCAAAACCTTTATAAATCACTGGCTCGGCCCCAGCTGGGGTATTGTGTCCAATTCTGGGCACTGCACTTTAGGAAAGATGCCAAGGCCTTGGAGAGGGTGAAGAGGAGATTTGCTCTATTAAATCTCCCCTTAACCTTTTCTGATCTGAGGAAAACAACCCCAGCGTCTTTAGTTTCTCCTGAAATCCCTCATCTCTGGAACCATTCCAGCAAATCTCCTCTTCACCCTCTCCAAGGCCTTGGCATCTTTCCTAAAGTGCAGTGCCCAGAATTGGACACAATACCCCAGCTGGGGCCGAGCCAGTGATTTATAAAGGTTTTGCCAAGGATCCCGTCTGATCTTTTTGAACTACCTTCTTAACCTGTCCTGCCATCTTCAAAGATTTATGGCTGAGAACCTTCAGGTCTCACGGTTCCTGTACCCCCTTTAGTTTATATCGTCTCTGTCATGTGTCTTACATGGCCGCTGTTGGTCCTATCACAAGGTGTGCCACCAGAGGGCACTGCAGTGAGAGACTCGTAGGTTACCTGTACAGGTGTGCCTGGCCTAGTATAAAAGGCAGGTCACCAGGTGTGATCCTCACTCTGGAGTTAACTAATAAAGGACTAAGGTCACTACAGTTCAAGTACAATACACTGCCTCGTGGAGTCATTGTTAGAGCATCTAAGGACACAACAGTCTCTGCTTATTCTTCTTTCCAAATGGCATCACTTGCTCGAGGAGCTCTGAGAAACGGGAGGTCGCTGAGGGCAGGCGGCGAAAGTCCACGGACACCAAACGCAAACTGCGTTTCTTCCCTGGTTCCTCCCGGGCTCCTTGTTGATATCCCTCTTGAAACGTTTCAAATGTCCACCCCATTCCAGAAAATGCACTTCTGTGTCGTGTATCCTTGCTCTACAAGTGATAAAATGTGGGGGGTGCGTGCGTCTTAAATCCATGGCTGTATGTCGAGAAGTTTTTTTTTACGTAGCGAGTGGTTAGGATCTGGGAATGCACTGCCTGAGGAGACAGACACAATCTTATCTTTCAAAAGGAAGTTGGATAAGTACCTGAAATAAAAAAAACATTGCAGGGCTACGGGGAAAGGGCAGGGGAGTGGGACTAGCTGAGAGCCAGCACAGACTCGACGGGCCAAGTGGCCTTCTTCTGTGCTGTAACCATTCTATGATTCTATGATTCCAATTCTCACTTCCACTGGGGCTCGTTCATGCCCCATTGACAAATCTGGGCTCACACATCAAGAATCGCAAATTGTTGGAAGGTGGCCTTTAACTCTAGCAGATCAAGAGCAGAACATTCTTGGAGAAAGCTAAAGAGTTGAGGGCTAACAAGGCGAGGGAATACACAATAAATGGTAGGACACTGAGAAGTGTAGAGGAAGAAAGGAACCTTGGAGTGCAGGTCCACAGATCCCTGAAGGTAGCAGGCCAGGTAGATAAGGTGGTTAAGAAGGCATACGGAATACTTGCCTTTATTAGCTGAGGCATAGAATACAAGAGCTGCAAGGTTATACATAAACTGTATAAAACACTGCTAAGGCCACAGCTAGAGTACTGCATGCAATTCTGGTCACCACATTACAGGAAAGATATGATTGCACTAGAGAGGGTACAGAGGAGATTTACGAGGATGTTGCCTGGACTGGAGAATATTAGCGATGAGGAAAGATTGGATAGACTGGTGTTGTTTTCTTTGGAACAGAGCAGGCTGAGGAGAGACCTTATTGAGGTGTGTAAAATTATGAGGGGTCTAGATAGAGTGAATAGGAAGGACCTATTTCCCTTAGCAGAGAGGTCAACAACCAGGAGGCAGAGATTTAAAGTAATTGGTAGAAGGTTCAAAGGGGGTTTGAGGGGAAATTTCTTCACCCTGAGGCTGGTGGGGGTCTGGAACTCACTGCCTGAAAGGGTGGTAGAGGCAGAAACCCTCACCTCATTTAAACAGTACTTGGATATGCACTTGAAGTGCCGTAACCTGCAGGGTTACGGACCAAGGGCTAGATTTTCCACTTTTGTCCAGATCGCCCAAAGTTGGGCATTATTTCCGACGTGGGCAGTAAATATGGGTTTTCAGATCGCTGGATTGTCGCCCCCATTTTCAAAGCCCCTAGTTTCCATTTTAAAAAATGGGTGTTACCGCGAGCGATCTGAAATGGGCGTTAGCGTTAAATCTCTCTGACCTTCTGCCGTAAAGTGTCACCGTCCTTAGCAACGGCATGGCAACGCTCGTTTCCCGCAATTCAGGAGGTCAGGGGTCATCATTACATGCGCATGAGAGGAGACAGAGAGAGGGGGAGCAGAGAGGGTGTGAAGACATGTGTGGTTGTGCTGTGGCTGCTTTGTGAGGTAGGAGGGAGAGTTTTGAGCTTTATAGCAAATTGTGCAAAAAAAGTTAGCTGTTAGCAGCCAGATATTTTCTCGAATTTGGTGACTATAATGGAGGGAGTGGAGGAGATGACACAGCAGGCTGTGGAGACTGACGTTGGCGAGAGCAGTGAGCTGGGAGAGGAACAAATGGGAGGACGAAAGAGAGCGAGGAGGTTCTCGGACGAGGCAAATGCCTCTCTCATGCAGGAGGTCGAGTCACGCTGGGTTGATTTGTTGGTTATGTGTTGTATCAGTCTCTGTCACAGTACCTAGCAATTATATCACGCAATGATCTCATGCCATGTCGTCCTGTTGTTACTTTTTACAGAAGAAGCTATTGAGGAATAGGGCCGAGCAGAGGCGAACGGGTGGGGGGCCACCAGTCATCATCGACCTCACCGACATCGAGGAGGTGCTGTTCTCACTCGTGGGGTCTCACCCCCGGTCGGCCACGCAAGCTGCTGCAGGACCTGAAGTGATGCCACGTGAGTAAAGTATACACCATTGCGTGATGTGAAGTCAATAGATGCCACACCCACTCATATCCGAACAATAATATATGAGAGATGATTGCTAAACATGTCCTCGAAATAATGCTGGCCTCATGAGAATCATTGCAATGCAGAATGTGTTGATGGTCATGAAATGTGATGTCTGCGATGATTTTGAGAGCGGCGGTGCTTTTGTCCTGCACATGCTGTGTGTAGTGCTGGACTCACCTTGTCACCCTAGCACCCCCTTCTCCTCTAATAACCTCATTTGTGTTTTGCAGCTCAGCCAGCAGCGTGTCCCAAGGCAAGACCACCGAGCCCAGAAGGTGGGGGCGCGGGGCCGGACTCTCCGGACGATCCTACCTCAGGTGCTGAGGAGCTCCGATTCTCGCCCATCAATCTGCTGGGTCCATTCTCAACGGATGACAGCACGGACTTTGAGGAGCCATCTAGTGCTCCTCCGGCCATTCCCAGCTCCACTCTGGAGGTACCGGGCCCAAGCACTCGCCACAGAGCACCCCAGATGTCCCCAGGACGGAGCCGGCCCTGTGGAGGTTTCGTAAATGCAGCAGGTCTGCTCCACGAGCGCCAGATGAGAGGGCCGACATGGTAGGGTTGTCCAGAAGGACTGTTTACATAGGTCACCAGATCCTGCAGGCATATCCCGACAGCTGGCCAGCATCTCCGGCACCATGACAGAGAGCGTTCCGCGGATGGCGGAAGTCCCGGAGGCGATAGCCAGCAACGCTGTTAGCACAGGCCTCCCAGTGGTCCCGGAGCGCGGCACTCCACCCCTAGGGTCCGCACCCCCAGTGCCAATGACACATGAGAGGCAGGAGCAAGATCCTGCTTCTGGATCGCAGAAGGTTCCCAGCTCCTGTACCCGTACAACCACCGGCTCTGCCTTCAGTCCCCCCCACCCCAATGGGGCACCGCCTGAGGAGCTCGTCGGCCAGGTGGCGTGGAGCAAGGAAGGGAAGGGGTAGAGGTGGGGAGAAGAAGGGGAGGGAGGAAGGAAAGTGAGGTGCATGTCCGTAGGTGATGGCTGTGTTATATCGTCATCTTGGTGTATGCAATTTGTTGTAAGGTATGGTGGGAGGGGGCCACCCTGTTGTTTTGCATTTGTGTTCTGTGTCGCTGGACAAGTTGACCATTTGATTGATGTCAATATTCTAAAATGTGTTGTGGGGTGGGGTGGGGGTTGGGTGCTTTTGACCGTTATACTTATGATTTTAGATTAATGGTCATATTAAATGTTTTTTATTTAACATAACCTTGTTGCGCATTGTCTCAGGTAGCTGGACCGTTACACATTGGTGATTCCTTAACATGAAAGGGTGTAATTAAACTTAACTTGAATCAACTTAAACTTTAACTAGCACCAAGGTGATGCCCAGCATTGATGTCTGAGCTGCACACACACAGCAGTGTGTCAGTTTTATTAATAACAGCAACGTTCTTTCAGGCAAAGCACTCATTTATGAGCTGCTGACGTAAGAGTCTTGCAGCTATGTAGCCACCACGGGCCCTTTCCTGCGGTCTGGAGTGGAGAATGGGCATGGTTGCATAGCCAGCCTGATTGTCTGGCCCGAGGTCAGCATCCAGCCCCTCGTCCTCCTCTTCCTCTCTCTCCTGAGGTGGACCATCAGTCCCTTCTGGCAATTCTTGTCCCCTCCTGATAGCCAGGTTGTGCAGCATGGAGCACACAACCACGAATTGAGCTACCTGATCAGGGTTGTATTGTAGCTCTCCTCCTGGATACTCCAGGCATCTAAAGCGCTGCTTAAGCACTCCAATGGTTTTCTGGACCACATTGCGTGTGGCTCTGTGGCTCTCGTATCGCTTCTCGGCCTCGGTGTGGGTGTCACGCAGGGGGGTCATCAGCCAGGTGGCTAGGCCATATCGTTTGTCACCAAGCATCCAGCATTGACCTTGTGACTGACTGGTAAACATGTCAGATGCAGCGCTCTCACGCAGGATGCGAGCCTCATCGATGCTGCCCAGATATTTGGCATTCACTGCCATAACTATCTGATTGTGGTCAACAACTAGTTGGACCTTCAAGGAGTGAAATCCTTTTTGGTTGTGAAAAACCTCTGTGTCCTGAGAAGGTGCCCGCATGGCAATGTGCATACAGTCTATTGCTCTCTGCACCTTGGGGAAGTTAGCAATTTGGTAGAATCCTAGAGCCCTGTCAGTCTGAGCCTCTGCGGTTATAGGGAAGCTGATAAAGTCCATCCTACGTGCGTACAGGGCTTCAATGATCTGTCTAATGCAGCAATGTGTGGCATGCTGAGATGTAGTGCAAATGTCTACCGCGGAGGCCTGAAAGGAACCGGAGGTGTAGAACGACAGTGCCTTGGTGACCTTGACCTCGATGGGCAGTGACGTCTCGAAGGTGCTGGCAGGCTGCAGATCTTTCCTGATGAGCTGGCATATTTCACTGATAACCACTTTGTGGAAGTGCAGTCTCCGAACGCAGGTGTTCTTGGATAAGTCGAGGTAAGCCCGCTTCTCCCTGTAAGTGCGGGATGTGTATGGTCTGGTCCTCCTCATCAGTCTGGCACATCTTAGATTGGGCACATAATGCTGTGGATTAGATGTTGTGCAATTTGCACTCTGCAGCATCTGCGTTGTAATCGATGCAGGTTGAGAAATGGCTGGCCCCATTCCAATAAAAGTATAATACCGATTGTTCACAAACAATAAATTTCTCCACTAAAACACCCAAAGTAAAATCCAATTGTCCACAGTATGATACGATGTCTGTTCAGATGGTCACATCACCTGAAAAGACCTCCAGAGTACATCCAAACTCCCCCGAAGTTGAAGCAGCCTTTTCAATGAAGCGACCTGCGATTTACAAAATGGCGTCCACACCGCTGTGATTAGTTCAGATCAGTTCAACTTTTTCACAGCGGTGTTTTGGGCGAGCGATATTGTGGGCGAGATGTGTGCGAGGTGCTGAAAGTGACGCTGGGCGACATACTGGGCGTTAGTTTCGGCAAATGTGATCTATACGACAAAAAAAAGTGGGCGGTTGGTATTACTGAATCTCGGCGTTAAGTACGTGCCGAAAGTAACGATGGGCGATATTATGGGTGTTGGGTTCGCCCATTCTGATGACTCCGCCCAAAAAGAGTGGGAGGGCGGTATTATTTTTTCTCGGCGTTACATACATGCCGAAAGTAACGCTCGCCGATAAGTGACCGAGAAATGGGAGTCACTTTCCATTTTGTGCTTAAATGGGTGTTATCTGGGCTTTATGTCTCAAAATGGGTGCTAAATGGGCGGTATGCATGGAAAAATAATGGAAAATCTAGCCCCAAGAGCTGAAAAGTGGGATTAGGCTGGATAGCTCTTTGTCAGCCGGCGCGGACACGATGGGCCGAAATGGCCTCCTTCCGTGCTGTAAATTTCTGATTCTATGAAACTTCAAGGGTAAGACGATTTTGTCCGTGTAGGGAGTGGGAGAGAAAGACTGAACATGTGCTGCTCAGAAAGAACATCTGTATAGTCAAGAGGGAGACACACTTGAGGTTCAGACGGCTTTTCATAAATCGTTAATATTTTGCTAGGTTGATTGATGATGGTTTATTAAACCCTCAAGTGCATCGCAGGATTCTAACAAGCTCGCAGCCATCTGCTCTCCCGGCAAAAGGAGTCACATAGGACATAGGACGCAGGAGCAGGCCATTCGGCCCAACCAGTCCATGCCGGCGTTTATGCTCCACTCCAGTTAAGGGGGAAGGTTATCAGATATTTACATCATCCTCATATGCCATCAATTCTGTCTTCTCCCCTCTCCTTCTTGCTCTGTTACAGTTCCTCGGACTTTTGGTTGCCTTGCGATATCTCAAAGCGGTTATCGTTGATTTGTTAGTGAATGGGAAAAAAAGAACTTGAATTTATATCGCATCAATCACGATCTCAGGAAGCCCAAAGCATTTCACAGCCAATGAAGTACTTTGGACGTGTAGTCACTTGTACTGCTGTAATGAAGCAGCCAATCAGTCCCACAACCAGCAACGATAAACGGCCAGATAAGCCGCTATTTCTTTGGTGGTATTGGCTGAGGGATAAAAGTCTCATCATCATCATAGGCAGTCCCTCTGGGTCGAGGGTGACTTGCTTCCACACTAAAAGTGAGTTGTCAGGTGACTGAACAGCCCAATACGGGAATTACAGTCTCTGTCACAGGTGGGACAGACAGTGGTTGAAGGAAAGGGTGGGTGGGGAGTCTGGTTTTCCGCACGCTCCTTCCGTTTCCTGAGCTTGGTTTCTGCATGCTCTTGGCGACGAGACTCGAGGTGCTCAGCGCCCTCCCGGATGCTCTTCCTCCACTTAGGGCGGTCTTTGGCCAGGGATTCCCAGGTGTCGGTGGGGATGTTACATTTTTTCAAGGAGGCTTTGAGGGTGTCTTTGAAACATTTCCTCTGCCCACCTGGGGCTCGCTTGCCGTGTAGGAGTTCCGAGTAAAGTAGATGATGATGATGATGATGTTGGTTGAGGGATAAAAGTTTGCCCGGATACCAGAGGACATCCCCTGCTCTGTTTCAAATAGTGCTGTGGGATCTTTTACGTCTCCCTGAAAGGGCAGATGGGAATTTCTCACCTGAAAGACGGCACCTCTGACAGTACAGGGCTCTCTCAGCACTGCACTGGAGCGCCAGCCTAGATTTTTGTGCTCAAGGTTCCGGATCGGGATTTGAACCCACGACCTTCTGACTCTGAGGTGGGAGCTACAACTGAGCCATGACTGACACCTCGGCGTGGTGACCAAGTATTCAGCTGAATTTCAGGAGGAGGAGGAAAGACAAGAAGCGCTTGCTCTCAACTGACGTCCGCTCGAACATACACTTCCAACAGGAGTAAAAGAAAGAAAGACTTGCATTTATATAGCGCCTTTTACGACCACCAGACATCTCAAAGTGCTTTACAGCCAATTAAGTACTTTTGGAGAGTAGTCACTGTTGTAATGTGGGAAAGGCAGCAGCAAATTTTCACACAGCAAGCTCCCACAAGCAACAATGTGATCATGACCAGATAATCTGTTTATTGTTATGTTGATTGGGGGATAAATATTGGCCCCAGGACACCGGGGATAACTCCCCTGCTCTTCTTCGAAATAGTGCCATGGGATCTTTAATGTCCACCTGAGAGGGCAGACAGGGCCTCGGTTTAACGTCTCATCCGAAAGACGGTACCTCCGACAGTGTGGCACTCCCTCAGCACTGCACTGGGAGTGTCAGCCTAGATTTATGTGCTCAAGTTCCTGGAGTGGGACTTGAACCCACAACCTTCTGACTCCGAGGCAAGAGTGCTATGCACTGAGCCACGTTTGACAGTGACTATACTCCAAAAGTACTTCATTAGCTGTAAAGCGCTTTAAGACGTCTGTTGGTTGTGAATGGCTCTATATAAACTTTTCAAGGACACCTTCAAAGCCTCCTTGATGAAGTGCAACATCCCCACCGGCACCTGGGAGTCCCTAAGTGGAGGAAGAGTATCCAGGGAGGGCGCTGAGCACCTCGAGTCTCGTTGCCGAGAGCATGCAGAAAGCAAGCGCAGGCAGCGGAAGGAGAATGCGGCAAACCAGACTCCCCACCCAGCCTGTCCCACCTGTGACAGGGACTGTAATTCCCATATTGGACTGTACAATCATCTGTAAGCGGTTTCCCTTAGGTGATTACTGTACTGAACAGATGAATGAGTCACGAACAAATACCTTGGTCTCAAGCGGCAATGCTTTTATTAAAGTTAAAGCACACACCTGCACCCAGTGTGTAAAACAAACAAATGCAGTACAATACACAGTTTGACCCATCTAAACGGGCCCCTAATGCGAAGTACCCCAACGTCGAAAAACCTCCCATGAAAACCCCTAAGAATTTGGTTGGGAGAACGCACGATACTCCCTCACACCGTGGCTGGGATCTTAAAAGATGTGTGTGCAGAGATGATGTTCACCGATTCGCTGGCGTACTCGCTGCTTCTTCTGATGAAATGGTGCCTCTTCTGGTTTCCTTTCTCCATCCCATATGGAGGGTTGGATTCTTGTAGAGGCGAAGCAGCAAGGCAAGAGAGAGCGCTGTGTCCACATGGCATGCTTTTATACCCCAATACTGTCCGTCTTTTCAGCCCGAATAAAATTTCGAGGCTTCCTGTGGGTGTGTCTTCTTTTTGGCTCAATAAAGTTTTCTTCTGTTGTTTCGAGGTTTCCTGTTTTTCCAGCGGTCTGGGCTTAATGGCTTTCAATTGTTCTGGTATCTCATCCAGCTAATGGCTCGATCACTGATCAGTTCACTTGACGAGTTCACATTGCTTGACAAATGGACTCTCCATTTGCTCATCACCTGCGATGAATTGCCTTATCTTGGCCATTGTCTTCCCAGAACCCCTGCCCGTCATTCGAAGTCCAACATGCAGCAGCACCCGAGCCCTTCCCACAAACAGTTTCCAGCTTTTTCTGCAGTGAGAAAAATATTAAAACACAAATCCTTGGGGATTAAAACGCAATGTCCAGATCCTTGGGGAGTCGATCCTTACACACCTGAGAACTCACTTTTAGAGTGGAAGCAAGTCTTCCTCGATTTCGAGGGACTGCCTATGATGATAATAAATCTTTTTCTTTCTCTCTTTCCCAATCCAAAGATGTTGAAATTGCAGTACCATGTTGCCGGCCTATCTGAGACAAGCTAACAACACAGGTAAGGATTGAACCTCGGCTCATTCTGGTCTGTGTGGTATAGCGCACTGAGTCACTGGGGCATATTTAGAAAGGCTCTCTTACTGCGTGTTAAGCAGCTGTACTGTTCTATTTTGGCTGACTGGAGTCTTGCACTTGGCCTGCTGATGCCAGTTTGCAGGGATTATTGAAACTCATTCTTGCTGTCTCATGAGAAGGCCTGGCATAGGGCAAATCCCATCGCGTTGGCGAACAGTGGGTGACGTAACCAGAGAACTAGTTAGTCGTTGGTAACAAGCTTGGATTTGAATTACCTGTAAGCTGCAGGAGGAAGAGAAGGTTGAGTGAGGTATGGATTTCCACACTTGGGAAATCCAGGGAAAATAAATCAGAGCAGAAAATAGTGCAATGAGTCATGATTTCAACACATTACATGGCTAGTTTAGCCGAGATCAGATTTTTAAGTTATTGATACCTGGAGCAATGCTTTAAAATTGGCTCCTGGACTGCATATTCCCTTTTAGCTTTCCTAATTTCCATTTTTGCCTCCCTTGTACATTTTTTATATTTTCAATCATCTCCTCTGTATTTATCACATGCCTTTTTTAAACTTATGTTTCTCCAATGTCTCTCTCAATCAACGGAGGCACAGTCTTTAACATGCACCCAGGTCAGAATGTATTTAATCTGTACCTCATCCAATGCTTGGTTAAAGATCTCCCACTGCTGCTCCTCTGCTGGATCTGCCATTAACTAACTTCCAGTCCAACACCTTTATCTTTAACTGTTTTTTTTTCTCTGTTTGCGATGTGAACCTGCCCAGGTTCTGATCCCTGTTTGCCAAATGTTCTTGCCTTCATGTTACTTTTTTTTGGAACGGTTACAGCACAGAAGGAGGCCATTCGGCCCGTCGAGCCCGTGCCGGCTCTCTACAAGAGCACTTCAGCCAGTCCCACTCCCCCCGCCCTTTCCCCGTAGCCCTGCAATTTTTTTTTCTTCAGGTAGTTATCCAATTCCCTTTTGAAAGCCGCGATTGAGTCTGCCTCCATCACCCTCTCAGGCAGCGCATTCCAGATCCTAACCACTCGCTGCGTAAAAAAGTTTTCCTTCATGTCGCCTTTGTTTCTTCTGCCAATCACCTTAAATCTGTGTCCTCTGGTTCTTGAGCCTTCTGCCAATGGGAACAGTTTCTCTCTATCTACTCTGTCCAGACCCCTCATGATTTTGAACACCTCGATCAAATCTCCTCTCAACCTTCTCTGCTCCAAGGTGAACAACCCCAGCTTCTCCAGTCTATCCGCGTAACTGAAGTCCCTCATCCCTCAAACTATTCTTGCAATTCTTTTCTGCAGCCTCTCTAAGGCCTTCACATCCTTCCTAAAGTGCGGTGACCAGAATTGGCCACACTACTCCAGTCGAGGCCGAACCAATGTTTTATACAGGTTCATCATAACGTCCTTGTTTTGGCTTATTTTGTTGCCCAGAACCAGATCCCACTCTGCATCCTTCCTTGTTGTACATACATCCTGCTGAATAAGGAGATAGTCTAAGAACTCCTTCCTCTCCCATTTTGACCACAAACATCTGCCTTTTCCTCCCTGTATGGTGACCAGTTGACACTGGAAAGTGAAATCAGGCAGGGTGTATAAATGGCCATCGATCTGTAACCACCAAGTCTTTGTTCATGGTCGTTTGGGCCTGGTGTGACCGGTATCTCTGGAGCTGCGCACGGTATGGCTGTTTACTCTTGCCTTACCCATGCCTCACTTGACCTGAGCCAATCCCACGCAAACGGCAGATATGTATTCTCTCCCCATTCCCAACATCGTGCGTGAGCCGGGGCTTGTTCTCCTCAGCGCAGAGAAGGACGAGTGAAGCTTTTCACAACCACGAGAGGGTCTGGAGAGAAACTGTTCCCATTGACAGAAGCACTGAGAACCAGGGGACGCAAATGTAATCTCCTCCAACCCCACAACCCTCCCCCCGCCCCCCCGAGATGTCTGCGCTCCTCTAATCCTTCCCTCTTGAGCATCACTGATTATAATCACTCAACCATTGGTGGCCGTGCCTTCAACTGCCTGGGCCCCAAGCTCTGGAACTCCCTGCCTAAACCTCTCCGCCTCTCTACCTCTCTTTCCTCCTTCAAGATGCTCCTTAAAACCTACCTCTTTGACCAAGCTTTAGGTCACCTGCGCTAATTTCTAATTATGCGGTATGGTGTCAATGTTTTTATTACATAATACTCCTGTGAAGCGCCTTGGGACATTTCACTACGTTAAAGGCGCTATATAAGTACAAGTTGTTGTTGTTGTTGATCGGCGAAAGAACCAATGGCGACATGAGGGAAAAACCTTTTTTACGGAGCGAGTGGTTGGGATCTGGAATGCATGGCCTGAAAGGGTGGTGGAGGCAGACTCAATCGTGGCTTTCAAAAGGGAATTGGATAAGTACCTGAAGGAAAAAGATTTTGCAGGGCTCCGGGGAAAGGGCGGGAGGGAGTGGGACAAGCTGAAGGGCTCTTGCTCCTTCTGTGCTGTAACCATGCAGCATGGAGGCCACTCCAGGGAGCGGCGCGAGCTGGGGCAGGAGGGCGACGGCAGCCAAGAGTGACGTCATCAAGGTCCAGGTCGGTGATTGGAGCGTGGGCAGGTACAGCAGGAGCGGCGAGAGACTGTGGAGGGATGTGATCAGGGCCCAGGAGAGGCGTGAGTTCGGGGCCAGGGGCCCAGGGGCAGCACGGGCCCAGCCCACACTGTGCGATATGTGTGCACACTAGGTCCGTGCAGCAGAGCTGGTCTCCAGTCGTCCTGGTTAACCCTTGCCACTGGACCAAGACCTAGCTCTGTCAAGCCCGTGTGGTGGCTGGTGGGCAACGGCCACCCCACGTTAAAAAAAAGTGGTGGAGGCAGACTCAATCGTGGCTTTCGAAAGGGAATTGGGTACGTACCTGAAGGAAAAAGAATTTGCAGGGCTACGGGGAAAGGGCGGGAGGGGAGGGAGTGGGACTGGCTGTAGGGCTCTTGCAGAGCGCTGGCACGGGCTCGACGGGCCGAATGGCCTCCTTCCGTGTTGTAACCGTTCCAAAATAAAAGGAACCGAAAGGCAAATGGGGAACCGGAACCTGGGCAGGTTCACTTTGCAAACTCAATGCAAATCAGATTGTGCATCTGATTACAAATTGTGCGTGAAGCTTTTACGGTGCCTGAGAAAAGTCCGACTCGGAGAATTATTGGAAATATCGTGTACGTTTCTCAAGCTGTCTATAAAAGTCATTCAAGGACCACCGAAACGTGGCTTCCTCCTGTAGGTCGTGACGGAAATGATGGAGCGTCTGTAAGCCGGCAGGTCCTGGAGGCAAACCTTCATTTAGCAGTTAATATCTTATTTTGGCAAGGAACATATTTTCAGGCGGGAGGGGGGGAAAGGGGGAGCATATATGTGCTCCGCGCAAATTCTGGCCGACTGAAATGCTGATTCCCCCAGCTTCTCTCGAAGTCTCTGGCGTTCTGCCACTGTAAAAATCGATAGTGGTAACCTAAGGGTGACACTAAAAATGTGATCTATTGTCTCAGTGGCGTTTGTA
This sequence comes from Pristiophorus japonicus, assembly GCF_044704955.1. Lineage (NCBI taxonomy): Eukaryota > Metazoa > Chordata > Chondrichthyes > Pristiophoridae > Pristiophorus > Pristiophorus japonicus. The sequence continues at coordinate 46,282,918 of NC_091998.1, forward strand.
ATTCATGGGAAAGGCATTACACAGGGGTTCTGGTTCCTCAGAGTAAGGGAAGAAAAATTTAAACACTTGAGTAAGTACTTTACTGGTAAGGGCCACTTATTACATTTAATGGCACTTTTTCATTTTTGCTCCTCTGCCCCCCATTTTTTGGCGCTGTAACTATTTGTACTGCACTTTGTTTGACAGACAGGCGTCGGTCCATGGCCCTCCACGTGGTGTCGAGAAGTAGGATATAAGGCTGTGACTCTCTTCCCGCCCGGCCTGGGGGCAAGAGTGCGGGGTGGGGGGGTTGGGGAGCAAGAGAGAGAGAGGCTGGGGGAGAGAGAGAGAGAGGCTGGGGTGGGGGGGGGGGAAGGGGGGAGAGAGGCTGGGGGGGAGAGAGAGAGAGAGAAAAGCTGGGGGGAGAAAGAGAGAGAGAGAGAGAGGCTGGGGGGTGGAGAGAGAGAGAGAGAGAGAGAGAGATAGGCTGGGAGGTGGAGAGAGAGAGAGAGAGAGAGAGAGAGGCTGGGGGGTGGAGAGAGAGAGAGAGAGAGAGATAGGCTGGGAGGTGGAGAGAGAGAGAGAGAGAGAGAGAGGCTGGGGGGTGGGGGGCGGTAGAGAGAGGCTGAGGGGGAGAAAGAGAGAGAGAGGCTGGGGGGAGAGAAAGAGAGAGAGAGAGGCTGGGGGGAGAGAGAGAGAGATAGGCTGGGAGGAGAGAGAGAGAGAGAGAGAGAGAGGCTGGGAGGAGAGAGACAGAGGCTGGGGGAAAGACAGAGGCTAGGGGGAGAGAAAGAGGCTGGGGGAGAGAGAGAGAGGCTGGGAGAGCGAGAGGCTGGGGGAGAGAAAGAGGGAGAGGCTGGGGGGGAGAGAGAGAGAGGCGGGGGGGAGAGAGAGAGAGGCTGGGGGGGGAGAGAGAGAGGCTGGGGGAGAGAGAGAGGCTGGGGGGGAGAGAGAGAGGCTGGGGCAGGGTGGGCAGGAGAGAGGCTGGGGGGGGGGGAGAGAGAGAGGTCTGGGAGGAGAGAGAGAGAGAGAAAGAGAGAGAGCGGCTGGGGGAGAGAGAGAGATAGAGAGAGAGAGAGGCTGGGGAGAGAGAGAGGCTGGGGGAGAGAGAGAAGCTGGGAGGAGAGAAAGAGACTGGGGAAGAGAGAGAGAGAGAGGCTGGGGGACGAGTGAGAGAGGCTGGGCGGGGGGGGGCGGTGGGGGGAGAGGCTGAGGGAGAGAGAGAGAAAGGCTGGGGGGAGAGAGAGAGAGAGGCTGGGGGCGAGAGAGGCTGAGGGAGAGAGAGAGAGAGAGAGGCTGGGGGAGAGAGAGAGAGAGGCTGGGGGCGAGAGAGGTTGAGGGAGAGAGAGAGAGAGAGAGAGAGGCTGAGGGAGAGAGAGAGAGAGAAGCTGGGGAGAGAGAGAGAGGCAGGAGGGAGAGTGAGAGAGGCTGGGGTAGAGAGAGAGACATGGGTGGGAGATAGAAACATAGAAACATAGAAAATAGTGCAAGAGTAGGCCATTCAGCCCTTCGAGCCTGCACCGCCATTCAATAAGATCATGGCTGATCATTCCCTCAGTACCCCTTTCCTGTTTTCTCTCCATACCTCTTGATCCCTAAGGGCCATAGCTCACTCCCTCTTGAATATATCCAATTAACTGGCATCAACTACTCTTTGCGGCAGGGAATTCCACAGGTTAACAACTCTCTGAGTGAAAAAGTTTCTCCTCATCTCAGTCCTAAATGCCCTATCCCTTATCCTAAGACTATGTCTCCTGGTTTTGGACTTCCCCAACATCGGGAACATTCTTCCCGCACCTAACCTGTCCAGTCCCGTCAGAATCTTATCGTTTCTATGAGATCTCCTCTCATCCTTCTAAACTCCAGTGAATAAAAGCCCAGTTGATCCAGTCTCTCCTCATATGACTGTCCAGCCATCCCTAGAATCAGTCTGGTGAACCTTCGCTGCACTCCCTCAATAGTGGAGGACTTTTAAGGAGCTCTTTCATAGTGCTCAACAAAAATATGTTCCAGTGAAAAAGAAGGGCGGTAAGAGAAGGGATAACCAGACGTGGATAACCAAGGAAATAAAGGAGAGTATCAAATTAAAAACCAATGCGTATAAGGGGCCAAGGTTAGTGGGAAAATAGAAGATTGGGAAAATTTTAAACAACAGCAAAGAATGACTAAGAAAGCAATAAAGAAAGGAAAGATAGATTACGAAGGTAAACTTGCGCAAAACATAAAAATGGATAGTAAAAGCTTTTACAGATGTATAAAACGGAAAAAAGTGACTAAAGTAAATGTTGGTCCCTTAGAAGATGAGAAGGGGGATTTAATAATGGGAAATGTGGAAATGGCTGAGACCGTAAACAATTATTTTGCTTCGGTCTTCACAGTGAAAGACACAAAAACCATGCCAAAAATTGCTGGTCACAGGAATGTGGGAAGGGAGGACCTTGAGACAATCACTATCACTAGGGAGGTAGTGCTGGACAGGCTAATGGGACTCAAGGTAGACAAGTCCCCTGGTCCTGATGAAATGCATCCCAGGGTATTAAAAGAGATGGCAGAAGTTATAGCAGATGCATTCGTTATAATCTACCAAAATTCTCTGGACTCTGGGGAGGTATCAGCGGATTGGAAAGCAGCTAATGTAACGCCTCTGTTTAAAAAAGGGGGTAGACAAAAGGTAGTTAACTATAGGCCGGTTAGTTTAACATCTGTAGTGGGGAAAATGCTTGAAACTATCATTAAGGAAGAAATAGTGGGACATCTAGATAGGAATAGTGCAATCAAGCAGACGCAGCATGGATTCATGAAGGGGAAATCATGTTTAACTAATTTACTGGAATTTTTTTAGGGTATAACGAGCATGGTGGATAGAGGTGTACCGATGGATGTGGTGTATTTAGATTTTCAAAAGGCATTCGATAAGGTGCCACACAAAAGGTTACTGCAGAAGATAAAGGTACACGGAGTCAGAGGAAATGTATTAGCATGGATAGAGAATTGGCTGGCTAACAGAAAACAGAGAGTCGGGATAAATGGGTCCTTTTTGGGTTGGAAATCGGTGGTTAGTGGTGTGCCACAGGGATCGGTGCTGGGACCACAACTGTTTACAATATACATAGATGACCTGGAAGAGGGGACAGAGTGTAGTGCAACAAAATTTGCAGATGACACAAAGATTAGTGGGAAAGCGGGTTGTGTAGAGGACACAGAGAGGCTGCAAAGAGATTTACATAGGTTAAGCGAATGGGCTAAGGTTTGGCAGATGGAATACAATGTCGGAAAGTGTGATGTCATCCACCTTGGGAAAAAAAACAGCAAAAGGGAATATTATTTGAATGGGGAGAAATTACAACATGCTGCGGTGCAGAGGGACCTGGGGGTCCTTGTGCATGAATCCCAAAAAGTTAGTTTGCAGGTGCAGCAGGTAATCAGGAAGGCGAATGGAATGTTGGCCTTCATTGCGAGAGGGATGGAGTACAAAAGCAGGGAGGTCCTTCTGCAACTGTATAGGGTATTGGTGAGGCCGTACCTGCGTGCAGTTTTGGTCACCTTACTTAAGGAAGGATATACTAGCTTTGGAGGGGGTACAGAGACGATTCACGAGGCTGATTCCGGAGATGAGGGGGTTACCTTATGATGATAGATTGAGTAGACTGGGTCTTTACTCGTTGGAGTTCAGAAGGATGAGGGGTGATCTTATAGAAACATTTAAAATAATGAAAGGGATAGACAAGATAGAGACAGAGAGGTTGTTTCCACTGGTCGGGGAGACTAGAACTAGGGGGCAGAGCCTCAAAATACGGGGGAGCCAATTTAAAACCGAGTTGAGAAGGAATTTCTTCTCCCAGAGGGTTGTGAATCTGTGGAATTCTCTGCCCAAGGAAGCAGTTGAGGCTAGCTCATTGAATGTATTCAAGTCACAGATAGATAGATTTTTAACCAATAAGGGGATTAAGGGTTCCGGGGAGCGGGCGGGTAAGTGGAGCTGAGTCCACGGCCAGATCAGCCATGATCTTGTTGAATGGCGGAGCAGGCTCGAGGGGCTAGATGGCCTACTCCTGTTCCTAATTCTTATGTTCTTATGTTCTAATAGCAAGAATGTCCTTCCTCAGATTAGGAGACCAAAACTGAACACAATATTCCATGTGAGGCCTCACTAAGGCCCTGTACAACTGTAGTAAGACCTCCCTGCTCCTCTTCTCAAATCCCCTAGCTATGAAGGCCAACATATTCTTTTCCTTCTTCACCGCCTGCTGTACCTGCATGCCAACTGTCAATGACTGATGAATCATGACACCCAGGTCTCGTTGCACCTCCCCTTTTCCTAATCTGCCACCATTCAGATAATATTCTGCCTTCGTGTTTTTGCCCCCAAAATGGATAACCTCACATTTATCCACATTATACTGTATCTGCCATGCATTTGCCCACTCACCTAACCTGTCCAAGTCACCCTGCAGCCTCTTAGCGTCCTCCTCACAGCTCATACCGCCACCCAGTTTAGTGTCATCTGCAAACTTGGAGATATTACACCCAATTCCTTCATCTAAATCGTTAATGTATATTGTAAAGAGCTGGGGTCCCAGCACTGAGCCCTGCGGCACTCCACTAGTCACTGCCTGCCATTCTGAAAAGGACCCGTTTATCCCGACTCTCTGCTTCCTGTCTGCCAACCAGTTCTCTATTCACATCAGTATATTACCCCCAATACCATGAGCTTTGATTTTGCACACCAATCTCTTGTGCGGGACCTTGTCAAAAGCCTTTTGAAAGTCCAAATACACCACATCCACTGGTTCTCCATTGTCCACTCTACTAGTTACATCCTCCAAAAATTCCAGAAGATTCGTCATGATTTCCCTTTCATAAATCCAGGCTGACTTGGACCGATCCTGTCACTGCTTTCTACATGCGCTGCTATTTCATCCTTAATGATTGATTCCAACATTTTCCCCACTACTGATGTCAGGCTAACCATCTTTAATTACCCATTTTCTCTCTCCCTCCTTTTTTAAAAAGTGGTGTTACATTAGCTACCCTCTAGTCCATAGGAACTGATCCAGAGTCGATAGACTGTTGGAAAATGATCATCAATGCATCCACTATTTCTAGGGCCACTTCCTTAAGTACTCTGGGATGCAGACTATCGGGCCCCGGGGATTTATCGGCCTTCAATCCCATCAATTTCCCTAACACAATTTCCTGCCTAATAAGGATATCCTTCAATTCCTCCTTCTCACTAGACCCACTGTCTCCTAGTACATTCGGAAGATCATTTGTGTCTTCCTTCGTGAAGACAGACCGAAGTATTTGTTCAATTGGTCTGCCATTTCTTTGTTCCCCATTATAAATTCAGCTGAATCCGACTGCAAGGGACCTACGTTTGTCTTTAATAATCTTTTCTCTTCACATATTTATAGAAGCTTTTGCAGTCAGTTTTTATGTTCCCTGCAAGCTTCCTCTCATACTCTATTTCCCCCCTCTTAATTAAACCCTTAGTCCTCCTCTGTTAAATTCTAAATTTCTCCCAGTCCTCAGGTTTGTTGCTTTTTCTAGCCAATTTATATGCCTCTTCCTTGGTTTTAACACTATCCTTAATTTCCCTTGTTAGCCACGGTTGAGCCACCTTCCCTGTTTTATTTTTACTCCAGACAGGGATGTACAATTGCTGAAGTTCATCCATGTGATCTTCAAATGTTTGTCATTGCTTATCCACCATCAACCCTTTAAGTATCCTTTGCCAGTCTATTCTAGCCAAGTCACGCCTCATATGTCGAAGTTACCTTTCCTTAAGTTCAGGACCTTAGTTTCCGAATTAACTGTGTCACTCTCCATCTTAATAAAAAATTCTACCATATTATGGTCACTCTTCCCCAAGGGCCTCGCACAACAAGATTGCTAATTAGTCCCTTCTCATTACACATCACCCAGTCTAGGATGGCCAGCCCTCTAGTTGGTTCCTCGACATATTGGTCTCGAAAACCATCCGTAATACACTCCAGGGGGGGAGGAGGAGACACGGGTGGGGAGGGTGGGGAGGAATCGGAGGGGATAGAGGGAACTCAGGGAAGATGGATCACCTTCTTCCAACCCCCTGCAAGGGATATCGTTGGAGTGGATGATATCCAGAAGTCACGACACTGTCAGTATTCACTTCATACCCAATAAATCTGTTAACAATCAGTGCACACTGCCTGCCCCATCGATGGTGGGGTGGGGGAGGGATGTACTTGGACTGGGGTAAGGCACTTTGGCTGGCCCTTGCTGTCTTCTGGGGAACAGGCTCGAGGGCCAGAATTACCAACTCCTGCTCCAATTTCTTATGTTCTTATGAAAGACTGAAAACCCAGCCCAACGATTATAGAAGCAGGGTCTGCAAAGCAGAGCAAAGTAAACAGCTTATTCATTGGATGGCGCTTAAAGTGTGGTAACCTGCAGGGTTATGGACCTAGAGCTGGTAATCGGGATTAGACTGGATGACCTTTTGTTGGACGGCGCAGATATAATGGTAAGAACTGCAGGGAATAGAATACGGCCAGGGTGATCTCCTGGACTAGTGTCGATCGCCTGGATGGGTCGGAGAGGAATTTTACCAGATTTTTTCTCCCTAAATTGGCCTGGGTTTTTATGTTTTTTTGCCTCTCCCAAGAAATCACATGGCTCCGGTTGGGGTGGAGTGTAGAATGTTTCAGTTTCAGGGGTGCCGCAGTTGTGGTGAGGCGGACTGGTTGGGCTGGGTGCTCTTTGCCTTTCCGTCATTGTTCATAGGTTTATATGTAACCTTCAGGGCTGTCGACCGAGGGCCGTGCGGTGTAAATTTCTATGTTTCTATTCCTTTCAAGATGAGATATTTGGTAATGAATTTAAAGACAGCAATTCAATTAATTGAAAGTGAGTGCAACTGAGATCAAACCACAAATGCCAAGCTCTCCATATTATGAAGCCATTCGAGCCAATGTTTTCCTGCCGATTGCGTTCGAGTCGTTATCCTAAACGCACACTTAGCAATGAATAAACCTCGTTTTATATTCCCAGCGGGTCAATCAGCATCGCAGGCTAATTATCTGGAAAGTGTTGTGCTGTGCGGGACGCTCCCGGGTGTAGGCCGACCCTGCAACGTAGGGAAATTAAAACCAGAATATTCCGGAATACACAGAGCATCTTCTCCGCATTTGAAATGAGAAGAGACAGGTCAGATTGATAGACTAAGGACCGAGGTTGGCCTCTTTTGCACATAATTCCATAAAATTTACAGCCCAGAAATGGGCCATTCGACCCAACAGATCTGTGCCGGTGTTTATGCTCCACACGAGCCTCCTCCCACCCCTCTTCATCTCACCCCATCACCATATCCTTCTCTTCCTTTCTCCCTCAAAGTTGTTGAGGCTAGTTCATTAGACATATCAAAAGGGAGTTAGATCCCTTACGGCCAAAGGGATCAAGGGGTATGGAGAGAAAGCAGGAGTGGGGTACTGAAGTTGCATGATCAGCCATGATCATATTGAATGGTGGTGCAGGTTCGAAGGGCCGAATGGCCTACTCCTGCACCTATTTTCTATGTTTCGATGTTTCAACCCCTCCTTGTGGCAGCGAGTTCCATATTCCCACCACTCTCTGGGTAAAGAAGTTTCCCCTGAATTCTTTATGGAATTTATTCGCGACTATCTTATATTCCTGGCTCCTAGTTTTGGAAACATCGTCACTGCGCCCACCCTAACAAACCTTTGCACTATTTTAAAGATCTCCGTCGTGCCACCCCTCTGCCTTCTCTTTATTGCCTTACAACCCCACTCAACTTTGAACTCCGCAGTCCTCTGATTTCAGCCTCTTGTGCCCCACACTTTGCCCCACTATTGGCGGCTGTATCTGTAGCCACCTAGGTTCCTTATTCTAGAACTCGCTCCCTAAATGCCCCCAGCTCTTCATCGCCGTCTTCTCCTCTAACATAGAAACATAGAAATTTACAGCGCAGACGGAAGCCATTTCGGCCCACCGTGTCCGCACCGGCCCTCGGTCAGCAGCCCTGAAGGTTACATAAGATCCTCCTTGAAGCCCACATCTTTCACCATAACATAAGAATTAGGAGTAGGAGTAGGCCATTCAGCCCCTCGAGCCTGCTCCGCCATTCAATGAGATCACGGCTGATCTTCAACCTCAACTCCACTTTCCTGCACTGTCCCCATATCCCTTGACTCCCTTAATATCCAAAAATCTATCTATTTCTGCCTTGAACATACTCAAAGACTGAGCCTCCACAGCCCTCTGGGGTAGAGAATTCCAAAGGTTCACCACCCTCTGAGAGAAGAAAAGTTTCTGCTCATCTCAGTCCCAATTGGCCGACCCCTTATTCTGAGACTGTGACCCCTGGTTCTAGACTCCCCAGCCCGGGGGAAACATCCTCCCTGCATCTACCCTGTCAAACCCTGTAAGAATTGTGTATGTTCCAATGAGATTACCTTTCATTCTTCTAAACTCTAGAGAATATAGGCCTCGTCTGCTCAATCTCTCCTCATAGGAGTGACTATGCCTCGGGTCTCCCCTTCAAATATCCTCCTTTAGGTTGGGGTCCATTTTCTCCACACGTCTGTGAAGCACCTTGGAAGGCTTGTTCTAGATTAAAGGCAGGTTATAAATGCATCATCATCATCATAGGCAGTCCCTCGGAATCGAGGAAGACTTGCTTCCACTCTAAAAGTGAGTTCTCAGGTGACTGAACAGTCCAATACGGGAATTACAGTCTCTGTCGCAGGTGGATGGGGAGTCTGGTTTGCCGCACGCTCCTTCCGCTGCCTGCGCTTGCTTTCTGCATGTCCTCGCCGGCGAGACTCGAGGTGCTCAACGCCCTCCCGGATGCTCTTTCACTGTGGGAGGTCTTGGGCCAGGGATTCCCAGGTGTTGGCTGGGATGTTGCACTTTATCAAGGAGGCTTTGAGGGTGTCCTTGAAACATTTCCTCTGCCCACCTGGGCCTCGCCTGCCGTGTAGGAGTTCCGAGTAGAGCGCTTGCTTTGGGAGACTTGTGTCAGGCATGCGGACAATGTGGCCGCCCAACGGAGCTGGTCGAGTGTGGTCAGTGCTTCGATGCTGGGAATGCTGGCCTGATCGAGAACACTGATGTTGGTGCGTCTATTCTCCCAGGGGATTTGCAGGATCTTACAGAAGCTGCGTTGGTGGTATTTCTCCAGCTCTTTGAGCTGTCTACTGTATATGGTCCACGTCTCTGAGCTACACAGGAGGGTGGGTATCACTACAGTCCTGTGGACCTTGGTGCCAGATTTGAGGTCCTGGTCTTTGAACACTCTGGTGACCGATGGCTGCACTGGCGCACTGGAGGTGGTGTTGGACCTCGTCGTCAATGCCTGACCTTGCTGATTTTCTCCACGTGCCTGTGAAGCCACTTGGAAGTCTTGCTCTAGGTTAAAGGCAGGTTATAAATGCAAGCCGTTATTGATTAGCAAAAACAAGTGGAGGAAGGAAGTCCAACAGACAGACAGGAAACTGTACTGAAGCATGAAGTACAATTACAAATAAACTACCGGGCTTAATACACTGCAAACTGATTGTAAAAATTTGAAAAGAGCTGGATGACATACAAAGATTATCTCAGTCAATCTATGAAAAAGTGTATATTTACCAATTTTGAATGTGTCTCCACTATCCGATCTGGTCGATTACTCATTATCTTTCTGTGTAAAGAAGTTCCTTCTGATATATCTCTCCTAAATTAATTTTTCATTATTTTTTTATTTATGACCTCTTGCCCCACATCCTGGATTTACTGTGTCTGGGACAACTCAATATTTTATAATTGCAGGATGAAGCCTGGCTTTTCTCAAGGCTGCCGTGATCCTACTGTTTGTCATCTTTGCACACAGATCAACCCCGTTACACTTGCAGTGGCTTATTTTGTGGCTGTAATTTTCAACGACGTGCACATCTCCAACCTGAGGAAAGGAGGTGAGACTTACCAACGCTCACCCCAGCCTCGGCATCTTCTACATCAACCGTGGCTCGGTGGGCAGCACTCTCGCCTCTGAGTCAGAAGGCTGTGGAGACTTGAGCACAGAAGCTAGGCTGATGCTCCAGTGCAGTGCTGAGGGAGCATAGTATAGTCCAGTATTAGGCAGTCCCTCGTGTCGAGAATGACCCACTTCCACACCAAAAAAAAAGATGAGTTCACAGGTGTTTCAATGAGCTACATCTTGAAGGGTGGCAGACGCCTGTGCGTGAATTCAGCGCGAGCTAGTCCAGGAGTGCGACGGGCTTCGAGGAGGGCGTCTGGATTGAGGTCACCCAAATCCAGGTCGCCGATTGGAGCGTGGGCGAGGCCATCGGCGGGGTCGTGACCCAGGTTCCGGAGGAGAGGCAGCGAGCAGCAGAGGAACGACGAGGTCGGGGCCGAGGTGCGGCGTGAGTTCGGGGCTCAAGAGCGGCGGTGTCGGAGGCGAGGAACGGTGGGCTCGCGGCCCAGGAACGGCGCAGCAGAGCTTGGTCTCCGGTCGTCTTGGTTAATCCTTGCCACTGGACAAAGGCCTTGTTCTGTCAAGCCCGTGTGGTGGCTGGTGTGCAATGGTCACTCTGCTGAGGGAGCGCTACACTGTCGAAGGTGCCATCTTCGGATGAGACGGTAAACCGATGCTCGTCTGCCCTCTTGGATGGACATAAAATGTCCCATGGCACTAAGTCGAAGAAGAGCAGTGGAGTTCTTCCTGGTCCCCAATATTTATCCTTCAAGCAACTGGTAAACACATTATCTGGTCATTATCTCATTTTGTCATTTGTGGAAGCTTGCTGCATGTAAATTGGCTGCTGCGTTTACGATATTACAACAGTGACTACACTTCAAAAAGTACTTCATTTGCGGAAGGCACTTTATACATGTAAGACTTTCCTTAAGTGGATATCTGGTGACAACAGGTTTGGTTTAGCAGTGATCAAATTTAAAAAAATTAATTCACGGAATGTGGGCATCACTGGCAAGTCCAGCATTTATTGCCCATCACTAATTGCTCGTGAGAAGGTGGCGGTGTGCCTTCTTGAACTGCTGCAGTCCGTGTGGTGAAGGTGCTGTTAAGTACAACTGAGTGTCTCGCTGGGCCATTTCAGAGGGGCAGTTAAGAGTCAACCACATTGCTGTGGGTCTGGAGTCACATGTAGGCCTAGACCGGGTAAGGGCGGCAGATTTCCCTTCCCCAAAGGACATTAGTGAACCAGTTGGGTTTTTCCGACAATCCGGTAGTTCCATGGTCACCATTTTGTTTTTAAATTTCAGATTTATTTATGGAATTGAATTTAAATTCCCCAGCTGCCGTGGTGGAATTTGAACTCACCTCTCTGGATCATCAGTCCAGGCCTCTAGCCCAGTAGCATAACCACTCAGCGATCGTACTCCCAGCCTACTGAACATCACTTACACATGACTAATGCACGTTTGGGCAAGGTACGAGAGAGTGACTGGTGTCTATTGGACCCTACCCCACAAAACAGTCAACAGCTTGAGGAAGAGATTAGAGAAGATTGATGAAAAGCAGTATTGGGTTCTTTTGAAAAGCAAAAAAACTCGGTGCAGCAGTCTGAAGTTCTTTATAAATGTGCATTTAATATTCGACGTGCATTTTGTTATTTCCTTTCTCTTGCTAACCAAGATCTCCTTGTACAAAGAATGGAAGCAAATGTTTATCTCATGAATAGTAATGGTAGGATTGTCCCTAATGATTTAATGTAAAGAAATGGGATGCGTAATTTTAAAAAAAAGTCACTTGTCATTCTATTTTTTTACAATCCCAAGGGTATTGTTCCTGAATTTCTTAAATCTGTTTGGTGCTACACTTCAGACAGTATTTCATTTGTGAAAGGCACTTTGTAAACGCAAAACTTTCCTTCTGTGGCTATCTGGTGAGCACAGGATTGGTTCAGCAGTGATCATTATTTTTTAAGTGGTTCACGGGATGTGGGCATCGCTGGCAAGGCCGGCATTTATTACCCATCCCTAATTGCCCCTCGAGAAGGTGGTGGTGAGCCGCCTTCTTGAACCGCTGCAGTCCGTGCGGTGACCATGAAACTACTGGATTGTTGAAAAAACCCAACTGGTTCACTAATATCCTGTGGGGAAGGAAATCTGCCGCCCTTACCTGGTCTGGCTGATATGTGATTCCAGACCCACAGCAATGTGGTTGACTCTTACATAAGAACATAAGAAATAGGAGCAGGAGTAGGCCATTTGGCCCCTCGAGCCTGCCCCGTCATTCAATAAGATCATGGCTGATCTGATCTTGGGCTCAGCTCCACTTCACTGCCCGCTCCCCATAACCCTTTACTCCCTTATCGTTCAATAATCTGTCCATCTCCATCTTAAATATACTCAATGACCCAGCCTCCACAGCTGTCTGGAGAAGATAATTCCACAGATTTACGACCCTCTGAGAGAAGAAATTCCTCCTCATCTCAGTTCTAAATGGGCGGCCCCTTATTCTGAAACTATGCCCTCTAGTTCTAGATTCCCCATCGAGTGGAAACATCCCCTCTGCGTCTACCTTGTCGAGCCCCCTCAGTGTCTTATATTTGACTTCCACAGTGCTGTTGGGTACAACTGAGTGGCTTGCTTGGCCATTGCAGAGGGGCAGTTAAGAGACAACCATATTGCTGTGGGTCTGGAGTCAAATATAGGTCAGGCCGGGTCAAGGCGGCAGACTTCCTTCCCTAAAGGACATTAATGAACCACTCTGCCTGTGACGTTGAAGACTCTCTGTCGTGGTCAATTGGTTGGAAAAGCAATGGTGTTTCCAACGTAGAATGGCAATATCTGATTGGCACTAAATCATCATCATCATCATCGGCGGTCCCTAGAACGAGATGACTTGCTTCCACAAGAGTTCACAGATGTTCCAATGAAGGACCCGATGTTCCAGTCCTGAACTCCAATTGAGGGGGTGGAAGATGTCTGTGCGTGGATTTTTTTAGCGTGTGGTGACCGTTGCACACCAGCCACCACACGGGCTATACAGACTGAGTGTGCACACCTCATCATCATAGGCAGTCCCTCGAATCGAGGATGACTTGCTTCCACGTCAAAAAGTTCACAGGTGTTTCAATGAAGGACCTAAAATTCCAGGTCCCGAACTAAATCTTGAAGGGTGGAAGATGCCTGTGCTTGGATTTTTTTAACATGTGGTGGCCGTTGCACACATATGGCAGTGTGGGCCGGCCCGTGCTGCCCCTGGGCTCTCGCCTCTTCTAGGCCCCGTACCCTCATTCGCCGCACCTCCGCCACGATCTCTCGCTGCTCCTCCGCCACAAACATTCGCCGCACCTCCGCCACGATCCCTCGCCGCTCCTCCGCCAAAAAAACACTTGGCGCACCTCCGCCCCACGATCTCCCGCACTCTCCGCACCAAACATTCGCCGCACCTCCGTCACGATCACCCACCAAATCCCAGCCACGATCCCTCGTCCCTCCTCCGCCCCGATCACTCGTCGCAAGTCCGCCACGACCTTCCATGCTCCTCCGCTGTACCAGGGCCCCTCCGATGCTCCTGCCCACGCTCCTGATGACATCACCCAGTCACCCACCTCAAAGCCGTCACACATTTGTGTCAGCAAATGGCATCCAGGGAGGCCACGGGATAGCTGGTGCGGGTAATAGAAAGGCCTATTACCGGGCAGCGTATATAGGATCGCCAACTAAACGTATTCCTGGTGCTTTCATCACATGATCTCTTGGCGGTAACCGACCCACCCAAACAGCCTTGCTTCTCATCTCCAATATTTTTAGAGCCAATAAAAGGAAGTAAATGGCAGAAAAAAAGCAATTTTTTTTTTAATACTCCCATGATTTTTCTCCCTGGTTTGCTTGCTGAAGTTTCCAGGAGATTAATCTTCGATTCCTGGTGGCGTCAAGGCAATCCTGGAGTGTTGGTGGCCTTAATTGATTGCATAACGTGCCTATTTTAATCATTTCTACACTGGAAGCACCCAATAAAGGTGCTTTTAAGAGACAGATCAGGTTAAGTTATCACATTACAGGAAAGATATGATTGCACTAGAGAGGGCGCAGAGGAGATTTACGAGGATGTTGCCAGGTCTGGAGAATTTTAGCTACAATGAAAGATTGGATAGGCTGAACTTATTTTCTTTGAAACAGAGGAGGCTGAGGGGAGATTTAATTGAAGTGTATAAAATTACAAGGGGGTCTAGATAGAGTGGATAGGAAGGAGCTGTTTCCCCTTAGCAGAGGGGTCAATAACCAGGGGTCATAGATTTAAAGTAGGTGATCGAAGAATTAGAGGGGATTTGAGGAGAACCTTTTTCACTCAGAGGGTGGTTGGGGTCTGGAACTCACGGCCTGAAAGGGTGGTCGAGGCAGAAACCCTCCCTCACCGCATTTAAAAAGTACAGGTTGAGCGCCCGAAACCCGGAGTTCCAAAATTTGGAATGTCCCGAAATCCAGACTCCCGCCGCCTCGGCGGCCCGACCTCGCCCCGGCCCTCAGCGGCCCGACTTCGCCTCGGCTCCCCCCTTCTCCCCCCTGCTCCCCCTTACTTCAGTCGCCAGGCCCCAACTACCTCGAACCAGGCAAAGACGTTCCAAAATCCGGAAGTGCCCGGAATCCAGAATGGCCTCGGTCCTGAGGTTTCCGGATTTCGGACGGCTCAACCGGTACTTGGATATGTGATTGAAGTGCCGTAAGCTGCAGAGCTACGGACCAAGAGCTGGAAAGTGGGATTAGAGTGGATACAAAATCAAAATACTGCAGATGCTGGAAATACTCAGCGGGTCAGCCAGCATCTGTGGAGAGAGAAACAGAGTTAATGTTTCAGGTCGGTGACCCTTGGTAAGAACTGGCAAATGTTCGAAACAAACAGAGTCTTAAGAAGTTCATTAAAGGGGGAGGGGAAGAAAGAACAACAGGGAAGGTCTGTGGTAGGGTGGAAGGCAGGAGAGATTAGAGAGGCAAAAGGGATGATGGGCCGAATTGAAATGTTAATGGCCGGTGTTAAAAAAAGGTTAGTCTAGATAGGGTGTGAATGCCGAAATAATTACCAGCTGCCATTGGAGACAAAGAGAGAAATACATAAGCTCGGAGGGTGAGGGTGGGCGGTGGCTGGGGGGGTTGGGGGGTGGCAGAGGGAGCCAAAATGGACAGCGGAAGTTGTTGAGCCCAGAAGGCTGGAGCTTTTTGTCGGCCGGCACAGATGCAATGGGTTGAATGGCCTCCTTCTGTGCTGTAAATTGCTCTGATTCCATGACTACTATGATTAAATGTCGTTTAGCAACTAATCACCACAACTGTGCTCTAGGCCCCATGATATTGTGAACAGGGCCAGAGGATATCAGCTCATGTGGTCAATTTCCCTAATCTTGGCCAAGAGTGCCACTGAAAGACTTACTGATGTCTCGTGAGAAGGAAATTGTTTG
The DNA here is from genome assembly GCF_044704955.1 of Pristiophorus japonicus. Taxonomy (NCBI): domain Eukaryota; kingdom Metazoa; phylum Chordata; class Chondrichthyes; family Pristiophoridae; genus Pristiophorus; species Pristiophorus japonicus. The sequence continues at coordinate 46,298,304 of NC_091998.1, forward strand.
AAATAAACATAAGAAATAGGAGCAGGAGTCGGCCATTTGGCCCCTCGAGCCTGCGCCGCCATTCAATACTGTTATGTATTTAACCCCTTATAACCTGCATCATACCTGATCACCAGAGGGCCTACCTGCTGGAGTCCCAAGGGATCCCAGCATCCCTTGGGAGCACAGTATATAAGCACTCTGGAACCTTAATAAAGCAGCTAAGGTCACACTTGCTCATTACACACAGTACTCAGTCTGACCATTTATTATGAGTGTATCAATAGGCGACGAGGTAATGAACAACTGCGTGAAAATGCAAAGAACAGTCGGCATCCTGGAGAAGTTCTCGGAGGGGGATGATTGGGAGGTCTTCGTGGAGAGACTCGACCAATACTTCATGGCCAGTGAGCTCGAAGGGGATGAGAACGCGACCAAACGAAGGGCGATCCTCCTAACTGTCTGTGGGGCAACGACTATAGCCTCATGGAGAATCTCCTGGCCCCGGCAAAACCAACAGAGAAATCCTACGAAGAACTGCGTACGTTGGTCTGGGAGCACCTAAATCCTAAGGAAAGTGTTTTGATGGCGAGATATCGGTTCTACACGTGTCAACGATTGGAGGGTCAGGAAGTGGCAAGATACGTCACTGAACTAAGGCGCCTTGCAGGACATTATGAGTTTGAGGGATTCCTTGAACAAATGCTCAGAGACTTTTTTGTACTGGGCATCGGACACGAGACAATCCTTCGCAAACTGTTGACGGTAGAAACTCCGAATCTGAGTAAAGCCATAACGATAGCCCAGGCATTTATGTCCACCAGCGACAACACCAAGCAGATTTCGCAGAACAAAGAAGTTTCGTCCAGTACTGTGCATAAAGTAACGTCAGTTTTGAGCAGAAATGTACAGGGTAGAATGTACATGCCGGCTGCTGAGGCCGGATCTCAGTTGACCCAGAGTCCGCCATCATCTGTTAATGCGAGGTAGTTAACACCCTGTTGGCGCTGCGGAGGTGATCATCGGCCCCATCAATGCCGCTTTAAGCACTATGTGTGCAATGGCTGCAGAACAATGGGACACCTCCAACGAATGTGCAGGCGAGCTGCAAACCCTGCAAACCCTGAAAATCACCACGTTGCAGAGGAAGATCGATCCACAGTGGATCAGACTGAGTTGGAAACTCGTACTGAGGAGGCAGAGGTGTGCGGGGTACACACGTTCATGACGAAATGCCCACCAATAATGTTGAAAGTATGGAGCTGGACATGGGGACAAGTCAGCCCATAATGAGTAAAAAGGCCTTCGACAGGCTGTGGGGAAAGAAGGCACACAGGCCCAAGCTCAGCCCCATTAACACCAAACTAAGGACTTACACCAAGGAACTAATCCCTAATTGGCAGTGCTGAAGTCAAAGTCTCCTATGATGGAGCAGTACACGAACTCCTGCTGTGAATAGTGCCCACGTTGTTTGGCAGAAGCTGGCTGGGGAAAATCCGCTGGAACTGGGACGACGTCTCATGTACCCAGGTTCTAAGCAAGTTCCCTTCGTTATTTGAGCCAGGCATTGGAAGCTTCTCGGGGGCGAAAGTGCAGATCCATTTGGTTCCCGGTATGTGACCCATCCACTACAAGGCTCGGGCGGTACCGTACATGATGCGTGAAAAAGTGGAAATCGAGCTGGACAGGCTGCAACGCGAAGGCATCATCGCGCCGGTTGAATTCAACGACTGGGCCAGTCTGATTGTCCCGGTACTCAAGGAGGACGGTACACTTAGAATTTGCGGGGATTATAAAGTAACAATTAACCATTTTTCGCTGCAGGACCAATACCCGCTACCCAAGGCAGACGACCTATTTGCAGACGACCTATTTGCTGGAGGGAAGATGTTCACCAAGCTGGACCTGACCTCGGCCTACATGACGCAGGAGCTGGTGGAGTCTTCGAAAGGCCTCACCTGTATCAACATGCACAAAGGTCTATTTATCTACAATCGGTGCCCGTTCGAGATTCGGTCGGCTGCAGCGATCTTCCAGCGGAATATGGAGAGCCTGCTAAAGTCGGTTCCTTGCATAGTGGTCTTCCAGGACGACATATTGGTTACAGGTTGGGACACGATGGAGCACTTGAAGAACCTGGAGCAGGTTCTTAGTCGGTTGGATCGCGTTGGGCTCAAGTTGAAATGCTCGAAGTGTGTTTTCCTGGCACAGGACGTCAAATTCTTAGGAAGGAGAATCGCAGCAGACGGCATCAGACCCACCGATGCCAAGACGTAGGCCATCAAGAACGTGCCGCGTCCACAGAACGGGACGGAGCTGCAGTCATTCCTGGGACTCCTTAACTACTTCGGTAATTTCCTACCTGGGTTAAGCACCCTGCTAGAACCCCGACATGAGCTCCTGCGCAAGGGAGACGACTGGGTATGGGGGAATTCACAAGAGGCTGCCTTTAAGAAAGCCAGGAACATATTGTGTTCTAAAAAACTGCTTGTTCTGGATCGCCCATGTAAACGATTTGTGTTAGCTTGCGATGCGTCGTCATACGGGGTAGGGTGTATGTTACAACAGGCTAATGAATCGGGAATTTTACAACCAGTTGTGTATTCATCCAGGAGTTTGGCCAAGGCTGAAAGGACCTACAGCATGATTTAAAAAGAGGCTATGGCGTGCGTTTGCAGGCTAAAAAAAATGCACAGTACTTATTTGGCCTCAAGTTCGAGCTTGAAACTGACCACAAGCCGCTCATATCGCTTTTCACGGAGAGCAAAAGGATTATACCAGTGCCTCTGCCTGCATCCAAAGATGGGCGCTCAAGCTGTCGGCATACAACTATGTAATCCGCCACAGACCGGGCACAGAGAACTGCGCAGATGCTCTTAGTCGGCTACCATTGCCCACCACCGGGGTGGAAATGGCACAGCCAGCAGACTTGCTCATGGTCATGGGGGCATTTGAGAATGAGAAATCCCCCGCTACGACCCACCCAGGCATCGTAATGATAAAAGCCATAGCCAGATCCCATGTGTAGTGGCCTGGCATTGACTCAGATTTAGAGTCATGCGTGCACCAGTGCAACACTTACTTTCAGTTGAGCAATGCACCCAGAGAGGCACCACTAAGTTTGTGGTCATGGCCATCCAAACCGTGGTCGAGGATCCATGTAGACTATGTGGGCCCATTCCTAGGCAAAATATTTTTGGTTGTTGTGAACGCTTAGTCAAAATGGATTGAATGTGCAATAATATCTGTAACCACATCCACGGCCACCATTGAAAGTCTACGAGCTATGTTTGCCATGCACGGCCTGCCCGATGTCCTAGTCAGCGACAATGGGCTGTGCTTCACCAGTGCTGAATTCAAGGAATTCATGACCCGCAACGGGGTCAAACATGTCACATCTGCCCCGTTCAAACCCGCATCCAACGGCCAGACAGACGGGCAGTTCAGACCATCAAGCAAAGTTTGAAACGCGTGTGGGAAGGTTCCCTGCAGACCCGGCTGCCCCGAGTACTGATCAGCTACCGCACCAGACCCCACTCACTCACCGGGGTTCCTCAGCCGAGCTGCTCATGAAAAGGGCGCTTAAAACAAGGCTCTCTCTGGTCCACCCTGATCTACATGATCACGTGGAGGACAAGCGGCATCAACAAAGTGTGAACCATGACCACGCAAATTTGATCAGAGTTGTGTACATGCAATAAGCAAAGAAAAGTCGTGCGATTGCGATCGGAGCTACAGGTTATTTACAATGAGTAATGAAACGTTGTGCGATGTAGGATTTCAACTGCATACAGTCAATGCAGCGGGCAAACACCCACCGGGAGCACAAAGGTCCAGCGAGCTATCCAATGCTGTAGCCTGCGCTGCCAGGACCAGAGTGATACACCACGGAGTGTGGCCACAAGCAGGTAATATATACAAGCTGCAGAGCAAGCGATCTCAGGAGGGCAATGGCGCATGTATCGATACCCTGCCCCCGATCGGCTTGACCTCTCAGGAACCCAATGGCACCAACCGCCATGAGTCTGAAAGAGCAAACCGCTCTAAGGCGCAGCCCCCAGACCCTATCACCACCAAGGGCACACCAGGGAACGAAGGGTCACCCGCAACGGGTCTCCCAAATGGCACTGGGAGCAGCCAGGATTCCAAACCAAATAACGCCCAGGCAAGTGAGTCAGCAGTTCCCTGTGCACTGCTAGACGACTGCTCCTCAGGGAGCAGCAGTGACTCGGAGCGCAAGGAGAGGACACGGAGGTCACATGCATCTGTGAACCTGCCCAATGCTAGGGTCAATGGCAAAAGCCCCGAGAGCAGGCAACTTGAGCCAACCGGGTTCCCACTGCCAGCACTGGGTACCACGCCGCCAGCAGACTACCTGGACTCCATCCAGCAGTTCTGGCACTAGTTTGTCCTCATATACCAATGCTGACCCCAGCACTGACTCCAAGTGTATATCAAGTATGTAACTCACCATTCAAATGTACTTGCCTCACTACGGTACCACGAAAGTAATACTGTAAATGCACATTTTTTTTGGACTTGAATGTATATGAATGTAATGAGCCAACAGCACAATCTGTACGTGGGAGGGGAGAGAATGGAGTGGTTATGGACTCACAAGCAGAAACCACCAGCACCTCTACGAAACACCACCTACTCACCCAAGGTGGAAACGGCCCTCCAAGGGTCAACCAGATAGAGCTAAGCCCAGAGCACAGTCAATGCAAAGGCGATTTGCACTAAGAACTTGGGGGAGAGTGATGTCATGTGTCCTACATGGTTACTGTTTGTACTATTACAAGGTGTGCCACCAGAGGGCACTGCAGTAGGAGACTTGTAGGTTACCTGTACAGGTGTGCCAGGCCGAGTATAAAAGGCAGGCCACCATGTGTAATCCTCACTCTGGAGTTACATTAAATGGACTAAGGTCACTGCAGTTCAAGCACAACACATTGTCTCGTGGAGTCATTATCAGAGCATCTGAAGACATAACAGTTACCTCCTCAAAAAAATTCAATCAGGTTAGTCAAACACGATCTTCCCTTAACAAATCCATGCTGACTGTCCCTAATTAATCCTTGCCTTTCCAAATGTAGATTTATCCTATCTTTCAGGATTTTTTCCAATAATTGTCCCACCACTGAGGTTAGGCTGACAGGCCTCTAATTACTCGGCCTATCCCTTTCTCACTTCTTAAACAAGGGTACTATATTAACAGTCCTCCAATCCTCCAGCACCATGCCCAGATCCAAAGAGGACTGGAAAATGATGGTCAAGGCCTCTGCTATTTCCTCTTTTACTTTGCTCAACAGCCTGAGATGCTTTTCATCTGGTCCTGGGGACTTACCTACTTTCAAAGCTACTAAACCCCTTAATACTTCCTCTCTCGCTATATTTATTTCACCCAGAATATCACACTCCTCCTCAATAGCAGTATCTGTATTGCCCCTTTCCTTTGTGAAAACAGATGCAAAGCATTTGTTAAGAACCCTCCCAACATCTTCTGCATCCACACAAAGATTACCCTCGTGGTCTCTAATAGGCCCTACACTTTCTTTAGTTACTCTCTTACTCTTAATATATTTATAGAACATCTTAGGGTTTTCCTTAATTTTACTGGCCAGGAAGTTCTCATGCTCTCTCTTAGCATTCCTAATATTCTTTTTAATTTTGCCTCTTAACTTTCTATATTCCTCTAAAGATTCTATAGTATTAACTGTTGGTTTATGACATAAGCGTCCCTTTTTTTCTTAATCCTCCCCTGTAAGTCCCTAGACATCCAGGGGGCTCTAGAATTATTTTTCCCAGCCTTTTTCTTTAAGGGCACATGTTTGGCTAGAGCCTTCCGATCTCCTCCTTGAATGCCTCCCATTGTTCCGACACCGATTTATCCACAAGTAGCTGTTTCCAGTCCACCATGGCCAAATCACTCCTTAACTTAGCAAAATTAGCTTTTCCCCAATTCAGAGCTTTTATTCCAGGCCTATTCTTGTCCTTATCTATAACCAACTTAAATCTGACTGAATTATGGTCACTGGCACCCAAGTGCTCTCCCACTAATACCCCTTCAACTTGCCCAGCTTCATTCCCCAAAACTAAATCCAAGACCGCCCCCTCTCATGTTGGGCTTGCTACATACTGACTAAAAAAGTTCTCTTGAATGCATTTCAAGAATTCTGCACCCTCTATACCCTTCACACTAAATTTGTCCCAATCAATATTTGGATAGTTAAAATCCCCTACCATTACTACCCTATGGTTTTTTGACTTCACAGCAATGTGCCTACATATTTGCTCCTCTATCTCCCTCACTGTTTGGGGGTCTATAATACACACCGAGCAGTGTGATCGCCCCTTTTTTATTTTTGAATTCCTTTCTTTTGAAAAGCGATGTTTAAGTGGAAGCATTTCTATGCATAGTTATGGCGCTGGGGGTGTTCTAGGTATTATGTGCAATTTTCTATTTGGTCTTTGTCTCCACTGCCTAATACTCAGTTTAACGAAGGTGGCCTATTGACACCAAATACATCATTGTAATTAATGTAATTACCGCAGCATGCCTGCTGTGCCAGGTTTTAATTTCACAGAACCTTGGGCTACCTGCTGTCAGCTGCCTCAAGGAAATTGCTTCCACAATGAACACATGTTAATATCCAAGCCCTTCCCTTCAGAGACAGGACTGCAATCTAAATGAGGTGGTGTAGCTTACCCCCTGAAGCAGAGAATCCCACCTTCCAAGGTGGCTCAGTCCCCATGGGCCCACCTGTAATGTATTTGCTTCAAGAGATCTTTGCAGTCAAAGCAATCCATTGCTATTCAGAACTAGATGGTTTATTAACAAAGGTTTAACGATCACACTACACATTACCAGTTCATACACCAGGCTTATGGCTGCAGACCTCATCGTGGGTGTCCTAAACCTAACTGGCTGGGGTTTTATTGAGTCTTGTGAACATCTCGTGACCGGCCAAACCACTCACAATGCAAACAGCTCTACAACTATTTTGTGTAAAACTATAAATCTAGTGCGCCCTTATTAACGGGGGACACTAAAACCGACAAATAAACAAATTAACTTTTAACCAGATACATAAATCAAATTTAAATTTGGTTGCCGGGGGTGATGATGCACTGTAGTCCCTCCGGCACCCACCTTTCGCGGAAGTCCGCGAGCGTAACGGTGGACACCGCGTGCGTGTAACAACAGCTCTACAACTCTTTTGTTGTATACTAATTAACAAATTAAATCAAGTGCCCCCCTGATTAAAGGGGGAGGACACGCCAAACAATTTTCAAGTGCCCTTTTTTTTGTTTTTTTCCTTTTTTTTGGTGTTTTTTTGTGGGGTTTTTTGGTGTTTTTTTTTAGGGCACCGAGAGGCAAATTATACAAGTGCTCCCTAACTCGGGGACACTAAAACCGGCAATAAAACAAATTAAACTTCAAAACATATAAAGTCAAATTAAAATTTGGTTGCCGGGGGTAATGATGCACTCCAGTCCCTCCAGTGCCCACCTCTCACGGAAGTCCGCGAGCGTACCGGTGGACACCACGTGCATGCAACAACAGCTCTGCAAACCTGTGAGCATGCTCACTGGTGCATACATCATCATAGGCAGTCCCTCATATTGAGGATGACTTGCTTCCACGCCAAAAAAGGATGAGTTCACAGGTGTTTCACTGAAGGACATAATATTCCAGATTCCGAACAACATCCTGAAGGGTGGAAGATGCCTGTGTGTGGATTTTTTAATGTGTGGTGGCCGTTGCACAGATGATACCACAGGTGCATGCATGACACCACCAAAGGCTAAATGCTGGCGCTAGGCGGTAGACAGGCTTGCCTCCGCACTCTCTCCGGCCAGATTTTCACCGTGATGCGCTGTCTGGCCACCTCTTTGACGTTAAGTCAGGTCTGCGGCCAGAGTAGGGAACGTCGAAAGAGCAACTGGAAAGTACCTGCGCGTGCTCAGGACAGGAGGCTCACGTGGAGCGTAAACACTGGCACGGACCTGTCGGGCTGAATGGCCTGTTTTTGTGATGCAAACACTTTGTAATGCTACGTAAAAACGTGTAGGATGAATGGAGGACTGAGTGAGGGGAGCATTTCCGTAGTCCTGAAACCCTGGGAAAAGAATGTTCGAGATCTGCAGATGGTGCCATTGATTTCAACATAAATGAGGATCCAGGTGATGGAAGATGTGGAGAATGACATATTTGCAACTTTGTAGCATTGGAAGAGTAAAGCTCAGAGAGGCACTGACCATAGTGGTATCAGCGCAGTAGAGAGGGACCAGAATAGTCGTCATGGTTCTCATCCTTGTTTACAAATCCTTCTACGGCCTCGCCCCTCCCTATCTCTGTAATCGCCTCCAACCCCACAACCCCCCTCAGAGATCTCTGTGCTCCTCTAATCATGCCCTCTTGCGCATTCCTGACTATAATCACTGAACCATTGGCGGCCGTGCCTTCTGTTGCCTAGGCCCCAAGCTCTGGAACTCCCTGCTTAAACCTCTCCGCCTCTCTACCTCCCTTTCCTTTTCAAGATGCTCCTTAAAACCTACCTCTTTGCCCAAGCTTTTGCTCACCTGCGCTAATTTCTACTTATGTGGCTCAGTGTCAAATTTTAAAAATCTCATAATACTCCTGTGAAGCACCTTGGGACGTTTCACTACGTTAAAGGCGCTATATAAATATAAGATGTTGTTGTTGATGGACATACATAGAGAAGAACTGGGAAGGGGTGAGGTGACTGCGAGTTATGACCTTGACAAGGTCACAAGCCAAACTATTTTATGATGCCCCATTGTCCCTCCTCGTACATTCGGGGACATCGCAGAGACATGAAGACCATTGAGAGCCGGCGCAGAGCCCGAGAGCGAGCTGCCTCGATCACTCAAGGGTAACGAGGCCTTGCGTGGGTTTTAACAGAATTGGGAATGTGATATACGTTCAGTCCCATGGGGCTTTCTGAATGACTACTGGTTATATCCAACATAAATTAGGTGGGTTGAAGCGAATCCACTAGAGAGGTCTTGAAAAGACCAGACGGCAGTGGGTTTAATGGCACACTCAGCTCTTTTGTGGTTTTATCCCATGATACTCCTGTGAAGCGCCTTGGGACGTTTCACTACGTTAAAGGCGCTGTATAAATACAAGTTGTTGTTGTTGGTGAGTGGTTGGTGGCTTGAGATGAAAGGATCCTGTTACTGAGAGTCATCCTATTTTTAAATTTTCATTCTGTTTTTGGTGATTTACACAGTGTGTCCTGCAGTGCGGCTGCTTAAAGAACTGGAATGTTGTGCTGTTCCGAACAGGTCTTGTATAGGTTAACCGGCTGGCATTCCTGGTCTCTGGTGCTGTGTGCATTCCGTTTGACTCTTCTGACATCGGTGGGATTTGTACCTGTTTGTTTTTTTTGTCTGCTCAGCAGAATATTGTTAAATGAGCTTTTCCTGCTCTGGTTGTGTGCAGGTTGAGGTCTCCGCATTTCACTTGCTATTGTACAGCAGTGCATCTTGTCCCCCAGGGTGCCATTGGGTACAAGCAGAGAATCTTAATGACTGGGAAGTATTTTTTTTTTGGGACCAAATCTGTTTGCAGAACTTGTCAGTCGCTCAAATTTGTGATGCTTCCCATTTGTTTCACAGTGCTTTTATTTCCTGTAAGTCTCCCCAGACTAGTTTCAGATTCTTCAGCCGAGAAATTTGCCTCGGGCAGTGATCCAGCACAATAACAACTTGTATTTATCTAGCGCCTTTAACGTAGTGAAACATCCCAAGGCGCTTCATAGGAATAAAAACATTTTACACCGAGCCACATAAGTAGAAATTAGCGCAGGTGACCAAAAGCTTGGTCAAAGAGATTGGTTTTAAGGAGCGTCTTCAAGGAGGAAAGAGAAGTAGAGAGGTGAGGGGTGCGATATATTCTTTACGATATCACAAACACACACAAGATGGCTTCATTAAACAGGAAATTGTCAGGTGACCTAGTCACATGATGCTTTTATTGTAGTTACGTCAGCAGTTGCATTACCACAGTAGTCCACTTAGTGGAGCAGTAGTACTCTAGGGGGAGCTATATGATACTGCTCCCTCCTTAATGAAGAAGTAATTATAACAACATTATCATACATAACTTGCATGGTTATACACAACAAAAGATTTTGTGCTAAAATTTCACCTACCTTGCGCCTGTTTTTTTGGTGATAATTCGCCGTTTTGGACGAAAACGTCAAACCAGGAAATTCAGAGAAGTCTTGCGCTGGCGATCTTTAAGTAACGCTGGGGAGGGGCCCGCCGGCGTGCAAGACTCGAAATAGCGCTTTTGCCAAAAATTTGGCTCACAGCGCACTCGTAGTTAGGACGAAAAAAAAACGCTCGGGAAAAACTGGCGTTGCAGCCCTTGGAACAGCGGTAGACCTGCGAAAAAGATAAGTTAAAGTTTTTATTTTTAAATTGTTTTGCAGTGATTCGATCGTTAAGTGTCTTGTGAATGTTTTGTGATTTTTTTTATTTTTTGTTTTTTGCAATTTATTCCCCCTGCCCTCCCAAGGCCTGTAGGGGGTGGTGTGGGGGTCAGGTTCACCTCTGACCTTCTGAGTGGTTTGAATCGCTCCCACTCCCTGGGTCCTAGACTTTGGATTTATTTGGGGATGTGACAAAGTGCAGCAGCCAACTGGTTTTGGTGCAAGAAACTTTGATTTTATTCAGGAAAGAAAAGTACAGTGTCAAAACTTACAATCTCTAAAATAAGGAACACTTTCTTATACATACAAAAGGGGTTACAGAAAATAATACACCTCCCACCTCCCAATGCCTAACTCTGACTAGGTTAAGCTTTAGGGCAACAGGGATAATGCTCACCAATCCTCTTATTGACATTTAGCGGTGGTTCGCAGTTTCGGGGTTCGCTGGACTCTGTAGGTTCTGCTTGTCGTGCCCAGAACGTCGGGGAAGACTTCTTGCAGCATAGTCTTCAGTTGGGTTGAGTCCACTGATGCGGTGAGGTGTGGTTTGGATTTATGGGGTGAGTACCCACTTTCTTCTTGTAGGAGTAGGGCTTTGGGTTACTTTAGGTAATGTTTCACCCGTTGTAAGCCAGGAATAGATTGTAGAGCGGAAAACTTTCGAATCTTCTCGAGTAGTTTCTTTCTTAGGATTCGTCGATCGCGGTGGTTCGGTGTTACTACGTTGGCTGTGGTCAGTTGTTGCCGCGATGAGTTGGTGATGCCCTAAGTCACTGGGAACTGCTTTTCTCTGCCTTTTTGATGATATTCTTCCTTCTTCTTCGGTAGCAAAGCAGTGTAACCCAGGAGTGCCGTCGAGGCCGAAGACGCTGATGGAGCGATGGTCTCTCAAGAGCCTGATAGTGCAGTGGAGGTTCATAGTTGCTCAGAAGGCTCATTAACCCATAAAACAGGGCCTCAATTATACTCTGGGAGCCTTTCTAATCTGCGCGCCAAATCAAACCCGATTCTTTGTCTTAGTTTTGGTGGGCTTGATAATTCTTTGTTAAATTTTGGCGGCTCGTTAACGATAACTTGTTTAGGTTGTGTCGATCTGTTGGATTCGAGTTGCGATTGTAAAAATTAGTTTTGGTATTTACATTGTCTACCTAGGCCTGGGTTTTCCATGCAGGCCGGAAAAGTGATTAACATTATGCATGTGCTGGATGGGTTACATGCTTAGAGTGGTAGCTGGCTATCTCTGGGTCAATTGTTGAAATGTTAATGTCTTCTAGGGAGCAGAGTTTTTGATTTTACTCAATTCCCCAGACAATTTGTTTAGCTCTAATATCCCAGACAGCTCCAATACTCAAAGACTGGCTTTTTCAGAGGTTGTAATCCCCTGGTTTTGCAACCCTTTTCCCTTGTAGACCCATGCATCTTTTAAAATCTCAAAATTCATTTTAAGCGAGTCCAAAATGATCCTCCCTTAGGGTTTCTTCACACAGAGGGGGAATCTTTGAATTTTGCTAAAACTTCGAGTTTTACAGGCCACCCCTCGTTGCGGTATTGGCCTCGGAGAAAAGTTGCAGAAAATTTACGGTTTGCGCCACGAATCCTCGTGCAACTCCGATTTTTACTGCTGGGTGAACTGAAGCCTGAATTTTAGGCCTCGTAGCGGTAACGGAGTCATAGCGGTATTTTTGGCGGAAAAAATACCGCTATCACCAAAAATGGAATTTCTAGCCCATGGACCAATTTTACCATATTTTCAAATCAAACTTATCCACTTCTTTTCTGTTTCGAAGAGGATACTTTTGCTCTTGAACAGAACTTTCCAAACTTGGTGTCGAACTTAGACTCATTTTAGGCTGAGTCTGAGGAGAGTTTCTCTCCAAGGGCAACCCTTGATTTACATTTGAACTCTTTACAAATTCAGTCTGTTCATCTGCCAATTTGGACTAAGAATTCAATTCTGACTTTCTCTTGGACTTGTTTCCAGTACATCTGATGTAGGATTTCCTACTGGCACTCTACTTGTAACAAAACTATCTGACTTATCAGAAATAATTGAATCATTCCAACTTTCAACTCCTTCCACATCTGTTGGTAAAATATGATCAATGTGTCTGTGATAAAATATCTTGAGCAAATACGTGCGAGGACCACATATCTTCACTATTCTTCCTGGTAACCACTTTAACCATTTATGGTGATGGTTCTTCACTCTAACCTTCTGATTTAATTTCACGATTCTCTCTCTTACTCTACCTCTATCATGATTCTCTTTCTGTCTTAATTGTTTTTCTTCTCCTGACTATGACAGGTTTGGCTTTAACAACAAAAACCTGGTTCGTGGCTGTCATTTGAGAAAAAATTCTGCTGGTATTCTACCAGTAGTTGTATGAGGAGTATTATGATAAGTAATTCAAGAATTTGGTAATTTGTGATCCAATGACAACTGCCATTTTCTTGGATTTGGATTCAACATTTGCTTAATGAGTGCAGGTTTTACAATTTGTACTGTGCGCTCTGCTGCAACATTTGAAGCAGAGTGGTATGCCGGAACTTGGATATGTTTCACACCATTTCTGCTCGTGAACTGTGCAAATTCTTCTGAACAAAATTACGGCCCATTATCAGACACAATTTCTTCTGAGAGGCCATATGAAGAAAACAATCTTCGCAAATTGTCTATTCTTTTACTTGTTGTTATTTTCCGCATCGGAATCACCTCTACCCACTTCGAATCGCTATCAATCACAATGAACAATCGCTGACCTTCTAGCTCAGCAAAATCTATCTTTGCCTTTGCCACACCCTGGGAGGCTATTTCCATGGCTGTAATGGTACTGGTGGTGGTTGCTTGCTTACTGATTGACATGTTGTACACTGACTGATGATGTACTCTATATCTTTATCTAGACCTGGCTACCATAAATAACTGCGTGCAAAACTCTTGGTCAAGCACATTCTCAGGTTCTGCTCATGAAGATCTCCTAATAATTTGGACCTGAACTTATTTGGAGTAACTACTCTTGCACCCCACATGATACAATCTTTATGCACTGATAATTCATTCCTAAGAACGAAGTATGAATGAATATCTTCCTCTGATTCCTGGTTTGGCCAGCCATTTGCTATGTAATCACACACATTTGACACAATTGAGTCACGCTTGGTTGCTCTACCAATCTGTTCAGCTGTGACTGGCAGTTCATCAGTGTATGAAAAATAGAACACTTCTACCCTATCGGGTGTAACTTGTGATGAGGAAGGCAATCTCGACGTAATATCAGCATCACCATCTGACTTAGGTACAACAACAATGGGTGTAGCCCAATTTCTTAGATGTATCTTAGAAATAATGTTCTCAGTCTCTAGTTTTTGAGTTCTTGCTCAAATTTCTCCTTGAGTTCGTATGGTACGGGACGTGGCTTGAAGTAAACTGGTCTAGCATCCTTCTGTACCCTGACACTCACCTTGAAACCTTGGATCAGACTGTCTGTTTCCCGGAACACCTTCGAATACTGCTTGATGACATCATCCTTCAATGCAAATTTCATTTCAACATGAAAAATCTCATTCCAATCCAGCTTCAGTGGTCGCAACCAATTTCTACCTATCAAGATAGGCTTGTCTCCTGCCATTACTAAGAGAGGCAAGCTCTGAAACTGATCTTTGTATTTCACCGGTACACTGATACGTCCTACCACAGGGATTTGCTCTCCTGAGTAGCCGCACAGTTCTCCATCAGAAAATCACTCAATTTGTCGAGATACAGCAATTCCGGTACTGCATTCATGGGTGCACCAGTGTCGATTTCCATGGGTATTCTGGTTCCTGCATAATCTACTTGGAATGACAATACTTCGTGAATTGCTGTTAGATATCTTTGTGCTCCTGATGACGTGTATCTCCAGAACCTCCTCATTCTGTTGCTTTTCTTCCATGCTATGTAGTCCCTGGAGATTTCTATCTCTAGCATTCAAAGTTGGTTTATTCTTCAGTCGGCATGCCTTCGCAGTTTTCGTGCAGAAGAAACGCTCTGCCTTTACATATGGACAGCTTTGAGCCAGACACCGATAGCATGACATGAATGTATTTTTACCATGGCTAGTTGCTGAAGCCTTGGGGCACAACTGTCATTTACTTTTAACCTGCAGACGATTCACCTCGGTTGTCTGATGACTGGAAATGGCGCAAAATTCTCGGGAGTATTGGTCGGCCATATCCATCGACATAGCTATCTGACAAGCTCAATCAAAAGTCAAGTTAGGGGTTGTCAACAACTTCCTTCTGATTGCTTCATTTTTCATCCCACAAACAAAGTCACGCAATGCTCGGTCCTGAAAGTTTCCGATATGACAGTGAAGTGACAGCCTTTTTAAAGCTACAATGTACTCACTGATCCTCGCCTCTTTCAACTGATTTCGTATTCCAAAACGATACTTTCAGCAATTTCCAGGGCTCAGGCTGCAGTGCTGTTCTACCTTGGTTAGAATCTCTGTCAGTGGCATGACCTTTGGCTTGACGGGAACAAGCACATTTTTCAGGGTTTCATACACCTCGGGGCCTGCTTCAGTCAGGAAAATAGCCCGTTTTCTTTCTAACACCACGCGGTTGCGGTTTTCATCACTGGGGACTTTGCCGATACTATTTGTGGTGAAAAACATTTCTAGCCATTCCACATATGCTCCGAAAGTCCCTCAGTTGCGATGGAACTCATCCAACTGCCCTATTATTCCCAAAGACACTGCCATCTGGACTCTTCAGTTCAGCCAAGTGTGCTTGTTATTTACCTTGGGTTTTTAGCTGTTCTGCAAAATAAAGAACCTCTCTAAGTCTCTCTATTGTTTGGCAGGAACATCCACCAACAAAAATTTCAGCTAGGGAACCCGATTATCCCATCCTCGTTCGCCAATGTGATATCTTCTTTATGACATCACAAACACACACTTACAAAATGGCTCCATTGCACAGGAACTTATCGGATGACCTAGTCACATGATGTTTTTATTGTATTTGCATTACCCCAATAGTCCACTAGGCGGAGCTAGGGGCCGAAGCAACAGAAGGCATGGGCACCAATGGTTGGGCGATTATAATCAGGAATGCTCAAGAGGGTAAATTAGAGGAGCGCAGACATCTTGGGGGGTTGTGGGGCTGGAGGAGATTACAGAGGTAGGGAGGGGCGAGGCCACGGAGGGATTTGGAAATTGAGGCGTTGCTTAACTAGGAGCCAATGTAGGTCAGTGAGCGGGATGATGGGTGAACGGGTGAATCGTGAGAGCTAGGGACACGGGCAGCTGAGTTTTGGATCACCTCTAGTTTATGTAGGCCAGTCAGGAGAGTGTTGGAATGGTCAAGTCTAGAGGTAAAAAGGCATGGATGAGGGCTTCAGCAGTGGATGAATTGAGGCAAGGGCAGAGACAGGCGATGTGACGGAGGTAGAAATAGGCGGTCTTAGTTCTGCTGCGGATATGTAGGCGGAAGCTCAGTTCAGGGTCTAATTTGACACCGAGGTCGCAAACAGTCTGGTTCAGCCGCAGACAGAAGTTGGGGAGTGGGATGGAGTCAGTGGCTAGGGAATGGAGTTTGTGGCAGTTATTGGATCGGCCGATGTTCAATTCCCCTGACTGCTGATGGTGCAATAAATCTTGATCCAAAACAGTGAGGAGGCAGGGAGCAGGAAAGTGTGTTGGCTGCAGCTTGAGAGAAACACGGGAGTTCAGAGAGGAAATGAGTACAGCGTTATTGACTGGACTAGGAAAACGGTTGGATGGAGAGAACAGTTGGTGGCAGCAAGTATTCTGTTTCTAAGCGCTGATTGTCTTGTTAACTTCTCACTTATTCGAATCATCACTCTCTCCTTCCGTGTTCACATTCAAGGTAACAAGAATGATGTGTTGATTTCAACAGGTCTCAAGTGTTATAGCAAGTAATTGGCTCACATTCCTGCCCTCTTGGCTCAAAGAAATCACAAGGTACCACCTTATGTGTGATGATGGAGGTTCAGCTAAATGGCTTGAATGTCAAAGTCTTATGAAGCCACGTTGTGTTCTGAAGTTGTTTTTGTGTGATATTTTCACCTTATTCTTTATTAAGATGTTTGTTCCTTTATTAAACTCTGTGTACAGTGTTTCTTAGCTGCTACCTGAATTTTGTTCCATGTTAGCGTTGGAAAACATATCCGTGCAGAAATCCCGGCCTCCCCCGGGTCCGTACGGAGTGTGTACGGAGTGTGTACGAATCCGGGAAGGCATCGGAAAAGCCGGATATCAGCGCGCAATGCGCATGCGCTGAAAACAGGCTTTTCCGATCTGTCAAGCTGGAGCCTGACAGATCATCCGCATCTCGGGGGCGAGGACATTTGCAAGGGCAAGATTGCGGGATTTACCCATATCTTGCCCAGCAAATGTCCTCAAAACTCTTGCACCTGATAAAAGCAGGTGCATAGCCTACTTTTACAGGTGTAAGTGTTTGACAACGTACATAAACATGTTAAAATTAAATTAAATAAACACATTTTATTGTTAAAAACTCTGCCCACTACAGTAAGTTTATTTAAAAGCATAATTTAAAAAAAATTTTTAAAAATCGGATAAATATTTTTTTATATAAGACATTAATAACTTTAATTTAAATGAATCTTAAATATGTAAGGTTTTTTTCTATTTTTTATTAGTGTTTTGAGTGTTTGAGGGGGTTTTCTCATTCATAATAATGGGAAATCCAACTTACGGAGTTCCCATTATTATGAATGAGAAAATACTGCACCTTGATTGGCTGCCCAGAGCCATGTGACTGCAGCTCCAGCTTAGGGCCGTCCCGTCGTGCACGCGTTGCGACGCGCAGGGAGTGAAGGCCTCAGGACCGGGATCTCGAGTGGGCGCAGCAGGAACAGGTAAGTGCGCATTTTTCTTCCTTTCTTCAGTTGTTTGCCCGCGGGAAGACCTCGACCGGGATTTCTGGCACATTGTTAATTTTTTTTTGCCTCGCACCATCAAACAATTTGCCTCTTAATCTCTCCTGCCTTCCATCCTATCACAAACCTTCCCTTTAGTTCTTTCTTCACCTCCCCCTTTCCCTGCACTTGCTTAAAAAAACCTATTCAATCTCCAACATTTTCCAGCTCTGACGAAGGGTCGCCGACCCGAAGCGTTAAACCTGTTTCTCTCCTCCGCAGATGCTGCCTGATCTGCTGAGTATTTTCTGTTGATATTATTTAGCCTATTTACTAACCCCGGTAGCGTATTCCACAGTCACTGCAGCCCTCTGTGCAAATTGCAGGAGGGTCAGCAGTCAGAGGGCGCAGACTTCACATCATTAACAAATGAACCAGAGGAGGAGAAGGAGGAGAAATTGTCATGTATCTCACATTACTGTATATAACTGTATCTTACCATGCTATACATGACTGTAACGGGATATGACCTGCAACAATAAGCATACCTTACCACCAGGGGTGCACTTGCAGGAGACACTCCATACCTGTCCCACTGAGGTATATAAAGGGAGGTCTCAGGCAAGTGCAGCACTGGAGAGCTGGAATTAAAGGTGTAGGCCCTGAGTGACCTTGACTTCAGCATGTGTCTCGTGTAAGTCAGTACATTAAAGTCAGGACTTAACAGAAATATTTTCACGCAGCGAGTTGCTGTGATCGGAAATGCGCTGCCTGAAAGGGGCAGTGAGTGGAAGCAGATTCAATAGTAACGGGGGGGGGGGAGGAGGGAAATATCTTCAAGGCTGCGGAGGAAGGGTAGGGAGGGGCGTGTGTGGGACTAATTGGATCGCTCTCGCAAAGAGCCGGCACAGGCACGATGGGCCGAATGGCCTCCTTCTGTGCCGTATGACTCCACGATTCAATCAAGCCATCGCTACCTGGACAACCTTTCAATGAGGCATGCAGAATTGGTTTCAGGTCCCTTCAGTACGGATTAGTCACACTGAATCCGAGCAAACAGAGAAATGCTCGTTCTGTCAATGGCTGGAAATATACAGCTCGGCGAAGGTTAAGCCATTTTTTTAACTGCTCAGTCAGCCGTATTCTCTTTTTATGAGCAAGACATGTTATGATATGATAAATTATTCTGACGGGATCTTGCTCCCCATTAATAGATGGAAAATTACCCAAACGGGGGTGGCAGTAAAGGCTGTGACATTGTGATTATCTTTTCTCTGTAAAAATCACCCCTCTGTAATTGAGATTTTAATAATTAACTTGAAAAGGTTAAAGGGTGCATTTTGTTAGGAAATACAGGATCATTTTGAAGTATTACATAGCGAATGTTTTAATGTGAAACACTGCTGTATTTTAATAACGTATGTTTCCTTTATGTAATCCATGAAGATCTTTCATGCTCTTTTCCCCTAATCAACTCATATAAATTATATCTGCAATTTCATCTCCAAATCACATGTTTAATTTACTACATGATTGAAAGCAAGGGCAAATCTCTGAGGTGTAAAATCTGGAAAATAAATGTCTGATCTATCTGTAGCCTTTTGTAGAATTACCGAGAATATTCAGCTCAGAAACTGGCCATTCGGCCTAGCCAGTCCATGCCGGTGTTTACAAGAGGCTTTTCTCATTCCATCGACCACAACTCAGCCTTTCGACATATCTCTCTATTCCGGCGTCCATTATCAACTCGACTGGTTTCTTTTTGAAAGCATCTCGGGCCGGAAATTGCCCGTTTGGGGCGGGTAACTCGAATTAGTCGAATTATCACCGCCCGGTGGGAGTCATAGGTGAAGAGGCGGAAAATTCGGCACTTTAACTTTGTCCCCGCCGCCCCGTGCTTTGGGGGCGCTGTTTGAGGTGGTGTAGGGGCGGGTTCGGGACGGGAGCAGGGCGGCGCCCGACGGTAATGATGTCAGCACGGCGCGGGACGCATAGCAACCTCCCTCGCCTTCACTTAAAGTCGAGCGACCCGGTGAGGCCCAGGGAGGCCTCCGTGAGAGCCCACTGGTCCAGCAGGGATGGGTTCGGCCAGGCCAGTGGCCTGACACCCAAGACAGGGTTGCTGGGCTTGCCTGTTGGCGGCCCAGCCGAACCCGTAGCCGCCACTGTCGGGCCTGACAATTAAAACAAAATGGCCACCGCAGCAGTCACCCTCCCCTTTAAGGGCGGCCGCACCGCCAAGCTACAGGCAGCTTCCCGCCTCGCAAAACCATCGGGGAACTGACCGGCGGTGGCCGCTCTGCCGAGGGGCAATTTCCCCCGCGGGGCGTTAAGGGATCAGCGCGCCGGGTGGGAAGGAAAGTCAGGGCACATCAGGAACCCACTCCCACCGCCCTGGTCCGGGGGTAATGGCCGATGGGCGAACCCTCCGCCTGCCTCCGGTGGGTAAGGTCTTACCAACGGGCCTTAAAAAAGGGGGCAATTTCTGCCCTCCCTACACTCTTCCCCTCAACCACTTGCTGTGGTCACGAGTTCCACATTCTATTGTGGGCAGGAAGGGCGGTTTACAATGAAACCCGCCCCAAGACAGTGCGACCGAATTGTGTAAAAAAAAAATGGCCCTCCACTTCAGCTGCCCTGCTCCCCTGATGCAACGTGACTGGCCTCCATTTCCGCCACTCCCGCCCCTCCATCCTCAGCCAATAGGCCAGCAGTGGTATCATACTGAGGCTGAGCCCATTGTATTGGCAGGGGAGGTGGAGGGTCAAGGGTCAGCGATAGCCTGCTGACTTCACGCCAGGTTCTACCATTGTGCAACATTTTGGCAGCACCTGCCATAAGAGCATAAGAAACAGGTGCAGGAGTAGGCCATTCGACCCTTCGAGCCTGTTCCGCCATTCAATGAGATCATGGCTGATCATGCAACTTCAGTACCCCACTCCTGCTTTTTCTCCATACCCCTTGATCCCTTTAACCATAAGGAACACATCTAACTCCCTTTTGAATATATCCAATGAACTGGACTCAACAACTTTCTGTGGTAGAGAATGCCACAGGTTCACAACTCTCTGAGTGAAGAAGTTTCTCCTCATCTCGGTCCTCAATGGCTTATCCTTTATCCTTAGACTGTGACCTCTGGCTCTGGACTTCCCCAGCATCGGGAACATTCTTCCTGCATCTAACCTGTCCAATCCCGTCAGAATTTTATATGTTTCTATGAGATCCCCTCTCATTCTTATAAACTCCAGTGAATATAAGCCTAGTCGATCCAGTCTTTCTTCATATGTCAGTCCTACCAACCCGGGAATCAGAGGCGCCACCAAATTTCCATCCCTTGGGGTGGTGGGGGGTGTGGATGAGTTTGGGTGACCTCTTGTGGTTTATTGTGGGTCTCCAATCCAGCCTGGAGCTTGGATTGAAATCCCATCTCGTCTCCCTGCTCTAAAGCTTATTTGCAATTAGTTTTTTTCCAGACCTGCTGACATGTCGGTCCTTGGCTGACGCCATTGGCCACAAAAATGGGCCCTGTGTGTTCCCTGTTGATCAGGGCTCCATGGTGGCTGGTGAACGAAGGCCAAGTGCGAGACGAGCGCAGTTGGAGGTGACCTTCGGTGGTTGAGGTTGAGAGGGTAAATAACTGTTGCTGTTTTCCCACAAAACAAAATAGCCACCCTCTACCCACTCTACTCCGAACTCCGTCATGGTAAGAGAGCCCCGGGAGGGAAGAGACGCCTCCTTGAACAAATGTAACATCCTCACCGACACCTGGGAATCCCTGGCCCAAGACTGCCCAAAGTGGAGGAGAATCATCCGAGAAGGCGCCGAACACGTTGAGTCTCTTCGCACGCGGAAGCCAAGTACAAACAACGGAAGGAGCGTACCACAAATCAAGCCCCCCCCCCACCCACCCGTCCCTCCAACCATCGCCTGCCCCACCTGAGACAGGGTCTGTAGATGCTGCATTGGTCTCATCCGTCACCTGAGAACTCATATTAGTGCGGGAGCAAGTCATCCTCGATTCCGGGAGACTGCTGAAGAAGAAGAGGAGGAGGCCACCTTCAGTGGTTGAGGCTGAGAGGGTAAATAACTGCTGCTGTACTCCGAAAAGCAAAATTGCCCCCCTCCATCCCCTCTGAGCCTGTAGTTTTCCACCCATTAATTCTAGTTTGGGACTGCGCATTTTCCCACATAGAAACAGGAAGAGACCATGCAGCCCCTCGAGTCTGTTCCACCATTCAATGAGATCATGGCTGAACAGTGAACTAACTCCATATAACCTTGGCCCATAATCCTTAATGCCTTTGGTTAACAAAGATTGATCAATCTCAGATTTGAAATGAACAATTGATGCAACATCAATTGCCGTTTGCGGAAGAGAGTTCCAAATGCCCACCGCCCTTTGCTCGTAGAAGTGTTTCCTAACTTAACTCCTGAAAGAACATGAGTTATTGCAGGTTCCAGGAGCAACAGAATTGAAAATCACCCGTGGGTAACTTATTGGGTTAGACTGGAGGGAGCTTTACTCTGCAAATCTCAACTGGTTGAGTATAAAAATTCACCATAAACTGTTTTTTGCTAGGACGCATAGATTTAGAAAAAGTTCTCGCCTATTTTGGAAGTCGTATCCATAAGGAAGTATAACGTTACAAAGCTGGAAGAGGCAACCAATGAAAGTTCATGATGAAGGGTCACCGACCTGAAAGGTTAACTCTGTTTCTCTCTTCACAGATGCTGCTTGACCCACTGACTATCTCCAGCATTTTCTGTTTATAGTTCAGATTTTCGGCCTCCGCAGTATTTTGATCTTGTATGAGATCCATCCTTCTTCGTGTCGATACAGCAATAGTGCCTTTGCAGCAGATCAAAAGCGGTTAATCGGGGCACATTAAACTGCTGATATTATGTAATATACTGGCACGGGCCAGCCCACACTGCGGTCTCTGGATAGTAGGAGCAAGTGTGCGCACTAGGTCCGTGCAGGAGAGCTGGTCTCCAGTCGTCTTGGTTAACTCTTGCCACTGGACCAAGACCTAGCTCTGTCAAGCCCGTGTGGTGGCTGGTGTGCAACGGCCACCCCACGTTAAAAGAATCCACGCGCAGGTATCTTCCACCCCTTCAATAAGTAGTTCGGGATCTGGAATGTCAGGTCCCTCATTGAAACACCTGTGAACTCAACCCGTTTTGTTGCGGAAGCAAGTCATCCTCGATACGAAGGACCGCCGAATACAAATACTATATGGGGCTTGTTCCTCCCCCGTGATGCAGCTAGCTGAATTCTGAGTGAAGCAATCCCAGAGCTGGCTGAGAGCTTTGTGCATCCGATGCTTTGCGGTTAAGTCGGGGCTGACAGCAGAAGTCACACAACTGACGTTGAATGTTTGGTGCGATGTGAAGCACGCGCAGAGTCGCTCCAGGATGGCCCGGAACGGAAATGCGGACAGACTGCATGCTGAGCAGTTCAGGGGAGCATCTTCTGTGCACGGTTGATTTCGGATGCCAGGAGCAGTGATTGGAATAAAATCACACCCATGAACGGAATGCAGCAAATGGTAAAACTGTCACTAAAAGGGTGTCTTTTATCTTTCCTTGAAATCCTGGTGACATTTTGAAAAACCGTGTTAAATGTGAGGTAAAGTCTGTAAAGGTTATGTTAGCTCAGCAATTAAGTTCTTGCATGAATAGCAAGTAGGCAAGCTGTAACTCCGTTGTGGAATTTCTTCCGAGGATTCGTCAACAGATCCCACCTAGACTCAATGGCCAAATGTGTTGGAGGTCAAGAGAATAATAGTTGTAAAAATTAAAGGCCTTTCCAGAAGATATCTTGGAAACTGTAGATGTGTGAGGTTCATTCAAACAAGATATGAGCCTTTTTCAAAACCATCTTGCTGCAACTTAAACTGCCAGGGGTACTTTTCCTTTTTAAGTGCCAGATCAGCTGTGGCTCAGTGGGTAGTACTCTCGCCTCTGGGTCAGAAGGTTAAGAACATAAGAAATAGGAGCAGGAGTAGGCCATACGGCCCCTTGAGCCTGCTCCGCCATTTAATACGATCATGGCTGATCTGATCATGGACTCAGGTCCACTTCCCTGCCCGCTCCCCATAACCATTTAATCCCTTATCGATTATGAAGCTGTCTATCTCTGTCTTAAATTTATTCAGTGTCCCAGCTTCCACAGCTCTCTGAGGCAGTGAATTCCACAGATTTACAACCCTCTGAGAGAAGAAATTCCTCCTCATCACAGTTTTAAATGGGCGGCCCCTTATTCTAAGATTATGCCCCCTAGTTCTAGTCTCCCCTATCATTGGAAACATCCTCTCTGCATCCACCTTGTCAAGCCCCTTCATAATCTTATACGTTTCGATAAGATCACCTCTCATTCTTCTGAATTCCAATGAGTAGAGGCCCAACCTACTCAACCTTTCCTCATAAGTCAACCTCTCATCCTCGGAATCAACCTAATGAACCTTCTCTGAACTATCTCCTAATGTCGGAGATCTTTGGGATGAGACATTAAACCGAGGCCCCGTCTGCCCTCTCAGGTGGACGTAAAAGAGCCCACGGCACTATTTTGAAGAAGAGCAGGGGAGTTATCCCCGGTGTCCTGGTCAATATTTATCCCTCAACCAACATCACTAAAAAAAAAACAGATTATCTGGTCATTATCACATTGCTGTTTGTGGGAGCTTGCTGTGCGCAAATTGGCTGCCGCGTTTCCCACATTGCAACAGTGACTACACTCCAAAGGTACTTCATTGGCCGTAAAGTGCTTTTGGACATCCTGAGGGTGTGAAAGGCACTATATAAATTCAAGTCTTTTCCTACTTTCTCTTTATTTTTCTCAATCCCCTTCTTTCTCCTTTTCTATTGTTGCTTTTTCTTTCATTCTCTCCAATCGAGAGTTTTTTTTGACTGCATTGCACTTCCAGAGGAGCATCAGAGTCTTCTGAATTGAACAGAAATAGCAAAATGCTATTGTACAGGGAG
Organism: Pristiophorus japonicus; assembly: GCF_044704955.1. Taxonomy (NCBI): domain Eukaryota; kingdom Metazoa; phylum Chordata; class Chondrichthyes; family Pristiophoridae; genus Pristiophorus; species Pristiophorus japonicus. Next base: position 46,322,619 of record NC_091998.1, read on the forward strand.
CTATTTGGTAAATGCTGCTGTCAAACCTCAATCTTGAGTGCTTTCTGATGTTTGATGGTTTCTGGTTGCTTTTCAACAGCGAGGATATTAGGAAGCAGCTGTCATAGGTGGAAAAAAAACCTAGATTTTATGCAGCATTTCATTGCACCAATCAGTCTCAAAGCACTTACATGTAAGTTGAATTTCTTTGAAGTGCGGCAACTCTTGTTAAGCAAGCAACCATTGTGTGCAGAGTATGATCCCACAAACAATACTGAGCATAACCAGCCAATCTGCTTTGAGTGTTGCTGGTTGAACAAAGGAATATTGGTCAGGACCCCAGGAGGACCCCCGTACCCTTCTTCGAATAGCACCAGGAGAACTTTAATGTCCTCCTGTCTAACGTGTGCACCAGTGAGTCTGCTCAGGGGTTTGTAGAGCTGTTGACCATGTTCCATGTTTTTACTGAATGTGTGAGGTTGCAGCCCCTGTTCCACTATTTAAAGGGGCTGCTCCTCAAATTCTGGTTGCACTTCAGTCCCACACTCCTGATCTTTGGGCACCCTGTGCAGAGGGGAGCGGGTAGGTCCGAGGGCCTCCTCGTAGGACTGCTTCTGGGCACGGCCAAGGGTGCCATCAGCCGGTCCAGGCAGCGGGCGTTCGAGGGGGTCATTCAGCCTGACTGCCTGCCTCTCTTCCGCGCCTACATCCGGGCCAGGGTGTCCTTAGAGATGGAGCACGCGGTGTCCACCAGTATGCTCGTGGCCTTCCGCGAGAGGTGGGCACCGGAGGGACTGGAGTGCATCATCACCCCTGGCAACCAAATTTTAATTTGATGTTATATGTTTTAAAGTTTAATTTGTTTAAATGCCGGTTTTAGTGTCCCCCTCCCCTTTTATAGGGGGCACTTGTAAATTATGGTTTTAGAGCCAAAAAAAAACACAGAAAAAAAACTACAAAAATACAAAAAAACTCCCAAAAAAACAAAAAAAGGGCCTTGCGAAATGTTTGGAGTGTCCCCCAGATTGGGGGGGCACATGATCTAATGTTTATTTGTTTACTCTAAAAGAGTTGTAGAGCTGTTGAGTTGGGAGTGGCTTAGCCAGTCACGTGATGTTCACAAGACTCAATAAAACCCCAGCCAGTTGGGTTCGGGGGATCCACGATGAGGCAGGTGGCTGTGAGGCTGGTGGATGAACTGATAATGTGTCGTGTGATGGTTAAACCTTTTGCTAATAAACCAACTAGTTCTTAATAGCAATGTGTCGCCATGAATTCTTAAGCAAAGAACCCACGAAGCAAATACATTACACCCTGAAATACAGGACAGGACAATCAGGAGTGCAGTTTAATACGCTGCCCATACAACAACTTGTATTTATATAGTGCCTTTAACGTAGTAAACCACCCCAAGGGGCTTCACATAAGTATTATGCAATAAAATATTTGACACTGAGCCGCATAAGGAGAAATTAGGGCAGGTGACCAAAAGCTTGGTCAAAGAGGTAGGTTTTAAGGAGCATCTTGAAGGAGGAACGAGAGGTGGAGAGGCGGAGCGGTTTAGGCACGGAGTTCCAGAGCTTGGGGCCCAGGCAACAGAAGGCATGGTTCTGCGATTATAAATAGGGATGCTCACGAGGGCAGAAGTAGAGGAGCGCAGACACCTCGGGGGGTTGTGGGGCTGGAGGAGATTACAGAGATAGGGAGGGGTGAGGCTATGCAGGGAATTGAAAACAAGGATGAGAATTTTGAAACTGAGGCGTTGCTTAACAGGGAGCCAATGTAGGTCAGCGAGCACAGGGGTGATGGGTGATCGGGACGGGTGCGAGTTAGGCCACCGAACAGCCGAGTTATGGATGACCTCTAGTTTACGTAGTGCCATGAGACGATGGGGCCGAAATTCAGCTTCCCGATGAGGCATGTTACCACCGGAAACCGGAGGCCATGCAGCGGTGTCAAATGCCCGCCGCTCATGAAATTCTCCACGGTCGTTTTTCCGGCGGTCCCCGCTGCTGCCAAACCCTCCGAAGTGCGTCATCAAAGCGCGCACCGCCGATCTCTCTCCCCGCGCGCAAAATACAGGTAAAAATATTTTGTGGCCACTACGCGGTGCCCCCGACAGTTTTTCTGTCGGTGCACTGTGTTTGCAGTGTTGTGCAAAATGGCGGTGCGGCCGCCATTAAAGGGGAGGGCGCACTGCTGCGGCCGCCATCTTATTTTTTCTGTCAGCCGACTGCCAGGGCGGCCCGACAATTACACCCCCGGGTTCGGCCCTGCCGCCAACAGGTAGCCTGGCACCCGCTCTTGGGTGACAGGCAACTGGCCCGGCCAAAACCCTCCCTGGTGGCCCAGTAGACCGAACTAAAGTAATCGCAGAGCTCGCAACGGCTCTCCCCTTTAAGTGAAGGGGAGAGATTATCATCTGATTATTGACTTTGACAGAAAGTGCATTAAATAGGCCCTAGCTGATCAAGCAAGGGCACCATGGCATCTTTTAATTTAAGGTGGCAGCTGTGGCTCAGTGGGCAGCACCCTCGCCTCTGAGTCAGAAGGTTGTGGGTTCACGTCCCATCCAGGGACTTGAGCACATACATCTAGGCTGACTCTCCCACTGCAGTGCTGAGGGAGTGCTGCACTGTTGGAGGTGCCGTCTTTCAGATAGAAACATAGAAAAATAGGTGCAGGAGTAGGCCATTCGAGCCTGCACCACCATTCAATAAGATCATGGCTGATCATTCACCTCAGTACCCCTTTCCCGCTTTCTCTCCATACCCCTTGATCGCTTTAGCCGCAAGGGCCATATCTAACTCCCTCTTGAATATATCCAATGAACTGGCATCAACAACTCTCTGCGGTAGGGAATTCCACAGGTTAACAACTCTCTGAGTGAAGAAGTTTCTCCTCATCTCAGTCTTAAATGACTTACCCCTTATCCTTAGATTATGTGCCCTGGTTCTGGACTTAGAAACATAGAAAATAGGTGCAGGAGTAGGCCATTCGGCCATTCGAGCCTGCACCGCCATTCAATGAGTTCATGGTTGAACATGCAACTTCAGTACCCCATTCCTGCTTTCTCGCCATACCCCTTGATCCCCCTTGTAGTAAGGACTACATCTAACTCCTTTTTGACTTCCCCAACATCGGGAGATGAGATGTTAAACCGAGGCCCCGTTTGCTCTCTCAGCTGGACATAAAAGTTCCCAAGTCACTATTTTGAAGAAGAGCAGGGGGAGTTATCCCCAGTGCCCTGGGCCAATATTTGTCCCTCAATCAGCATAAGAAAATAGATTATCCGGTCATTATCACATTGCTGTTTGTGGGAGCTTGCTGTGCGCAAATTGGCTGCATTTCCTACGTTACAACAGTGGCTACACTTAAAAAAAATAGGATTTAATTGGCTGTAAAGGACTTTGCGATGTCCTGAAATTGTGAAAGGTGTTTTAGAAATGCAAGTCATTTTTACTTTAAAGTTTGAACTGAAGTTTGGAAAACAATTTTTCAGATGCTTCTGCTCATCAACTTCAGTCTGAGCTTTGTGGAATTGAATGTCTGCTTTGTTTGACACCTGGTGTTGCCATCAATCACTCCCAGATCAGCTAGGGACATCTCCATCTAGTCCCCAACAATGTACATTCATCTCAGGGACTCGAGCATATAAATCTAGGCTGATACTCCCAGTGCAGTGCTGAGGGAGTGCCGCACTGTCGGAGGTGCCGTCTTTCGGATGAGACGGTAAACCGAGGCCCCGTCTGCCCTCTCAGGTGGACGTAAAAGATCCCATGACACTATTTTGAAGAAGAGCAGGGGAGTTATCCCCGGTGTCCTGGGGCCAATATTTATCCCTTAATCAACATAACAAAAACAGATTATCTGATCGTTATCACATTGCTGTTAGTGGGAGTTTGCTGTGCGCAAATTGGCTGCCGTGTTTCCCACATTACAACAGTAACTACACTCCAAAAGTACTTCATTGGCTGTAAAGCGCTTTGAGACATCCGGTGGTCGTGAAACTCCCTCCCTTCCATCCCCCTCCCTCCCTCCCTACCTTCCTCCTTCCTTCCCTTCCCTTTCCTTCATCGCTTCCTTCATCCCTTCCTTTCTTCCTTCATCCCTTGCTCCCTTCCTCTCTCCCTTCCTTCCTTCAATCCCTTCATCTCTTCATCCCTTCCTTCATCCCTTCTTTCCTTCATCCTGTGTGGCGTAAAAATAAAAAAGGGAAGGTGGCTCAACCGTGGCTAACAAGGGAAATTAGGGAAAGTGTTAAATCCAATGAAGAGGCATATAAATTGGCCAAAAAAAGCAGCAAACCTGAGGACTGGGAGAAATTTAGAATTCAGCAGAGGAGGACTAAGAGTTGAATTAGGAAGGGGAAAATAGAGTATGAGAGGAAGCTTGCAGGTAACATAAAAACTGACTGCAAAAGCTTCTATAGACATGTGAAGAGAAAAAGATTAGTGAAGATCAATGTAGGTCCCTTGCAGTCAGGATCAGGTGAATTCATAATGGGGAACAAGGAAATAGCAGACCAATTGAACAAATACTTTGGTTCTGTCTTCACTAAGGAAGACACGAATAACCTCCCGAAAGAACTAGGGGTTCGAGGGTCTAGCGAGAAGGGGGAACTGAGGGACATCTTTATTAATCAGGAAATGGCGTTAGGGAAATTGAACAGATTGAAGGCCGATAAATCCCCAGGGCCTGATAGTCTGAATCCCAGAGTGCTTAAGGAAGTGGCCCGAGAAATAGTAGATGCATTGGTGGTTATTTTCCAACATTCCATGGACTCTGGATCAATTCCTATGGATTGGAGGATAGCTAATGTAAACCCACTTTTTAAAAAAGGAGGGAGAGAGAAAACGGGTAATTATAGACCTCGGTGGTGGGGAAAATGCTGGAGTCAATTATTAAAAATGCAATAGCAGCGCATTTGGAAAGCAGAGACAGGATCGGTCCAAGTTAGCATGGATTTATGAAAGGGAAATCATGCTTGACAAATCTTCTAGAGTTTTTTGAGGATGTAACTAGTAGAGTGGATAAGGGAGAACCAGTAGATGTGGTGTATTTGGACTTTCAAAAGGCTTTTGACAAGGTCCCACACAAGAGATTAGTGTGGAAAATTAAGGCACATGGTATTGGGGGTAATGTATTGACGTGGATAGAGAAATGGTTAGAATAAACGGGTCTTTTTCAGAATGGCAGGCAGTGACTAGTGGGGTGCCGCAGGGCTCAGTGCTGGGAACCCAGCTTTTTACAACATACATTAATGATTTAGACAAAGGAATTGAATGTAATATCTCCAAGTTTGCAGACACTAAGCTGGGTGGCAGTTCGAGCTGCGAGGAGGATGCTAAGAGGCTGCAAGGGGACTTGGACGGTTAGGTGAATGGGCAAATCCATGGCAGATGCAGTATAATGTGGATAAATGTGAGGTTATCCACTTTGGTGGCAAAAACAGGAAGGCAGATTATTATCTGAATGGTGAAAAATTATTAAAAGGGGAGGTGCAATGAACCGTGGGTGTCATGGCATGTCAGTCATTGAAGGTTAGCATGCAGGTACAGCAGACAGTAAAGAAAGCAAATGGCATGTTGGCCTTCATAGCGAGGAGATTTGAGTATAGGAGCAGGGAGGTCTTTCTGCAGTTGTACAGGGCCTTGGTGAGACCGCACCTTGAGTATTATGTGCAGTTTTGGTCTCCTAATCTGAGGAAAGATGTGCTTGCTATTGAGGGAGTGCAGTGAAGGTTCACCAGACTGATTCCGGGGATGGCAGGACATATGAGGAAAGACTGGATCGGCTAAGCTTATACTCACTGGAATTTAGAAGAATGAGAGGGGATCTTATAGAAACGTATAAAATTCTGACGGGACTGGACAGGTTAGATGCAGGAAGAATGTTCCCGATGTTGGGGAAGTCCAGAACCAGGGACACAGTCTAAGGATAAGGAGTAAGCCATATAGGACCGAGATGAGGGGAAACTTTTTCACCCAGAGAGTTGTGAATCTGTGGAATTCTCTGCCACAGAAAGTTGTTGGACATATTCAAAAAGGAGTTAGATGTGGCCCTTACGACTAAAGGGATCAGGTGGCATGGCGAGAAGGCGGGCTGGGGTACTTGTTATACATGTAGACTTGTATTTACTCCGTACAGCCACCAGAGGGCTCATTCCCTGGAGTCCCAAGGGATCCCATATCCCTTGGGAGCACAGGTATTTAAGAAGGCTTCACAGGTTGGAGAGGCATTCTGGAGACCTGCAATAAAAGACTAAGGTCACATGTTACTTTGAGCTCACAGTATTCGGTCTGACTCTTTCTCCATACACAATAACTGGTGACGAGATACAGATAGCGAACCCAAAGATGCAGAGAACATCTTGGAGAAATTTTCAGAGGGAGATGATTGGGAAACCTTTGTGGAGCGACTCGACCAATACTTCGTGGCCAATGAGCTAGATGGGGAAGAGAGCGGTGCCAAACGAAGGGGCGATCCTCCTCACCGTCTGTGGGGTACCAACGTATGGCCTCATGAAGAATCTGCTCTCTCTAGTGAAACCCACGGAGAAATCGTACGACGATTTGTGCACACTGGTCCGAGAGCATTTGAACCTGAAGGAAAGCGTTCTGATGGCGAGGTACCGGTTCTACACCTACAAAAGATTTGAAGGCCAGGAAGTGGCGAGTTATGTCGCCGAGCTAAGACGCCTTGCAGGACATTGCGAATTTGAAAGATATTTGGAGCACATGCTCAGAGACTTTTTCGTACTTGGCATTGGCCACGAAACCATACTTCACAAACTTTTGATTGTAGAGACCCCAACCTTGAGTAAGGCCATAGCGATAGCCCAGGCGTTCCTTGCCAGCAGTGACAATACTAAACAAATCTCTCAGCACACAAGTGCTGCTACAGGTACTGTGAACAAAGTGATGTTGTTTTCAAATCGTAATGTACAGGGCAGGTCACACATACCTGCAGCTACACGTCCGCAGATGTCTCAGAGTCAACTATCAAGGGTGATGAATGCAAGGCCATTAACACCTTGTTGACGCTGCGGGGGTGATCATCGTTTCCATTCATGCCGATTCAAAGGATACGTTTGCAAGGGCTGTGGAACAATGGGACACCTCCAACGAGTGTGCAGGCGAGCTGCTAAGCCTTTTAAACCTGCAAACCACCATGTTGCAGAGGAGGATCACGACGAAACAGAGCCTCAGATAGAGGAGGCAGAGGTACATGGGGTACACACATTGTCCCCCGATAATGCTGAATGTTGAACTAAATGGACTCCCGGTGTCAATGGAGCTGGACACGGGTGCAAGCCAGTCCATCATGGTGCAACAAGGCCTCAAGGCCAGTCTTAACTCCAGTTCACACGAAACTAAGAACACACACAAAAAAACTGATTCCTGTAATCGGCGGTGCTACCGTAAAGGTCTCCTACGATGCAGCGGTGCACAAGCTACCACTCTGGGTGGTACCGGCCGATGGTCCCACGCTGCTCGGCAGGAGCTGGCTGGGAAAGATACGCTGGAACTGGGATGACGTCTGAGCGCTATCGCCTGCTGATGACACTTCGTGTGCCCAGGTCTTAAACAAATTTCCTTCGTTGTTCGAACCAGGCATCGGGAAATTCCAAGAGCAAAAGTGCAGATCCACCTAATTCCGGGCCATCACAAGGCAACCCATCCATCACAAGGCGAGAGCAGTACTGTACATGATGAGAGAAAGGGTAGAGGTCGAGTTAGACCGGCTACAATGAGAGGGCATCATTTCACCGATCGAGTTCAGCGAGGGGAGCCAATCCTACTGTTCCAGTCCTCAAGGGAGACGGCACCGTTAGTTACTTCGTAATCGCCACAGGTTCTATCAATCGTTTCTCTCTGCACGACCAATACCCACTACCAAAAGCCGACGACCCCTTTGCAACGCTGGCGGGAGGAAAGACGTTCACGAAGCTGGATCTGACTTCAGCCTACATGATGCAGGAACTGGAGGAATCATCGAAGGCCCTCACCTGCATCAACACGCACAAAGCTCTTTTTGTTTATTACAGATGCCCGTGTGGAATCCGATCAGCAGCGGCGATATTCCAGAGAAACATGGAAAGTTTACTGAACTCGGTCCCGCAAACCATGGTCTTCCAGGACGACATCTTGGTCACAGGTCAGAACACAGTCGAGCATCTGCAGAACCTGGAGAAGGTTCTTAGTCGACTCAACTGCGTGGGGCTCAGGATAAAACGCTCAAAGTGCGTTTTCCTGGCGCCTGAAGTGGAGTTCCTGTGAAGGAGGATTGCGGCGGATGGCATCAGGCCCACCAGCGTGAAGACGGAGGCAATCGAGAACGCACCGAGGCCACAGAATGTGACGGAGCTGCGGTCGTTTCTGGGACTCTTGAACTACTTTGGTAACTTCTTACCGGGTCTCAGCACCCTGCTAGAACCACTGCATGTCTTACTACAAAAAGGGGGTGAATGGGTTTGGGGCAAAAGCCAAGAAAATGCCTTTGTAAAAGCGAGAAAATTGTTATGGTCAAACAAATTGCTTGTGTTGTATGATCCATGTAAGCGTTTGGTACTAGCATGTGATGCGTCGTCATATGGCATCGGGTGTGTATTGCAACAAACTAATGATTTCAGGAAACTGCAACCGGTTGCTTATGCATCCAGGAGTCTGTCTAAGGCTGAGAGAGCCTACAGCATGATTGAGAAAGAAGCGTTAGCGTGTGTATGGGATAAAGGAAATGCATCAATACCTGTTTGGGCTAAAATTCAAATTGGAAACTGACCATAAGACATTTATATCCCTGTTTTCTGAGAGTAAAGGGATAAATACCAATGCATCGGCCTGCATCCAGAGATGGGCGCTCACATTGTCCGCATACAACTACGCCATCCGCCACAGGCCAGGCACAGAAAACTGCGCCGATGCTCTCAGTAGGCTGCCTTTGCCCACCACGGTGGAGGAAATGGCACAACCCACAGATCTAGCCATGGTTATGGAATCATTTTAGAGTGAGCAATCACCCGTCACTGCCCAGCAGATCAAAACATGGACAAGCCAGGACCCCTTATTATCTCGAGTCAAAAGCTGTGTGCTTCACAGGAGCTGGTCCAGTGTCCCAGTGGAAATGCAGTAAGAGATAAAGCCGTTCCAGTGGCGCAAAGATGAAATGTCTATACAGGCAGTCTGCCTTCTGTGGGGCAATCGAGTAGTGGTCCTCATGAAGGGCAGAGATACCTTCATGAATGATCTCCACAGTACCTACCCAGGCATTTTAATGATGAAAACGAGAGCCAGATCCCACGTGTGGTGGCCCGGTATCGATGCGGACTTAGAGTACAGATGTAATACATCTCGCAGTTAAGCAATGTACCGAGGGAGGCGCTGCTAAGTTTATGGTCTTGGCCCTCCGAACCATGGTCTAGGCTACACATCGACTATGCAGGCCCGTTCTTGGGTAAAATGTTCCTTGTGGTTGTAGACACTACTCCAAGTGGATTGAATGTGAGGTAATGTCGGTTAGCACGTCCGCTGCCACCACTGAAAACCTGCGGGCCATGTTTGTCACACACGGCTTACCCGATGTCCTGGTGAGTGACAACGGGCAATAGAAACATAGAAACATAGAAACATAGAAAATAGATGCATGAGTAGGCCATTCGGCCCTTCGAGCCTGCACCACTATTCAATAAGATCAAGGCTGATCATTCCCTCAGTACCCCTTTCCTGCTTTCTCTCCATACCGCTTGATCCCTTTAGCCATAAGGGCCATATCTAACTCCCTCTTGAATATATCCAATGAACTGGCATCAATAACTCTCTGCTGTAGGGAATTCCACAGGTTAACAACTCTCTGAGTGAAGAAGTTTCACCTCATCTCAGTCCTAAATGGCCTACCCCTTATCCTAAGACTGTGTCCCCTGGTTCTGGACTTCTCCATCATCGGGAACATTCTTCCAGCATCTAATCTGTCCAGTCCCGTCAGAATCTTGTAAGTTTCTATGGGATCCCCTCTCATCCTTCTAAACTCCAATGTATAAAGGCCCAGTTAACCAGTCTCTCCTCATATGTCAATCCTGCCATCCCGGGAATCAGTCTGGTGAACCTTCACTGCACTCCCTCAATAGCAAGAACGTCCTTCCTCAGATTAGGAGACCAAAACTGAACACAATATTCCAGGTGAGGCCTCACCAAGGACCTGTACAACTGCAGTAAGACCTCCCTGCTCCTATACTCAAATCCCCTAGCTATGAAGGCCAACATACCATTTGCCTTCTTCATCGCCTGCTGTACCTGCATGACAACTTTCAATGACTGCTGAACCATGACACCCAGGTCTCGTTGCACCTCCCCCTTTCCTAATCTGCTGCCATTTAGATAATATTCTACCTTCGTGTTTTTGCCCCCAAAATGGATAACCTCACATTTATCCACATTATACTGCATCTGCCATGCATTTGCCCACTCACCTAACCTGTCCAAGTCAACCTGCAGCCTCTTAGCGTCTTCCTCACAGCTCACACCGCCACCCAGTTTAGTGTCATCTGCAATCTTGGAGATATTACACTCAATTCCTTCATCTAAATCATTAATGTATATTGTAAAGAACTGGGGTCTCAGCACTGAGCCCTGCGGTACTCCACTAGTCACTGCCTGCCATTCTGAAAAGGACCTGTTTATCCCGACTCTCTGCTTCCTGTCTGCCAACCAATTCTCTATCCACGTCAGTACATTACCCCCAATACCATGTGCTTTGATTTTGCACACCAATCTCTTGTGTGGGATCTCTTTGATCCCCCAATCTCTTTGATCTCCCAATCTCATGTTTTACCAGTGTTGAGTTCAAAGAATTCATGACCCGTAACGAATCAAACATGTCACATCTGCCCTACTTAAACCAGCATCCAATGGTCAGGCAGAGAGAGCAGTGCAAACCATCAAGCAAGGCTTGAAGAGGGTAACTGAAGGCTCACTGCAGACTCACCTATCCAGAGTCCTGCTTAGCTACCACACGAGACCCCCACTCACTGAGATCCCACCTGCTGAACTGCTCATGAAAGGAGCACTCAAGACAAGACTCTCGTTAGTTCAACCTGATCTACCTGAACAGCTAGAGAGCAGGCGGCTTCAACAAAGTGCGTACCATGATAGTGCAAATGTGTCACGCGAGATTGAAACAATAACCCTGTATTTATTTTAAATTATGGACAAGATCCCAAGTGGCTTCCCAGCACTGTCGTGGCTAAAGACGGGAGCAGGGTGTTTCGGGTCAAACTTTCAAATGGACTCATTCACCGGAAACACTTGGACCAAATAAAACTCAGATTCACGGACTACCCTGAGCAACCCACCTTGGACCCTACCTTTTTTGATATCCCAACACACACAACAGTGGCAACCGACACCACGTGACCACGAAGCAGAACCCATCATCCACAGCAGCCCTGCAGGGCCCAACACACCAGGCAGCCCAGCAAGGCCAGCTGCACAGCAGCCCAGCGAGGGCCCAACAAATGATTCAATAACACCAGCTTTCACACCGAGATGATCAACCAGGGCAAGAAGGGCCCCAGATCGACTCACATTGTAAATAGTTACACTGTTGACTTTGGGGGGGGGCGGGTGGTATGTTGTTATTTATGTGGACTTGTATTTACTCTGTACAGCTACCAGAGGGCTCATTCCCCGGAGTCACAGGGGATCCCATAATCCCTTGGGAGCACAGGTATTTAAGAAGGTTGGAGAGGCACTTCAGAGACCTGCAATAAAAGACTAAGGTCACACGTTACTTTGAGCTCACAGTATTCAGTCTGACTCTTTCTCCATACACAACAGTACTGAGGTTGAATAATCAGCCATGATCATATTGAATGGCAGTGCAGGCTCGAAGGGCCGAATGGCCTGCTCCTGCACCTATTTTCTATGTTTCTATATAGCACTATTTGACTAAGAGCAGTGAGTCCTCGCAATGCTCGGGTCAACCTTCCTCCCTCGGTCAACAAAAACAGATTAAATAGCCCTTTATCTCATTACCTTTATGATAGCTTGTATACAAAATGGCTGCTGTGTTGCCCGTGGAAGCAGTTGACTGGATATGAGGTGCTGTGAGACATGTTTGAGGGATGTGTCAACGTCTTGCATAGAAGCCAGTTTGTCTTGTCCTCTCTTTGCGTGTTGCAGAAGGAGCTTTACAGCGTTCGAGGTTTTTCTTTGCTCAGCTTATGTGGAAGCTGAGTAATGCCCAAGTGCTGAGTGGGTACGTACCTTGGGGAGAACAGTGAGTGAAGTTTTTTTTGGGAAACACTGTGAGACACATTGCGAGCAATGAAACCCATTTTTCACTCTCTGGTTTCTGCTGTCTGCAGGTATAATATAACACCGTGAGATAGAGTTGTCAGCCATCCGTGAGGACATTGGAAACTACAACATCACAGGGAAAGCAACTTTTCACAATCAACTCAACGACCCGGTTACCCAACCCATCTGTCTACTGTGGACAGTTCTGGTCTCTGTGGCCCTGAAATTCCGGTCGGTGGCTTCCCGCGGGCAATTGCCTCCAACCGGAGAATTTTTACGAAATTACCTGGCGGTCCGGGAGGAGAGTGGGATTCCGGTGGGGAGGCCTCCTCTTCCCGTGCTGCGAAGCGCGCTCCCGTCCTCCAGGTTCCCACGCAGAAGGTGCAGTCACGTGTGACTGCTCAGCCAATCAGGTACCGTATTCCACAGCGTTCGCATTAATAGCAATTGGAACTCCGTATCTACGAGATTGAGAAAAAACAAACAAACACAATAACAGCAAATAAAAAATAAAAAACACACCTCACATAATTAAAACTAATTGAAATTAAAGTTAATAAATATCTTGGAGAACATTTTTTTTTCTGAGTTTTTTAAAAGTTTTTTTAATTATGGTTTAAAATAAATTTAACATAGTGAGCAGGGTTTTTAAAAATAAAATGTGTATTTTTAATTTTATTTTTTATGTTTTATGTATGTTTTAAGACTCTTACACCTGTAACAGTAGGCTATGTGCCTGCCTTTATCAGGCGCAAGAGTTTTGAGGATATTTGCTGGGTAGGATATGGGTAAATCCCGCAATCTTACCCGCGCAGATGTCCTCGCTCCCGAGATGCGCTGGATCTGTTGAGCTCCAGCTTGACAGATGGGAGAAAACGGTTTTCAGCGCATGTGCGTTGTGCGCTGAAAACCGGCTTTTCCGATGCCTTCCCGGGTCCGTAGACACTCCATACTGACCCGCAGAGGCTGGGGTTTCTGGGCCAAAATTAAAAAATGGATATTAATGTACTGGCGAAGGTGCAAGAAAGATTTACTAGAACGGTACCAGAACGGAGAGGTTATATCTATCAGGAAAGATTGAACAGTCTGGGGCTCTTCTCTCTCGAAAAGGGAAGGCTGAGGGCTGACCTGATGGAGGTCTTTAAGATAATGAAAGGGTTTGATAGCGTAGATGTCCAAAAGATGTTTCCACTTGCGAATGAGACCAGAACTGGAGAGCCATAAATATGAGATGGTCATTAGTAAATCCAATAGAGAGTTCAGCAGAAACATCTTTTCCCAGAGAGTGGTGAGAATGTGGAAGAAGTGGTTGAGGCGAATAGTATCGATGCATTAAAGGGGAGCTGGATAAACACATGAGGGAGAAAGGAATAGAAGGATATGTGGATGGGGTGAGATGAAGAGGGGTGGGAGGAGGCTGGTGTGGAACATAAACACCGGCACGGACCCGTTGGGCCAAATGGCCTGTTTCTGTGCTGTAAATATGTAATACTATGTAATACCTGGCCTCCATATCCCTCAACCTTTATCTTTGTATAAACTCACCCAATTGCATCTGCTTCAGTAATCTTGTGAAATAATTTGTGACCTGGTAAACCTTTCCACATACCCATGGCACTTTGAGGGCCAATCTTCTGCCTGGCGACTCTTCTTACTTGTCAACACATTTGTAATTTAACAAGTCGTATTTCAGCCTTTTCACAGGAGCGAACAATTTTTAAGCGAGTGCAAAGGCAAGGGAAAGGAGATGGGGAGGAAAGAACAAAAGGGAAGGTCTGTGAAAGGGTACTTAAGGAAGAATATACCAGCTTTGGAGGGGGTACAGAGACGATTCACTAGGTAGATTCCGGAGATGAGGGGGTTACCTTATGATGATAGATTGAGTAGACTGGGTCTTTACTCGTTGGAGTTCAGAAGGATGAGGGGTGATCTTATAGAAATATTTAAAATAATGAAAGGGATAGACAAGATAGAGGCAGAGAGGTTGTTTCCACTGGTTGGGGAGACTAGAACTAGGGGGCACAGCCTCAAAATACGGGGGAGCCAATTTAAAACCGAGTTGAGAAGGAATTTCTTCTCCCAGAGGGTTGTGAATCTGTGGAATTCTCTGCCCAAGGAAGCAGTTGAGGCTAGCTCATTGAATGTATTCAAGTCACAGATAGATAGATTTTTAACCAATAAGGAGATTAAGGGTTACGGGGAGCGGGCGGGTAAGTGGAGCTGAGTCCACGGCCAGATCTTGTTCAATGGCGGAGCAGGCTCGAGGAGCTAGATGGCCTACTCCTGTTCCTAATTCTTATGTTCTTATGTTCTTATGAATGGCAGGAGAGATTAAACAACATAAGAAATAGGAGCAGGAGTAGGCCATTTGGCCCTGGAGCTTGCTTTGCCATTTAATAAGATCACGGCTGATCTGATCCTGGGCTCAGCTCCACTTCCCTGCCTGCTCCCCATAACCCTCGACTCCCTTATCGTTCAAAAATCTGTCTATCTCCGCCTTAAATATATTCAATGACCCAGCCCCTACAGCTCTCTGGGACAGAGAATTCCAAAGATTCACCACCCTCTGAGAGAAGAAATTCCTCCTCATATCTGTTTTAAATGGGCGACCCCCTTATTCTGAAACTATGGCCCCTAGTTCTAGATTCCCCCGCGAGGGGAAAAATCCTCTCTGCATCTACCCAGTCAAGCTCCATCAGAATTTTATGGGCCTTACCGCCCACTGCCACCGGCGGTCTTTGCTCGAGCCGCCCAGTGCCACTTTCGACGTGGCCTGGAGCGGGCGGGAGTGGAGAGCTGCCGGGAAGCGCCCGCCGATGATGGCGGACGGCCGATGCGCGTAAGTAGACTCCCGCCCTGCCGAGACGCCGGATTGGGGCGGGCGGGAGTCGGTGGCTGGACGGCGATGGACCGCTGAGTGCAGGCAGCTCCATCCTCGACAGTAAGTGTCAAGATCCTGTAAAAAAGGTCAGTGAAGTTTATTTAAATTATTTCTTTGCAAGCACTTACCTGGGTCGGGTCCCCTGAAGGTCGTCAGATGCTTTTTTTTGTATTTGACGCTTTTTATTTTTAGTTCTTCGACCCTCCGTGGGCCCGACTCCATCCTCGGCGGCACTTGGGTGGCAAGCGCCTTTGCCGGCGAGAATGAGAGCTCCCGCCGGCTGCCGCCCAGATTGGTGGCGTACGTCGCAGGTTTGCCGCCCGCCGACCTTCGTGGGGCCTTCTTCATGAAAACTCCACCCAAAGAACCGTCGGGGACCTCGACGGCCACCTGCGGCCCTTCGGGCGGCACTTGGGCGGGCGGGGGCCTTCACCAAATTCGGGCCCTCTATACGTTTCAATAAGATCACCTCTCATTCTTCTAAACTCCAAGGAGTGTAGGCCCAACCTGCTCAACCTTTCTTCATATGACAATCGCTTCATCTCAGGGGTTGATAGAATAGAAACACAAGGCATGATAGGACAAAGGAACGGGGATGGTAATGGAACAAGTAAAGAAACAAAAGATAAGTCTAGAAAAGGTGTAAATGGGAATCATAGGCAGTCCCCCAGAATCGAGGAAGACTTGGTTCTTTGGTGGCTGAACAGTCCAATACGAGAGCCACAGACTCTGTCACAAGTGGGACAGATAGTCATTGAGGGAACGGGTGGGTGGGACTGGTTTGCCGCACGCTCTTTCCGCTGCCTGTGATTGATTTCTGCATGCTCTCGGCAATGAGACTCGAGGTGCTCAGCGCCCTCCCGGATGCACTTCCTCCACTTAGGGCGGTCTTGGGCCAGGGACTCCCAGGTGTCAGTGAGGATGTTACACTTTATCAGGGAGGCTTTGAGGGTGACCTTGAAACGTTTCCCCTGCCCACCTTTGGCTCGTTTGCTGTGGCCGAGTTCCGAGTAGAGCGTTTGCTTTGGGAGTCTCGTGTCTGGCATGCGGACTATGTGGCCCGCCCAACAGAGCTGGTCAAGTGTGGTCAGTGCTTCAATGCTGGGGATGTTAACCTGAGTGAGGACGCTGATGTTGGTGTGCCTGTCCTCCCAGGGGATTTGTAAGATCTTGCGGAGACATCTTTGGTGATATTTCTCCAGCAACTTGATGTGTCTACTGTACATGGTCCATGTCTCTGAGCCATACAGGAGGGCAGGTATTACTACAGCCCTGTTGACCATGAGCTTGGTGGCAGTTTGGAGGGCCTGGTCTTCAAGCACTCTTTTCCTCTGGCGACCGAAGGCTGCACGCGCACTGGAGGCGGTCTTGGATCTCGTGGTCGATGCTTGCTCTTGTTGATAGGAGGCTCCCGAGATATGGGAAGTGGTCCATGGTGTCCAGGGCCGCGCCGTGGATCTTGATGACTGGGGGGAGCAGTGCTGTGCGGTGAGGACAGGCTGGTGGAGGACCCTTGTCTTACGGATGTTTAGCGTAAGGCTCATGCTTTCGTACGCCTCAGTAAATACATTGACTATATCCTGGGGTGCGGCCTCTATATGTGCGCAGATGCAGGCGTCGTCCGCGTACTGTAGACCGACGACAGAGGTTGGGGTGGTCTTGGATCTGGCCTGGAGACAGCGCAGGTTGAACAGGTTCCTACTGGTTCTGTAGTTTAGTTCCACTCCAGTGGGGAGCTTGTTGACTGGGAGGTGGAGCATGGCGGCGAGAAAGATTGAGAAGAGGATTGGGGCGATGACGCAGCCCTGTTTGACCCCGGTCCGGACTTGAATTGGGTCTGTGATGGATCCGTTGGTAAGGGTCATGGCCTCCAAATGGGAATGCTCGAAACATCAACAGCTGCGACGTGAAAAAATAAGGGCAGTGGTTATGTTCTGAAATTGTTGAACTTGATGTTGAGTCCAGAAGGCTGTAAAGTACCTAATAGAACGATGAGGTGCTGTTCCTCAAGCTTATGTTGAGCTTCGTTGAGGACAGAGATGTCGGAGTGGGAATGGAGCGGGGAATTAAAGTGACAGGCGACCGGAAGCTCGGGGGTCACACCTACGGACTGAACGGAGGTGTTCCCCAAAGCGGTCACCCAATCTGCGTTTGGTCTCCCCAATGTAGAAGAGATCGCACTGTGAGTGGCGAATACAGTGTTCATGCACGCATTTATCTGACCTCATTTTTCTAGGTGATGCTCGTGAGGGCTGGTGATTTATTTGAGACATTGTGTTGTGGAACGAGCCCAATCTTTATTCCAAGCACAGTGGGTAGGTCTTGCAGGGGATAAACAGAAATCTCCAATAACCTGAAGTCAGCGCTGGAGTTGAACTCAAACTAAGCTTCGCCCTGCGGAAGTGCGGATAAGAGTGATTATAATTTAAGGTACCAGGATCATTCTCTCATTGAGTTGAAAGGCTTTGTTTTCAATGAAAAAGCAAGTTTGAGAATTGGGAGTTTTGCTTCAGTCACAGAAGGTCAGTCGGTGATTTGAACAGCGCTGACAACTGATCCATCGTGTTTACAGACGAGAATTACATAGACTTAGAAGTCATATTGCCTAAAGAAGTTACATTCTGACAAATGGAAATTTAGATGCAATTCAGGCAACTCATTCTTTTAATAAAACCGCTGGTTCTTTGACAACCCTGTCACTAAGATGCCCAGTGTAGCATTAAACCTTGCAGAACAGAGGTTCCGAGCTCAATTTCTTTGTTACGTGCAACATTAGCATCCTTGACCAGGCCAACATCCCCAGCATCGAAGCACTGACCACACTTGACCAACTCCGGTGGGCAGACCACATCGGTCGCATGCCAGACACGAGACTCCCAAAGCAGGCGCTCGACTCGGAACTCCTTCACGGCAAACGAGCCAAAGGTGGGCAGCGGAAACGTTATAAGGACACCCTCAAAGCCTCCCTGATAAAGTGCAACATCCCCACCTGGGAGTCCCTGGCCAAAGACCGCCCTAAGTGGAGGAAGTGCATCTGGGAGGGCGCTGAGCACCTCAAGTCTTGTCGCCGAGAGCGTGCAGAAATCAAGCACAGGCTGCGGAAGGAGCGTGCGGCAAACCAGTCCCACCCACTCTTTCCCTCAACAACTATCTGTCCCACCTGTGACAGGGACTGTGGTTCTCGAATTGGACTGTTCAGCCACCTAAGGATTCATTTTAAAAGTGGAAGCAAGTCTTCCTCGATTCCGAGGGACTGCCTATGATGATGATGACTACGGTCAGGCAATGTAACTGGTCTCAGTATCTCTGGGTTCGGGAGAGGGCAATTGGCCAGGGTTTCTGCTCCTGACTGCTCTCCAGTTCCACTTGCCCTGGAAATGCCTGTGCGTGAACATCAGATACGGGGGAGATGGATTCCGATCGTGTTGAACAGCCCGCCAACACTCCCTGTCCAGACTTGCAAGAATGGTCATTTGTGTGATTAAGTGGAAAATGTCTGATAACTTAAGACCCTGCATGAGTAAAGGCAGAAAGAAAAGAAAGACTTGCATTTATATAGTGCCTTTCACAACTTGAGGACATCCCAAAGCGCTTTACAGCCAATGAAGTACTTTTGGAATGTAGTCACTGTTGTAATGTGGGAATTTCGGCAGCCAATTTGCACACAGCAAGCTCCCACAAACAGCAATATGGTAATGGCCAGATAATCTGTTTTTGGTGATGTTGATTGAGGGATAAATATTGGCCCAGGACACCGGGTATAACTCCCCTGCCCTTCTCCAAAATAGTGCCGTGAGATCTTTTACGACCACCTGAGAGAGCAGTCGGGGCCTCGGTTTCATGTCTCATCCGGAAGACGGCCCCTCCGACAGTGCAGACATTGTTTCGGATTCGGTTTAATGATTCATTCGTAAGATGATGGCCCATTGTTTGCTGAACAACTAACTCCATTATTAATGCCCCAATCGAGCAGCAACCTGTGGCGAGGAAGAGTTTCCCCGTGAATCGCCAATCGCCACCAGTTGACGGACGATGTGCGCTGCCCCGCTGTTAGCCTCGTGGAACCGACATCTCGCCCTCACCTCCCTGTGAGTTTCTTGAAGTTGCTCTGTTTGCTCATTATTTGCCTGTAAAACGCACGGCAGAAAGTTAAGTCTAGTAATTAACAGCGTATGTACCCTCTTAATGCCAAACAATCTCACTTGTCCAGAAAGTGAACAATTAAAAGTGTTTATTCAGAGAGAAAAGGAAAAGTACTAAGAGAAAAATTAAATGTAAAATTTGACATTTTTACAGTCTCCAACAACAATGCATAAAAGTCAAATTTTACATTAAATTATTTTTTTGCTACTTTTCCTTTTCTCTCTGAATAAAAAAACCTTTCTTTCGCTCCTTTTCTGTCCCTGATTTGGCTCTAATTTACCCTGCTACTCAGTCCTTCCTCTGTTTATTTCTCAATCCTTTGACCTTATTGGATAAGGAGAGAGATTGTCGGTCCAGTCACTCACTGAGGACCCCGATGCCCTCGCTGTGCACTTTCAGCAAACTTGTGTGCAAAGAATGTCTCATTAACAGGGCCCGCCACAAGATGGCCCGCTCCAGCAACATCCCTGCAGCACTCCTGCAAATCCTCCATTTAAGTTTGGGGCTAGATGATTGGATAGGCTGGGTTTGTTTTCTTTGGAACAGAGGAGGCTGAGGGGAGACCTGATTGAGGTGTATAAAATTATGAGGGGCCTGGATATAGTGGGTAGGAAGGACCTATTTCCTAGCAGAGGGGTCATCAACCAGGGGGCATAGATTTAAAGTAATTGGTGGGGGTACAGAGGAGATACAAGGGGACATTTATTCACCCAGAGGGTGGTGGGGGTCTGGAACTCACTGCCTGAAAAGGTGGTAGAGGCAGAAACCCTCACCGCATTTAAAAACTTGGATGTGCACTTGAAGTGCCGTAACCCACAAGGCAACGGACCAAGAGCTGGAAAGTGGGATTAGGCTGGGTAGCTCTTTGTCGGCCGAAATGGTCACCTTCCGTGCTGTAAATTTCTATGGTTCTGCGAAGAGTTCGAGTCCTGGAGGGGGAATTGCATTGCAACAGTCTGAATGAGAAATGCTGGTCCTACCAATGAGGCAAGCTGACAATTGGGATGCTTTTACAGCGGATATGACAACTGGCTAACCAAAGGATATGTTTAGGCCCAGAAATTCGTCTCATCCGGTGGCGCTACGTGGGCGGTATCAGATCGGCTGCCCGTTATACGCAGCACCCGATATTATGTTCTATTGATTCGAATGCGAATGAATTTAAGGGTACAGTCCCATCGAGGTTACGTACTAAGGACTAGTAATCCAGAGGCCTGGTTTAAAAATCCAGAGACATGAGTTCAAATCCCACAAGGGCAGCTGGGGGAATTAAATTCAGTTAATAAATTAAATCTGGAATTTAAAAAAAAATGGTGACCATGAAACTATCGGATTGTCGTAAAAACCCAACTGGTTCACTAATGTCCTTTGGGGCAGGAAATCTGCCGTCCTTACCCGGCCTGGCCAATACGTGACTCCAGACCCCACAGCAATGTGGTTGACTCTTAACTGCCCCTCTGAAATGGCCCAGCGAGACACTCAGTTGTACCAAACCGCTACGACAAAGTCAGCACCGTGGAAGTGCCTTCACCACACGGACTGCAGCGGTTCAAGAAGGCGGCTCACCACCACCTTCTCAAGGGCAATTAGGGTCAGGCAATAAATGCCGACCTTGCCAGCGATGCCCACATCCTGTGAACAAATACATTTAAAAAAAGGTGAGTGGGTTACACTCGAAGAGCTGGGTTTGGAGAAGGCGTTTGAAAGTGGGGAGTGATGGAGCAAGCTGAGGGAAGGTTTAGGTGAGGGATAATTCCAGGCTTTCGAGGCGTGTCCATGGAGTGGAAGAAGAGGCAGTGGCATCACGAACGAGAGGAGCGATTGGTGCCAAGACTGCGTGGCCAAGTAGGGATGAGGATTTGAAAATCAATGCGCTGTGGGCCAGGGGAGAACAACACGGGATCGGCATGAAAGGAATCTCCGAGCATTAAGGATCAATAAAGAAAAATGAAACACTTGGCTGGTCGGTGCTGTTTATTCACATGAAGGAATTAGAATGTACTTCAAAGGGAACACAATTCACAAAATAAAATGCTACTACGTTTCTGCCAATTACAACAATTTGCCACAACCAATTTTAAATTAACCAAAATCCCTAGTCCAATCTTTGAAATGATATGGAAGGGCTAAAATTAGGTGAATGCTGTTTAGCACTAATACGGCTGATTTCTGAGACCTGAAGCTGCTGGTTGTGTTGTGAAGGGGTCTTCGTCTTTGTACCGAATGTTAGGCAAAGACAGAATGTGATGGCCAAACGTATATATTCACGTGGAAGACGATCCAGTGACAAGGCCATTGAAATCAAATATTCTTGTAATAGAGAGAGCTCCCCCTAGTGGACGACTGCTCCACCTGGTGGACTACTGTGGTAATGCAACGGCTGCTGTAACCACAATAAAAGTCACATGATGTACTGGAGCCATCTTGTAAAGTGTGTTTGTCAGTGATGTCGTCAGGAATATATCGCACCGCTTGAGGGCGATTAGGGTTGGGCAATAAATGCCAGCCTTGCCTGCGATGCCCACATCTCGTGAATGAACACATTTAAAAAAAAGGAGCTGAATCTCAGGCGCGGTGTATAACGGGCGGCTGAACCGATACCCGACACCGCCCGCATGGCGCCATCGCCCGAGACCTATCTCTCGGCCATTCACTTTTGGTGTCGGGTTTCCATTTCAGGCTGCTCAAAAAAATGGGCTTAGCAGTCCACAATCCAATTGATGGCATCCCTAGACGTACCCCGGGCTGCAAGAACAAATACTTTCTTCCCTCTGGTGATTGTGCTACACAGTTAATGAGGGCGCGGAGAGAGGGGTCGGGGGGGATTGTATTATTTTTGGAGGGTTAAAGAACAACTGTGAAAGGAGCTGAAGCAAGTAATAATGTGATGGTGAAGACAATGGAGCAGCTTTATTAGATTGGCCTCCCAATTCCATTGTTAGAGAATAAATATTTAGGGGGCGATTGGGGCTGGTAACCTTCCGGGCCGCAACCTTTAACGCTCGGCACGGAAATCCCGTCCCCTGACGCGGAATTGCCCGTACCACCCCTGAAAGGAAGCGGAGAGCAATCTCCGGCGCGCCACTTCCTCTGGGGGCGGTAACCATGGCGCTACTGAGGCTGATGTGCTGCAACACCCCTCCCCCTTCGATTAAAGGGGAGGGCCCCTGCACACTCTGCATGGCCTCTGGCGGTCTCCACTGAGCCACCAGGGCAGCGTGGGATGCGGCCAGCAGCCCGGCACCCAAGACGGAGTGCCGGGATGCACGATGGTGATCCAGACCACGCTAGGGCTGCCATTGACGAGCCGACCCGGGAGATGGCCGTCAAAAAAAAGATGGCGGCCTGGCCGGCCCTTTAAGCGGCGCCCTGAGAGCAGATGTCAGCCAGTTTCGTGACCTGCGGGACAAATTCCCCCGCGGGGCGTTTAGAGGTCAGCGCGCACAGCGATGACGTCAACAGATTATCTGGTCATTATCACATTGCTGTTTGTGGGAGCTTGCTGTGTGCAAATTGGCTGCTGCACTTACAATAGTGACTACACTCCAAAAGTATTTCATTGTCTTTAAGCGCTTTGAGACATGCGAAGGTGTTATGTATGTAAACATTACCAATGTGTAAGACTTGCCACCAGGGGGCGCACCTGTTGGGAGACCCAAGGGCCACCTGCACACCCTGGGCAAGCAGGTATAAAAGGCAATCTACCATGCTGCCTCCTCACTCTAGAGTTACATTAAAGAGACCAAGGTCACAACGATTTGAGCTTAAGATATACAGTCTTGTGGAGTTATCCTAAATGTAACAATTGGCGATGAGTAACAGATCACGAACTTTCATGCGGTTATGACTGCCATTGGTATTCTTGAGAGATTTGTTCAGGGTGATGATTGGGAAGCTTTTGTTGAACGTCTTGACCAGTGCTTCGTGGCCAACGAACTGAAAAAGGCAGAAACCGCAGGGCGATTCTCCTCACCATTTGCGGGTCCACGATCTATGGCCTCATCAAAAATCTGCTAGCATCGACGAAACCAACGGACAAGACACATGAAGAGTTGTGCACGCTGGTTCGGGAACAATCAAGCCGAAGGAGAGCATCTTGATGACCAGGTATCGCTTTTATAC
This sequence comes from Pristiophorus japonicus, assembly GCF_044704955.1. Lineage (NCBI taxonomy): Eukaryota > Metazoa > Chordata > Chondrichthyes > Pristiophoridae > Pristiophorus > Pristiophorus japonicus. Next base: position 46,346,040 of record NC_091998.1, read on the forward strand.
GCACCATCGCTCCAAGGGCCAGGACGTGGCGAGCTATGTCGCCGACCTAAGACACCTTGCGGGACCATGTGTATTTACTGGATTTTTGGGGGAAGTGTTGCGGGACTTTTTCGTGCTTGGAATCGGCCACGAGGTCATTCTTCGCAAACTGCTGTCTGCTGAATCCCCAGATCTGAGCAAGGCCATCGCTATAGCCCAGGCTTTTATGTCCACGAACGATAACACTAAACAGATATCACTGCAGCATCGGAACTCACTGGCAAGTACTGTACATAAAATAACGCCTTCAGCAGGCAGAACTGTACATGGCAGGGCCTACACACCTGCAGAGGCCAGACCCAGGATGACTGAGTCCGCCGTGGGGCGTGAATGCAAATCCATTAGCATCATGTTGGCGCTGCGGGGGTAATCATTGAACCCATCAATGTCGATTCAAGCACTACATGTGCAAGGGCTGTGGAACACTGGGGCACCTCCAGCGAATGTGCAGATGTGCTGCGACTCACCACGTGGCAGAGTCGGCAGAAGATGACCGATCCAGCGTGGATCACGCTAAACGAGTAAGAGAGGCAACTCAACCCGAGGCTGAAGAGGAAGTGTACGGGGTACACACCTTCACCAGCAAAAGCCCTCCGATAATGTTAAAAGTCAAATTAAACGGCATTCCAGTTTCCATGGAATTGGACAAGGGGGCGAGTCAGTCAATTATGAGCCAGAAAGCTTTTGAGAAACTGTGGGGCAACAAGGCACAAAGGCCAAAACTAAGCCCGATTCACACCAAGCTGCGTACTTACACCAAAGAGATCATACCAGTCATTGACAGTGCGGCAGTGAAGTTTTCATACGACGGAGCTGTGCATGATTTACCACTATGGATTGTGCCAGGCGATGGCCCAACGCTGTTTGACAGAAGCTGGCTAGGAAACTTGGACAACATCAAAGCACTGACTTCAGAGGATGATGCTTCATGCGCCCAAGTGCTAAACAAATTCCCGTCGTCATTCGAGCCAGGCATCGGCAACTTCACAAGCGCCAAAGTGCAGATTCATCTAGTCCCTGATGCACGACCTGTTCATCACAAGGCCGTTCCATACATGATGCAAGAGAAAGTTGAGATCGAGCTGGACAGACTTCAATGAGAGGGGTTCATATCACCAGTCGAGTTCAATGAGTGGGCCAGTTCAATTGTTCCGGTGAAGAGTGATGGGACGGTCAGAATCTGCGAGGACTACAAGGTAACGATCAACTGAGTCTCGTTACAGGACCAGTACCCACTACCGAAAGTAGATGACCTGTTTGCAACGCTAGCAGGGGGGAAGTCATTCACCAAGCTGGATCTAACCTCTGCTTACATGACACAGGAGCTGGCTGAACCTTCGAAAAAATTGACGTGCATTAACACGCACAGAGGGCTGTTCATATACCACAGACGCCTCTTTGGGATTCGTTCGGCGGCGGCCATCTTCCAGAGGAACATGAAGAGTCTGCTGAAATCGGTTCCACGCAGCATGGTGTTTCAAGACGACATCTTGATCACTGTATGCAATACCACTGAACACTTGCATAACCTGGAAGAGATTCTCAAGCGACTGGACAGAGTGGGACTCAGGTTGAAATGCTCCAAGTGTGTTTTCCTGGCGCCAGAGGTCGAATTTCTGGGGAGAAATATTGCGGCGGACGGCATCAGACCCACGGACTCCAAGATGAAGGCCAGCAAGAATGCACCCAGACCACAGAATATGACGGAGCTGCGTTCATTCCTGGGACTCCTCAACTATTTTGGTAACTTTCTACCGGGGTTGAGCAGTTTGCTGGAACCATTGCATTTATTGTTATGCAAAGGTGACGACTAGGTTTGGGGTAAAGCTCAAGAGACAGCCTTTAATAAGGCCAGAAGCCTGCTATGTTCCAACAAGTTACTTGTATTGTATGACCCATGTAAATGTTTAATACTAGCTTGTGATGCATCTTCATACGGGGTCAGTTGTGTGTTACAGCAAGCCAATGTGTCAGGCAAACTGCAACCGGTTGCATGTGCATCCAGAAGCTTATTTAAGGCGGAAAGAACTTACAGTATGGTTGAAAAAGAAGCATTAGCATGCATGTACAGTGTTAAGAAAATGCACCAATACCTATTTGGGCTCCGGTTCGAGTTCGAAACCGACCACAAGCAGTTAACGGATATGATGTAATTGGCATCACGGAGACATGGCTCCAGGGTGACCAAGGCTGGGAACTCAACATCCAGGGGTATTCAACATTTAGGAAGGATAGACAGAAAGGAAAAAGAGGCGGGTTGCATTGCTGGTTAAAGAGGAAATTAATGCAATAGTAAGAAAGGACATTAGCTTGGATGGGTGGAGCTACGGAATACGAAGGGGCAGAAAACACTAGTGGGAGTTGTGTACAGACCACCAAACAGTAGTAGTAAGGTTGGGGACAGCATCAAACAAGAAATTAGGGATGCATACAATAAAGGTACAGCAGTTATCATGGGTGACTTTAATCTACATATTGATTGGGCTAACCAAACTGGTAGCAATGCAGTGGAGGAGGATTTCCTGGAGTGCATTAGGGATGGTTTTCTCGACCAATATGTCGAGGAACCAACCAGGGAGCTGGCCATCCTAGACTGGGTGATGTGTAATGAGAAAGGATTAATTAGCAATCTTGTTGTGCGAGGACCCTTGGGTGAGAGTGACAATAACATGGTAGAGTTCTTTATTAAGCTGGAGATTGACACAGTTAATTCAGAAACTAGGGTCCTGAACTTAAGGAAAGGTAACTTAGATGGTTTGAGGTGTGAATTGGCTCGAATAGACTGGCAAATGATACTTAAAGGGTTGACGGTGGATAGGCAATGGCAAACATGGATGAACTTCAGCAATTGTACATCCCTGTCTGGAGTAAAAATAAAATGGGGAAGGTGGCTCAGCCGTGGCTAACAAGGGAAATTAGGGAAAGTGTTAAAGCCAAGGAAGAGGCATATAAATTGACCAGAAAAAGCAACAAACCTGAGGACTGGGAGACATTTAGAATTCAGCAGAGGAGGACAAAGGGTTTAAATAAGAGGGGGAAAATAGAGAACAAAAAGAAGCTTGCCAGGAACATAAAAACTGACTACAAAAGCGTCTATAGATATGTGGAGAGAAAAAGATTAGTGAAGACAAATGTAGATCCCTTGCAGTTGGATTTGAATGAATTTATAATGGGGAACAAAGAAATGGTGGACCAGTTAAACAAATACTTTGGTTCTGTCATCAAGAAGGAAGACACAAATAACCTCCTGGTAGTACTAGGGGACCGAGGGTCCAGTGAGAAGGAGGAACTGAAGGATATCATTATTAGGCGGGAAATTGTGTTAGGGAAATTGATGGGATTGAAGGCCGATAAATCCCCAGGGCCTGATATTCTGCATCCCAGAGTACTTAAGGAAGTGGCCCGAGAAATAGTGGATGCATTGGTGATCATTTTCCAACAGTCTATCAACTCGGGATCAGTTCCTATGAACTGGAGGGTAGCTAATGTAACACCACCTTTTAAAAAGGGAGGGAGAGAGAAAGCGTGTAATTATAGACCGGTTAGCCTGACATCAGTAGTGGCGAAAATGTTGAAATCAATTATTAAGGATGAAATAGCAGCGCATTTGGAAAGCAGTGACAGGATCGGTCCAAGTCAGCATGGATTTATGAAAGGGGAAATCATGCTTGACAAATCTGGAATTTTTTGAGGATGTAACTAGTAGAGTGGACAAGGGAGAACCAGTGGATGTGGTGTATTTGGACTTTCAAAAGACTTTTGACAAGGCCCCACACAAGAGATTGGTGTGCCAAATCAAAGCACATGGTATTGGGGGTAATGTACTGACATGGATAGAGAACTGGTTGGCAGACAGGAAGCAGAGAGTCTGGATAAACGGGTCCTTTTCAGAATGGCAGGCAGTGACTAATGGAGTGCTGCAGGACTCAGTGCTGGGACCCCAGCTCTTTACAATATACATCAATGATTTGGATGAAGGAATTGAGTGTAATATCTCCAAGTTTGCAGATGACACTAAACTTTGTGGCGGTGTGAGCTGTGAGGGGGATGTTAAGAGGCTGTAGGGTGACTTGGACAGGTTACGTGAGTGGGCAAATGCATGGCAGATGCAGTATAATGTGGATAAATGTGAGGTTATCCACCTTGGGGGCAAAAACGCGAAGACAGAATATTATCTGAATGGCGGCAGATTAGGAAAAGGGGAGGTGCAACGAGACCTGGGTGTCATGGTTCATCACTCATTGAAAGTTGGCATACAGGTACAGCAGGCGGTGAAGAAGGCAAATGGTATGGTATTGGTTCATAGCTAAAGGATTTGAGTATAGGAGCAGGGAGGTCTTACTGCAGTCTTGGTGAGGCCTCACCTGGAATATTGTGTTTAATTTTGATCTCCTAATCTGAGGAAGGACATTCTTGCTATTGTGCAGCGAAGGTTCACCAGACTGATTCCAGGGATGGCAGGACTGACATATGAGGAGAGACTGGATCAACTGGACCTTTATACACTGGAGTTTAGAAGGATGAGAGGGGATCTCATAGAAACATATAAGATTCTAACGGGACTGGACAGGTTAGATGCGGGAAGAATGTTCCCGATGTTGGTGAAGTCCAGAACCAGGGGACACAGTCTTAGGATAAGCGGTAGGCCATTTAGGACTGAGATGAGGTGAAATGTCTTCACTCAGAGAGTTGTTAACCTGTGGAATTGCCTGCCGCAGAGAGTTATTGATGCCTGTTCATTGGATATATTCAAGAGGGAGTTAGATGTGGTCCTTACAGCTGAGGGGATCAAGGGATATGGAGAGAAAGCAGGAAAGGGGTACTGAGAGAATGATCAGCCATGATCTTATTGAATGGTGGTGAAGACTCGAAGGGCCGAATGGCCTACTCCTGCACCTATTTTCTATGTTTCTATGTTTCTAAGCCGCTCATTTCGTTGTTCTCAGAAAGCAAAGGTATTGACACCAGTGCTTCGTCCTGCATCCAAAGATGGGCACTAACATTATCTGCTTATGATTATGTAATCCACCACAGACCAGGCACTGAGAACTGTGCTGATGCCCTCAGTCGGCTACCATTGCCCACCATCGGGGTGGAAATAGCGCAACTCGCAGACTAGTTCCTTGTAATGGATGTTTTTGAGAGTGAGGGGTCATCTGTCACGGCTCGCCAGATCAGGACCTGGACTAGCCAGGACCCGGTGCTATCACTAGTAAAAAGCTGTGAGCTCAATGGGAGCTGGTCGGCTGTCCCAGGGGAAATGCAAGACGAAATTAAACCGTTCCACCGACGCAAGGACGAAATGTCCATTTATTCTGACTGCCTCCTATGGGGGAAATCATATAATTTTGCCAAAAAAAGGCAGGGAAACGTTTATACGCAACCTACACAGTACCTACCCAGGCATAGTCATGATGAAGGCGATCGCCAGATCGCATGTTTGGTGGCCCGGGATTGACTCGGAATTGGAGTCATGCGTACACCAATGTAACACTTGCTCACACTTGAGCAATGCACCAAGGGAAGCCCCACTGAGTCTGTGGTCATGGTCCTCCAAACCGTGGTCAAGGGCCCACTTAGATTTCGCTGGCCACTTTCTAGGAAAGATGTTCCTAGTTGCAGTGGACGCTTACTCTAAATGGATTGACAGTATAATAACGTCGTCATGTACGTCCACTGCCACCATTGAAAGCCTCCGGGCCATGTTCGCCACCCATGGTTTGCCCGACGTCCTTGTTAGTGACAATGGACCATGTTTCACCAGCTTGGAATTCAACGAGTTCATGACCCGCAATGGCATCAAGCATGTCAGGTCTGCGCCATTTAAGCCCGCATCCAATGGTCAAGCGGAACGGGCAGTCCAAACTATCAAGCAGAGCTTGAAATACGTGACGGACAGTTCCCTGCAGACCCGGCTATCTCGGATTCTGCTCAGCGACTGCACACGACCCCACTCGCTTACCGGGGATCCCCCTGCAGAATTGTTAATGAAGAGAGCACTCAAAATCAGGCTCTCTTTAGTCCACCCAGATCTTAACGATCATGTAGAAACCCAGAGTATCCAGCATAACATGTACCACGATCGCGCGGCTGTATCATGCGACAGTGAAGTTAATGACCCTGTGTTTGTTCTTAATTATGGTCATGGTCCCAAATGGGTTGCTGTCACTGTGTTAGCCAAGGAGGGGAATAGAGTGTTTGTTGTCAAACCTTTGAACGGATAAACGTGCAGAAAGCACTTGGATCAGACCAAACTGCGGTTCATTGACAACCAAGAACAGTTTGAAGAGGACATTACCATCATTGGTCCATCCACACACCCAACCAGTAATCGACCTCGCGGTCAAACACGAGGTTGAACCCACCATGCCCGACAGTCCGATCAGGCCAGCCACATCGCAGTGCAGCAATGATCCGACCGACTCACCCATGCCAGGACATCAATTCAGATGATCAACCCGGGAACACAGAGCCCCGATCGCCTCAACTTGTAAATAACTTGTACATAAGACTTTGGGGGGGAATGATGTTATGTATGTAAACATTACCAATATGTAAGACTTGCCACCAGGGGGCGCACCTGTGGGAGACCCAAAGGTCACCTGCACAACCCCAGGCAAGCAGGTATAAAAGGCAATCTGCCATGCTGCTTCCTCACTCTGGAGTTACAATAAAGAGACCAGGGTCACAACAGTTTGAGCTTAAGAAATACAGTCTTGTGGAGTTATTCTAAACGTAACAGAAGACGCTATATAAATGCAAGTCTTTCTTCCTTTAGGTCGGTCATTTTAACTTCGACCAATACGTCGCTAACTGTTTCGTGGCAGCCCCTCCGCAGCCCCCTGGTCAATTTCCCGGGAGGCGGAAGTGCTCCCCCCCACCCCAGGTGAAAACTGCCCTCCCGGAGACGCTAACGGGGCTATATAAAAGGGCAACTTGCCCCCTTTTGTTCCTACTGGGCTTGGGTCTGAAGCTCAGAACTGTCCCAACGTTGGCATGAGATGGACACACTCGGAAAGGCCACAGAATGAAGATGTAGAAAAGGGTCAAATGTCGCACTGGCTGGGACGGGCATCACCTCTTACAGAAGCTAGGTACTGCAGGGAATTCTGGGCCAGCGTGAGCTCCTGGACTAGTTTTGATCGCCCAGATGGATCGGAGCAGACCTTCCCAAATTTTTCCCATCGCATAATTTTATCTGGATTTTCGCCTCTCTCCAGATGATCACATGGTTTCGGCTGGGTGGAGAGTGTATATATTGTGGGTATCACACTTGTGAGGGACAGACTGGATGGAGCACAGGGTCGTAACCTGTCTCATTCTTTGTATGTCTATGTGTGTAATATATATAGTTCCCCCCAGTGGATGGTGGCATTGCAGCCATTGCTGTTTGCAAGAATAAACAGGTCGGGTCACCTGACTGGTTCCTGACGTTGTCAGCCATTTTACAGCCTGTGTGTTTGTGAGGTCGTCCCGAAAACATCATCCTGGGCAGTCCCTCGGAATCGAGGAAGACTTGCTTCCACTCTTAAAATGAGTCCTTAGGTGGCTGAACAGTCCAATACGAGAGCCACAGTCCCTGTCACAGGTGGGACAGACAGTCGTTGAGGGAAGGGGTGGGTGGGACTGGTTTGCCGCACGCTCTTTCCGCTGCCTGCTCTTGCTTTCTGCACGCTCTCGGCGATGATACTCAAGGTGCTCAGCGCCCTCCCGGATGCACTTCCTCCACTTAGGGCAGACTGGTCTTTGGCCAGGGACTCCCAGGTGTCGGTGGGGAGGTTGCACTTTATCAGGGAGGCTTTGAGGGTGTCCTTGTAACGTTTCCTCTGCCCGCCTGCATTTAACATAACAGTATGGTGATGGGATGTTATCTTCTGAGGTTGAGTTAGGGCATAGTGGAGCAATGTGGAGAAAGCTGGACTCTGCATCTAACCTCTGGTCTACCCAGCGTGGATGGGACATTGCAGAAATTGTTGACCCATGCAATAGCGAGCTTGGGGTTGCTTGATGGATTAGCGTAGAGAAAGCTTGACTTTAGCATGTAACCTGACCTTGGAGTATTTGATAAGGACAGCATGGAGGGAGTTTCACTCTGCGTTTAACTGCGATACAACTGGTTTGGGAGTGCTTAATGCTGACACTAAATGCCTGATATGTATTGCGTCGCATTCCTTGCCACGAACATTCTTCAACTTGAGCACAAAAATTGAGATCTAAAAAATCAAATGCCTGCAAAAAATGCATGATTTATTATATCAGTGTAGTTTTTTTTCTGGCTAAGGGGCTGCTCTTTTGGAAAACTGTTGCCGATACTGTGAACATTGAGTGCTGATTACCTTCTCTGGGGAAGTGGCTGGGAGGAGTTTTCAGGCAATTGTGTGAGAGAATGAGATTAATGTCAGCCCACAGCCTAACACAGAATGCTTCAGTATTTCAACTGCACGCTGACCTGTTCCCTCACTGCACATCTCAACCTACAAACCTGAAACTCAAGGGCACTCTACGTACTATGTTAGGAATATTTAAGGCCTTCAATAAGGAAAGAAGATGGGTTGCGAGTGTCAGCTGTGGCTCAATAGGCAGCATGCTCGCCTCTGAGTCAGAAGGTTGTGGGTTCAAGTCCCACTCTAGGCTGACACCTGAGTGCTGCGCTGTTGGAGGTGCTGTTTTTCGGATGAGATGTTTAGGACTGAGATGAGGAGAAACTTCTTCACTCAGAGAATTGTGAATCTGTGGAATTCTCTACCACAGAAAGTTGTTGAGGCCAGTTCGTTAGATATAATCAAAAGGGAGTTAGATTTGGCCCCTTACGACTAAAGGGAGCAAGGGGTATGGAGAGAAAGCAGGAATGGGGTACTGAAGTTGCATGATTGAATGTGGTGAAGGGCCGAATGGCCTACTTCTGCACCTATTTTCTATGTTGAAACCGAGGCTCCGTCTGTTCTCTCAGGTGGACGTAAATGATCCCATGGCCACTATTTCAAAGAAGAGGAGTTAAATTATCCCTGGAGTCTGGGCAAATATTTATCCCTCAATCAACAAAACGGATTATCTGGTCATTATCACATTGCTGTTTGTGGGAGCTTGCTGTGCGCAAATTGGCTGCCGCGTTTCCTACATTACAACAGCGACTACACTCTAAAAGTACTTCATTGGCTGTAAAGCGCTTTGAGATGTCTGGTGGTCATGAAAGGCGCTATATAAATGCAAGTCTTTCCTTAGGTTGACCAAAGGGAATTTATCCAAATTTATCTGGAGGTGGGAAGGCATTGAGATTCAAACAGGACACGGGAGAACAAAAAAATAGAACAAGTACTAAAATAAACTGAAATAAAAACAGAAAATGTTGAAAGCGCACGATAAATCCGTCAGCAACTGTGAAGAGAAATAACAGGTTAATGATATTGCGTTACTTTCTGAACTGTCCTGGGACACCCAAAACGTTCATTTCATGAGTGGGTCTTTCATCAGAAACACAATGCCAATCACCCCCCGGTAGTGTTTATGATGGCCTTGCCGGCTGCAGATACACAAGGAGCTGGATTTTAGGTTTTTCTGTCTTCGGGGCAAAAACAGAAGTGGGGCGGGAACGTTACCGACTGGGAATAGCTTGTGCTTTAGTATGGAAGTTTGGGTATCTGGGCCCTGCGTCGGGGGCGCAGCGCTAAGGGGGCGTTGTATACGGTTCGGGGCGCAAAAATGGGAAACTCGCCAACTAAAGTGCCGGGCCGGGAGCGCTCCGAGAGACGCCGGGGGTGGGGGGGGGGGGGGTGTGTGGGAGGGGGGGAGCGGGGGGGGGGGGGTAAAATCCTGGAAAAAACCCCCCCAAACTTTGCCCACACCACCACAACACAAATCGCAAAATAAATGTAAAGCACAAATGCTCGCATTTACCTGCGGAGTACTTTCCCTCCCTCACTGCCGCCGGCTATGCTGGACCGCTCTGATTTCCCCGACGGTCGCCACGGGGCGCACTCCCGGTGCAGACGGATCGGGCAAGAGTCCAAGCACCTGCCGGTGTCGCAACCAGGGGGCCGTCGCACGCCTGGCGCAGCTCTTCCCGGCGGTGCTGCTCCGCACCGCCGCAAAACCCGACCTGGGGGATCGCGGCGGGGTGCGGCAAGACCTCACTGCCGCCTTTCCCGCCGCTCCGGGGCGGAACCCCCGAGCGCAAAGGACCGGGAAAACCCAGCCCGAGATAAATACAGACAAGGGAAATATAAATTGGGAAGAATCTACAATCCAGCCCTTCTCTTCCCACCGCACTAACCAATCGACTCTGGAATGGCCGAGGTTTGGCCTCCATTGCCCCTCAGTTGTAGAATCGTAGAATCTTCCATCACAGAAGGACTCCATTTGGCCCCATCGTGCCTGTGCTAGCTCTTTGAAAGAGCTTTCCAATTAGTCCCACACTCCAACATTTCCCCCATAGCCCTGCTAATTAGTCCTCTTCCAGTAGATGTCTGACTTTTGTACGTTCCCGTGGAACCTGCTACAACCACCCTTTCAGGCAGTGCATTCCAGATCTTCACAGCCTCCGTGTGCAAGGAATATCTCCTTGTTTCCCCTCTGGTGAATCATTTCAAATCTATTTCCGATCTAAATTTATCTTTCGCTGGTCTGAACTCATTCCACCCTCATCCTCAAGTGGTGCTGCCGAGAAGGCGTAGTGAGACTCGACATAAAAGCGATCCTCTTCCTCTTTCTCCCTCCTCTGATTAATATTTCAGGTAGCCTGTGCGCTCCACACACCGCTTTGATTAGATTTCAGCGTGACCCTTGGTGTCCGCACTGCTGAGCCTTGGATTGTGAGCTCAGTGGGCTCAGTGCGCTTGCTTGATGAAGCACATTGGGTTCAATGCATTATCCAGGCTGACACTCCGGTGCAGTCCATGAGGGAGAGCTGCTGTCCGTCAGATGAGACATTAAACCAAGGTCACACCAACTGTTCTACTGCAACGAGGGACGGAAAAGATCTCACGGCAACATTTGAACAAGAGTACGTAGCTCTTCTGGTCCTGGCCAACACCCCGCTGTCCGCCTGCCTCTCAACTGATACAACCCAAAAAAGTCCCCTTATAAGAACATAAAAAATAGGAGCAGGAATCGGCCCTACGGCCCCTCGAGCCTGCTCCGCCATTTAATACGCTCATGGACTCAGGTCCACTTCCCTGCCCGCTCCCCATAACCTCTTATTCCCTTATCGCTTAAGGAACTGTCTATCTCTGTCTTAAATCCATTCAATGGCCCAGCTTCCACAGCTCTCTGAGGCAGCGAATTCCACAGATTTACAACCCTCAGAGAAGAAATTTCTCCTCATCTCAGTTTTAAATGGCCGGCCCCTTATTCTAAGTTCATGACCTCTAGTTCTAGTCTCCCCCATCAGTGGAAACCTCCTCTCTGCATCCACCTTGTCAAGCCCCACTCTTCACTCACATCATTGGTGTTTGTAGGACCTTGCTTGCAGATCTTCTTGACGAAAGAAAGACTTGAATTTATATAGCGCCTTTCACGACCACCGGATGTCCCAAGGCACTTTCCAGAGAATGAAGTACTTTTTGAAGTGTAGTCACTGTTGTAATGTAGGAAACGCGGCAGCCAATTTGCGCACAGCAAACTCCCACAAACCGCAATTTGATAATCATCAGATAATCTGTTTTTGTTGATTGAGGGATAAATATTGGCCAGGACACTGGGGATAACTCCCTTGCTCTTCTCCGAAATAGAATCTTTTATGTCCCCCTGAGAGAGCAGATGGTGTTATGTCTGTAGTGTACTTATGAATGATTCCACGAGGCAATGTGTTGTACTCAAACTGTAGTGACCCTGGTCCTTTATTCGTAACTCCAGAGTGAGGCAGCCGCATGGTGGCTGCCCCTTTATACAGCCCCTGCCGCCAGGGCAGGAAACCCCGGTCTCCACCAGTTGCACCCTCTAGTGGTGCCAGCATGTATATACTCAGTGTAAACCTTATTGACAGTACATCAGTTAAACAAGTCTCCATCTTATGCAACTATACAGTGACTACACAGAGAGTATCTCTATAGTCTGCATATATAACAGACGGGACTTCGGTTTAAAGTTTCATCCAAAAGACAGCACCTTTGACAGTGTAGCGCTCCCTCAGCACTGCACTGGGAGTGTCAGCCTAGATTTTTCATGCCTGAACCCACGACCTTCTGACTCAGAGATGAGAGTGTTACCCACTGAGCCACAGCTCAAATCAATGGTCACCGCACTTCCAAAGCAATTCATGTGAAATACTGTTTGACATGCGTAGATGCGAAGTAAATGCAAGGCCTCTTTATTTTGACATCTCCCTGAGTCCTAAATTAAAATAAAGCGGCTTTGTTCAGCGGGTAAGTAAAGTAGATATCTTGTACTGGACGCCGGCACTGGGGAGTTCAATACGAGTGCAAAAACTGTTTCTTTTATAATCTTTGTCAATTTGCTTTCCTATTTCCAACCCTTATTGGATTGATTAACGTGTAGCCGATTTATTTTGACGTGGGGAATTTGAGATTCTTCACACAATCATATTGGACGAATATATTTCGAGCAGTAGATTGATGGGCTATACACAGCTGAATGGGTTGCTCTTGGGGCCCAGCGCACTGCAAATTAAGCTGCTTTTGCAGCCCGACCAAATGTGTTGAAAGGGCTTTGTGGCATTCGGGCGAAGAGTTATAAGAACATAAGAAATAGGAACAGGAATAGGCCATAGGCCCCTCGAGCCTGCTCCGCCATTCAATAAGATCATGGCTGATCTGATCATGGACTCAGCTCCACTATATACAGCGTTTTTAAAATCTTAAGATGGACACCGGGATATCGTAAGATGGAAAAGCAAAATACTGCGGATGCCGGAATCTGGAATGAAAACAGAAAATGCTGGAAATCTCAGCGGGTCGGGCAGCATCTGTGGAGAGAGAAACAGAGTTAACGTTTCAGGTCGCTGACCCTTTGTCACAACTGGAGAGTGTTCGAAAAGACCAGATTTTTAACAAGCACTGACAGGGGGAGGGGAAGAAATACAAAAGGGAAGGTCTCTGATAGGGTGGAAGCAAACACGAGAATGGAAAGAGAAAGCAATAAAGGTGAACAAGGTAAAAGAGTCAAACGGAAATCCCGTCTGAGGGAAAGGCAGAACTTCTGCAAGGTTGGAAGTTGCTGAGTTTCATTATTTGAGTCTACTGCTAGGAAAGGAAGCACTCAACATATAACACTGATTTGCAGCTCAAAGAGTGCGATGCGATCTCTGGAATCCCCACCCTAAACCTCTCCACCCCTCTACCTCTCCCTTCTACCTCTTTGACCAAACCTTTGGTCACCTGTCCCAATATCTCACTACAAAAAGCATAAGAACTGGGAGCAGGAGTCGGCCATACGGCCCCTCGATCCTGCTCTGCCATTCAATAAGATCCTGGCTGATCTTCTACAACAACTCTACTTTCCCCATATCCCTTAGTGCCCAACAATCTATCGATCTCTGTTGTGACTATACTGAGCATCCACAGACCTCTGGGGCAGAGAATTCCAAAGATTCACCACCCTCCGAGTGAAGAATATTTCTCCTTATCTCAGTCCTAAATGGCCGACCCCTTATTCTGAGACTGTAACCCTGGTTGTAGATGCTTCGGTCAGGAGAAAGAGCCTCTCAGCATCTACCCTGTCAATCCCTTTAGGAATCGTTGTGGCTATGTGTAAAATTATATTTAATTATGCTCCTAGATGTTTTGCGAAATAACAGCAGTTGATCTCTCAACAATATCTCCCGATTTTGAAGGGCAATTAATGAGGGCTTTTCACCAAATAGAAAGTTCCACCAGCTCTTCGCAAGAGAAGAATTCATTTCTTTACTTGCCCCATTACCATCTCCCTTTCCTTCGCACCATCATCCCTCTGTCTCTCTAATCTCTCCTGCCTTCCACCCTATCACAGACCTTCCCTTTTGTTCTTTCCTCCCCTCCCCTCCTTTCCCTGCCTCTGCACTCGCTTAAAATCTCTAACCTTTTCCAGCTCTGACGAAAGGTCACCCACCCGAAACGTTAACTCTGTTTCTCTCTCCACAGATGCTGCCCGACCCGCTGAGTATTTTGTAGCATTTGCTGTTTTTATTAGAGAAGAATTCATTGTTCAGTTTTCAAGAATAGAATACAAGCCAAACAAGTTAGCAGTTTGAGAAATGTCATTATTTGTTTTCTCTGCCTCTCCTCCACACTCAAATGGGCCAACTTGCATTTATATAGCGCCTTTTAATGCAAGAAAATGGCCACTGGTGTTTCACAGAGGCGTATAATGGATGCCGAGCCAAAGGTGGAGAGACGAGGAGGGGTGATTAAAAGGTTGGTCTAAGATGTGGATTTAAACAACAACAACAACTTGTATTTATATAGCGCCTTTAGCGAAGTGAAACATCCCAAGGCGCTTCACAGGAGTATTATGTGATAAAAATTTTGACCCAGAGCTGTATAAGTAGACATTAGGGCTGTGGCCAAAAGCTGGGTCAAAGAGGTCGGTTTTAAGGAGCATCTTGAATGAAGGAAGCGAGGTGGAGAAGCGGCGAGGTTTAGGGAGGGAGTTCCAGAGCTTGGGGCCCAGGCAAGAGAAAGCACAGCCACCGATGGTTGGGCGATTAAATCAGGGATGCTCAAGGGGTAGAATTAGAGGAGCGCAGATATCTCGGGGGGGGTTGTGGGGCTGGAGGAGATTACAGAGATAGGGAGGGGCGAGGCCATGGAGGGATTTCAAAATAAGGATGAGAATTTTGAAATCGAGGCATTGATTAACCGGAAGCCAATGTAGGTCAGTGAGCACAGGGGGTGATGGGTGAACGGGACTTGGTGCGAGTTAGGATGTGGGCAGCCGAGTTTTGGATGGCCTCAAGTTAAAGGAGGAGAGGGAGATAGATGCATTTAGAAAGAAAGCAAGACTTGCATTTATATAGCACCTTTCATGGCCACCGGTCGTCTCAAAGCGCTTTACAGTCAATGAAGTACTTTTGGAGTGTAGTCACTGTTGTAATGTGGGAAACGTGGCAGCCAATTTGCGCACAGCAAGCTCCCACAAACAGCAATGTGATAATTGCCAGAGTTAATGGCAGCATGGCTGCCATTGATGGGAGGAATGGGTGAATCCAAATGAGGCAAGTCAGAGGAACAGAGAGTTCAGGGACACTGCAGGGCTGAAGGTTTAGAGAGATAGAGAGAAGTGATGAGCATACAACACATGAATGAGGGGCCTTAAGAGACTGGGAGCAGTATAGGTCAGCTAGGACAGGGGTGATAGCTGAATGGCACCTGGTGTGAGATACGATATTGGCAGCAAAGTTTTGAATGAGCTGACGTTTATAGGGCGGGAGTGAATTCAGAAGAAAATTCTTTACCCAGAGAGTGGTGAGAATGTGAGAGTTGGCTGTGCACAAATTGGCTGCTGCGTTTCCCACATTTCCCAAAGTGACTACGGAGGTGCCGTCTTTCAGATGAGACGTTAAACCGAGGCCCCGTCTGCGCTCTCAGGTGGACGTAAAAGATCCCATGGCACTATTTTGAAGAAGAGCAGGGGAGTTATCCCCAGGGGAGTGTCCCTCAATCAGCATAACAAAAACAGATTACCTGGTCATTATCACATTGCTGTTTGTGGGAGCTTGCTGTGCGCAAATTGGCTGCCGCGTTTCCCACATTACAACAGTGATCACACCCCAAAAGTACTTCAGTGGCTGTCAAGTAGTGGTCATGAAAGGCGCTATATAAATGCAAGTCTTTCTTTTCTTTTTAGGCCGAACTAGTTGTCTCCCGAATGAGTGACTTGGAGTAAAAGGCGTTTGCGACTACTAGATACGCGACAAGCCTATCTTATATTTAGCCGGCATAAATCGGCAAAATACTCCATGGTGCAATAACATGATGCATAGAAGTTAAACATCTCACGTAAAATTCTGTAACCTTGGCTCTGGAGACTTTCAGTGCTTGGTGCGCGAGGTCCAATGAATGTTCTTTCCAGTTATTTGGGTCTTGAGGCCATCCCGAAACATGGCAGGTGATTCATTAGAGAGGATGTTCTATTCAGGAACGTTTCATGTGAAAATCTCAGAAGAATTCGTTTTAAAAAAAGAAGCCTGGTTTCTTGAAGTGCAGAAATAACAGATCAAAGATGGTCTCGCTGAGGATTAACATCTGTTCTTCAAAAAATATTTAAATATGCCAGCCAACAAGTGATTGAAGACGAGAGAGGCATCTCCTTGCTTTGAAGAGATTACTTTTTTAGATGTATACAAGAAAGACTTGCATTTCTGTAGCGCCTGTCACGACCACCGGACGTCTCAAAGCGCTTTACAGCCAATGAAGTACATTTGACGTGTAGTCACTGTTGTAATGTGGTAAACGCGGCAGCCAATTTGTGCACAGCAAGCTCCCACAAACAGCAATGTGATAATGACCAGATAATCTGTTTTAGTGATGTTGATTGAGGGATAAATATTGGCCCAGGACACCAGGGATAACTCCCAAGCTCTTCTTCGAAATAGTGTCACGGGATCTTTATGTCCACCTGAGCGAGCGGACGGGGCCTCAGTTTAACGTCTCATCCGAAAGACAGCATCTCCGACAGTGTGGCGCTCCCTCAGCACTGCACTGGGAGTGTCAGCCTAGATTTATATGCGCAAGTCCCCGGAGTGGGACTCGAACCCACAACCTTCTGACCTCAGGGGCGAGAGAGAGAGAGTGCTACCCACCGAGAGACAGCCACAAGATATCAAATGGTTGAGAAAAAGTCTGGAGCCCTGCTTCAATTAAATCCATAACAGTTTGGCAAGGTTCGAAACTGGTGACGGCACAATTTAGACCAGGTGTTAGGAATCACGTATTTATATTTAGTTGAACCTAACCTTTTTTTAAAAATTCATTTTATGGGACGTGGATGTCACTGGCAAGGCCGACCTTTTATTTCCCATCCCTAATCGCTCTTGAGAGGGTGGTGGTGGTGAACTGCATTCACATCCCCTGAACAAAAAAAAAGCTCATAAAAGCTCCTTCAATGCTGAAATTCCTTCTGCACTATAACATGCACGGGAAAATATCATCAGGCTCACAAAGAGATAACTGATGATGTGACGTCTCGGAGGAGAAATCTATATCAGTAAAAGGAGAGAGGAAGCTCATTCTTATTTCAGTCTCATTTTATTAACTGAGTTGAAATCAGCGACCTTTCTGGCTTTGTGTACTATATTTATGTGTTTCTTGCCCTAATTTCTTTCAATCTTTGATTTAGTTAATAGTTTCTGGCATAAATTAATGGATTGACATTATTATGGATTGTTGTTCATAAATAGACTTCATAAAGGTAGCTGTTAGCTGGGGGCCAGTTTCAAGATACCAATCACTGCAAGATTCTGATGACTAAATAAACTCGAATGGCTTTTAAACATGAGCGGAATTGCTTGAACTATTGCCTTCAACTTGCAAATAATTAATCTTCATAATGTCCTACACCATTATTTCATCTAAAGTGCAGTTTGAGTAACACTTCAGAACATCAGGATGAGGGTTACTGGTGCTGAATAATAGATGGCATTTTGTGCAGGTGGCCAGTGTCGAGGACAATCTGGTCATGTATGTCCTGGGTTCGATGCAGAGTAAAACTCCCTTGACACTGTCCTGGCCAATATTTATCCCTGAATCAACATAACAAAACAAAAAAAAGGCTTAGCTGGTCATTAACACATTGCTGTTTGTGGGAGCTTGCTGTACGCAGAATTGGCTGCTGCGTTTCCCACATTACAACAGTGAAAAGTACTTCATTGGCTGTAAAGCGCTTTGAGACGTCTGGTGGTCGTGAAAGGCGCCATATAAATGCAAGTCTTTCTTTTCATCCCGATCAGGCATTTGCAAGTCACGTGCAGCATGGGTTAGATGTGGAATGAAGCTCCCTTTACATTGTCCCCACGTTGTGTTCAACAATCCATTTTGTCTTTCTGTTAAAGCTGAAAGTCACACCTTTTGGTTATAGCTCTGACTGGTAAAACCAATAAATTGTGTCCATCAACTCTGTGCATATTAAGTGGCACAACAATCTAGGCTGACACTCTCAGTGCAGTGCTGAGGGAGAGCTGCACTGTCGGAGGTGCCATCTTTCGGATGAGACGTTAAACCGAGGCGCCGTCTGCCCCCTCAGGTGGATGTTAAAAGATCCCATGGCACGATTTCGAAGAAGAGCAGGGAAGGTCTCCCCAGTGACATGAGTCAATATTTATCCCTCAATCAACATAACAAAACAGATTATCTGGTCATTGTCACATTGCTGCTTGTGGGAGCTTGCTGTGCGCAAATTTGCTGCCGTATTTCCCACATTACAACGGTGACTACACTCCAAAAGTACGTGATTGGCTGTAAAGTGCTTTGGGACATCCGGTGGTAATGAAAGTCGCTATATAAATGCAAGTCTTTCTTTCTTTCATCCTCTGAAGGTGTTAATCCTTTGTTGGGTTGTGGTTCAATGGCCATTGACAGCCCTTTGTTCCACTGGTGAAGCTTTTACACTGTATCTCATCATCATAGGAATCGAGGAGGACTTGCTTCCACTCCCAAAGTGAGTTCTTTAATGGCTGAACAGTCCGATACAAGAGCCACAGACCCACTGTATCTATGAGCCTAAACAGGGAGTGCTGCTAGGTTATTCATCCGTGTGGAGCATCACGGCTGAGGCATAGAAACAGAAAATAGGTGCAGGAGTAGGCCATTCGGCCCTTCGAGCCTGCACCACCATTCAAATGGCTGATCATGCAACTTCAGTACCCTATTCCTGTTTTCTCTCCATACCCCTTGACCCCTTTAGCTGTAAGGGCCACATCTAACTCCCTTTTGAATATAACCAACGACTGGACTCAACAACTTTCTGTGGTAGAGAATTCCACAGGTTCACAATTCTCTGGGTGATAAAGTTTCTCCGCATCTCGGTCCTAAGTGGCTTATCCTTAGACTGTGACCCCTGATTCTGGACTTCCCCAACATCGGGAACATTCTTCCTGCAGCTAACCTGTCCAATCCCGTCAGAATTTTATCTACTTCTATGAGATCCCCTCTCATTCTTATAAATTCCAGTGAATATAAGCCTAGTCGATTCAGTCTTGCCTTCCCGGGAATCAGTCTGGTGAAGCTTCGCTGCACTCCCTCAATAGCAAGAATGTCCTTCCTCAGACTAGGAGACCAAAACTGTGCACAATACTCAAGGTGTGATCTCACCAAGGCCCTGTACAACTGCAGCACGTCCAGTTCGGTCCTCACCAAACGTCCTGAACATGCAGTTCCAACAGGACTCAATAGCATGATTTGCTTGAACCCTGGCTAATTGTCCCTTCCCTGCCCTATAGCCACTCAGGTCAACTTTTGCATGGGACCTGCTGGTCCAGCTGAGATGTGCTTAGTCAGCACGGATGGAACCTTGGGTTTTCCAACGAGAATGACTCATTTCCACATTGTGTGATGCACAATTGACTGAGTCATCAGGTGTAAATGTACTTACTTTGTGGGTTCATGCTGAAGAATTCATAGCAACACACACTATTAATAACTCACACAAAAGTAAAATACTACGCATGCTGGAATCTGAAATAAAAACAGAGAATGCTGGAAATACTCAGCGGGTCAGGCAGCATCTGTGGAGAGAGAAACAGAGTTAACGTTTCAGGTCGGTGACCCTTCGTCAGAACTGCTGAATGTTCGAAAAGAGCACATTCTTAAACACTGAAAGGGGGAGGGGAATAAAGAACAAAAGGGAAGGTCTGTGATAGGGTGGAAAGCAGGAGAGATTAGAGAGACAAAAGGGATGATTGGTGAAATGGTAATGACAGAAGTTTGAAAAAGGTTAATCTGGATAGGGTGTGAATGGTGTGGTAATGACCAGCTGCCATTATAGACAAAGAGAAAAGAAAGGAGAGAGAGGAACGAAGAAAGTAAACATAAGATTGGGGGGGGGGGGTGGTGAGAGGGGGAGGGAGAGGGGGAGGGAAGGGAGCCAAAGATGGCCAGAGGTTATGCTCTGAAATTGTTGAACTCGATGTTGAGTCCAGAAGGCTGTAAAGTGCCTAAACGAAAGATGAGGTACTGTTCCTCAAGCTTGCGTCGAGCTTCATTGGAATAGTGCAGGAGGCCGAGGACGGAGAGGTCAGAGTGGGAGTGGAGCGGGGAATTAAAGTGACAGGCGACCGGAAGCTCAGGGTCACACTTACGGACTGAATGGAGGTGTTCAGCAAAGCAGTCACCCAATTGGCACTTGGTCTCCCCAATGTAGAGGAGACCACATCGTGAACAGCGAATACAGTATTCGAAATTGAAAGAAGTACAAGTAAATCGCTGTTTCACCTGGATAGTCAGGAAGGAGGAGGTAAAAGGGCAGGTGTTGCATCTCCTGCGCTTGCACGGGAAGGTAATATTAAGAACTGGTTGGTTTATTAGCAAAGGTTTAACAATCACACTACACATTACTAATTCATCCACCAGGCTCACAATCACCTGCCTCATCGTGGATCCCTCGAACCCAACTGGCTGGGGTTTTATTGAGTCTTGTGAACATCACGTGACTGGCTAGCCACTCCCAACTCAACAGCTCCACCAACCGGTGAGCATACTCATGGGTGCATACATTACACTAGGCAGGTTTAAATTTGTGTATTTGTTTAACAAACATAGTCTGGTACGAACAAAGGGCCATTGGGCCATCTAATCCTTCACAATCCAGACAACTGGTTAAATAAGCATACGGAGTCCTGGTCTTCATAAATAGAGGCATAGAGTACAAAAGCAAGGACGTTATGATGAACTTGTACAAAACACTGGTTCGGCCTCAACTGGAGTATTGTGTCCAATTCTGGGCACCGTACTTTAGGAAGGATGTGAAGGCCTTGGAGAAGATGGAGAAAAGATTTACAAGAATGGTTCCAGGGATGAGGGACTTCAGTTACGTGGATAGACTGGAGAAGCTGGGGTTGTTCTCCTTAGAGTAGAGAAGGTTGAGAGGAGATTTGATCGATGTGTTCAAAATCATGAGGGGTCCAGACAGAGTAGATAGAGAGAAACTGTTCCCATTGGTGGAAGGGTCGAGAACCAGAGGACACAGATTTAAGGCGATTGGCAGAAGAACCAAAGGCGACATGAGGGAAAATCTATTTTATGCAGCGAGTGGTTAGGATCTGGAATGCGCTGCCTGAGAGGGTGGTGGAGGCAGATTCAATCACGGCTTTCAAAAGGGAGTTGCATAAGTACCTGAAAGAAAAAAATTTGCAGGGCTACGGGGAAAGGGTGGGGGAGTGGGACTGGCTGAGGTGCTCTTGCAGAGAGCCGGCATGGGCTCGACGGGCCGAATGGCCTCCTTCTGCGCTGTAACCATTCTATGGATTCTTCCCCTTGCCCTCTCCACCACCACCACCAACCCGATCACCTACTTTAAGGACCCCTCCCTATCTCCCCCTTAAAAATAAGGTCACTTAACCTGTTCGCATTTATGTCATTCTCAGTCCTCCATCGCAACAGATATTGATTCAGACCTTCTTTTGGAGTCTGTTCCAGGATTCCGCTCTGACGTTGGAAGGAGATAATAAATCCTGACTTGCCCTGAAGCTTGTGGACTGTGTACTTGTGTCCTCTAGTCCTACACCCATGGCCCACGTTAAACGGCTTGCCTACTTAAACCTTCCATGATTCTCAAGAGCTGAATCAGGTCGCGTCTCAGTCCTTTGAAGTGCTTTTCAGGGGAAGATGCAACTCTTTGGGTTCATAATAGACTCAGAGCAGTGTTGTCCTGGAAGAGGTGATCCACTTTTTAAGTCAGTACCGAATCAGGGAAAAGTTAAAAGGAAAAAAATCCTTCAATTGGTTAAGTGGCTGACTTTCCACAGAAGGATTGAATGCTACTTTCCTGTAAAGGTCAAAATCTATGGTTGGAGCTGAGATGAGCAGATAAAAGTCCCAGAGTTGGATCCTGTAGTGATGATTGTATTTTCATTTCACAGGAAACTGTAATTCTTGCTACAAGCAACGGATCAATGGTCTTGTTGATCAAATGTGCTGAAATATCAAAGGCAGAATTCGTTGCCTAAAGGACAAATCAAATTGGTGTCGCCCTGAGTAACTACATAATTTTTTTTTTCTGCCTTTGTTATTGATGCTGCCGACATCGCCTCAGTTCAGGCTGAGGAAGCGTTGGAATTGTTAAGCATTCATTCAGCAGTGAACACCGTGGCCCAGCGTGTGGGTTTTTTTTTAAGCTGTGCGTACGCGGTTGTACGCGCCCCAGCCAGTTCCGCGTCTCTGCCTGCGCTTTGCCCGCGCGAAAACCCGGAAACCCGCGATCTGTCAACTTTCGGCTTGACAGGCCGTCCGTGCCACCGGGAAACAGACCTTCGCTCACGGAGAATTGGGGCTATTTGCCCACCTACTGCCCAGCGGATGTCAAGAAACTCTTACGCCTGGTGAAATCAGGTGTAGGGCCTTTTTTTTTTACCAGTGTAAGGGTTTAAATAAATGTTAAAATACATTTTTTTTTGACTTAAAACATTCAGAAACCTTTAAAATGAGTTTAGGTTATTTTCATCCCCTTTAAAAATGTTTACATTTATTTTACATTTTTGCTTTAAATGTTTCATTAAATTGTATTTTAATTAATTTTGAACATGGGATGATTTATTTTAATTTAAGAGGGGGGTGAAAGTATATTTTTTAGGGGATTCCTATTATGCTTATGGGGAATTTCCAACAGCATAATGAGAATCCCCCTTGGTGATTGGTTGGGCCGGCCCATATGATCCCAGGGTTGCTTGCGGACCGCTTGCTCCCCCGGGGTACGTGGGTCTTTACACAGGCCTACGCGCAGCCCAGGAGCGCGAGTCTTCGAAGCTCCCGAGGCACCAGGTAGAACATAAGAACATAAGAAATAGGAGCAGGAGTAGGCCACACGGACCCTCGAATGTACCTTTCTTGCTGTTTGGAGGTGTTAGCCCGTGGGAAGCCTCCGGCTGCCATTTCCGGCCCGATGTGATTTTTGGGTGATGACATGGTGATGGCAACCGATCTACAGAATGGTAAAAAAGGACAAAGAAAGACTTGCATTTATATAGCGCTTTTCACAACCATCGGACGTCTCATAGAAACATAGAAACATAGAAAATAGGTTCAGGAGCAGGCCATTCGGCCCTTCGAGCCTGCACCACCATTAATATGATCATGGCTGATCATGCAACTTCAGTACCCCATTCCTGCCTTCGCTCCATACTCCCTTTAGCCGTAAGAGCCACATCTAACTCCCTTTTGAATATATCCAACGAACTGGCCTCAACAACTTTCTGTGGTAGAGAATTCCACAGGTTCACAATTCTCTGGGTGAAAAAGTTTCTCCTCATCTCGGTCCTAAATGGCTTACCCCTTATCCTTAGACTGTGACCTCTGGTTCTGGACTTCCCCAACATCGGGAACATTCTTCCTGCATCTAACCTGTCCAATCCCGTCAGAATTTTATATGTTTCTATGAGATTCCCTCTCATTCTTCTAAATTCCAGTGAATATAAGCCGAGTCGATCCAGTCTTTCTTCATATGTCAGTCCTGCCATCCCGGGAATCAGTCTCAAAGCGCTTTGCAGTCGATGAAGTACTTTTGAAATGTAGCCACTGTTGCAATGTCGGAAACACGGTAGCTAATATGCGCACAGCAAGCTCCCACAAACAGCAATGAGATAATGACCAGACAATCTGTTTTTTCGTCATGTTGATGGAGGGATAAATATTGGCCCAGGGCACTGGGGATAACTCTCCTGCTCTTCCTCGAAATAGTGCCATCTTTTCAAAATAGTGGGATCTTTTATGTCTACTTTGGAGAGCAGACCGGACCTCGGTTGAACGTCTCATCCGAAAGACGTCACCTCCGACAGTGCAGCGCTCCCTCAGCACTGCACTGGGAGTGTCAGCCTAGACTTGTTTGTGCTCAGGTCTCTGGAGTGCTAGGCACTGAGCCACAGTTGACACGGTGACCAAATGCTTGGTCAAGGAGGTAGGTTTTAAGCTGCATGTGAAAGGCCGCACACGAGGTAGGGAGAGGTTTTATGAGACAATTCCAGAGCTTAGGGCTCAGGCAGCTGAAGTCATGGAAGGGCTGGACAAGAGGCCAGAAATGGAGGAGCACAGAGAACTCATAGAGTTGTGGGGTTGGAGGAGATTACAGAAACAGGAGGGGCGAGGCCATGGAGGAATTTGAACACGGGGATGAGAATTTTAAATTTGAGGTGCTGGTAGAGCAGGAGCCAATGTCGGTCAGCGAGCACAGGGGATGATGAGTGAACGGGACAATCACCTGAGAAGTGAAACCCATTTTTATTAGTGTGAAAATTGCCGGGTTGGGGGGAGGGAGTGGGATTCATCGCAGCAACGTGAGCAATTAAATTCACAGCGTTATTAAAAACTCAACTTGCTTCGTATGTCATTTTGTTCGCAATGATTCGAAAGGGGAGAAATATTGGTTCACAGGTGCAACACTCGTGTCAGCAATAGCATTATTCGACAAGGGTCAGAGGGCACAGAATTAATGCAGCATTTCAGCTGGAAATTGGTCTGGTGTCTTGAATTTAATTCAATTTATTGCTCTGTGATATAGATAAATCAAAAATTAATAGCAGGCTGGAAAGATTAAATTCTTCCTATATTTACAAAAATCAATAACTGAGACATTCTTTTCCCACAGCAGGAGAATGGTCCCAGCTTAGATCAGTCCAGATTTCAACACTCCGACTGCAAAATGCCCTTCAAGGCCTTGGGCAGAGTTCTGCTGTGATGGTTGAATAACTTGTTGGCACGGCCTTTAAAATAAATCATTCGTGCTTTTCTTATCTTCTGCAGCTCTGGTTACGGCATTTTAGCTCTTTGGCTAGCAAGGGAATTCAAAAGCGCGTGGTTCACATGAAGATTCATTCATGTCAGCGGCCTTTGATATGGTCAGCCCTGCAATGCTCCTCCGATGCCTCTGCTCCTTTGTTGAGCTCAGTGCCACTGCCCGAGCATCTCCAGCAATGTTGCCCTTTTCCCCCGCTCCGTTACCTCTGGCCTCCCCCAAGGATCTATCCTTGGCCTCCTCCTCCTCTTCCTTATCTACACAGGGTCAGCTCCCACATGTGTGCGGAAGGCACCCACCTCGATCGCTCCTCCACCATCTCCTGACCCCTGCACTGCCTCCGTGCTATCGGGCAGCTTGTTCGACGTCCACCCTTGGATGAGCCAGAATTTCTTCCAGTTAAACGCGAGGTAAACTTTCGCAACCCCCCACCCCCCCCCGCCCGCCCCCCGCCCTCACCTGGAATACTGCGTGCAGTTTTGGTTTAGGTATTTACGAAAGGATATACTTGCTTTGGAGGCAGTTCAGAGAAGGTTCACTCGATTGATTCCGGAGGTGAGGGGGTGACTTATGAGGAAAGGTTGAGGAGGTTGGGCCTCTACTCATTGGAATTCAGAAGAATGAGAGGTGATCTTATCGAAACGTATAAGATTAGATGCAGAGGGGATGTATAAGGTGGATGCAGAGAGGATGTTTCCACTGATGGGGGAGACTAGAACTAGAGGGCATAATCGTACAATAAGGGGCCGCCCATTTAAAACTGAGATGAGGAGGAATTTCTTCTCTCAGAGGGTTGTAAATCTGTGGAGTTTGCTGCCTTAGAGAGCTGTGGAAGCTGCGACATTGAATGGATTTAAGACAGAAATAGACAGTTTCTTAACCGATAAGGGAGTAAAGGGTTATGGGGAGCGGGCAGGGAAGTGGAGCTGAGTCCATGATCGGATCAACCATGATCCTATTGAATGGCGGAGCAGGCTCGAGGGACTGTGTGTCCTATAGTGCTGCTATTTCTTATGTTGTTATGTTCACCGCCACCACAAATTCTTGCCCCCGATTCCAGCCCCCGCCCTGACCACTGAACTAGACTGTTCGCAACCTTGCCGTCCTGTCCAACCCAGAGTGGAGCTTCTGACTCCAGATCACAGAGACACATATTCGCAGCTTTGTAACGTCGCCTGCCTCTGCCTCTGCTGACTTGCAGCTGAAAACCCTCACCCACGCCTTTGTCACCTCCAGACCCAACTATTCCAATGCCCCCCCTGGCCCTCCCATCCTCCACCCTCAGTAAACTTCCGCTTATCCTATCCGCACTGTAAGTGGTTTTGCCCTTGGTGGTTCCGAATCACCAACCCCACCCCGCGACCCCCCCCCCCTTACAACAGTTCTAGACCCCGGGAATTATAGTAGTAAATAGACAGATCTTTCGGTCTCAGCCGTCACAATGCTTTTACTCACATTAAAGCACACACCTGCACCCAGTAAAAACACACCCCGGTGGCGTAAAACAAACACAGTACAACAGACAACACTGGCCCATCTGAACAGGCCCCTATTGTGAAGTACGCACGATTAAAACACCCCTGCTTGGCTCAATAGTGTACCACCGAATCTGTCCAACAGACTGTGCGTACGCTTATGATCCGCGCAGAACCTCCCCACTAAAACCCTAAGGCTTGGTTGGGACACACGACACCCCTTCACACAATGCGGTGGTCTAAAGGATGCGTGGGCTGGGATAAATGCTCACCAGTTACCCCTCTGGCTTACTCGCTGCTTCTCCCGATGAGGCGTATCTTCTGGTTCTGTACCAATCTGTGGTTTCCAAGTCCCAGACTCAAGCTCAGTTTCCCAGTCGAAATTGTACATTAATGATTTAGACGAGGGGATTAAATGTAGTATCTCCAAATTTGCGGATGACACTAAGTTGGGTGGCAGTGTGAGCTGAAGGAGGATGCTATGAGGCTGCAGAGTGACTTGGATAGGTTAGGTGAGTGGGCAAATGCATGGCAGATGAAGTATAATGTGGATAAATGTGAGGTTATCCACTTTGGTGGTTAAATCAGAGAGACAGACTATTATCTGAATGGTGACAGATTAGGAAAAAGGAAGGTGCAACGAGACCTGGGTGTCATGGTACATCAGTCATTGAAGGTTGGCATGCAGGTACAGCAGGCGGTTAAGAAAGCAAATGGCATGTTGGCCTTCATAGCGAGGGGATTTGAGTACAGGGGCAGGGAGGTGTTGCTACAGTTGTACAGGGCCTTGGTGAGGCCACACCTGGAGTATTGTGTACAGTTTTGGTCTGCTAACCTGAGGAAGGACATTCTTGTTATTGAGGGAGTGCAGCGAAGGTTCACGAGACTGATTCCCGGGA
Organism: Pristiophorus japonicus; assembly: GCF_044704955.1. NCBI lineage: Eukaryota > Metazoa > Chordata > Chondrichthyes > Pristiophoridae > Pristiophorus > Pristiophorus japonicus. The sequence goes on from NC_091998.1 coordinate 46,373,320, forward strand.
TGGTGGGACTGACCTATCAAGAAAGACTGGATCAACTGGGCTTGTATTCACTGGAGTTCAGAAGAATGAGAGGGGACCTCATAGAAACGTTTAAAATTCTGACGGGTTTAGACAGGTTAGATGCAGGAAGAATGTTCCCAATGTTGGGGAAGTCCAGAACCAGGGGTCACAGTCTGAGGATAAGGGGTAAGCCATTTAGGACCGAGATGAGGAGAAACTTCTTCACCCAGAGAGTGGTGAACCTGTGGAATTCTCTACCACAGAAAGTAGTTGAGGCCAATTCACTAAATATATTCAAAAGGGAGTTAGATGAAGTCCTTACTACTAGGGGGATCAAGGGGTATGGCGAGAAAGCAGGAATGGGGTACTGAAGTTTCATGTTCAGCCATGAACTCATTGAATGGCGGTGCAGGCTAGAAGGGCTGAATGGCCTGCTCCTGCACCTATTTTCTATGTTTCTATAGCGAGGCTTTCTTTGCTCGTAGATGATGGTTTCTTCTTCTCTCCGTCCCAGACAGAGTGCTCGGTCCTTGAGTGCGTTGATCAAAGCAAGCAAGCGTAGAAGAGGCGAGAGATAGAGATGGCTGCAAATTATGCCTGACAAATGTTTGCTGAATCCTCGTGCCAAAAACCAGTCCTTTGCCTGAGGCAGTCCAACTGAAGGGCAATGAATCACATCTTAGGCCTGTGCCTTTGTTACCGGGCTCTTCCTGGGGATAAAGGCTCCAACGAGTCTGGGTGGCCAAATAGCTTCCTTTGTCCTGAGGTTCCCGCGCTCCGCGACTCTCAGTCATTTCGATGGCTTGAGCACCGACCACTTTACCTGATCTCCCACTGATGGGTTCCCATTACATGACAAAGGGTCCTCCATCTGCTTTCAGCCATCCCAGACTAATCCCGCCCACCTGATACGTATTCCTGTGGAACATGCCTGGGCCTGTCCCAGTCAAGCTGTCAGCTCCTCTGAAATATGAAAAAGCAATGTCCAAAACGTAAAGTCCAAAATCCTGAAGTCTGTGTTGATGTTTATGCCGATGCTTACAGCCCCAAGCCCCACTCAACCATCAGCCCTGCCCTTGCTGACCTATATTGGCTCCTTCTTCCCCCACACCTCCAGCATGAAATTCGCTGCATTTAAATCCCTCCCTGGCCTCAGCTTGACATATCTCTCGAACCTCCTCCAACCCTGCGCTGTCCTCAAGAATTCTCACTTCCTCTGACTCTCAGACCTATTGTGCATCGCACCTTCACTTTGTCCATCCATCAGCAGCTGTGTCAGCCAGCTAGGCTCCACACTCTGGAATTCTCTCCTACACCTCTATCACCCTCTCCTTTAGAAAGAAAGAAAGACTTGCATTTATATAGCGCCTTTCGCAACCACTGGACGTCCCAAAATGCTTTACAGCCAATGAAGTACTTTTGGAGTGTAATCACTGTTGTAATGTGGGAAACGTGGTAGCCAATTTGCACACAGCAAGCTCCCACAAACAGCAATGTGATCGTGACCAGATAAGCTGTTTTTAGTGATGTTGATTGACGGATAAATATTGGCCAGGACACCTGCTCTTCTTCAAAATAGTGCCATGGGATCTTTTACGTCCACCTGAGCGAGCAGACGGGGCCTCAGTTTAATGTCTCATCCAAAAGATGGCACCTCCGACAGTGCGGCACTCCCTCAGCACTGCACTGGAGTGTCAGCCTAGATTATGTGCTCAAGTCGCTGGAGTGGGACTTGAACCCACAACCTTCAGACTCAGGGATGAGGATGCTACCCACTGAGCTACAGCTGATAATTGTAGATTAATGATCCTCCTTAAACCCCAGCTCTTTAACCAAGCTCACGGCTCCTGACATCTCCTTCTCGGGCTTGGCACCCATTTCTGTCCGATTCCCCCTCTGTGAAGCACCTTGGGACGTTTCTCTACATTTAAGGTGCTGTATAAATGCGTTGTTCTATCTATGAACAATGGTTGCTTGTCTCTCTGTCTCTCTATTTGTCCGTGTCCCTCGACCTTCTCTGAAGAAAGAAAGACTTGCATTTATATAGTGCCTTTCACAACCACCAGACGTCTCAAAGCGCTCTACAGCCAATGAAATACTTTTGGAGTGCAGTCACTGATGTAGTGTAGGAAACGTGGCAGCCAATTTGCGTTCAGCCAGCCCCCACAAACAGCAAATGTGATAATGAGCAGATAATCTGTTTTTGTTATGTTGATTGAGGGATAAATGTTGGCCCCAGGACACCGGGGAGAACTCCCCTGCTCTTCTTCGAAATAGCGCCGTGGGATCTTTTACGTCCACCTGAAAGGGGCCTCGGTTTAACGTTTCAAAGAAGAGCCTTGAAAATAATTTTCTTGTCAAACAACCCTCCTCCCAAAAAGGCTCCTGAGTTCAAACCCCAGCTTGCTTCGAAATCATATAGAAAAATTATGAGTAGTTTTATTTCCCCACTGCAGCTAGATAAGTAGATGATTGCCTAAATAAATCATTGCAAACTATTATTGCTTTTAACTTCTCAGTATGAAAGAAAAAGGCATGTTATTTAATTACCCCCATCTGTATGTCTGTTTCTATTATTGCAAAGCCAGCCTCTCTTTCTCGAGTACAAATAAATAATTGAAAACAGTTTTCTCATTGCACCTTAGTCTCAAACGTTTCAACTGCTTATTTTGAAATCATTGGGTAAAACAGGCACACGTGTGGGCCCAATTTTATCCCGACTCGCTCAGCAGAAACCTGGTCGGTGGGCAGTTAAAATTGCCCCGGCTCTTACCAGTCCGAAACCCGCCACGATCACAATCTGCAATTTTAACCTGCTTTTCCTGAGCAGGCAGCAAGGACACACGACAGGAACCAACAGGATCTTTCTTCACATGTGTGTGTCATGGCCTGATGACATCATTGAGAACCGACTGTAATTTTAACTCAGGTCTGAGCGGGGAGTCCGCCTGTAGTTAAAATCGGGGCCAACTGGAATAGTCTTGTCAAAGACCCATCTCGTGTTATTGCACTGAGAGAACCATTCTCTTCCATGTCAGAGATTCTCCACAGTACACATTGTGGCATCCTGTGCATTTTAGGCACACATCTAGCTCTTGACTACTATGAGAATACACCATTTTAAAATGGCCAGCCTGTAAAATTGACCAAATGTTGTAACCAGCAGAGCTTGCGAAGTCACGAAGCTACTGTGGAAACTGTTAGTTTTAGCAAAAGCTGTACTTTCTCACAGATAAAAGGAGTAACCAGTGGAGATACCCCGAGGAATTGATAAGACCTTCTGTGGACAATGATGTCTTTAAGGAACATTTTTAATGAACGGAATATTGAAAAGGACATTGAAAAATACATCACGTATTTAATAAACTGTCTGCTGAAGAGGAAAAAAAAACAACTTTGGCCTTACAGAGTTGGCAAGTTGCCAACATTTATAGGTATAAATAGTGCTGTGAGAGGACACTTGGGGCTGAGGTCAAGAGATTGGTAACCTGGTCAGTAACTAAGGGAATCAGAGAGTTAATTTCCGAACACTGACCACGGCTGGAATTAACCCTGTGAGTGTCTTTGCTTTGAATGAATCACTTCGGTAATAGGCAATTTTAACTGAGGCCGGGCCTCAGTTTAAAATGTCATCCAAAAGACGGCACCTCCGACAGTGCAGCACTCCCTCAGCACTGCACTGGAGTGCCAGCCTAGATTTTTGTACTCAAGTCCCTGGAGTGGGACTTGGACCCACTTGAACCTTCTGATTCCAAGACAAGAGTGCTGCCCACTGAGCCACAGCTGATGTTGAAAGCTAAACCCATCGCAATTGCATGGATTCAGGAAGTGAAACAACTGCAGTCCCTGAGGCTAATCCATGAAATCCTTATGGCATAGACATATTGTTAGGAAGACTGGCTTTTTGCAAACGGTGGGACTATCAATTCAGGGCAACATTTGCTCTGTTAGGTCAACATCTTTGCGCCACTCCAATATCCCATAAGACCATGAATGCAGTAACTTCTGCTTTCTCCATTCAAAACTTGATGAGATGACAACTTCGGGGTCATTGTTGAGTGGTAAGATACCTTCTTACAAATATGAACTGGTATTGACAACCTTGCTGCTTATTGAAGTGCCAAAGTAATCTTCTTCTTCGGCAGTCCTCGGAGTCGAGGATGACTTGCTTCCACACTAATATGAGTTCTCAGGTGGCTGATGAGCCCAATGTGGGAGCTACAGTCTCTGTCACAGGTGGGGCAGACGGTGGTTGGAGGGACGGGTGGGTGGGGGACTTGGGATGCCATGTGCTCCTTCCGCTGTTTGCGCTTGGCTTCCCGCGTGTTCCCGGCGAAGAGACTCGAGGTGTTCAGCGCCTTCCCGGATGCTTCTCCTCCACTTTGAGCGGTCTTGGGCCGGGGATTCCACATGTCGGTGGGGATGTTGCACTTTATCAAGGAGGTTTCGAGGGTGACCTTGAAACGTTTCCTCCGCCCACCTGGGGCTCGCTTGCCGTGTCGGAGCTCTGAGTGGAGCGCGTGTCGCTCAGTGTAATTTATTTGAGAACACTTGGACTGTGTCAATAATAATTGTAGTGCATGATTTTGACATTGCTTTGCCTCCGAGTAATGCAAAGAGAGGTAATACAGACTGAATGCAGAACGCTGCAAGTTATTTCATTACACCTTCGGGACCAGGCAAGTTCTGTAGCATGGTTGGATGCTCCTCATTGTGTAGAAATTGTTTTTTCTGTTCACAGGATTTCCTAATTATTTCGCAGTAGTGAACAGAAAAGGCAACCTTACAATTCAAAGGGTTTTAATGCCCCTGAGACGGGAGAGAGTTGAGCAACGAAGATGAGATCTGGATATCAGGAATTCCAGTTACAAGCAGGATTCCAGGACTTTACCCGCGTTACAACAATGACCACACTTCAAAAGTAATTCATTGGCTGTAAAGCGCTTTGGGACATCTGGTAGTCATGAAAGGCGCTATATAAATGCAAGTCTTTCTTTCTTTCTTTCTTTCTTTCCTTCTTTCCTTCTTTCTTTCCTTCTTTCCTTCTTTCTTTCCTTCGATTCAATCTCTCCAGTCGATCCAATCTCTCCTCAAAAGACAGTCCTGCCATCCCAGGAATCAGTCTGGTGAACCTTCGCTGCACTCCCTCTATGGCAAGTATATTCTTTCTTGTGTAAGGAGACCAAAACTGCACACAATACTCCAGGAACGGTCTCACCAAGGCCCTGTATAACTGTAGTAAGACACCCTTGCTCCTGTACTCAAATCCTCTTGCAATGAAGGCCAACATAACATTTGCCTTCTTAACTGTTTGCTACACCTGCATGTTTGCTTTCAAGAAAACCCAGGTCTCTCTATACATCGACACTTCCCAAGCCATCACCATTTAAATAATACTTTGTCCTTATATTTTCCCTACCAAAGTGGATAATTTCACATTTATCCACATTATACTGCATCTGCCATGTGTTTGCCCACTCACTCAACCTAACTAAATCACCTTGCAGCGTCTTTGCATCCTCCTCACAACTCACAATCCCACCTAGTTTTGTGTCATCAGCAAACTTGAAAATATTACATTTGTTTCCCTCATACATCGCTTCTCGGCCTTTTGGCTAAGATCATGCGTAACTGACCTGACAGGGGAGTAACCATGACCCCAACGTGGTTCTCCCTGGATCAGGAAGGTGGTTCTCCTATGCTTTTTGGAAATAGAAGGTGGGTGGGGTGGATTGACCCATCCACCTCCATGGCACGAACCTGGTATTGCAGTACTTCCAGGAACGGTGCTTGGGCTCTAGGCCTTTTGGCTAAGAGCATTAGCGCAGGGTGATCCTTGATGTGTGCAAGGTGACCTCTGGCGTTTGTGATCTGACAAAGAATTGGAAAGATTGGCTACGAAAAATTAAAAAAAAAAAAAAAATGGTTTCCCTCATCCAAATCATTTATATATATTGTGAATAGCTGGGGCCAAAGCACTGATCCCTGTGGTACCCCACTAGTCACTTCCCACCACCCCGAAAAAAACCCGTTTATTCCTACTCTCTGTTTACTGTCAGTTAACCAATTTTCAATCCATACCAATACATTACTCCCAATCCTATATCCTTTAGTTTTGCACACTAACCTCTTATGTGGGACTTTATCAAAGACCTTCTGAAAATCTAAATACACTACATCCACTGGTTCTTCCTTATCTATTCTATCAGTTACATCCTCAAAAACAAAGACTTGCATTTCTATAGCGCCTTTCAACCTCAGGACGTCCCAAAGTGCTTTACAGCCAATGAAGTACTTTTTGAAGTGTAGTCACTGTTGTAATGTAGGAAATGCAGCAGCCAATTCATGCACAGCAAGCTCCCACAAACAGCAATGTGATAATGACCAGTTAATCTGTTTTAGTAATGTTGATTGAGGAATAAATATAGGCCAGGATAACTCCCCTGATCTTCTTCAAAATACTGCCATGGGATCTTTTACATCTGCCTGAGAGAGTAGACGGGGCCTCGGTTTAACGTCTCATCCGAAAGACAACACCTCCGATGGTGCGGCACTCCCTCAGCACTGCACTCCCTCAGCACCCACAATCTTCTGACTCAGAGGTGAGTGTGCTATCCACTGAGCCCTGGCTGACACCATTGGATAAAAGGACTGAATTGAATTTTCAAAGATGATGAAGATGAATCCAGGCAAACTGTTTACTGTGGTGAAGGGTTCAAGAGTCAGGGAACAAAACAAGGTCACAACGTTACAAAGTATTTACAGCAGAGAAACAGGCCGTTTGGCCCAACAGGTTCGTGCCGGTGTTTATGCTCCTCTCATCCCTTGTCAGCAGCAAGGAGGGAAATATTTCCCTCTCAGGATAATAGTGTTGTGAAACAGGTTACCGGGGGAAGTTCTGAATCAGGAAGCAAGAGGTTATGAGATGCCATTCAGTCGAGGGAGAATTTAAGCATAATGCGTAGCTTTGGTATTGTGATTTTAGAGTTTATAAGCTGGCATTGAATGGCTGTGGAAAAATGATTAGATTTATTGCAGTAAAACCAGCATTACCTGCACCAGCTGCTGTTAGTTTACAGATTCCAGTTCTCAGTCTTGCTCCAGTCCTAATCCAACCAGCTGCTCAGTTGCAATACTAATACAGCACTTCTGAGAGTTAGGGGAGTAACTGGTATGTCAGCACACAGTGTAGGTTTGTTCAAGGGACAATTGTATATTGCTTCTAGAGGGCCGGTGAGATGAAATGTGGATGGAGGCTGAGATAATCCATTGAATGGGATTCCATTCAGTGAATTGTGAGGAAGTTACCCAACATACTGCCACCTTCTTTTCTTATCAAGCTGGTAATAGCACCTTAAAGTTAAGCATTCTATCAACTTGATTTTTACCTCCTTTCTTGTATTCACCCTTTTTATGAATTACATAAAATATCCAGCACAGAAACAGGCCATTTGGCCCAACCAATCCATGCTGGCGTTTATGCTCCACTCGAGCCTCCTCCCGTCTTTCCTCATTTAAATCTATCAGCATAACCCTCTATTCCCTTCTCCCTCATAGGCTTATCTAATGTCTCTTAAATGAATCTATACTATTCGCCTGAACCACTCCCTGTGGCAACGAGTTCTATAGTCTGAGGATAAGGGCTAAGCCATTTAGGACCGAGATGGGGAGAAACTTCTTCACTCAGTGTGTTGTTAACCTGTGGACTTCTCTCCCGCAGAAAGTTGTTGAGGCCAGTTCATTAGATATAGTCACGAGGGAGTTAGATATGGCCCTTACGGCTAAAGGGATCAAGGGGTTATGGAGAGAAAGCAGGAATGGGGTACTGAAGTTGCATGATCAGCCATGATCATATTGAATGGTGGTGCAGGCTCGAAGGGCCGAATGGCTTGCTCCTGCACCTATTTTCTATGTTTCTATGTTTCTATTCTCACCACTCTCTGGGTAAAGAATTTTCTTCTGAAGGATTTCTTGGTGACTATCTTATATTGATGGTCTCTAGTTTTGCTCTTCCCCACAAGTGGAAACATTCTCTCTGTATCCACTCTATCAAAACCTTTCACAATTTTAAAGACCTCTATTAGGTCACCCTTCAGCTTTCTCTTTATCAAGAGAAAAGAGACCCAGCTTGTTCCTACAATCCTGATAGATATAACCTCGCATTTCTGGTATAATTCTTGTGAATCTTTTTTGTGGCTTCTCCAGTGCCTCTACAGCCCTTTTATAATATGGCGACCAGACTGTATACAGTTCTCCAGGTGTGATCTAACAAAGTTTCGATACAACAATGAAGAATAATCTCCCGACACCCAGTCCTAAATTTGCCTTTTAATCTGTTTAAACCTGTGTCGTTGTCCTGAACGGAGATGTGGAATTAAGTTAGCAGGAGAATCCATTGATGCAGACATGTGTGAATGGGTTTGTCAGACAATGAAATGAGTTTTAGGAGAGAGAAGCATTGAGGGATGTGGTGCGAAGGCAAGTAGGCGGGGTTGATCTATCAAAAATGGACAGGCTTGTTGGATCTGATGGTCTTTGCCTGTTCCTTAAAAAAAAATCATTTCTTATGTCCTCCCATGCTTCCAAAGCTGTTTGTCAGTGGTCGATCCCTTGGATACGAAGAGCACTTTATCTTCATTCTAGCTGCTGCATGTTGCCTATTACTGGTCCTTAGTGCTTAGCACAGAGTACAAGAACAAATATCGTGCTGCTTTTAGTGCTAACACTGTACTACACAACGTTTACAGTCCTGCAAGACTTAGTCCTCTGGGTAACGCAACAACAACTTGCAATGACATAGCGCCTTTAACGTAGTAAAATGTCTCAAGGGGCTTCAGGTTCAATATGCACTCTGTAATCTCATCTTTATTAAATCAATTTGTCTGTCTGTCTGTCTATCTGCCTGTCTATCTGTCTGTCTATCTGTCTATCTATCTATCTATCTGTCTGTCTATCTATCTATCTATCTATCTGTCTGTCTGTCTGTCTGTCTGTCTGTCTGTCTATCTATCTATCTATCTATCTATCTATCTATCTATCTATCTATCTATCTATCTATCTATCTGTCTATCTATCTATCTAACTGTCTGTCTGTTTGTCTCTCTGCCTGCCTACCTGCCTACCTACTTTCCAGAATTTAAATTCATGCATTGTAAATATCACTAAGTTTAGGCAACAAATCTTTGCCTTGAAACTCACAAATAACCAGAATTGTAATTGGTGGATTCCATCCAGAAGACGGTCATATTTGCAGGTGGGTAATTACTGGCGATTTCTCCTCGAGATCAGGAAGCTACCGTTACTCAACGGGCAGCAGATGCATCGATGCAGCATCCGACACTTCGACATGGCGACACATCTTCATTTGATTTTGTTGCTTTCACCCGACAGGCTAATTTAGTGTGGCTCAGCTCCCAGTGTGCACTCGTGTTAAAACATAGCCTGTGTCGGACTCGGGCTGTAGGGTAACCTCAGCGCATCCACCATCGCAGCAGGGAACGGCATTCGATCGGGGGGGTGAGGGTCAGAGGCAGATCCGTGGGATAACTCGATGATCCTTTTCTTTAACAAAAAGAAACACTTGCATCTCTATAGCACTTTTCATGACCTTTGGATGCTCCAAAGTGCTTTACAGCCAATGAAGTACTTTTTGGAGTGTAGTCACTGTTGCAATGTGGGAAACACGGCAGCCAATATGCGCACAGCAAGCTCCCACAAACAGCAACCAGGTAATCGGTGTTTTTTATGTTGATTGAGGGATAAATATTGGCCCCAGGACACCCGGGAGAACTCCCCTGCTCTTCTTCGAAATAGTGCCGTGGGATTAAGGGGTATGGGGAGCGGGCAGGGAAGTGGACCTGAGTCCATAATCGGATCAGCCATGATCGGATTAAATGGTGGAGCAGGCTCGAGGGGCCGAATGGCCTACTCCTGTTCCTATTTCTTATGTTCTTATGATCTGTTCCGTCCACTTGAGAGGGCAGGCGGGACCTCGGTTTAACCTGTCATCCAAAAGACGGCACCTCTGACAGTGCTGCACTCCCCTGGAGTGTCAGCCTAGAATTTTGGGATCAAGTCTCTGGAGAGGGGCTTGTACCCACAACCTTCCGACTCAGAGGCGAGAGTGCTGCCCACTTGAGTCGTGGCTGACTAAGTGCGACACTGAGTCACACTGGAAAGTGGGTGCAGGTCAGGGCTAGAGCGGTCGGATAAATCTGGTTTCCCCACGAATCCCGTGGAGGAAACACACCTAATTCGAATCAGCAGCAATTTTTTCTCCTCTGGGCTGGGTCCCAAACACCGGGTGACATTACGTTTAACAATGTGACATTGTAAAGCATGGGGCCACAGAGGAACCTCTTGTAGCACTAAGCAATGCAGAGAAGGAGGTCCCATGGTTCAATTCCTGTTCTGTACCAATTGAGTTGATTTAATAGAATCGCACAGCACAGAAGGAGGCCATTCAGCCCATCGAGTCTGCGCTGGCTCTTTCGAAGAGCGATCCAGTTAGTCCCACTCCCCATTTCAGATGAGGTAGCAATTAGGGTCCTCAGAACATCTTTGTAAGGGTGCAGAAATATCAGCAGGACTACTACTCCTGATCGTCCGTGCAAGATTTCCAACGAAAATTGGATAGAATTAGGCTCAACGTTCATGCCTGACATGGCCTAATAGCCCACCAACCTTCACAGCCTCGGCTTACTCATGAAGAGCGGGCACTCGGGTGATGAGTTCACGCAGACTCACCAAGAGCTGAAGCCTTTAGGAGAAAGGGGTGTGGTGGGAGAGTGGATCCGCCTCGATAGATGCCGAGAAGAATGAAGAGCTTCCTTTGTGACTGATGCCTCAAGGTTCAGAGTACAGCAAGATTTTTCTTTGTTATTTATTCGTTCACGGGATGTGGGCGTCGCCGGCAAGGCCGGCATTTATTGCCCATCCCTAATTGCCCCTTGAGAAGATGGTGGTGAGCCGCCTTCTTGAACCGCTGCAGTCCGTGTGGTGAAGGTGCTCCCACAGTGCTGACTTGAGGTTGTGTGCAACTGTATGTCACGCTGGGCCATTTCATTGGGCAGTTGAGTCAACCACATTGCTGTGGGTTTGGAGTCACATATAGGCCAGACCGGGTAAGGACGGCAGATTTCCTTCCCTAAATGACATTAGTGAACCAGTTGGGTTTTTATGACAATCCGGTAGTTTCATGGTCACCATTACTGATATTAGCTTTTTTTTTTCAATTTGAGATTTATTAATTAATTGAATTGCATTTTGCAGATGCCATGGTGGGATTTGAACTCATGCCTAGCGGATCATTCATCTGTTCAGTACAGTAATCACTTCCAGGTCTAGAACTAGTGTAACGTAGGAGTGCATCGAAAACACCCAAGGGAAACCACTTACACAGCCCTAAAGGTTACATATAAACCTATGAACAATGACGGAAAGGCAAAGAGCACCCAGCCCAACCAGTCCACCTCACAGAACTGCGACACCCCTTATACTGAAACATTCTACACTCCACCCCAACCGGAGCCATGTGATCTCCTGCGAGAGGAAAAAAACAGATAAAAACCCAGGCCAATTTAGGGAGAAAAAATCTGGGAAAATTCCTCTCCGACTCATCCAGGCGATCAAAAATAGTCCAGGAGATCATCCTGGCCGTATTCTGTTCTCTGCAGTACTTACCATTATATCTGCCGAACGAAAGGTCATCCAATCTAATCCCAATTACAAGCTCTAGGTCCATAACCCTGAGGTTACTGCACTTTAAGTGCCTATCCAATCATCTCTTAAAAGTGGTGAGGGTTTCTGCATCCACCACTCTTCCAGGCAGTGAGTTCCAGTAAAGAAGCCCCCCCGCCCCCTCAAATCCCCTCGAAACCTTCCACCAACCACCATAAAATTATACCCCCTCATAATAGACTCTTTCACCAATGGAAATAGGCCCTTACTATCCACTATGTCCAGGCCCCTCAATATTTTGTACACGTCAATGAGGTCTCCTCTCAACCTCCTCTGTTCCAATGAGAACAAACCCAGCCGATCCAATCGGTCCTCATCACTAAAATTCTCCATTCCAGCACCCGAGTAAATCTCGTCTGCACCCTCTCTAGTGCAAACACGTCCTTCTTATAAAACGGCGATCAGAACTGCACGCAGTATTTCAGCTGTGGCCTAACCAAAGTATTATACAATTTAAGCATAACCTTCCTGCTCTTATATTCTATGCCTCAGCCAATAAAGGCAAGCATTCCATATGCCTTCTTAACCACTTTATCCACCTGGCCTGCTACTTTCAGGGATCTGTAGACAAGCACTCCAAGGTCCCTTTGTTCATCCACACTATTAAGTGGCCTACCGCTTAATGTGTATACCCTTTCCTTATTAGCCCTCCCAAAGTGCATCACCTCACACTTCTCTGAATTAAATTACATTTGTCACTGCTCTGCCCACCTGACCAGTAGATTGAATGCCTCCTGCAGCCCATGACCTTCCTCTTCATTATCAACCGCACAGCCAATGTTAGCGTTGTTTGCAAACTTCTTAATCATACTCCCTATATTCAAATCTAAATCGTTAATATATACCACAAAAAGCAAGGGACCCATTACTGAGCCCTGCAGAACCCCACTGGAAACATCCTTCCAGTCACAAAAACATCCATCAATCATTACCTTTTTCTTCCTACCTCCAAGCCAATTTTGGATCCAACTTGCCACTTTGCCCTGGATCCCATGGGCTTTAACCTTCATGACCAGTCTACCATGTAGGACCTTATCAAAAGCTTTGCTAAAGTCCATATATACTACATCGTACACACTACCCTCATTGACCCTCTTGGTTACCTCCTCAAAAATTCAATCAGGTTAGTCAAACATGATCTTCCCTTAACAAATCTGTGTTGACTGTCCCTAATTAATCCTTGCCTTTCCAAATGTAGATTTATCCTGTTTTTCAGGAATTTTTCCAATAATTTTCCCACCACTGAGTTTAGGCTGACAGGCCTGTAAACAAGGGTACTACATTAGCAGTCCTCCAATCCTGCGGCACCATGCCCAGATCCAAGGAAGACTGGAAAATGATGGCCAAGACCTCTGCTATTTCCTCTTTCACTTCGCTCAACAGCCTGGAATGCATTTCATTTGGGCCTGGGGACTTACCTACTTTTAAAGCAGCTAAACCCCTTAATACTTCTTCTCTCACTATATTTATTTCATCCAAAATATCACACTCTTCCTCGATAGCAGTATCTGCATTGCCTCTTTCCTTTGTGAAAACAGATGCAAAGTATTTGTTAAGAACCCTACCAACAGCTTCTGCCTCCACACAAAGATTACCCTCATGGTCTCTAAAAGCCCCTACCCTTTCTTTAGTTACCCTCTTACTCTTAATATATTAATAGAACATCTTAGGGTTTTCCTTAATTTTACTGGCCAAGAATTTCTCGTGCTCTCTCTTAGCATTCCTAATATCCTTTTTAATTTTGCTTCTTAACTTTCTATATTCCTCTAAAGATTCTATAGTATTAACTGTTGGTATATGACTTAAGAGTCCCTTTTTTTCTTAATCCTCCCCTGTAAGTCCCTAGACATCCAGGGGGCTCTAAAATTATTTTTCCCAGCCTTTTTCTTTAAGGGCACATGTTTGGCCTGAGCCCTCTGGATCTTCTCCTTAAATGCCTCCCACTGTTATGACACTGATTTACCCACAAGTAGCTGTTTCCAGTCCACCATGGCAAATCACTCCTTAATTTAGCAAAATTAGCTTTTCCCCAATTCAGAACGTTTATTCCAGGCTATCCTTGTCCTTATCCATAACCAACTTGAATCTGACTGAATTATGGCCACTGGCACCCGAGTGCTCTCCCATTAATACCCTTTCAACCTGCCCAGCTTCATTCCCCAAAACTAAATCCAAGACAGCCCCCTCTCTTGTTGGGCTTACTACATACTGACTAAAAAAGTTCTCTTGAATGCATCTCAAGAATTCCGCACCCTCTATACCCTTCACACCAAATTTGTCCCAATCAATATTTGGTTAAAATCCCCTACTATTACTACCCTATCGTTTTTGGACTTCACAGCAATTTGCCTATATATTTGCTCCTACATAAGAACATAAGAACATAAGAATTAGGAACAGGAGTAGGCCACCTAGCCCCTAGAGCCTGCTCCGCCATTCAAAAAGATCATGGCTGATCTGGCCGTGGACTCAGCTCCACTTACCTGCCCGCTCCCCATAACCCTTAATTCCCTTATTGGTTAAAAATCTATCTATCTGTGACTTGAATACATTCAATTAGCTAGCCTCAACTGCCTTGGGCAGAGAATTCCACAGATTCACAACCCTCTGGGAGAAGAAATTCCTTTTCAACTTGGTTTTAAATTGGCTCTCCCGTATTTTGAGGCTGTGTCCCCTAGTTCTAGTCTCCCCAACCAGTGGAAACAACCTCTCTGCCTCTATCTTGTCTATCCCTTTCATTATTTTAAATGTTTCTATAAGATCATGCCTCATCCTTCTGAACTCCAACGAATAAAGACCCAGTCTACTCAATCTATCATCATAAGGTAACCCCCTCATCTCCGGAATCAGCCTAGTGAATTGTCTCTGTACCCCCTCCAAAGCTAGTATATCCTTCCTTAAGTAAGGTAACCAAAACTGCACGCAGTACTCCAGGTGCGGCCTCACCAATACCCTGTACAGTTGCAGAAGGACCTCCCTGCTTTTGTACTCCATCCCTCTCGCAATGAAGGCCAACATTCCATTCGCCTTCCTGATTACCTGCTGCACCTGCAAATTAACTTTTTGGGATTCATGCACAAGGACCCCCAGGTCCCTCTGCACTGCAGCATGTTGTAATTTCTCCCCATTCAAATAATAATCCCTTTTACTGTTTTTTTTCCCCAAGGTGGATGACCTCACACTTTCCGACATTGTATTCCATCTGCCAAACCTTAGCCCATTCGCTTAACCTATCTAAATCTAAATCTTTGCAGCCTCTCTGTGTCCTCTACACAACCCGCTTTCCCACTAATCTTTGTGTCATCTGCAAATTTTGTTACACTACACTCTGTCCTCTCTTCCAG
The DNA here is from genome assembly GCF_044704955.1 of Pristiophorus japonicus. Lineage (NCBI taxonomy): Eukaryota > Metazoa > Chordata > Chondrichthyes > Pristiophoridae > Pristiophorus > Pristiophorus japonicus. The sequence continues at coordinate 46,388,403 of NC_091998.1, forward strand.
GTCATCTATGTATATTGTAAACAGTTGTGGTCCCAGCACCGATCCCTGTGGCACACCACTAACCACCGATTTCCAACCCGAAAAGGACCCATTTATCCCAACTCTCTGCTTTCTGTTAGCCAGCCAATTCTCTATCCATGCTAATACATTTTCACTGACTCCGCGTACCTTTATCTTCTGCAGTAACCTTTTGTGTGGCACCTTATCGAATGCCTTTTGAAAATCTAAATACACCACATCCATCGGTACACCTCTATCCACCATGCTCGTTATATCCTCAAAGAATTCCAGTAAATTAGTTAAACATGATTTCTCCTTCATGAATCCATGCTGCGTCTGCTTGATTGCACTATTCCTATCTAGATGTCCTGCTATTTCTTCCTTAATGATAGTTTCAAGCATTTTCCCCACTACAAATATTAAACTAACCGGCCTATAGTTACCTGCCTTTTGTCTGCCCCCTTTTTTAAACAGAGGCGTTACATTAGCTGCTTTCCAATCCGCTGGTACCTCTCCAGAGTCCAAAGAATTTTGGTAGATTATAACGAATGCATCCTCTATCTCCCTCCCACTGTTTCGGGGTCTATAATACATGCCCAGCAGTGTGATCGCCCCTTTTTTATTTTTCAATTCAACCCATTCACCTTCCTGATTACCTGCTGCACCAGCAAACTAACTTTTTAGGATTCATGCACAAGGACCCCCAGGTCCCTCTGCACCGCAGCATGTTGTAATTTCTCCCCATTCAAATAATATTCCCTTTTACTGTTTTTTTTCCCAAGGTGGATGACCTCACACTTTCCGACATTGTATTCCATCTGCCAAACCTTAGCCCATTCGCTTAACCTATCTAAATCATTTGATGTTCCCTCTAACATATCATCCCTCCTCACCGTTGTAAGAGTTTCTTTAATCAGTACTGTGACCCCTCCACCCCCCGCCCTCGCTTTTTACCCCCCTCTCTATCTTGTCTAGAAATCCTGTAGCCAGGAATATTGATCTGCCAAACCTGCCCCTTGTGGAAAGTATTTTTATCTAAGCTGATACCATACGGTATTTGTGTGCCTTTTGATTAAAATGGAGTCCTGGCCCTTCCAGAACTCTCTGCATTTTAGCAGTCAGCTTGCATAAACAGCTAAACCTGCTGTGAGATGGCTGATGGCCATCAGACAGCTAGGAGACAAGTCATGCTGAGACAAGTAACCCCCATGGTGCTCTCCTATTGTCTACACTACAGGAGTTCCATGTCACCCCACCCTTATCTTCTAGCCATTATCTCTTTCCGAGACCTCATCCATTTGATGCAAACAGATAAACTGACCAGGAAATTGAAACAATCCTGACACAATACAAGACAGGTGATAGCCCATTACCTATGACTCATGGAGTAATGGCCGTTTGGCTTTCTGATAACCCTGACAAAAGGAAATATCTGGACACCATGTCAGGACCAGGATATAGTAATTAACTCTTTATCTGTATTCACTTACTGTGAGACAGAGCAATACACAGGGAGAGGCCAGAACTTTGGTTTTACTGTATAAATATCTTGTTAAACTGAACCATTTCGGAGGTGTTCACTTAGCCCTTGACTGAGTGTGACCTACCCCTTGCGAGCAAGTAAATTAAAAAAAGGAAACTTCTACCGGAGCTGTAAGTGTCGGAGTCATTCTTTTCGGAGGTCGAGATTTCGACACCCTCTTTCAGGCATGTTTCTGTAATAGCTATAATGTCATACTCCCAACTGTCTACCTGTGCTCTTAACTCATCCGCCTTATTCGCTATACTCCTTGCATTAAAGTATATACCATTCAGCACAGGAAGACCTCCTTGCTTACTACTTACTAAGCCTTGCTTCCTCTGTCTTACAGATTCGCTTTCTAGATTCTTGCTATCCAATTTCTGCTTTACTTCCTTCTCTTTTGAAATTGTTCTCAGGTTCCCAGCCCCCTGCCAAGCTAGTTTAAACTCTCCCCAACAGCACTAGCAAAACTCCCCGCGAGGATATTGGTCCCGGTGCTGTTGAGGTGCAACACGTCCGGTTTGTACGGGTCCCATCTCCCCCAGAAGTGGTCCCAATGCCTCAAGAATTTAAAGCCCTCCTGCACCAACTATCCAGCCACGTGTTCATCCTCTCTATCCTTGCCTATTCTTATACTCATTAGCACGTGGCACCGGTAGTAACCCGGAGATTATTACAGAAATATAGAAACATAGAAAATAGATGCAGGAGCAGGCCATTCGGCCCTTCGAGCCTGCACCGCCATTCAATGAGTTCATGGCTGAACATGCAACTTCAGTACTCCATTCCTCCTTTCTCGCCATACCCCTTGATCCCCCTAGTAGTAAGGACTACATCTAACTCCTTTTCGAATATATTTAGTGAATTGACCTCAACAACTTCCTGTGGTAGAGAATTCCACAGGTTCACCACTCTCTGGGTGAAGAAGTTTCTCCTCATCTCGGTCCTAAATGGCTTACCCCTTATCCTTAGGCTGTGACTCCTGGTTCTGGACTTCCCCAACATTGGGAACATTCTTCCTGAATCTAACCTGTCTAAACCCGTCAGAATGTTAAACATTTGTGTTAGATTTCCTCTCATTTTTCTGAACGCCAGTGAATACAAGCCCAGTTGATCCAGTCTTTCTTGATATGTCAGTCCCGCCATCCCAGGAATCAGTCTGGTGAACCTTTGCTCCACTCCCTCAATAGCAAGAATGTCCTTCCTCAAGTTAGGAGACCAAAACTGTACACAATATTCCAGGTGTGGCCTCACCAAGGCCCTGTACAACTGTAGTAACACCTCCCTGCCCCTGTACTCAAATCCCCTTGCTATGAAGGCCAACATGCCATTTGCTTTCTTAACCGCCTGCTGTACCTGCATGCCAACCTTCAATGACTGATGTACCATGACACCCAGGTCTCGTTGCACCTCCCCTTTTCCTAATCTGTCACCATTCAGATAATAGTCTGTCTCTCTGTTTTTACCACCAAAGTGGATAATCTCACATTTATCCACATTATACTTCATCTGCCATGCATTTGCCCACTCACCTAACCTATCCAAGTCGCTCTGCAGCCTCATAGCATCCTCCTCGCAGCTCACACTGCCACCCAACTTAGTGTCATCCGCAAATTTGGAGATACTACATTTAATCCCCTCATCTAAATCATTAATGTACAATGTAAACAGCTGGAGCCCAGCACAGAACCTTGGGATATCCCACTAGTCACTGCCTGCCATTCTGAAAAGTGCCCATTTACTCCTACTCTTTGCTTCCTGTCTGCCAACCAGTTCTCAATCCACATCAGCACACTACTCCCAATCCCATGTGCTTTAACTTTGCACATTAATCTCTTGTGTGGGACCTTGTCGAAAGCTTCTGAAAGTCCAAATACACCACATCAACTGGTTCTCCTTTGTCCACTCTACTGGAAACATCCTTAAAAAATTCCAGAAGATTTGTCAAGCATGATTTCCCTTTCACAAATCCATGCTGACTTGGACCTATCATGTCACCTCTTTCCAAATGCGCTGCTATGACATCCTTAATAATTGATTCCATCATTTTACCCACTACCGATGTCAGGCTGACCGGTCTATAATTCCCTGTTTTCTCTCTCCCTCCTTTTTTAAAAAGTGGGGTTACATTAGCTACCCTCCACTCCATAGGAACTGATCCAGAGTCTATGGAATGTTGGAAAATGTCTGTCAATGCATCCGCTATTTCCAAGGCCACCTCCTTAAGTACTCTGGGATGCAGTCCATCAGGCCCTGGGGATTTATCGGCCTTTAATCCCATCAATTTCCCCAACACAGTTTCCCGACTAATAAGGATTTCCCTCAGTTCCTCCTTCTTACTAGACCCTCTGACGCCTTTTATATCCGGAAGGTTGTTTGTGTCCTCCTTAGTGAATACCGAACCAAAGTACTTGTTCAATTGGTCTGCCATTTCTTTGTTCCCCGTTATGTCTTCCCCTGATTCTAATTGCAGGGGAGCTATGTTTGTCTTTATTAACCTTTTTCTCTTTACATATCCATAGAAGCTTTTGCAGTCCGTTTTAATGTTCCTTGCAAGCTTCCTCTCGTACTCTATTTTCCCTGCCCTAATCAAACCCTTTGTCCTCCTTTGCTGAGTTCTAAATTTCTTCCAGTGCCCGGGTTCGCTGCTATTTCTGGCCAATTTGTATGCCACTTCCTTGGCTTTAATACTATCCCTGATTTCCCTTGATAGCCACGGTTGAGCCACCTTCCCTTTTTTATTTTGACGTGGGACAGGAATGTACAATTGTTGTAGTTCATCCATGCGGTCTCTAAATGTCTGCCATTGCCCATCCACTGTCAACCCCTTAAGTATCATTCGCCAATCTATCCTAGCCAATTCATGCCTCATACCTTCAAAGTTACCCTTCTTTAAGTTCTGGACCATGGTCTCTGAATTAACTGTTTCATTCTCCATCCTAATGTAGAATTCCACCATATTATGGTCACTCTTCCCCAAGGGGCCTTGCACAACGAGATTGCTAATTAATCCTCTCTCATTACACAACACCCAGTCTAAGATGGCCTCCCCCCTTGTTGGTTCCTCGACATATTGGTCTAGAAAACCATCCCTTATGCACTCCAGGAAATCCTCCTCCACCGTATTGCTTCCAGTTTGGTTAGCCCAATCTATATGAATATTAAAGTCACCCATGATAACTGCTGCACCTTTATTGCATGCACCCCTAATTTCCTGTTTGATGCCCTCCCCAACATCACTACTATTACTGTCTGTACACTACTCCCACTAACATTTTTTGCCCTTTGGTGTTCTGCAGCTCTACCCATATAGATTCCACATCATCCAAGCTAATGTCCTTCCTAGCTATTGCATTAATCTCCTCTTTAACCAGCAATGCTATCCCACCTCCTTTTCCTTTTATTCTATCCTTCCTGAATGTTGAATACCCTTGGATGTTGAGTTCCCAGCCCTGCTCATCCTGGAGCCACGTCTCTGTAATCCCAATCACATCATATCCGTTAACATCTATTTGCACAGTTAATTCATCCACCTTATTACGGATACTCCTTGCATTAAGACACAGAGCCTTCAGGCTTGTCTTTTTAACACACCTTGTCCCTTTAGAATTTTGCTGTAATGTGGCCCTTTTTGTTTTTTGCCTTTGAGGTCCTACCCTTTAATTTTCTTCCTAGCTCCCTGAATTCTTCCTGTAGGACCTCATCCCTCATTTTACTTATGTCGTTGGTCCCAATATGAACCACGACCTCTAGCTGATTACCCTCCCCCGCCCCCAATGTAGGAAAGGCGGCAGCCAATTTACGCACAGAAAGCTCCCACAAACAGCAATGTGATAATGACCTGATAATCTGATTTTTTGTTGTGTGTTTCAGGACGTTTTACTATGTTAAAGGCACTATATAAATAAAATTTATTATTATGTTGATTGAGGAATAAATATTGGCTAGGACACCAGGGAGAACTCGCTTGCTCGTCTTTGAAGTAGTGCCATGGGATCTCTTTTATGTCCACTTGACAGAGCAGACGGGGCCTCGATTTAACATCTCATCTGAAAGATAGCACTTCCTCCAGCTGAGATTTATGTGCTCACATTATTGGAGTGGGATTGGAACCGACAACATTCTGACTCGGAGGAAAGCGTGCTGCCCACTGAGCCACGGCTGACATTGATGACGGAGCTGATACAGCTGACACTGTGTTACCATGCCTGTACTTCCTAGTAAACAGGGCGCTGTGATTAATTCGGGGGAGGGGGGGAAAAGAGTTTCAAGCTGGAACTTGCCAACTCCCCGAGTCAGGTGCAACTTGCAGCAGGCAATGATCGGCCAGGAGTAATGACGATTTTCTGGAGCTTGTTCGTTCGATCGCCCCTGGAGAGACGGCGAAGACTTTCCCAGGCTTTTTTTAAGCTGAAATTGTTCGCAATGATTTTTCTTCGCTTTTCGAACCACTCCACCCCCTTCCCGCCCCGCCCTCCGGGAGTTAATGATACTCGTTGGTCGGGGGAACAGCATCGATGGGCTTTATCAGTCTTTTTTCGGCCTTCTTTTCTCGCATGTTCGTGAGCGATGAGTTCCTCCCCGTCTTCAGGCCAGCGCTCACGGATGCTGTGAGGCTTTCCGCGCTCTCTTTTTTCCAGCAGGCTAAAAATTTGCACTCATTGATTTTTTTTTTTCAGACAACACAACAGTGCATAATTCAAAACCTTGGTTGAGCTCCTGCCCAAGTTCCACGGATTTTTTTTACTCGTGTTGCCAGCATGGCTAATCAGTCATGTCGTCTCAGTGTCATCGATACATGGAGACACCGCTGGAAGATTTGCTGGTCAAGGTATCCAATCTGTTGCCGTTATTGATCAGATCTGCAGCCTCGTCCACACTGTGGGACATGTCAATAAATCCTCTTTTTTTTTCTAGCTGAGGGAAGCAGTAGAGTTGAAGTTCAACGCCTGTATTCCCAATCAGTAAAACAGGATTAAAACAAGAAAAAGCTGGGTACTCTCGGCAGCCCCTGTGGAGAGAGAGAGACGCAGAATTAACGTTGCAGGGCGATGGCCCTTCGTCTGCGGGAAAATCCAAGGGCAAATCATGATTCGATTGCAGCTCTGATTGGCTCAATGCAATGCTCTCACAATTGCGGTCGAGGGGAGCTGGGCTCAATGTAAGGGGCTGTCACCTGGGAGCGTTACATAGGATTCTGTGGGATATATGGCACAGAAACAGGCCATTCGGCCCAACCAGCCCATGCCGGCGTTTATGCTCCACTCAAGTGTTAGGGAATAACTGACATAAGAACATAAGAAATAGGAGCAGGAGTAGGCCATTCGGCCCCTCGAGCCTGCTCCGCCATTCAATAAGATCATGGCTGATCTGATCATGGACTCGGCTCCACTTCCCCGCCCGCTCCCCATAACCCCTTATCCCCTTATCGTTTAAGAAACTGTCTATTTCTGTCTTCAATTTATTTAATGTCCCAGCTTCCACAGCTCTCTGAGGCAGCGAATTCCACAGATTTACAACGCTCTGAGAGAAGAAATTTCTCCTCATCTCAATTTTAAACGGGCGGCCCCTTATTCTAAGATTATGCCCTCTAGTTCTAGTCTCCCCCATCAGTGGAAACATCCTCTCTGCATCCACCTTGTCGAGCCCCCTCATAATCTTATAGATTTTGATAAGATCACCTCTCATTCTTCTGAATTCTGATGAGTAGAGGCCCAACCTACTCAACCTTTCCTCATAAGTCAATCCCCGGGATCAACCGAGTGAACCTTCTCTGAACTGCCTCCAAAATACGTATATCCTTTCGTAAATATGGAAACCAAAACTGCACACAGTATTCCAGGTCACCAATACCATGTCAGCACACAGTGTAGATTTGTTCAAGGGACAATTATATATTGTTTCTAGAGGGCTGGTGAGCTGGAATGTGGATGGAGGCTGAGATAACCCGTTGAATGGGATTCCATTCGGTGAATTGTGAGGAAGTTACCCAACGTACTAACGACTTCTTTTCTTACCAAGCTGATAATAACACCTTAATGTTAAGCATCGGATCAACTTGATTTTTATCTTTTTTCTAATGTTCACCCTTTTCATGAATTACACAGGATATACAGCACAGAAACAGTCCATGCCGGTGTTTATGCTCCACTCGAGCCTCCTCCCGTCTTTCCTCATCTAAATCTATCAGCATAACCTTCTATTCCCTTCTCCCCCATATGCTTGTCCAGCCTCACCTTAAATGCATCGATACTATTCATCTCAATCACTCCCTGTGGCAGTGAGTTCCACATTCTCACCGCTCTCTGGGTAAAGAGGTTTCTTCTGAATTCCCCATTGTATTTCTTGGTGACTATCTTATATTGATAGCCTCTAGTTATGCTCTTCCTCACAAGTGGAAACATTCTCTCTGTATCCACTCGATCAAAATCTTTCATCATTTTAAAGACCTCAATTAGGTCACCCCTCAGCTTTTTTTTTCCAAGAGGAAAGAGACCCAGCCTGTTCATCCTTTCCTGATATGTATACCCTCGCATTTCTGGTATCATCCTTGTAAATCTTCCCTGCACTCTCTCCAGTGCCTCTATATCCTTTTTACAATATGGCGACCAGAACTGTATGCAGCGCTCTAAGTGTGGTCTAACCAAGGTTCGACACAGGTCTAGCATAACTTCCCGACTTTTCAATTCTATACCACTAGAAATAAACCCCTTATAACCTTCTCTGATTCTACCTATCTGTGCAATTCCATGAGGAATACAACAACTGCAAATCGAAAGCAGTGAGCTACATTGTATTTAAAAGAGCAAAAATTTGATTGAAGACTCTTGCTATATTCGGCGGATGGTATCAACTTGCTTATGAAGCGGCTAACCCCATCCTCGCGGAATCGTATGGTGATGGAATCGAGAGGTTTTAATGTTTCCGTGTGTCACACTGGAGCAACACAACCCATTGGGACGGTGAGCAGATCCTTTGGGAGGGGGAAATTTTAACCTCTCGAAAATGGGTGGGTTTGGGTCGGCTGGGATGTTAAATTGTAAAAAAAAATCTCAAACCCGAAGCCAGCCCGCCTCGAACCTGCAAACTTCCGGTTGCCATGGAGGCGGGACAGGGGCGGGGGCGGACGACCAAACCCGCTCCCAGTTGGCAGGTCGCTCACAGGAATATTTTAATGAATCTGCCTGCCTCAGATTTTATCGCTCTTCCGCTGACCAGCCGTGTTTCCCAGGCCTCAGGAAACCCGGCAGCTAAAGTGGGTTGAGGACTGCCGCGTGGAAGAGGTCAGTGCTTTTCCAGCTCGGCTTGCGGGTCAGGCGGAGCAGGATTGCTTACCCACACCCGCCCGCCAGCCCACCCGTAAAGCGTCAAAGCGATCGGTCCTCCGAGCAGGTGGCTCAACCGTGGCTATCAAGGGAAATCAGGGATAGTATTAAAGCCAAGGAAGTGGCATACAAATTGGCCAGAAATAGCAGCGAACCCGGGGACTGGGAGAAATTTAGAACTCAGCAGAGGAGGACAAAGGGTTTGATTAGGGCAGGGAAAATAGAGTACGAGAAGAAGCTTGCAGGGAACATTAAGACGGACTGCAAAAGTTTCTATAGATATGTAAAGAGAAAAAGGTTAGTAAAGACAAACGTAGGTCCCCTGCAGTCAGAATCAGGGGAAGTCATAACGGGGAACAAAGAAATGGCGGACCAATTGAACAAGTACTTTGGTTCGGTATTCACTAAGGAGGACACAAACAACCTTCCGGATATAAAAGTGGTCAGAGGGTCTAGTAAGAAGGAGGAACTGAGGGAAATCAATATTAGTCGGGAAATTGTGTTGGGGAAATTGATGGGATTGAAGGCCGATAAATCTCCAGGGCCTGATGGACTGCATCCCAGAGTACTCAAGGAGGTGGCCTTGGAAATAGCAGATACATTGACAGTCATTTTCCAACATTCCATAGACTCTAGATCAGTTCCTATGGAGTGGAGGGTAGCCAATGTAACCCCACTTTTTAAAAAAGGAGGGCGAGAGAAAACAGGGAATTATAGACCGGTCAGCCTGACATTGGTAGTGGGTAAAATGATGGAATCAATTATTAAGGATGTCATAGCAGCGCATTTGGAAAGAGGTAATATGGTAGGTCCAAGTCAGCATGGATTTGTGAAAGGGAAATCATGCTTGACAAATCTTCTGGAATTTTTTGAGGATGTTTCCAGTAAAGTGGACAAGGGAGAACCAGTTGATGTGGTGTATTTGGACTTTCAGAAGGCTTTCGACAAGGTCCCACACAAGAGATTAATGTGCAAAGTTAAAGCACATGGGATTGGGGATAGTGTGCTGACATGGATTGAGAACTGGTTGTCAGACAGGAAGCAAAGAGTAGGAGTAAATGGGTACTTTTCAGAATGGCAGGCAGTAACTAGTAGGGTACCGCAAGATTCTGTGCTGGGGCCCCAGCTGTTTACATTGTACATTAATGATTTAGACGAGGGGATTAAATGTAGTATCTCCAAATTTGCGGATGACACTAAGTTGGGTGTGAGCTGCGAGGATGATGCTAGAAGGCTGCAGAGTGACTTGGATAGGTTAGGTGAGTGGGCAAATATATGGCAGATGAAGTATAATGTGGATAAATGTGAGGTTATCCACTTTGGTGGTAAAAACAGAGAGACAGACTATTATTTGAATGGTGACAGATTAGGAAAAGGGGAGGTGCAATGAGACCTGGGTGTCATGGTACATCAGTCATTGAGGGTTGGCATGCAGGTACAGCAGGCGGTTAAGAAAGCAAATGGCATGTTGGCCTTCATAGCGAGGGGATTTGAGTACAGGGGCAGGGAAGTGTTACTGCAGTTGTACAGGGCCTTGGTGAGGCCACACCTGGAGTATTGTGTACAGTTTTGGTCTCCTAACTTGAGGAAGGACATTCTTGCTATTGAGGGAGTGCAGCGAAGGTTCACGAGACTGATTCCCGGGATGGCAGGACTGACATATCAAGAAAGACTGGATCAACTGGGCTTGTATTCACTGGAGTTCAGAAGAATGAGAGGGGATCCCATAGAAACGTTTAGAATTCTGATGGGTTTAGACAGGTTAGATGCAGGAACAATGTTCCCAATGTTGGGGAAGTCCAGAACCAGGGGTCACAGTCTAAGGATAAGGGGTAAGCCATTTAGGACTGAGATGAGGAGAAACTTCTTCACCCAGAGAGTGGTGAACCTGTGGAATTCTCTACCACAGAAAGTTGTTGAGGCCAATTCACTAAATATATTCAAAAAGGAGTTAGATGTAGTCCTTACTACTAGGGGGATCAAGGGGTATGGCGAGAAAGCAGGAATGGGGTACTGAAGTTGCATGTTCAGCCATGAACTCATTGAATGGCGGTGCAGATTCGAAGGGCTGAATGGCCTACTCCTGCACCTATTTTCTATGTTTCTATGTTTCCTGCTCCCGCGATCCGATGCTCTGCTGATGCTCTCCATGGCCTGCAAACTCTTGCCCGCAAACCCCCCCTCTTCCGAGTCCCCCATGGCCTCCCCGCTGCCAACACCTCCAGGGCCCCCCTACCATCATCTCCCCTCCTCCCCCGAACTCACTGGCCTCCCCACCGATGTTCGCTCCCCCCCCCTTCCATCGCTCCTTACCTCCTCTAAGCTCTCGCTGTGCCTCAGGCCTACCCGTCCCACAGCCTCTCAGTCTGGCTAGCTGCGGCCGGGAAATGGAGACAAAGGATGTTAATCAAATCCTGTCAGTAAATTCGGCCGGATCCGAGGGAAACCCGTTCTTCAGCAAAGCTGCTCCCCACCCGTTCCTTCCCCGCCTCCCTGCTAATATTGGGGCCTTTGTATACTATAGGGATTCGAAGAGCATGTACCTATTGACCGAACCCATTGTCTTTGGTCCCCTCCACAAACTCCGTTCCCTAGGCCACTGACTCCATCCCTCTCCCCAACATCTGCCTGAGGCTGAACCAGACTGTTCGCAACCTTGGTGTCACATTTGACCCTGAAATGAGCTTCCGACCACATATCCTAAGGCCACCTATTTCTCCCTCCATAACATTGCTCGTCTCTGCCCCTGCCTCGGCTTATCTGCTGATGGAACCACCATCCATGCCTTTGTTACCTCCAGATTTGTCTACTCCAATGCATTCCTGGCTAGCCTCCCACATCCTACCCTACGTAAACTTGAGGTCATCCAAAACATGGCAGCCCGTGTCCTAACTCGCACCAAGTCCCGTTCACCCATCACCCCTGTGCTCGGTGACCTACATTGACTCCTAGCTCTCAGTTAAGCAATGCCTCGATTTCAAAATTCTCATCGTTGTTTACAACTCCTTCCATGGCCTCACCCCTCACTATCTCTGTAATCTCCTTCAGCTTCACAACCCCCCTGGAATATCTGCGCTCCTCAAATTCTGCCCTCTTGAGCATCCCTGATTATAATCGCTCAACCATTGGTGGCTGTGCCTTCAGCTACCTGGGCCCCAAGCTCTGAAAGTCCCTCCCTACACCTCTCTGCCTCTCTACCTCTCTTTGCTCCTTTAAGACGCTCCTTAATACCTACCTCTTTACCAAGCTTTTGGTCATCTGCCCCGTAATTTCTTCTTATGTGGCTCGGTGTCAAACCTTTGTCTTATAACACTCCTGTGAAGCACCTTGGAATGTTTTACTATGTTAAAGGCGCTATATAAATACGAGTTATTGTTGTTATTCTAGAGACCAGAAAACCCTGTGTATGCTATGGGAAATAGCTGGCCTTGTGCGTGCATTAGAGATTAACAATGTTTCTGTATTTTATCGGGTATAGTAGAATTCACATATGTTGTGGTGAACAGCAGATCCTGTATTATAGAGAGGAGCGTTTCTTACAGAGATTAGCAGATCTATTCTAAGAGAGAATGGGAACCTGCCTGTTTTGTCCTTCTCTCCCCCCATTTGAATCAGATTGATGGAGGTGGGCCGTGATAGATGCTACTCGATAAATCATGAAACTAAGCAATGTTATTTTGCTTTTGGCTGTGGCACATCACCTAGCAAAATGTTGCTAAAATATCTCACTATGAATGCTCTTCAACAAGCCTGGGCAGAAATTGTAAACTCCGATGTCCATTAAGGTGTCAAAGTGCTGCATCTAGCTACTGATAAAGGGAAAATGATTCAGAATAACTCACTTCAATCTATAAAACTGAACGCCCACAAGCAATTTACAATGCGTTAGTTTAACTGCCTCAGCAAGCCAGTGAATAGCTCCAATGGGTCAGTTTAAATAAAGCACAAAGGAGTGTGTTTTTTAAAGCTTACATTTATCTGCAACACCAAATTTCTGATTGGTTCCCTTGGAGGGCAAGACCAGATTTCTGATTGGAACCCTTGGAGGACAAGACCAGATTTCTGATTGGAACCCTTGGAGGACAAGACCAGATTTCTGATTGGTTTCCTTGGAGGGCAAGACCAAATTTCTGATTGGTTCCCTTGGAGGGCATGACCAAATTTCTGATTGGACCTCTTGGAGGACAAGACCAGATTTCTGATTGGAACCCTTGGAGGACAAGACCAGATTTCTGATTGGTTCCCTTGGGGGGGCAAGACCAAATTTCTGATTGGACCCTTGGAGGACAAGACACACCCAACAATTTGTCTGGAATGCGTAATTCATTCCAGCCTGTTGGAGTAATCAAGATCGTTGCAATGTGCAATTTGATCCACTCATTGTGACAGCCAGGCTCCAAAGATCACAGTGCTAACACTGTGCTTTCCGAGCACAGCCAGCTATACAAAGCTCTGGTCAGACCACACCTGGAGCACTGTACGCAGTTCTGGGCATCAGGCCTAAGGGAGGATATATTGGCTTTGGAGGGAGTGCAGTGAAGGTTTACCAGAATGATACCCGGACTTAAGGGTTAAGTTACGAGGCGAGATTACACAAATTAGGGGTTGTATTCCCTAGAATTTAGAAGGTTGAGGGAAACAGCTAGGGTAGATAGAGAGAAACTATTCCCGCTAGTTGGGTAGTCTAGATCCAGGGGACAAAGTTTAAAAATTAGAGCCAGACCTTTCAGGAGTGAAATTAGGAAACACTTCTGCACACAAAGGGTGGTAGAAGTTTGGAACCCTCTTCTGTAAATGGCAATTGATGCTGGGCCAATTGTTAATTTTAAATCAGAGATTGATAGATTTTTGTAAACCAGAGGTATTAAGGGATGCGGGGCAAAGGCAGGCATATGGAGTTAGGTCGTAGGTCAGCCATGTGTCATTCAATGGCGAAACAGGCTCGAGGGGCTGAATGGCCTCCTCCTGTTCCTATGGCAAAAGGCTCGAGGGGCTGAATGGCCTCATCCTGTTCCTATGGCAACAGGCTCAAGGGGCTGAATGGCCTCCGCCTGTTCTTATGGCAACAGGCTCAAGGGGCTGAACGGCCTCATCCTGTTTCTATGGCAACAGGCTCGAGGGGCTGAATGGCCTCCTCCTGTTCCTATGACACGGCTCACCTTCCCGGGTTAGGAGCATTCACAGTGCTCACATGGCCAAGTGGAGCTCGGAAGGGGTGAGGCCATGGAGAGATTTTAACATGAGGGTGAGAATTTTAAAGTCAATCTGTTGGTGGACAAATTTCCCCCTTTTTTGGGTGCGCTCAGGGGCAATTGGGGATGGACAATAAATGCGGGCCTTGTCAGCAATGCCCACAGGAGGTCATTTGCACACAGCAAGATCCCAGAAGCAACAAATAAATTTGTAAATGTGGACTGAGAGAAGAATGTAGGCCAGACCAGTGGGCAAATTTCCTGCTCTTCGGACCGTGCCATTCGATCATCAATGCCCACCTGAGCAGGCTATTGGTTAAATAGCGCTTCTGACAATACAGTATTCTCTCAGTCAGCCACCACTCACTGTCACCTTCTGCATTTCTTACAATATCATTTTACAAAAAATGAAAGCTGAAACTCCTTGCTAACTGAAGATGAAAACGCTGTCTGTTTTATCCATGCATAAAGATAGTTGATGAATAATCTCTCCCAGTTACTACTAAGTAGGTCTGCCTGATATGCCTGTCGTAGTCGTCAGAAACATCCTCATTATCTCCACTTCTGTCAAGGCACTGGCTAAATTCAGGTTAATATTACTTTCCTGCTAAACTCCTCAGGAAAACTTGACTGACACTTGCAACCTGTTTGGATGGACAGCTTTACCAATGCAAGATAATTGGCACTTACAGAAAGAGAGAAAGAACTTGCATTTATATAGCGCCTTTCACGACCACCGGACGTCTCAAAGTACTTTACAGCCAATGAAGTACTTTTGGAGTGTAGTCACTGTTGTAATGTGGGAAACGCGGCAGCCAATTTGCGCCCAGCAAGCTCCCTCAAACAGCAATGTGATAATGATCAGATAATCCATTTTAGTGATGTTGATTGAGGGATAAATATTGGCCCCAGGACACCGGGAATAACTCCCCTGCTCTTCTTCAAAATAGTGCCATGGGATCTTTTACGTCCACCTGAGAGGACAGACGGGGCCTCGGTTTAACGTCTCACCTCAGCACTGCACTGGGAGTGTCAGCCTAGATTTATGTGCTCAATGAGATATACAACCAATTAATCCATTTTAGTGATGTTGGTTGAGGGATAAATATTGACTGGGAGAGATATCCTTATATAGATATGTACACTGTATTTAACAATGTAATAATCATGGGTGATTTTAACCTCCGTATTGTTTGGACAACTCAAATTGGTCAGGGTAGCCTTGAGGAAGAGTTCATAGAGTGCATAAGGAACAGGTTCCTTGAGCAGTATGTAACGGAACCAACCAGGGGCCAGGCTATCTTAGATCTTGTCCTGTGTAATGAGACAGGATTAATAAACAATCTCCTAGTAAAGGATCCCCTTGGAATGAGTGATCATAGCATAATTGAATTTCAAATTCAGATGGAGAGTGAGAAAGTTGGATCTCTAACCAGCATACTAAGCTTAAATAAAGGAGACTATGAAGGTATGAGGGCAGAGTTGGCTAAAGTGGACTGGGAAAATAGATTAAAGTGTAGGACGATTGATGAACAGTGGTATACATTTAAGGAGATATTTCACAACTCTCAAGAAAAATATATTCCAGTGAGGAGGAAAGGGTGTAAGAGAAAAGATAACCATCTGTGGCTAATTAAAGAAATAAAGGACGGTATCCAATTAAAAACAAGGGCATACAATGTGGCCAAAACTAGTGGGGGGACAGAAGACTGGGATGCATTTAAAAGCCAGCACAGAATGACTAAAAAAATGATTAAGAAAGGGAAGATAGACTATGAAAGTAAACTAGCACAAAATATAAAAACAGATAGCAAGAGATTCTATAGGTATATAAAAAGGAAAAGAGTGGCTAGAGTAAATGTTGGTCCCTTAGAGGACGAGACCGGGGAATTATTAATGGGGAACATGGAGATGGCAGAAACTCTGAACAAATATTTTGTATCAGTCTTTACGGTAGAGGACACTAACAATATTCCAACAGTGGAGAGTCAAGGGGCAATAGGAGGGGAGGAACTTAACACAATCACAATCACAATCACAAAGGAGGTGATACTCAGTAAGATACTGGGACTAAAGGCAGATAAATCCCCTGGACCTGATGGCTTACATCCTAGGGTCTTAAGAGAAGTAGCGGCAGGGATTGTGGATGCATTGGTTGTAATTTACCAAAATTCCCTAGATTCTGGGGAGATCCCAGTGGATTGGAAAACTGCAAATGTAACGCCCCTATTTAAAAAAGGAGGCAGGCAAAAAGCAGGAAACTATAGACCAGTTAGCCTAACATCTGTGGTTGGGAAAATGTTGGAGTCCATTATTAAAGAAGCAGTAGCAGGACATTTGTAAAAGCAAGATTTGGTCAGGTAGAGTCAGCATGGATTTATGAAGGGGAAGTCATGTTTGTCAAATTTGCTAGAATTCTTTGAGGATGTAACGAACAGGGTGTATAAAGGGGAACCAGTGGATGTGGTGTATTTGGACTTCCAGAAGGCATTTGACAAGTTGCCACATAAAAGGTTACTGCACAAGATAAAAGTTCACAGGGTTGGGGGGTAATACATTAACATGGATAGAGAATTGGCTCACGAACAGAAAACAGGGAGTTGGGATAATTGGTTCATTTTCAGGTTGGCAACCAGTAACTAGTGGGGTGCCGCAGGGATCAGTGCTGGGTCCCCACCTATTCACAATCTATATTAACGACTTGGAAGAAGGAACCGAGTTGTAATGTAGCCAAGTTTGCTGACGATACAAGGATGGGAGGAAAAGCAATGTGTGAGGAGGCCACAAAAAATCTGCCATGCGCAAATTGGCTGTCACGTTTCCCACATTACAACAGTGACTACACTCCAAAAGTATTTCATTGGCTGTAAAGCGTTTTGAGATGTCCAGTTATCATGACAGGCACTATATAAATCCAAATCTTTCTTTCTTAAAAGCGCTGTGGGAGCATCTTCACCATACGGACGGCAGCAGTTCAAGAAGGCGGCTCACCTCCACCTTCTCAAGGGCAATTAGTGATGGGCAATAAATGCTGGCCTTGCAGTGACGCCACATCCCGTCAATGGATTAAAAAAGCATTCTCCCTGCATTGTGCTCACGCTCGAGGTGAATTTTTATGGCACTAATATGCCTGTAAAGAAGATTTAATGGGTGGTTCAGCAACATTACTGAACGTTTCTTTCAGACTGGCTGCTCAGTTGTGTATTAATTGACATGCATCTGAGATGAATCAATGGAGGATGAGACAAGCTTTTTTACCCACAAGTGCACTAACAAAACCCCATTCCAAAAATGGACTAATTCAATCAGTTAGTGCGCGAAGAGCCAATCACACACCTCTTGGGACAGGAACGGAGTAATTACATGATGAGAATGATCCTGCACAGCGATAAATTAACCCATCGTTTCCCTCCTGATGTCCTTGAGCATCAAGATAATGCGGCTGGGCTACATGAGGCCATGGCCAGAACTCCACGAGATAGTGGAGTTTTGCACTGTAGGTCCCGAGGGACAGAACAGAACAAGAACCTTGGACCATAGAAGTTACTTATCGAGATGACTCATGGGGCTCGAAATTCATCATCCTCGACGGGACGACTACCAAGAGGTTTTTGATGCGGTGCTCGAACACGACACCGCTGGGTCCCTTTGGTAGGTATTATTACTTATTAGTGTTTTTATTTCATTTTCCAGCATCCGCAGTATTTAGCTTTTGATCTAGTTTTATTAATTATTGGCGTTTTAATTTCATTTTCCAGCATCTTCAGTATTTAGCTTTTCATATCGTTTTATTAATTGTTTTGGCTCCATTCAACCTGCTGAGTGCTGCTCAGAGGTTTGCACAGACCCCTGGACTTTTGTACAACTTTCAGGTCTGACTCTTTAGTGGAGTCCTGTGGGCTGCAGAGACCTGCTTGGCAGGGTTCACCCTGAGGATGGGAGGAGTGTTGGGAGGGTGACACCTGTTACACCTGGTCAGAAGCAGGGCGGCACGCAGGAGAAGGCATCGCCGTCAGCACCGTGCAGACTGGCAGCGGGCAAGGGAGGCAGCAGTCATGATTCGTTCATTCTGCGCCAGACCAATTTCTCCCCGTGTGTTCAGACCTTCAGTAGATGATGTAGGCTAACGCTGAGTGGGTGTTGAGGAAGCCTTGCATTGTCGGAGGTGCCCTTCGTTCAGATGGAACGTTAAGCCAAGCCCTTTGCTTTCCTGTTGGGTGGCTCTGATTCTGCCCGGCTATTGGGAGAGCTTGGCCGTTTGATATTTTCATCTTAAGCAACTCTACTTAAATAAAACTTATCTGATTATTCATCTCATTGCAGTTTGTGGGATTTTATCCTCTGCTGTATTTACATACATAACAGTCAATGCACTTCAAATAATTCATGGTAGCTGAAGCACTTTGGGATGTTTGTGAAAGATGTGATGGGGTGCGATATAAAGAAAGATGTGCATTTATATAGCGCCTCTCACAATGTCAGGAAGTCCCAAAGCACTTTTCAGCCAATTAAGTACTTTTTTTTGGAGTGTAGGCACTGCTGTAATGTAGGAAACGCGGCAGCCAATTTGCGCACAGCAAGCTCCCACAAACAGCAGTGTGATAATTAACAGATAATCTGTTTTTTAATGATGTCGATTGAGGGATAAATATTGGCCAGGACACAAGGGATAACTCCCCTGCTCTTCTTCGAAATAGTGGCCATGGGATCTTTTACGTCCACCTGTGAGGACAGACGGGGCCTCGGTTTAACGTCCCATCCAAAAGACGGCACCTCCGACAGTGCAGCACTCCCTCAGCGCTGCACTGGAGTGTCAGCCTAGATTTTTGTGCTCAGCTCACTGGAGTGGGACTTGAACCCACAACCCTCAGAAGCGATAGTGCTACCCACTGAGCCACAGCTGACACAGTGGCAGTCTTTAATTGGTTGAAAGTAAAGTTAAGGGACAAAGGCCAAAATCTTCACGGGTCGGACATCAGGCACAATCACTGACTCACCTCTTGAGGCATAAAACACGGCAAGAGTAATTTGTTTAGCCAAAATCAAAATGAATCTAAAAAACAAGTTTAGAAATAAGAATTCTTTTGGAAGTTATCACGAACATAATAATTGCAGGAAATAAGTGCCTGTCATAATTCTTCCTCTGGCTACTGCGTTCATTCTTTAATAACCTGACTTCATAATTCTGACTTGGTTCTTGGTTTAAAAAAAACATTATTTTTAATAAATTTTCACTGAATCCTTTGGGCCATGTAGTGCAATACATGTCCCTCCTTTGGGAGAAGGGATGCGTGAGCGATTATTAGCACACTTGTCTGAAGAATTAAAAAACCACAGACATGCTTCTCCTGATCTGTCTCCCTGTTTGGTACTCTCCCTTCTGTAATGTATGCACCTGTAATATGCTCACAGGTTTGTAGAGCTGTTGTGGGACTGGAGTGCATCATCACCCCCGGCAACCAAATTTTAATTTGATTTTATATGTTTTAAAGTTTAATTTGTTTTAATTGCTGGTTTTAGTGTCCCCTCCCCTTTTATAGGGGGCACTTGTAAAATATATGATTTTAACGCCCCAAAAAAATCACAAAAAACCCCCCCAAAAAAACAAAAAAAAAGGGCAGTTAAGTGTCTGGAGTGTCCCCCAGATCGGGGGGGCACTTGATCTAATGTTTATTTTGTCCCTCAAAAGCTGTTGTGGGGTCAGTATTATTATTGCGTGGCCTATTCTGTAATCGAAGTAAAAGTCATACTATGTCCTTTATAATCATTTCTGATGAGGTAAATAAGCTCTCTCTCATCAAATTATACTTAGATTGAATATTTTGTTGTGTGTTAATTTTTTTTTAACTTTGGAGTAAAAACATGTATGAATGCATCATCAACCCCGGCAACCAAATTTTAATTTGATTTTATATGTTTTAAAGTTTAATTTGTTTTAATTGCCGGTTTTAGTGTGTTCCCCTCCGCTTTTATAGGGGACACTTGTAAAAATTATGATTATAGTGCCCCAAAAAATCCCCAAAAACTACAAAAAACCCCCCAAAAAAACAACAAAAAAAAACTGCCTTGAAAAATGTTTGGAATGTCCCCCAGATTGGGGGGCACTTGACTTAATGTTTATTTTGTCTCCGATCAAAAGAGTTGTAGAGCTGTTGTGTGTCGAGAAGGCGCAAGCACGTGGGGAGATCCCGTCCAAACAGACCCCTGTCTGGACGGAATTCCTCATCGGCGCGAAGCCCCGAAACCTCCCTCGAGAGCCGGCGCCTCACAACTTGAGCCGCCTCGGGGAAATCCCCTCCGTGCCTTTCAGTTCTGCGTGGAGGGGTTTCCTGTACGGGCTGCTCCTGCACACTCTCCACCTTGCCATCCTCGTCTGCCGTCCAGACATGCCATGGCACACTATCTTGCCGTCCGGAGGAGGCGGGGTTCCCCGATGGAGTCCTCCCACTATTTATCGGAGACTTGGCCTGGAGGGTGGTGCACGGAGCAGTCCTGTGCAATAAATGTTTAAGTCGGTTTACGGGCTCCCAGGCCGCCTGCAATTTCTGCGGTCTGGAAGAGTCCGTGTTCCACGTTGTTATCGAATGCACAAGATTGCAGCCCCTGTTCCATTATTTGAAGGGGCTGCTCCTCAATTTCTGGTTGCACTTCAGTTCCACACTCCTGATCTTTGGGCACCCTGTGCGGAGGGGAGCGGGTAGGTCCGAGGGCATCCTCGTAGGACTGCTCCTGGGCACGGCCAAGGGTGCCATCAGCCGGTCCAGGCAGCGGGCGGTCGAGGGGATCGTTCAGCCCGACTGCCTGCCTCTCTTCCGCGGTTACATCCGAGCCAGGGTGTCCCTGGAGATGGAGCACGCGGTGTCCTCCGGTATGCTCGCGGCCTTCCGCGAGAGGTGGGCACCGGGGGGACTGGAGTGCATTATCACCCCTGGCAACCAAATTTTAATTTGATTTTACATGTTTTAAAGTTTTATTTGTTTTATTGCCGGGTTTTAGTGCCCGCCCAGTTCGGGGGCACTTGTATAATTTGCCTCTCGGTGACCTAAAAAAACCCCAGAAAAAACCACCCAAAAAAACACAAAAAAACCCCAAAACCCCCCCCAAAAAAACAGAAAAAGGGCACTTGAAAAGTGTTTGGAGTGTTGTCCCCCCCCCCGCATTTAATAAGGATGCACTTTGATTTAATTTGTTAATTTGTTTACAACAAAAAGAGTTGTAGAGCTGTGTGTGTCGAGGAGGCTCAAGCATGTGGGGAGATCCTGTCCGAACTGACCCCCGTCCGGACAGAATTCCTCATCGGCGCCAAGCCCCGAAACCTCCCTCGGGAGCCGGCGCCTCACAACTTGAGCCGCCTCGGGGAAATCCCCTCCGTGCCTTTCAGTTCCGTGCGGAGGGGTTCCCTGTACGGGCTGCTCCTGCACACTCTCAATCTTGCCATCCTCGTCTGCCGTCCGGACACGCCATGGCGTACCATCTTGCCGTCCGGAGGAGGCGGGGGTTCCCGATGGAGTGCTCTCTACGCAGGAGTCCTCCCACTGTTTATTGGGGACTTGGCCTGGAGGGTGGTGCATGGGGCATTCCCATGTAAAAAAATTTTAAGTCGGTTCACGGGCTCCCAGGCCGCCTGTAATTTCTGCGGTCTGGAAGAGTCCGTGTTCCCTGTTTTTACGGAATGCGTGAGGTTGCAGCCCCTATTCCATTATTTGAAGGGATTGCTCCTCAAATTCTGGTTGCACTTCAGTCCCACACTCCTGATCTTTGGGCACCCTGTGCGGAGGGGAGCGGGCAGGTCGGAGGGCCTCCTCGTAGGACTGCTTCTGGGCACGGCCAAGGGGGCCATCAGCCGGTCCAGGCAGCGGGCGGTCGAGGGGGTCGTTCAGCCTGACTGCCTGCCTCTCTTCCGCGCTTACATTCGTGCCAGGGTGTCCCTGGAGATGGAGCACGCGGTGTCCACCGGTACGCTCGCGGCCTTCTACGAGAGGTGGGCGCCGGAGGGACTGGAGTGCATCATTACCCCCGGAAACCAAATTTTAATTTGATTTGACATGTTTTAAAGTTTAATTTGTTTTATTGTCAGTTTAATGTCCCCCCCACCCCCATTTAACCAGGGGGCACTTGTATAATTTGCGTTTTTATGCCCTAAAAAACCCACCCCAAAACACCCCCCAAAAAAGGGCACTTGAAAAGTGTTTGGTGTGTCACCCCCTTTTAATCAGGGCGCACTTGATTTAATGTTTATTTTTGTTCTCAACAAAAAGAGTTGTAGATCTGTTGTGTGTCGAGGAGGCTCAAGCACGTGGGGTGATCCCGTCCGAACTGACCCCCGTCCGGACGGAATTCCTCATCGGCGCGAAGCCCCGAAACCTCCCTCGGGAGCCGGCGCCTCACAACTTGAGCCGTCTCGGGGAAATCCCCTCCGTGCCTTTCAGTTCTGCGCAGAGGGGTTTCCTGTACGGGCTGCTCCTGCACACTCTCCACCTTGCCATCCTCGTCTGCCGTCCGGACACGCCATGACGCACCATCTTGCCGTCCGGAGGAGGTGGGGGTCCCCAATGGACTGCACTTTACGCGGGAGTCCTCCCACTCTTTATCGGGGACTTGGCCTGGAGGGTGGTGCACGGAGCAGTCCTGTGCAATATGTTTTTAAGTCAGTTCACCGGCTCCCAGGCCACCTGCAATTTCTGTGTTCTGGAAGAGTCTGTGTTCCACATCTATGTTGAATGTGTGAAGCTGCAGCCCCTCTTGCAATATTTAAAGGGGCTGCTCCTCAAATTCTGGTTGCACTTCAGTCCCACATTCCTAATCTTTGGGCACCCTGTGCGGAGGGGAGCTGGCAGGTCAGAAGGCCTCCTCGTAGGACTGCTCCTGGCACGGCCAAGGGTGCCATCAGCCGGTCCAGGTAGCGGGCGGTCGAGGAGGTCATTCAGCCCGACTGCCTGCCTCTCTTCTGCGGTTACATCCGAGTCAGGATGTCTCTGGAGATGGAGCAGGCAGTATCCACCAGTACGCTCGCGGCCTTCCGTGAGAGGTGGGCGCCGGAGGGACTGGAATGCATCATCACCCCTGGCAAGCAAATTTTAATTTGATCCATTTCATGTTTAAAGTTCAATTTGTTAATCTGTCGGTTTTAGTGCCCCCTTTAATCAAGGGGCACTTGATTTACGTTTCAACTAAAATAGTTGTAGAGCTGTTGAGTGGCTTAGCTAGTCACATGATGCTCACAAGACTCAATAAAACCCCAGCCAGTTGGGTTCCAGACCCCCACCACCCTCTGGGTAAAGAAATTTCCCCTCAAATCCCCTCTAAACCTCCTACTAATTACTTTAAATCTATGCCCCCTGGTTGTTGACCCCGCTGCTGAGGGAAATAGGTCCGTCCTATCGACTCTATCTAGGCCCCTCATAATTTTACACACCTCAACAAGATTTCCCCTCAGCCTCCTCTGTTCCAAAGTAAACAACCCCAGCCTATCCAATCTTTCCTCATAGCTAAAATTCTCCAGTCCAGGCAACATCCTCGTAAATCTCCTCTGTACCCTCTCTAGCGCAATTACATCTTTCCTGTAATGTGGTGACCAGAACTGCACGCAGTACTCTAGCTGTGGCCTAACTAGTGTTTTATGCAGTTCAAGCATAACCTTCCTGCTCCTGTATTTTATGCCTCGGCTAATAAAGGCAAGTATTCTGTATGCCTTCTTAACAATCTTATCTACCTGGCCTGTTACATTCAGGGATCTGTGGACAAGCACTCCAAGGTCCCATTGTTCCTCTACACTTCTCAGTGTCCAACCATTTAATGTGTATTCCCTTGCCTTGTTAGCCCACCCCAAATGCATTACCTCACACTTCTCTGGATTAAATTCTATTTGCTACTGTTCTGCCCACCTGACCAGTTGATTGATATCTTCCTGCAGTCAACAGCTTTCTTCTTCATTATCAACCACACAGCCGATTTTAGTATCATCTGCAAACTTCTTAATCATACCCCCTACATTCAAGTCTAAATCATTGACATATACCACGAAAAGCAAGGGGCCTAGTACTGAACCCTGTGGAACCCCACTGGAAACATTGTTCCAGTCACAAAAACACCCATCAGCCATTACCCTTTGCTTCCTGACTCTAAGCCAATTTTGAATCCAACTTGCTACTTTGCCCTGGATCCCATGGGTTTTTACTTTCGTGACCAGTCTGCCCTGTTGGACAGTGAAAGATTCCCAAATTCATGGGAACCCTCCCAGTGTTTCGACTCACTGAAAAGGAAATTTGATTTGGGCCTATTAAACAGAAAGTTTGGGATCCTAAAATGGATCTGGAAGAAATCTACAAGTTTTAACCAAGTTTGGGATTTTAAAAGGCATGTTTGGGCCTGTGGGGAAAAGCTGCAGAAACAGAGGGGTGGGATCAACCTTTACCTTTAGAATTTGGATATTGTAACTAATCACTTTGTCTGGAGGATCTGTTTAACCATAGTCAGGCTCCCAGAAAACATTAGCATTTAAACAATCGACCACGGAAGAAACATTATCCACCCCACCCACAGGACCCAAATATCACATACATATTCCAACACCTTTTCGACATGCATAAAAATATCTGGCTCAGTCCAGACTTCCCGAAGCCAAAGCAGTGCTATTACAATGGACAAGAGCTCAAAGTCAATCAATGCCAGATTAAATCAAGTTTCAGTTAGCTAGCCTGCCAAAACTTAAACAAAGAAGACCACTTAAAGTCAATGGGCAGCAAAACTTAAACAAAAGAAATGTTAGATTTGGCACAAAGATTAAACAGCCTCTCAGAGTATAACTGGGGGCCTATCGTACCAAAGAAACTATTCTGACCATCACAGGAGAACTATTCTGACCATCACTTCGGAACAACAAGATCAAGATCGAGAGCACACACCGAGAAAACACAGGAAGAAACATCGCGACATCGGAGAAAAGAACTTCAAGAAAACCAATCAGTGGAACATCAATACCAACTGACTTGGTAACAGCCATCAACCGGACCACCGCGACCAACGAAACCAACCAGGAAAATCAACCACCAAGAAATCTAGGGTCCACGCAAGTTTTCCACCCTACAATTTGTGCCTAGACTATCCAGGGGTAAAATTTACCTAAAGAACTTAAAACCTTATTGCTAACAAAGGAAATTGGGTTCTCACCAGAGATAAATCCAAAACGCATCTAACTGCATCAGCGGACTCACCCCAACTGGTTTCAATACGTAGCAGAGGTCTTCTATGTCCGGAGTAAGGCAAGGCAAATCGGCTACAACCAAAGAACCCCAAAACCACGAAACAGCCCTAGCTGTCAAAGGAAGGATCTGGTGAGCATTAATCCCTGGAGCCCTGGAGTTTGACCTAGTTAGAGAGTAAGTGGGAGGTGGGAGGTATTTCTGTTGTGTTTATTACCTGTAATAAAGTATTCCCCATTGTTTAGAACCCTTTTGTATGATTTCACAGTTTTATTGGAGTGTATTTGTGTTATTTGCTTTCTTGAATAAAACCCAACCCTTCTTTGTACAAAACAGGTGTCTACAGAGATTAATAAATCCAAGGTCGAGAACCAGGGAGTGGGAGCGACTCGAAACTACTCTGGTCAGGAAGGCAAGCTGATAGACCCACCACCCCCTATAACTTTATCAAAAGCTTTGCTAAAATCCATAAACACTGCATCAAACGCACTACCCTCATTGACCCTCCTTGTTACCTCCTCAAAAAATTCTATCAATTTAGTCAGACACGACCATCCCTTAACAAATACATGCTGACTCTCCTTGATTAATCCATGTCTTTCTAAATGAAGATTTATCCTACCCCTCAGAATATCTTCCAATAATTTTCCCACCACCGAGGTTACGCTGACTGGCCTGTAATTACTCGGTCTATCCCTTTGTCCCTTTTTAAAGAAAGGTACAACATTAGCAATCTTCCAGTCCTGCAGCACCACATCTGTAGCCAGAGAGGACTGGAAAATGATGGTCAGAACCTCTGCTATTTCTTCTTTTGCTTCTCTTAACAGCCTGGGATACATTTCATATGGGCCTGGTGATTCATCCACTTTCAGATCTGCTAAACCCCTTAATACTTCCTCTCTCACTATGTTTATTTCATCTAATATTTCACAGTCCTCCTCACCGATTGCAATGTCTGCATCACCCTTCTCTTTTGTGAAAACAGACGCAAAGTATTTATTAAGAACCATACCCATGTCTTCCGCCTCCACACACAGATTACCTTTATGGTTCCGAATAGACCCTACTTTTTCATTAGCTATCCTCTTGCTCTTAATGAATTTATAAAACATCTTTGGATTTTCCTTGATTTTACTTACCAAAATGTTTTCATGCTCTCTCTTTGCTTTCCTAATTTCCTTTGTAATTGCACCCCTGCGCTTTCTATACTCCTCCAGAGTTTCTGCAGCCAATTGCCGTTTGCAGAAGAGAGATCCAATCGTCAACGTCCCTTTGCTAACTTCAGCCCTTTGCTAAAGGCCTTTCAGGAGTGAAGTTTTTAAGACTATGCCCCCTAGTCTTACACTCCCCAATCAGCAGAACTAGTTTCTCTCTATGTATCAGTAACTAGTGGGGTGCCGCAGAGATCAGTGCTGGGACTCCAACTATTTACAATCTATATTAACGATTTGGAAGAAGGGACTGAGTGTAACGTAGCCAAGTTTGCTGACGATACAAAGATGGGAGGGAAAGCAACGTGTGAGGAGAACACAAAAAATCTGCAAAAGGACATTAGAAAGGCTAAGTGAGTGGGCAAAAATTTGGCAGAAGGAGTATAATGTTGGAAAGTGTGAGGTCATGCACTTTGGCAGAAAAAAAATCAAAGAGCAAGTTATTATTTAAATGGAAAAAGATTGCAAAGTGCTGCAGTTCAGCGGGGCCTGCGGGTACTTGTGCATGAAACACAAAAGGATAGCATGCAGGTACAGCAAGTGATCAGGAAGGCCAATGGAATCTTGGCCTTTATTGCAAAAGGGATGGAGTATAAAAGCAGGAAAGTCTTGCTGCAGTTATACAGGGTATTGGTGAGGCCATACCTGGAATACTGCGTGCAGTTTTGGTTTCCATATTTACGAAAGGATATACTTGCTTTGGAGGCAGTTCAGAGAAGGTTCACGAGGTTGATTCCGGGGATGAGGGGGTTGATTTATGAGGAAAGGTTGAGTAGGTTGGGCCTCTACTCATTGGAATTCAGAAGATTGAGATGTGATTTTATCGAAACGTATAAGATTATGAGGGGGTTTGACAAGATGGATGCAGAGAGGATGTTTCCACTGATAGGAGAGACTAGAACTAGAGGGCATGATCTTAGAATAAGGGGCTGCCCATTTAAAACTGAGATGAGGAGGAATTTCTTCTCTCAGAGGGTTGTAAATCTGTGGAATTTGCTGCCTCAGAGAGTTGTGGAAGCTGGGACATTGAATAAATTTAAGACAGAGATAGACAGTTTCTTAACTGATAATGGGATAAGGGGTTATGGGGAGTGGGCAGGGAAGTGTACCAGAGTCCACGATCAGGTCAGCTATGATTGTATTAAATGGTGGAGCAGGCTCGAGGGGCTGTATGGCCTACTCCTGCTCCTATTTCTTATGTTCTTAAACCCTATCAGTTCCCCTTAATATCTTCAAAACTTGGATCAAATCGCCCCATAACCTTCTAAATTCGGGGAATACAATCCCCGTTTGTGTAATAAAAACAGAAAACGCTGGAAATACTCAGCAGGTCTGTTGGAGGTGGAGGAGAGAAATTCATGGCTGATCTGTACCTTGGTTCTATCTGTCAGTTTGGTTCTATATATCTGTCTTGGTTCTATCTATCTGTCTTGGTTCCATCTATCTGTCTTGGTTCTATCTATCTGTTTTGGTTCTATCTATCTGCCTTGGTTCTATCACTGAAGGAAAACCATCGTCCGAAGACACCAAAGATAGAAGAAACAAACCACCAGACTGCGGAAGGCACAGTATTAGCGGGAAATACGAAGCAGGGAAACTAGAGACAGATAAGGGAGCGACCTGTCAAAAGCCCAGCGGGAGATCGAGAGCCAGCGGTAGTTGGTGAGAGGGGAGCGACCTGTCAAAAGCCCAGCGGGAGATCGAGAGCCAGCGGCAGTTGGTGAGAGGGGAGCGACCTGTCAAAAGCCCAGCGGGAGATCGAGAGCCAGCGGCAGTTGGTGAGAGGGGAGCGACCTGTCAAAAGCCCAGCGGGAGATCGAGAGCCAGCGGCAGTTGGTGAGAGGGGAGCGACCTGTCAAAAGCATACTGGTGCAGCTACAGCGGGAGAGAAAGCAAAATAGAAGTAGAAAGTAATCAAAAAGTGACGTCACAGCCAATGGGGTAAGTGATTGGCTGGTGATTGGTGAGTAGCTTTTCTTTTATTTTTTATATCAGTAAGTGAACTATAACATTGTTATTACCAATTTAAGGGTATCTAAGGTTAAGACATGGCAGGAGAGCTCGGTCATGTGATATGCTCCTCCTGTACCATGTGGGAACTCGGGGACACTTCCGGTGTCCCTGACGACTACGTGTGTGGGAAGTGTATCCGCCTCGAGCTCTTGACGGTCCGCGTTGCGGAATTGGAGCTGAAGGTGGATTCACTCTGGAGCATCCACGATGCTGAGAATGACGTGAGTATCACGTGTAGTGAGTTGGTCTTACCGCAGGAGAAGGGTCCACAGCCAGATAGGGAATGGAAGACCAACAGGAAGAGCAGTGCAAGAAAGATAGTGCAGGAGTCCTCTGTGGTCATCCCCCTGCAAAACAGATACACTGCTTTGAGTACTGTTGGGGAGGATGACTCATCAGGGGAGGGCAGCAGTAGCCAAGTTCATGGCACCGTAGGTGGCTCTGCTGCAAAGGAGGGCAGGAAAAAGAGTGGGAGCGCGATAGTGATAGGGGATTCGATGGTGAGGGGAATAGATAGGCGTTTCTGCGGACGCAACCGAGACTCCAGGATGGTATGTTGCCTCCCTGGTGCAAGGGTCAAGGATGTCTCGGAGCGGGTGCAGGACATTCTGAAATGGGAGGGAGAACAGCCAGTTGTCGTGGTGCACATTGGTACCAACGACATAGGTAAAAAAAGGGATGAGGTCCTACGAAAAGAATTTAAGGAGCTAGGAGCTAAATTAAAAAGTAGGACCTCAAAAGTAGTAATCTCAGGATTGCTACCAGTGCCACGTGCTAGTCAGAGTAGGAATCGCAGGATAGCGCAGATGAATACATGGCTTGAGCAGTGGTGCAGCAGGGAGGGATTCAAATTCTTGGGGCATTGGAACCGGTTCTGGGGGAGGTGGGACCAGTACAAACCGGACGGTCTGCACCTGGGCAGGTCCGGAACCAATGTCCTAGGGGGAGTGTTTGCTAGTGCTGTTGGGGAGGAGTTAAACTAATATTGCAGGGGGATGGGAACCTATACAGGGAGACAGAGGGAGACAAAAAGGAGGCAAAAGCAAAAGACAGAAAGGAGATGAGGAAAAGTGGAGGGCAGAGAAACCCAAGGCAAAGAACAAAAAGGGCCACTGTACAGCAAAATTCTAAAAGAACAAAGGGTGTTAAAAAAGCAAGCCTGAAGGCTTTGTGTCTTAATGCAAGGAGTATCCGCAATAAGGTGGATGAATTAATTGTGCAAATAGATGTTAACAAATATGATGTGATTGGGATTACGGAGACGTGGCTCCAGGATGATCAGGGCTGGGAACTCAACATCCAGGGGTATTCAACATTCAGGAAGGATAGAATAAAAGGAAAAGGAGGTGGGGTAGCATTGCTGGTTAAAGAGGAGATTAATGCAATTGTTAGGAAAGACATTAGCTTGGATGATGTGGAATCTATATGGGTAGAGCTGCAGAACACTAAAGGGCAAAAATCGTTAGTGGGAGTTGTGTACAGACCTCCAAACAATAGTAGTGATGTTGGGGAGGGCATCAAACAGGAAATTAGGAGTGCATGCAATAAAGGTGCAGCAGTTATAATGGGTGACTTTAATATGCACATAGATTGGGCTAGCCAAACTGGAAGCAATACGGTGGAGGAGGATTTCCTGGAATGCATAAGGGATGGTTTTCTAGACCAATATGTCGAGGAACCAACTAGGGGGGAGGCCATCTTAGACTGGGTGTTGTGTAATGAGAGAGGATTAATTAGCAATCTCATTGTGCGAGGCCCCTTGGGGAAGAGTGACCATAATATGGTGGAATTCTGCATTAGGATGGAGAATGAAACAGTTAATTCAGAGACCATGGTCCAGAACTTAAAGAAGGGTAACTTTGAAGGTATGAGGCATGAATTGGCTAAGATAGATTGGCTAATGATACTTAAGGGGTTGACTGTGGATGGGCAATGGCAGACATTTAGAGAATGCATGGATGAATTACAACAATTGTACATTCCTGTCTGGCGTAAAAATAAAAAAGGGAAGGTGGCTCAACCGTGGCTATCTAGGGAAATCAGGGATAGCATTAAAGCCAAGGAAGTGGCATACAAATTGGCCAGAAATAGCAGCGAACCTGGGGACTGGGAGAAATTTAGAACTCAGCAGAGGAGGACAAAGGGTTTGATTAGGGTAGGGAAAATGGAGTACGAGAAGAAGCTTGCAGGGAACATTAAGGCGGATTGCAAAAGTTTCTATAGGTATGTAAAGAGAAAGAGGTTAGTAAAGACAAACGTAGGTCCCCTGCAGTCAGAATCAGGGGAAGTCATAACGGGGAACAAAGAAATGGCAGACCAATTGAACAAGTACTTTGGTTCAGTATTCACTAAGGAGGACACAAACAACCTTCCGGATATAAAAGTGGTCAGGGGGTCTATTAAGGAGGAGGAACTGAGGGAAATCTTTATTAGTCGGGAAATTGTGTTGGGGAAATTGATGGGATTGAAGGCCGATAAATCCCCAGGGCCTGATGGACTGCATCCCAGAGTACTTAAGGAGGTGGCCTTGGAAATAGCGGATGCATTGACAGTCATTTTCCAACATTCCATTGACTCTGGATCAGTTCCTATCGAGTGGAGGGTAGCCAATGTAACCCCACTTTTTAAAAAAGGAGGGAGAGAGAAAGCAGGGAATTATAGACCGGTCAGCCTGACCTCAGTAGTGGGTAAAATGATGGAATCAATTATTAAGGATGTCATAGCAGCGCATTTGGAAAATGGTGACATGATAGGTCCAAGTCAGCATGGATTTGTAAAAGGGAGATCATGCTTGACAAATCTTCTGGAATTTTTTGAGGATGTTTCCAATAAAGTGGACAAAGGAGTACCAGTTGATGTGGTATATTTGGACTTTCAGAAGGCTTTCGACAAGGTCCCACACAGGAGATTAATGTGCAAAGTTAAAGCACATGGGATTGGGGGTAGTGTGCTGACGTGGATTGAGAACTGGTTGTCAGACAGGAAGCAAAGAGTAGGAGTAAATGGGTACTTTTCGGAATGGCAGGCAGTGACTAGTGGGGTACCGCAGGGTTCTGTGCTGGGGCCCCAGCTGTTTACATTGTACATTAATGATTTAGACGAGGGGATTAAATGTAGTATCTCCAAATTTGCGGATGACACTAAGTTGGGTGGCAGTGTGAGCTGCGAGGAGGATGCTATGAGGCTACAGAGTGACTTGGATAGGTTAGGTGAGTGGGCAAATGCGTGGCAGATGAAGTATAATGTGGATAAATGTGAGGTTATCCACTTTGGTGGTAAAAACAGAGAGACAGACTATTATCTGAATGGTGACAGATTAGGAAAAGGGAAGGTGCAACGAGACCTGGGTGTCATGGTACATCAGTCATTGAAGGTTGGCATGCAGGTACAGCAGGCGGTTAAGAAAGCAAATGGCATGTTGGCCTTCATAGCGAGGGGATTTGAGTACAGGGGCAGGGAGGTGTTGCTACAGTTGTACAGGGCCTTGGTGAGGCCACACCTGGAGTATTGTGTACAGTTTTGGTCTCCTAACTTGAGGAAGGACATACTTGCTGTTGAGGGAGTGCAGCGAAGATTCACCAGACTGATTCCCGGGATGGTGGGACTGACCTATCAAGAAAGACTGAATCAACTGGGCTTGTATTCACTGGAGTTCAGAAGAGTGAGAGGGGACCTCATAGAAACGTTTAAAATTCTGACGGGTTTGGACAGATTGGATGCAGGAAGAATGTTCCCAATGTTGGGGAAGTCCAGAACCAGGGGTCACAGTCTAAGGATAAGGGGTAAGCCATTTAGGACCGAGATAAGGAGAAACTTCTTCACCCAGAGAGTGGTGAACCTGTGGAATTCTCTACCACAGGAAGTAGTTGAGGCCAATTCACTAAATATATTCAAAAGGGAGTTAGATGAAGTCCTTACTACTCGGGGGATCAAGGGGTATGGCGTGAAAGCAGGAAGTGGGTACTGAAGTTTCATGTTCAGCCATGAACTCGTTGAATGGCGGTGCAGGCTAGAAGGGCTGAATGGCCTGCTCCTGCACCTATTTTCTATGTTTCTATGTTTCTATCTGTCTTGGTTTTATCTATCTGACTTGGTTCTATCTATTTGTCTTGGTTCTATCTATGCATCATGGTTCTATCTATCTGCCTTGGTTCTATCTATCTGCCTTCGTTTTATCTATCTGCCTTGGTTCTATCTATCTATCTTGGTTCTATCTATCTGTCTTGGTTTTATCTATCTGCCTTGGTTCTATCTATCTATCTTGGTTCTATCTATCTGTCTTGGTTCTATCTATCCGTCTTGGTTTTATCTATCTGCCTTGGTTCTATCTATCCATCTTGGTTCTATCTATCTGCCTTGGTTCTATCTATCTGCCTTGATTCTATCTATCTTTCTTGGTTCTATCTATCTGTCTTGGTTCTATCTATCCGTCTTGGTTTTATCAATCTGCCTTGGTTCCATCTATCTGTCTTGGTTCTATCTATCCATCATGGTTCTATCTATCTGCCTTGGTTCTATCTATCTGTCTTGGTTCTATCTATCCATCATGGTTCTATCTATCTGACTTGGTTCTATCTATCTGTCTTGGTTCTATCTATCCATCTTGGTTTTATCTATCTGCCTTGGTTCTATCTATCTGTCTTGGTTCTATCTATCCATCATGGTTCTATCTATCTGTCTTGGTTTTATCTATCTGCCTTGGTTCTATCTATCTGTCTTGGTTCTATCTATCCATCATGGTTCTATCTATCTGCCTTGGTTCTATCTATCCGTCTTGGTTTTATCTATCTGCCTTGGTTCTATCTATCCATCTTGGTTCTATATATCTGCCTTGGTTCTATCTATCTGTCTTGGTTCTATCTATCTGTCTTGGTTCTATCTATCTGTCTTGGAGCTATCTATCCATCTTGATTCTATCTCTCTGTCTTGATTCTATCTATCTGTCTTGGATCAATCTATCCATCTTGCTTCTATCTATCTGTCTTGGTTCTATCTATCCATCTTGGTTCTATCTATCTGTCTTGGTTCTATCTATCTGTCTTGGTTCTATCTATCTGTCTTGGAGCTATCTATCCATCTTGATTCTATCTCTCTGTCTTGATTCTATCTATCTGTCTTGGATCTATCTATCCATTTGGTTCTATCTATCTGTCTTGATACTATCTATCCATCTTGGATCTATCTATCCATCTTGGATCTATCCATCTTGATTCGATCTATCCATCTTGATTCGATCTATCCATCTTGGATCTATCTATCCATCTTGATTCTATCTATCCATCTTGGTTCTATCTATCCATCTTGGTTCTTTCTATCTGTATTGGTTCTATCTATCCCTCTTGGATCTATCTATCTGTCTTGATTCTATCTATTCATCTTGATTCTATCTATCTGTCTTGGATCTATCTATCCATCTTGATTCTATCTGTCGATCTTGGTTCTATCTATCAGTATTGATTCAATCTTTCTGTCTTGGTTCTATCTATCCATCTTGGTTCTATCTATCCATCTTGGTTCTATCTATCTGTCTTGATTCTATCTATCCATCTTGGTTCTATCTATCTGTGCTGGTTCTATCTATCCTTCTTGGATCGATCTATCTGTCTTGGATCTATCTATCCATTTGGTTCTATCTATCTGTCTTGATACTATCTATCCATCTTGGATCTATCTATCCATCTTGGATCTATCCATCTTGATTCGATCTATCCATCTTGGATCTATCTATCCATCTTGATTCTATCTATCCATCTTGATTCTATCTATCTGTATTGGTTCTATCTATCCCTCTTGGATCTATCTATCTGTCTTGATTCTATCTATTCATCTTGATTCTATCTATCTGTCTTGGATCTATCTATCCATCTTGATTCTATCTGTCGATCTTGGTTCTATCTATCAGTATTGATTCAATCTTTCTGTCTTGGTTCTATCTATCCATCTTGGTTCTATCTATCTGTCTTGATTCTATCTATCCATCCTGGTTCTATCTATCTGTGTTGGTTCTGTTGATACACATTGGTTCTGTCGATCTGTCTTGATTCTATCTATCTGTCTTGCATCTATCTGTTTTGATTCTATCTATCTATATTGGATTTATCTATCAATTTGGTTCTATCTATCTGTCTTGATTTTATCTATCCATCTCGGTTCTATCAATCTGTCTTGATTCCATCTATCTGTCTTGCATCTATCTGTTTTGATTCTATCTATCTATATTGGATTTATCTATCAATTTGGTTCTATCTATCTGTCTTGATTCTATCTATCCATCTTCGATCTATCTATCCAACTTGGTTTTATCTATCTGTCTTGGTTCTATCTATCCATCTTGGTTCTATCAATCTGTCTTGATTCTATCTATCTGTCTTGCATCTATCTGTTTAGATTCTATCTAGCTATATTGGATTTAACTTTCAATTTGGTTCTATCTATCTGTCTTGATTCTATCTATCCATCTTGATTCTATCTGTCGATCTTGATTCTATCTATCCATCTTGGTTCTATCTATCTGTGTTGGTTCTGTCGATACACCTTGGTTCTGTCGATCTGTCTTGCATCTATCTATTTTGATTCTATCTATCTATATTGGATTTAACTTTCAATTTGGTTCTCTCTATCTGTCTTGATTCTATCTATCCATCTTGGATCAATCTATCCATCTTGATTCTATCTCTCTGTCTTGGTTCTATCTATCTGTCTTGGTTCTATCTATCCATCTTGGTTCTATCTATCCATCTTGGTTCTAGCTATATGTGCTGGTTCTATCTATCCTTATTGGATCTATCTATCTGTCTTGATTCTATCTACCTGTCTTGGATCTATCTATCTGTCTTGATTCTATCTACCTGTCTTGGATCTATCTATCCATTTGGTTCTATCTACCTGTCTTGATTCTATCTACCTGTCTTGGTTCTATCTAACCATCTTGGATCTATCTATCCATTTGGTTCTATCTATCTGTCTTGATTCGATCTATCGATCTTGGATCAATCTATCGATCTTGGATCAATCTATCCATCTTGGTTCTATCTATCCATCTTGGTTCTATCTATCCATCTTGATTATATCTTTCAGTCTTGGTTCTATCTATCTGTCTTGATTCTTTCTATCTGTCTTGGATCTATCTATCCATCTTGGTTCTATCTATATGTCTTGATTCTATCTATCTGTCTTGGATCTATCTATCCATTTGGTTCTATATATCGGTCTTGATTCTATCTATCCATCTTGGATCTATCTATCCATCTTGGTTCTATCTATCCATCTTGGTTCTATCTATCTGTTTTGGTTCAACTTATCCATCTTGGTACTATCTATCATTCTTGGTTCTATCTATCTGTCTTGGATCTATCTATCCGTCTTGGTTCTATCTATCTGTTTTGGTTCAATTTATCCATCTTGGTACTATCTATCATTCTTGGATCTATCTATCTGTCTTGGTTCTATCTATCTGTCTTGGTTCTATCTATCCGTCTTGGTTCTATCTATCTGTCTTGGATCAATCTATCCATCTTGGTTCTATCTATCCATCTTGGATCGATCTATCCATCTTGGATCTATCTATCTGTTTTGGTTCAATTTATCCATCTTGGTACTATCTATCATTCTTGGTTCTATCTATCTGTCTTGGTTCTATCTATCCGTCTTGATTCAATCTATCCATCTTGGTTCTATCTATCTGTCTTGATCCTAACTATCCATCTTGGTTCGATCTATCTGTCTTGGATCGATCTATCAGTCTTGGTTCTATCGATCCATCTTGGTTCTATCTATCTGTCTTGATTCTATCTATCCATTTTGGTTCTATCTATCAGTCTTGGTTCTATCTATCAGTCTTGGTTCTATCTATCCATCAGTCTTGGTTCTATCTATCCATCTTGGTTCTATCTATCCATTTTGGTTCTATCTATCAGTCTTGGTTCTATCGATCAGTCTTGGTTCTATCTATCCATCAGTCTTGGTTCTATCTATCCATCTTGGTTCTATCTATCTGTCTTGATTCTATCTATCCATCTTGGTTCTATCTATCAGTCTTGGTTCTATCTATCAGTCTTGGTCCTAACTATCCATCTTGGTTCTATCTATACATCTTGGATCTATCTATCAGTCTTGATTCTATCTATCTGTCTTGATTCTAACTATCCATCTTGATTCTATCTATCCATCTTGGTTCTATCTTTCTGTGTTGGTTCCATCTATACACCTTGGTTCTATCGATTTGTCTTGGTTCTATCTATCCATCTTGTTTCCATCTATTCATCTTGGTTGTATCTATCCATCGTGTTTCCATCTATCCATCTTGGTTCTATCTATCCATTTTGGTTCTATCTATCAGTCTTGGTTCTATCGATCAGTCTTGGTTCTATCTATCCATCAGTCTTGGTTCTATCTATCCATCTTGGTTCTATCGATCAGTCTTGGTTCTATCTATCCATCAGTCTTGGTTCTATCTATCCATCTTGGTTCTATCTATCTGTCTTGATTCTATCTATCCATCTTGGTTCTATCTATCAGTCTTGGTTCTATCTATCTGTCTTGATCCTAACTATCCATCTTGGTTCTATCTATACATCTTGGATCTATCTATCAGTCTTGATTCTATCTATCTGTCTTGATTCTAACTATCCATCTTGATTCTATCTATCCATCTTGGTTCTATCTTTCTGTGTTGGTTCCATCTATACACCTTGGTTCTATCGATTTGTCTTGGTTCTATCTATCCATCTTGTTTCCATCTATTCATCTTGGTTGTATCTATCCATCGTGTTTCCATCTATCCATCTTGGTTCTATCTATCCATCTTGGTTCTATCTATCTGTCTTGATCCTAACTATCCATCTTGGTTCTATCTATACATCTTGGATCTATCTATCAGTCTTGATTCTATCTACCTGTCTTGGTTCTATCTATCCATCTTGTTTCCATCTATTCATCTTGGTTGTATCTATCCATCGTGTTTCCATCTATCCATCTTGGTTCTATCTATCCATCTTGGTTCTATCTTTCTGTGTTGGTTCCATCTATACACCTTGGTTCTATCGATTTGTCTTGGTTCTATCTATCCAACTTGTTTCCATCTATTCATCTTGGTTGTATCTATCCATCGTGTTTCCATCTATCCATCTTGGTTCTATCTATCCATCTTGGTTCTATCTATCCATCTTGGTTCCATCTATTCATCTTGGTTCTATCTATCCATCTTGGTTCTGTCTATCCGTCTTGGTTCTATATATCAGTCTTGATTCTATCTATCTGTCTTGGATCTATCTATCCATCTTAGTTCTATCTATCTGTCTTGTTTCTAACTATCCATCTTGGTTCTACTATCTGTGTTGGTTCCGTCTATACACCTTTGTTCTGTCGATCTGTCTTCGTTCTGTCTATCCATCTTGGTTCGATCAATCTGTCTTGATTCTATCTATCTGTCTTGCATCTATCTATCCATCTTGGTTCTATCTATCTGTTTTGATTCTATCTATCCATCTTTGATCAATCTATCATCTTGGTTCTATCTATCCATCTTGATTCTATATATCCATCTCGGTTCGAGCTATCTATCTTGATTCTATCTATCTGCCGTGGTTTTTTCCATCAGTCTTGGTTCTATCTATCTGCCTTGGTTCTATCTATCCGCCTTGGTTCTATCTATCCATCTTGGTTCTATCTATCTGTCTTGATTCTATCTATCCATCTTGATTCTATCTATCCATCTTGGTTCTATCTATCTGTCTTGCTTCTATCTATCCATCTTGGTTCTATCTACCACCATCTTGATTCTATCTATCCATCTTGGTTCTATCTATCTGTCTTGCTTCTATCTATCCATCTTGTTTCTATCTATCAGTCTTGGTTCTATCTATCCGTCTTGGTTCTATCTATCCATCTTGGTTCTATCTATCTGTCTTGATTCTAACTATCCATCTTGGTTCTATCTATACATCTTGGATCTATCTATCAGTCTTGATTCTATCTATCTGTCTTGATTCTAACTATCCATCTTGATTCTATCTATCCATCTTGGTTCTATCTTCCTGTGTTGGTTCCATCTATACACCTTGGTTCTATCGATTTGTCTTGGTTCTATCTATCCATCTTGTTTCCATCTATCCATCTTGGTTGTATCTATCCATCTTGTTTCCATCTACCCATCTTAGTTCTATCTATCTATCTTGGTTCTATCTATCCATCTTGTTTCCATCTATCCATCTTGTTTCCATCTATCCATCTTGTTTCCATCTATCCATCTTGGTTCTATCTATCCATCTTGGTTCTGTCTATCTGTCTTGGTTCTATATATCTGTCTTGATTCTATCTATCTGTCTTGGATCTATCTATCCATCTTAGTTCTGTCTATCTGTCTTGATTCTAACTATCCATCTTGGTTCTACTATCTGTGTTGGTTCCGTCTATACACCTTTGTTCTGTCGATCTGTCTTCGTTCTGTCTATCCATCTTGGTTCGATAAAACTGTCTTGATTCTATCTATCTGTCTTGCATCTATCTATCCATCTTGGTTCTATCTATCTGTTTTGATTCTATCTATCCATCTTGGATCAATCTATCCATCTTGGTTCTATCTATCCATCTGTCTTGGATCTATCTATCCATCTTGATTCTATATATCCATCTCAGTTCTAGCTATCTATCTTGATTCTATCTATCTGCCGTGGTTTTATCTATCAGTCTTGATTCTATCTATCTGTCTTGCTTCTATCTATCCATCTTGGTTCTATCTATCAGTCTTGGTTCTATCTATCAGTCATGGTTCTATCTATCTGTCTTGATTCTATCTATCCATCTTGGTTCTATCTATCTGTCTTGCTTCTATCTATCTGTCTTGCTTCTATCTATCCGTCTTGGTTCTATCTATCAGTCTTGGTTCTATCTATCAGTCTTGGTTCTATCTATCCATCTTGGTTCTATCTATCTGTCTTGATTCTAACTATCCATCTTGGTTCTATCTATACATCTTGGATCTATCTATCAGTCTTGATTCTATCTATCCATCTTGGTTCTATCTACCACCATCTTGATTCTATCTATCCATCTTGGTTCTATCTATCTGTCTTGCTTCTATCTATCCATCTTGGTTCTATCTACCACCATCTTGATTCTATCTATCCATCTTGGTTCTATCTATCTGTCTTGCTTCTATCTATCCATCTTGGTTCTATCTATCAGTCTTGGTTCTATCTATCAGTCTTGGTTCTATCTATCCATCTTGGTTCTATCTATCTGTCTTGATTCTAACTATCCATCTTGATTCTATCTATCCATCTTGGTTCTATCTTTCTGTGTTGGTTCCATCTATACACCTTGGTTCTATCGATTTGTCTTGGTTCTATCTATCCATCTTGTTTCCATCTATCCATCTTGGTTCTATCTATCCATCTTGTTTCCATCTATCCATCTTGGTTCCATCTATCCATCTTGGTTCTGTCTATCTGTCTTGATTCTATCTATCTGTCTTGGATCTATCTATCCATCTTAGTTCTGTCTATCTGTCTTGATTCTAACTATCCATCTTGGTTCTACTATCTGTGTTGGTTCCATCTATACACCTTTGTTCTGTCGATCTGTCTTCGTTCTGTCTATCCATCTTGGTTCGATAAATCTGTCTTGATTCTATCTATCTGTCTTGCATCTATCTATCCATCTTGGTTCTATCTATCTGTTTTGATTCTATCTATCCATCTTGGATCAATCTATCCATCTTGGATCAATCTATCCATCTGTCTTGGATCTATCTATCCATCTTGATTCTATATATCCATCTCGGTTCTAGCTATCTATCTTGATTCTATCTATCTGCCGTGGTTTTATCTATCAGTCTTGGTTCTATCTATCAGTCTTGGTTCTATCTATCAGTCTTGGTTCTATCTATCTGTCTTGATTCTATCTATCCGTCTTGGTTCTATCTATCTGTTTTGATTCTATCTATCCATCTTGGTTCTATCTATCTGTCTTGATTCTATCTATCCATCTTGATTCTATCTATCCATCTTGGTTCTATCTATCTGTCTTGCTTCTATCTATCCATCTTGGTTCTATCTACCACCATCTTGATTCTATCTATCCATCTTGATTCTATCTATCTGTCTTGCTTCTATCTATCCATCTTGGTTCTATCTATCAGTCTTGGTTCTATCTATCAGTCATGGTTCTATCTATCTGTCTTGATTCTATCTATCCATCTTGGTTCTATCTATCTGTCTTGATTCTATCTATCCATCTTGGTTCTATCTATCTGTCTTGATTCTATCTATCCATCTTGATTCTATCTATCCATCTTGGTTCTATCTATCTGTCTTGCTTCTATCTATCCATCTTGGTTCTATCTACCACCATCTTGATTCTATCTATCCATCCTGGTTCTATCTATCTGTCTTGCTTCTATCTATCCATCTTGGTTCTATCTATCAGTCTTGATTCTAACTATCCATCTTGGTTCTATCTATACATCTTGGATCTATCTATCAGTCTTGATTCTATCTATCTGTCTTGATTCTATCTATCCATCTTGATTCTATCTATCCATCTTGGTTCTATCTATCTGTCTTGCTTCTATCTACCACCATCTTGATTCTATCTATCCATCCTGGTTCTATCTATCTGTCTTGCTTCTATCTATCCATCTTGGTTCTATCTATCAGTCTTGATTCTAACTATCCATCTTGGATCTATCTATCAGTCTTGATTCTATCTATCTGTCTTGTTCTATCTATCCATCTTGTTTCCATCTATCCCTCTTGGTTGTATCTATCCATCTTGTTTCCATCTATCCATCTTGGTTCTATCTATCCATCTTGGTTCTATCTATCCATCTTGGTTCTATCTATCCATCTTGTTTCCATCTATCCATCTTGTTTCCATCTATCCATCTTGGTTCTATCTATCCGTCTTGGCTCTGTCTATCTGTCTTGGTTCTATATATCTGTCTTGATTCTATCTATCTGTCTTGGATCTATCTATCCATCTTAGTTCTGTCTATCTGTCTTGATTCTAACTATCCATCTTGGTTCTACTATCTGTGTTGGTTCCGTCTATACACCTTTGTTCTGTCGATCTGTCTTCGTTCTGTCTATCCATCTTGGTTCGATAAATCTGTCTTGATTCTATCTATCTGTCTTGCATCTATCTATCCATCTTGGTTCTATCTATCTGTTTTGATTCTATCTATCCATCTTGGATCAATCTATCCATCTTGGTTCTATCTATCCATCTGTCTTGGATCTATCTATCCATCTTGATTCTATATATCCATCTCGGTTCTAGCTATCTATCTTGATTCTATCTATCTGCCGTGGTTTTATCTATCAGTCTTGGTTCTATCTATCTGCCTTGGTTCTATCTATCCATCTTGATTCCATCTATCTGTCTTGCTTCTATCTATCCATCTTGGTTCTATCTATCAGTCTTGGGTCTATCTATCTGTCTTGATTCTTTCTATCCATCTTGGTTCTATCTATCTGTCTTGATTCTATCTATCCATCTTGGTTCTATCTATCTGTCTTGATTCTATCTATCTATCTTGATTCTATCTATCAGTCTTGCTTCTATCTATCCATCTTGGTTCTATCTACTACCATCTTGATTCTATCTATCCATCTTGGTTCTATCTATCTGTCTTGCTTCTATCTATCCATCTTGGTTCTATCTATCAGTCTTGGTTCTATCTATCTGTCTTGATTCTATCTATCTGCCTTGGTTATATCCATCAGCCTTGGTTCTATCTATCCATCTTGGTTCTATCTGTATTGGTTCTATCTATCCATCTTGGATCTATCTATCTGGCTTGATTCTATCTATCCATCATGATTCTATCTGTTTGTATAGAATCAATCTATCTGTCTTGATTCTATCTATCTATCTGTGTTGGTTCCGTCTGTACACCTTGGTTCTATCTATCTGTCTTGGTTATATCTATCCATCTTGGATCTATCTGTCTGCCGTGGTTCTATCTATCAGTCTTGGTTCTATCTACCTGCCTTGGTTTTATCTATCTGTTTTGGTTCTATCTATCCATCTTGGTTCTGTCTATCTGTCTTGGTTCTATAAATCTGTCTTGGTTCTATCTATCAGTCTTGGTTCTATCTATCTGCCTTGATTCTATCTATCTGTCTTGGATCTATGTATCCATCTTAATTCTATCTATCTGTCTTGATTCTATCCATCCATCTTGGTTCTATCTTTCTGTGTTGCTTCCATCTATACACCTTGGTTCTATCGATTTGTCTTGGTTCTATCTATCCATCTTGGTTCCATCTATCCATCTTGGTTCTATCTATCCATCTTGGTTCTATCGATTTGCCTTGTTTCTATCTATCTGACTTGGTTCCTTCTATACACCTTGGTTCTATCGATCTGTCTTGGATCTATCTATCAATCTTGGTTCTATCTATCCATCTTGGATCTATCAATCTGTCTTGGTTCGATCTTTCCATCTTGGTTCTATCTATCTGCCTTGATTCTATCTATCTGTCTTGGATCTATGTATCCATCTTAATTCTATCTATCTATCTTGATTCTACCTATCCATTTTGGTTCTATTTTTCTGTGTTGGTTCCATCTATACACCTTGGTTCTATCGATCTGTCTTGGTTCTATCTATCCATCTTGGTTCCATCTATCTGCCTTGGTTCCTTCTATACACCTTGGTTCTATCGATCTGTTTTGGTCCGTCTATCCACCTTGCATCTCTCTATTTGTCTTGGTTCTATCTATCCATCTTGGATGTATCTATCTCTTGTATCTATCTATCCAACTTGGTTCTCTATCTGTTTTGATTCTATCCATCTGTATTGGATCGATCTATCAATTTGGTTCTATCTATCTGTCTTGATTCTATCTATCTGCCTTGATTCTATCTATCTGCCTAGGTTCTATCTATCAGCCTGGATTCTATCTATCTGACTTGGATCTATCTATCCATCTTAGTTCTATCTATCTGTCTTGATTCTATCTATCCATCTTGGTTCTATCTATCTGTGTTGGTTCTGTCTATACACCTTGGTTCTGTCGATCTGTCTTCGTTCTGTCTATCCATCTTGGTTCGATCAATCTGTCTTGATTCTATCTATCTGTCTTGCATCTATCTATCCATCTTGGTTCTATCTATCTGTCTTGATTCTATCTATCCATCTTGATTCTATCTATCCATCTTGGTTCTATCTATCTGTCTTGCTTCTATCTATCCATCTTGGTTCAACTACCACCATCTTGATTCTATCTATCCATCTTGCTTCTATCTATCCATCTTGGTTCTATCTATCAGTCTTGGTTCTATCTATCAGTCTTGGTTCTATCTATCCATCTTGGTTCTATCTTTCTGTGTTGGTTCCATCTATACACCTTGGTTCTATCGATTTGTCTTGGTTCTATCTATCCATCTTGTTTCCATCTATCCATCTTGGTTGTATCTATCCATCTTGTTTCCATCTATCCATCTTGGTTCTATCTTTCTGTGTTGGTTCCATCTATACACCTTGGTTCTATCGATTTGTCTTGGTTCTATCTATCCATCTTGTTTCCATCTATCCATCTTGGTTGTATCTATCCATCTTGTTTCCATCTATCCATCTTGGTTCTATCTATCCATCTTGGTTCTATCTATCCATCTTGTTTCCATCTATCCATCTTGGTTCTATCTATCCATCTTGGTTCTATCTATCCGTCTTGGTTCTGTCTATGTGTCTTGGTTCTATATATCTGTCTTGATTCTATCTATCTGTCTTGGATCTATCTATCCATCTTAGTTTTGTCTATCTGTCTTGATTCTAACAATCCATCTTGGTTCTACTATCTGTGTTGGTTCCGTCTATACACCTTTGTTCTGTCGATCTGTCTTCATTCTGTCTATCCATCTTGGTTCGATAAATCTGTCTTGATTCTATCTATCTGTCTTGCATCTATCTATCCATCTTGGTTCTATCTATCTGTTTTGATTCTATCTATCCATCTTGGATCAATCTATCCATCTTGGTTCTATATATCCATCTGTCTTGGATCTATCTATCCATCTTGATTCTATATATCCATCTCGGTTCTAGCTATCTATCTTGCTTCTATCTATCTGCCGTGGTTTTATCTATCAGTCTTGGTTCTATCTATCTGCCTTGGTTCTATCTATCCATCTTGATTCTATCTATCTGTCTTGCTTCTATCTATCCATATTGGTTCTATCTATCCATCTTGATTCTATCTATCCATCTTGGTTCTATCTATCTGTCTTGCTTCTATCTATCCATCTTGGTTCTATCTACCACCATCTTGATTCTATCTATCCATCTTGGTTCTATCTATCTGTCTTGCTTCTATCTATCCATCTTGGTTCTATCTATCAGTCTTGGTTCTATCTATCAGTCTTGGTTCTATCTATC
Organism: Pristiophorus japonicus; assembly: GCF_044704955.1. Taxonomy (NCBI): domain Eukaryota; kingdom Metazoa; phylum Chordata; class Chondrichthyes; family Pristiophoridae; genus Pristiophorus; species Pristiophorus japonicus. The sequence continues at coordinate 46,433,249 of NC_091998.1, forward strand.
CATCTTGGTTCTATCTATCTGTCTTGATTCTAACTATCCATCTTGATTCTATCTATCCATCTTGGTTCTATCTTTCTGTGTTGGTTCCATCTATACACCTTGGTTCTATCGATTTGTCTTGGTTCTATCTATCCATCTTGTTTCCATCTATCCATCTTGGTTCTATCTATCCATCTTGTTTCCATCTATCCATCTTGTTTCCATCTATCCATCTTGGTTCTATCTATCCATCTTGGTTCTGTCTATCTGTCTTGGTTCTATCTATCTGTCTTGATTCTATCTATCTGTCTTGGATCTATCTATCCATCTTAGTTCTGTCTATCTGTCTTGATTCTAACTATCCATCTTGGTTCTACTATCTGTGTTGGTTCCATCTATACACCTTTGTTCTGTCGATCTGTCTTCGTTCTGTCTATCCATCTTGGTTCGATAAATCTGTCTTGATTCTATCTATCTGTCTTGCATCTATCTATCCATCTTGGTTCTATCTATCTGTTTTGATTCTATCTATCCATCTTGGATCAATCTATCCATCTTGGTTCTATCTATCCATCTGTCTTGGATCTATCTATCCATCTTGATTCTATATATCCATCTCGGTTCTAGCTATCTATCTTGATTCTATCTATCTGCCGTGGTTTTATCTATCAGTCTTGGTTCTATCTATCAGTCTTGGTTCTATCTATCAGTCTTGGTTCTATCTATCTGTCTTGATTCTATCTATCCGTCTTGGTTCTATCTATCTGTTTTGATTCTATCTATCCGTCTTGGTTCTATCTATCTGTCTTGATTCTATCTATCCGTCTTGATTCTATCTATCCATCTTGGTTCTATCTATCTGTCTTGCTTCTATCTATCCATCTTGGTTCTATCTACCACCATCTTGATTCTATCTATCCATCTTGATTCTATCTATCTGTCTTGCTTCTATCTATCCATCTTGGTTCTATCTATCAGTCTTGGTTCTATCTATCAGTCATGGTTCTATCTATCTGTCTTGATTCTATCTATCCATCTTGGTTCTATCTATCTGTCTTGATTCTATCTATCCATCTTGGTTCTATCTATCTGTCTTGATTCTATCTATCCATCTTGATTCTATCTATCCATCTTGGTTCTATCTATCTGTCTTGCTTCTATCTATCCATCTTGGTTCTATCTACCACCATCTTGATTCTATCTATCCATCCTGGTTCTATCTATCTGTCTTGCTTCTATCTATCCATCTTGGTTCTATCTATCAGTCTTGATTCTAACTATCCATCTTGGTTCTATCTATACATCTTGGATCTATCTATCAGTCTTGATTCTATCTATCTGTCTTGATTCTATCTATCCATCTTGATTCTATCTATCCATCTTGGTTCTATCTATCTGTCTTGCTTCTATCTATCCATCTTGGTTCTATCTATCCATCTTGGTTCTATCTTTCTGTGTTGGTTCCATCTATACACCTTGGTTCTATCGATTTGTCTTGGTTCTATCTATCCATCTTGTTTCCATCTATTCATCTTGGTTGTATCTATCCATCGTGTTTCCATCTATCCATCTTGGTTCTATCTATCCATCTTGGTTCTATCTATCCATCTTGGTTCCATCTATTCATCTTGGTTCTATCTATCCATCTTGGTTCTGTCTATCCGTCTTGGTTCTATATATCAGTCTTGATTCTATCTATCTGTCTTGGATCTATCTATCCATCTTAGTTCTATCTATCTGTCTTGTTTCTAACTATCCATCTTGGTTCTACTATCTGTGTTGGTTCCATCTATACACCTTTGTTCTGTCGATCTGTCTTCGTTCTGTCTATCCATCTTGGTTCGATCAATCTGTCTTGATTCTATCTATCTGTCTTGCATCTATCTATCCATCTTGGTTCTATCTATCTGTTTTGATTCTATCTATCCATCTTTGATCAATCTATCATCTTGGTTCTATCTATCCATCTTGATTCTATATATCCATCTCGGTTCGAGCTATCTATCTTGATTCTATCTATCTGCCGTGGTTTTTTCCATCAGTCTTGGTTCTATCTATCTGCCTTGGTTCTATCTATCCGCCTTGGTTCTATCTATCCATCTTGGTTCTATCTATCTGTCTTGATTCTATCTATCCATCTTGATTCTATCTATCCATCTTGGTTCTATCTATCTGTCTTGCTTCTATCTATCCATCTTGGTTCTATCTACCACCATCTTGATTCTATCTATCCATCTTGGTTCTATCTATCTGTCTTGCTTCTATCTATCCATCTTGTTTCTATCTATCAGTCTTGGTTCTATCTATCCGTCTTGGTTCTATCTATCCATCTTGGTTCTATCTATCTGTCTTGATTCTAACTATCCATCTTGGTTCTATCTATACATCTTGGATCTATCTATCAGTCTTGATTCTATCTATCTGTCTTGATTCTAACTATCCATCTTGATTCTATCTATCCATCTTGGTTCTATCTTTCTGTGTTGGTTCCATCTATACACCTTGGTTCTATCGATTTGTCTTGGTTCTATCTATCCATCTTGTTTCCATCTATCCATCTTGGTTGTATCTATCCATCTTGTTTCCATCTACCCATCTTAGTTCTATCTATCTATCTTGGTTCTATCTATCCATCTTGTTTCCATCTATCCATCTTGTTTCCATCTATCCATCTTGGTTCTATCTATCCATCTTGGTTCTGTCTATCTGTCTTGGTTCTATATATCTGTCTTGATTCTATCTATCTGTCTTGGATCTATCTATCCATCTTAGTTCTGTCTATCTGTCTTGATTCTAACTATCCATCTTGGTTCTACTATCTGTGTTGGTTCCGTCTATACACCTTTGTTCTGTCGATCTGTCTTCGTTCTGTCTATCCATCTTGGTTCGATAAAACTGTCTTGATTCTATCTATCTGTCTTGCATCTATCTATCCATCTTGGTTCTATCTATCTGTTTTGATTCTATCTATCCATCTTGGATCAATCTATCCATCTTGGTTCTATCTATCCATCTGTCTTGGATCTATCTATCCATCTTGATTCTATATATCCATCTCAGTTCTAGCTATCTATCTTGATTCTATCTATCTGTCTTGCTTCTATCTATCCATCTTGGTTCTATCTATCAGTCTTGGTTCTATCTATCAGTCATGGTTCTATCTATCTGTCTTGATTCTATCTATCCATCTTGGTTCTATCTATCTGTCTTGATTCTATCTATCTGTCTTGCTTCTATCTATCCATCTTGGTTCTATCTATCAGTCTTGGTTCTATCTATCAGTCATGGTTCTATCTATCTGTCTTGATTCTATCTATCCATCTTGGTTCTATCTATCTGTCTTGATTCTATCTATCCATCTTGGTTCTATCTATCTGTCTTGATTCTATCTATCCATCTTGATTCTATCTATCCATCTTGGTTCTATCTATCTGTCTTGCTTCTATCTATCCATCTTGGTTCTATCTACCACCATCTTGATTCTATCTATCCATCCTGGTTCTATCTATCTGTCTTGCTTCTATCTATCCATCTTGGTTCTATCTATCAGTCTTGATTCTAACTATCCATCTTGGTTCTATCTATACATCTTGGATCTATCTATCAGTCTTGATTCTATCTATCTGTCTTGATTCTATCTATCCATCTTGATTCTATCTATCCATCTTGGTTCTATCTATCTGTCTTGCTTCTATCTATCCATCTTGGTTCTATCTATCCATCTTGGTTCTATCTTTCTGTGTTGGTTCCATCTATACACCTTGGTTCTATCGATTTGTCTTGGTTCTATCTATCCATCTTGTTTCCATCTATTCATCTTGGTTGTATCTATCCATCGTGTTTCCATCTATACATCTTGGTTCTATCTATCCATCTTGGTTCTATCTATCCATCTTGGTTCCATCTATTCATCTTGGTTCTATCTATCCATCTTGGTTCTGTCTATCCGTCTTGGTTCTATATATCAGTCTTGATTCTATCTATCTGTCTTGGATCTATCTATCCATCTTAGTTCTATCTATCTGTCTTGTTTCTAACTATCCATCTTGGTTCTACTATCTGTGTTGGTTCCGTCTATACACCTTTGTTCTGTCGATCTGTCTTCGTTCTGTCTATCCATCTTGGTTCGATCAATCTGTCTTGATTCTATCTATCTGTCTTGCATCTATCTATCCATCTTGGTTCTATCTATCTGTTTTGATTCTATCTATCCATCTTTGATCAATCTATCATCTTGGTTCTATCTATCCATCTTGATTCTATATATCCATCTCGGTTCGAGCTATCTATCTTGATTCTATCTATCTGCCGTGGTTTTTTCCATCAGTCTTGGTTCTATCTATCTGCCTTGGTTCTATCTATCCGCCTTGGTTCTATCTATCCATCTTGGTTCTATCTATCTGTCTTGATTCTATCTATCCATCTTGATTCTATCTATCCATCTTGGTTCTATCTATCTGTCTTGCTTCTATCTATCCATCTTGGTTCTATCTACCACCATCTTGATTCTATCTATCCATCTTGGTTCTATCTATCTGTCTTGCTTCTATCTATCCATCTTGTTTCTATCTATCAGTCTTGGTTCTATCTATCCGTCTTGGTTCTATCTATCCATCTTGGTTCTATCTATCTGTCTTGATTCTAACTATCCATCTTGGTTCTATCTATACATCTTGGATCTATCTATCGGTCTTGATTCTATCTATCTGTCTTGATTCTAACTATCCATCTTGATTCTATCTATCCATCTTGGTTCTATCTTTCTGTGTTGGTTCCATCTATACACCTTGGTTCTATCGATTTGTCTTGGTTCTATCTATCCATCTTGTTTCCATCTATCCATCTTGGTTGTATCTATCCATCTTGTTTCCATCTACCCATCTTAGTTCTATCTATCTATCTTGGTTCTATCTATCCATCTTGTTTCCATCTATCCATCTTGTTTCCATCTATCCATCTTGGTTCTATCTATCCATCTTGGTTCTGTCTATCTGTCTTGGTTCTATATATCTGTCTTGATTCTATCTATCTGTCTTGGATCTATCTATCCATCTTAGTTCTGTCTATCTGTCTTGATTCTAACTATCCATCTTGGTTCTACTATCTGTGTTGGTTCCGTCTATACACCTTTGTTCTGTCGATCTGTCTTCGTTCTGTCTATCCATCTTGGTTCGATAAAACTGTCTTGATTCTATCTATCTGTCTTGCATCTATCTATCCATCTTGGTTCTATCTATCTGTTTTGATTCTATCTATCCATCTTGGATCAATCTATCCATCTTGGTTCTATCTATCCATCTGTCTTGGATCTATCTATCCATCTTGATTCTATATATCCATCTCAGTTCTAGCTATCTATCTTGATTCTATCTATCTGCCGTGGTTTTATCTATCAGTCTTGGTTCTATCTATCCGCCTTGGTTCTATCTATCCATCTTGATTCTATCTATCTGTCTTGCTTCTATCTATCCATCTTGGTTCTATCTATCAGTCTTGGTTCTATCTATCAGTCATGGTTCTATCTATCTGTCTTGATTCTATCTATCCATCTTGGTTCTATCTATCTGTCTTGATTCTATCTATCCATCTTGATTCTATCTATCCATCTTGGTTCTATCTATCCATCTTGGTTCTATCTATCTGTCTTGCTTCTATCTATCTGTCTTGCTTCTATCTATCCGTCTTGGTTCTATCTATCAGTCTTGGTTCTATCTATCAGTCTTGGTTCTATCTATCCATCTTGGTTCTATCTATCTGTCTTGATTCTAACTATCCATCTTGGTTCTATCTATACATCTTGGATCTATCTATCAGTCTTGATTCTATCTATCCATCTTGGTTCTATCTACCACCATCTTGATTCTATCTATCCATCTTGGTTCTATCTATCTGTCTTGCTTCTATCTATCCATCTTGGTTCTATCTATCAGTCTTGGTTCTATCTATCAGTCTTGGTTCTATCTATCCATCTTGGTTCTATCTATCTGTCTTGATTCTAACTATCCATCTTGATTCTATCTATCCATCTTGGTTCTATCTTTCTGTGTTGGTTCCATCTATACACCTTGGTTCTATCGATTTGTCTTGGTTCTATCTATCCATCTTGTTTCCATCTATCCATCTTGGTTCTATCTATCCATCTTGTTTCCATCTATCCATCTTGTTTCCATCTATCCATCTTGGTTCTATCTATCCATCTTGGTTCTGTCTATCTGTCTTGGTTCTATCTATCTGTCTTGATTCTATCTATCTGTCTTGGATCTATCTATCCATCTTAGTTCTGTCTATCTGTCTTGATTCTAACTATCCATCTTGGTTCTACTATCTGTGTTGGTTCCATCTATACACCTTTGTTCTGTCGATCTGTCTTCGTTCTGTCTATCCATCTTGGTTCGATAAATCTGTCTTGATTCTATCTATCTGTCTTGCATCTATCTATCCATCTTGGTTCTATCTATCTGTTTTGATTCTATCTATCCATCTTGGATCAATCTATCCATCTTGGTTCTATCTATCCATCTGTCTTGGATCTATCTATCCATCTTGATTCTATATATCCATCTCGGTTCTAGCTATCTATCTTGATTCTATCTATCTGCCGTGGTTTTATCTATCAGTCTTGGTTCTATCTATCAGTCTTGGTTCTATCTATCAGTCTTGGTTCTATCTATCTGTCTTGATTCTATCTATCCGTCTTGGTTCTATCTATCTGTTTTGATTCTATCTATCCGTCTTGGTTCTATCTATCTGTCTTGATTCTATCTATCCATCTTGATTCTATCTATCCATCTTGGTTCTATCTATCTGTCTTGCTTCTATCTATCCATCTTGGTTCTATCTACCACCATCTTGATTCTATCTATCCATCTTGATTCTATCTATCTGTCTTGCTTCTATCTATCCATCTTGGTTCTATCTATCAGTCTTGGTTCTATCTATCAGTCATGGTTCTATCTATCTGTCTTGATTCTATCTATCCATCTTGGTTCTATCTATCTGTCTTGATTCTATCTATCCATCTTGGTTCTATCTATCTGTCTTGATTCTATCTATCCATCTTGATTCTATCTATCCATCTTGGTTCTATCTATCTGTCTTGCTTCTATCTATCCATCTTGGTTCTATCTACCACCATCTTGATTCTATCTATCCATCCTGGTTCTATCTATCTGTCTTGCTTCTATCTATCCATCTTGGTTCTATCTATCAGTCTTGATTCTAACTATCCATCTTGGTTCTATCTATACATCTTGGATCTATCTATCAGTCTTGATTCTATCTATCTGTCTTGATTCTATCTATCCATCTTGATTCTATCTATCTGTCTTGCTTCTATCTACCACCATCTTGATTCTATCTATCCATCCTGGTTCTATCTATCTGTCTTGCTTCTATCTATCCATCTTGGTTCTATCTATCAGTCTTGATTCTAACTATCCATCTTGGATCTATCTATCAGTCTTGATTCTATCTATCTGTCTTGTTCTATCTATCCATCTTGTTTCCATCTATCCATCTTGGTTGTATCTATCCATCTTGTTTCCATCTATCCATCTTGGTTCTATCTATCCATCTTGGTTCTATCTATCCATCTTGGTTCTATCTATCCATCTTGTTTCCATCTATCCATCTTGTTTCCATCTATCCATCTTGGTTCTATCTATCCGTCTTGGCTCTGTCTATCTGTCTTGGTTCTATATATCTGTCTTGATTCTATCTATCTGTCTTGGATCTATCTATCCATCTTAGTTCTGTCTATCTGTCTTGATTCTAACTATCCATCTTGGTTCTACTATCTGTGTTGGTTCCGTCTATACACCTTTGTTCTGTCGATCTGTCTTCGTTCTGTCTATCCATCTTGGTTCGATAAATCTGTCTTGATTCTATCTATCTGTCTTGCATCTATCTATCCATCTTGGTTCTATCTATCTGTTTTGATTCTATCTATCCATCTTGGATCAATCTATCCATCTTGGTTCTATCTATCCATCTGTCTTGGATCTATCTATCCATCTTGATTCTATATACCATCTCGGTTCTAGCTATCTATCTTGATTCTATCTATCTGCCGTGGTTTTATCTATCAGTCTTGGTTCTATCTATCTGCCTTGGTTCTATCTATCCATCTTGATTCTATCTATCTGTCTTGCTTCTATCTATCCATCTTGGTTCTATCTATCAGTCTTGGTTCTATCTATCTGTCTTGATTCTTTCTATCCATCTTGGTTCTATCTATCTGTCTTGATTCTATCTATCCATCTTGGTTCTATCTATCTGTCTTGATTCTATCTATCTATCTTGATTCTATCTATCAGTCTTGCTTCTATCTATCCATCTTGGTTCTATCTATCAGTCTTGGTCTATCTATCAGTCTTGGTTCTATCTATCCATGTTGGATCTATCTATCTGTCTTGATTCTATCTATCCATCTTGGATCAATCTCTCCATCGTGGTTCTATCTATCCATCTGTCTTGGATCTATCTATCCATCTTGATTGTATCTATCCACCTTGGTTTTATCAATCTGTCTTGGTTCTATCTATCAGTCTTGGTTCTAACTATCCATCTTGGTTCTATCTATCTGTCTTGGTTCTGTCTATCCATCTTGGATGTATCTATCCATCTTGCATCTATCTATTTGTCTTGGTTCTATCTATCCATCTTGGATGTATCTATCTGTCCTGCATTTATTTTTCCAACTTGGTTCTCTATCTGTTTTGATTCTATCTCTCTATATTGGATCGATCTATCAATTTTGTTCTATCTATCTGCCTTGATTCTATCTATCTGTCTTGGTTCTATCTATCTGCCTTGATTCTACCTATCTGTCTTCGATCTATGTATCCATCTTAATTCTATCTATCTGTCTTGATTCTATCCATCCATCTTGGTTCTATCTTTCTGTGTTGGTTCCATCTATACACCTTGGTTCTGTCGATTTGTCTTGGTTCTATCTATCCATCTTGGTTCTATCTATCTGCCTTGATTCTATCGATCTGCCTTGTTTCCTTCTATACACCTTGGTTCTATCGATCTGTCTTGGATCTATCTATCCATCTTAGTTCTATCTATCTGTCTTGATTCTATCTATCCATCTTGGTTCTATCTATCTGTGTTGGTTCCGTCTATACACCTTGGTTCTGTCGATCTGTCTTCGTTCTGTCTATCCATCTTGGTTCGATCAATCTGTCTTGATTCTATCTATCTGTCTTGCATCTATCTATCCATCTTGGTTCTATCTATCTGTTTTGATTCTATCTATCTGTAGTGGATCTATCTATCAATTTGGTTCTATCTATCTGTCTTGATTCTATATCCATCTTGGATCAATCTATCCATCTTGGTTCTATCTATCCATCTGTCTTGGATCTATCTATCCATCTTGATTCTATCTATCCATCTTGGTTCTATCTATCAGTCTTGGTTCTATCTATCCATATTGGTTCTATCTATCAGTCTTGGTTCTATCTATCCATGTTGGATCTATCTATCTGTCTTGATTCTATCTATCCATCTTGGATCAATCTCTCCATCGTGGTTCTATCTATCCATCTGTCTTGGATCTATCTATCCATCTTGATTGTATCTATCCACCTTGGTTTTATCAATCTGTCTTGGTTCTATCTATCAGTCTTGGTTCTAACTATCCATCTTGGTTCTATCTATCTGTCTTGGTTCTGTCTATCCAACTTGGTTCTATATCTGTTTTGATTCTATCTATCTATATTGGATCGATCTATCAATTTTGTTCTATCTATCTGCCTTGATTCTATCTATCTGTCTTGGTTCTATCTATCTGCCTTGATTCTACCTATCTGTCTTGGATCTATGTATCCATCTTAATTCTATCTATCTGTCTTGATTCTATCCATCCATCTTGGTTCTATCTTTCTGTGTTGGTTCCATCTATACACCTTGGTTCTATCGATTTGTCTTGGTTCTATCTATCCATCTTGGCTCCATCTATCCATCTTGGTTCTATCTATCTGTCTTGATTCTATCGATCTGCCTTGTTTCTATCTATCTGACTTGGTTCCTTCTATACACCTTGGTTCTATCGATCTGTCTTGGATCTATCTATCAATCTTGGTTCTATCTATCCATCTTGGATCTATCAATCTGTCTTGGTTCGATCTTTCCATCTTGGTTCTATCTATCTGTCTTGGTTCTATCAATCTGTCTTGGTTCTATCTTTCCATCTTGGTTCTGTCTATCTGTCTTGATTCTATCAATCTGTCTTGGATCTATCTATCCATCTTGGTTCTATCTATCTATCTTGGTTCTATCAATCTGGCTTGGTTCTATCTTTCCATCTTGGTTCTGTCTATCTGTCTTGGTTCTATCTTTCCATCTTGGTTCTGTCTATCAGTCTTGGTTCTTTCTATCAGCCGTGATTCTATCTATCTGTCTTGGATCTATCTATCAATCATGGTTCTATCTATCAGTCTTGGTTCTATCTATCCATCTTGGATCTATCTATCAATCTTAGTTCTATCTATCTGTCTTGATTCTATCAATCTGGCTTGGTTCTATCTTTCCATCTTGGTTCTATCAATCTGTCTTGGTTCTATCTTTCCATCTTGGTTCTGTCTATCTGTCTTGATTCTATCAATCTGTCTTGGATCTATGTATCCATCTTAATTCTATCTATCTGTCTTGATTCTATCCATCCATCTTGGTTCTATCTTTCTGTGTTGGTTCCATCTATATACCTTGGTTCTATCGATTTGTCTTGGTTCTATCTATCCATCTTGGTTCCATCTATCCATCTTGGTTCTATCTATCCATCTTGGTTCTATCTATCTGCCTTGATTCTATCGATCTGCCTTGATTCTATCTATCTGACTTGGTTCCTTCTATACACCTTGGTTCTATCGATCTGTCTTGGATCTATCTATCAATCTTGGTTCTATCTATCCATCTTGGATCTATCAATCTGTCTTGGTTCGATCTTTCCATCTTGGTTCCATCTATCTGTCTTGGTTCTTTCTATACACCTTGGTTCTATCTATCTGTCTTGGTTCTATCAATCTGTCTTGTTTCTATCTTTCCATCTTGGTTCTGTCTATCTGTCTTGATTCTATCAATCTGTCTGGGATCTATCTATCCGTCTTGGTTCTATCTATCTGGCTTGGTTCTATCTTTCCATCTTGGTTCTGTCTATCTGTCTTGGTTCTATCTTTCCATCTTGGTTCTGTCTATCCGTCTTGGTTCTATCTATCAGTCTTGGTTCTATCTATCAGCCTTGATTCTATCTATCTGTCTTGGATCTATCTATCAATCATGGTTCTATCTATCAGTCTTGGTTCTATCTATCCATCTTGGATCTATCTATCCATCTTAGTTCTATCTATCCATCTTGATTCTATCTATCTGTCTTGGATCTACGTATCCATCTTAATTCTATCTATCTGTCTTGATTCGATCCATCCATCTTGGTTCTATCTTTCTGTGTTGGTTCCATCTATATACCTTGGTTCTATCGATTTGTCTTGGTTCTTTCTATCCATCTTGGTTCCATCTATCCATTTTGGTTCTATCTATCCATCTTGGATCTATCTATCTGCCTTGATTCTATCGATCTGCCTTGTTTCTATCTATCTGACTTGGTTCCTTCTATACACCTTGGTTCTATCGATCTGTCTTGGATCTATCTATCAATCTTGGTTCTATCTATCCATCTTGGATCTATCAATCTGTCTTGGTTCGATCTTTCCATCTTGGTTCCATCTATCTGTCTTGGTTCCTTCTATACACCTTGGTTCTATGTATCTGTCTTGGTTCTATCAATCTGTCTTGTTTCTATCTTTCCATCTTGGTTCTGTCTAGATTCTATCAATCTGTCTGGGATCTATCTATCCGTCTTGGTTCTATCTATCTGTCTTGGTTCTATCAATCTGGCTTGGTTCTATCTTTCCTGGTTCTATCTATCTGTCTTAGTTCTATCTTTCCATCTTGGTTCTGTCTATCCGTCTTGGTTCTATCTATCAGTCTTGGTTCTATCAATCAGCCTTGATTCAATCTATCTGTCTTGGATCTATCTATCAATCATGGTTCTATCTATCCATCTTGGTTCTATCTATCTGTGTTGGTTCTATCTATCTGTCTTGTATCTATCTATCCATCTTGATTCTATCTTTCCATCTTGGTTCTGTCTATCCATCTTGGTTCTATCTATCAGCCGTGATTCTATCTATCTGTCTTGGATCTATCTATCAATCATGGTTCTATCTATCAGTCTTGGTTCTATCTATCCATCTTGGATCTATCTATCCATCTTAGTTCTATTTATCTGTCTTGATTCTATCTATCTGTCTTGGATCTATCTATCCATCTTGGATCTATCTATCCATCTTCGTTCTATCTATCTGTCTTGGTTTGATCTATCCATCTTGGTTCGATCAATCTGTCTTGATTCTATCTATCTGTCTTGTATCTATCTATCTATCCATCTTGATTCTATATATCCATCTTGGTTTTATCAATCCATCTTGGATCTATCTATCTGTTTTGGTTCTATCTATCAGCCTTGATTCTATCTATCTGTCCTGGATCTATCTATCCATCGTAGTTCTATCTATCTGCCTTGATTCTATCTATCTGTCTTGATCTATGTATCCATCTTAATTCTATCTATCTGTCTTGATTCTATCCATCCATCTTGGTTCTATCTTTCTGTGTTGGTTCCATCTATATACCTTGGTTCTATCGATTTGTCTTGGTTCTATCTATCCATCTTGGTTCCATCTATCCATCTTGGTTCTATCTATCCATCTTGGTTCTATCTATCTGCCTTGATTCTATCGATCTGCCTTGTTTCTATCTATCTGACTTGTTTCTATCTATCTGACTTGGTTCCTTCTATACACCTTGGTTCTATCAATCTGTCTTGGATCTATCTATCCATCTTGGATCCATCAATCTGTCTTGGTTCGATCTTTCTATCTTGGTTCTATCTATCTGTCTTGGTTCTATCAATCTGGCTTGGTTCTATCTTTCCATCTTGGTTCTGTCTATCTGTCTTGGTTCTATCTATCTGTCTTGGTTCCATCTTTCCATCTTGGTTCTGTCTATCCGTCTTGGTTCTTTCTATCAGTCTTGGTTCTATCTATCATCCTTGATTCTATCTATCTGTCTTGGATCTATCTATCAATCATGGTTCTATCTATCAGTCTTAGTTCTATCTATCCATCTTGGATCTATCTATCCATCTTAGTTCTATCTATCTGTCTTGATTCTATCTATCTGTCTTGGATCTATCTATCCATCTTGGATCTATCTATCCATCTTCGTTCTATCTATCCGTCTTGGTTGTATCTATCCATCTTGGTTCGATCAATCTGTCTCGATTCTATCTATCTGTCTTGTATCTATCTATCCATCTTGATTCTATATATCCATCTTGGTTTTATCAATCCATCTTGGATCTATCTATCTGTCTTGCTTCTATCTATCAGCCTTGATTCTATCTATCTGTCTTGGATCTATCTATCCATCTTAGTTCTATCTATCAGCCTTGATTCTATCTATCTGTCTTGGATCTATGTATCCATCTTAATTCTATCTATCTGTCTTGATTCTATCTATCCATCTTGGTTCTATCTTTCTGTGTTGGTTCCATCTATATACCTTGGTTCTATCGATTTGTCTTGGTTCTATCTATCCATCTTGGTTCCATCTATCCATCTTGGTTCTATCTATCCATCTTGGATCTATCTATCTGCCTTGATTCTATCGATCTGCCTTGTTTCTATCTATCTGACTTGGTTCCTTCTATACACCTTGGTTCTATCGATCTGTCTTGGATCTATCTATCAATCTTGGTTCTATCTATCCATCTTGGATCTATCAATCTGTCTTGGTTCGATCTTTCCATCTTGGTTCTATCTATCAGTCTTGGTTCTATCTATCAGCCTTGATTCTATCTATCTGTCTTGGATCTATCAATCTGTCTTGTTTCTATCTTTCCATCTTGGTTCTGTCTATCTGTCTTGATTCTATCAATCTGTCTTGGAACTATCTATCCGTCTTGGTTCTATCTATCCATCTTGGTTCTATCTATCCATCTTGGATCTATCAATCTGTCTTGGTTCGATCTTTCCATCTTGGTTCTATCTATCTGTCTTGGTTCCTTCTATACACCTTGGTTCTATCTATCTGTCTTGGTTCTATCAATCTGTCTTGTTTCTATCTTTCCATCTTGGTTCTGTCTATCTGTCTTGATTCTATCAATCTGTCTTGGATCTATCTATCCGTCTTGGTTCTATCTATCTGTCTTGGTTCTATCTTTCCATCTTGGTTCTGTCTATCCATCTTGGTTCTATCTATCAGTCTTGGTTCTATCTATCAGCCTTGATTCTATCTATCTGTCTTGGATCTATCAATCTGTCTTGTTTCTATCTTTCCATCTTGGTTCTGTCTATCTGTCTTGATTCTATCAATCTGTCTGGGATCTATCTATCCGTCTTGGTTCTATCTATCTGTCTTGGTTCTATCAATCTGGCTTGGTTCTATCTTTCCATCTTGATTCTGTCTATCTGTCTTGGTTCTATCTATCTGTCTTGGTTCTATCTTTCCATCTTGGTTCTGTCTATCCATCTTGGTTCTATCTATCAGTCTTGGTTCTATCTATCAGCCTTGATTCTATCTATCCATCTTGGATCTATCTATCCATCTTAGTTCTATCTATCTGTCTTGATTCTATCAATCTGTCTTGATTCTATCTATCTGTCTTGTATCTATCTATCCATCTTGATTCTATATATCCATCTTGGTTTTATCAATCCATCTTGGATCTATCTATCTGTCTTGGTTCTATCTATCAGCCTTGATTCTATCTATCTGTCTTGGATCTATCTATCCATCTTAGTTCTATCTATGTGTCTTGATTCTATCTATCCATCTTGGTTCTATCTATCTGTGTTGGGTCCGTCTATACACCTTGGTTCTGTCGATCTGTCTTCGTTCTGTCTATCCATCTTGGTTCTATCTATCTGTTTTGATTCTATCTATCTGTATTGGATCTATCTATCAATTTGGTTCTATCTATCTGTCAAAAAGGAGTTAGATGAGGTCCTTACTGCTAGGGGGATCAAGGGGTATGGCGAGAAAGCAGGAATGGGGTACTGAAGTTGAATGTTCAGCCATGAACTCATTGAATGGCGGTGCAGGCTAGAAGGGCCGAATGGCCTACTCCTGCACCTATTTTCTATGTTTCTATGTTTCTATGTTTCTATGATTCTATCTATCCATCTTGGATCAATCTATCCATCTTGGTTCTATCTATCAGTCTTGATTCTATGTACCCATCTTCGATCTATCTATCCAACTTGGATCTATCTATCTGTCTTGGTTCTGTCTATCCAACTTGGTTCTCTATCTGTTTTGATTCTATCTATCTGTATTGGATCGATCTATCAATTTGGTTCTATCTTTCTGCCTTGATTCTATCGATCGATCTGTCTTGGTTCCTTCTATACACCTTGGTTCTATCGATCTGTCTTGGATCTATCTATCAGTTTTATTCTATCTATGTGTCTTGGATCTATCTATCCATCTTGATTATATCTATCGGTCTTGGATCTATCTATCCATCTTAGTTCGATCTATCTGTGTTGGTTCCGTCTATACACCTTGGTTCTGTTGATCTGTCTTTGTTCTGTCTATCCATCTTGGTTCGATCAATCTGTCTTGTATCTATCTATCCATCTTGAATCTAGCTATCTATCTTGATTCTATCTATCTGCCTTGGTTCTATTTATCTGCCTTGGTTCTATCTATCTGTCTTGATACTATCTATCCATCTTGGATCTATCTATCCATTTGGTTCTATCTATCTGTCTTGATTCTATCTATCTGTCTTGGATCTATCTATCCGTCTAAGTTCTATCTATCTGTCTTTGTTCTATCTATCCATCTTGCTTCTATCTATCTGCCTTGGCTCTATCTATCTGCCTTGATTCTATCTATCTGTCTTGGTTCTATCTATCCGTCTTGGTCCTATCTATCTGCCTTGGTTCTATCTATCTGTCTTGGATCTGTCTATCTATCTTAGTTCTATCTATCTGCCTTGGTTTTATCGATCCGTCTTGATTCTATCTATATGTCTTGGTTCTATTTATCAGTCTTGGTTCTATCTATTTGTCTTGGTTCTATTTATCAGTCTTGGATCTATCTATCTGGCTTGATTCTATCTATCCATCTTGGTTCTTTCTATCTGTCTTGGTTCTATCTATCTCCTTGGATCCATCTATTCATTTGGTTCTATCTATCTGTCTTGGTTTTATTTATCCATCTTGGTTCTATCTATCTGTCTTGGATCTATCTATCCGTCTAAGTTCTATCTATCTGTCTTGGTTCTATCTATCCATCTTGGATCTATCTATCTGTCTTGGTTCTATCTATCTGCCTTGGATCTATCTATCTGTCTTGATTCTATCTATCTGCCTTGATTCTATCTATTAATCTTGGATCGATCTATCCATCTTGGTTCTATCTATCCGTCTTGGTTCTATCTATCCGTCTTGGTTCTATCTATCTGCCTTGGTTCTATCTATCTATCTTGGTTCTATCTATCTGCCTTCATTCTATCCATCTGTCTTGGTTCCATCTATCTGTCTAAGTTCTATCTATGTGCCTCGGTTCTATCTATCCGCCTCGGTTCTATCTATCCGCCTCGATTCTATCTATCCGCCTCGGTCCTATCTATCCGCCTCGGTTCTATCTATCCGCCTCGGTTCTATCTATCCGCCTCGGTCCTATCTATCCGCCTCGGTTCTATCAGTCATGGTTCTATCTATCTGTCTTGGTTCTATCTATCGATCTTGGTTCTATCTATCTGTATTGGTTCTATCTATCTATCTTGGTTCTATCTATCTGTCTTGGTTCTATCTATCCGCCTTGGTTCTATCTATCTGTCTTGGTTCTATCTATCCGCCTTGGATCTATCTATCTGTCTTTGTTCTATCTATCCACCTTGGTTCTATCTATCTGTCTTGGTTCTATCTATCTGCCTTGGATCTATCTATCTGTCTTGGTTCTATCTATCCGCCTTGGTTCTATCTATCTGCCTTGGTTCTATCTATCTGTCTTGGCTCTCTCTATCTGTCTTGATTCTATTTATCTGTCTTGGTTCCATCTATCTGTCTTGGATCTATCTATCCGCCTTGGTTCTATCTATCCGCCTTGGTTCTATCTATCTGCCTTGGTTCTATCTATCCATCTTGGTTTTATATATATGTCTTGATTCTATCTGTCTGTCTTGGTTCTATCTATCCATCTTGATTCTATCTATCAGTCATGGTTCTATCTATCTGTCTTGGTTCTATCTATCGATCTTGGTTCTATCTATCTGTCTTGATTCTATTTATCTGTCTTGATTCTATCTGTCTGTCTTGGTTCTATCTATCCATCTTGATTCTATCTATCAGTCTTGGTTCCATCTATCTGTCTTGGTTCCATCTATCTGCCTTGGTTCTATCTATCTGTCTTGATTCTATCTATCTGCCTTGGTTCTATCTATATGTCTTGATTCTATCTGTCTGTCTTGGTTCTATCTATCTGTCTTGGTTCTATCTATCCATGTTGGTTCTATTTATCTGTCTTGATTCTATTTATCTGTCTTTGTTCCATCTATACACCTTGGTTCTATCTATCTGTCTTGGATCAATCTCTCTGTCTTGGTTCTATCTATCTATCTGCCTTGATTGTATCTATCTGCCTTGATTGTATCTATCTGCCTTGGTTCCATCTGCAGGCTGCAGAGTGACTTGGATAGGTTAGGTGAGTGGGCAAATGAATGGCAGATGAAGTATAATGTGGATAAATGTGAGGTTATCCACTTTGGTGGTAAAAACAGAGAGACAGACTATTATCTGAATGGTGACAGATTAGGAAAAGGGAAGGTGCAACGAGACCTGGGTGTCATGGTACATCAGTCATTGAAGGTTGGCATGCAGGTACAGCAGGCGGTTAAGAAAGCAAATAGCATGTTGGCCTTTATAGCGAGGGGATTTGAGTACAGGGGCAGGGAGGTGTTGCTACAGTTGTACAGGGCCTTGGTGAGGCCACACCTGGAGTATTGTGTGCAGTTTTGGTCTCCTAACTTGAGGAAGGACATTCTTGCTATTGAGGGAGTGCAGCGAAGATTCACCAGACTGATTCCCGGGATGGTGGGACTGACCTATCAAGAAAGACTGGATCAACTGGGCTTGTATTCACTGGAGTTCAGAAGAATGAGAGGGGCCCTCATAGAAACGTTTACAATTCTGACGGGTTTACACAGGTTAGATGCAGGAAGAATGTTCACAATGTTGGGGAAGTCCAGAACCAGGGGTCACAGTCTAAGGATAAGGGGTAAGCCATTTAGGACCGAGATGAGGAGAAACTTCTTCACCCAGAGAGTGGTGAACCTGTGGAATTCTCTACCACAGAAAGTAGTTGAGGCCAATTCACTAAATATATTCAAAAGGGAATTAGATGAAGTCTTTACTACTCGGGGATCAAGGGGTATGGCGAGAAAGCAGGAAGGGGGTACTGAAGTTTCATGTTCAGCCATGAACTCATTGAATGGCGGTGCAGGCTAGAAGGGCTGAATGGCCTACTCCTGCACCTATTTTCTATGTTTCTATACACCTTGGTTCTATTTATCTGTCTTGGTTCGATCTATCCATCTTGGTTCTATCAATCTGTCTTTTTTCCATCTATACACCTTGGTTCCAGCTATCAGTCTTGATTCTCTCTATCTGTCTTGCATCTATCTATTCATCTTGGTTCTATCTATCTGTCTTGGTTCCATCTATACACCTTGATTCTATCTGTCTGTCTTGGTTCCATCTATACACCTTGGTTCTATCTATCCATCTTGACTCTATCTATCCATCTTGGTTCTATTTATCTGTCTTGATTCTATTTATCTGTCTTGATTCTATCTATCTGTCTTGGTTCTAACTTTCTGCCTTGATTCTATCTATCTGTCTTGGTTCTATTTATCTGTCTTGATTCTATTCATCTGTCTTGATTCTATCTATCCATCTTAATTCTATCTATCTGCCTTGGTTCTATCTATCTGCCTTGATTCTATCTATCCATCTTAATTCTATCTATCCGTCTTGGTTCTATTTATCTGTCTTGATTCTATCTATCTGTCTTGATTCTATCTATCCATCTTGGATCTATCTATCCGTCTTGGTTCTATCTATCTGCCTTGGATCTATCTATCTGTCTTGATTCTATCAATCTGCCTTGATTCTATCTATTAATCTTTGATCTATCTATCCATCTTGGATCGATCTATCCATCTTGGATCGATCTATCCATCTTGGTTCTATCTATCCGTCTTGGTTCTATCTATCTGTCTTGGTTCTATTTATCTGTCTTGGTTCCATCTATACACCTTGGTTCTATCTATCCATCTTGACTCTATCTATCCATCTTGGTTCTATCTTTCTGTCTTGATTCTATCTATCCATCTTGGATCTATCTATCTGTCTTGGTTCTATCTATCTGCCTTGGATCTATCTATCTGTCTTGATTCTATCTATCTGCCTTGATTCTATCTATTAATCTTGATTCTATGTATCTGTCTTGATTCTATTTATCTGTCTTGATTCTATCTATCCATCTTAATTCTATCTATCTGCCTTGGTTCTATCTATCTGCCTTGATTCTATCTATCCATCTTAATTCTATCTATCTGTCTTGGTTCTATCTATCCATCTTGGATCTATCTATCTGTCTTGGTTCTATCTATCTGCCTTGGATCTATCTATCTGTCTTGATTCTATCTATCTGCCTTGATTCTATCTATTAATCTTGGATCGATCTATCCATCTTGGTTCTATCTATCCGTCTTGGTTCTATCTATCCGTCTTGGTTCTATCTATCCGCCTTGGTTCTATCTATCCGCCTTGGTTCTATCTATCTGCCTTGATTCTATCTATCTGCCTTGGTTCTATCTATCTATCTTGGTTCTATCTATCTGTCTTGATTCTATTTATCTGTCTTGATTCTATTTATCTGTCTTGATTCTATCTATCTGCCTTGGTTCTATCTATCTATCTTGGTTCTATCTATCTGTCTTGATTCTATTTATCTGTCTTGATTCTATCTATCTGTCTTGATTCTATCTATCTGTCTTGATTCTATCTATCTCTCTTGGTTCTTTCTATCTGTCTTGGTTCTATCTATCTTCTTGGATCTATCTATTCATTTGGTTCTATCTATCTGTCTTGATTCCAGCTATCCATTTGGTTCTATATATCTGTCTTGATTCTATCTATCGATCTTGGTTCTATCTATCTGCCTTCATTCTATCCATCTGTCTTGGTTCCATCTATCTGTCTAAGTTCTATCTATGTGCCTCGGTTCTATCTATCCGCCTCGGTTCTATCTATCCGCCTCGGTCCTATCTATCCGCCTCGGTCCTATCTATCCGCCTCGGTCCTATCTATCCGCCTCGGTCCTATCTATCCGCCTCGGTTCTATCAGTCATGGTTCTATCTATCTGTCTTGGTTCTATCTATCGATCTTGGTTCTATCTATCTGTATTGGTTCTATCTATCTATCTTGGTTCTATCTATCTGTCTTGGTTCTATCTATCCGCCTTGGTTCTATCTATCTGTCTTGGTTCTATCTATCCGCCTTGGATCTATCTATCTGTCTTTGTTCTATCTATCCACCTTGGTTCTATCTATCTGTCTTGGTTCTATCTATCTGCCTTGGATCTATCTATCTGCCTTGGATCTATCTATCTGTCTTGGTTCTATCTATCCGCCTTGGTTCTATCTATCCGCCTTGGTTCTCTCTATCTGTCTTGATTCTATTTATCTGTCTTGGTTCCATCTATCCGCCTTGGATCTATCTATCCGCCTTGGTTCTATCTATCCGCCTTGGTTCTATCTGTCTGCCTTGGTTCTATCTATCCATCTTGGTTTTATCTATATGTCTTGATTCTATCTGTCTGTCTTGGTTCTATCTATCCATCTTGATTCTATCTATCAGTCATGGTTCTATCTATCTGTCTTGGTTCTATCTATCGATCTTGGTTCTATCTATCTGTCTTGATTCTATTTATCTGTCTTGATTCTATCTGTCTGTCTTGGTTCTATCTATCCATCTTGATTCTATCTATCAGTCTTGGTTCCATCTATCTGTCTTGGTTCCATCTATCTGCCTTGGTTCTATCTATCTGTCTTGGTTCTATCTATCTGTCTTGATTCTATCTATCTGCCTTGGTTCTATCTATATGTCTTGATTCTATCTGTCTGTCTTGGTTCTATCTATCTGTCTTGGTTCTATCTATCCATGTTGGTTCTATTTATCTGTCTTGATTCTATTTATCTGTCTTTGTTCCATCTATACACCTTGGTTCTATCTATCTGTCTTGGATCAATCTCTCTGTCTTGGTTCTATCTATCTATCTGCCTTGATTGTATCTATCTGCCTTGATTGTATCTATCTGCCTTGGTTCCATCTGCAGGCTGCAGAGTGACTTGGATAGGTTAGGTGAGTGGGCAAATGAATGGCAGATGAAGTATAATGTGGATAAATGTGAGGTTATCCACTTTGGTGGTAAAAACAGAGAGACAGACTATTATCTGAATGGTGACAGATTAGGAAAAGGGAAGGTGCAACGAGACCTGGGTGTCATGGTACATCAGTCATTGAAGGTTGGCATGCAGGTACAGCAGGCGGTTAAGAAAGCAAATAGCATGTTGGCCTTCATAGCGAGGGGATTTGAGTACAGGGGCAGGGAGGTGTTGCTACAGTTGTACAGGGCCTTGGTGAGGCCACAGCTGGAGTATTGTGTGCAGTTTTGGTCTCCTAACTTGAGGAAGGACATTCTTGCTATTGAGGGAGTGCAGCGAAGATTCACCAGACTGATTCCCGGGATGGTGGGACTGACCTATCAAGAAAGACTGGACCAACTGGGCTTGTATTCACTGGAGTTCAGAAGAATGAGAGGGGCCCTCATAGAAACGTTTACAATTCTGACGGGTTTACACAGGTTAGATGCAGGAAGAATGTTCACAATGTTGGGGAAGTCCAGAACCAGGGGTCACAGTCTAAGGATAAGGGGTAAGCCATTTAGGACCGAGATGAGGAGAAACTTCTTCACCCAGAGAGTGGTGAACCTGTGGAATTCTCTACCACAGAAAGTAGTTGAGGTCAATTACTAAATATATTCAAAAGGGAATTAGATGAAGTCTTTACTACTCGGGGATCAAGGGGTATGGCGAGAAAGCAGGAAGGGGGTACTGAAGTTTCATGTTCAGCCATGAACTCATTGAATGGCGGTGCAGGCTAGAAGGGCTGAATGGCCTACTCCTGCACCTATTTTCTATGTTTCTATTTATCTGTCTTGGTTCGATCTATCCATCTTGGTTCTATCAATCTGTCTTTTTTCCATCTATACACCTTGGTTCCAGCTATCAGTCTTGATTCTCTCTATCTGTCTTGCATCTATCTATTCATCTTGGTTCTATCTATCTGTCTTGGTTCCATCTATACACCTTGATTCTATCTGTCTGTCTTGGTTCCATCTATACACCTTGGTTCTATCTATCCATCTTGACTCTATCTATCCGTCTTGGTTCTATTTATCTGTCTTGATTCTATCTATCTGTCTTGATTCTATCTATCTGTCTTGGTTCTAACTTTCTGTCTTGATTCTATTCATCTGTCTTGATTCTATCTATCCATCTTAATTCTATCTATCTGCCTTGGTTCTATCTATCTGCCTTGATTCTATCTATCCATCTTAATTCTATCTATCCGTCTTGGTTCTATTTATCTGTCTTGATTCTATTTATCTGTCTTGATTCTATCTATCTGTCTTGATTCTATCTATCCATCTTGGATCTATCTATCCGTCTTGGTTCTATCTATCTGCCTTGGATCTATCTATCTGTCTTGATTCTATCAATCTGCCTTGATTCTATCTATTAATCTTGGATCTATCTATCCATCTTGGATCGATCTATCCATCTTGGATCGATCTATCTGTCTTGGTTCTATCTATCTGTCTTGGTTCCATCTATACACCTTGGTTCTATCTATCCATCTTGACTCTATCTATCCATCTTGGTTCTATCTTTCTGTCTGATTCTATCTATCCATCTTGGATCTATCTATCTGTCTTGGTTCTATCTATCTGCCTTGGATCTATCTATCTGTCTTGATTCTATCTATCTGCCTTGATTCTATCTATTAATCTTGATTCTATTTATCTGTCTTGATTCTATTTATCTGTCTTGATTCTATCTATCCATCTTAATTCTATCTATCTGCCTTGGTTCTATCTATCTGCCTTGATTCTATCTATCCATCTTAATTCTATCTATCTGTCTTGGTTCTATCTATGCATCTTGGATCTATTTATCTGTCTTGGTTCTATCTATCTGCCTTGGATCGATCTATCTGTCTTGATTCTATCTATCTGCCTTGATTCTATCTATTAATCTTGGATCGATCTATCCATCTTGGTTCTATCTATCCGTCTTGGTTCTATCTATCCGCCTTGGTTCTATCTATCCGCCTTGGTTCTATCTATCTATCTTGATTCTATTTATCTGTCTTGATTCTATCTATCTGTCTTGATTCTATTTATCTGTCTTGATTCTATTTATCTGTCTTGATTCTATCTGTCTTGGTTCGAAAAGAACATAAGAACATAAGAATTAGGAACAGGAGTCGGCCATCTAGCCCCTCGAGCCTGCTCCGCCATTCAACAAGATCATGGCTGATCTGGCTGTGGACTCAGCTCCACTTACCCGCCCGCGCCCCGTAACCCTTAATTCCCTTATTGGTTAAAAATCTATCTATCTGTGACTTGAATACATTCAGTGAGCTAGCCTCAACTGCTTCCTTGGGCAGAGAATTCCACAGATTCACAACCCTCTGGGAGAAGAAATTCCTTCTCAACTCGGTTTTAAATTGGCTGCCCCGTATTTTGAGGCTGTGCCCCCTAGTTCTAGTCTCCCCGACCAGTGGAAACAACCTCTCTGCCTCTATCTTGTCTATCCCTTTCATTATTTTAAATGTTTCTATAAGATCACCCCTCATCCTTCTGAACTCCAACAGGTAAAGACCCAGTCTACTCAATCTATCATCATAAGGTAACCCCCTCATCTCTGGAATCAGCCTAGTGAATCGTCTCTGTACCCCCTCCAAAGCCAGTATATCCTTCTTTAAGTAAAGTGACCAAAACTGCACGCAGTACTCCAGGTGCGGCCTCACCAATACCCTGTACAGTTGCAGCAGGACCTCCCTGCTTTTGTACTCCATCCCTCTCGCAATGAAGGCCAACATTCCATTCACCTTCCTGATTACCTGCTGCACCTGCAAACTAACTTTTTTTGGAATTCATGCACAAGGTGGAGCTGCGCTAAGCCTGGCGGAGCTGACCGGTGCCCTCGACCGGCTCTCGAGGGGAAAATCTCCGGGGCTGGACGGGCTGACCGTGGAGTTCCACAGGGCGTTCTGGGACGTCCTGGGGAGCGACTACGCGCGGGTCCTGGGGGAAAGTCTGGCGACCGGGGAGATGCCCCTCTCTTGGCGCAGGGCAGTCATCGTCCTGCTGCCTAAGAAGGGCGATCTCCGCCTCCTTAAGAACTGGCGCCCGGTCTCCCTCCTCAGCACGGACTACAAAATCTTCGCCAGGGCGATGTCTGCTCGCCTTGGTGCCGTGCTGGACCACATGATCTACCCCGACCAGTCCTACACGGTCCCGGGCCGGACAATCCACGATAACATCCATCTGGTCCGGGACCTCATCCATTGTTCCCAGGAGGCTGGTCTGTCGGTCGCCTTCCTATCCCTCGACCAAGAGAAGGCGTTCGACAGGGTGGATCACGACTATCTGCTCGGAACTCTGCGCGCTTTCGGGTTCGGGACGCATTTCGTCGCCCGGATCCGACTTTTGTACGCCGCCGCGGAGTGTCTGATTAAGGTTAACGGGTCCTTGACGGCGCCCCTTCGCTTTAGGAGAGGGGTGCGCCAGGGATGCCCCATGTCCGGCCAGTTATATGCCGTTTGCGTGGAGCCTTTCCTGCGCCTCTTGCAGACGAGGTAGACGGGACTGGCTCTGCAAGGGCCGGGTGTGGAGGTCGTCCTCTCGGCTTACGCCGATGACGTGCTCCTCGTGGTAGAGGATCCCGCTGACCTGCGGAGGATGCGTGAGTGCCAGGAGATTTACTCGGCCGCGTCCTCCGCCAGGATCAACTGGGAGAAATGTTCCGGACTCCTGGTGGGTCAGTGGCGGGTGGACTCACTGCCGGAGGAGCTCAGGCCTTTTGCCTGGAGCACGACCCATCTCCTCTATCTGGGAGTCTACCTTAGCCCTGACGAGGGAGCCTGGCTGGCTAACTGGCAGGAGCTGGAGGCCAAGGTCGCCGCTCGCCTAGGGCGCTGGACAGGACTGCTCCGAGTGCTGTCCTACAGGGGTCGAGCGCTAGTCATAAACCAGCTGGTGGCCGCAATGTTGTGGTACCGGCTGGTCACTTTGACCCCTCCCCCTGCGTTTGTCGCCAAGATACAGAAGAAGCTGGTGGACTTCTTCTGGAACAACAGGAAGCACTGGGTCTCTGCTGCGGTCTTGAGTCTCCCGCTTGAGGAGGGCGGTCAGTCGTTGGTGTGCGTCAGCGCCCAGCTCGCGACTTTCTGTCTTCAGACCCTGCAGAGATACCTTTACGTCGAGCCCCCTCCTAGGTGGTGTGCTCTGGCGAGGTATTTCTTCCGCCAGCAGCGCGACCTCAACTATGACACGCAGCTCCTGTTTGTGAACTTGGGGGGTGTCAGGACCGCCCTCCGGGAGCTCATCAGGGTCTGGAACAAAGTCTCCACCAAGCGCAGCTCTCCGCTGGCTGGAGTGGCGGCTGTCCTGCAGGAGCCGCTGCTCGGGAATCCGTACCTCCACGACCGAGGTTTTATGTGGCGGTCGGAAGAGAGGGCTGTGGCTGGTGAGGTGACCAGGGTCAGGGACCTGCTCGATGGCGGAAGAGCGGGCTGGATGGCGCCAGACATGCTGGCGCGGCGCCTAAATTCTGCCAACGTCCGCCACGCGGCCGATGCCATCGAGTCGCTAAAAACAGCTCTGGGCCCTGACTCCGTTAGGTGCATCGAGGAGGCTCAAGCACGTGGGGAGATCCCGTCCGAACTGACCCCCGTCCGGACGGAATTCCTCATCGGCGCCAAACCCCGGAACCTCCCTCGGGGTCCGGCGCCTCACAACTTGAGCCGCCTCGGGGAAATCCCCTCCGTGCCTTTCAGTTCCGCGCGGAGGGGTTTCCTGTACGGGCTGCTCCTGCACACTCTCAACTTTGCCATCCTCGCCGGCCGTCCGGACACGCCATGACGTACCATCTTGCCGTCCGGAGGAGGCGGGGGTCCCCGATGGAGGGCACTCTACGCAGGGGTCCTCCCACTATTCATCGGGGACTTGGCCTGGAGGGTGGTGCACGGAGCAGTGCCGTGCAACAAATTTTTAAGCCGGTTCACGGACTCCCAGGCCGCCTGCAATTTCTGCGGTCTGGAAGAGTCCGTGTTCCATGTTTTTATGGAATGCACAAGGTTGCAGCCCCTGTTTTATTATTTGAAGGGGCTGCTCCTGAAATTCTGGCTGCACTTCAGTCCCACTCTCCTGATCTTTGGGCACCCTGTGCGGAGGGGAGCGGGTAGGTCCGAAGGCCTCCTCGTAGGACTGCTCCTGGGCACGGCCAAGGGTGCCATCAGCCGGTCCAGGCAGCGGGCGGTCGAGGGGGTCGTTCAACCTGACTGCCTGCCTCTCTTCCGCTCTTACATCCGGTCCAGGGTGTCCTTGGAGATGGAGCACGCGGTGTCCACCGGTACGCTCGCGGCCTTCCGCGAGAGGTGGGCACCGGAGGGACTGGAGTGCATCATCACGCCCGGCAACCAAATTTTAATTTGATTTTACGTTTTAAAGTTTAATTTGTTTTAAATGCCGGTGCTTTTAGTGTCCCCTTCCCTTTTATAGGGGGCACTGGAAAATTGTGATCTTAGTGCCCAAAAAGAAAAAAGAAAAACTCAAAAAAAAACAAAAAAAAGGAAAAAAAGGGCCTTGTAAATGTCTGGTGTGTCACCCAGGTCGGGTGGCACGATTTAATGTTTTATGTTTTGCAGGTAGACTCTAAAAGAGTTTCATGCACAAGGTGGAGGGGAGCGGGTAGGTCCGAAGGCCTCCTCGTAGGACTGCTCCTGGGCACGGCCAAGGGTGCCATCAGCCGGTCCAGGCAGCGGGCGGTCGAGGGGGTCGTTCAACCTGACTGCCTGCCTCTCTTCCGCTCTTACATCCGGTCCAGGGTGTCCTTGGAGATGGAGCACGCGGTGTCCACCGGTACGCTCGCGGCCTTCCGCGAGAGGTGGGCACCAGAGGGACTGGAGTGCATCATCACGCCCGGCAACCAAATTTTAATTTGATTTTACGTTTTAAAGTTTAATTTGTTTTAATTGCCGGTGCTTTTAGTGTCCCCCTTCCCTTTATAGGGGGCACTGGAAAAATTGTGAGTTTAGCGCCCAAAAAAAAAGAAAAAAAAAGAAAAACACAAAAAAAAAACCACAAAAAAAGGAAAAAAAAAGGGGGCTTGAAAATGTCTGCCGTGTCACCCAGGCGGGTGACATGGTTTAATGTTTATGTTTTTTTCAGATAAACTCAAAAGAGTTTCATGCACAAGGTCCCTCTGCACCGCAGCATGTTGTAATTTCTCCCCATTCAAATAATATTCCCTTTTACTGTTTTTTTTCCCCAAGGTGGATGACCTCACACTTTCCAACATTGTATTCCATCTGCCAAACCTTAGCCCATTTGCTTAACCTATCTAAATCTCTTTGCAGCCTCTCTGTGTCCTCTACACAACCCGCTTTCCCACTAATCTTTGTGTCATCTGCAAATTTTGTTACACTACACTCTGTACCCTCTTCCAGGTCATCTATGTATATTGTAAACAGTTGTGGTCCCAGCACCGATTCCTGTGGCACACCACTAACCACCGATTTCCACCCCGAAAAGGACCCATTTATCCCGACTCTCTGCTTTCTGTTCGCCAACCAATTCTCTATCCATGCTAATACATTTCCTCTGACTCCGCGTACCTCTATCTTCTGCAGTAACCTTTTGTGTGGCACCTTATCGAATGCCTTTTGGAAATCTAAATACACCACATCCATCGGTACACCTCTATCCACCATGCTCGTTATATCTTCAAAGAATTCCAGTAAATTAGTTAAACATGATTTCCCCTTCATGAATCCATGCTGCGTCTGCTTGATTGCACTATTCCTATCTATCTGTCTTGGTTCTATTGATCCACGTTGGTTCTGTTACCTTTGCTGAATAAAAATCTATTTATACAAAAGATAATTACTGCGGATGCTGGAATCTAAAGTAGACATGCTGGAAATACTCAGCAGGTCAGGCTGCATCTGTGGAGAGAGAAACATAGAAACATAGAAAATAGGTGCAGGAGTTGGTCATTCGGCACTTCGAGCCTGCACCACCATTCAATAAGGTCATGGCTGATCCTTCACCTCAGTACCCCTTTCCTGCTTTCTCTCCATACCCCTTGATCCCTTTAGCCATGAGGGCCCTATCTAACTCCCTCTTGAATATATATTGAACTGGCCTCAATAACTCTCTGCGGTAGGTAATTCCACAGGTTCACAACTCTCTAGTGAAGAAGTTTCTCCTCATCTCAGTCCTAAATGGCTTTCCTCTTATCCTTAGACTGTGTCCCCTGGTTTTGGACTTCCACAGCATCGGAAACATTCTTCCTGTCCAGTCCCGTCAGAATGTTATATGTTTCTATGAGATCCCCTCTCATCCTTCTAAACTCCAGTGAATAAAGGCCCAGTCGATCTAGTCACTCCTCATATGTCAGTCCATCCATCCCGGGAATCAGTCTGGTGAACCTTCGCTGCACTCCCTCAATATCAAGAACATCCTTCCTCATATTAGGATACCAAAACTGAACACAATATTCCAGGTGAGGCCTAACCAAGGTCCTGTACAACTGCAGTAAAACCTCCCTGCTCCTGTACTCAAATCCCCTAGCTATGAAGGCCAATATACCATTTGCCTTCTTCACCGCCTGCTGTACCTGCATGCCAACTTTCAATGACTGATGTACCATGACACCCAGGTCTCGTTGCACCTCCCCTTTTCCTAATCTGCCGCCATTCAGATAATATTCTGCCTTCGTGTTTTTGCCCCCAAAGTGGATGACCTCACATTTAGACAGAAACAGAGTTAACGTTTCGGATCTGTGACCCTTCGTCAGAACTGGAAAAGTTCAAGATGTAACAGCTTCTTAAGGAAGTGCAGGGACAGGGCAAGGGGGACGGGAGGGAAGAACAAAAGGGGAAGATCTGTGATTGGGTGGAAGGCAGGAGAGATTAGAGAGACAAAAGGGATAATGGTAATGGGACAAGTTAGGAAACAAATGATGAGTCTAGATAGGGTGTGAATGGCGGAATCATCAACGGCTGCCCTGGGAAAGAGAGAAAAAAAGGTGGGGGGAGGGAGGGGAGGGGCAGGATGGGGGTTGTAAATAAAAGGGAAAAAAATATGGGCGGCGGCTATGGTCTGAAATCGTTGAACTCAATGTTGAGTCCAGAAATATGTTAATCTCAGCTTTGGGATTTTCAATTGGTCCCCTGCCTCAACAGCTTTTTTTGGAGGTGGGCGGGGTGGGTAGAGTTCCTTATTTCCACTACCCTTTGTGTAAAGTAGTGCTTTCTGTCATCACGCCTGAGTGTCCGAGCTCTAATTGTACTGCTGTGCCAGCTTGTTCTGCACTGCCCCACCCGAGGAGATCATTTCTCCCTATCTGCCCCATCAAATCGTTCAATCACCATTCTTGGAAATTGAAGGTCATAGATTTATTTTGCATTCCTCTGACTGATTAGGGATGGGCAATAAACGCTGGCCTTGCCGGCAATGCCCATCTCCAATGAACGAATATGAAAAAAAAAGTGAGTTGTGTAATTTGTGCAATCTCTACTCGTAACTTAACCCCTTGGAGTTATCATTCTGGTAATTCCCCCCTCCCCTCCTCCCCTCCTCCCCACCCCCACCTTAAAAAAAAAAGCTGTTGAGGCTAGGTCAATAGAGATTAAGGTGGATAGATAGATCCAAGACAGATAGATAGATCCAAGATGCAGATCATCTAGGAGACATTCTCTCCTCCATCGATGCTGCCAGACCTGTTGAGTATTTACAGCGTTTTCTGTTTTTATTGCACAAACCAGGGTTGTATTCCCCAGAATTTAGAAGGCTACAGGGTGATTTGATCCAAGTTTTCAAGATAATGGCCCAGTATTCGCGGCCCCGGGTCTGTACGGAGTGTCTACGGACCCGGGAAGACATCGGAAAAGCCGTTTTTCAGTGCACAATGCGCATGCGCGGAAAACTGGCTTTTCCGATCTGCATCTTGGGAGCGAGGATATTTGCAAGAGCGAGATTGCGGGATTTACCCATATCTTGCCCAGCAAATATTTTCAAAACTCCTGCGCCTGAACAAGCAGGTGCATAGCCTACTGTTACAGGCGTAAGTGTTTAAAACATACACAAAAATAATAAAATTACATTAAATAAACACATTTTATTGTTAAACACTCTGGCCACTAAGGTAACATGAATTACAAAGCTTTTTTAAAAATCTGAAAATTTTAATTACGTGAAGTCTGTTTTTTATTTTTTACTAGAGTGTTTGTTTTCACTTCGTAGATACGCAGCTCTCATTGCTATTAATGGGAAAGCTGTGGAATACGGTACCTGATTGGTTGAGCTGTCACATGTGACTGCACCTTCTGCGTGGGAACCTGGGGGACGGGAGCGCGCTTCGCAGCGCGGGAAGAGAACGGAATCCCCATCGGAATCTCACGCTCCTCCGGGACCACCAGGTACTCACGTAGAAATGTTTCAGGTCGGAGGCAATTTCCCGAGGGAAGCCTCCGACCCCAATTTCCAGGCCATTAAGGGGAAGTGATATAATAGATAGAGAGAATGAACCCTGGGAGGTCTCATTCTGGTAAACCGACGCTGCACTCCCTCCAAGTTCTTCAAAACATCAGCAAGCGTATTGCAGGCTGTTCTAAACAAAGCACGGGTCAATAGCGAGGCTGTGAGGGCGTGAGGCTCACATTGCGGACTATGAATTCAACGTAGAGCGTGGTCCTGTGGGAAGGAGGACAGTAGGAGTATGTTTGAGCTTGTGTGTGTGTATTTATTGGCACATGCGATGGAGCCTGGTCTCCAGTCGTCTCGGACCCCCTTGCTACTGGACCAAGACCTTGCTCTGTCAAGCCCGTGTGGTGGCTGGTGTGCAATGGCCACCACACATTAAAAGAATTCATGCTCAGGCATCTTCCACCATTTAAAATGAGTTAATCGGTCACCTGGGTGCTCATTTCTGGTCCTCGACCCTGAGGGACTGCCTATGATAAACAAAGCACACCGATTGACCCTTGACCATAAGAATACCCCTTGGATAAGTGCACGGCTACTTCCTCTTACACCAACTGTGATACATCCGTTGGAGCTATTGATGCAAACCACTGAATTTTTGCCATAAATATAACTGTCAAAATGAAAAATAGAATTGATTTGCTGGTTATTGTTCTCTACCACTTGCTCTTACAGTGGATATATATATATATACATAGAAAGAAAGACTTGCATTTGTATAGCGCCTTTCACGACCTCTGGATGTCCCAAAGCACTTTACAGCCAATGAAGTACTTTTTGAAGTGTGGTCACTGTTGTAATGTAGGAAACATGGCAGCTAATCTGCGCACAGCAAGCTCCCACAAACAGCAATGTGATAATGACCAGATATTTGTTAAGTTGATTGAGGGATAAATTTTGGCCAGGACTCCAGGGAGAATTCACCTGCTCTTCTTCGAAATAGTGCTGTGGGATCCACGCAGGAGAGCAGAAAGCAGCATGGCTTAATATCTCATCTGAAAGGCGGCACCTCCGACAGTGCAGCGCTCCCTCAGCACAGCACTGGAGTGTCAGCTTTGGTTTTTGTGCTCACGTCTCTGGAGTGGGACTTGAATCCACAACATTCTGACTCAGAGGCGAGGGTGCTGCCCACTGAGCCACAGCTGTCACACGATGCAGCCCTCCTGCTAAGGCTAATGTGGACAACATACATATATTGAACAGTGATTCCACTTGAGCAGGTTTGGGAGGTGCTGTCGAAGAAGCCTTGGCAAGTTGCTGCAGTGCATCTTGTAGATGGTGTCGCCGAGAGCATGCAGAAATCAAGCGCAGGCAGCGGAAAGAGCATGCGGCAAACCAGGTTCCCTGCCCACCCTTTCCCTCAAAGCCTATCTGTCCCACCTGTGACAAGGACAGTGGCTCTCGTATTGGACTGTTCAGCCACCTAAGAACTCATGCTAAGAGTGGAAGCAAGTCTTCCTCGATTCCGAGGGCCTGCTAATGATGATAATGATGACACTGCAGACACGGTGCGCCGGTGGTGGAGGGAGTGAATGTTGAAGGTGGTGCCGATCAAGCGGGCTGCTTTGTCCTGGCTGGTGTCAAGCTTCTTGAGTGTTGTTGGAGCTGCACTCATCCAGACGTGTGCTTTTATATGGTGGAAAGGTTTTGGGGAGTCAGGAGGTGAGACATTTGCTGCAGAACACCCAGCGTCTGATCATTAGTGAATGGTTGCATATTTTTCCACAAAAAGAGTGGTGACGTGATGTACATTTCCATCACTAGTGTGGGATCGCTTACCCAATACTACAGGGTCTTTTATTGCAACTTCTGCAACAGTAATGGTCTGTGGTGGAGATGAAATAACAGTTTGTGCTTGTGTCGCAGTTTACTATATTCAACTGTCCTAGAGTGCTTTACTCAAGGAGTTTTTGAAGTGCTGTCACAGGGGAGAAAAACAGCTAACATTCAGCACCAGCAATATACCACAAACAGCAAAGTGAGGAGAGATCAGTTTATTTATTTTTTGTGATTTTGGTTGAGGAAGGATTATTGCCCAGGAAAACAGGAAAGCTTCCTACATTTCAACTACTGCTATGACAGAAAGGAAAAAAAGAAAGATTTGCATTTGCTGTTTGTGGGAGCTCGCTGTGCGCAAATTGGCTGCCGCGTTTCCCACATTACTACAGTGACTACACTCCAGAAGTACTTCATTGGCTGTAAAGCACTTTGAGACGTCTGGTGGTCGTGAAAGGCGCTATAGAAATGCAAGTCTTTCTTTCTTTCATTCATTTATAAAGCACCTTTCACAACTACATTGCAACAGTGACTCCACTTCAAAAGTACTTCATTGGCTGCAAAGCACTTTTGGACATCGAGTGGACATGAAGGGTGCTATATAAGTGCAAGTCTTTCATTTTTCAACTTCAGGATATCGCAAAGTGCTTACCAGCCAATTAAAAAATGTAATCACTGTTGTAATGTAGGAAATGGCAATTTGCACATAGCAAGATCCTACAAACAGCTTTGAGATGAATGACCTGGTTTAGGTGTTGATTGAGGGATAACTATTGGCCAGGATACCAGGAATAACGCCCCTGCTCTTCCAAGGCCCAGGCAGCCAATGATCGCCAATGGTGGAACGATTAAAATCGGGGACGAGTAAGAAACCAGAATTGGAGGAGCGCCGAGATCTCGGGGGGGTTGTGGAGCTGGAGGAGATTACAGAGATAGGGAGGGGCGAGGCCATGGAGGGATTTGAAAACAAGGATGGACATTTTAAAATCTAGGCATTGCTTAACCGGGAGCCAATGTAGGTCAGCGAGCACAGGGGTGATGGATGAGCGGGACTTGGTGCGAGTTAGGATACGTCAGTGGTATCTTCAGGGAAGCCTGTCGCGTCCACAGGCAGCAGGCAGAGTTGTTGCATCTCTCTGGTAGGCTCCCACTAATGATGGCCACAGTCTCGTTTGCATTTTAATTACTGCTTAACAACTACTGCAGTCTGTCTCTTTCAATGCATGGTCACTTTAGATTTCTGCGTGTGTGCGGTAGTTCCAGTGCAAAAGGTTGTGTACGGCCTGCGCTGCACCTGGCAGATTACTGCACAGCCGTGCAGAGAATCACAGAAATTTACAGCACAGAAGGAGGCCATTCGGCCCATCGTGTCCATGCCGGCCGACAAAGAGCTAGCCAGCCTATTCCCATTTTTCCAGCTCTTGGTCCGTGCATGCATGCAGCTTAGAGGGAACGTTTGGCAGGGACCTCTTATGCCTGGTTTAGCAAGGTAGACATCTTATAAGAACATAAGAACATAAGAAATAGGAGCAGGAGTAGGCCATACGGCCCCTCGAGCCTGCTCCGCCATTCAATACGACCATGGCTGATCCGATCATGGACTCAGGTCCACTTCCCCGCCCGCTCCCCATAACCCCTTATTCCCTTATCGTTTAAGAAACTGTCTATTTCTGTCTGAAATTTATTCAATGTCCCAGCTTCCACAGCTCTCTGACGTAGTGAGTTCCACAGATTTACAACACTCTGAGAGAATATATTTCTCTTCATCTCAATTTTAAATGGACGGCCCCTTATTCTAAGATTATGCCCTCTAGTTCTAGTCTCCCCTATCAGTGGAAAAATCTTCTTTGCAGCCACCTTGTCAAGTCTCCTCATAATCTTATACGTTTCTATAAGATCACCTCTCATTCTTCTGAATTCCAATACGTAGAGGCCCAACCTACTCAACCTTTCCTCATAAATCAACCCCCTCATCTCCGGAATCAACTTAGTGAACCTTCTCTGAACTGCCTCCAAAGCAAGTATATGCTTTCGTAAATATGGAAGCCAAAACTGCACGCAGTATTCCAGGTGTGGCCTCACCAATACCCTGTATAACTGTAGCAAGACTTCCCTGCTTTTATACTCCATCCCCTTTGCAATAAAGGCCAAGATTCCATTGGCCTTCCTGATCACTTGCTGTACCTGCAAACTATCCTTTTGTGTTTCATGCACAAGTACCCCCAGGTTCCACTGTACTGCAGTACTTTGCAATCTTGTGGGATATCTCCTGGTCTGGGCAGGGAGTTCCTACCTGATCTGGGCGGGGAGCGTTAAATCAGATGGTAATGGAATGTGGGTGATGTCAAAATAGGTTTCCTGGGTCGCTGCCTGGCAGATATCCAAGAGGAATGCCCGGAAAAAGCCGATGCTACAGGTTACGACCAACCACTTCAGAAGCGGAGATCTGCAAAGAAGCCACCTCCAGCCAGGTGAGTATTGACATTTTGAAGAGCAGCGAGAAGGACTATCTGGGGTATTTTTGACAGAAGCCAATGGTGAATTAGTTTAGGTTCCATCTCCTGACTCCAGCCCTCTGCCCACTGATAGGGCCATTGTTACACTTCCTTGTAAACCGCGTTTGGCCATGCTCCTCGGCTAAACCCCAAAATCCAACCGGGGTTCCCCACATTTGAGCTGCTGGCAAACGCACATCACCCCAACCGATGCTGGAGCGAGGTGCAAGAAAAGAAGATCGTCCCCAATTGGGTTCCTGTTCTCATCCAGTCCAGGATCATTGAATGATGTTAACAGCGAATTCAAACTTCATTATGGATAGTGGCAGGACTGTAGCTGCACCTGACACCATGACAAATAGAGTACGCCTCATCTGTAGCCTGGTTATTGGGTTTCAGCCAAGATCACGTTGTGAAGTAATGTGTTGCTTAGTATTCCTGCCAGGTATTAAGGGACATGGGGGCAAAGGCAGGTAATTACAGAAACAAAATACTACGGATGCTGGAATTTGAAATAAAAACAGAAAATGCTGGCAATCTCAGTGGGTCTGGCACTATCTGTGGAGAGAGAAACAGAGTTAACGTTTCGGGTCTGTGACCCTTCGTCAGAACTGGCAAAAGTTCGAGATGTAACAGATTCTTAAGGAAGTGCAAGGGCCCTGAAAGGGGGAGGGGAGGAAAGAACAAAAGGGAAGGTCTGTGATCGGGTGGAAGGCAGGAGAGATTAGAGAGACAAAAGGGACGATGGACCAAAATGAGATGGTAATGGAACAAGTTAGGAAATAAATGATGAGTCTAGATAGGGTGTGAATGGCGGCATAATTACCAGTTGCCACGGGAAACAGAGAAAAAAATAAAAATAAAAAAAGGGGGAAGTTTTTATTAAAAAAAGGGAACAAAATATGGGGGCAGGGGTTAAGGTCTGAAATTGTTGAACTCGATGTTGAGTCCAGAAGACTGTAAAGTGCCTAAACGAATGATGGGGTGCTGTTCCTCGAGCTTGCGTTGAGCTTCGTTGGAACAGTGCAGGAGGCCGAGGACGGAGAGGTCAGAGTGGGAATGGAAGTGACAGGCGACCGGGAGCTCGGAGTCACACAGGTAACTGCGGTTCGTTCGGTCACAGATGATTTCACTGAATGGCAGAACAGACTTGAGGGGCTAAGTGGCCTCCCCATGTTGCTAGAGCACAATGGTATATCAGAGCAGGCATGATTAGAATGATTGTAATTAACAGCAATGGTGCAACAGTGCAGACACCATTCAGATCACTAATTAACAGCAATGGTATAACAGAGCAGTCCCTGTTCCGATCACTTTAATTAACAGCTGTCCTAGCAGTAGGTGCCAAGTACAGACTGGGCGATTTCCCACCAGAATGATTGAGTTGGATGGAGAGATTGGATTATGAGCAATTATGTAAATTGGACTTGTTCTCACTGGAAATGAGAAGGTTCAGCGGTGAGGTAATTGCTGTTTTTAGAATTCTAAAGGGACTGAATAATGTCGACCATGACCAGCTTTTTCACCCTGTCCACAACAGCCATACCAGTCGACACAGCCTGTGCTGGAATGGGGGTAAATACAAAACTAATCTGCGGGAACATTATTTCGGTGAGCGAGTGGTCAATCTATGGAAAAGGCTCGCTCAGGAGACAATGGAAACACTTGGGGGCCGTACTTGGTGAAGGCCAAGTGCAGCCCAAGAGGCCGGTGAGAGACCGGACGGCACTTTGGGCGGGAAATTGCTGAAAAACAACTTTAAAGTTGGGCCGGTGGCTGTTGGGCGATTTCCCGGGCGGAGCAGTAAATGAACCGCCTCAAAACTCCTCAGCGGGGCCCGGAGTGTGGAGCGGGGCACTAAAGGAGGCGTTACACACCTCTTTGAGGGCGCAGGGAAAATCGCCATAACAGAGGCTTCAGGGAGGGGGGAAAAGCCCTTTAAAAAAATCCCACCAAAAACATTCAGAATCCATAGCTCACACCACCACAATATAAATCTCAGGCGGTCCCAGCCGGGACATTCAGGGCGGCAGCCAAAAATCAAGCCAGTGTCGCCACCAGGGGTCGTTGCACACCAGCTCGCCTCTCCCGGGCGGTAATGCTCCTCGCCCCGTCGATAATGGCACTGAATGTCCTGGTGGGGGCGCTGGAAGCTGGACACCAGCCCGGGCGCAAGTGCTGTCTGCCACTAAGAGGGGCGGCAGACAACCACATTTCTACCCCAACAGGTTTTAAGCAAGTGCAGAGAA
Organism: Pristiophorus japonicus; assembly: GCF_044704955.1. Classification (NCBI taxonomy): domain Eukaryota; kingdom Metazoa; phylum Chordata; class Chondrichthyes; family Pristiophoridae; genus Pristiophorus; species Pristiophorus japonicus. The sequence goes on from NC_091998.1 coordinate 46,470,727, forward strand.
GGGAAAGGCGGGGGAGCGGAGGGGGAAGGGCGAAAGAACTAACAAGGTCTGTGATAGAGTGGGGGACAGGATTAAGTGACAGAAGGGATGAAGGTGTGAGGCAAAAGGAGGCGGTAATGGGACGAGTAAAGAAACAAAAGTTGGGTGTGCGGGAGGTGTAAATGGCAGCAGCAAATCATTACCAGCACACGCTGTCTGAAACAATGGCGCGCGCGGTCTGACCTACTGAGTATGTCCAGCATTTCCAGTCTGTATTCATGAACTTGTGGTCCCTGGCCTCAACAGCGGTTTGGAAGAAGTAACAGGAAAGGCCAGTGTGGTAGACAACTTAGTTTGTGAGACAGTCGAATGTGTCTCTGTAGGGAGTCGGATTGAGGGATGTAGGGTGGAGTTGGTAGCTTGAGCTGATCTACCAGAAAGAGACTGACTGTGTACTGATGGCAGGAATTAGAGCCACACTTGAAGTTCTTACACTGTAGAAAATCAAGTGGAATCAAATATTAAACCCGTCTTTTGATGTACGTTGCCCGCTGAGTTTCTGTTGGATATTCCCTCTCTGGTAATTGGTGTATGAGAAGAAAAGCAAAGTGCGGTCTATCATGCAAAAGTCACCTGGGAATATCATCACATGCCTCCCTCACTCCACTCCCAAAATAGCAAACTGAATTATTCTGAGAAAAATACAACCTAATTTTACTTGACATTTTTTATTCATTCATGAGATATGGGCGTCGATGGCAAAGGTAGCATTTATTGCCCGTCCCCAAATGATGGTGGGCTGCATTCCTGAATACAACGGAGTGTCTCGCTGGGCCATTTCACAGGCAGTTAAGAGTCAACCACATTGCTGTGGGCCTGGAGTCACATATAGGCCAGACCGGGTAAGAGCGGCAGATTTCCTTCCCTAAGGGCCAGATGAGTTTTTACGAGAATCCGGTAGTTTCATGGCCACCATTACTGATACTAGCTTTTTATTCCAGATTTATTTATTCAACGAATTTAAATTCCCCAGCTGCCATGGTGAGATTTGAACTCACGCCTCTGGATCAATAGTCCAGGACTCATAAGAACATCAGAAATAGGAGCAGGAATAGGCCATTCGGCCCCTCGAACCTGCTCCACCATTCAATAAGATCATGACTGATCTTCGACCTCAACTCCATTTTCCCGCCCGATCCCCATATCACTTGGTTGCATTAGTATCCAAAAATCTATCGATCTCTGTCTTTAATATACTCAACAACTGAGCCTCCACAGCCCTCTGGAGTAGAGAATTCCAAAGGTTCACCACCCTCTCAGTGAAGAAGTTTCTCCTCATCTCAGTCCTAATTGACCAACCCCTTATTCTAGGACTGTGACCCCTGATTCTGGACTCCCCAGCCAGGGGGGAAACATCCTCTCTGCATCTACCCTGTCAAGTCCTGTAAGAATTTTGTATGTTTCAGTGAGATCACCTTTCATTCGTCTAAACTCGAGAGAGAATATCGACTCTGTATTACGAGTCTGGTAACTTTTTTAAAAAAGCAAATGCAAAAAATCTCAGAGCCCATGAACCGGTTTGTTCCTTCAAGCGCAAGTCGGAGGTTTGAGCCAGCAATGAATTCCAGTACAGAGGCACCTCTTTGAGAAAAACAGCCCACATGTGACTGAGGTGACCTTGAGGAAGGCATGGCTTCCGTCATGGTGTGAAGTGTCTTCGCAAATGGCTCGAATCAGACCTCCTCTGGTTTGGTACAGCAAGGAAACTGTAAAATTGTTCCGTTTATGATTCTCATTTATGACCCTCCCAGAAATATCGAGCGGAGAAATTCCTCCTCGACGTCATGCAACGTGACGTGCTGCACAGCGACACGAGGAAATCTCCCACTGTCCCCCCCACCCCCTCCGTCGTCGCACTGAAGTTGACGGCAGATTATGGATGTGTCTGGGCACGCGCACAGATTGACAACTTGCCGGATTTCCAGCTTTGGTTCGCCAAACCTTAAGGTGTTCCTCAAGCTGTTTGACTGAAATCGAGGTTATTCCAAACAACCTTGACATTGCCGACAGAATCAGAGAACGGCTACAGCACAGAAGGAGGCCATTCGGCCCGTCAAGCCCGTGCCAGCTCTCTGCAACAGCCCTTCAGCTAGTCCCACTTCCCCACCCTTTCCCCGTAGCCCAGCCATGTTTTTTCCTTTGGCTACTTATCCAGTTCCCTTTTGAAAAATAAAATTGAGTCTGTCTCCACCAACCTTTCAGGCAGATCCTAACCACCCGCTGCGTAAAAACATTTTTTCTCATGTCGCCTTTGGTTCTTCTGCCAATCACCTTAAATCTGTATCCTCCGGTTCTCGACCTTTCCGTCCAATGGGAACAGCTGCTCTCTATCTACTCTGTCCAGACCTCTCATGATTTTGAACACCTCTATCAAATCTCCTCTCAACGTTCTCTGCTCCAAGGAGAACAACCCCAGCTTCTCCAGTCTATCCACGTAACTGAAGTCCCTCATCCCTGGAACCATTCTCCTAAATATTTTCTGCACCTTCTCCAAGGCCTTCACATCCTTCTTAAGTTGCGGTTACCAGAATTGGACAAAGTACTCCAATTGGGGCTAAACCAGTATTTTACACAGGTTCATCTAAATTTCCACTCTTTTGTACTCTATACCTCGTTTATGAAACCCAGGATCCCGTAAGTCTTTTTAACTGCATTCTCAGCCTGCCCTGGCACTTTCAACAATTTCTGAACACATACGCCTAGGTCTCTGTGTTCGAGCACCCCCTTTAGGATCGTACCATTTAGTTTATATATCCTCTGTATTATATATATAGCTCCACCCACTGGACTACTGTGGCATTGCAGCCATTGCTGTTTAACATGGAAACGTAGAAACATAGAAAATAGGTGCAGGAGTAGGCCATTCGGCCCTTCGAGCCTGCACCACCATTCAATAAGATCATGGCTGATCATTCATCTCAGTACCCCTTTCCTGCTTTCTCTCCATACCCCTTGATCCCTTTAGCCATAAGGGCCATATCTAACTCCCTCTTGAATATATCCAATGAACTGGCATCAACAACTCTCTGCGGTAGACAATTCTACAGGTTCACAACTCTCTCAGTGAAGAAGTTTCTCCTCATCTCAGTCCTAAATGGCTGATGGCTTACCCTTTACCCTTAGACTGTGACCCCTGGTTCTGGACTTCCCCAACATCGGGAACATTCTTCCTGCATCTAACCTGTCCAGTCCCATCAGAATTTTATATGTTTCTATGAGATCCCCTCTCATTCTTCTAAACTCCAGTGAATACAGGCCCAGTCGATCCAGTCTCTCCTCATATATCAGTCCTGCCATCCCGGGAATCAGTCTACAACAATAAAGAGTGAACAAGTCATGTTACTGGCTTCCTGAAGTTATCAGCCATCTTAAAGCCTGTGTGTTTGTAAGGTTGTACCGAAAATATAACATTGGCGACGTAGGATAGGATAATCGTATAACATAGCCAACCAACAGAGAGACTTTGAGAGCTTCTCTATTTTCATTAACAGCTAAAAATCCAAGGTAAATTACAAGCACATTTCTCCTCCTTTATACCAAAATGCATCACTTCACATTCTTCTGCGTTAAATTTCATCTGCCACGTGCCTGCTCATTCCACCGGCCTATCTATGCCTTCCTGAAGACTATCACTCTCCTCCTCACTGTTCATTATACTTCCAAGTGTTGTGTCATGTTTCTGTTCCCTGGGGAAAACTAAATCCAACGCCATTGGCTGCAAACAGCTGATCCACCCATGTTGTTAGAGCTGCAATGTAGGGAACATAAGAACATAAGAAATAAGAGTAAGAGTAGGTCATTCGGCCCCTCGAGCCTGCTCCGACCATTCAATGAGATCATGGCTGATCTTCAATGTCAACTCCACTTTCCCGCCCAATCCCCATATTCCTTGGTTCTCTTCTCCCAAAAATGTGTCAATCTCAGTCTTGAATATACTCAAAGACTGAGCCTCCACAGCCCTCTGGGGTAAATTCCAAAGATTCACCACCCTCTGGGTGAAGAAATTTCTCCTCATCTCAGTCCTAATTGGTCGACCCCTTATTCTGAGACTGTGACGCCCTGGTTCTAGACTCTCCAGCCCGGGGGGAAACATCCTCCCTGTATCTACCTCGTCAAGCCCCTTAAACATTTTATATGTTTCAATGAGATCACTTCTCATTCTTCCTAACTCGAGAGAATATAGGCCTCGTCTACTCAATCTCTCCTCATAGGACAATCCCACCATCCTAGCAATCAGTCTAGTGAAGCTTCGTTGCACTCCCTCTAAGACAAGAATATCCTTCAAGCGCTTCTGGCTGGCCTCCCACATTCTACCCTCCGTAAACTAGAGGTCATCCAAAACTCTGCAGCCCATGTCCTAACTCGCACTAAGTCCCGCTCACCCATCACCCCCTGTGCTCGCTGACCTACATTGGCTCCCGGTTAAGCACTGCCTCGATTTCAAAATTCTCATCCTTGTTTTCAAATCCCTCCATGGCCTCGCCCCTTCCTATCTCTGTAATCTCCTCCAGCCCCATAATCCTCGCGATGTCTACGCTCCTCTAATTCTGCCCTCTTGAGCATCCCTGATTATAATCGCTCAACCACTGGTGGCCGTGCCTTCTGTTGCCTGGGCCCAAAGCTCTGGAACTCCCTCCCTAAACCTCTCCGTCTCTCTTTCCTCCTTCAAGACGCTCCTTAAAACCTATCTCTTTGACCAAGCTTTTGGTCACCTGCCCTAATTTCTCCTTATGTGGCTCGGTGTCAAATTCTTTGTGCTGTAATACTCAAGTAAAGCGCCTTGGGATGTTTTACTACATTAAAGGTGCTATATAAATATAAGTGGTTGTTGTTCATAGAAACATAGACATAGAAAATAGGTGGGCCATTCGGCCCTTCTAGCCTGCACCGCCATTCAATGAGTTCATGGCTGAACATGCAACTTCAGCACCCCATTCCTGCTTTCTCGCCATACCCCTTGATCCCCCTAGTAGTAAGGACTACATCTAACTCCTTTTTGAATAAAGTTAGTGAATTGGCCTCAACAACTTTCTGTGTTAGAGAATTCCACAGGTTCCTTAGGTAAGGAGACCAAAACTGTGCACCATACTCCGGGTGTGGCCTCACCCAAGGCCCTGCATAGTTGCAAAAGATTTCTTTACCCTTTTACTCCAATCCTTTTGTAATAAAAGCACAACTGTGCAAATAGTTGACCCATCCTTTACAGTTTTTAGTTTATTTTCTTAAGAACATGGTAAGCAGAGTCTTATATTTACATCATCAAATACCAAAGCACAGAAAATTCGAAGAATGGCAAAGTTCTGAAGTCTCGTTGTTGAGTTTAACGGCCACAGAGTGTTCAGAGTTGTATTTTCATTGCAAACTCAGCAAGCACCACTTAAACGATTGTCTTTATCCTCCTCTTTCTTCCTCGTTCTTCCAGCCCGCATCTTGCCGCACAAACGCCGGCCCGTCACGTGTAGTGCTGTCTCCCTAGGGCGAGTGAGGTGCTTCGAGATGTATGTTGGGTATCGCCGAGCGGGCCACTGTACTAATGACGTTCCGACTGCTACCTGGCTCCATGGCGCTGGGCTCTGGTTCCTCCTGTAGGGTGGTCTCGTACCGCTTGTGTATGTGAAGAGTCTGGTGTGCTTTGCAGTACCCAACCAGCGGCTGATCGTAGTTGTAAAAGGCTGTGATGTTCATGGGCAGAGGAGTCTGCAAGGAGAAGAAAACAGAAGAGAATATAAGAGTTACATCGAAACATAGAAACATAGAAAGTAGGTGCAGGAGCAGGCCATTTGGCCCTTCAAGCCTGCACCACTGTTCAATAAGATCATGGCTGATCATGCAGCTTCAGTACCCCATTCCTGCTTTCTCTCCATACCCCTTGATCCCTTTAGCCATAAGGGCCACATCTAACTCCATTTTGAATATATCTAACGAACTGGCCTCAACAACTTTCTGTGGTAGAGAATTCCACAGGTTCACAACTCTCTCAGTGAAGAAGTTTCTCCTCATCTCACTCCTAAATGGCTTACCCCTTATCCTTAGATTGTGACCCCTGGGTTCTGGACTTCCCCAACATCGGGAACATTCTTCCTGCATTTAATCTGTCTAATCCCGTCAGAATTTTATATGTTTCTATGGGATCCCCTCTCATTCTTCTAAATTCCAGTGAATAGAAGCCTAGTCGATCCAGTCTTTCTTCATATGTCAGTCCTGCCATCCCGGGAATCAGTCTGGTGAATCTTCGCTGCACTCCCTCAACAGCAAGAATGTCCTTCCTCAGATTAGGAGACCAAAACTGTACACAATATTCAAGGTGTGATCTCACCAAGGCCCTGTACAACTGCAGTAAGACCTCCCTGCTCCTATACTCAAATCCCCTAGCTATGAAGGCCAACATGCCATTTGCCTTCTTCACCGCCTGCTGTACCTGCATGCCAACTTTCAATGACTGATGAACCATGACACCCAGGTCTCGTTGCAACTCCCCTTTTACTAATCTGTCGCCATTCAGATAATATTCTGCCTTCATGTTTTTGCCACCAAGGTGGATAATCTCACACTTATCCACATTATACTGCATATGCCATGCATTTGCCCACTCACCTAACCTGCCCAAATCATCCTGCAGCCTATTAGCATCCTCCTCACAGCTCACACTGCCACCCAGCTTAGTGTCATCTGCAAACTTGGAGATATTACATTCAATTTCTTTGTCTAAATCATTAATATATATTGTAAAGAGCTGGGGGCCCAGCACTGAATGCTACTCCAGCTGAGCTCGTGGGCAGAGGTGAGAGTTTGTTTGCCAATGCTTAAAACTACTTCAGTACAATGGGCTGGATTTTCGGTTGTCTAACGCCTCAGTTAGCACCCAGAGGAGGCGTTAATTGGAGTGTTCGAGCTTAGCGACCGGGCATGCAGCTTTTAGCGCCCTGACGGAAAATTCGTTAGAGGCTCACCGGGGGCGCAAACCAGCAGCGCCCGGCTGCTGACAATCCCTCCGATCCTGACGTATTCCTGGTGCAACGCTCACGCTCGCGCCCCGGTCGGTAAATTCGGTGCGTGCGCCTCATTGAGCGCCCGCCAATAACACCGTCTGGGAAACCAGTCGGGGCGGGCTTGCAGAGTCGTTAACTGGCGGCTACTTAAAGGGATGAGGAAGCACGTCCCTGGGAGGTCACAGTCAGTGCAACATTTACACACAGCACGGTGCGTGAGCCTCAGTCACAGTCAGTGCAAGGTTTACACACAGCACGGTGCGTGAGCCTCAGTCACAGTCAGTGCAAGGTTTACACACAGCACGGTGCGTGAGCCTCAGTCACAGTCAGTGCAACGTTTACACACAGCACGGTGTGTGAGCCTCAGTCACAGTCAGTGCAAGGTTTACACACAGCACGGTGTGTGAGCCTCAGTCACAGTCAGTGCAAGGTTTACACACAGCACAGTGTGTGAGCCTCAGTCACAGTCAGTGCAAGGTTTACACACAGCACGGTGCATGAGCCTCAGTCACAGTCAGTGCAAGGTTTACACACAGCACGGTGCGTGAGCCTCAGTCACAGTCAGTGCAACGTTTACACACAGCACGGTGCGTGAGCCTCAGTCACAGTCAGTGCAAGGTTTACACACAGCACGGTGCGTGAGCCTCAGTCACAGTCAGTGCAAGGTTTACACACAGCACGGTGCGTGAGCCTCAGTCACAGTCAGTGCAAGGTTTACACACAGCACAGCGTGGCAGACAGACAGAAGGCAAAAAAGAAGTAGAAAGAAATCAAAAGGTGACGTCACAGCCAACGTGGTAAGTGATTGGCTGCTGATTGGTGAGTAGTTTTTCTTTTTCTTTATTAGTCAGTAACTTTTAACATTGTTGTCGCCAATTTAAGTGTATCTAAGGGTTAAGTCATGGCAGGACAGCTCGGTCACGTGATATGCTCCTCCTGTACCATGTGGGAACTCGGGGACAACACCAGTTTCCCTGACGACTACATGTACGGGAAGTGTATCCACCTCCGGCTCCTGACGGTCCGCGTTGCGGAGTTGGAGCTGAGGGTGGATTCACTCTGGAGCATCCACGATGCTGAGAATGACATGAGTAGCACGTGGAGCGAGTTGGTCTTACCGCAGGAGAAGGGTTCACAGCCAGCGAGGGAATGGAAGACCAGCAGGAAGAGTAGTGCAAGGAAGGTAGTGCAGGGGTCCCCTGTGGTCATCCCACTGCAAAACAGATACACTGCTTTGAGTACTGTTGAGGGGGATGACTCATCAGGAGAGGGCAGCAGCAGCCAAGTTCATGGCTCTGTTGCACAGGAGGGCAGGAAAAAGAGTGGGGGAGCGATAGTGATAGGGGATTCAATTGTAAGGGGAATAGATAGGCGTTTCTGCGGCCGCAACCGAGACTCCAGGATGGTATGTTGCCTCCCTGGTGCAAGGGTCAAGGATGTCTCGGAGCGGGTGCAGGACATTCTAAAAAGGGAGGGAGAACAGCCAGTTGTCGTGGTGCACGTTGGTACCAACGACATAGGTAAAAAAAGGGATGAGGTCCTACGAAATGAATTTAAGGAGCTAGGAGCTAAATTAAAAAGTAGGACCTCAAAAGTAGTAATCTCGGGATTGCTACCAGTGCCACGTGCTAGTCAGAGTAGGAATCGCAGGATAGCGCAGATGAATACGTGGCTTGAGCAATGGTGCAGCAGGGAGGGATTCAAATTCCTGGGGCATTGGAACCGGTTCTGGGGGAGGTGGGACCAGTACAATCCGGACGGTCTGCACCTGGGCAGAATCGGAACCAATGTCCTCGGGGGAGTGTTTGCTAGTGCTGTTGGGGAGGAGTTAAACTAATATGGCAGGGGGATGGGAACCAATGCAGGGAGATAGAGGGAAACAAAAAGGAGGCAAAAGCAAAGGACAGAAAGGAGATGAGGAAAAGTGGAGGGCAGAGAAACCCAAGGCAAAGAACAAAAAGGACCATTGTACAGCAAAATTCTAAAAGGACAGAGGGTGTTAAAAAAACAAGCCTAAAGGCTCTGTGTCTTAATGCAAGGAGTATCCGCAATAAGGTGGATGAATTAACTGTGCAATTAGATGTTAACAAATATGATGTGATTGGGATTACGGAGACATGGCTCCAGGATGATCAGGGCTGGGAACTCAACATCCAGGGGTATTCAACATTCAGGAAGGATAGAATAAAAGGAAAAGGAGGTGGGTTAGCATTGCTGGTTAAGGAGGAGATTAAGGCAATAGTTAGGAAGGACATTAGCTTGGATGATGTGGAATCTATATGGGTAGAGCTGCAGAACACCAAAGGGCAAAAAACGTTAGTGGGAGTTGTGTACAGACCTCCAAACAGTAGTGGTGATGTTCGGGAGGGCATCAAACAGGAAATTAGGGGTGCATGCAATAAAGGTGCAGCAGTTATAATGGGTGACTTTAATATGCACATAGATTGGGCTAACCAAACTGGAAGCAATACGGTGGAGGAGGATTTCCTGGCGTGCATAAGGGATGGTTTTTTAGACCAATATGTCGAGGAACCAACTAGGGGGAGGCCATCTTAGACTGGGTGTTATGTAATGAGAAAGGATTAATTAGCAATCTCATTGTGCGAGGCCCCTTGGGGAAGAGTGACCATAATATGGTGGAATTCTGCATTAGGATGGAGAATGAAACAGTTAATTCAGAGACCATGGTCCAGAACTTAAAGAAGGCTAACTTTGAAGGTATGAGGCGTGAATTGGCTGGGATGGATTGGCGAATGATACTTAAGGGGTTGACTGTGGATGGGCAATGGCAGACATTTAGAGACCGCATGGATGAACTACAACAATTGTACATTCCTGTCTGGCATAAAAATAAAAAAGGGAAGGTGGCTCAACCGTGGCTATCAAGGGAAATCAGGGATAGTATTAAAGCCAAGGAAGTGGCATACAAATTGGCCAGAAATAGCAGCGAACCTGGGGACTGGGAGAAATTTAGAACTCAGCAGAGGAGGACAAAGGGTTTGATTAGGGCAGGGAAAATGGAGTATGAGAAGAAGCTTGCAGGGAACATTAAGACCGATTGCAAAACTTTCTATAGATATGTAAAGAGAAAAAGGTTAGTAAAGACAAACGTAGGTCCCCTGCAGTCAGAATCAGGGGAAGTCATAACGGGGAACAAAGAAATGGCGGACCAATTGAACAAGTACTTTGGTTCGGTATTCACAAAGGAGGACACAAACAACCTTCCGGTTATAAAAGGGGTCGGGGGGTCTAGTAAGGAGGAGGAACTGAGGGAAATCCTTATTAGCCGGGAAATTGTGTTGGGGAAATTGATGGGATTGAAGGCCGATAAATCCCCAGGGCCTGATGGACTGCATCCCAGAGTACTTAAGGAGGTGGCCTTGGAAATAGTGGATGCATTGACAGTCATTTTCCAACATTCCATTGACTCTGGATCAGTTCCTATAGAGTGGAGGGTAGCCAATGTAACCCCACTTTTTAAAAAAGGAGGGAGAGAGAAAACAGGGAATTATAGACCGGTCAGCCTGACATCGGTAGTGGGTAAAATGATGGAATCAATTATTAAGGATGTCATAGCAGTGCATTTGGAAAGCGGTGACATGATAGGTCCAAGTCAGCATGGATTTGTGAAAGGGAAATCATGCTTGACAAATCTTCTGGAATTTTTTGAGGATGTTTCCAGTAGAGTGGACAAGGGAGAACCAGTTGATGTGGTATATTTGGACTTTCAGAAGGCTTTCGACAAGGTCCCACACAAGAGATTAATGTGCAAAGTTAAAGCACATGGGATTGGGGGTAGTGTGCTGACATGGATTGAGAACTGGTTGTCAGACAGGAAGCAAAGAGTAGGAGTAAATGGGTACTTTTCAGAATGGCAGGCAGTGACTAGTGGGGTACCGCAAGGTTCTGTGCTGGGGCCCCAGCTGTTTACACTGTACATTAATGATTTAGATGAGGGGATTAAATGTAGTATCTCCAAATTTGCGGATGACACTAAGTTGGGTGGCAATGTGAGCTGCGAGGAGGATGCTGTGAGGCTGCAGAGCGACTTGGATAGGTTAGGTGAGTGGGCAAATGCATGGCAGATGAAGTATAATGTGGATAAATGTGAGGTTATCCACTTTGGTGGTAAAAACAGAGAGACAGACTATTATCTGAATGGTGACAGATTAGGAAAAGGGGAGGTGCAAAGAGACCTGGGTGTCATGGTACATCAGTCATTGAAGGTTGGCATGCAGGTGCAGCAGGCGGTTAAGAAAGCAAATGGCATGTTGGCCTTCATAGCAAGGGGATTTGAGTACAGGGGCAGGGAGGTGTTGCTACAGTTGTACAGGGCATTGGTGAGGCCACACCTGGAGTATTGTGTACAGTTTTGGTCTCCTAACCTGAGGAAGGACATTCTTGCTATTGAGGGAGTGCAGCGAAGGTTCACCAGACTGATTCCCGGGATGGCGGGACTGACCTATCAAGAAAGACTGGATCAACTGGGCTTGTATTCACTGGAGTTCAGAAGAATGAGAGGGGACCTCATAGAAACATTTAAAATTCTGAGGGGGTTAGACAGGTTAGATGCAGGAAGAATGTTCCCAATGTTGGGGAAGTCCAGAACCAGAGGTCACAGTCTAAGGATAAGGGGTAAGCCATTTAGGACCGAGATGCGGAGGAACTTCTTCACCCAGAGAGTGGTGAACCTGTGGAATTCTCTACCACAGAAAGTTGTTGAGGCCAATTCACTAAATATATTCAAAAAGGAGTTAGATGAGGTCCTTACTACTAGGGGGATCAAGGGGTATGGCGAGAAAGCAGGTACTGAAGTTGAATGTTCAGCCATAAACTCATTGAATGGCGGTGCAGGCTAGAAGGGCCGAATGGCCTACTCCTGCACCTATTTTCTATGTTTCTAGTACAGGGGGAAAACAAGTCATTTTGAAAACTTTAGTGGCTGCATTACTATGCCACACCTTTAATACTCGGCTTTTCCCGGGATTGCAGTCGGAGATCGCCGCATACGCAACGGGTCGGTTAAATTTACACCGGCATTTTCGTTACTGACCCCCTCCCCGCCCCGCGCCCGCTCAAGTGTGTAATGGCTAATTTATCGCCCTTGTCAGCTCTTTGCCTGATTCCGACAAATGTCTCTAGCGGGAGCAGCAAACTTCGTCAAGGCGCTAATAATACCGCTCCGCCTGGGTTACCGCCCCAACTGAGGCGTAACCGAATTTCTCCCCATGACGTCTTTAAATGAAGTAGGGGTAACATAGAACGATACAGCACAGAAGGAGGCCATTCGGCTCTTTGTGCCTGTGCCAGCTGCTTGGCAAAGCTGCCCAACTAGTCCCACTCCCGCACAGATATACCGCCCGGAAACATCCACGGGGGTGCGATCCCGACTGTCACTCTGTGATCGCTCCTGCTGCGCAACTCCACCTGGTGAAATTAAATAACATTTGAATAAAGGGGGTGCCCTAACAGGAGTTTTTCTGATACAACCACCAACTCTGTTACCAGGACTTAAGCTCAGAAGAGGAGAGAGTGAACAGATGTTTTAGAATTAGCGACTTCACACAGACGGTTGGTGAATGTGACTGCCTAGGGAATCTGCTAGAAAATTTGATTTTCAAAGATGCAGTGTAACATAAAGGTTCATTTATATAGCGCCTTTCATTACCTCAGTACATCCCAAAGCACTTTGTAGCCAATTAAGTGCTGCTGTAATCACTGTTGTAATGTAGGAAAAGCAGCAGCCAATGTATGCACTGCGAGGTCCCATAAGCAGCAATGAAATAATTTACCAGATCTATCTGTTTTCTAGGCGGAGGGATAATGCAGGTAGATAGTGCTGGCAAATTCAAGAGGGAATGAGACTGTCCTTTGATGAAATAAATAACTGAGACTTTTCAGAGATGCAGCATAACATAAAGAAAGACTTGCATTTATATAGTGCCTTTCTCGACCTGAGGACGGCCCAATTGAGCCATTGAGAGTGCTGTGCCTGTGGTAGATGTTCGAGGAACAAAAAAAAACAGGAGGAGTCCATTTAGCCCCTTGAGCCTGTTCCGCCATTCTAAGAGATCATGGCTGATCTGTGACCTAACTCCATATACCCGCCTCTGGCCCATAGCCCTTAATCCTTTTGGTGAACAAAAATCTTAGATGTAGAATCATAGAATGGTTGTGGCACAGAAGGAGGCCATTTAGCCCGTCGAGCCCGTGCCGGCTCTCTGCAAGAGCCCTTCACATGGCTCCGGGTGGGAGTGTAGAATGTTTTTGGTGCAAGGGGGTGTCACAGTTGGGCTGGGTGCTCTTTACCTTTCCGCCATTGTTCGTGGATTTGTATGTAACCGTCCGGGCTGCTGACCGAGGGCCGTGTGGCTCTTTGTCGGCCGGCGCGGACACGATGGGCCGAAATGGCGTCCTTCTGCGCTGTAAATTTCTATGTTTCTATGTTTCAGCTAGTTCCACTCCTCCGTCCGTAACAAATTAACAATTGACCCAGCATCAATTGCCGTTTGTGGAAGAGAGTTCCAAACTTCTACCACCCGTTGTGTGTAGAAGTGTTTCCTAATTTCACTCCTGATTTGTAGACTGTGCCCCCGAGTCCTAGAATCTCCAACCAGCGGGGTCTGTTCGCCTTAATATCTTGAAAACTTCGATCAGATCACCCCTTAACCTTTTCAATTCCAGGGAATACAACCCTAATTTGTGTAACCATTCCTTGTAACTTAATCCTTGGAGTCCGGGTAACATTCTGGTAAACCCATGCTGCACTCCCTCCAAGGCCAATAGATCCTCCCTAAGGTCTGGTGCCCAGAACTGCTCCCAGTGCTCCAGGTGTGGTCTAACCCGGGCTTTGTACAGCTGCAGCATAACTTCGACATACTGCTCGTGGCCCTAGAAACCCAGTACACAGCTTCATGAATGTTTTGTTAACGTCTGGAACGGCTCTAGTCACTCCTCATATGTCCTTTGTATATTATTTATTCAGAACTGTGGTTTTCAAAGTCTTTTTTTTTTTGCAGGTTTCTGACCATCGCGTGATTATATATGGTAGGCACCACTCCACAGCCCCTCGTCGGTTCCACTAACTAATTGAATTCAAAGAATCTTGGGGAACCAGTGGGTTATCAAGAATAATTGAAACTGAGCGGTTTGAGCAGAGTAAGTACGGAGCAATTGTTCCTACTGGCTCGCGGGTCGGTAAACAGAGGAGACAGTTTTAAAATAATTGGCAAAAGAATCAGAGAGGAGTTGAGGAGGAATCTTGCTACGCAGCGAGTTCTTATGATCTGGAATGCGCTGCCTGAAAGGGTGGTGAAGGCAGATACAGCAGTAACTTTCAAAAGGGAATTGAATAGATACTTGAAAAGGAAAGATTTGCAGGGCTATGGGGAAAGAGCAGAGAGACTGGCTCTAATTGGACAGCTCTTTCGAAGAGCCGGCACGAAGCACGATGGGTCGAATGGCCTCCTTCAGTGCTGTATGAATCTATGATACCATGCACTGTCTCGCAGCAAACGTCACACAACCCTGCCTGCAGTGATTGTAGTAATGTATGTGTCCTGTGAGCATGCTCACAGGTTGATCGAGCTGTTGTGTTGGGAGTGGCTTAGCCAGTCACATGATGTTCACAAGACTCAATAAAACCCCGGCCAGTTCAGGGGTTCGGGGGATCGATGACAAGGCAGGTGGTTATGAGCCTGATGGATGAACTGGTAATGTAGAGGTGGGCGCCGGAGGGACTGGAGTGCACCATCACCCCCGGCAACCAAATTTTAATTGGATTTTATTGTCTAAAGTTTAATTTGCCGGCTTTTAGCCAGGGGGCACTTGTATAATTTGTGTGTTGGTGTTCTAAAAAAAAAGGGGGCACTGGAAAAAAAATATATTTTGGAGTGTGACCCCCCCCACCCCCTAGCCAGGGGGCATTTGTTTAAAGTGCACAACTAAAATAGTTGAACTGGTAATGTGTAGTGTGATTGTTAAACCTTTTGCTAATAACCCAACTAGTTCTTAATAGCAGTGTGTTGCTATGAATTCTTAAGAAAAGAACCCTGAAGCAAATACAGTTGTGAATTGAACTTGCCTTTAATAGTGATTCGATTTTCAACTCATTATCCACAGCCCATCTAAAAAATGTATTGTTTTAGAATTTCAGTGGGCTAAAAATGATATGTGCTGGATTTAAACAGCATCTCCATCCACAGATTATAAGGACAAACAGGCTTGTCACTTCATATACAGTCAATTTCAATAGGACATTCATGTAGTCTTATGTTTTGAAGCACTTATGAAATCAGTGTTCAGTCCATTGAATTTTAGAGGGTTCCGTACTCTTTGCCTCAGTCTTTATGATGAAAGTTGCACTTTATGTGTGTAATGTGTTTGCTTCATGGGTTCTTTGTCAAGGATTCATAGCAACACATTGCTATTAAAGTCACAGATAGATAGATATTTAACCAATAAGGGAATTAAGGGTTACAGGAAGAGGGCGGGAAAGTGGAGCTGAGTCCACGGCCAGATCAGCCATGATCTTATTGAATGGCGGAGCAGGCTCGAGGGGCTAGATGGCCTACTCTTGTTCCTAATTCTTATGTTCTTATGTTCTTATAGAACGAGTTGGTTTATTAACAAAGGTTTAACAATCACATGACACATTACCAGTTCATCCACTAGGCTCACAACTGTATACCTCATCGTGGATCCCCTGAACCCAACTGGCTGGGGTTTTATTGAGTCTTGTGAACATCACATAACTGGCTAAGCCACTCATAATCAACAGCTCTACAACTATTTTAATAGAAGATTAAATCAAGTGCCTCCTTTTGGTAAAGGGCTCTAGAACCCACAAATTTCCAAATAAAACTTTAACGGAAAATTACATCAAATTAAAATTTGGTTGCCGGGGATGATGATGCACTCCAGTCCCTCCGGCGCCCACCTCTCACGGAAGGCCGCGAGCATACCGGTGGACACCGCGTGCTCCATCTCCAGGGACACCCTGGCTCAAATGTTGCCACGGGAGAGAGGCAGGCAGGCGGGCTGAACGACCTCCTCGACCGCCCGCTGCTTGGACCAGCTGATGGCGCCCTTGGCCATGCCCAGAAGCAGCGCAGCTCTTCACGAATCTATGAGCATCCTCACAGGTGCATACATTACAATGAAGAGTGTCCTCTCGCTGTGGAATTCTGTGATCTATAAACGCGGTGTGACGCGTGCATTATTATCTGAGGTCTGACCTCCATTACTGAGCAGTGACTTCTCACTCGCGCTGTGGAGAAAGGATTAGTCCTAACATAACTAGCATACGACAACATTTGAAATTCTGTCTCAAGCTGTTGTGTGGAAGGCATTAACCCATTCATTTTAAATAGCTTACCACCTCCGCTACCGAACTTGGGAAATCTTAGCTTAATGCCTGAGAAGTGTTCATGTGTTTGGAGTACCACATGATTTCAGAATCATAAAATCTTTGCCTCTATTGAAAGTGATAGCTCCTTACTACACAGTATAAATGCACACGAGGCCCATGCTTGAGAGAAGGTCAGTCTGTGACCTGTCCTTTATTCCTTAGCACTCAACTGATGAAGGTGGGTAGAGCTTCCCCTTTTATACCTGAAGGTCCAGGTTAGGAGTGTCTCCCACCGAGTGGTCATTGTTCTCACAGTGTGCAACTTAGGTCAGATTATACATGGATTACAATGCTGGTTGAATACATGACAGAAAGGAACGAAAGATGTGCTCTTATGTCGCCCCTCAGCAAATTGCAGAAATATCGCCAGTGCTTCAACAACCACTTGCATTTATATAGCGCCTTTAACGTAATAAAATATCCCAAGGCGCTTCACAGGAGCGTTATCAACTAAAATTTGACACCGAGCCACATAAAGTGATATTAGAGCAGGTGACCAAAAGCTTTTGTCAAAGAGGTAGGTTTTAAGGAGCGTCTTAAAGGAGAAGAGAGAGAGATAGAGAGGCGGAGAGGTTTAGGGAGGGAATTCCAGAGCTTGGGGCCCAAGCATGAACTACCTTCATTTATTTAGGTAAATGTGGCAGCCATTTTGCATGCAGCAAGTTTCCACATATATCTAAAGCGATAAATGAGCTGAACACACAAGCACACAGGACCTGCTGCAGAATGAACAAAGGAACATAAGAAATAGGAGCAGGAGTAGGCCATACGGCCCCTCGAGCCTGCTCCGCCATTCAATACGATCATGGCTGATCCGATCAAGGACTCAGCTCCACTTCCCTGCCCGCTCCCCATAACCTCTTATTACCTTATCGGTTAAGAAACTGTCTATCTCTGTCTTAAATGTATTCAATGTCCCAGCTTCCACAGCTCTCTGAGGCAGCGAATTCCACAGATTTACAACCCTCAGAAGATAAATTTCTCCTCATCTCAGTTTTAAACGGGCAGTCCCTTATTCTAAGATTATGCCCCCTAGTTCTAGTCTCCCCCATCAGTGGAAGCAACCTCTCTTCATCCTCGGTGCCTCAATTAAAAAACATAAAAGTGTTTTGTGGGATCTATATGACTGGCAGCATTGGACAGAAAGAACTTACATTAACATGGCACCTTTCAGGACCTCCGGTTATCCCAAAGCCTTTTCCTGCCAATGAATTCCTTATTGAGTGTATTCGCTGTTGTAAGGCAGGAAGCGCGGCAGCCATTTTGCACGCAGCGAATTGGAAGAAGCACGTGGGAGGTTCTGCCGAGTGTTCTGGCCAATGTTTATCCCTCAAACCAGCAGCAGTAAAACAGATGATCTGGTCATCGTCACATTGCTGTTTGTGGGAGTTTGCGGTACACAAACTCTTCCTCACATTGCAACAGCGGCTCCCCTTCAAAAGTACTTCTTTGGCTGCGAAGCGTCCTGGGACCCCGAAAGGCACTATATAAATGCAAATTCTTCCTTTTATTGCTCTCAGCATTGTCTCACTGATTCCGGTCTCCTAACGATATCCCAGCTGCACGTCTGTTTCGACTTTGACAGGGTAGATGCAGGGAGGATGTTTCCCCTGGCTCGTGAGTGTAGAACCAGGGGGTCACAGCCTCGGAATAAGGGGTCGGCCATTTAAGACAGAGATGAGGAGAAATTTTTTCACTCAGAGGGTGGTGAATCTTTGGAATTCTCTGCCCTAGAGGGCTGTGGAGGCTCAGTCGACGAGTATATTCAAGGCAGAGATCGATAGAGTTTTGAATATTAAGGGAACCCAGGGAATATGGAGATCGGGCAGAAAAGTGTTGAGTTGAGGCAGAAGATCAGCCATGTCCTGGCCAATATTTATCCCTCAATCAACATAAGAAAAAAAAAACAGATTATCTGGTCATTATCATACTGCTGTGTGTGGGAGCTTGCTGTGCGCAAATTGGCTGCCCCGTTTCCTATATTACAACAGTGACTACACTCCAAAAGTACTTCATTGGCTATGAAGCGTTTTGAGACATCCGGTGGTCGTGAAAGGCGCTATATAAATGCAAGTCTTTCTTTCTTTCTATTGAATGGCGGAGCAGGCTCGAGGGGCCGAATGGCCTATTCTTGCTCCTATTTCTTATGTTCTTACAGCACCATAAACCCTCCGTTTTTTTCTGGGTGCAATTTTGAAATCAGAGGCGTCTTTCAGCAGAAAGCTGAAGCTTACTATGAACAGGGGTGAGACCGAGCAAACTCATTGCGCATCAGAACCTTACAACCAGCAGCGAGAGAGGCGGGACTCCCATCCCGCTAGTATGGGACGGGCGGTGGGGGCGGGGGGGCGGGGGGGTGGCGGTGGTGGCGGATGTGGATATGAACCCTGGTCCTCGACAAAAAATGACAATAAGAACATAAGAAATAGGAGCAGGGGTCAGCCATTTGGCCCCTCAAGCCTGCTCCACCATTCGTTAAGATCATGGCTGATCTGATCTTGGCCTCAACTCCACTTCCCTGCCCGCTCCCCGTAACCCTTGACTGCCCTATCATTCAAAAATCTGTCTATCTCCACCTTAAATACATTCAATGACCCAGCCTCCACAGCTCTCTGGGGCAGAGAATTCCAAAGATTCACCACCCCCTGAGAGAAGAAATTTCTCCTCATCTCCGTTTTAAATAGGCGACCCCTTATTCTGAGACGATGCCCCCTAGTTGTAGATTCCCCCACGAGGGGAAACATCCTCTCTGCATCTACCTTGTCGAGCCCCCCTCAGAATCTTATACCTTTCAATAAGATCACATCTCATTGAAATCCAATGAGTACAGGCCCAACCTGCTCAACCTTTCCTCATCTCAGGAATCAACCTCGGGAACAATGGCGAAACCATAACTAAAACTCACGGATGGACTTCCGCCAGGACCAGAGGACGAGATACAAGTCAGAGCAACATCAGCCCAAGCCGTGCCATTACATTAAGTCATCCTTCCCCACAAAGCGCTTCAGGCTTGGAGCAAAAAAAAAATTATATTTTTAAATATCTCACTCAGAATCAGTGAATTACACTTCAATAACAATATACTCCTTCAGCGTAATCTGGCAATTAATGATGTTTTATGAGCTATTATTTTTTTATTGCTAATCTAAGCATTCATGCATATTATCCAGTGTCTGTCATCTTTAATTAGATATGCCAACTGATTTTTCAATTAAAATCTAATTGATGTTTGAGTTTTAATTGCATTTTTAGTTTTTTTTTTATCGGTTTAATGGTAACATGAGGCGAAAAAAAAAACAGAAGTTGTTATCTTCCAAGAGCAAACCGACATGATATTAACCACTTAAGTGCCCCTTCGGATCAAAATTGCGCAGCGGGGAAGGGTCGCGAGACGGGTAGTTCCAGCGCCAGGCGCGTATGCCCCGCCCCGCCATCTATATCCGGGTTACAGCCCCCCGAGAGCAAATGGGGCGCAAAGCATCGTGCTACGGGGCACGGGCGGGGCGGAAGGACACTGCGAGAGGTGCAGCGCTGCGCCGTGGGACAGGTCGCGCTGCCCCGTAGACCGCGCCCCCCCCCTTCATTAAAGGGGAGCGCCAAGCTACTGAATCAGCGGCAGAGAAACGGCGCCGTCCCTAGGACCACCCGGGTAGCGGGGTGCCGTGGCAGGAGCCCGGCACACAAGCGGAGCGCCGGGCTGCCAGATCGCGACCCGGTAAGTGGGCCGGTTTTATTTTGGCGCACCCACCTCCCCGTTAATTTTCGGCCCTGCAGCCCGGTACCCGTCCCCTTGAAGCTGTGGCTGGCATCGCCCCCGCACAGCTTCAGAGGAGTGCTCCCGAATTTCCGCACGGAGGGCGGGGGGGGGGGCCAAAACGGGCCGCTGCGCACGGCGGTGATGTTGTCGCCGCCCGGCGCAGCGGAGTGGGGCGCTCTCGGTTGCCACGGTGAGCTACCGGTTACCGCTGCCGCTAAGCATCAACGAAATTTCGCTGGAGTCGTTAGTGACGCCCCGGGAGAAAAATCGCTCACGGGAGGCCGCAACGCCCTGAATTTCTCCCCCCACCCTTCCATCTTAAAAAAAAGAAAGACTTGCATTTATATAGCGCCTTCCACCACCCCAAAGCGCTTTCCAGCCAATGAAGTACTTTTTTTGAAGTGTGGTCGCTGTTGTAATGTGGGAAACGCGGCAGCCAAATTTAGGCACAGCAAGCTCCCACGAATAGCAACGTGAGAATGACCAGATAATCTGCTCTGGCGATGTTGGTTGAGTGTTAATGACCGTGGGTGCAGTACCAACCGAGTTTGGTTTCTGGTTGGTGCAGCGTTCCCTTTAAGATAAGCCACACCTCCGTTGCGAAAGGCCACAACCTCACTGGACCAGCGGGAAAAAAACAGGTTTTGGCATCGCCGGGTGGGCCGAACATTTTCATGGCTGAATTTCGCCATCGGAGTGGGGGGGGGGGGGGGAAGGGGGGTAAATCGGCGGTGTGCACGTTGATGACGCACTTAACACGGATCGGCAGCAGCTGAGTGGTAGTGGGGGAGAGCGGGGCAACGCTGGGATAAAACAGGAGCGGAATTTTGAGAATGGCGGCCATTACACGGAAATTCGGCGGCCATTGCGCGCCACAGACCGCCTCTCTCCGGTGCTGAGAGGCCTTAAGGAAAGGGCCAATTTTGGCCCCTCTGAGTAAAGAAATTTCTCCTTCTTTCCCGAGTGGATTGATTAGTGACTTCCCTGTATTTATGGCCTCTAGTTTTGGATTCTGCCGCAAGTGCAAACATTCGCTCTACCTCTACCCTGTCCAACCCATTTGCAATTTTAAAGACCTCGATCAGGTCTCCTCCGAGTCTTCTCTTTTCTAAAGGAAAAAAAACAACTTGTTCAATCTTCCCTGACAGCTGTAATCGCTCAGTTCTGGTACCATGCTTGTTAATCTTTGTTGCATTCTCTTCCACCGTGCTTGCTATGTCCTTTACATATCACGGAGACCACAACTGTGCACAGTGCACGCACGTGTGGCCTGACCAGGCTCCTAGAATAGTTCCGCTTCACTGCTTTTAGGGCTGAATTTTCGGCTTGAGGCTTATTCAGGCGCTAATGGCGGTGGGGCGGTAAATTTTGCGCCGGGAAATGCTTGGCGACGGCAGCCAAAAATATTCAGTTGCTGAGCCCTGAGAGTGGGGCGGAGCGCTAAGAGAGGTGTTCCCCACTTCTCCCAGGCCAGGTGAGCAACTGAATATCCCGCGCTAAAGAGCCGGCCTCATAGCGCCCGAAGAGAGACCTCCCTCCAAAAAAAACTCGGGCCAAAAAAACATTCCCGATAAAGTACTCCCACCACAAATAAAGGTGAAACGCAAAAGGAAGCCAACAAAATATCAATCTCACTTACCTTTTTCCTATCGTTCCTTCCCTTAGTGCCCCGGGACACTCTGACCGCTTGCTTTCTCTGGCGGTCTCACTAGGGGGCGCTACGGATGCTACTCCAAGCAAATATCGCGTCACTGTCGATACCGGGGGTGGGGGAGTATTGCACATGGGCGCGGTGCTCCCGGACCGTACTGCTCAGCGCCGCGGAAAAACCGCCACCAAATTTCCCGGCGGGGCCGCTGGAAGCTAAATATTTGGCAACCCATTACTGCCCCTCTGGGGCCGCTAACAGAGGCACATTCCAAAACGAAAATCCAACCCTACATCCCTCGAAATAAATCCCAGTGATTTGTGAGCACCTTCTGCTGAACGCGATTTGCAGAAGTTGACTGGACCCTGACGCAATGGTTTCCGGCTTCCAATAACGCGGTGTTTTATTTCCTCTATGTGTTGTGATTACTGAAATTTAATAACACACATGTAATGAACTGCTAATATTTCACTGAGGACGGTGGGCATTCCGTAAGGCTCTGCAGCTTTCCCCGGGCAAGACTCCATTACCAGCCTTGATGTATAGATAGTTTTATTGCTAGGAGTGTGGTATTGGGCTAAATTTTACGAGCTGGCACTTTCATTCATTTTCAGCAAGTCGTACAGTCTATATATCAAAGCGCACCGACCTCCGCGTAAAACTCCTGATGTGGATAGCTCTCTGCAGGAGAGTGCTAAATTGTAGAATTTATCCGAGGCGTATTTGGGGATACTTTGGTTTTAAGAATCCGGAGGGCTGCAAGTTACTGTGCAGGGGACGAAAGACTTTGCAGGAGGAAGCTGGTGCAGAGCAGAAACACACCAAAGTACAACCCTCCGAAATATCTGCGCTCCTCCAATCCCGACCTCGTGCCCATCTCCGATTTTCATCGCTCCGCGAGGAGCGTATAAGATTATGAGGGGGCTTGACAAGGTGGATGCAGAGAGGATGTTTCCACTGATGGGGGAGACTAGAACTAGAGGGCATGATCTTAGAATAAGGGGCCGCCCATTTAAAACTGAGATGAGGAGAAATTTCTTCTTTCAGAGGGTTGTAAATCTGTGGAATTCACTGCCTCAGAGAGCTGTGGAAGCTGGGACACTGAATACATTTAAGACAGAGGTAGGCAGTTTCTTAATTGATAAGGGGATAAGGGGTTATGGGCAACGGGCGGGGAAGTGGAGCTGAGTCCATGATCAGATCAGCCATGATCTTATTGAATGGCGGAGCAGGCTCGAGGGGCCTTATGGCCGACTCCTGCTCCTATTTCTTATGTTCTTATGTGACAGCGCTGCCCACCACTCACAGGAGTTGGGAAAACATACAGAAACGTACGAGGATGAGAAGAAAATCAGGTAAAAGAAGAAACTTCACACGATTGGACATGGAGATTAACCTGAATAAATTCTACTCCCTTCAAGCCCCAATCCAAGTTTCTGTCATTGCCAAATGTTTAGTAAAGATACCATTGGTGCGGAGAAATTTTAATTTTAATCGCTCCGCCATCGGCGACCGTGCCTTCGGCTGCCTGGGCCCCAAGCTCTGAAATTCCCTGCCTAAACCTCTCTGCCTCGCTCTCATCTTTTAAGACGCTCCTTAAAACCTACCTCTTTGCCCCAGCTTTTGGTCATTTGTCCCAATATCTCCTTATGTGGCTCAGAGTCAAATTTTGTCCGATAATCGATCCTGTTGCCGGGCCTTGGGACATTTTGCCACGTAAAAGGGGCTATATAAATGCAAGTTGCCATTGTTGTTTTGTGTAGAAATGTGTCCAGGGCAGTAATGCAGGGTGAGCGATATTTAATCGGCTGCCTGTTATAAGCCCCGCCCTGTATTCAGTCCGATAAATAGAATTGAATATCGGGCAGGGCATATCACTGGCGGCTGATAAAATGCCACCCGTAGCACCACACCGCGCAGGAAGATTGTCTCCCTCCACGTGTTTGTGCTACATTCTCTGTCCTCCAAGGCAATAACCCAGCTAAAATGCAGCAGTAATTAGCAAAGTATTTCTGGCACAGAAACAGGCCATCCGGCCCAACAGATCCTCGCCGGGGTTTATGCTCCACGCCAGCCTCCTCCCACACCTCTTCATCTCACCCCATCAACATATCCTTCCAGCCTATAGAAACATAGGGGGCGAAATTGCCCTGCGCTCCGATTGGGGGCAGTAAGCTTCTGTAGCCGGAACTTTTAGTGCCCGGTGCGGAAGTTCAGCCCCCACCTCGCCGCAGAATTGCCCTTACCGCCCCTCAGAGGAAGCGGAGAGCAATCTCCCGCGCTCCACTTCCTTCTGGGTTGGTAACCAGAGCGCTGCTGGGGGCGGGGGCCTTCCACGCCCCCTCCCCTTCAATTAAAGGGGGGGTCCGTTGCACATTCCGCACGGCCCCTGACGGCCGGCACTGGGCCACCAGGGCAGCGTGGGACCGGGCCGGCAACGTGTGACAGGGGCCGGCAGCCCGGCACCCAGGGGCGGCCCGGACCAGACTGAGGCCGCCATCGACAAGCCGACCCGAGAGTCGTCCGACAAAAAAAAAGATGGCGGCTTGGGGTGTCGGCGCCCTTCCCTCTAAGCACCGCCTCGAGCGTGGCTGGCGGCCAGCTTCGCGACCCGCGGGACGCTAAGGGGTCGCTGCACACGGCGACGAGGTAATCGGCGGTTACACGGGGTGGCCCGGGACGCTAACCGCAATGGCAGCACCTCAGCCATTTAAGATGAGGAGAAATTTCTTCACTCAGAGGGTTGTGAATCTTTCCCGGGAGGCGGTAACGCCCCACCACCGCCTCCCCCACTCTCCCGGGCGAATAGTTTCTTGCGCCCCCCCGGAGGCACTAACGTGGCTATAAAAAAGGCCAATTTCGCCCCCATAGAATTTTTCACACAGAAGGCCATTCGCCCTATCGTGTCTGTGCTAGCTCACTCCACCTGACCTCACGACTAGAATCCCATATCCGACTGCTCCTTCTCTGCGCTCCCACAGGTACAGCAAACAATTAGGAAGGGAGTCCCGCTGAAATTAAATAGAGCCTTGGTGAGACCACACTGTGAACAGTTTTGGTCTCCTTACCAAAGGAAAGACATACTTGCCTTATAGGGGATTCAACAAAGTTTCACTGAATTGATTCCTGGGATGACAGGCTTGTCCTTTGAGGAGAGATTGAGTAGAATGGGCCGATATTTTTTGTAATTTAGAAGAATGAGAGGTGATCTCATTGAAACATATAACATCCTCAGGGGGCTTGAAGGGCAGGGCATATCACTGGAGTATCAGAGGCTCAGAGATTGTTTCCTCTGACTGGAGAGTCTAGAACCAGGGGGTCACAGTCTCAGAATAAGGGGTCGGCCATTTAAGACTGAGATGAGGAGAAATTTCTTCACTCAGAGGGTGGTGACTCTTTAGAACTCTCCATCCCAGAGGCCTGTGGAGGCTCAGTCGTTGAGTATCGTCAAGGCTGAGGTCGATAGATTTTTGGACTCTAGGGGAATCAAGGGATATGGGATCGGGTGGGAAAGTGGAGTTGAGGTCGAAGATCAGCCGTGATCTCACTGAATGGTGGAACAGGCTCGAGGCATTGTGTGGCTTACTCCTGCTCCTATTTCTTAAGCTCTTGTGTTTTAAGCGTTTATACAACTCGCTCTTACATGGTGAGATTGATTGGACTTCAAGAGCCACTTGTGGTAATATTTTTCCGCTTCAAATAACCCTTTGCATGAAACATTTCTCCTCACCTCCCTCTTTATTTTTCGAGTGCTAACATTGAGCTAATGCGCCTTTGTTACTGATTAACTCATCAGTGGGAATAATCTGTCACTATTTACTCTCATCGCTTTGAGCACACCTCCATGTAACTTGCCCTGCTGCAGAAAACTGTGAGTTTTTCAAAATCTCATTATAATTTTATTCTCTGATCTCTGATTTCATCCCAATGAATCTGTATTGGTCATTTTCCTTGGCTCTGATATTCTCTCTAATGAGGGTTTGCCTCAAACTGCACCCAGTTCTTGTGGGCCGAGGGGAGATTTTTTTGTACAAAGCAAAAATAGAGGCTTTGAAGCCTACTTCAGTACAATATCGATAAATGAGGCATGTGAGCTCGAGATTTAATTAAATCTGATAAAGGGAGCTATATTAACAGTAATTTTCTTTGATGTAGCTGCAAATTCTGTCAGCAGGGGGCACCGACTTAAGCTCAGAAGAGGTGAGGTTGGACAGATGGTTTACATCGGATATACTTCACAGAAACAGGCCATTCGGCACAACCAGTCCATGCCGGCGTTTATGCTCCACTCGAGCCTCCTTCCGTCTTTCCTCATCTAATCCTAGCAGCACAACCCTCTATTCCCTTCTCCCTCATATGCTTATGGTGTCAGCTGTGGCTCAGTGGGTAGCACATTTGCCTCCGAGTCAGAAGGTTATGGGTCCAAGTCCCACTCCAGAGACTTGAGCACAAAAATCTAGGCTGACACTCCCAGGGGAGTGCTGCACTGTCGGAGGTGCCGTCTTTCGGATGAGATGTTAAACCGAGGCCCCGTCTGCTCTCTCAGGTGGATGTAAAAGATCCTATGGCACTATTTTGAAGAAGAGCAGGGGAGTTATCCCCGGTGTCCTGGGGCCAATATTTATCCCTCAATCAACATCACAAAAACAGATTATCTGGGTCATTATCACATTGCTGTCTGTGGGAGCTTGCTGTGCGCAAGTTGGCTGCTGCTTTTCCTACATTACAACAGTGACTACACTCCATAAAGTACTTCATTGGCTGTAAAGCGCTTTGAAGCATCTGGCAGTCGTGAAAGGCGCTATATAAATGCAAGTCTTTTGCATCTTCACCATTGGCGATACATTGCATGACGAGACTGAAAAGGTTGGAGAAGGTTAAAGTAAATCCTAGTTGGTTCCATTCAGCATTGCGGCAGGATTTACAGCGCACTCCTTGGGACCTCTTGGTCACCATTCCAAAAAATTAATAAGTCCCATCCAATCCTGAGGGACAACTTCTCGATGAAGATTCTCGAATTCAATTAGCCGCGAGTCAGTACGTTCAGCTGACTATGACAGCACTGCAAAATTGGTCAAGTCCTTCATCAGCGTATTTTAATAATTCGTTTAAGAATAAACAAAAAAGGTCTCACTTGGGAATTAATGGAAGCTGAGACAATTCGAATTTAAAAAAATTCTCTGTGGAAAGAGTTTGACATGTTCCTACACAAACAAATTCGAACGTACAAATCAAACCCAGCTACAGATATGCTCTCTACGATAAGGTGTGCCTCTCTGCATTACAACAAGTGACCTGTCTCTGCACACAGCAGCAACCAGATGGGTTGGGCAAAGTTATAAGGTATTGGTGAGGCTGCACCTGGAATACTGCGTACAGTTTTGGTTTCCATATTTAAGAAAGGATATACTTGTTTTGGAGGCAGTTCAGAGAAGGCTCACGAGGTTGATTCTGGAGATGAGGGGGTTGACTTATGAGGAAAGGTTGAGTAGGTTGGGCCTCTACTCACTGGAATTCAGAAGAATGAGAGGTGATCTTATTGAAACGTATAAGATTATGAGGGGGCTTGACAGGGTGGATGCAGAGAGGATGTTTCCACTGATAAGGGAGTCTAGAACTAGGGGGCATAATCTTAGAATAAGGGGCCGCCCATTTAAAACTGAGATGAGGAGGAATTTCTTCTCTCAGAGGGTTGTAAATCTGTGGAATTTGCTGCCTCAGAGAGCTGTGGAAGCTGGGACATTGAATAAATTTAAGACAGAGATAGACAGTTTCTTAACAGATAAGGGGATAAGGGGTTATGGGGAGCGGGCAGGGAAGTGGACCTGAGTCCATGATCAGATCAGCCATGATCGTATTAAATGGTGGAGCAGGCTCGAGAGGCCGTATGGCCTACTCCTGCTCCTATTTCTTATGTTCTATGTAAAGTTCAATGCCAACAAGTGCGATGACCCAGGGTGGAGGATGCCTCCTCCCTGTTCACGTCCCACTCCAGAGAATTGAACACAAGAAATGTAGGCTGACACTCCCAGTGCAGTGCTGAGGGAGTGCCACACTGTCAGAGGTGCCGTCTTTCGGATGAGACGTTAAACCAAGGCCCCGTCTGCCCTCTCAGGTGGACATAAAAGATCCCGCGGCACTATTTCGAAGAAGAGCAGGGGGAGTTATCCCCGGTGTCCTGGGCCAATATTTATCCCTCAATCAACATATCAGATTATCTGGTCATGATCACATTGCTGTCTGTGGGAGCTTGCTGTGCACAAATTGGCCGCTGTGTTGCCTACGTTACAACAGTGACTACACTCCAAAAGTACTTAATTGGCTGTAAAGCACTTTGGGACGTGCGGTTGCCGTGAAAGGCGCTATATAAATGCAAGTCTGTCTTTCTTTCACATTACTGCGCTCAACCACGGACAAGACATTACATGTAATGAAAACTCAAACAGTAGGCAGTGAGTTGAAGGCAGTTACTCATTCTCCCTGTGTGTGGTTAGCAAAATAGCTTTATTGAATAAATACTTTGCAATTTGGTCCCTGCCAGCTGTTGTCTATTAATGAGCTCTGGGGATCCACCACAACAAGTGTCGTCCAAACACTGCCCTGGAATTGAGCTGATGAGTTCAGGCTATTTTATGAGCGAGTTAAACAGTCACAACATCTCCATCGTGTTTCCTCGATGTCTCTCTGGTAAATACATTGTTTTGTGTGGAACTGAGTTACGCACAGACTAAGAAACCCCCAGGTTTGAGATCTGTGATGAGTTCGTTGATCGCAGTTTTGTAATGTATTTGCTTCATGGGTTCTTTGCTTAAGAATTCACAGCAACACGTTGATATTAAGAACAAATTGGTTTATTAAAAGGTTTTACGATCACACTACACGTTACCAGTTCATCCACTAGGCTCACAACTGCATACCTCATCGTGGATGACCTAGACCCAACTGACTGGGGTTTTATTGAGTCTTGTGAACATCACGTGACTGACTGAGCTGCTCACAATGCAACAGCTCGCCCAACCTATTGAGCATGCTCACAGGACGCATACATTACATAATTGAGTGCTGTAGCTGGCGCGGCACAAAAACACAGGGTGCATACTCCTGGTGACTCTCCCGTGAAGCGGGTTGGAAAGCACGTGCGCGTCAGGTGAAGGAGAGGACCATGTCCGCCTACTGCGCCCTCAACGTCCAATGGCCGGCCATCACTTGCTATCTAGGCTTGTATGTGGTGGTCACTTGGACAAAGTACTGGAGTGCAAACACCACCTGTGGACCTCACCCCAGAAGGGCTTCACCTTCAGGGTCTTTCATTCTTACTACAGCCCACACGCTTTCATTCTGCCGCGAGTACCTGAATGAATATTGCTTCCCATAACAAGTTTGGCAGTGTCTCACTTCCACTTTCATAATTCACCTCATGTTCACCCCACCCGACCTCCCTGGTAATTAATGCACCGGTGAGCATACTCACAGGTTTGTAGAGCTGTTGAGTTGGGAGTGGCTTAGCCAGCCACGTGACGTTCACAAGACTCAATAAAACCCCCGTCCAGTTGGGTTCGGGGGATCCACGATGGGGCAGGTGGTTGTGAGCCTGGTGGATGAACCGGTAATGTGTAGCGTGATTGTTAAACCTTTGCTAATAAACCAACTAGTTCTTAATAGCAATGTGTCGCTATGAATTCTGAAACAAAGAACCCATGAAGCAAATACATTACACTTCCCCAACACTTTTCAACTGTGCAGGTGTCCTGCACTGAAGGTCTGACTGCTTTTCCTGCACTAATAATTGAGACATATTAATATCTGAATTAGTTTGTGTATTGTTAACTTTCGTCTCCGCGGGGACCTGCCTGTGACCAGAATGGTTAAGTGACCAGTAATAACTTCCTACATCAAACACAGGCAGTTAAGCAGCACACATCTAGCGGCACTGATTGGGGCATGATATTTCAAGGAGTCGAAACGACTCCACCACACAATGGAATTGTAGCGCATGTATAGAATAATATAAAATTACAGCGGCTCAAAGAAGATATCATCCATGAAATGTCTCCTGACATCAAATGTGTTTATCAAGCCAGGCAAGTAATTGACTTCAGACCACTACATGAGCACAGCAACCTGATTATTGCTTGCATGTTAACTACTTAAACATTCAAGCCTTTAGAAAAGACTCGAGAATGTCAGGGGAACTTTTCTGGTTGATTGCCTCCCCATCGTCGCCCAGTAACTTCACAATCAACCTACTTGCCCTCATTAGACAGCAGAAATGGGGGGGAAAGAAATTTCAATTAAGGCAATGCCATTTCAGCACATGAAAAAGATTCATGTTTACAGTTGCAGAAATACATCAGTACATTTATATGTATAATGGGATGGGAATCTTAGTTAAGTATTCACAGTAGAATAACGGATCCCCAGGCGTGAGCTACAAGTTAGAATCTAATCAAGGGGCTAAGATAGTTTATGTATAAAGAAGGAAATGCTTGCATTTATCTAGCGCCTTTCACGAGCACCAGACATCCGAATGCGCTTTACAGCCAATGAAGTACTTTTTGAAGTGTGGTCACTGTTGTAATGAGGGAAATGCAGCAGCCAATTTGCACACAGCAAGCTCCCGCAAACAACAATGTGATAATGATCAGATAATCTATTTTGGTGATGTTGATTGAGGGCTAAATATTGGCCCAGGACACCAGGGAGAACTCCCCTGCTCTTCTTCAAAATAGTGCCATGGGATCTTTTACTTCCACCTGAGAGAGCAGTCGGGGCCTCGGTTTAACGTCTCATCCGAAAGACGACACCTCCGACAGTGCGGTGCCCGAAGAGGATTGTGGAACCACACTCCTCTCGGGTCGAAACAACTGAATATCGTACATTGAGGCGGTAGACATCGCCTGACGCTAAAGTTAGCGGCCAGGAGGCGTGTCACCTCCTCAATGTAGGCGGCACCGAATTTCAGCCCCAAAGTTGTTTTGTAGATACCCGCGGGCTGGTTGGTCTCTTTCTGTGCTGTAAAATTCAATGTAATTCATATTAGCTTGTCATCGCTGACTGTCCTGGTTCATGTGAAATTGCAAGTGTTTTTTTCGATTATCCCATTCTCATCGCCATTGTTATATCTTCAGTACAACTCACAAACACACACAAGTCTTAAGATGGCAGAACACTCTGGAACTCTAGTCAGGTGACCTGTCCCTCTTTTTTTGTACACAGCACTGGCTGCAGTACCACAGTAGTCCACAGGTGGAGCTATATATGTTACAGCGAAGACGTGTAGAACCAGCAGGAGTCAGGAGCAAATCTGGATACAAAGAGTCTCGCTCAGTCGTTTTCTGCAAATGCTCGCTAACAGAGCAGAGAATAACACTCGGTAATGGGAAGAGTAGATTACATCCCTGTTACTGGGCACTGCACTTATAAGTTTCAAAGGTTACACTTTGCATTCATCTGCACACCCACTGAATAATTATTTTGATTGAGTACGTGGACCTGTGGCTGGTTACCACGGTGACAAAAAACACGGGCGCGCTTCATGTTGAATCGTTCATCAGTCAATTTATCTTTTAGTGAACCTCCTCCTGCCCTGCCCCCCACCCCCCCCCCCATCCCAGATATTCCATGCAAACGCCGCAGGAAATGTTATACTGTGGTTTGGCAGCCCAGTCCGTCTGCATTTTCTTAATTCGCCGCCGTTAAAGAATGGGAGTACTTTTCCCGAGATGCCCAGGACTGACATGGTGCATGGTGTGTCTTATAAATATCGCTCTTATAAATATTGACCACGGTCCCATATCAAAGGCGGCATAAGCAAGGCACGACACTTTTGACCTAGCGTTAATTAAAATCAGATAGGATAGGGTCTGGAACTTGCAGCCTGAAAGGGTTTAAAAAGTACTTGGATGTGCACTTGAAGTGCCGTAACCTACAGGGTTACGGACCTAGAGCTGGAAAGTGGGATTAGGCTGGATAGCTCTTTGTCGGCCAGTGCGGACACGATGGGCCGAATGACCTCCTTCCCTACTATGAATTTCTTTAAATCTATGATTACACAGGATATATGGCACAGAAACAGGCCATTCGACCCAACCAGGCATGTGTACACAAAGTGTAAACATTATTGATAGTACATCAGGTAAACAAGTCTCCATCTTATGCAACTTTACAGTGACTACACAGAGAGTATATCTATAGTTTGCATATATAACAAGAAGGACTCTGTTGGCTCCGGCATGCCGGCATTTATGCTCCACTCGAGCCTCCTCCCATCTTTCCTCATCTAAATCTAGCAGCATAACCCTCTATTCCCTTCTCCCTCAAGTGCTTATCTAACCGGCCCTTAAATGTATCCATACTATTCACTTCAACTAATCATCTGGGAAATAATATCTCCTGAACTTAAGGGGCGACTCGCTCAGCAGAAACCTGGCGGGCGGGCAGTTAAAATCGCCCTGGCTCTTACCTGTCCGAAAGCCACCACAATCGCAACATCTCCTGAGCAGGCAACAAGGACAGGCACCTGGAGCCAACAGAGTCCTTCTTGTTATATACGCAGACTATAGATATACTTTCTGTGTAGTCACTGTAAAGTTGCATAAGATGGAGACTTGTTTACCTGATGTACTATCAATAAGGTTTAACTGTGTATATACTATGCTGGCACCACTAGAGGGTGCAACTGGTGGAGACCGGGGTTTCCTGCCCTGGTGGCAGGGGCTGTATAAAAGGAGAGCCACCATGCGGCTACCTCACTCTGGAGTTACAGATAAAGGACCAAGGTCACTCCAGTTTGAGTACAACACATTGCCTCGTGGAGTCATTCATAAGTACATTACGGACATAATACTTCTTTACATCTGCATGTCACGGCCTAATGACATCATTGACACCAGACTGTAATTTTAACTCAGGCCTGAGGGAGGAATCCGCCTGGAGTTAAAATCGGGGTCAAAGTGTCACGGGGACATTTATTTCCTTGCTATATTATTTTATCATGGCAAAGGCTGAAATGTTAGGCTTCAAGAGTAAGGATTGGCACCTGTACTGCATTAGTCCCATCCTGAGAATACCCAGCTTTGAACGGTGAAGGGGACCTCAGCTGAGCGAACCTGTCTTCCCCCAGCGCCTGTACGCGTGACACTTTTAGCATGAGTCACTGGATAGCGATCAGGGGCAGAAACTAGTCCAGCGGGGAGGATTCAGCTTAATTCTAACCCCTAACAAAGACGAGTCGACTTAGGAGGGTCTAGGAGCAAATTCCTAAAGATTTTGGTCTGTATGGCTCACCCCCAGTCACCGGATAATCTCGCTGAACACCTTGCACAGCGCCCCGTTATCGTCCCCAGGAGCGAAGATTTGGTAACACCCCATGGCAGCTTCGCTGGGCGCGTACCGGGCCATAGGCCGCTCGCGGGGCGAAAATTAAAGGGGAGGGGCGGCGCGGAGGGAAACGTAAAAATGGCCGACTAATCTGTCGCGGCCTCCTTCACTGTGGTTCACGGGGTCTGTACCGCAATCTTGCAGCCCTGCACTCCGCTTGTGTGTCATAGAACCATAGAAATTTACAGCACGGAAGAAGGCCATTCGGCCCATCGTGTCCGCGCCGGCCGACAAAGAGCTATCCGGCCTAATCCCACTTTCCAGCTCTAGGTCCGTAGCCCTGTAGGTTACGACACTTCAAGTGCACATCCAAGTACTTTTTAAATGTGGTGAGGGTTTCTGCCTCTACTACCCTTTCAGGCAGTGAGTTCCAGACCCCCACCACCCTCTGAGTGAAGAAATTTCCCCTCAAATCCCCTCTAAACCTCCCCCCAATTACTTTAAATCTGTGCCCCCTGGTTGCTGACCCCTCTGCTAAGGGAAATAGGTCCTTCCTATCCACTCTATCTAGGCCCCTCATAATTTTATACACCTCAATTAAATCTCCCCTCAGCCTCCTATGTTCCAAAGAAAACAAACACAATCTTTCCTCATAGCTAAATTTCTCCAGTCCAGGCAACATCCTTGTAAATCTCCTCTGTACCCTCTCTAGTGCAATCACATCTTTCCTGTAATATAGTGACCAGAACTGCATGCAATACTCTAGCTGTGGCCTAACTAGTTTATACAGATCAAGCACAGCCTCCCTGCTCTTGTATTCTATGCCTCGGCTAATAAAGGCAAGTATTCCGAATGCCTTCTTAACCACCATATCTACCTGGCCTGCTACCTTCAGGGATCTGTGGACATGCACTCCAAGGTCCCTTTGTTCCTCTTCACTTCTCAGTGTCCTACCATTTAATATATATACCCTTGCCCTGTTAGACCTCCCCAAGTGCATTACCTCACACTTCTCTGGATTAAATTCCATTTGCCTCTGTTCTGCCCACCTGACCAGTTGATTGATATCCTCCCGCAGTCCGCAGCTTTCTTCTTCATTATCAATCACACGGCCGATTTTAGTATCATCTGCAAACTTCTTAATCATACCCGCTACATTCAAGTCTTGATCAATGATGTATATCACAAAAAGCAACATGCCCCTCGGGGTGGGGCTGGGAAATTTGCGCCCCTTTATGCGTCGGTCCCGCTCCGGAGAGGAAGTAGAACGTGAGATTTTGCACTCCATTTTCTTTCGGGCTCGGTCAGCCCAATATAGCTCACAGGGTAGGACATTTGCACCTACCGCAGGAACTCCCGCCTCGTGGCTATTACCGCCCCTAAACAGGGCGGGGCCTAATTTTTGGCCGCTAATCTTTGCATTGAGGGAAGTCCCGATATCAAAGCTGGGGTTCACTCCAACCCACACCCAACATGAAGTGCGCCATTTTGCAAGAAACTCACTTTCCAAATCTGTCCTGTCTTGGAGCTGAAGGCTGAGATCAGCCATGATTTATTGCAAGGGGGATAGAGTATAAAAGCAGAGAAGTCCTGCTACAACTGTAAGGGTATTGGTGAGGCCACACCTGGAGTACTGCGTACAGTTTTGGTCTCCGTATTTAAGGAAGGATATACTTGCATCGGAGGCTGTCCAGAGAAGGTTCACTTGGTTGATTCCAGAGATGAGGGAGTTGACTTATGAAGATAGGTTGAGTAGGTTGGGCCTCTACACATTGGAGTTCAGAAGAATGAGAGGTGATCTTATTGAAACATATAAGATAATGAGGAGGCTCGACAAGGTGGATGCAGAGAGGATATTTCCACTTATGGGGAAACTGAAACTGGTGGACATAGTCTCAGAATAAACTGAGATGAGGAGAAATTTCTTCTCTCAGAGAGTTGTAAATATGTATAATTGTCTGTCCCAGAGAGCTGTGGAGGCTGGGTCATTGAATATATTTAAGGTGGAGATAGACAGATTTTTGAGTGATAAGGGAGTGAAGGGTTATGGGGAGTGGGCAGGGAAGTGGACCTGAGTCCATGATCGGATCAGCCATGATCTTATTTAATGGCGGAGCAGGCTCGAGGGGCTGTATGGCCTCCTCCTGCTCATATTTCTTAGGTTCTATGACACCAGCCTTGTGGTTTTGAAGTTCCCGATGTGGTTTGTAAATTTAATTGTATCTTGTTTATTACACGCAGACCTCTCCAATTTGAAACACTTTCTTTGGGGAATGAAGTCAGGAGAGAGAAAGTATTGAGTGCCTCTCTTCTGCTACTGGTTTTGCTGCTGCAGGGGTAACAAGCCAGGCAAAATGTGAATTGTTCCAGTTACTTGGCAGCCATATCTCATTACACCAGCCCTGGATAAAACACCAAGATCATTTTGATTCACTTCATTTCAGAGATGATATGTTTGGGCTTCATGTTTGTAGGTCAAGTTAAGTGCTGAAAGATTTTGTGAAGTACTTCATTTATTTCAGGAGATGGGTCAAGATTGATGGCTTTCGATTATGATATTGAAAGGGTTTATTTTTGTGAATTTTATGTTCAACAAGGTGAAGATTTTTTATGCTGTGGAATGGCCTAAGTGACACCGCCAATTTATTCTCAATTGGAGCTGAACCGGGAACTGAATACAAATTGCCAAAATTCATTTTGCGTAGGGCGAAGGGGTCATTTGGTTCACATTTTTACTTCGTGTTGCCCACATTGTGGTGTCCCTGCACCTTACTACAAACTCACACGAGGCATGTATAGCAGACACAGTCACTCTGTGACCTTAACCTTTATTCCCAGGACCAAGGAGTCCTGACCCTGGGTGGGACCTCCCCTTTTATACCTGGAAACCCAGGTGCGGTGTGTCTCCCGCAAGTTCACCCCCTGTGGTCAGGGTGTGCATTTCTAGGGTATAAGTACAGTGTACAGGAGTTGCATGAAGGTTACAGTTACATGACGATTACCATTGCAAGATGGTTACATACATGACATCACCTCCCTCCTTAAGTCTTTTTGTCTCAAAGGTTAAGTCTGTCAGGTGGTCGACGCTCTCTCGTGGAGCGCCGCAGTTGTGGCTCTGGAGGCTGAGCCTCGACACGTGTCTCTGTCACTTGGGGTGACTCCGGCCTGTCCGGGCTGGCCGCAGGGACTGTGCATGCTGTGGATTGTCCTCGTTGCTCGTCCACTGGCAGTGGTGTGGGTGACATCTCATATTCTTCCTCAGGTTCCTCCGTGTCTATGCTGAACCTTTTCTTTACTTGGTCCAAGTGTTTGCGGCATATCTGCCCATTGTTTAGTCTGACCACTATGACCCGATTCCCTTCTTTGCCAATTACGGTGCCCTCAAGCCACTTGGGTCCCAAAGCATGGTTAAGAACAAATACCTGGTCATCCATTTCTATACACCTCCTCCTTGAGTTTTGATCATGGAGCTCGGTTTGGGACTGGCGCTTGCCCTCAACAATGTCTGCTAGGGCTGGGTGAATGAGGGACAGCCGCATCTTAAGCGTGCGTTTCATGAGGAGTTCCGCTGGCGGGACTCCCGTGAGCGGGTGCAGGCGGGATCTGTAGGCCAGCAGGAGGCGTGATAGGCGGTACTGAAGGGAGGGTCCTTGGATGCGTAGCATGCCCTGTTTTATGACTTGGACCGCACGTTCCGCCTGGCCATTGGAAGCCGGCTTGAACGGCGCTGTCTGGACGTGTTTGATACCATTGCCCGACATAAACTCCTGGAATTCATGGCTGGTGAAACACAGGCCATTGTCGCTGACCAGGATGTCCGGCAAGCTGTGGGTCGCGAAAACCATACGCAGACTCTCCACGGTGATGGATGTCGTGCATGAGTTTAATATGATGCACTCGATCCATTTCGAGTATGCATCGACAACGATCAGGAACATTTTCCCCATGAACGGGCCCGCATAGTCTACGTGAATACGTGACCATGGCCTGGTGGGCCAGGGCCACGGGCTGAGTGGGGCCTCCCTGGGGGCATTGCCCAGCTGGACACACGTTGTGCACCTGCGAACTCAGTGTTCCAGGTCTGAGTCAATCCCCGGCCACCATGCATGTGACCGGGCAATGGCCTTCATTAACACGATGCCAGGGTGCTCGCTGTGGAGTTCCCTGATGAACACTTCCCTTCTATTCTGGGGCATGACTACCCGGCTG
The DNA here is from genome assembly GCF_044704955.1 of Pristiophorus japonicus. Classification (NCBI taxonomy): domain Eukaryota; kingdom Metazoa; phylum Chordata; class Chondrichthyes; family Pristiophoridae; genus Pristiophorus; species Pristiophorus japonicus. The sequence goes on from NC_091998.1 coordinate 46,508,097, forward strand.
CCCCATAGTAGGCAGTCAGCTTGGATGGAGAGCTCATCCATCCGTCTCTGTAACGGTCTGACCTCCTCAGGGCACGCCCTGTGTGCGGGTGCCCAATCCCCAGTCAGGACACATTTCTTCATCATGAATAGGAGGGGGTCTCTGTTGTTCCAGAGTTTGATCTGACGGGCTGTGATGGGGGAGCCTGCAGTGTCAAAAGCCTCAACGGCCATGACCATCTCAGTGCTCTGCTCCGACGCCCCCTCGGTGGTGGCCAGTGGGAGCCTGCTGAGCGCGTCAGCGCAATTTTCGGTGCCTGGCCGGTGCCGTATGGTGTAGTCATATGCAGCCAGCGTAAGGGCCCATCGCTGTATGCGAGCTGACGCATTAGTGTTGACAGCCTTGCTGTCGGACAACAGGGATGTTAACGGCTTGTGGTCCGTCTCTAGCTTGAACCGTCTACCAAAAAGGTACTGGTGCATCTTTTTCACACCGTACACACACGCGAGTGCTTCCTTTTCGACCATACCGTATTTACGCTCTGCCTGGGAGAGTGACCTGGAGGCATAAGCCACCGGTTGGAGTCGGCCGTCATCATTACCCTGCTGCAACACACACCCAACCCCGTAGGAAGATGCATCGCATGTTAAAACCAGTTTTTTCAGGGGTCATACAAAGTCAACAGTTTGTTCGAACACAGCAGGTTCCTCGCCTTATTGAAGGCCCGTTCTTGACAGTCCCCCAAAAGCCATTCACAACCTTTACACAGGAGCATGTGTAACGACTCCAACAATGTGCTTAAGTTCGGCAGAAAGTTGCCAAAATAGTTCAAAAGTCCCAGGAATGATCGCAATTCCGACGATTTGCTGGGCCTGGGCGCCCGGCGAATCGCCTCCGTTTTTGATTCAGTGGGCCGGATCCCGTCTGCGGCAACCCTCCTGCCCAAAAATTCGACCTCTGGGTCCAAAAACACACACTTGGCCTTTTTCAGCCGCAAGCCTACCCGGTGCAGTTGGGTACCTCCAGGTTGTGCAGGTGTTCCTTGGTGTCTCGACCCGTTATAAGAATATTGTCTTGGAATACAATTGTTCCAGGAATGGATTTGAGCAAGCTTTCCATGTTTCCCTGAAAGATAGCTGTCGCCGAACGAATGCCAAACGGACACCTGTTGTAGATAAATAATCCTTTGTGCGTCGTGATGGTGGTCAGAAGCTTGGATTCTTCAGCCAGTTCCTGAGTCATGTAGGCCGAAGTGAGGTCCAACTTCGTAAACAGCTTGCCACCTGCCAGCGTGGCAAAGAGGTCCTCCGCTCTCGGGAGCGGATATTGGTCTTGCAGCGACACTCGGTTGATGGTGGCTTTGTAGTCGCCACAAATCCTGACCGAGCCATCTGCTTTAAGGACCGGAACGATGGGACTTGCTGAATTCAACGGCCGAAATTATGCCCTCTCTGAGCAGCCTGTCCAATTCACTTTCAATTTTTTTCGTGCATCACATACGGCACCGCTCAGGCTTTGTGGAGCACTGGTCTGGCGTCCAGAGTGATGCGTATCACTACTTTAGTGCCCTTGAACGTTCCGACACCGGGTTGAAACAGTGACCCAAAATTTTGTAGGACCTGTGAGCATGAACTTCGCTCCACGGATGAAATGGCGTGCACATCCCCCCATTTCCAATTCATCTCAGCTAGCCAAGAGCGCGGGGCCATTTCCCTGGACAATACAGAGTGGCAGCCGGTTCTGTGATCCATTATGTGTTACCACCAAGTTTGCACTGCCCAGCACTGGGATGATCTCTTTGGTGTACGTCCGTAGCTGTGTCTCAATGCGTTCCAGTTTGGGCCTGCTAGCTCTGTGCGGCCATAGTCTCTCAAATTGTTGGGCGCTCATAAGTGATTGGTTAGCTCCCGTATCCAGTTCCATGTGCATCGGGATGCCATTCAATAAGACTTTCATCATCATGGGTGGCGTTTTAGTGTATGAGCTGTGGACGTCAGCCACATGAACCCGCTGAACTTCAGCATCCATGGCTTTTCCCCAGGCATCATCCTGCATTGCAGACCCCTCGTCTGGTTCCTCTGTCTTGCAGATTTGCCTCGCTACAGCCTTTTTGCACATCCTGGCCAAGTGTCCACTGACGTTACAAATCCGACAGGTATATTGCTGAAACCTGCAGCTTTTCGCAGTGTGTCTACCTCCGCACCTCCAGCATGAGCTGAAATTGTTGTTAACAAAAGGACTGTTAGCAGGCATTCCTCTCTGATTGCCCATTTGGTTGTTTCTAAGCACTCTGATGGTGCGTGTTAATGGTCCCATCGCGGGACGCATTGTTCCTCGTGATGGCGTGAATTGCCGATCCCCTTTCCATTGTCCCTGTTGCGGACCCACCCTAGAGTCTGTTGCTGCCTGGGCGGTTTTGAAATGCCCTTGTCTGCCTGTGGGGTCCCTAGCCGCGTTCACAATGTTAACTCCCTGGTCCGTTGCCACGTTGGGACCAGGGCTGCGCGCGTAAATTAGCTTGGTCTCCTCTTCGCCTGCCATGAAGGTCTGAGCTATCAACACCGCCCCTTCTAAAGTCAAGTCCTTGGCCTTTATGAGCTTCCTGAAAATTCCAGCATGATTAATGCCCTCGATGAAAAAATCTCTTCACATCGCCCCCCTGCAGGCGCCTGTGAACTTACAGAGACTGGCCAAGCGCCGCAGGTCCGCAACGAAGTCCGAAATGCTTTGTCCCTCCCGACGCCGGTGTGTGTAGAACCGGTGCCGGGCCATGTGTACACCGGCTTGAGATGCTCACTGATCAGCTGGCTGAGCTCTTCAAAGGACTTGTCCGCTGGCTTTTGGGGTGTGAGCAGGTCTTTCATCAGCGCATATGTCTGTGGTCCGCAGCTGGTCAGTAGATGCGCCCACCGCTTGTCAGCCGCTGTCGATCCCAACCAGTCCTTCGTGGCAAAGCTCTGCTGGAGTCTTTCCGCGAAGTCGTCCCAGTCCTCACCCACACAGTAATGTTCCTCTGTGCTATCGGTGGCCATCCTCGTGGTTCGGTGATTCCCGTTTCTCGTCGCCAAATGTGGTGTCCCTAAACCTTACTACAAATTCACACGAGGCATGTACAGCAGATACAGTCACTCTGTGACCTTAACCTTTATTCCCAGGACCAAGGAGTCCTGACCTTGGTTGGGACCTCCCCTTTTATACCTGGAAACCCAGGTGCAGAGTGTCTCCCGCAAGTTCATCCCCTGTGGTCAGGGTGTGCATTTCTAGGGTATAAGTACAGTGTACAGGAGTTACATAAAGGTTACAGTTACATGACGATTACCATTGCAAGATGGTTACATACATGACACACATAACCACACTCACTGCCCTTGCATGTGTGCGCAGCGCTTTGAAAGATGTTCTAAGGCACAATATCAACACAAGTCTGTATTTTTATGCCTTTTTCTAGTTTGAGATGCCCACAATGGCTTCTTCTTACTTGTTGTCTGGGTCGAGCGTGTGATTGGGGGTTGGTGACATTCAGGAGGCGGGGACATTCTGCGCCAGGCATGGCAAAATAACCCGCTCCGATTCCTCTCTGGGGCGGGAGCGGGGCCGGACGGGTAGGGAGCGCGGGGGGGATGGGTCAGGAGCAGGGCGGACGGGTCAGGAGCGGGGCAGACGGGTCGGGGGCGGGGCGGGGGCGAACGGGTTGGGAGCGGGGGTTGGCCGGGTTGGGAGTGGCGGGGTGGACGGGTTGGGAGCGGGACGGACTTGTCGGGGGGAGGGGCGACGGATCGGGAGCGGGGTGGAAGGGTCGGGAGCGGGGAATGGCGCTACGCACTGGGCCACGCAGTGCTGCCATGTAGGAGGGGCTCTCCCCTTCATTACCTGCAAACTCTGCAGGTAAGAGCCGGGCCTTCCTGGACGGGTCGGGAGCGGGGTGGGGGGGATGGGTCAGGAGCGGGGCGGACGGGTCGGGAGCGGGGGGGTTGCTGTGTCATCCCCTGATGTAATGATCGAAACTTGGCCACTAAAGTGTAACCGATGTGCAAAGTTGATTTTAGACGTGGTGCTGCGGGTGTTGGGACGGCTGTATTTTTATTTGCCTCTAACCGATGTCCCGCGTAAGCTGCACTGTCCCCCGCACCCCGCTGTGCGGCCCACCCTAACGTTTGCGCGCTATCTAAACGTGAAAGCCGGTGAGCGGCCTGCACGGGACTTTGCAAGTGACTGCACGGCTGCGCAGCTTAGCGAGAACATTGCCTGCAACTGCAATATCTGAGATTCCATTTTATTCTTAAAGTGTTAACGTAAAGGAGGAAAATTCTAAAAGGATTGCATCACTAATCATGGTTCCAAGGGAAGTTCTGAATAAAAGTCCTTCATTAAAACATGTTTGACCTAAAAGAGCACAAACACTGATGCAGTGTGCCACTTGCTGTACACACTACTGCGATAAGGCATCAACAAGCTGTTGTCACCACCACAAGAGGTTCTACCTTCACAACAGGACAGCTAAAGGGAGACAATTAGAGAGGGACTCAGTAAAGTAGCTCACTGATACCTTACCGTGGTGGAGGTGCGGCCAATGAGGGTACGGGGCCCAGAAGAGCCGAGGGCCCAGGGGCAGCACGGGCCAGCCCACACTGCGATATGTGTGTGCACTAGGTCCGTGCAGCAGAGCAGGTCTCCAGTCATCCTGGTTAACCCTTGCCGCTGGATAAAGACCGAGCTCTGTCGAGCCCGTGTGGTGGCTGGTGTGCAACGGTCACCACACGTTAAAAAAATCCACGCACAGGCATCTTCCACCCCTACCCGTGGAGTTCAGGACTGGAACATCAGGTCCTTCATTGAAACATCTGTGAACTCTTGTGGAAGCAAGTTATCCTCGTTCGAGGGACCGCCTGTGATGATGATGATGATGACACTACTGCATTGAATCTGTTTATGTAACAGCATTGTATTCACAATGAATTCAGAAACTTCTTTACCCAGAGAGTGGTGCGAATGTGGGACTCGCCACCACAGGGATAGTATCGGTGCATTTAAGGGGAGGCTAGACAAGCATATGAGGGAGAAGGGAATAGAGGGTTAAGCTGATAAGAGTTAGATGAGGAAGGACGGGAGGAGGCTCGAGTGGAGCATAAACGGCAGCATGGACTGGTTGGGCCGAATAGCCTGTTTCTGTGTCGTAGTTCCTATGTAATCCTATGTACCTCTCCATGCACCAATGCATTGTACCGTTACATTTACACACTGCTGCATTATACCACGAGTGTGCACATCACTAAATTGTGTTACTTGTGGATACACCACTGCATTATTACCTGTACACTTCAGCCCATCCACCACCTCATTGTACCATTTTGCTGCACTGTACTGCTATGTGTGTGCATCACGGCATTGCACTATTCTGTATGCACATTAGTATCCAACCACCCTCAGCAGAGAGGTCAATAACCAGGGAGGCATAGATTTAAAGTAATCGGTCGGAGGTTTCGAGGGGAGTTGAGGAGAACTTTTTTCACCCGAGGGTGGTGGGGGTGTGGAACTCACAGCCTGAAAGGGTGGTAAAGGCCGGAACCCCTATCACATTTAAAAAGTACTTGGATACTCACTTTGCAATGAATTTGCTTCAAGGGTTCTTTGCTTAAGAATTCATAGCAACACATTGCTATTAAGAACTAGTTGGTTTATTAACAAAAGTTTAACAATCACACTACACATTACCAGTTCATCCACTCATTGCAAGTGCCGTAACCTACAAGGCTACAGGGGCTGGAAAGTGGGATGAGGCTGCTTGGCTTTTTGTCGGCCGGCGCGGACACGATGGGCCGAATGGCCTCCTTCTGCACCGTAAATCTCTCTGATTGCATTCAATGCCAGACGAGGCAATACAAAACAAAGGAGCGGTGTCTACTTTTCCTGTCGCTGCTCAACAGCTGATACACAGCGAGTGCATAATCTATCTGACTCGAGCTCGTCAAAGTCTGGACAAGTAGGTCAAGGCTTAGCTCACACAAAGTCAGCAAATTGACAGGCACGAGGCATTTCCGATGCCGAGGCATCGCTCAGAAGTGATCTTGTGTTGCCTAAAGCACAGCGACAAAATGCACACTTAGAGGAACTAGCAGAACTGAGACGGCAAGTGGATGCTTTGCGTTTTTACTTTAGAGGTGTACAAAATGTTGAGGGGCCTAGATATAAGGGGATAAGGGGTTATGGGGAGCGGGCGGGGAAGTGGAGCTGAGTCCATGATCAGAGCAGCCATGATCTTATTGAATGGTGAGCAGGCTCGAGGGGCCATATGGCCTACTCCTGTTCCTATTTCTTATGTTCTTATGTTCTATATAGTGGATAGCAGGGGTCTATTTCCATTGGTGGAAGAGTCTCTTACGAGGGGGATAGTTTTAAGGTTGTTGGTGGAAGGTTCGGAGGGGATTTGAGGGGAAGCTTCTTCACGCAGAAGGTGGTGGGGGTCTGGAACTCACTGCCTGGAAGGGTGGTGGATGCAGACATCTTCACCATATTTAAAAGGTGCTTGGATGGGCACTTAAAGTGCAGTAACCTGCAGGGTTACGGGCCTAGAGCTGGTAAGTGGGATTAGACTGGATAACCTCTTGTTGGCCGGCACAGATACGATGGTAAGTACTGCAGGGAATCGAAGACGGCCAGTGTGATCTCCTGGACTAGTTTCGATCGCCTGGATAGGTCGGAGAAGAATTTCCCCAGATTTTTTTCCCCCAATTGGCCTGGGTTTTTATCTGGTTTTTGCCTCTCCCAGGAGATCGCATGGCTCCGGTTGGGGTGGAGTGTAGAATATTGCGGTGCAGGGGGTGCTGCAGTTGTGTGAGGCGGACTGGTTGGGCCGGGTGCTCTTTGCCTTTCCGTCATTGTTCATTGTTCATAGGTTTATATGTAACCTTCAGGGCTGCTGACCGAGGGCCGTGTGGCTCTTTGTCGGCCGGCGCGGACACGATGGGCCGAAATGGCCTCCTTCTGCGCTGTAACTTTCTTTGTTTCTATGTTTCTATGTTCCTCATCTTACAATTATGTGAGCGGAGAGGGGAATATCTTTGATTTTAAGCCTATATTTTACTTCCATCAGCCCGGTGAGTTTGCAGCTCATTGAGAGCCTTTCCTGATGGATAGATTTCCAATGCTATGGGACTGACATCTCTTGACTCTTTCTCTCCCCACCCATGTCCATTCATCTGAATGTGAATCAGTTGAACGATCCTCGATTGGAAAAAAAAACATGTAGTGGAGATAAAACAGAACAATTGCGAATGCTAAAAATCTACAGTGGAGAAAGTGACACAGTTGTTCCATCAGCATCTAAAGGAAAAGTGACACATGTTCCATCAAAACACTGACCTTCCCTTCTCTTTCACAGACTGGCTGTCCATCTCTCCGCTTTAGCAGTTTTTCTGTTCAGACTTCAATCAGGAAAGGATGAACAAGCTGAGTCTCTTTTCTCTTAAAAGGCTGAGGGATGAGCTAATAGAGGTCTTTACAATTACGAAAGGTTCTGATAGAGTGGATACAGAGAGAATGTTTCCACTTGTGGGGAAGAGCATAACTAGAGGCCATCAATATAAGATAGTCAGCAAGAAATCCAATAGGGAATTCAGAAGAAACCTCTTCACCCAGAGAGTGGTGAGAATGTGGAACTCGCTACCACAGGGAGTGGTTGAATTGAATAGTATCGATGCATTTAAGGGGAGGCTAGACAAGCATATGAGGGAGAAGGGAATAGAGGGTTATGCTGATAGACTTAGATGAGGAAAGACGGGAGGGGGCACGAGTGGAGCATAAACGCTGGCATGGACTGGTTGGGCCGAATGGCCTGCTTCTGGGCCGTATATACGATGCAATCCTGTGTAATCTTGCTGATTAATATTGTTGAGAGAAGGGTGAGTAGGGAGATTCCAGGTTAAACAATAAAGAAATGTGAACATTTTCGATGAGGAGAATAGAGAGGAGAGACGTGATCCAGCTTTTGAACAGAAGAAAAAGTGTCAGCAAGAACATTTGAATCCGATAACCGAATATGATTTGCAGCTTTAGCCTTTTGGTGTTCAACCAAGTCTTTGACATATGCAATGTCTCTAGGCAGTAGACATGTAGAGACACATACATCATTACCCTGTTTTTCTCTGGGTAATGTCGTAACTTTCATCGATCCTTTCGATTCCGAATCTACAAATTGTAACGGAACGCTCAAGATCTTTATAGGTCTCTAGTCACGCACACTGTCCTTCCTGATTCATTATGGCATGACAAGTGTTATCGTGAACAAGACCCCCAGAAATGAGGTCGTTCCTACAAGTTTCCAGATGGTCAATCTGTTTATCATTGAGCATGTCACTAACCATCTTAGCCCCATTGTCCCATCTCCTTATCTCAAGACTGTCTTGGCTATCTCGTTTCACACTGTGGTGATGCAAAGAAGACAATAGGCAATAATCGCACATCCAGAAGCCTATATACTGCACCTCAGCAGGAGCTCAACAGCACAGTCAACTAAATTGGACCCTGACACATTAAACCAGAAAGCATCCTGCAAATGATCATCTTTGAACATTTTATTATTTCTAGCTACAGAACAAATCCACAAGCTATTTATAAGTATCAAAGAAGCAAAAACCTCAATCAGATGAGTTTAAATCAAATCCTAATCCTTTGTATATATAATAAAAAAAGACTTGCATTTATATAGCACCCTTCACAACCTCAGGATGTTCCAAAGCGCTTCACAGCCAACAAAGTACTTTTTGAAGTGTTGTAATGTGGGAAATGTGGCAGCCAATTTGCGCACAGCAAGCTCCCACAAACAGCAATGTGATGATTACCAGATAATCTGTTTTTTAGTGATGTTGATTGAGGGATAGATATTGGCCCAGAACACCTGGGGAGAACTCCCCTGCTCTTCACAATAGTGCCACGGGATCTTTTACGCCCTCGTGAGAAGGCTGACGGGGGCCTCAATTTGACGTCTCATCCGTAAGATGCACACACAACTTGCGTATCTTACACAAGGGGCAATTAGAGGGAGCAGCATGCGGCGACCCGTCCCAGAAACCGACGCGGTCACGTCCTGCCAGACCATCATCAGGCCGGGGCCTTTGGAGGGAGCAGTGTGCGGCGGCCCGTCCCAGAAACCGACGCGGTCTCGTCCTGCCAGACCAACATCAGGCCGGGGCCATTGGAGGGAGCAGTGTGCGGCGGCATGCCACTGCAGGGAGCAGCGTGTGCTGGTACAGGAGGGCGACGGCTGATGGAAGCGTGGGCAGGTACAGCAGGAGGGGCAAGGTTGGGGCACAGGAGCGGCGAGGGCCCAGGGGCAGCACGGGCCCAGCCCACACTGCGATATGTGTGCACACTAGGTCCATGCAGCAGAGCTGGTCTCCAGTCGTTTTGGTTAATCCTTGCCACTGGACCAAGACCAAGCTCTGTCAAGCCCGTGTGGTGACTGGTGTGTAACGGCCACCACACGTTAAAAAAATCCACGCACAGACATCTTCCACCCTTCAACATGTAGTTCGGAATTATCCAGAATATAATTGAAACACCTGTGAACTCATCCTTTTTTGGCGTGGAAGCAAGTCATCCTCATTTCGAGGGACTGCCTATGATGACACAAGTTTGAAGTAAGCAAACTATTTAACCTGGACAATGACCATAACCACATCACCACCAACCTCTCCCCTAGTTTAGGTCAGTTCGTTCAGCACAGACTAGTGAAGATGCCTCTTCCTGATCTGTCTCAATCTCACAGTGGTTGTTGCATTTACCTACAAGAACAGAAAGAAGGGCTTTGCATTTATATAGCGCCTTTCACTACTTCAGGATGTCCCAAAGAGCTTTACAGCCAGTATTGAAACGTAGGAGTCATCATTCATAGGCAGTCCCTTGGAATCGAGGAAGAACTTACTTCCACTCTAAAAGTGAGTTCTCAGGTGGCTGAACAGTCCAATACAGGAATTACAGTCTCTGTCACAGGTGGGACAGGCAGTGGTTGGAAGAAAGGGTGGATGGTTTGCCGCACGCTCCTTCCGCTGCCTGCGCTTGATTTCTGCACGCTCTCGGTGATGAGACTCGAGGTGTTCAGCGCCCTCCCGGATGCACTTCCTCCACTTCGGGCGGTCTTTGGCCAGGGACTCCCAGGTGCCGGTGGGGATGTTGCATTTTATCAAGGAGGCTTTCAGGGTGTCCTTGAAACATTTCTTCTGCCCACCTGGGGCTCGCTTGCCGTGTAGGAGTTCCGAGTAGAGCGCTTGCTTTGGGAGTCTCGTGTCGGACATGTGGACGATATGGCCTGCCCAACGGAGCTGGCCGAGTGTGGTCAGTGCTTCGATGCTGGGGATGTTGGCCTGATCGAGAACACTGACATTGGTGCGTCTGTCCTCCCAGGGGATTTGTAGGATCTTGCAGAGACAGCGTTGGTGGTATTTCTCCAGCGATTTGCGGTGTCGACTGCACATGGTCCATATATGGTTGTAGGAGTTGCAATGAGTGAATTGACCAGATAATGTGGTTATTCGGTTCGGTGGTGAAGGTAACTGGGGAACACTCTCCTGCTCAGGCCATCAGGGGAGTCGTACACAAAGACATCAAACTCACAGCCTAATAGAAATAAAGTTGCTGCAATACTCAGTTCATTTGTGCCGCTGCTTCTGAACAGGAGCACCTTTTACAATCACAGCACTATTCCAGGCGTGCTCAGAGGCAAACGGCAATGATTAAGAGTAAATTGCGTTTAATCTTAAATTGAGAAGGGAGGAAATAAAACTGAAACCAGCTTGCTTCAATGGGGCGGCAATGACCAACATTTAAAGGGCATCTCTTGCACTGACGAGCGCTGAATAAAAGCAACATTCCTGCTCCATTGAAGCATGCTGGTTTCAGTTTTATTTCCTCCCTCCTGCAAAGTGGAAAGGTTAACTGTGACAGTATTGTAGGTCGTGTATGGCAAGTTGTGCTGGCATCTTCTGTTACAGTGCTCACTTTAACCCTTCACAGTCTCAGAATAAGGGCTCGGCCATTTAGGACTGAGCTGAGGAGAAACTCAGAGGGTGGCGAGTCCTTGGAATGCTCCATCCCAGAGGGCTGTGGAGGCTCGGTCTTTGAGTATATTCAAAACAGAGAACGATAGATTTTTGAATATTAAGGGAATGGAGAGATATGGGGACAGTGCAGGAAAGTGGAGTTAAGATAGAAGATCAGCCATCAGCTTAGAAGAATTAGGAGCAGGGTTAGGCCATTCGGCCCCTCGAGCCTGCTCCGCCATTCAGTAAGATCGTGGCTGATCTGAGCTTGGCTTCAACTCCACTTTCCTGCCCGCTTCCCATAACCCATTCTTATTGACTGGTGGAGCAGACTCGAGGGGCCGAATGGCGGACTCCTGCTCCTAGTTCTTACGTTCTTTTCTTTCCCCTTTTGCGACAGAGCCCTCAACACAATGGAAATACTTTTGTGGGCAGAGTGTTGGCAACGGAAGGACAGACTGTTATTCGCTTTGCTGCAGTGCTCGCTGTCGGCTGAGCTGACAACCATGCATGAAACGGAATGATATGTGAAGCCATGACAATATATACCTCCTTATCATCATAGGCAGTCCCTCGAAGTGAGGATGACTTGCTTCCACGCCAAAAAGAGATGAGTTTACAGGTGTTACAATGCAGGACCTAATATTCCAGATCCCGAACTGCATGCTGAAGGGTGGAAGATGCCTGTGCGTGGAATATTTCAACGTGCGGTGGCCATTGCACACCGGCCAGAGCTAGGTCTTGGTCCAGTGGCAAGGGTTGAACCAAGACTAACTGAATATAAGAACATAAGAACATAAGAATTAGGAACAGGAGTAGGCCATCGAGCCCCTCGAGCCTGCTCCGCCATTCAATAAGATCATGGCTGATCTGGCCGTGGACTCAGCTCCACTTACCCGCCCGCTCCCCGTAACCCTTAATTCCCTTATTGGTTAAAAATCTATCTATCTGTGACTTGAATACATTCAATGAGCTAGCCTCAACTGCTTCCTTGGGCAGAGAATTCCACAGATTCACAACCCTCTGGGAGAAGAAATTCTTCTCAAGTCGGTTTTAAATTGGCTCCTCCGTATTTTGAGGCTGTGCCCCCTAGTTCTAGTCTCCCCGACCAGTGGAAACAACCTCTCTGCCTCTATCTTGTCTATCCCTTTCATTATTTTAAATGTTTCTATAAGATCACCCCTCATCCTTCTGAACTCCAACGAGTAAAGACCCAGTCTACTCAATCTATCCTCATAAGGTAACCCCCTCATCTCCGGAATCAGCCGAGTGAATCGTCTCTGTACCCCCTCCAAAGCCAGTATATCCTTCCTTACGTAAGGTGACCAAAACTGCACGCAGTACTCCGGGTGCGGCCTCACCAATACCCTGTACAGTTGCAGCAGGACCTCCCTGCTTTTGTACTCCATCCCTCTCGCAATGAGGCCGGCCGTAAACTGGAGAGCTGCTCTGCTGCACGGACCTAGTGCGCACACACATCGCAGTGTGGGCTGGGCCCGTGCTGCCCCTGGGCCCTCGGCTGTCTTGGGCCCCGGTCACTTCCCGGTACGGACTCTCGCTGCTCCTTCGCCCCTCCTGCTGTGCCTGCCCGCTCTGCAGTTAGCGACCTGGCTTCGTGGCCATCGCTCTCCTGCAGCAGCACGCGCTGCTCCCTGCAGTGGCCCCGACCTGCTGATGGTCTTACGGGCTGGCACCGCGTCGATTTCGGGGCCACCGCACGCTGCTCCCTGTAATGTCCCCGGCCTGCTGAAGGTCTTGCAGGCCGGGACCGTGCTCACAATAACCTACAGGGGGAGAACTCCGGGAGCGCTCCGTTTGCTTTTAAAAGTAGACAAAATGAGCACCAGGTGCTAGTCTTTTTCTACTTTAAAAAAATTCGGGGGGGGGGGGGGAGGTGGGTAGCGCTTCAGGAAGGAAGTGGAGCGGTAAATCAGACGCTCCGCTTCCTCGCTGGACGCAATGGGCAGCAGGCGGAGCGGCGAGTGGAGCGGTGGTGCCCGCTGGGCCATGCAGTCCTGCCGTGTTGAACAGCTCCTGCTCTCCCTTAAAGGACAGGGCCATCGCTGCAGCCTCTGCAAAAGCTGAACGTACCTCCTCCCCGATGGCAGCCACCATCCGGCCCGATCAGCCCCGTGCACTGCCGCAGAGTGCCGGGCTGATCGACGGTGGGCAAAGGAGGCCGGCCGGAAACCCACAACAAAGAACGTACATTCTTTCTGTACTTGCCTCGGCCACCCTGCCTTTAAGCATCGCCTCCCCCCGCCCCTGCCTCCCCCCCCCACCCCGCACCCCCGAAGCGCCCAGCCTCCCGATGGACGCCTCCGGCAACAGCCGGTGTTTTCGCCCGGCGACGCTCTGCAGGGAGTCACCGCGGTGATGCGCACGGCGCTGCCGTCACGGGATCGGGGCGCATCGCCGCCCCAAACCTCTCGCCAAATGTGGCGCGAGTCGATGTCACCGCAGGCGCTAGATTACTGCTCATTCTCCATTCCATCCGCCGTCAGCCTGTGGCTCAGGGGGAAGCACTCTCGCCTCTGAGTCAGACGATTGTGGGTTCAAGTCTCACTCCAGGGAAACCTAGGCCGACACTCCCAGTGCAGTGCTGAGGGAGTGCTGCACTGTCGGAGGTGCCGTCTTTCGGATGAGCCTTAAACCGAGGCCCCGTCTGCCCCCTCGGGTGGGCGTAAAAGATCCCATGGCCATTATTTTGAAGAACAGCAGGGGAGTTATCGCCGGTGTCCCGGCCAATATTTATCCCTCAATCAACATCAGTAAAAAAACAGATTATCTGGGTCATTATCGCATTGCTGTTTGTGGGAGCTTGCTGTGCGCAAATTGGCTGCCGCGTTTCTCACATTACAACAGTGACTACACTCCAAAAGTACTTCAGTGGCTGTAAAGCGCTTTGAGATGCCCGGTGGTCGTGAAAGGCGCTATATAAATGTAAGTCTTTCTTTTTTATCAGATGCCAATCTGTAGCTATAACTCTTCTCTTCCACTCTATCCTGTTAACTCGCTTCCTTGAAAAACCCTGGTATCAATTTAACTCTTTGACTGTCCCCCTCCTCCCCACTATGATTTCCTTCTCTTCTGCTCAGCCATATCATCATCTCGCCCATGATCACTTTCCCGTGAGGTGCAATTGGTATCTGTCTTAGACGGTGCTATACAGCACATTGATACCTCCTCGTTGGAGGGTGCTATACAGCATATCGATACCTCCTAGCTAGAGGGCACTATGCAGCATATAGATACCTCCTAGCTGGAGGGCGCTATACAGCATATTGATACCTCCTAGCTAGAGGGCACTATACAGCATATAGATACCTCCTAGCTAGAGGGCGCTATACAGCATATCGATACCTCCTCGTTGAATGCCGCTATACAGCATATTGATACCTCCTCGTTGGAGGGCGCTATACAGCATATCGATACCTCCTCGTTGGACGGCCTATACAGCATATTGATTCCTCCTAGCTGGAGGGCGCTATACGGCATATTGATACCTCCTAGCGAGAGAGTGCTTTATATTGTCTCGTTACAGTATCGATCAATAAAGTTCTTCTGCCCACCGTGTCTGCCACACTCCAGACCTCACACATCATAACATGTGAGGGGGTAAAAGTTGCAAGGCTTATGGGGCAGGAACGGAGGGGGGTGGAACTGGTTGGACATCTCTTTCAAAGACCCGGCACAGGCATGATGGGCCGAATGGCCTCCTTCCGTGCTGGGACATTCTATGATTCTATGCGCAAAACAATATTTACTTAAAAAAAAGAAAGCCAGTTATTAACCTGGAGCCCAAAATGTGTTACGAGGTTATAGTTGCCCCATGATTAACACCAATTGTTTCTAAATTGAAAAGACTTGCATTTATCATCATAGGCGGTCCCTCGAACGAGGATGACTTGCTTCCACATGGGTTCACAGATGTTTCAATGAAGGACCCGATGTTCCAGTCTTGAACTCCAATTGAGGGGGTGGAAGATGCCTGTGCGTGGATTTTTTTAACGTGGGGTGGCCGTTGCACATCAGCCACCACACGGGCTCGACAGAGCTAGGCCTTTATCCAGTGGCAAGGATTAACCAGGACGACTGGAGACCTGCTCTGCTGCATGGACCTAGTGCACACACATATCGCAGTGTGGGCTGGCCCGTGCTGCCCCTGGGTCCTCAGCTCTTCTAGGCCCCATGCCCTCATTCGCTGCACCTTCGTCCAAGATGTTCCAGGGCCCAGCACTCCAGCTCTATTTATAGCCCCGACCTGCGGTGGTGTTCTCACACAGGTCAGGGCGGCCCACGAATTTATATAGCGCCTTTCACAACCACAGGACGTACCAAAGCGCTTTACTGCCAATGAAGTGCTTTTTGAAGTGTAATCACTGTTGTAATGTAGGACTAGGATTTACCGAGTTAGGGTAGTGACCTGATAGACACAGGCCCGGTTAACAGCTAGACATCACAAGCACACTCCAGACCACGGGCTAGCCATGAACAATGCTGGAGGAGCTTTGACCATGTCTAATTGGCTCGATCAATTAGACAATCAGTTTGAATAGATAGATTGGATAGAGAGAAACTGTCTCCACTGGCCGATAACCGGGGAATACAGATTTAAGGTAATTGGCAAAGATGCCAGGAGAGAGATGAGGAGAAATTATTTTACACAGGGAGTTGTTATGATCTGGAATGCACTGCCTGAAAGGGTGATGGATGCAGATTCAATAATAATTTTCAAAAGGAAGGTGGATAGGGACTTAAGGAAATATTTGCCAGGCAACGGGGAAACTACAGAGGAGTGGGACTAATTGGATCGTTCTTTCAAAGAGCTGGCACAGGCACGATAGCACCTTTCACGACCACCGGATGCCCCAAAGCACTTTACAGCCAATGAAATACATTTGGAGTGTAGTCACTGTTGTAATGTGGTAAACGTGGCAGCCAATCTGCGCACAGCAAGCTCCCACAAACAGCAATGTGATAATGACCAGATAATCTGTTTTATGTTATGTTGATCGAAGGATAAATATTGGCCCCAGGACACCGGGGGGGAACCCCTTTGCTTCTTTTCGAAATATAAGCATGGGATCTTTTACGGCCACCAGAGAGAGCAGATGGAACCTCCGTTTAACGTCTCATCCAAAAGACGGCACCTCCGACAGTGCAGCACTCAAGTGTCAACCTAGATTTTTGTGCTCAAGTCCCAGGAGTGGGACTGGAATCCACAGCCTTCTGACTCAGAGGCAGGGCACTGATCAACACCTACAGTTAGGTAATATAAAAGTACTTTAAGATGATAACCAGCTAATTATACCACTCTTCCACCATGGATCCCTTCAGAGATGCTGTTGAAGTTGGCAATCAGAAGCCTCCGAGGTTCAGTCTTCAAGTACGCACTCACAGTGGTTATCATTGTAATGGAGCCATCTGGAACTGGCTAATGTTCTTTGAGATAATGGAATGTTGTTCATTACCCGCTGTGGTGCCTCCCACTCTTTAACAGGGCCTGTCTTTCAGTCAGTCACAGGAACCAACCAATACAACAACAACTTGTATTTATATAACACCTTTAACGTAGTGAAATGTCCCAAGGCGCTTCACAGGCATGTTATAAGGCAAAAAATAAATTTGACACCGAGCCAAATAAGAAAAAAAGACGGCAGGTGCCCAAAAGCTTGGTCAAAGAGGTTGGTTCCAGTAAGTGTTTTAAAGGAGGAAAGAGAGATGGAGAGGCGGAGAGGTTTAGGCAGGGAGTTCCAGAGCTGAAGGCACGGCCACCGAAAGTTGAGTGATTATAATCGGGGATGCTCAAGAAGGCAGAATTTGAGGATCGCAGAGATTTCGGGGGGGTTGCGAGGCTGGAGGAGATTACAGAGTAAGGGCGGGGACGAGGGCATGGAGGGATTTGTAAATAAGGATGAGAATTTTGAAATTGAGGCACTACTTAACCAGGGAACCAAAGTAGGTCAGCGAGCACAGGGGCTGATGGGTGAACGGGACTCGGTGCGGGTTAAGACAAGAGATTAATGTGCAAAGTTAAATCACATGGGATTGGGGGTAGTGTGCTGACGTGGATTGAGAACTGGTTGGCAGACAGGAAGCAAAGAGTAGGAGTAAATGGGTACTTTTCAGAATGGCAGACAGTGACTAGTGGGGTACCGCAAGGTTCTGTGCTGGGGCCCCAGCTGTTTACATTGTACATTAATGATTTAGACGAGGGGATTAAATGTAGTATCTCCAAATTTGCGGATGACACTAAGTTGGGTGGCAGTGTGAGCTGCGAGGAGGATGCTATGAGGCTGCAGAGTGACTTGGATAGGTTAGGTGAGTGGGCAAATGCATGGCAGATGAAGTATAATGTGGATAAATGTGAGATTATTCACTTTGGTGGTAAAAACAGAGAGACAGACTATTATCTGAATGGTGACAGATTAGGAAAAGGGGAGGTGCAACGAGACCTGGGTGTCATGGTACATCAATCATTGAAGGTTGGCATGCAGGTACAGCAGGCAGTTAAGAAAGCAAATGGCATGTTGGCCTTCATAGCGAGGGGATTTGAGTACAGGGGCAGGGAGGTGTAACTACAGTTGTACAGGGCCTTGGTGAGGCCACACCTGGAGTATTGTGTACAGTTTTGGTCTCCTAACTTGAGGAAGGATGTTCTTACTATTGAGGGAGTGCAGCGAAGGTTCACCAGACTGATTCCCGGGATGGCGGGACTGACATATCAAGAAAGACTGGATCAACTGTTCAGAAGAATGAGAGGGGATCTCATAGAAACGTTAAAAATTCTGACGGGTTTAGACAGGTTAGATGCAGGAAGAATGTTCCCAATGTTGGGGAAGTCCAGAACCAGGGGTCACAGTCTAAGGATAAGGAGTAAGCCATTTAGGACCTAGATGAGGAGAAACTTCTTCACCCAGAGAGTGGTGAACCTGTGGAATTCTCTACCACAGAAAGTTGTTGAGGCCAATTGACTAAATATATTCAAAAAGGAGTTAGATGTAGTCCTTACAACTCGGGGGATCAAGAGGTATGGCGAGAAAGCAGGAATGGGGTACTGAAGTTCCATGTTCAGCCATGAACTCATTAAATGGCGGTGCAGACTCGAAGGGCCGAATGGCCTACTCCTGCACCTATTTTCTATGTATGTTTCTATGTTTCTATGTTTCTAACTAGTGTCTAAATTTTATAATTTCTGCATTATTGCAAAAGACAAATGCTAGTGGAGTTAAAACAAAATTCTCTTGGTTGCTTTCTGTGAAAACAGAAGAGTGCTGTAACTGTGCGCTTTAGTGAAGCTCTTCTGATTGCAGGGGATAGTGCTGACTCGCGCGACAGTAGATTACTGTGGTGTAAGCTCGATGGTTTGGTCACTGGGTCGTGAGAGTGGATGACTAGCATCTTATAGATTTCGCTTTGTCGCTTATTATTTTTTTGCCGGCCCAGTAAAAATTTCTATTGAAAATAAGCTGTTTGAGCATATTAAAATCTTGAATTGTTAGGGCCACCAAGTCCATCTATTAACAGATCAACTTCGCCTTCCAACTTCACCATACTCGTCTTTCAGATCAGACGTTAAACCGAGGCCCGGTCTGCTCTCTCAAGTGGATGTAAAAGATCCCACGGCACTATTTTGAAGAAGAGCAGGGGGAGTGATCCCCGGTGGCCTGGGACTAATATTAATCCCTCAAAAAAAACAGATTATCTGGTCATTATCACATTGCTGTTTTTGGGAGCTTGCTGTGCACAAATTGGCTGCCGTGTTTCCCATATTACAACAGTGACTACAATCCAAAAGTACTTCATTGGCTGTAAAGCACTTTGAGATGTCCGGTGGTCGTGAAAGGCGCTATATAAATGCAAGTCTTTCTTTTCAATTTAGAAACTATTGATGTTAATCATTGGGCGACTGTAACCTCTTATATACTTGCATCCGTCTCTTTAGAAATACATCCAATTCTTTTGATTCAATGTCAAGGTCAACAATTTCAGAACCTAGTTTTTCTGATCGCAGTTGTTGATAATGCTTTATTCATCAACACCTTCTCTAGACCATCTTTTGTTTCTTTACTTGCCCCATTACCATCGCCTTTCGCCTCGCACCCTCATCCCTTTTGTCTCTCTAATCTCTCCTGCCTTCCACCCTATCACTGACCTTCCCTTTTGTTCCTTCCTCCCCTCCCCTCCTTTCCCTGCCCCTGCACTCGCTTAAAATTTGTGACATCTCAAACCTTTTCCAGTTCCGATGAAAGATCATCGGCCAGAAATAAAAACCGAGAATGCTGGAAATCTCAGCGGGTCGGGCAGCATCTGTGGCGACGAAGCAGAGCTAACGTCTCGGGTCGATGACCCTTCGTCAGAACTGAAACATCGATACTTGCCCCTCGCGCCATAATCCCGCTTGACATTGAATCTCTCCTGCTGTAATGCATGCACCCTGTGAGTATGCTCAGAGGCTTGTGGAGCTGTTGAGTTGTGAGAGGCTTAGCCAGTCACGTGAGGTTCACAAGACTCAATAAAACCCCAGCCAGTTGGGTTCGGGGGATCCTAGCTTATCTAGTCTTTATCACATTGCTGTTTGTGGGAGCTTGCTGTGCACAAATTGGCTACCTCGTTTCCCACATTACGAGGCAGGTGGTTGTGAGCCTGGTGGATGAACTGGTAATGTGTAGTGTGATTGTTAAACCTTTTGCTAATAAACCAACTAGTTTTTAATAGCAATGTGTTGCAATGAATTCTTAAGCAAAGAACCCATGAAGCAAATACGGCACACGTGCCTTCCACCCTATCACAGACCTTCCCTTTCGCTCGTTCCTCCCCTCCGCCCTTTCCCTGTCCCTGCACTTGCTTAAAAACCTGTTACCTCTCTAAACTTTTCCATTTCTGACAAAGGGTCACTGACCCGAAACGTTAACTCTGTTTCTCTCTCCACAGATGCTGCCTGACCTGCTGAGTATTTCCAGCATTTTCTGTTTTTTATTCCCAATCTCATGACCTTATTGATGCAGCCTACTTTAACGGGGTTCTCTGGTAACATTTTTCCACAACTTTCTTACCTTTGGGGACAAGAGGCACGCTGGCAAAGGCCAATCTTACGGACTGAAGTCCGAAAATTCTTCACCCAAAGCGTTTTGAACAGTAGGAATAGATTTCTGGGGAGAGTAGTGAAGGCAAAATTCTTGGAATAATTTAAGACGTGACTGGATGACATGATGGAGGGACTGTCAGTTTTTTCTCTGGCTGGATGAGCTAACGTAAGTAGCTCGGCTTTTCATCCTATATAATCTGGTTCATCATTGTTGAATAAAGATGCTTGTGAAGTGGAGTTTTTTTAAAAACTTTTAATGAAATGCTGGCCCAAATGCAACCTTTGTTAGCAAAGTAGCAAATACATTCATGACAATGAGGATGAGTTACTTTGATCTTTGGGAGCATGCCCAAGGACTGTGAGCTTTGAATATACTTCCCACTTCATTAAAGAAAGACTTGCATTTATATAGCGCTTTTCACGACCACCGGATGTCTCAAAGTGATTTACAGCCAATGAAGTACTTTTGGACTGTAGTCACTGTCATAATGTGGGAAACATGTCAGCCAATTTGCGTACAACAAGCTCCCACAAACAGCAATGTGATAATGACCAGATAATCTGTTTTTTTTTCTTATGTTGATTGAGGGATAAATATTGGCCAGGACATGGCTGATCTTCTGCCTCAACTCAACTCCACTTTCCTGCCTGATCTCCATATTCCCTGGGTTCCCTTAATATTCAATAATCTATCAATCTCCATCAATGACTATTAGAATGTAGTCACTGTTGTAATGTGGGAAATGCAGCAGCCAACTTGCGCACAGCAAGCTCCCACAAATTGCAATGTGATAATGAGCAGATAATCAGTCTTTGTTATGTTGATTGAGGGATAAAAAATGCAGCAGACTGTGTTGAGTTAGCTGACCTCTGCTAGGGTGAGGATAAGGCTGATAGAGAATGGCCTCAGTGCCTCTTTGGCTAGCGAAAGGCAAAGCAAGAACATAAGAAATAGGCACAGGAGTCGGCCATTCGGCCCCTCGAGCCTGCTCCGCCATTTAATACGATCATGGCTGACCTTCGACCCCATTCCACCT
Organism: Pristiophorus japonicus; assembly: GCF_044704955.1. Taxonomy (NCBI): domain Eukaryota; kingdom Metazoa; phylum Chordata; class Chondrichthyes; family Pristiophoridae; genus Pristiophorus; species Pristiophorus japonicus. Next base: position 46,529,237 of record NC_091998.1, read on the forward strand.
TCCCGCACTATCCCCAGATCCCTTGATTCCCTTAGTGTCTGTTGTGGAGTATTAAAAATATAACACTCGACATAAGGTCCATATATAGAGAAAAGAAATGTTGATTAAAACCTGGTTAATCAAGGGAGATCCGGTTGCATCAGTACTGATACTGGATGCTATCCTCACTGGTCTCTTGGAACAGCCTGTGCTGTTACATTTTATATATTCAAAATACAGTCAAAATAATGAAACTACACGGGGAAGTGTTCCATTGGTTATTTGCCAACAGTCCCTGCCCACCTACTACTAATAAATCGGTTAATACAGTTACAGTAATTTCATTGGTACATTCAATCTCTAATGATTTCATTGGTACACTCAGTTATGGCCACTTTTGCTGTGCGGCCCCTATAGGTTACGTGTTACATTTCTGTGAACTTCGTTCCCAGCTTTTAACGCTTAGACTGATGTCCTTGACAAGTGCATCTGGCTATTCTCATTTCAAAGAGGCTTTGTTTTCTGCTATCTCGTGTGACTTGAAAATGGCTGCCTCAGCTTATTATTTCTGTAAGTTGTCTACATTTCTCTTTATCTCTGCTCTCAGGAGTGTTATCTCCTCAGAGAATTCTCTGGCCTTAGTCCTAGCCCCTTGTGAGAATCGTTGGACTTTGTTTCAGCCTAATTGCTGGAATGTGGGACTCAGCTATTCCTCCATGAACACATTAAGCCTTTCTCTCAGCCTTTCTTGCTTAAGATTTTAACTTTGCTAAATTACTTTTTCCCCGATTAATTCTTTTCGTTACTACAGTGCCCAAAAATCTATCGATCTCAGCCTTGAATGTACTCAACGACTGAACACCCACAGCACGCTGGGGTAGAGAATGCCCAAGATTCACCATCCTCTGAGTGAAGAAATTCCAGTCAGGCTTCCCAGCCCTGATCACCATCCGTGAGGTCAACGATCAGCCATGATCTTATTGAATGGCGGAGCAGGCTCGAGGGGCCGAATGGCCGACTCCTGCTCCTATTTCTTATGTTCTTATGTTGCGTTGCTGTTTGAAGGCAACCTTCGAAATCGGTGGGCGCTGTCATCGTCTTGTAGAACCGTGACATAAACTTCAGCTAAAGTAGATTTTAAAGCTGGCTTTCCACTGCATGTCACAATACATTACTGTAATTAAGCACTAGGGTTGACAGTCGTAGCCTTCAGGCGTTGAAGTTTAAATTCTCAGATCTTTGTGTGGGGGATAATGATTCTCAGAAGTGGAGAAACGGCGGGGAGTGGAATGAAGGAACATTTCTCAAGGTTTGAAGAAAGAGAGAGAGCATTTATCTGAATTGCCCCAATGTGATGAATGAAAGTCTCTGCCCACTTCTTCTCAAACTGGCTTGACTATTAGGCTTGACGGTGAAACCTGTGGCTTCGAGCTAGCTTGAGGGAAAGGCCGGTTTGCTTGCCGTGCTCTTCACAATTTCTTTCGGTGCTTATGTAGAGCTGACAAGACGTCAATATAGGGGGGGGAATAGACAACTTAACCACTTCCTGGATTTGTCATGCAGCGCTCCCATATCTCACCTTAGGAGAAACTTCTTCACTCAGAGGGTGGTGAATCTTTGGAATTCCCTACCCCAGAGGGCTGTGGAGGCTCAGTCGTTGAGTGTATTCAAGACCGTGGACAGGTGGGCAGAGGAAACATTTCAAGGACACCCTCAAAGCCTCCTTGATAAAATGCAATATCCCCACTGACACCTGGGAGTCCCTGGCCAAAGACCGCCCAAAGTGGAGGAAGTGTATCCGGGAGGGCGCTGAGCACCTCGAGTCTCATCGCCGAGAGCATGCAGCAAACAGGCGCAGGCAGCGGAAGGAGCGTGCGGCAAACCTGGCCCAACCACCCTTTCCTTCAAAGTCTGTCTGCCCCACCTGTGACAGAGACTGTAATTCCTGTATTGCACTGTTCAGTCACCTGAGAACTCATTTTTAGAGTGGAAGCAAGTCTTCCTTGATTTCGAGGGACTGCCTATGATGATGATATTCAAGGCAAAGATCGATAGAGTTTTGGATATTAAGGGAATCAAAGGATATGGGGACAGTGTGGGAAAGTAGAGTTGAGGTCGAAGATCAGCTATGATCTCATTGAATGGCAGAGCAGGCTCGAGGGGCTGAATGGCCAACTCCTGCTCCTAATTCTTATGTTGTTATGATCTCCATTAGCACAGGAGCAGAGTGCAACTCTCCATGCTGCATCTTACATTGTGTGACTCAAACCTGGGATCACACAAGCGGACCCTGAGTGATAGTTTCATTCTCCGTCTCAACACAGAAACATAGAAACATAGAAAATAGGTGCAGGAGTAGGCCATTCGGCCCTTCGAACCTGCACCGCCATTCAATGAGTTCATGGCTGAACATGCAACTTCAGTACCCCCTTCCTGCTTTCTCGCCATACCCCTTGATCCCCCTAGTAGTAAGGACTACATCTAACTCCTTTTTGAATATATTTAGTGAATTGGCCTCAACAACTTTCTGTGGTAGAGAATTCCACAGGTTCACCACTGTCTGGGTGAAGAAGTTTCTCCTCATCTCGGTCCTAAATGGCTTACCCCTTATCCTTAGACTGTGACCCCTGGTTCTGGACATCCCCAACATTGGGAACATTCTTCCTGCATCTAACCTGTCTAAACCCGTCAGAATTTTAAACGTTTCTATGAGATCCCCTCTCATTCTTCTGAACTCCAGTGAATACAAGCCCAGTTGATCCAGTCTTTCTTGATATGTCAGTCCCGCCATCCCTGGAATCAGTCTGGTGAACCTTCACTTCACTCCTTCAATAGCAAGAACCATTGTTATGTTCCCTCTGAATGGGATTGCGAACGAATCAGGGCTGTTCTGTTCAGTGGAGCTGTTGTCACGTACATTTCCCACCAATCCCTTTCAGCAAGAAAACGCTGTTCCTTTGAGAATTTGGGCTAGCTTCAAGCCCAGTGGGGAGGACCTGAAGGACAATGCACAGATCTAGTGCCCCACCCAGTTCTTGGAGGCCCATTGAGAAGGTCTATTCTTCTAAATCCAGGCTGACACTCCCAGTACAGCGCTGAGGGAACGCTAATGACCAGATAATCTGTTTTTTTGGTGATGTTGAATGAGGGACAAATATTGGCCAGGCAAACCGGGGATAACTCCCCCGCTCTTCTTCCAAATAGTGCCATGGGATCTTTTACATCCACCTGAGAGAGCAGACGGGGCCTCGGTTTAACGTCTCATCTGAAAGACGACACCGCCAGCAGTGCGGCGCTCCCTCCGTACAGCACTGCACTGGGAGTGTCAGCCTGGATTTCTGTGCTCAAAATCTTTGGAGTGGGACTTGAGCCCACAACCTTTTGACCTGGAGGCGCGGGTGCTGCCCACTGAGCCATGATGAGGAGGGATCAAAGAGTTAAAGGGTGGGTGGGGGGGGGGTACGATGAAATGTACGACCAGTTAATCTATGTTAGTTAGCGATGGTTAAGCGGGGTGAATTCCATGAACCAGTGGAACTTAGATGCGGTATTTCAAAATGGGAGACAGACGTTTTTTTGTGCGGGCCTCTCGCGTATTACCAAGGGACCACGTGACTGATATGGAGAAAGAAAAAAAAAAATACTCTTTGTAAAACCCATCCAGATTCAATAAAATATCCTTGTGTTAGTGACGTTAGAAGGACTCGGGCAATCTCACTTATATCACAAGGCTGCCGCTGTCGAATCCTGGGCTGTGGTTTGTGTCAGCGTTGCAATGTAAATCCAGCATCAAATGTGAGAAGCTTGCAGTTTCTGACTAAGCAGATACTTAATCAGGCAGAAAACCTGCCTTTATTTTGTTTGTTATTATTATCATTCTTTCCATCATCTCTCGCTCCTGACAATTGGCTTTTTATTAGCGAGAAAGACGATGTGAAGAGGGACCGAAATCTGTGCAAAGTCCAGAATCCTGTTGATGAAAATAAAATGGTGGGGGGGGATTTAATTGATTGTCACACAACATCATGTTTGGAGGAGAAGACAAGTGCAGGTTTAAGACTCTGCATTCACCCTCAGGGCCGCAAAAAGCAATTGCTGCCTGTTGGGACTTCACCTGGGATTGAGGGGATTCAGGCTCTTCACTCCGTCACTTAATGCAGGGACAGTGATTTACATTCCACCTTAGCCGAGGCATCACTGGACTTTCCCAGACTGCCAGCCAATCATCGACATCATAGGCGGTCCCTTGTATCAAGGATGACTTGCTTCCACACCAAAAAGGGATGAGTTTGCAGGTGTTTCAATGAAGGACCTAATATTCCAGATCCCGAACTACATCCTGAAGGGTGGAAGATGCCTGTGCGTGGATTTTTTTTAACGTGTGGTGACCGTTGCACACCAGCCACCACACGGGCTTGACAGAGCTAGGTCTTGGTCCAGTGGCAAGGATTACGCAAGATGACTGGAGACCTGCTCTGCTGCACGGACCTAGTGCGCACACATATCGCAGTGTGGGCTGGGCCCGTGCTGGCCCTGGGCCATCGCCTCTGCTGGGCCCTGAACTCTTGCCTCTCCTGGGCCCCGATCACTCGCCGCTCCTGCACCTCAACCTCGCTGCTCTTGCTACCTGCCCATGCTCCAATTAGCCACCCGGGCCTTGGTGATGTCCAATCCAGTTGCCCGCTTCGCAGCCCAATGTAATGCTGATCAACTACATTAAAACTTAAGAACATAAGAATGAGAAGCAGGAGTAGGCCATTCGACCCCTCGAGTCTGCTTCGCCATTCAATGAGATCATGTCTGTTCTTCTACCTCAACTCCATTTTCTTGCACCATCCCCATATCTCGTGATTCCCATAATATTCAAAAATCTATTGCTCTCGGTCTTGAATATACTCAACGACTGAGCCTCCACAGCTCTCTAGGGTAGAGAATTCCAAAGATTCACCACCCTCTGAGTGAGAAAGTTTCTCCTCATCTCAGTCCTAAATGGCCAACCCCTTATTCTGAGACTGTGACCCCTGGTTCTAGACTTCCCAACCAGGGGAAACATCTTTCCTGCATCCACCCTGCAATGCTTTGTAAGAATGTTGTATGTTTCAATGAGATCACCTCTCATTCTTCCATACTCTAGAGAATATAGGCCTAGTCTACTCAATCTCTCCTCATTGGACAATCTCCCATCCCAGGAATCAGTCTGGTGAACCTTCGTTGCACTCCCTCTATGGCAAGTATATTCTTCCTTAGGTACGGAGACCAAAACTGTACACAATTCTCCAGGTGCGGTCTCACCAGGGCCCTATATAATTGCAGTAAGGCATCTTTACTCTTATACTCAAATCCTCTTGTAATAAAGGCCAACATACAATTTGCTTTCTTAATTGCTTGCTGTACCTGCACGTTAACTTTCAGTGATTGGTGTACAAGGACACCCAGGTCCCTCTAAACACCAACATTTTCCAATTCTCACCATTAAAAAAATATTCTGCTTTTCTATTTATCCCAGCAGAGTGGATAACTTCACAATTCTCTATATTATATTCCATTTGCCATGATCTTGCCCATTCACTTAGCCTGTCTACTCAAATGAAGAGCTGGATAAGTAGGTTAGTACTGACCAGCTTTAGCAAAGAGCTGACACAGACACGATGGGCCAAGTGATCACGTTCTGCGCTATGAAATACCGGGGGTGGAGTTTCCGCTTTGGGTGCAAACTACGTGCAAAATTTGCCCAATCTTTTACCGATTTTGGACGAATTACGCCGAAAAGGCCAGCTGCAACCGAGCGGAAATTCTACCCCCATGTCCTTCTCATTTTTACCAATAGCTTGTCCAGGAAATTCAGCTCAGGCGGTGGGGTGAAACGGGCGGTATTGGATCGGCCGCCTGTTATGCACAGCACCGATATTCAGTTCCACTGCCGTCACTGGAAGTCAATATCAGCCGTTGCATATAATGTTACTTTCCTGCAGTGAGACTCGACAGACGACAGCAAGAAATGTCACGTTTTTAAATGGAGTATGTTATATATGTAAACCTGTATATACCTTGTATAGCCACCAGAGGGCTCATCCCCTGGAGTCCCAAGGGATTGTGGGATCCCTTGGGAGCGCAGGTAATTAAGGAGGCCTCACAGGCTGGAGAGGCACTCTGGAGACCTGCAATAAAAGACTACGGTCACACTTTACTTTGAGCTCAAAGTGTCCAGTCAGACTCTTTATTCATACATAACAGAGTGCTGACTTTTTTTTTTGCAAAACTCTTAGTTTGGGGATTTAATAAGTGGGGTAGGATCCATGTTAGAACAGATTGCACACGGATTATTGAAGGGGTAAGCTAGCTGGGCTAGATGGTTTTTTCGTATTCCATGAACCTGTTGTCATAAGCTTAAAGTATAGTGGCGACTGATACTCTTGTTAGTTATGAATGTTGATGATAAAAGAAAGACTTGCATTTATATAGCACCTTTCACAACCTCAGGACGTCCCAGAGTGCTTTACGGCCAATGATGTATTTTTGAAGTGTTGTTACTGTTGTAATGTGGGAAACACGGCAGCCAACTCGTGCACAGCAAGCTCCCACAAACAACAATGTGATAATGACCAGATAATCTGTTTTATTGATGTTGATTGAGGGATAAATATTGGCCCAGAACATCGGGGAGAACTCCCCTGCTCTTCTTCGAAATAGTACCTGTGGGATCTTTTACGTCCACCTGAAAGAGCAGACGGGGCCTCGGTTTGAGGTCTCATCCAAAAAGACAGCAACTCCGACAGTGCAGCGCTCCTTCAGCACTGCATTGGCAGTGTCATGTATCTCACATTACTGTATATAACTGTATCTTACCATGCTGTAACTGGATATGACCTGTAACAATAAGCATACCTTACCACCAGGGGTGCATTTGCAGGAGACACTCCATACCTGTCCCACTGAGGTATATAAAGGGAGGTCTCAGGCAAGTGCAGCACTGGAGAGCTGGAATTAAAGGTACAGGTCCTGAGTGACCTTGACTTCAGCATGTGTCTTGTGTAAGTCAGTACATTAGAGTCAGGACTTAACAGTGGCGACGAGTTATGGGATCACAGAATCCACATAATGGCTACCAACAGCTCAGATGAGAAATACAACGCTGGAGACAATTGGGATGACTTTATAGAAAGGCTCCAGCAAAGCTTTGTGACCAAAGACTGGCGATGATAAGGCAGACAAGAGAAGAACCCATCTCTTGACTAGCTGTGGCTCGAAAACATACACTTTAATGAAAGACCTGCTGGCACCCGAGAAACCAGCAAGCAAATCGTTTGAGGAGTTGAGCACACTGGTGAGAGACCACCTGAAGCCAGAAAGTAGCCTACACATGGCCAGATACAGGTTCTACAACTACAGACACTGTGTGGGCCAAAGCATACCCGACTTCGTGGCGGAACTTCGGAGGCTGGCTAGTTTATGTGAGTTCCCTGATGAACTAAGGAGAGAAGTACTGAGAGACTTTTTTACAGAAGGGATAGGCCATGCAGGCATATTCCGAAAGCTTATAGGGACTAAGAACTTGACTCTAGAGGCAGCAGCACTGGTCGCACAGACGTTCTTGGCAGGCGAAGAAGAAATGAGGCTGATCTATACTTCGGGTACGACAACCAACGAAGCATCGGAACAAGGGGCTCACATTGTGAAACAAACCGCTACCCCCACACTCAGACAAAGGCAGGAGAGCAGGCCTTCAACAGCAGACAGTGGCGCCAGAAGCCATCAAAATCAAGGGCCACATGAAAGGCCGATCACACCTCATCAACCCACAATGCGAACAATCAACTACAGATTGAGAGAAGCTCAAGGGAGATCAGCCAGATAAAGCTCATCGGTCTGTGTTGGAGATGTGGGGGAAGACACTCAACCAGGGTGTGTCGATTTCAGCATGCCGTTTGCAGAAACTGCAACTACACAGGGCATCTGGCTCGCATGTGCAGAAAAACAGCAGCTCAGCTGGTATACGAATCGGAAGGGTCGGAAAGCGGACCAGAAGACGGTTGGAACAGTGCATGGGATGCCAAGGTACAGCGGGTTAACACGATCAATGTCCACTGTTCTTACACCAAGACGCCTCCAATTATGACGAGGGTTCTACTCAACGGGATACCCGTCAACATGGAACTAGACACGGGGGCCAGTCAGTCCCTCATGAGCGTTCAACAATTTGAACAGCTGTGGTCGCACAAAAGCAACAGACCAAAACTCACAAAGATCGACACCAAACTAAGGACCTATACTAAAGAAATCGTCCCAGTCCTTGGCAGCGCCATGCTCTCAGTCACACACAAAGGGATGGTGAACCGACTTTCCCTGTGGATTGTCCCCGGGGATCTCCCAGCCCTGTTGGGGAGAAGTTAGCTAGCAGAACTTAATTGGAAATGGGATGGTGTTCACGCCATGTCGTCAGAGGAACGGACCTCCTGCTCAACAGTTCTAAGCCATTTTGAACATCTCTTTCAGCCAGGTGTGGGCACCTTCAAAGGGGCTAAAGTTAGAATCTACATCACACAGAATGCCAGACCGGTCCATCACAAGGCTAGAGCTGTGCCTTATGTGATGAGGGGAAAGATTGAAAATGAACTGGACCGGCTTCTGTGGGAAGGCATAATTTCTCCCGTGGAATTCAGTGACTGGGCAAGCCCCATCGTCCCCGTCATGAAGCCTGATGGATCCGTGCGAATCTGTGGGGATTACAAGTCTATCATAAACAGAGTCTCCCTACAGGACCAATACCCGCTGAGCGGAGGACCTATTTGCCACGTTGGCTGGAGGAAAACTTTTCTTGAAACTTGACCTCACATCTGCATATATGACGCAAGAACTGACCGAAGAGTCTAAGCTACTCACCACCATCAACACACATCGAGACCTTTTCATGTACAATAGATGCCCATTCGGCATCAGGTCGGCAGCTGCTATATTCCAGCGCAACATGGAGAGTCTGCTCAAGTCCACCCCGGGTCAGCGCAACATGGAGAGTCTGCTCAAGTCCACCCCGGGGGCGGTTGTGTTTCAAAATGACATACTCATCACGGGCAGGGACACCGACTCCCATCTCCGCAATCTTGAGGAAGTACTGAGCCGATTGGATCAGGTAGGCCTAAGAGTTAAGAAAGCCAAGTGCCTGTTTCTCGCGCCCGAGGTTGAATTTTTGGGCAGAAGGATTGCCGCTAATGGAATCCGCCCAACCGAATCCAAAACCGAAGCAATTCGCCTGGCACCCAGGCCCCGGAATGTCTCGGAACTCTGTGCCTTTCTCGGGCTACTCAATTACTTTGGGAACTTTACGCAGAACTTGAGCACGCTGCTGGAGCCTCTCCATGTGCTACTCAGAAAGGGGTGCGATTGGTTTTGGGGGGACGCCCAAGAACGCGGCTTCAATAAGGCACGCAACCTTCTATGTTCCAAGAGTGTTTTAGCCTTTTTTGACCCAGGTAAAAAGTTAGTCCTTACGTGTGATGCACCAGCATACAGGGTTGGGTGCGTTTTACAGCACGTCAATGATGTGGGTAAATTACAACCCGTTGCTTATGCCTCCAGGTCACTTTCGCGGGTGGAGCGCGGGTACGGTATGGTTGAGAAGGAGGTGCTCGTGCGTGTACGGTGTCAAAAAGATGCACCAATACCTTTTCGGGGCCAAGTTTGCGTTAGAAACCGACCACAAACCCCTCACATCCCTACTATCCGAGTGCAAGGCAATCAACGCCAACACCTCGGCGTGCATTCAGCGGTGGGCACTCATGCTGGCGGCTTACGACTACAGGATAAGGCACAGACCAGGCACAGACAACTGTGCCGACGCACTTAGCAGGCTACCCCTGGCAACCACAGAAGGGTCCGACGAACAGGACTGTGAGATGGTCATGGCAATCAATGCCTTTGAATCCACAGGTTCGCCCATGACGGCTCGCCAAATCAGAGCCTGGATGACCAGTGACCCCACGTTATGTCTAGTGAAAAGATGCGTTTTAACCAGTGACTGGGCAGAGGCTCGCGATGCCTGCCCCGAGGAGGTCAAACACTTCCATAGGCGCATGCATGAACTCTCACTACAGGCAGACTGCCTGATGTGGGGCAGCCAAGTAGTTATGCCCTTACGAGGCAGGGAGGCGTTTGTCCAGGAGCTCCATCGAGAGCACCTGGGGATCGTCCTTATGAAGGCCATAGCCAGATCTCATGTCTGGTGGCCTGGCATTGACGCGGACTTGGAGCTCTGCGTCCGTCGGTGTACCATTTGTGCCCAACTCAGTGATGCCCCCAGGGAGGCCCCCCTAAGCCTCTGGCCCTGGCCCACCAAACCATGGCCACGGGTGCATGTAGACTATGCGGGCCCATTCATGGGCAAAATGTTCCTCGTAGTCGTTGATGCATTTTCAAAATTTTAAATTCGAGCACCACCTCCACCACTGTGGAGAGCCTTAGAACCATGTTTGCAATGCACGGCATTCCTGACATATTGGTCAGTGATAATGGTCCGTGCTTCACCAGCGCAGAATTTCACGATTTTATAGTTGACCACGGTATAAATCACGTTAAGACCTTTCAAGCCGGCCTCCAAGGGCCAGGCGGAGCGAGCAGTGCAGATCATTAAACAAGGCATGCCCAGAATCCAAGGTCCCACGCTGCAGAGCCGCCTGTCGCGACTGCTGTTAGCATACAGATCGCGTCCGCATTCGTTGACTGGGGTTCCCCCCGCGCAACTATTGATGAAACGAACCTTAAAGACCAGGCTCTCGTTAATCCTCCCAGGCATGCATGAATTTGTTGAGGCTAAGCGTCAAAAGCTAACTGAGTACCATGACCGAAATTCGAGGGGGAGGTGGAATGAGATAGGGGACAAAGTGTTTGTGCTAAACTATGGCCAGGGTCCCAAATGGCTTGCAGAGACAGTAACAGACAAAGAGGGAAACAGGCTACTGGTTGTACAAATGGACAATAGCCAAACCTGCCGGAGGCATGTAGATCAAGTAAAAAGTAGATTTACTGATAACACTGAAGAACCAGAGGCAGACTACAATGTGGAACTCACACCCCACCTGGTGGACAGACAAGTGGAACAACCTGAGGAAAGGGCAGTCTCAACAGACAGCCCAGGCGAGATACCAGCAATCACACCGAATGAAACAGACAGCCCAGGCGAGATACCAGCAATCACACCGAACGAAAAACAGACACCAAGGCAAACAACTGAACCGCAACTAAGACGCTCCACGCAACAGCGCAGACCACCTGAGAGACTGAATCTATAAAGGCAATAAGACCTTGGGGGAGGGTGATGTCATGTATCTCACATTACTGTATATAACTGTATCTTACCATGCTATACATGACTGTAACTGGATATGACCTGTAACAATAAGCATACCTTACCACCAGGGGTGCACTTGCAGGAAACACTCCATACCTGTCCCACTGAGGTATATAAAGGGAGGTCTCAGGCAAGTGCAGCACTGGAGAGCTGGAATTAAAGGTGCAGGTCCTGAGTGACCTTGACTTCAGCATGTGTCTCATGTGAGTCAGTACATTAGAGTCAGGACTTAACAGGCAGTGTCAGCTGGATTTATGTGCTCAAGTCCCTGGAGTGGGGCTTGAACCCACAACTTTCTGACTCAGAGGTGAGAGTGCTACTCACTGAGCCACGGCTGACAATCAGGGAGAGCCCTTATAAATATCAGGATCTTTGTGGCCCCAAAATCTGGGGAAATGTGGGCTTTTCGCTGTTAACACCGGGACTCCTGTGCCATCTGTGAACGAGCAGTAAGACCTGGCAGTGATATTCTTGCATGTGGCTATGATAGTTAATGAGTCCAGTTGCGCTTGGCTCTGTTGTGGCGAGAGCTTGGGATGTAATAGATGCCTGAGGGGTTTAGAGCTAAATTCAGTAACTTGTGCACAGCACACAGTGATTTCTAACTCCGCCGAGGGATGCCTGAGATTGACCTCTCGCAGTGTAAACAGAGTCGCTGTGTGTGTGTAGGAGTTTGTGTGTATGGTTTCTTTATTCCTCGTTCCAATTGTCTGGCCTCCTCTCCTGAAGGTGAATCCTGAATCTTGCCGTGTTGTGGTTCCACAGGCAGCAGAAGCTCTCCCCAGCCTCCACACCCCCCCGCCCCTCCCACAATCTATTTTGCCAGTCCTTGCCTCCAAGGCAGCAGAAGCACATTATCATGACCCAGCTATTTTCAACAGAGTAATGTATTTGCTTCATGGGTTCTTTGCTTTTAAGAATTCATAGCAACACATTGCTATTAAAAACAAATTGATTTATTAACAAAGGTTTAACAATCACACCGCACATTACCAGTTCATCCACCGGGCTCACAACTGCATACCTCATCGTGGATGACCTAGACCCAACTGGTTGGGGTTTTATTGAGTCTTGTGAACATCACGTGACTGGCTAAGCCACTCACAATGCAACAGCTCTACAACTATTTTAATTAAATGATAAACTTAGTGCCCCCTTATTAAAGATACACTAGAACCGCCAAATTAATTCATAAAACTATGTGAACCTTAAACAGTCAAATTAAAATTTGGTTGCCGGGGGTGATGATGCACTCCAGTCCCTCCGGTGCCCACCTCTCGCGGAAGGTCGCGAGCGTACTGGAAGACACTGCGTGCTCCATCTCCGGGGACAACCTGGCGCGAATGTAGCCGTGGAAGAGAGGCAGGCAGTTGGGCTGAACGAACCCCCTCGACCGCCCGCTGCCTGGACCGGCTGATGGCCCCTTTGGCCGTGCCCAGAAGCAGCAACAGCTCTACAACCATTTTGTTGCAACGTAAATCAAATGCCCCCTTTTGGCAAGGGCACTAGAAACCACAAATTAAGGTTTGGAACTTTAACGAAACCTTAAATCAAATTAAAATTTGGTGGCGGGGGTGATGATGCACTCCAGCCCCTACGGTGCCCACCTCTCGCGGAAGGCTGCGAGCGTACCGATGGACACAGCGTGCTCCATCTCCAGGGACACCCTGGCTCGGATGTAACCGCGGAAGAGAGACATGCAGTCATAGAAACATAGAAAAAAGGTGCAGGAGTAGGCCATTCGGCCCTTCGAGCCTGCACCGCCATTCAATATGATCATGGCTGATCACCCCATTCCTGGAACAAAGAAATGGCAGACCAATTGAACAAGTACTTTGGTTCGGTATTCACTAAGGAGGACACAAACAAGCTTCCGGATATAAAAGGGGTCAGAGGGTCTAATAAGAAGGAGGAACTGAGGGAAATCCTTATTAGTCGGGAAATTGTGTTCGGGAAATTGATGGGAGTACTTAAGGAGGTGGCTATGGAAATAGCGGATGCATTGACAGTCATTTTCCAACATTCCATAGACTCTGGATCAGTTCTTTTGGAGTGGAGGGTAGCCAATGTAACCCCACTTTTTAAAAAAGGAGGGAGAGAGAAAACAGGGAATTATAGACCGGTCAGCCTGACATCGGTAGTGGGTAAAATGATGGAATCAATTATTAAGGATGTCATAGCAGCGCATTTGGAAAGAGGTGACATGATAGGTCCAAGTCAGCATGGATTTGTGAAAGGGAAATCATGTTTGACACATCTTCTGGAATTTTTTGAGGATGTTTCCAGTAGAGTGGACAAGGAAGAACCAGTTGATGTGGTGTATTTGGACTTTAAGAAGGCTTTCGACAAGGTCCCACACAAGAGATTAATGTGAAAAGTTAAAGCACATGGGATTGGGGGTAGTGTGCTGACGTGGATTGAGAACTGGTTGGCAGACAGGAAGCAAAGAGTAGGAGTAAATGGGTACTTTTCAGAATGGCAGACAGTGACTAGTGGGGTACCGCAAGGTTCTGTGCTGGGGCCCCAGCTGTTTACATTGTACATTAATGATTTAGACGAGGGGATTAAATGTAGTATCTCCAAATTTGTGGATGACACTAAGTTGGGTGGCAGTGTGAGCTGCAAGGAGGATGCTATGAGGCTGCAGAGTGACTTGGATAGGTTAGATGAGTGGGCAAATGCATGGCAGATGATATAATGTGGATAAATGTGAGGTTATCCACTTTGGTGGTAAAAACAGAGAGACAGACTATTATCTGAATGGTGACAGGTTAGGAAAAGGGGAGGTGCAACGAGACCTGGGTGTCATGGTACATCAGTCATTGAAGGTTGGCATGCAGGTACAGCAGGCAGTTAAGAAAGCAAATGGCATGTTGGCCTTCATAGCGAGGGGATTTGAGTACAGGGGCAGGGAGGTGTTACTACAGTGGCACAGGGCCTTGGTAAGGGCACACCTGGAGTATTGTGTACAGTTTTGGTCTCCTAACTTGAGGAAGGACATTCTTGCTATTGAGGGAGTGCAGCGAAGGTTCACCAGACTGATTCCTGGGATGGCGGGACTGACATATCAAGAAAGACTGGATCAACTGGGCTTGTATTCACTGGAGTTCAGAAGAATGAGAGGGGATCTCATAGAAATGATTAAAATTCTGACGGGTTTAGACAGGTTAGATGCAGGAAGAATGTTCCCAATGTTGGGGAAGTCCAGAACCAGGGGTCACAGTCTAAGGATAAGGGGTAAGCCATTTAGGACCGAGATGAGGAGAAACTTCTTCACCCAGAGAATGGTGAACCTGTGGAATTCTCTACCACAGAAAGCTGTTGAGGCCAATTCACTAAATATATTCAAAAAGGAGTTAGATGTAGTCCTTACTACTAGGGGGATCAAGGGGTATGGCGAGAAAGCAGGAATGGGGTACTGAAGTTGCATGTTCAGTCATGAACTCATTGAATGGCAGTGCAGGCTCGAAGGGCCAAATGGCCTACTCCTGCACCTATTTTCTATGTTTCTATGTTTCTATGTTTCTCTCCATCCCCTTGATCCCTTTAGCCGTGAGGGCCACATCTAACTCCCTTTTGAATATATCTAACGAACTGGCCTCAACAACTTTCTGTGGTAGAGAATTCCACAGGTACACCACTCTCTGGGTGAAGAAGTTTCTCCTCATCTCGGTCCTGAATGGCTTACCCCTTATCCTTAGACTGTGACCCCTGGTTCTGGACTTCCCCAACATTGGGAACATTCTTCCTGCATCTAACCTGTCTAATTCCGTCAGAATTTTATATGTTTCTATGAGATCCCCTCTCATTCTTCTAAATTCCATTGAATACAGGCCTAGTCGATCCAGTCTTTCTTCATATGTCAGTCCTGTAATCCCGGGAATCAGTCTGGTGAATCTTCGCTGCACTCCCTCAATAGCAAGAATGTCCTTCCTCAGATTAGGAGACCAAAACTATTCAAGGTATGGCCTCACCAAGGCCCTGTACAACTGCAGTAAGACCTCCTTGCTCCTATACTCAAATCCTCTCGTTATAAAGGCCAGCATACCATTTGCCTTCTTCACCGCCTGCTGTACCTGTATGCCGACCTTCAATGACTGATGTACCATGACACCCGGGTCTCGTTGCACCTCCCCCTTTACCAATCTGTCACCATTCAGATAATATTCTGCCTTCCTGTTTTTACCACCAAAGTGGATAACCTCACATTTATTCACATTATACTGCATCTGCCATGCATTTGCCCACTCACCTAACCTGTCCAAGTCACCCTGCAGCCTCTTAACATCCTCCTGAAGCTCACACTGTCACCCAGCTTAGTGTTATCTTCAAACTTGGAGATATTACACTCAATTCCTTCATCCAAATCATTGATGTCGGGCTGAACAACCCCTTTGACCGTCCGCTGCCACTCTACAAACCTGTGAGCATTCTCTACACACCTCAGGTACATTCATTACAGACAGCACCTCCCAAACCCGCGACCTCTACCACCTAGAAGGACAAGGGCAGCAGGCGCATGAACACTACTGCCTCCATGTTCCGCTCCAAGTCACACACCATCCTGACTTGGAAATATATCGGCCGTTCCTTCATCGTTGCTGGGTCAAAATTCTGGAACCTCCTCCCCAACAGCACTGTGGGAGCACTTTCACCACACGGACTGCAGCGGTTCAAGAAGGCGGCTCACCAGCACCTCCTCGAGGGCAATTAGGGATGGGCAATAAATCCTGGCCATCCTGTGAATGAATTAAAAAAGAATACAGTTCCATGGGCATTAATTGCCTGCTGTTCCCTCCTCCAAGTGGTAATTTTTCACCTATGAGTCTCGATAATGAGTTTTAGGAGGCTATTCAACAATGGGAGGTGTCATAACCATGTCTGTTTCTGTGCACACTCGTGCACTTTCCCGAAGAGGTCACTGGGACTGATTGAGAGCGAGAATGTTTGCTGTCCATGATCCAAGACAATGTGATCAATTGTAGTTCCACTCTGGCTGAGGTCAACGCAGACATGGAAATGATTTCCCCGCAATTAAGAAAAATAGGAGAGATGAGCGAGAAGACATTTTATGATTATTTGTGAGTGTGTTATTTTCCTAAGTGCTGTTAATAAATACAAAACCAACAGCTGGGATGTTACAACTGCTCAGATTAATGTTGTACCGTAACATGGCACATTAACACACTGGATGAGGAGCAACCATGTATTGCTTTTCCCAACGTGTTGGATCTTTTACTGTTCACATGCCATCGGCACGGCATCCAATGAAAAACACCGAGTACTGTCAGCAGTTCCACTACCTGGGGCAGGAGAGGTTAAAGAGAGAAATAATTTGGAGTGTCATAGCATCTGACAACCAATGCTATAGAAATGTAGCCGCTGGTGTATTGGAGGAAACGTAGTCATGGCTCAGTGGGTAGCACTCTTGCCTCTGAGTCAGAGAGTTGTGGGTTCAAGTCCCACTCCAGGGACTTGAACACATAAATCTAAACTGACATTCCAGTGCAGTGCCGAGGGAATGCTGCATTGTCAGAGGTGTCATCTTTTGGATGAGATGTTAAACCAAGGCCCCGTCTGCTCTCTCAGGTGGATGTAAAAGATCCCATGGCACTGTTTCAAAGAGGAGCAGCGG
Source organism: Pristiophorus japonicus (assembly GCF_044704955.1). Lineage (NCBI taxonomy): Eukaryota > Metazoa > Chordata > Chondrichthyes > Pristiophoridae > Pristiophorus > Pristiophorus japonicus. Next base: position 46,546,192 of record NC_091998.1, read on the forward strand.
AGATCTTCCCAGTGTCCTGGCCAATATTTATCCCCCAATTAACAGAACAAAAACAGATTATCATTGTCATATTCCTGTTTGTGGGAGCTTGCTGTGTGCAAATTGGCTGCCACGTTTCCCACAATAGTGACTACACTCCAAAAGTACTTCATTGGCTGCAAAGCGTTTTGAGACATCCGGTGGTTGTGAAAGGCGCTATATAAATGCAAGTCTTTTTTTCTTTCTAGCCAATCTTCACATAGGAAGGTCCTATAAACAGCATTGTCTCATCTGAACAATGGCACCTCCGACAGAGCAGCACTCCCTCAGAAGTATCAGTCTAAGTTTTGTGTTTACGTCTCTGGAGTGGGAATTGAACCTATAACCCTCTGACTCAGATGTAAGCCTGTTACCCACTGAGCCACGGCTAACACCAAAGTTAGTGCACGGTATTTATTTTCATCTTCGCTTCCTCCCACAATCCGTACGCTTTGAAAACCTGAGCTTGGCGTCACCTATTCACTATTATCCGAGTTACCTCATCTTATCCTCTGCTCTTTTCAGCCTTGGTCTTCACTCAAAATTACAAGGAAATGGTTTGCACATTAGAGAGAAAGAAAGACTTGCATTTACATCGCGCCTTTCATGTCCCAAGGATGTCCCAGCATGCTTCACAGCCAATGAGATACGGTTGAAGTGTAGTCACTGTTGTAATCGTCTTCTTCTTCGGCAGTCCCTCGGAGTCGAGGACGGCTTGCTTCCACACTAACACGAGTTCTCAGGTGACTGATAAGTCCAATGCTGGACCTACAGTCTCTGTCACAGGTGGGGCAGACAGTGGTGGGAGGGACGGGTGGGTGGGGGTGCTTGGGTTGCCGAGCGCTCCTTCCGCTGTCTACGCTTGGCTTCCGGGCGCTCCCGGCGAAGAGACTCGAGGCGTTGAGCACCTTCCCGGATGCCCTTCCTCCACTTTGAGCGGTCTTGGGCCGGGGATTCCCAGGTGTCGATGGGGATGTTGCACTTTTTCAAGGAGGCTTTGAGGGTGCCCTTGAAGCGTTTCCTCTGCCCACCTGGGGCCCGCTTGCCGTGTCGGAGCTCCGAGTAGAGCGCTTGTTTTGGGAGTCTCGTATCGGGCATGCGGACAATGTGGCCCGTCCATTGGCACCGATCGAGCGTGGTCAGTGCCTCAATGCTGGGGATTTGAGCGAGAACACTGACGCTGGCGCGCCTAGCCTGCCATTGGATTTGCAGGATCTTGCGGAGGCAGTGTTGGTGGTACCTCTCTAGTGCTTTGAGGTGCCTGCTGTACATAGTCCATGTCTCTGAGCCATATAGGAGGGCGTATCATTACTGCTCTGTAGACCATGAGCTCGGTGCCGGGTTTGAGGTCCTGGTCTTCAAACACTCTCTTCCTCAGGCGACTGAAGGCTGCACGAGTACACTGGAGGTGGTGTTGGACTTTATCATCGACTAAGGGGCACAATGGACATGATCTTTACCGCGTGTCAAATTCAAGAAAAATGCCGGGAACAACACCAACTGCTGTACATGGCTTTCTTTGCCCTCACAAAGACCATTGACACTGTCAACTGTGAGGGATTATGGCGTGTCCTCCTCAAATTTGGCTGCCCCCAAAAGTTTGTCACCATCCTCCGCCTGTTTCACAATGACATGCAAGCCGTGATCTCCTGACCAACGGATCCACCACAGACCCAATCCACGTCCGGACCGGGGTCAAGCAAGGCTGTGTCATCTCACCAACGCTCTTCCTGATCTTCCTTGCTGCAATGCTCCATCTCATCTTCAGTAAGCTCCCCGCTGGAGAGGAGCTAATCTATAGAACCAACAGGAAACTGTTCAACCTCCGTCACCTCCAGTCCAGTTCCAAGGTCGTCCCATCCTCTGTCATTGAACTACAGAACGCAGACAACGCTTGCGTCTGCGCACGCTCGGAGGCTGAACTCCAAGCCATCGTCAACACCTTCACCGAAGCGTACGAGAGCATGGGCCTCACACTAAACAAATGTCCCCAATTATCAAAATCCATGATGAGGCCCTTGGACAACGTGGACCATTTTCCATACCTCGGAAGCCTACCGTCAACAAGGACAGGCATCGAAGATGAAGTCCAACAATGTAGTCACTGTAGTAATGTAGGAAACATGAGAGTCAATTTGTGCACAGCAAGCTCCCACAATCAGGATGTAATAATGACCAGATAATCTATTTTTCTTCTGTTGGTTGAAGAACAAATATTGGCCAGGACACCGGAGATAACTTCCCAGTTCTTCCCCAAAATTTTACCATGGGATTTTTTTATCTCATTATCTCAAGTTTGTGGGAGCTTGCTGTGCATAATTTAACTATCATGTTTCCTACATTACAACAGTGACAACACGTCACAAGTATTTCATTGGCTGTAAAGAGCGTTGGGACGTCCTGAGGTCATGAAAGGCGCTATAGAAATGCAAGTCTACCTGAGCGAGCAGATGGAGTCTCGGTTTAATGCCTGATCTGAAAGACGGTTCCTCCGACAGTGAAGCACTCACTCAGCACTGCGCTGGAGTGTCAGCCTAGACTGGTCGTAGAGTTCCCGATCTACTTTCTTTCTGTTAATAAATTAAATAAGCAGCTAGCCGAGATTCCTGGGCATGAAATGTCATAACATTAGCCGTAAATTCTGAAGAGCCATCCTTGGTTGAAATACTTTAGGAACTGCCCCTCAATGGTGGTGTATTTCAGAGGTAATTTTACGGGGGACAGAAGATCTGCAGGGAAGTTACTGTTGTAATTCAAGCTACTTTAATCGCATCTTTCGGATGAGACGGTAAACCGAGGCCCCGTCTGCCCTCTCAGGTGGACGTAACAGATCCCATGGCACTATTTCGAAGAAGCGCAGGGGAGTTATCCCCGGTGTCCTGGGCCAATATTTATCCCTCAATCACCATCACAAAAACAGATTATCTGGTCATTATCACATTGCTGTTTGTGGGAGCTTGCTGTGCGCAAATTGGCTGCCGTGTTTCCTACATTACAACAGTGACTACACTCCGAAAGTACTTCATTGGCTGTAAAACACTTTGAGACGTCCGCTGGTCATGAAAGGCGCTATATAAATGTAAGTCTTTCTGTCTTTCTTTTATTTCTCAGTACATTTCACACATACGCAACACCCAAGTCCAGTTCTATCTACAAGATCTCGGTCCCTCTTCAACCAAAATGTGGCTTTATGCATGAAGTAACTAGAACTGCGTCACCAGGTAAAAAATGAATTTTTTTTTTTGTTATGCACTGCAGTAATAAAGTTCTCCCCGTACAATCCTTATCTGTCCAACTGACAGCAATCACCTTGCAGGCAAACCATATGCTTAAGGCTGAAAACTTCAAATCAAGTTCATGAAGAAGCGATAACCAGAACAACCACAACAATGACTTGCATTTATATAGCGCCTTTAACATAATAAAATGTCCCAAAGCGCTCCACAGGAGTGTTACAAAACAATATTTGACACCGAGCCACATGGGAGATATTAGGACAGATGACCAAAAGCTTAGTTAAAGATTAGGTTTGAAGGAGTGTCTTAAAGGAGGAGTGAGATAGAGAGGTAGAGAGGTTTAGGCAGGGAGTTCCAGAATTTGGGGCCCAGGAACATAAGGCACGGCCACCAATGGTTGAGCGATTATAATCAGGGATGCTCAAGAAGGCAGAATTAGAGGAGCGCAGACATCTTGTGGGGGGGGGGGGGGCTGGAGGCGATTACAGAGATAGGGAGGGGTGAGGGCCATGGAGGAATTTAAAAATAAGGATGAGAATTTTGAAATCGAGCCGTTGCTTAACTGGAAACCAATGTAGGTCAGCAATCACAGGGGGTGATGGGTGAGCGGGACTTGATGCGAGTTAGGACACGGGCAGCCGAGTTTTGGATGACCTCAATTTTCCACAGGGTAGAAATGGGAGGTCAGCCAGTAGTGTGTTGGAATAGTCAAGTCTAGGGGTAACAAAGGCATGGATGAGCGGATGAGCTGAGGCAAGGGCGGAGAGGGGCATTGTTACGGAGGTAGAAATAGGTGGTCTTAGTTATGCTGCGGATATGTGGTCGAAAGCTCATTTCTGGGTCAAATATGACACCAAGGTTGCGAACAGTCTGCTTCAGCCTCAGACAGGAGTTGGGGAGAGGGATGGAGTCAGTGGCTAGGGAACGGAGTTTGTGGCGGGGACCGAAAACAATGGATTCGGTCTTCCCAATATTCAATTGGAGAAAATTTCTGCTCATCCACAACTGGATGTCGCACAAGCAGTTTGACAATTTATAGAGAAGTGGTGGTGAGGTAGAGCCGGGTGTCGTCAGCGTACATGTGGAAACTGACGCTGTGTTTTCAGATGATGTCGCCGAGGGGCAGCATGTAGATGGGAAACAGGAGGGGGCCAAGGATAGATCCTTGGGGGACACCAGAGGTAACGATGCGGGGGCGGGAAGAGAAGCCGTTGCAGGTGATTCACTGGCTACGAATAGATGGATAAGAATGGAACCGGGCGAGTGCAGTCCCACCCAGCTGGACGGCGGTGGAGAGGCGTTGAAAATGGAGAGAGTGGTGAAATGTATCAAAGGCTGCAGACAAGTCAAGAGGGAGGAGGAGGGATAGTTTGCCTTTGTCACATCACAAAGGATATAATTTGTGACTTTGATGAGAACCATTTCGGTAGTGTGGCAGGCACAGAAACCGGATTGGGGACATCCTGAGGTGATGAAAGGCGCTATAGAAATGCAAGTCTACCTGAGCGGACCGACGAAGTCTCGGTTTAATGCCTGATCTGAAAGACGGTTCCTCCGACAGTGCAGCACTCCCTCAGCACTGCGCTGGAGTGTCAGCCTAGACTGGTCGTAGAGTTCCCGATCTACTTTCTTTCTGTTAATAAATTAAATAAGCAGCTAGCCGAGATTCCTGGGCATGAAATGTCATAACATTAGCCGTAAATTCTGAAGAGCCATCCTTGGTTGAAATACTTTAGGAACTGCCCCTCAATGGTGGTGTATTTCAGAGGTAGTTTTACGGGGGACAGAAGATCTGCAGGGAAGTTACTGTTGTAATTCAAGCTACTTTAATCGCATCTTTCGGATGAGACGGTAAACCGAGGCCCCGTCTGCCCTCTCAGGTGGACGTAACAGATCCCATGGCACTATTTCGAAGAAGCGCAGGGGAGTTATCCCCGGTGTCCTGGGCCAATATTTATCCCTCAATCACCATCACAAAAACAGATTATCTGGTCATTATCACATTGCTGTTTGTGGGAGCTTGCTGTGCGCAAATTGGCTGCCGTGTTTCCTACATTACAACAGTGACTACACTCCGAAAGTACTTCATTGGCTGTAAAACACTTTGAGACGTCCGCTGGTCATGAAAGGCGCTATATAAATGTAAGTCTTTCTGTCTTTCTTTTATTTCTCAGTACATTTCACACATACGCAACACCCAAGTCCAGTTCTATCTACAAGATCTCGGTCCCTCTTCAACCAAAATGTGGCTTTATGCATGAAGTAACTAGAACTGCGTCACCAGGTAAAAAATGAATTATTTTTATTGTTATGCACTGCAGTATTAAAGGTTCTCCCCGTACAATCCTTATCTGTCCAACTGACAGCAAACACCTTGCAGGCAAACCATACGCTTAAGGCTGAAAACTGCAAATCAAGTTCATGAAGAAGCGATAACCAGAACAACCACAACAATGACTTGCATTTATATAGCGCCTTTAACATAATAAAATGTCCCAAGGCGCTTCACAGGAGTGTTACAAAACAATATTTGACACCGAGCCACATGGGAGATATTAGGACAGATGACCAAAAGCTTAGTTAAAGACTAGATTTTAAGGAGTGTCTTAAAGGAGGAGAGAGAGAGAGAAAGGCGGAGACGTTTAGGGAGGGAGTTCCAGAGTTTAGGGCCTTGGCAACTGAAGGCACAGCCGGCAATGGTGGAGCCATTATAATTTGGGGCCAGAATTGGAGAGCACAGAGATCTCGGGGGGGTGGGGGGTTGTTGGGCTGGAGGAGGTTACAGAGATAGGGAGGGGCGAGACCATGGAGGGACTTGAAAACAAGGATGAAAATTTTAAATTTTTAAATACCGCCCTTAACATAGGAAAACTAATGTCTCAAGGTGTGTAATTATATACACAGTAATATATAGTATTTACAGCACAGAAACACGCCAATTGGCCCAACATGTCTATGCCGGTGTTTATGCTTCACACGAGCCTCCTCCAACTCTTCTTCATCTAACCCAAACATATCCTTCTATTCATTTCTCCCTCATGTGATTATCCAGTTTCCCCTTAATGCATCGATACTATTCACCTCGACCACTCCCTGTGGCAGCGAGTTCCACATTCTCACCACTCTCTGGGTAAAGAGGTTGCTCCTGGATTCCCAATTGGGAACTCCGCCACGGCAAGCGAACCCCAGGTGGGCAGAGGAAACGTTTCAAGGGCACCCTCAAAGCCTCCCTGATAAAATGCAACATCCCCACCGAGACCTGGGGGTCCCTGGCCAAAGACCAGTCTGCCCTAAGTGGAGGAAGTGCATCCGGGAGGGCACTGAGCACCTCAAGTCTCGTCGCCGAAAGCAAGCGCAAGCAACGGAAGGAGCGTGCGGCAAACCAGACTCCCCACCCACCCTTTCCCTCAGCCACTGTCTGTCCAACCTGTGACAAAGACTGTGGTTCTCATATTGGACTGTACAGTCACCTGGGAACTCACTTTTAGAACAGAAGCAAGTCTACCTCGATTTCGAGGGACTGCGTATGATGGTGATTGGATTAATGTCCGTTATAGATGGTGCAGCAACAACAGAAATAAATTGCACTCTACCAATGTTCAAAACAAGGCCATCAACAAGCAATTCATCAAAAGCAGAGCATTGCGCAAACCTGTTTTCAAGATATGGATCAGCTTATTTTTTCAATGAGAATTGATATTAACCCGAGTTGTAAGAAAGAAAGGCTTGCATTCATATAGCGTCTTCCACATCCTTAGGACATTCCAAAGCGCTTCACAGCCAATGAAGTACTTTTGAAATGCTATCGCTGTTGTAATGTGGGAAACACAGCAGCCAATTGCGCACAGCAAGCTCCCACAAACAGCAACGTGATAATGACCAGATAGTCTGATTTTAATTATGTTGTTTGAGCAATAAATATTGGCCAGGACACCGGGGATAACTCCCCTGTTCTTCTTCGAAATAGTGCCACGGGATCTTTTACGTCCACCTGAGAGAGCAGACGGGGCCTCGGTTTAACATCTCGTCCGAAAGACAGCACCTCCGACAGTGCAGCGCTCCCTCAGCACTGCACTGGGTGTGTCAGCCTAGGTTTTTGTGCTCCAGTTTTTGGAGTGGGACTTGAACCCGCGACCTTCTGACTCACTGCCAACAAAGGAGCCATGGCTGGCACTTGCGAAGGTCAGAGGTAAAGCAACACATTTATCTAGATTCCAACAATCACGTTCACTTGCACTATCTCAGGAAAAACAAAGAGATGTTCCAGTAATCTTCGTCCATCAAGGAAAGCTTTTCACGTGGGAAGAGCAATCCGAGATTCCTGAATTTGCTTCCAGCCCATTAAATATTAGATCAAAAAGGAAACAGAGGAGCAGGGATTATAATCTTCGTTTTATCTCCCTCTCTGCCTTTGATTGAGGTGAGGACATGAGGAAGATAAAAAAAGAAATACCTTCACAATTAATCAAAACTGTCAATCAAAAAGTTTAAAGGCACAAAGTCAGCTTCAATTATCATACCTTTCACTCACACTGGGTGAGAATTTGTCTGGACTGGTGGAATGGCCATTATAGATAATGGCTTGTCAGCTACAAGCAGACAGCGGTTAGTTGATAGTGCAGTGATCAATATTAATTATTTCTATTGCCCGGGTGGGTTTGATATCTACTGCCATTTGTTCGGCCGAGCGCAGTGCGGAGTGACTTATATGCCGGCTTAAACAATCAACCTATTTTGTCTTGACGGGAGACAGTTTGCGACCCGTTTACGTGCGACCCAGATGTGGTGTGGTCCTCCTTACCCCAGCGCAGAGAAACCAAGACAGCGGATAGACTGCCTCATCAAACATAAACGATAGCATAGTGGCAATGTTACTGGACTTCTAATCCTGAGGCTTGGACTAATGATGTAAGGACAAGAGCTCACATCCCACCACGGCAGCTGGGGAATTTAAATTCAATTAAATAAATCTGGACATAAAAAGCTAGCGTTAGTAATGGTGACTGTGACTGTGACACGCTTGGATTGCTGTAAAACCACATCTGGTTTACTAATGCCCTTTCGGGAAGAAAATCTGCCGTCCTTACCCAGTCTGGTCCATATGTGACTCCAGACCGGGTAAGGACAGCAATGTGGTTGACTCTTAACTGCCCCTCTGACATGGTGGCTCACTGCCACCTTCTCAAGGGCAATTAGGGATGGGCAATAAATGCCAGCGATGCCCACATGCTGTGAATGAACTTCTAAAAAGCATATATTTGCAGAAGACACTTGTAAAGTAGAGCATGCTATGAGTACCTCAAAAGATATGTACATTGTAGAGGTTATTGTAAGATAAAGCAGGACAGATTTCCAATCTGACACCCATCACATTATGCAATACTCCGCTAAATTTATATTAGACTTGGGACTGTGCAACTTGAAATCATAGATCGCGTTATTACATTTCCATATTCTTTAGGGGATGTGAATGGAACAAATTACATTTTAAGCACACAGTGTATGCAACAAGCAGGTCGGGTGTAGCATAATTAAATGAAGAATAAAGTTTCTCAGATCTACCACAATTATGTGTCTCGGATCCAGAAAATTAACCTATTTAACCACACAAAAGGTCACCAATTTGTTGCCATATAGCGTCCCGGGCCCAATAGAAACTCGATTAAGATTGACCAAGCTCATCTCATCATAGAATCATAGAAATTTACAGCAGGGAAGGAGGCCATTCGGCCCATCGTGTCCAGCCTAATCCCACTTTCCAGCTCTTGGTCCGTAGCCCTGCAGGTTACGGCACTTCAGGTGCACATCCAAGTACTTTTTAAATGTGATGAGGGTTTCTGCCTCGACCACCCTTTCAGGCAGTGAGTTCCAGACCCCCACCACCCTCTGGGTGAAAATAATTCTCCTCAAATCCCCGTTAAACCTTCTATCAATGACTTTAAATCTATGCCCCCGGGTTGTTGACCCCTCTGCTAAGGGAAATAGGTCCTTCCTATTCACTCTACCTCGGCCCCTCATAATTTTATACACCTCAATAAGGTCTCTCCTCGGCCTCCTCTGTTCCGAAGGAAACAACCCTTGCTGGGAACCTGACAGGCAGTTCAGAAGCAAGACTTTTGTTCCATCAGCTGGATGCCAAGAGCTAAAAAGCAGGCCCCCAAGGCCCTTCACCAGTTGCTAAACTATTTAGTAGTCACGTTGTGAGGCATGTGCAGCGACTACACGCTCACAGAAACTAACTAATACGGGCACCATTGTAACTTGTTAAAAATTCATTCATGGGATGTGGGCGTTGCTGGGAAGACCAGCATTTATTCCCCATCCTGAGAAACCACCTTCTTGGCAACTGAGTGGCTCGTTAGGCCATTTCAAGAATCAACCACATTGCTGTGGGTCTGGAGTCACATATAGGCCAGACCGGGTAAGTACAGGACGGCAGATTTACTTCCCTAAAGGACATCAGTGAACCAGATGGGTGTTTATGACAATCCGATAGTTTTACAATCACCATTACTGATACAAGCTTTACAATCCAGATTTATTTAATTAACTGAATTTAAATTTTCCCCAGCTGCTGTGGTGGGAGTCGAACCTGTCATGTATTCGACTGTCATTGTAATCCATGTATAAACTGATCTAAGTTGTTCACCGTGAGAACACTGACCACTAGGTGGTGAACTTGTGGGAGACACTCCTAACCTGGACTTTCATGTATAAAAGGCGAAGCTCCACCCACCTTCATCACTTCAGTGCTGGTTAATAAAGGTTACTGGTCACAGAGTGACCTTCTCTCAAGTATGGGCCCCGTGTGCATTTATACTGTATAGTAAGGACATATCACTGGCGACGAGAAACTGGGATTTAAACCACGTGAGCATGACCACGAGCAGCACAGACGAGAGGTACTGTGTTGGTGATGATTGGGACGATTTTATTGAGACACTACAGCAAAGTTTTGTCACTAAGCAATGGCTGGGACAAGATTCAGCCGACAAACGCAGGGCTCATCTCCTGACAGCTTGTGGATCCAGGATGTACTCCCTGATGAAGGACCTTCTAGCGCCAGAGAAGCCGGCGGACAAGACTTTTGAAGAGCTCAGTAAGTTGATCGGGGAACACTTTAAACCGGCGAGCAGCATACACATGGCAAGACATCGGTTTTACACGCACCGGCGGTGAGAAGGGCAAAGCGTTCCACACTTCGTGGCAGACCTCCGGCGACTGGCGAGCCTATGTAAGTTCCCAGATGCATGCAGAGCAGAGATGCTGCGAGACTTTTTTATTGAGGGCATCGGGCATGCTGGGGTTTTCAGGAAACTGATTGAGACCAAAGACTTGACCCTGGAAATGGCGGCTTTGATGACCCAGACATTTATCTCAGGGGAGGAAGAGACCAGAATGATGTTTGCCAAAAGTCTTGGTTTAAATGCAGCAAATGGACAGGGAGTCAACATTGTTAATGCAGCACACAGTTCTCCAGGCAGACAGAGGCAATCGGACATGCCCGAGCATGTAGCCGAACCCAAAGGGGGAATTCAACAGAGACAATGGCTAGCTGAATGGCGATTCGTGCCATCGCAAGGGACAACGGCTAGTAATGGGGCCATCAACACCTGTCAATGGTGCGTTTAAGGACAGTTACAGAGACAGTCAGAGACGATTGACTGATAATGGACCTTTTGTTTCCAACAATGGCTCATGTTGGAGGTGTGGAGGCAAACACACAGCCAGAGCTTGCAGGTATCAGCAATATACCTGCAGAAATTGCAACGTCAGCGGTCACTTGGCGCGTATTTGCAGGAAGCCTGCAGCCAGGTTGATGTACGAGGAGGACGGGCCCGATGTAAGCCCTATGAGGCCAAATGAACACTGGGGGAAATCGCTGGAAGCTGAAGTTCAGCGAGTTCATGTGGAGCACGTATACAGTTCATACACCAGGACGCCACCGATAATATGAAAGTGCTCCTCAATGGCATCCCAGTATCAATGGAGCTAGACACGGGGGCCAGCCAGTCCCTGATGAGTATCAAACAGTTCGACAAGTTGTGGGCATCCAAGGCCAGGAGGCGAAAATTATTGCTGATTGACGCACAGTTACGGATATATACAAAGGTGATCATTCCGGTGCTAGGCAGCGCCACGGTAGTCGTGACCCACAGAGATTCGGAGAACAGGTTGCCATTCTGGATTGTCCCGGGGGACGGTCCCGCACTACTGGGGAGGAGTTGGCTTGCTGTCATGAACTGGAAATGGGGCGGTGTCAATGCAATTTCTTCCTTCTGTGGAGCGAGTATCATGCTCGCAGGTCCTGGACAAATTTAACTCACTATTGAAACTTTCACGGGGACCAAGGTAGTGATTCACATAAACCCGGACGCCAGGCCAGTACACCACAAGGCCAGAGCGGTGCCATACGTGATGCGGGAAAAGATAGAAGGCGAATTGGACCACCTGCTGAGGGAAGACATCATCTCGCCAGTCGAATTCAGTGACTGGGCGAGCCCGATTGTGCCGGTGCTCAAGGCCACCATCAATCGGGTGTCACTCCAAGACCAGTACCAGCTACCGAGAGCGGAGGACCTCTTTGCGACGCTATCCGGTGGCAAACTTTTTTCACAATTGGACCTGACCTCAGCTTACATGACCCAGGAGCTGGCGAGTGAGTCAAAGAAGCTGACCACCATCATGACACACAAGGGATTGTTTGAGTACAACAGATGTCCGTTCGGGATTCGCTCGGCCGCCGCGATCTTTCAACGAAACATGGAAAGGCTCCTCAAGTCGATTCCAGGGACGGTGGTTTTTCAGGATGATATCCTCATCACGGGTCGCGATACTGAAGAACATCTCCACAACCTGGAGGAGGTGCTACGCAGACTGGACCGGGTAGCTCTGCGACTGAAAAAGGCGAAGTACGTCTTCCTTGCTCCAGAGGTAGAATTCCTGGGGATGAGGATAGCAGCAGACGGGATCAGACCTACTGCGTCCAAAACAGAAGCGATCCAGAGATCACCCAGACCCTGTAACACGACGGAGCTGCGTTCGGTCCTGGGGCTCCTGAACTATTTTGGTAACTTTCTTCCAAATTGAGCACGCTGTTAGAGCCGCTACACGTGCTCCTACGCAAAGGTCGCGAATGGGTCTGGGGGGACAGCCAGGAAAGGGCTTTTGATAGAGCACGCAATTTGTTATGCTCCAACAATCTGTTAACGCTATATGACCCATGTAAGAAACTTGTTTTAACGTGCGATGCATTGTCCTATGGGGTCGAGTGTGTGTTGCAGCATGTTAATGTCAAGGGTCAGTTACAGCCGGTAGCTTATGCCTCCAGAAGTCTGGTGCTGGCAGAAAGGGGCTACAGGATGGTAGAAAAGGAAGCGCTTGCATGTGTATATGCAGTAAAAAAAATGCACCAGTACCTGTTTGGCAGGACATTTGAGCTGGAGACAGATCACAAACCCCTAACGTCCCTTTTGGCCGACAACAAGGCCATAAATGCAAATGCGTTGGCCCGCATACAGAGGTGGGCACTCACGTTAGCCGCCTATGACTATACAATTCAGCACAGACCGGGCACTGAAAACTGTGCTGATGCACTCAGCAGGCTCCCACTAGCCATCACCGAGGGGGCAACTGAGCATGCTGCTGAGATGATCATGGCTGTTGAAGCTTTCAAAAGCGAAGGCTCACCCGTGACAGCCCGTCAGATCAAAGTCTGGACAAATAGAGACCCGCTACTGTCTTTAGTCAAGAAATGTGTCCTGAATGGGGACTGGGCAGTCATGTACGGGGTATTCCCTAAGGAATTTAAACCATTTCACAGGCACAAGCATGAACTCTCGATACAGGCCGATTGCCGACTATGGGGCAACCGAGTAGTCATGCCCCAGATGGGCAGAGAGGCGTTCATCCGAGAACTCCACAATGAGCACCTGGGCATTGTCATGATGAAGGCAATTGCCAGGTCACACATTTGGTGGCCAGGGATAGATGCAGACCTGGAGCTTTGTGTTCACAGGTGCAACACATGTGCCCAGCTGGGCAATGCGCCCAGGGAAGCCCCCCTTAGCCCCTGGTCCTGGCCCACTAAGCCATGGTCACGCATCCATGTGGACTACACAGGTCCTTGGATGGGAAAAATGTTTTTGGTTGTAGTAGATGCCTGCTCCAAATGGATCAAGTGTGCCATTCTCAATTCAAGCACATCCTCTGCCATGGTAGAAAGTCTCCGGGCAATGTTCGCCGCCCATGGTCTACCGGACGTCTTGGTCAGCGACAATGGCCCGTGCTTTACAAGCATTGAGTTCCAGGACTTCATGGCAGAAAATAGTATCAACCATGTCAGAACGGCACCGTTCAAGCCGGCCTCAAACGGCCAGGTGGAACAAGCAGTGCAGATAATCAAACAGGGGATGCTCAGAATCCAAGGGGGTTCCCTACAAAGCCGCTTGTCACGCCTCCTGTTGGCCAATAGATCCCGGCCACACTCGCTCACAGGGGTTCCACCTGCAGAGCTGCTAATGAAAAGGACGCTCAAAACCAGGTTATCCCTCATACACCCCACGATGAAAGAAATTGTTGAGAGCAAGCGCCGGTCACAATATGACTACCATGACGGGAATGCGAGGGCGCGATGTATTGATGTTAATGACCCTGTCTTTGTCCTCAACTACGCTACAGGGCCCAAATGGCTTGCAGGCACTGTGATTGCCAAAGAGGGGAATAGGATTCTGGTTGTTAAACTTACCAATGGACAAATCTGCCGCAAACATGTGGATCAAACAAAAAGAAGGTTCAGCAACCCCATAGAAGAAGCAGAGGAAGAACACGACATAGAGTTCACTCCACCACAGGGACCGAACACCGGAACCAAGTGGAGGAGAGCCCAGTCACTGTGGGCAGTCCGGACAGGCCTGAGGCACCGCAAACAGCAGATACTCAGGCCAGCGCCCAACAACCGGAGCCCCAACTCAGGCGCTCTACAAGGGAGTGTAAACCACCAGAGAGACTTAACCTATGATCTAAAGAAAACTTTGGGGGGAGGTGATGTCATGTATTCTACTGTCATTGTAATCCATGTATAAACTGACCTAAGTTGTACACTGTGAGAACACTGACCACTAGGTGGTGAACTTGTGGGAGACATTCCTAACCTGGATTTTCAGGTATAAAAGGGGAAGCTCCACCCACCTTAATCACTTCAGTGCTGGAATAAAGGTTATTGGTCACAGAGTGACCTTTTCCCTAGAATGGGCCGCGTGTGCTTTTGTACTGTATAGTAAGGATATATTAGAACCCATATCACCAGATTATTAATCAGTCCCGTAACATAACCACTATGCTACCGTTCCCAATAAACAGGAATAAGAACATAAGAAATAAGAGCAGGAGTCGGCAATTCAGCTCCTCGAGCCTGCTCCGCCATTTAATACGATCATGGCTGATCTGATCATGGACTCAGCTCCACTTCCCTGCCCGCTCCCCATAACCCCTTATCCCCTTATCAATTAAGAAACTGTCTATCTCTGTCTTAAATTTATTCAATGTCCCAGCTTCCACAGCTCTCTGAGGCAGTGAATTCCACAGATTTACAACCCGCTGAGAGAAGAAATTCCTCCTCATCTCAGTTTTAAATGGGCGGCCCCTTATTCTAAGATTATGCCCTCTAGTTCTAGTCTCCCCTATCAGTGGAAACATCCTCTCTGCATCCACCTTGTCAAGCCCCCTCATAATCTTATACATTTCGATAAGATCACCTCTCATTCTTCTGAATTCCAATGAGTAGAGGCCCAACCTACTCAACCTTTACTCATAAGTCAACCCCCTCATCCCCGGAATCAACCTAGTGAACCTTCTCTGAACTGCCTCCAAAGCAAGTATATCCTTTTGTAATTATGGAAACCAAAACTGCACGCAGTATTCCAGGCGTGGCCTCACCAATACCCTGTATAACTGTAGCAAGACTTCCCTGCTTTTATGCTCCATCCCCTTGGTAATAAAGGCCAAAATTCTGTTGGCCTTTCTGATCACCTGCTGTACCTGCATACTATCCTTTTGTGTTTCATGCACAAAGTTGCATTACCCGTTCGAAGTGAATGGCTAAATTGCTCGTGGTCTGGCATTAGCTGGCATTGCATTTAAAGTGGGGAGTCAATTCGACTCGATCAAGAGCAGTCTTATCATTGGGTCTGAAGAAGGTTGCTCCAAGTCCCAATCCACGACTGGGCACATCGGGTTAATTTTGCCGAGTCTTCTATTGCCAGTGGAAGCCTTGCACCAGTCGACACACCTTGGACAACCATAGGTCCGGTACCTGTGACGTGTGCTGGTTGTATCCAAGTTGGCTGTATTGGGGCTCAAAGATTTACCCTG
Organism: Pristiophorus japonicus; assembly: GCF_044704955.1. Classification (NCBI taxonomy): domain Eukaryota; kingdom Metazoa; phylum Chordata; class Chondrichthyes; family Pristiophoridae; genus Pristiophorus; species Pristiophorus japonicus. Next base: position 46,561,818 of record NC_091998.1, read on the forward strand.
CAGTCTAAGCTGGTGCCCCAATTGCAGTACTGGGAGAGGCGGTGTCCTTCAGATGTAGAACAGACGTTAAACCAAGATCTGGGAAGCTGTTCCAATGGTTCGGGTGGCTGTTTGAGATCCGACGGAAGATCATCATTGGACATTTTTCTGGAGTCTGAGCCAACATTCCTGCCCCAATCAGCACCATGAGAAAAACAGATCAACTGGTCTTTGTTGCTGAACATGGGTTGGGAACGCTGTCCAAAATGGTGGCTGCATTTGCCTACATAACACTCACTGTACTTAATTGTCAACCGTGGCTCAGTGGGTAGCACACTCACTTCTGGGTCAGAAAGTTGTAGGTTCAAATCCCACTTCAACAATTTGAGCACATAAACCCAGGCTGACACTCCCAGTGCAGTGCTGAGGGAGTGCCGCACTATCAGTGGTGCTGTCTTTTGGATGAGACGTTAAACCGAGGCCTCGTCTGCTCTCTCAGGTGGACGTAAAAGATCCCATGGCACTATTTCGAAGAAGAGCAGGGGAGTTATCCCGGGTGTCCTGGGGCCAATATTTATCCCTCAATCAACATCACAAAAACAGATTATCTGGTCATTATCACATTGCTGTTTGTGGGAGCTTGCTGTGCGCAAATTGGCTGCCGTGCTTCCCACATTACAGCAATGACTACAAAGTATTTCATTGGCTGTAAAGTGCTTTGAGACATTTGGTGGTCGTGAAAGGCGCCGTATGAATGCAACTCTTTCTTTCAAAATCATTAAGTAAATAATACAACTTTGGAAGCACTTTGTTTTGTGTCCTGTATGCTTCCCTCTTGTGGTTTATGTCTGATTAATTTAGTCTAGTGAAGCCAGCTTCCTAAGTACATAAGAACATAAGAAACAGGAGCAGGAGTTGGCCATTTGGCCCCTCGAGCCTGCTCTGCCATTCAATGAGATCATGGCTGATCTGGCCGTGGACTCAGCTCCACTTCCCCTCCCGCTCCCCCTAACCCATCTGGCTTTATGGCAGAAGCAAGTTGTAAAAGATGAATGAAAAATGATTGCAGTGCTATTAAATGTTGAGTTAACATTCTTCGGTTTATTTAGCATTTACTGTTAATCAAGAAGCACTCCCTGACTTCATCATCCAAAACCATTTAAAGCTGGTATTAATCACCGTTCTCATCTCTGATTGATGTCTTGAACTTGGTTCTGTGTTGCCTTCCTTCGATAATATGCGCTGGGAGACGGAAAAATGAATTGCATTGCTCTTCAAAGCATTTGAATATTCCGGACTGGGTTGACCAAATGTAAACATTGTCTTCAGCTTATTATGTGTGTTATTGTAATCATTGCGAGAGAAAGAAGCAGCAGATTGCTGCAATAGTTTGTTCCTAATGCTCTGTTACTCTTCTATTCCTTGCCGTATCAAGCTCATTCATCAAAATTATGTGCTCCGTGTCCATGCTCCTCGCTGAAATGAAGGCTATTCATCAGTCCGCAAAGCTTGTCTGACAAACGTCTTTGAATCCCATGACCCGCTTCTTGCTTCTCTTGCTTTTTCTAAGCTTCACTCTTCAAAGAAGAACAAAAAAGAAAAGAAAGACTTGCATTTCTATAGCGCCTTTCGCGCCCACCGGATGTCTCAAAGCGCTTTACAGCCAATGAAGCACTTTTGGAGTGTAGTCATTGCTGTAATGTGGGAAGCACGGCAGCCAATTTGCGCACAGCAAGCTCCCACAAACAGCAATGTGATAATGACCAGATAGTCTGTTTTTTTTAGTGATGTTGATTGAGGGATAAATATTGGCCCAGGACACTGGCGATAACTCCCCTGCTCTTTTTCGAAATAGATCTTTTATGTCTACCCAAGAGGGCAGACTCGGTTTAACGTCTCATCCGAAAAACGGCACCTCCGACAGTGCAGCACTCCCTCAGCACTGCACTGGAGTGCCAAAGATGTAAGGGCAGTTAACCGAAAGTTCGGTATCAAATTTTTGTCTGATAACGCTCCTGTGAAGCGCCTCGGGATGTTTTGCTACATCAAAGGCGCTATCTAAATGCAAGTTGGTGTTGTTGTTCCGAGTCTCCTTTTAATGCAACAATGGAAGCGTTTCCACAAATGAAAATGAAAGGGAAAGAAAGGACACCAGCCCCATTGACACTCAGCCTAGCCACTGGACGATGCAGCCTCACACACCACCCTCTTGAACTGCTAGAAATACTATCTCCTGGAAGAGTAAAAAATAAAGGGGGGAAAAATGGTCTCAATTCAGGCAAAACGAGGGAATTCCTAGCTGCAATCTGCAAGCTGGAAGACCATGGTTAGCTATGTTGCAGCACTAGAATAATAGAATGATTAAACGCACAAGGGGGCCATTCAGCCCATCGAGCCTGTGCCGATTCTGCGGAAGAGCTGGACATTCTTAAACCGCTGCTCCGCCCCATGCAAATATCCCAATGTCCTTGGCAATTCAGGCCCTGTAACAATAACCTCTATCCATCGAGCCGACGACACTTGGTTGCCCCTGTTCGTTCTCATGTCACATAAGAACATAAGAAATAGGAGCAGGAGTAGGCCTTACGGCCCCACGAGCCTGCTCCACCATTCAATAAGATCATGGCTGATCATCAATCACAACTCCACTTTCCCCGCTCGATCTCCATATCCCTTGATTCCCTTCGAGTCCAAAATTTTATCTATCTCAGCCTTGAATATACTCAACGACTCAGCATCCACAGCACTCTGGGGCAGAGAGTTCCAAAGATTGACGGAAAGAGTTGGCCCATGGCGAACATATCATCAGTGCAGCTTAAGCAACTGTAAGTCCTACGGAAGCCATTTCACCTCCTGAGCAATATTGTGCATTTACACAAATTTTGCTACAACTGTACAGGGTATTGGTGAGGCCACACCTGTACCCTGCGTGCAGTTTTTGGTTTCCATATTTACGAAAGGATATACTTGCTTTGGAGGCAGTTCAGAGAAGGCTCACCAGGTTGATTCCAGAGATGAGTGGGTTGACTTATGAGGATAGGTTGAGCAGGTTGGGCCTCTACTCATTGGAATTTCAGAAGAATGAGAGATGATCTTATCGAAACGTATAAGATGATGAGGAGGCTTGACAAAGTGGATGCAGAGAGGATGTTTCCACTAATAGGGGAGACTAGAACTAGGGGGCATAATCTTAGAATAAGGGGCCGCCCATTTAAAACTGAGATGAGGAGGAATTTTTTCTCTCAGAGGGTTGTAAATCTGTGGAATTCGCTGCCTCAGAGAGCTGTGGAAGCTGGGACATTGAATAAATTTAAGGCAGAGATAGACAGTTTCTTAACCGATAAAGGATTAAGGGGTTATGGGGAGTGGGCAGAGAAGTGGACCTGAGTCCATGATCAGATCAGCCATGATCGTGTTAAATGGCGGAGCAGGCTCGAGGGGCCTACTCCTGCTCCTATTTCTTATGTTCTTATAACATAAGAATTAGGAGCAGGCGTTGGCCCTACAGCCCCTTGAACCTGCTCTGGCATTCAATATGATCATGGCTGATCTTCTACCACAACTCCACTTTCCCCGCTCGACCTCCATACACCTTGAATCCCCCCTCGAGTCCAAAAATCTATCGATCTCAGCTTTGAATACACTCAACGACTCAGCATCCGCAACCCTCTGGGGCAGAGACTTCCAAAGATTCATGGAAAGAGTTGGCCCCTGGAGAACACAGCATCAGTGCAGCTTAAGCAACTGTAAGCCCTGCGGAAGCCATTTCACCTCCTGAGCGATATTGTGCATTTACCCACGGGGGACTATGCTTTTAAAGTCCCCACAGAGAGTTAACCTTTACTGAAATTAAATATTATTTATGAATATATGCCAAATTAGTCACTTGGCTTTACTGGTTTTCCCGCTGGGTTAAGGCCTCTATAGCACAAGAGACATGACTTTCCCCAAGAGATGACGTCAGCAATTTTTGAAATGTTTTATTTTAAGTTATTTTTGAATGGTGTCGGGTTACCATGAAGATGTGACCATAACTCCAATTATGTGACGTCCAAGCCAGGATAAAAGCAATTCGATTTACGCATACGCAGTGCCTCATCACATAAGAACATAAGAAATAGGAGCAGGAGTAGGCCATACGGCCTCTCGAGCCTGCTCCGCCATTCAATAAGATCACGGCTGATCTGATCATGGACTCAACTCCACTTCCCCACCCGCTCCCCGTAACCTCTTATCCCCTTATCAATTAAGAAACCGTCTATTTCTGTCTTAAATTTATTCAATGTCCCAGCTTCTACAGCTGTCAGAGGCAGTGAATTCCACTGATCCACAACCCTCTGAGAGAAGAAATTTCTCCTCATCTCTGATTCACATCTCAGAAACATTTCGAAACACTTGATGTAAAAATGAATTCTCTTGCTGCCTTCTATGCAACTATTTTACCCACGGCAAGATCATGTCAAGAGCGTTGCGTCTATCGACCAGCTAATGGCCCAGAAATCCCGGTTGGCTGCTTCCTGCGGGCGATCGGGTAAAAAAGTCAGGACATGCGCAGAGCTGGCGCTTGCAGTCACATGGCTCTGGGCAGCCAATCAGGTAAAGTATGTTATCATTCATAATAATTCGTAAGGTTGGAGTTTCCATTATTATGAATGAGAAACACACAAAACATTAATAAAAAATTGAAAAAATACACCACATATTTAACATTCATTTAAATTAAAGTTATGTATGTATTATTTAAAAATATATTTTCCCGATTTTAAGAAAGTTTCTTTAATTATGCTTTAAAATAAGTTTAATGTGGTGGGCAGGGTCTTTAAAAATAAAATGTGTTTTAAAAATTTTATTTTTTATGTTTTAAGTGTGTTTTAAGGCTCTTACACCTGTAACAGTAGGCTATGTGCCTGATTGTATCAGGCGCAAGAGTTTTGAGGAGATTTGCCGGGCAAGATCTGGGTAAATCCCAGAATGGTGCCCGTGCAAATGTCCTCGCTCCCGAGATGCGGAGGATCTGTTAAGCTCCAGCTTGACAGATCGGAAACGCCGGTTTTCAGCGCATGCGCATTGTGCGCTGCAGAAGTGGCTTTTGCGATGCCTTCCCCGGTCCGTACACACTCCGTACACACTCCATACGGACCCAGGGGGGCCGGGATTTCTGCCCCCATATGTTTTTGGTAGGCGTCGCTTGAGTAAGGCACGTTGGACAGGGCACTGGGAGAGCTCCCCGAGGGATAAAGATTCAGGGACTTTACGCTCCTCCTCCCCGTTACCGTAAAAAAAATCTCGCAAAGAGGGAGGCCGGTGCTCTTTCGCCACCTGTGGCGGGTTCCGTGGTGTCCGCCATTTTCCCAGGCCCGGCAGCGCTGCCGGTAAAGTGCATCGCCTTGCTTAACGTTGCCACGGCGAACTTGGACTCTTGCACTGTGTTCAGCGCAGGGCGCAAGGAGATCACTTCAAACTCAATTAAATGATCGCTCATGATTCAGGCTCGAGCATATTGTCCAAAAGCAAGTTTATTCGACAGACGCCAATTGTATAATAACTATTATGGTTATACAGCAAGATCCAGGTCGGTGATTGGAGTGTGGGCAGGTACAGCAGGAGCAGCGAGGTCGGGGCGAAGGATACGGTGAGAGACTGTGGAGGGATGTGATCGGGGCCCAGGGGAGGCGTGAGTTCCGGGCCAGGGGCCCAGGGGCAGCACGGGCCCAGCCCACACCGCGATATGTGTGCGCACTAGGCCCGTGCAGCAGAGCAGGTCTCCAGCCGTCTTGGTTAACCCTTGCCACTGGACCAAGACCGAGCTCTGTCGAGCCCATGTGGTGGCTGGTGTGCAATGGCCACCCCACGTTAAAAAAATCCACGCACAGGCATCTTCCACCCTTCAGGATTCAGTTCAGGTTCTACTTTCACAATACCTGTGAACTCATCCTGTTTTTTGGCGTGGAAGCAAGTCATCTTCGTTTCGAGAGACCGCCTATAAAATACAATAGACTGATGCTGTGTACAACCTGGCTTCCCAAATGTGTCAGCTGTGGCTCAGTGGGTAGCACCCTCTCACCTCTGAGTCAGAAGGTTGTATGTTCAAGTCCCACTCCAGGGACTTGAATGCATAAATCTCAGCTGACACTCCCAGTGCAGTGCTGAGGGAGTGCTGCACTATTGGAGGTGCCATCTGTCTGATGAGATGTTAAACTGAGGCTCTCTCAGGTGGATGTAAAAGATCCCATGGCACTATGGGAGTTAACCCTGGTGCCCTGGCCAATATTTATCCTTCAATCAACATCGCTTAAACAATTATCTGGCCATTATCACATTGCTGTTTGCGGGGAATTGCTGTGTGCAAATTACTGCCGCGTTTCCCACATTAGAACAATTACTCCCCAAAAGTACTTGATTGGCTATAAAGTGCTTTGAGACATCCAGTGGTCGTGAAAGGTGCTTTATGAATGCAAGTCTTTCTTTTTTTCCTCATGCAGACCCAAGGTGATCGAGCTTGGAATCCGTAGGACTTCCGATCGTCTGATGAGCGCTCCCTACAAGAAGACTGTTACCCGTTCTTTTGTATCCCTCTTTTGTCATCTGTCACATGTTCAAAAAACTTCTAGTCATCCGTAAAATACTGTCCCATTTAATGTGAGTCATATCACACGAAGCCCAGAATATATATCGAAGTGAGGTGCCTTCTCAGCAAACCTCCAGACCTCGAGGAAAGATTAGTTAGGCTGGGGATGTTTTCTTTGGGACAGAGGAGGCTGAGGGGAGACCTAATTGAGATAAGTAAAATTATGAGGGGCCTTGATGGAATGGATAGGAAGGACCTTTTAACATTGTTGTCGGCAATTTAAGTGTATCTAAGGGTGAAGTCATGGCAGGACAGCTCGGTCACGTGATATGCTCCTCCTGTACCATGTGGGAACACGGGGACAACACCAGTGTCCCTGACGACTACATGTGCGGGAAGTGTGTCCACCTCCGGCTACTGACGGTCCGCGTTGCGGAGTTGGAGCTGAAGGTGGATTCACTCTGGAGCATCCACGATGCTGAGAATGACGTGAGTATCACGTGTAGCGAGTTGGTCTTACCGCAGGAGAAGGGTCCACAGCCAGCGAGGGAATGGAAGACCAGCAGGAAGAGTAGTGCAAGGAAGGTAGTGCAGGGGTCCCCTGTGGTCATCCCACTGCAAAACAGATACACTGCTTTGAGTGCTGTTGAGGGGGATGACTCATCAGGAGCGGGCAGCAGCAGCCAAGTTCATGGCACCGTGGCTGGCTCTGTTGCACAGGAGGGCAGGAAAAAGAGTGGGCGAGCGATAGTGATAGGGGATTCAATTGTAAGGGGAATAGATAGGCGTTTCTGCGGCCGCAACCGAGACTCCAGGATGGTATGTTGCCTCCCTGGTGCAAGGGTCAAGGATGTCTCAGAGCGGGTGCAGGACATTCTAAAAAGGGAGGGAGAACAGCCAGTTGTCGTGGTGCACGTTGGTACCAATGACATAGGTAAAAAAAGGGATGAGTTCCTACGAAATGAATTTAAGGAGCTAGGAGCTAAATTAAAAAGTAGGACCTCAAAAGTAGTAATCTCGGGATTGCTACCAGTGCCACGTGCTAGTCAGAGTAGGAATCGCAGGATAGCTCAGATGAATACGTGGCTTGAGCAATGGTGCAGCAGGGAGGGATTCAAATTCCTGGGGCATTGGAACCGGTTCTGGGGGAGGTGGGACCAGTACAATCCGGACGGTCTGCACCTGGGCAGAATCGGAACCAATGTCCTCGGGGGAGTGTTTGCTAGTGCTGTTGGGGAGGAGTTAAACTAATATGGCAGGGGGATGGGAACCAATGCAGGGAGATAGAGGGAAACAAAAAGGAGGCAAAAACAAAAGACAGAAAGGAGATGAGGAAAAGTGGAGGGCAGAGAAACCCAAGGCAAAGAACAAAAAGGGCCATTGTACAGCAAAATTCTAAAAGGACAGAGGGTGTTAATAAAACAAGCCTAAAGGCTTTGTGTCTTAATGCAAGGAGTATCCGCAATAAGGTGGATGAATTAACTGTGCAAATAGATGTTAACAAATATGATGTGATTGGGATTACGGAGACGTGGCTCCAGGATGATCAGGGCTGGGAACTCAACATCCAGGGGTATTCAACATTCAGGAAGGATAGAATAAAAGGAAAAGGAGGTGGGGTAGCATTGCTGGTTAAGGAGGAGATTAAGGCAATAGTTAGGAAGGACATTAGCTTGGATGATGTGGAATCTATATGGGTAGAGCTGCAGAACACCAAAGGGCAAAAAACGTTAGTGGGAGTTGTGTACAGACCTCCAAACAGTAGTAGTGATGTTGGGGAGGGCATCAAACAGGAAATTAGGGGTGCGTGCAATAAAGGTGCAGCAGTTATAATGGGTGACTTTAATATGCACATAGATTGGGCTAACCAAACTGGAAGCAATACGGTGGAGGAGGATTTCCTGGAGTGCATAAGGGATGGTTTTTTAGACCAATATGTCGAGGAACCAACTAGGGGGGAGGCCATCTTAGACTGGGTGTTATGTAATGAGAGAGGATTAATTAGCAATCTCGTTGTGCGAGGCCCCTTGGGGAAGAGTGACCATAATATGGTGGAATTCTGCATTGGGATGGAGAATGAAACAGTTAATTCAGAGACCATGGTCCAGAACTTAAAGAAGGCTAACTTTGAAGGTATGAGGCGTGAATTGGCTGGGATGGATTGGCGAATGATACTTAAGGGGTTGACTGTGGATGGGCAATGGCAGACATTTAGAGACCGCATGGATGAACTACAACAATTGTACATTCCTGTCTGGCATAAAAATAAAAAAGGGAACGTGGCTCAACCGTGGCTATCAAGGGAAATCAGGGATAGTATTAAAGCCAAGGAAGTGGCATACAAATTGGCCAGAAATAGCAGCGAACCTGGGGACTGGGAGAAATTTAGAACTCAGCAGAGGAGGACAAAGGGTTTGATTAGGGCAGGGAAAATGAAGTATGAGAAGAAGCTTGCAGGGAACATTAAGACGGATTGCAAAAGTTTCTATAGATATGTAAAGAGAAAAAGGTTAGTAAAGACAAACGTAGGTCCTCTGCAGTCAGAATCAGGGGAAGTCATAACGGGGAACAAAGAAATGGCGGACCAATTGAACAAGTACTTTGGTTCGGTATTCACGAAGGAGGACACGAACAACCTTCCGGTTATAAAAGGGGTCAGAGGGTCTAGTAAGGAGGAGGAACTGAGGGAAATCCTTATTAGCCGGGAAATTGTGTTGGGGAAATTGATGGGATTGAAGGCCGATAAATCCCCAGGGCCTGATGGACTGCATCCCAGAGTACTTAAGGAGGTGGCCTTGGAAATAGTGGATGCGTTGACAGTCATTTTCCAACATTCCATTGACTCTGGATCAGTTCCTATGGAGTGGAGGGTAGCCAATGTAACCCCACTTTTTAAAAATGGAGGGAGAGAGAAAACAGGGTATTATAGACCGGTCAGCCTGACATCGGTAGTGGGTAAAATGATGGAATCAATTATTAAGGATGTCATAGCAGTGCATTTGGAAAGAGGTGACATGATAGGTCCAAGTCAGCATGGATTTGTGAAAGGGAAATCATGCTTGACAAATCTTCTGGAATTTTTTGAGGATGTTTCCAGTAGAGTGGATAAGGGAGAACCAGTTGATGTGGTATATTTGGACTTTCAGAAGGCGTTCGACAAGGTCCCACACAAGAGATTGATGTGCAAAGTTAGAGCACATGGGATTGGGGGTAGTGTACTGACATGGATTGAGAACTGGTTGTCAGACAGGAAGCAAAGAGTAGGAGTAAATGGGTACTTTTCAGAATGGCAGGCAGTGACTAGTGGGGTACCGCAAGGTTCTGTGCTGGGGCCCCAGCTGTTTACACTGTACATTAATGATTTAGATGAGGGGATTAAATGTAGTATCTCCAAATTTGCGGATGACACTAAGTTGGGTGGCAGTGTGAGCTGCGAGGAGGATGCTGTGAGGCTGCAGAGCGACTTGGATAGGTTAGGTGAGTGGGCAAATGCATGGCAGATGAAGTATAATGTGGATAAATGTGAGGTTATCCACTTTGGTGGTAAAAACAGAGAAACAGACTATTATCTGAATGGTGACAGATTAGGAAAAGGGGAGGTGCAAAGAGACCTGGGTGTCATGGTACATCAGTCATTGAAGGTTGGCATGCAGGTGCAGCAGGCGGTTAAGAAAGCAAATGGCATGTTGGCCTTCATAGCAAGGGGATTTGAGTACAGGGGCAGGGAGGTGTTGCTACAGTTGTACAGGGCATTGGTGAGGCCACACCTGGAGTATTGTGTACAGTTTTGGTCTCCTAACCTGAGGAAGGACATTCTTGCTATTGAGGGAGTGCAGCGAAGGTTCACCAGACTGATTCCCGGGATGGCGGGACTGACCTATCAAGAAAGACTGGATCAACTGGGCTTGTATTCACTGGAGTTCAGAAGAATGAGAGGGGACCTCGTAGAAACATATAAAATTCTGACGGGGTTAGACAGGTTAGATGCAGGAAGAATGTTCCCAATGTTGGGGAAGTCCAGAACCAGAGGTCACAGTCTAAGGATAAGGAGTAAGCCATTTAGGACCGAGATGCGGAGGAACTTCTTCACCCAGAGAGTGGTGAACCTGTGGAATTCTCTACCACAGAAAGTTGTTGAGGCCAATTCACTAAATATATTCAAAAAGGAGTTAGATGAGGTCCTTACTACTAGGGGGATCAAGGGGTATGGCGAGAAAGCAGGAATGGGGTACTGAAGTTGAATGTTCAGCCATGAACTCATTGAATGGCGGTGCAGGCTAGAAGGGCCGAATGGCCTACTCCTGCACCTATTTTCTATGTTTCTATGTTTCTATGACCTATTTCCCTTTGCAGAGGGGTGAAGAATCAGGGGCCATAGATTTAAAGCAATTGGTAGGAGATTTAGAGAGTAGATTTCTTCACCCAGAGGGTGGTGGGGGTCTGGAACTCACTGCCTGAAAGGGTGGTAGAGGCAGAAACCCTCACCACATTTAAAAAGTACTTGGATGTGCGCTGATGTGCTGTAACCTACAGGGCTACGGACCTAGTGCTGGAAAGTGGGATTTGGCTGGATAGCTCTTTTTCGGCCGGCGCAGACACTATGGGCCAAAGTAGCCTCCTTCCGTGCTGCAAATTTCTATCAGTCTATTCAGTTGACATAACAGCCATCTTGATGGTTTAACTGTTAGTCAGTTTAACCTGACATCCTGCCTTAACAGTACCAAAGGAACAGGATGACCTGGACAATCCCAGACAGTCAATGTGATAGTGCTTGGGTGCTTCCATTATTCTGGCCAGTTCCCGATACTAGCCCCTCGCATGGAATGTCGCCAACCTGTCTCTAGCTGCTATTCCCATTGTTCCGACTAATCTCCAATAGTAGCATATCCTAATCGGACAATGGCCTAGAGAAAGGATGATTGACTTTGATAGAACGCCCGACACAAAGCAAGCTCTAACACTGGACCCCAAATTCGCCATGAAAACCCAATGTGCAGCAGACTCACACAGGGGCTGTCAGCACCTCTTAAAGGTTGTTACCTGTTTATTTCGCCTCTCCCAGGAGATCGACAACAACTTGCATTTATCTAGCGCCTTTAACGTAGTGAAATGTCCCAAGGCGCTTCACTGTATTATGAGATGAAAATTTGACACCGAGCCACATAGGAAAAATTAGGGCAGGCGACCCAAAGCTTGGTCAAAGAGGTAGGTTTTAAGGAATATCTTGAAGGAGGAAAGAGAGGTAGAGAGGCGGAGAGGTTTAGGCAGGGAGTTCCAGAGCTTGGGGCCTAGGCGACAAAAGTCACGGCCACCAAGGTCACAGGGTTTCGGGTGAGGTGGAGAGTGTATATGTCGTGTGTGACGGGCTGGATAGACCAGAGTGTCTTTACCTGTCCGACATTGTTCGTATGCTCGCGTAGACAATATGGGGCCAAAATTGATGGCCTTAGCACCCACTGCCGCCGACGTTCTTTGCTCGTGCCGCCTAGTGCCACTTTCGACGTGGCCTGGAGCGTGCGGGACGGGAGAGCCACCGGGAAGCGCCCGCCGATGTCAGCGGACGGCCGATGCGCGTAAGTAGACTCCCGCCCTGCCGAGACGCTGGATTGGGGCGGGCGGGAGTCGGTGGCTGGACGGCGATGGACCGCTGAGTGCAGGCAGCTCCGTCCTCGACGGTAAGTGTCAAGATCCTGTAAAAAGGCTCAGTGAAGTTTATTTAAATTATTTCTATACAGGGACGTACCTGGATGGGGTCCCCTGAAGGTCGTCAGATGTTTTTTTTGTTTCTGATGCTTTTGATTATTAGTTCTTCGACCCTCCGTGGGCCCGACTCCATCCTCGGCGGCACTTGGGCGGCAAGCGCCTTTGCCGGCGAGAATGAGCGCTCCCGCCGGCTGCCGCCCAGATTGGTGGCGTATGTCGCAGGTTTGCCGCCCGCCGACCTTCGTGGGACCTTCTTCATGAAAACTCCGCCCAAAGAACCGTCGGGGACCTCGACGGCCACCTGCGGCCCTTCGGGCGGCACTTGAGCGGGCGGGGGCCTTCACCAAGTTCGGGCCCTGTGGTCTGTATGACTGACGGCACAGTGAAGCTCAAGATCTTGCACAAACGGGATTAGTGCCGGATCGAAGCAATCTCCAGATTCAAGTGTCTAACCGCGGCACCTGTTGTTCCCACATCTGGACTACAATCAGAGTCAGCAGTGTAAACATGGGTTTTCTGCCGTTTGGGTCCCAAAGGGTTAAGTTTGGCAGTGCTTGAAGGAATAGAAAAAAAATGAAACTTTACATTCCATCCTTCACGAGGTGGTCAGTCTTAGGGATGGAATGTGAAATCGTTTTAAGGTTAAAAAAAAAAACACCTCAACTAAGGTGTGGTGTGACATCACCACCACATAAATCCCCGCAAGCTTAGATTGAGTTTTTGGCATTTTCGATGCAAATGAGGCCTCCAAAACAAAGCAAAGTCAGGAGCATTCTACCCTCTGTGAAGTTGAGCTGATCCAAAACTCGGCTGCCCGTGTCCTAATTCGCACCAAGTCTCGCTCACCCATCACCCCCTACCCCCGGGTTCGCTGATCTACATTGGCTCCCGGTTAATCAACGCCTCAATGCCAAAATTCCCATCCTTGTTTTCAAATCCCTCCATGGCCATCACCCCTCCCTATCTTTGTAATCTCCTCCAGCCCCACAACCCCCCCGAGATGTTTGCACTCCTCTAATTCTGCCCTCTTGAGCATCCCTGATTATAATCGCTCAATCACTGGCGGCCGTGCCTTCTGTTGCCTGGGCTCCAAGCTCTGGAACTCCCTCCCTAAACCTCTCCGCCTCTCTTTCCTCCTTTAAGATGCTCCTTAAAACCTACCTCTTTGACCAAGGTTTTGGTCACCTGCCTTAATATCTCCTTCTATGGCTCGGTGTCAAGTAACGCTACTGTGAAGTGCCTTAGGACATTTTTACTAAGTTAACGGTGCTATATAAGTGTAAGTGGTCGTTGTTGAGCGATTTACTCTGGGTTCGTTGATGTTCAAGATCCGATGAAGAAAAGCTGGGATCTCAGCCCGTGTTATGGTTGACATTCCTCCTTCAATGAAGACAATGAAAACCAGATGGTCACTCGTCTCATTGCTCATTTATGTGTCAGCTGTGGTTCAGTGGGCAGCACTCTCACCTCGGAGTCAGAAGGTTGTGGGTGCAAGTCCCACTCCATGGACTTAATCTAGACTGACAGTGCCGGGGAGTGCTGCATGGTAGAAGGTGCCGTCTTTCACATGAGATGATAAAAGGAGCTCCTGAATGCTTTCTCAGGTGGACGTAAAAGATCCCATGGCACGATTTCAAAGAGCAAGGAATTATCCCTGCTGTCCTGGCTAACATTTATCCCACAAAAAACAGATTATCTCGTCTTTTATCATATTGCTGTTTGTGGGAGCTTGCTGTGCACAAAATGGCTGCTGCGTTTCCCACATTACATCTGTGAATTCACTCCAAAAAGTGATCAATTGACTGTAAAGCGCATTGAGACATCTGATGGTCGTGAAAGGCGCTATGTAAATGCAACTCTTTCTATCTATGTGTGCAATTGTTGCGACATGGCATGGCAAATGGTATGTTGGCCTTCATAGCGAGAGGATTCGAGTATAGGAGTAGGGAGGTCTTACTACAGTTGTACAGGGCCTTGGTGAGGCCACACCTGGAATATTGTGTACAGTTTTGGTCTCCTAATCTGAGGAAGGACGTTCTTGCTATTGAGGGAGTGCAGCGAAGGTTCACCAGACTGATTCCCGGGATGGCAGGACTGACATATGAAGAAAGACTGGATCAACTAGGCTTATATTCACTGGAAATTAGAAGAACGAGAGGGGATCTCATAGAAACATATAAAATTCTGACAGGATTGGTCAGGTTAGATGCAGGAAGACTGTTCCCGATGTTGGGGAAATCCAGAACCAGGGGTCACAGTCTAAGGATAAGGGGTAAAGCCATTTAGGACCGAGATGAGGAGAAACTTCTTCACTCAGAGAATTGTGAGCCTGTGGAATTCTCTACCACAGAAAGTTGTTGAGGCCAGTTTGTTAGATATATTCAAAAGGCCCTTACGGCTAAAAGGATCAAGGGGTATGGAGAGAAAGCAGGAATAGGGTATTGAAGTTGCATGATCAGCCATGATCATATTGAATGGTGGAGCAGGCTCGAAGGGCCGAATGGCCTGCTCCAGCACCTATTTTCTATGTTTCTATGTTTCTATGTTACATAAATAGCTGCAATTGTCTGCATAATAACAACCAGTACACTTCAAATATTGTTCACTCGGCACAGCACCATGAAGGCCCTGTTACTGCTACACCACATGGTGCCTTTGCAGTCGAGGTTGCCTGTCTCTGCCGCCTGTGGAGATTTAAAAACCCATGTTGAGCGATGTAAATGCTACTTACTATCTTTGTACCATTGTTTTTAAATATTTCTGGTTAATCAGTCAGGGGAGTTTCAATGAAGAACAAATGCTGTGGCTTGTAGGTGTGGGGGTGTGGGTGGGTGGGGGATTGGGGGGGGCGGGGGGAGGGTCTCGATGCTTCTCAATGATTTGCACCACATTAACTCACTTGAGTGATTCATAAAGCCTCGATAAACAGGAGCCAGCTGAGCTTCAAGTGCTTTATATTCGTTAGTTGAACCCCTCGATTGAATTACGTGGCAACACAGCACACGTCTGAATGCAGCAGTTTAATTTGGAGCGCGAATGTTGGTTGAAAATAATATTAATTGACAGGAGTGTGTGGATTTAATTGCTTAAGTTAATGCAAGGGTCAACTTGTGCCGGCCAGCAGCATTACCGGCATCGATAGTTGCAAGATCAAAACCCCTCACCAGCACTCCGAGCTTGTAATTCAGGCTTTTTTTTATTAGTTCACGGGACGTGGCCAGCATTTATTGCCCATCCCTAATTGCCTTTGAGAAGGTGGTGGTGAGCCACCTTCTTGAACCGCTGCAGTCCCGTGTGGTGAAGGTGCTCCCACAGTGCTGTTTAGGGAGGGAGTTCCAGGATTTTGACCCAGCGACGATGAAGGAATGGCCGATATATTTCCAAGTCAGGATGGTGTGTGACTCGGAGGCAGACTTGGAGGTGATGGTGTTCCCATGCGCCTGCTGCCCTTGTCCTTCCAGGTGGTGGAGGTCGCGGGTTTGGGAGGTGCTGCCGAAGAAGCCTTGGCGAGTTGCTGCAGTGCATCTTGTAGATGGTGCACACTGTAGCCACGGTGCGCCGGTGGTGGAGGGAGTGAATGTTGAAGGTGGTGGATGGGGTGCCGATCAAGTGGGCTGCTTTGTCCTGGATGGTGTCGAGCTTCTTGAGTGTTGTTGGAGCTGCACTCATCCAGGCAAGTGGAGAGTATTCCATCAAATTCCTGACTTGTGTCTTGTAGATGGTGGAATGCCTTTGGGGAGTCAGGAGGTGAGACACTCGCTGCAGAATACCCAGCCTCTGACCTGCTCTTGATGCCACAGTATTTATGTGGCTGACGCTGCATGTGCAGTACTGAGGGAATGCGGCATTGTCAGTGGTTCTGGCCGTTGGGTGAGAGGTGATGGTCGCGATCCGATGAAGACTGGTTTCAGAAGAGCAGGGAGCTCTCCCTGTGCTATGGTCAACGTTCTTCCTTAAATAAGCACGATGCAAACCAGACTGGCTGTGCACTCCCCTCATTGCTATGTGTGGGATGGCCACATGATATCTGGCTGCTGCATTTGTCTGCATAACAATAGTCTGTACACCTCAAAAATAATTCATTCTGCCCAGCACTTTTGAGATGTTTCTACGACATGATCAGGTACATGAACTGCCTCCCTAACAGCACTGTGGGAGCACCTTCACCGCACGGACTGCAGCGGTTCAAGAAGGCGGCTCACCCTCAATTAGGGATGGGCAATAAATGCTGTCCATGCCAGAGACACCCACATCCCGTGAATGAATAAAATGAAAAGTATTTAAAATCTTTCTGTCTGATTGCTCTCCCTCTCAGGAGTCACTTGATGATAGGGGACTTACTCCTCGGGTGCGTGGAGAGTGTATAAAGGGGCTTTTTGTCCACAAGTAAACCCTGATGAAGCTCCAAGCCTCATCCTTCGGAAAATTGGCAGAAGTAGCAGTTAGAAGGAAGAAAGACTTGCATTTCTACAGCGCCTTTCACGACCATCCCAAAGTGCTTTACAATGAAGTACTTTTTGGAGTGTAGACACTATTGCAATGTGGGAAATGCAGCAACCAATTTGCACACAGCAAGCTCCCACAAACAGCAATGTGATAACGGCCAGGTAATCTGTTTTGTTATGTTGATTGAGGGATAAATATTGGCCCAGGACAATGGGGATAACTCTCCCTGCTCATCCTCTAAATACCACTAGGGGATCTTTTACATCCACCCGAGATGAGGCCTCAGTTTAACGTCTCATCCAAAAGACAGCATCTCCAACAGTGCAGCACTCCCTCAGCATTGCACAGGAGGGTCAGCCTGGATTTATGTGCTCAAGTCCCTGGAGTGGGACTTGAACCCACAACCTTCTGACTTAGAGGTAAAGGTGCTGCCCACTGAGCCACAGGTGATGCAGGTCTAGATACAAGGCAAAGGGAAGACTCAAATAGTCAAGATGTTCGAAGGGTAGTTCGGTGAAGCTCACACACAACACACTCATTGAGGGAGTGCAGCGAAGGTTCACTAGACTGATTCCCGGGATGGCAGGAATGACATATGAAGAAAGACTTGATCTACTAGGCCTGTATTCACTTCAATTTAGAAGAATGAGAGGGGATCCCATAGAAACATATAGAATTCTGACGGGACTGGACAGGTTAGATGCAGGAAGAATTTTCCTGATGTTGGGGAAGACCAGAACCAGGGGTTAAAGTCTAAGGATAAGGGATAAGCCATCTAGGACCGAAACGAGGAGAAACTTCTTCACTCAGAGAGTTGTGAACCTGTGGAATTCTCGACCGCAGAGAGTTGTTGAGGCCAGTTCGTTAGATATATTCAAAGGGAGTTAGATGTGGCCCTTACGGCTAAAGGGATCAAGGGGATATGGAGAGAAAGCAGGAATGGGGTACTGAAGTTGCATGATCAGCCATGATCATACTAAATGGTGGTGCAGGCTCGAAGGGCTGAATGGCCTATTCCTGCACCTATTTTCTATGTTTCTATGTTTCTATTCTACATTTGTAGGTGTTAACCCGTTTAAAATAAAGAGGTGAATACCTGCAGAAAAATAGTACACACACAGGAATAGAGTACAAGTAGATTGAACGGTCATGAGCAAAAGGCTCCTGTTGGAAGGTCTCGGATGAGACGTTAAACTGAGGCCCCGTCTGCTCTCTCAGGTGGACGTAAAAGATCCCACGGCACTATTTCAAAGAAGAGCAGGGGAGTTATCCCCGGTGTCCTGGCCAATATTTATCCCTTAATCAACACAACAAAAACAGATTATCTGGTCATTATCACATTGCTGTTTGTGGGAGCTTGCTGTGCGCAAATTGGCTGCCACGTTTCCCACATTACAACAGTGACTACACTCCAAAAGTACTTCATTGGCTGTAAAGCGCTTTGGAACGTCCTGAACCATAGAAACATAGAAAATAAGAGCAGTAATAGGCCATTCGGCCCTTCGAGTCTGCACCGCCATTCAATATGATCATGGCTGATTATCTCAACACCATGGGCCCAAGTTTCCACATGATTTGCGCCTGATTTTTAGGAGCAACTGGTGGAGAATGGACTATCTTAGAAATCGCAATTCTCCACATTTTTTTTTCTGCAGTTCTAGTCAGGTAGAACAGTTCTACTTTGGAACAGAATTTTTTCTTCAAAAGGGGGCGTGCCCGGTCACTGACGCCTGATTTCAAAGTTTCCACAGTGAAAACGTACTCCAAACTAACTTAGAATGGAGCCAGTGAAGATTTTTGTAGAACTGAAGAAACCTGTTCTACACATTAAAAAATCAGGCGCAGGTTACAAATTAGGCGTCCAGAACGAGGTGGGGGGGAGGGGGGAAGGGAAGTCATTAAATTCTACAATAAATCCTTATTTATACTTCTACAAATATTATACAAATAAATCCAACCTGAATAAACATTTATAAGCAAAGAAAAGATTAAATAAACCATCTTCCTACCTGTGTGAAAGCACGGAGAATGCTGCAGTCAGCCTGAGGCGCCCGTTCTTCCCGCGGGGGGTAGGGGGAGGCGCCCGTTCTTCCCGCGGGGGGGGGGGAGGGGAGAGGAGGCGCCCGTTCTTCCCGCGGGGGGGGGGGAGAGGAGGCGCCCGTTCTTTCCCGTGGGGGGGGGGAGGGGAGAGGAGGCGCCCGTTCTTCCCGCGGGGGGGGGAGAGGAGGCGCCCGTTCTTTCCCGTGGGGGGGGGGAGGGGAGAGGAGGCGCCCGTTCTTCCCGCGGGGGGAGGCAGGAGGCACCCGTTCTTCCCGCGGGGGGAGGGGGGAAGGAGACAGTGAGAAGGCTGCAAGTGCTGATGTGCTGATGGCAATGTGCTTTTATTAAAAAAATGTTCAAAAATTAAACAGCTACAAAGAACTACAAAAATGGCCGAGTGCCAATGTTTTTTTCACACTGAGCATGCGCGAACGCTCCAACGCACACGCGCAGCGTTGCCGGCAGGAAAAAAACTCATTTAAATAGTACCCGCCCCCTCCCACTTACAAAATCGGCGCGAGTGTAGGCTCCGCCCCCTGGGCGCCGCGCCAGGCAGACAAGGAGCTGCAGAACGCTCCAGAATCGCGCATTTTTTTTTAGGCGCCGTTTTAGGCTCGGAGGGGCGCCCTTTTTTTATCGTGTAGAAACTTGGGCCCCATATTCCCGCTTTTCCCCCATACCCTTTGATGCCTTTTGTTTCTAGAAATCTATCTATCTCCCTCTTAGGCGTTATAGAAATTTCTATTATTTCTTTGCCTCGACAGTTTGGAGATCCTGGAAGAAGTTAAAAGGAGAAGAGTTAAAGGGCACATGAAGCCATGCAGAGTGAGAATGGACTATTTTGAAACATGACATAAAGAAACTAGCCAGTGCAGTCTGCCAATTTGTTAATTAAGCCATGGTTCGTTCAAGAGAGTACTTGATGAAGCACGGGTTAATTTACGATTCAACCCGGGGTGTTTCCTTAATTGGAACAGTTGGAACAATCTTCTTCCCATTGCAGGGTTTGTTCCATTAATAATATCAACGACGCAGATGATTTTATGCAGAGAATATATACTGCCTCTTTTAATTAGTGGAATTTCGCTGAATAGGCCACTTTAATTCAAGTCACAATGAACTTGCTGTAATTATGCGTAGTGTGGCAAATTTGTTGGGCAAGTGAGAGTGTGCAGGAGCCTCCAGGCCTCGATAGTTGCTATCAGTTACAGGAGATCTTCAACTTTCTCTCCGTTACTTTCAGACGGGGCATGTCAAGGCATGGGGTGAGCAGGAACTGAGGCATACACGCCCAGATAAAACGCTTGTTACTAAAATATGAGGGAAGTTGAGTTCATCGAACACTTATCAGGATTCTGTAAATCCCCCCCCTCCCCCAAAAAAATCATCCCCCAAGAAAAACTTGCATTTAATCAACAACAACAACATCCTGTATTTATATAGCGCCTTTAATATAGTGAAACGTCCCAGGGCGCTTCACAGGAGAATTACGAGGTTAAAAAGTTCGATACCGAGCCGCATAAGGAGAAATTAGCGCAGGTGACCAAAAGCTTGGTCAAAGAGATAGGTTTTAAGGAGCGTCTTGAAGGAGGAAAGTGAGGCGGAGAGGTTTAGGGAGGGAGTTCCAGAGCTTAGGGCCCAGGCAACAGAAGGCACGGCCACCAATGGTTGAGCGATTATAATCAGGGATGCTCAAGGGGGCAGAATTAGAGGAGCGCAGACATCTCGGGGGGGTTGTGGGGCTGGAGGAGATTCCAGAGATAGAGAGGGGCGAGGGATTTGTAAACAAGGACGAGAATTTCAAAATCGAGGCGTTGCTTAACCGGGAGCCAATGTAGGCCAGCGAGCACAGGGGGTGATGGGTAAGCGGGACTAGGTGCGAGTTAGGACACGGGGCAGCCGAGTTTTGGATCACCTCTAGTTGACGTGGGGTAGAATGTGGGAGACCAGCCAGGAGTGTATTGGGATAGTCAAGTCTAGAGGTAACAAAGGCGCGGATGAGGGCTTCAGCAGCGGATGAGCTGAGGCAGGGGCGGAGACGGACACTTTATCACCTCTCTTAGGGACGTCACAAAGTGCCTCAATTTTGGACTGCAGTGACTGCTGTTGCGTCTGAAAATGTGCCCAGCAAATTGCCACAGGCATCACGGAGGTGTAAGACAAGTGGATTTAATTTTTGGTGATGTTTGTCGAGGGAGGCGGGAATTCCACCTGAAACAGTCCAACGGGGTGGGGGGGCTCATCCATGGACAGCACCTCCGGCAATGCGGCCTGCACTGGGCTGGAGGGGTCAGCCTAGCTTCTGAGCTCAAAATCCTGGGGGGCCTGATTGCCATCAAAGCCTCCGCCCGCCCAAGTGCTGCCCAAAGCGCCGCCGGTGGCCGGCGAGGTACCAGACGGGATATTCATGACCGAGGTTCCTCGAGGGTCGGCGGGCGCTAAATGGACAACGTACAGCGCCAATCTGGGCGGCAACGAGCGGGAGGTCTCATTCTCGGCGACAGGGGCGCTTGCCGCCCAAGTGCCGCCGAGGATGGAGTCGGGCCCAGGGAGGGTCGAAGACCCGAAAAAAAATGCAGCAGGAAAAAAAAACTATCGGAAGACCGCCAGGGGGACTGCATGCGGGTAAGTCGCTGCGGATGAAAAATTTTAAACGGTTCACTTACCGTCTTTTTTTCAGTATCTTCAGACTTACCGTCGGGGGCAGGCCCGCCTCCAGCCAGCGGTCCAACCTCGTTCTACTGCCGAGTGCCGCTGACTCCCGCCCGCAGGAATCTGGGAGCTCGGCGGGCGGGAGGTCAGTCGCACCACTCGGCCGTCCGCTGACGTCAGCGGGCGGTTCCCGGCAGCGCTGCCCTCCCGCCCGCGCCAGGCCACCTCGAAAGTGCTACTGGGCAGATCAAGACGAGGAGCATCGGGGGCTGTGGCCGGCAGTCGGAGGTGAGTGATGAATTTCGGCCCCAAAGTGCGGATTCGAATGTACAAACTCCCCACCACAGAGCCGGGAGCGTTACCCAACTGAGATCTGCGGCCACGCAAGGTCTGGTGAAATGGCATCGACAGGCCGGGGCCAATGGAGGGAGCACTTGGCATAATCGCTGCAGGGAGCAGTGCGTGCTGCTGCAGGAGGGCGACAGCTGACTGCAGTGCGGGCAGGTTACTGCAGGAGCGGCGAGGTCGGGGCGAAGGAGCGGCGAGAGAATGTAGAGGGATGTGCTCGGGGCCCAGAGGAGGCGAGGGCTCAGGGGCAGCACGGGCCCAGCCCACACTGCGATATGCGCGCACTAGGTCCGTGCAGCAGAGCTGGTCTCCAGTCTTCCTGGTTAACCCTTGCCACTGGACCAAGACCTAGCTCTGTCAAGCCCGTGTGGTGGCTGGTGTGCAACGGCCACCCCATGTTAAAAAAATCCACGCACAGGCATCTTCCACCCTTCAGGATGTAGTTCGGGATCCGGAATATTAAGTCCTTCATTGAAACACCTGTGAACTCATCCCTTTTCGCCAAGTCATCCTCGTTTTGAGGGACCACCTATGATAATGATGATGGTGAAATGGCACAAGTACATGTGGATATTTTTAAAAATTTGTTCACGGGAAGTGAGTGTCGCTGGCAAGGCTGGCATTTATTGCCCGTGAGTGGCTCACTCAGCCATTTTAGAGGGTAGTTAAGAGTCAACCACACTGCTGTGGGTCTGGAGTCACATATCAGCCAGACCGGTAAGGCCAGCAGATTTCCTTCCCTAAAGGACATTAGTGACCCAGATGGGTTGTTTACAACAATTCAGTTGTTTCATGGTCACCATTACTGAGACTAGCTTTTTATTCCAGATTTATTTTATTAATTCAATTTAAATTCCCCAGCTGCCGTGGTGGGATTTGAACTCGGGTCGTCAGATCATTTGCCCAGGCTTACTGGTATTGCAGCATTACCACTATGCCACTGCTCACGGTACTCAATAGACAACGTACGTTTGCACTTGCTCTTGTTGAAAAGAGGAAGTTGCCACAAAAAAGCACAGATCAATCTTTATCAGAAAAAGCTTACATTTTCTTGAATATATTACTCAACATTGAGAATAATTTAAAGTCTCAATTCTGTCTGGCACTCGTCCCCTAGTGCTATTTAAATGGTAATTCCTAGTGGCACATCTTCACGCAATAATTAACAAATTATGCATATAAATGTGTTGCTTATGCAAAAAATGTGTCGCTTATCCACAAATTAAAGGCGTTCCACCGTGTTTATGGTGCAGGCTTTATGAAAAAAGAATAAGAATCATCTTTATGCGGCACCATGTAAAGCATCAATTGACATTGTCAGTGCTTTCTGTCGAATCCGACCCGCATTTATCCGGGTCGGGTAGGCTCAGAGGAGAATGGCCTGAATCCATTTGACCCCATGCTTTCAGAATACCAATCCTGCTGTCTTTCTCCACATTTAATTGTTCCATAAACGACGCCAGCCTCCTGGCCTCAAGCAGCCTCGCGAGCAACCTGTGCCAGCAGTTGATGGCCATCTGTTTAATACTTGTTGACGCCTGTCCGCAAGGATCGGTGCTTGGGCCCCAGCTATTCACAATCTACATCAATGATTTGGATGTTATATGTCCAAGTTTGCTGATGATACAGACCTACAATAACAATAACTTGTATTTATATAGTGCCTATAACGTAGTGAAACGTCCCAAGGCGCTTCACAGGAATTATTACGAGATAAAAAATTTGACACCGAACCGCAAAAGTAGAAATTAGTGCAGGTGACCAAAAGTTTGGCCAAAGAGGCAGGTTTTAAGGAACGTCTTGAAACATAGAAACATAGAAACATAGACAATAGGTGCAGGAGCCTGCACCGCCATTCAATAAGATCATAAGGAGGAAAGAGAGGTCGAGAGGCGGAGAGGTTTAGGCAGGGAGTTCCAGAGCTCCCCAACAGCCCAGGCAACAGAAGGCACATCCACCGATGGTTGAGCGATTATAATCAGGGATGCTCAAGAAGGCAGAATTAGAGGACCTCAGATGTCCCAGGGGGTTTTGTGGCTGAAGGAGATTACAGAGATAAGGAGGGGTGAGGGCCATGGAGGGATTTGAAAACAAGGATGCGAATTTTGAAATCGAGGTGTTGCTTAACCGGAAGCCAATGTCGGTCAGTGAGCACAGGGGGTGATGGGTGAGTGGGGCTTGGTATGAATTAGGTGGGAATGTAAGTTGTGAGGAGGATGTAAAGAGGCTTCAAGGGGATATAGACAGGCTAAGTGAGTGGGCAAGAACATGGCAAATGGAATATAATGTGAAGGAATGTGAAGTTGTCCACTTTGGTCAGAAACATAGAAAAGCAGAGCCTTTTTTAAATGGAGAGAGATTGGGAAATGTTGGTGTTCAGAGAGACCTGGGTGTCCTTGTACACCAATCACTGAAAGTTAACATGCAGGTACAGCAAGCAATTAAGAAAGCAAATGGTATTTTGGCCTTTATTACAAGAGGATTTAAATACAAGAGTAAAGACGTGTTCCTGCAATTATATAGGGCCCTGGTGAGACCGCATCTGGAGTACTGTGTACAGTTTTGGTCTCCTTACCTAAGGAAGGAAATACTTGCCATAGAGGGAGTGCAACGAAGGCTCACCAGACTGATTCCTGGGATGGGGATGGGGGGGAATATAGACTTGGCCTATATTCCCCAGAGTTTAGAAGAATGAGAGGTGATCTCATTGAAACACACAAAATTCTTACAGGACTTGACCAGGTAGATGCAGAGAGGATGTTTCCCCTGGCTGGAAAGTCTAGAACCAGGGGTCACAGTCTCAGAATAACAGGCTGGCCATTTAGGACTGAGATGAGGAGAAACTTTTTCACTCAGAGAGTGGTGAATCTTTGGAATTCTCTACCCCAGAGGGCTGTGGATGCTCAGTTTTTGAGTATATTCAAGACAGAGATCAATAGATTTTTGGATATTAAGGGAATCAAGGGATATGGGGATCGGGCAGGAAGGTGGAGTTGAAGTAGAAGAGCAGCCATGATCGTATTGAATGGCGGAGCAGGCTGGAGGGGGCAGATGGCCAACTCCTGCTCCTCATTCTTATGTTCTATAAAGCCTATTACTGTCCAATGCCATATTTCCATTCCAACACCAGATTGTTTTGTACTGTCTCTCGAAGATACTCAATTTATTTCCACAGTGTGCTAGACTGGGGGGGTAATTTGTACTGTGAACCCTTGTCCATTAAGGACTAGTTTGAGAAGGCACGAGGGTCAATTCACGCTGGACCCGTAAACCCAGATTGTCGAAGGCTCCGCCGCCGGTGAAGAGCCATGGTGCAGGGGAGCACGGGTGTCACGTTGGATCTGCCGGCCAGCTCGACGCGCACTGCACTTTATGGGCGTGAGGGATATCGAGCCTTTAGCAGCTGAACTGGTGACCGTCTTCAGCTTCATTGAAGCTCCAAAAATGCTGAAAATAGGCATGACGCTCGAGTCAGTGGGCTTGAATTCACAGATGCTACGGACAGGTACGCACTTTAGGAATGCGAAGAGCGTGCGCCTAAATCCGGAACTTGCGAACAGAACAGATCGCGCGCACCTGGAGGAAAAGGCTCTCCGCGGGCTGACAGTTGGGCTATTTCTGCCCAGCCAATGCCCTTGAAATTCTCGCGTCTGGTAACAGCAGGGCGGATTGCTTGTACGTTGGAAACCGGTGCAGCAAAGTGCAGAATCCAACCTGTAGACGAAGGCTTCTTAAACGCATCACTTATAATTGTTGGCAGGAAGGAAAACATTTTTGTAAGTGCTCTGTAAGTGCTTGCGTGGTATTGATTTTTGGCCTGCTGTAAGACTTCCCAACTCTTTTTTGCAACTGTCTTGCTTCCAGCTTGGATTTCGCAGAAGCATAGAATGATACAGCCAGCGCTGGCGACACACGGGAAGGACGCGGAGGGAGGCTCATTCGTGGGTGACGAACCCGGAATGGTCATGGACACATTAAGAACGGCAGGGTTTTCGCTTAAATAACTCATGGCTGACTCCCACCCGACACTCGGCTGGAGCGACTGTTTGGCCATTGGGCGGGCGAGAGTGGAAATTTAGCGGCCGGAGGCCACAGTTGGGGATCCCTGGGGACTCCCAGTCCCCCGGGGCTGTCAGTGGAAGAAAGGTTTTGCAGTAAATCGTGGGTCGAGGGTTCTGGCGAGATCGGCAGGGCTGGGCTAGACCCAAGGACTCCTTGAGGGGCCATGGGTGGGGTGGGGAGGGGTGCGCTCCTGCTCCTCCTGGCCCACAAGGAGTTCTAAAAGCAGCAGCTCTTTAGTACCTGCTTCTTTGGATGCTGGGCAGCCGACAGCACGGGACTCCCCCGGGATGTGGATTAACGTGCGAGCAAGACGGCTTTCAGACAGGTAAGAGCCAGGGTGATTTTAACGGCTAGGTTTCTGCTGAGCGAAGCAGGTAAAAATTGCCCTTGTTTGGAAAAAGATGCTTTGAGGCACTTAATCGTCCCATTAGCGTGTGTAATGTGTACACCTGTGAGGATGGGCGATGGGGACAATCTGGGTGATGGGGACAGGGTATTAAAAGAGATGGCGGAAGTTATAGCAGATGCATTCGTTATAATCTACCAAAAGTCTCTGGACTCTGGGGAGGTACCAGCGGATTGGAAAGCAGCTAATGTAAGCCTCTGTTTAAAAAAGGGGGCAGACAAAAGACAGGTAACTGTAAGTCGGTTAGTTTGACATCTGTAGTGGGGAAAATGCTTGAAACTATCATTAAGGAAGAAATAGCGGGACATCTAGATAGGAATAGGATGCAGCATGGATTCATGAAAGGGAAATCATGTTTAACTAATTTACTGGAATTCTTTGAGGATATAACGAGCATGGTGGATAGAGGTGTACCGATGGATGTGGTGTATTTAAATTTTCAAAAGGCATTCGATAAGGTGCCACACAAAAGGTTACTGCAGAAGATAAAGGTACGCGGAGTCAGGGGATAGAGAATTGGCTGGCGAACAGAAAGCAGAGAGTCGGGATAAATGGGTCCTTTTCCGGTTGGAAATCAGTGGTTAGTGGTGTGCCACAGGGATCGGTGCTGGGACCACAACTGTTTACAATATACATAGATGACCTCGAAGAGGGGACAGAGTGTAGTGTAACAAAATTTGCAGATGACACAAAGATTAGTGGGAAAGCGGATTGTGTAGAGGACACAGAGAGGCTGCAAAGAGATTTGGATAGGTTAAGCGAATGGGCTAAGGTTTGGCAGATGGAATACAAATTCGGAAAGTGTGAGGTCATCCACCTTGGGAAAAAAAACAGTAAAAGGGAATATTATTTGAATGGGGAGAAATTACAACATGCTGCGGTGCAGAGGGACCTTGGAGTCCTTGTGCATAAATCCCAAAAAGTTAGTTTGCAGGTGCAGCAGGTAATCAGGAAGGCGAATGGAATGTTGGCCTTCATTGCGAGAGGGATGGAGTACAAAAGCAGGGAGGTCCTATTGCAACTGTATAGGGTATTGGTGAGGCCGCACCTGGAGTACTGCATGCAGTTTTGGTCACCTTACTTAAGGAAGGATATACTAGCTTTGGAGGGGGTACAGAGACGATTCACGAGGCTGATTCCGGAGATGAGGGGGTTACCTTATAATGATAGATTGAGTAGACTGGGTCTTTACTCGTTGGAGTTCAGAAGGATGAGGGGTGATCTTATAGAAACATTTAAAATCATGAAAGGGATAGACAAGATAGAGGCAGAGAGGTTGTTTCCACATGTCGGGGAGACTAGAACTAGGGGGCACAACCTCAAAATACGGGGGAGCTAATTTAAAACCGAGTTGAGAAGGAATTTCTTCACCCAGAGGGTTGTGAATCTGTGGAATTCTCTGCCCAAGGAAGCAGTTGAGGCTAGCTCATTGAATGTATTCAAGTCACATATAGATAGATTTTTAACCAATAAGGGAATTAAGGGTTACGGGGAGCGGGCGGGTAAGTGGAGCTGAGTCCACGGCCAGATCAGCCATGATCTTGTTGAGTGGCGGAGCAGGCTCGAGGGGCTAGATGGCCTACTCCTGTTCCTAATTCTTATGTTCTTATGATGCTCACAGGTTTGTAGAGCTGTTGCACGCGGTGTCCACCGGTACGCTCGCGGCCTTCCGCGAGGGGTGGGCGCCGGAGGGACTGGAGTGCATCATCATCCCCGGCAACCAAATTTTAATTTGATTTTATATGTTTTAAAGTTTAATTTGTTTTTATTGCTGGGTTTTAGTGTCCCCCTCCCCTTTTATAGGGGGCACTTGTATAATTTGCCTCTCGGTGCCCTAAAACAAACTACAAAAAAACCCAGAAAAAAAAGAGAAAAAAAAGGGCACTTGTAAAATGTTTGGAGTGTCCTCCCCCTTTAATCAGGGGGGTAACTTGATTTAATTGGTTATTTGGTTACAACCAAAAGAGTTGTAGAGCTGTTGCACGCGATGTCCACTATAACGCTCGCGGCCTTCTGCGAGAGGTGGGCAACGGAGGGACTGGAGTGCATCGGCACCCCCGGGAACCAAATTTTAATTTGATTTAAGATTGCCATCAAAAGTTTAATTTGTTTAATGTGTCAGTTTTAGTGCCCCCCCCCTCTTTAATTAGGGGGCACTTGATTTACAGGTGCAACTTAAAATAGTTGTAGAGCTGTTGCCTCGTAGGAACGCTCCTGGGCCTGGCCAAGATGGCCACTAACCGGTCCAGGCAGCGGGCAGTCGAGGGGGTCGTTCAGTCTGACTGCCTGCCTCTCTTCTATGGCTACGTTCGCACCAGAGTGTCCCTGGAGATTGAGCATGCGGTGTCCACCTTTTAATTTATTAAATTGTTGGTTCCAGTGCCCCTTTAAGTGTGCCCTCTTTTTGACCAAGATTTTTCTCAACTGTCCTAATATCTCCTTATGTGGCTCGGTGTCAAATTCTGTTTGTGTTAACTCTCCTGTGAAGCTACGTTTTAGTACATTAAAGGAGCTATATAAATGTAAGTTGTTGTTGTTAGAGACATCACAAGAGAAACACCAGCTCACTAACTCTGCAACGGTCTATTGATGGCAACGCAAATGTTTCTGCATGGGAAACCCGTTCAAGAATTGCATTCACCCGAAGTATCCAAGCGTATAATATTTAACAATCTGGGCTTAGCCAGTCACGTGATGTTCACAAGACTCAATAAAACCCCAGCCAGTTGGTCTAGGTCATCCAGGATGAGGTATGCAGTTGTGAGCCTAGCGGATGAACTGGTAATGTATAGTGTGATTGTTAAACTTTTGTTAATAAACCAACTAGTTCTTAATAGCAAAGAATCCATGCAGCAAAATAATTACAGCATGTTACTTTATCTTTTGCCTTCCTCTCTCTTTCTCTCTCTTCCCTTCTCTCTCCATGTCTCGGGTAATTCTGTTCTGAGCTATGCCTGATTTCTCTTGGTCTCTTCCCATTTATCTGCCCTCGGTATGAAGGTGCCATGTTTATGCGATTGTGTCAAGTTAATAGCTTCAAAGTAATAGCATTAGACAGAGGGTAGCTCTGGTTAAAATACTGTGCATGGAGTCGTACATTGAATCAAAGATGAATGGATATGAAGTGTAACTACTGTTTAATTAATAATGCTGCAGGCATTAAGGGTCACTTACTGTTAGAAACATTTCTATATTAGACAGGCAAAGAAAAAGTGAAGCTAAATATGTATACAGTCCACAACCATAACAGCTCCCAAACACACAACCAAATTTACCTTGTCTTTTTTTATTCACTCACGGGATGTGGGTGTCGCTGGCAAGGCCGGCATTTATTGCCCATCCCTAGTTGCCCTCGAGAAGGTGGTGGTGAGCTGCCTCCTTGAACCGCTGCGGTTCATGTGGTGAAGTTTGGAGCTGATTGGAGCGTGGGCAGGTACAGCAGGAGCTGCGAGGTTGGGGCGCAGGAGCGGCGAGAGATTGCAGTGCGATGTGATCGGGGCGCAGGAGAGGCGGGAGTTTGGGGCCCAGGAGAGGCGAGGGCCCAGGGGCAGCACGGGCCAGCCACACTGCGATATGCATGCAGCAGAGCAGGTCTCCAGTCATCTTGGTTAACCCTTGCCACTGGACCAAGACCTAGCTCAGTCAAGCCCATGTGGTGGCTGGTGTGCAGCGGCCACCGCACGTTAAAAAAATATCCACACACAGGCATCTTCCACTCTTCAGGATGCAGTTCGGGATCCGGAATATTAGATCCTTCATTGAAACACCTGTGAACTCATTCCTTTTTGGTGTGGAAGCAAGTCATCCTCGTTTCGAGGGACTGCCTATGAAGAAGAAGGTACTCCCCCTGAGCTCTTCCAGGATTGTTAGCCAGCGACGATGAAGGAACGGCCGATATACTTGCAAGTCAGGGCGGTGCGCGACTTGGGAAGGGCCAAGGTGAAGGGGCAGAGATGCATTCAAGAGGAAGCTAGATAAACACATGAGGGAGAAAGGAGCAGAAGGATATGGTGATGGGGTGAGATGAAGAGGGGTGGGAGGAGGCTGGTGTGGAACATTAACACCGGCACGGACCCGATGGGCCGAATGGCCTGTTTCTGTGCTGTAATTCTATGTAACTCCTTCTGCCTTCTCTTCGTCCCACAATATACAGCCTTGTAAAACTCAAACTTGCAATCATTTAATTGTAACTTTCTGTTTAACCACATTTCCTGCTCCACTGTATTCAACCCTGGTCATATGGCATACGGCACAAAGATAGCTCCTGTACAACATCCCTGCATCGTGATTTTGCCTGTGGTCCAAATGTTTTTAATTGAACAATTTGGGGGAAGGGTCAAGATCCACAGGGCAAGGCACTACTAAGTGTGAAAAGAGTGGGCTCGACACCATCCAGGGCAAAGCAGTCCATTTATTGCCACCCCATCCACCACCTTCAGCATTCACTCCCTCCACCACCGGCGCACCGTGGCTGCAGCGTGTACCATCTACAAGATGCAGTGCAGCAACTCGCCAAGGCTTCTTCGACAGCACCTCCCAAACCTGCCACCTCTACCCCCGAGAAGGACAAGGGCAGCAGGTGCATGGGAACACCACCACCTCCACGTCCCCCTCCAAGTCACACACCATCCTGACTTGGAAATATATCAGCCGTTTCTTCATCGTCGCTGGGTCAGAATCCTGGAACTCCCTCCCCAACAGCGCTGTGGGAGCACCTTCACCACACGGACTGCAGCGGTTCAAGAAGGCGGTTCACCACCACCTCCTCGAGGGGCAATTAGGGATGGGCAATAAATGCCGGCCTTGCCAGCTACGCCCACATCCCAGGAATGAATAAAACAAAACAGGAATGTATAACTTAACCTTTACACAGGAACATGGGAAAAGGAGTAGGCCATTCAGCCTCTTGAGCCTGTTCTGCTATTCAATTCGAATATTAATGATCTGTATCTTAACTCCATTTACCTGCCTTGGCTCCATAACCCTTAATACCCTTACTGAACAAAAATCTGTTCATCTAAGTTTTGACAATTTCTGTTGATTCCCAGCCTCAACAGCAGAGGGTCAGTAACCAGAGGACACAGATTGTGCAAGCAATTGGCAAAAACGACCAGAAGCGAGGATAAAGAGGATTTTTTTTACGTGTTGCGAGCTGGAACGCGCTGTCTGAAAAGGCGGGGGAAGCGGATTTAATAGTAACTCTGACAAGAAATTTGGATAAATACTTGAAGGGGAAAAAGCTGCAGGGCTGTGGGCAAAGAGCAAGGGGAGTGGAACTAATTGGACAGCTCGACCACAGGCACAACGGGCCAAATGGCCTCCTTCTGAGCTGTACCATTCTGTGGTTCTACGATTCTTTGATCATTGCTCCTCAGCCAAATATTCGCGGCACAGGATATCGGAACAACACAGAAGAATGGTGTCATCCCGAGTCTTGAAAAGTGCAACATTTCTTCCGTGAAGTTGCACGTTCTTTATGGAAGTAATGTTTTTTTTTGTCGGATGGAAATGCAGTCGGCTGGGAAGTGTCCAACTGTGATTAATGATACCTTGCTTTGCACACGTTGGAATTATGGCTTTGCAAGCGATTTATCTTAAAAAGATGGAGTGTCGCGCTCAGAACCCGCTTCTGTAAATATCAAGGATCAAAACAGAAGGAGCCTTTCAAGCCATCGGTTATTGCTGGGGGTGGGGGGGGGGAGGGGGCAGTGGCGGGGGAGGCGGGGGAAGGGGGAGCAAAGAAAGAGCGAAATATGACTGATAAAAGAGCTTTGAATGTCTATCACCCCCTCGCAGTCCTTTAAACAGACACACGTCAGTGCTGCAGTTACAGTCTGGCTATGAATGATGATTATTGGGGACTGTTTTCTTGTCAAAATGTCCCAGGATTTACAGCCTGTCCTGCATGTTCCCTCGGAGGATTAGCATTTCCACCATTCGCGTCCGATTTGCGGACCGGAAGGTGAATGCAAATGGTTCAGCACGTGCAGCCCCACCCACCCCGAGAGAGATTTAACAGCGCCTCTCGCCCTGTCCGCTGGAAAGGCCCAATTGAATTTCTCCCGTGAGGAGCTGAGCCATCAAGGCTAGGGACATCCCGGATTCAATTGCCCAGGTCTACGGTAAGTCCGCTGATGTCAGAGAGGAGCTGCACTCGTCGTCTACAACAACAACAACAACTTGCACTTACACAGCGAACTTTAACGGAGTCACATCCTGAGGCGCCTCATGGGAGCGTGATCAAACAAAAAATGACACCGAGCCACGGAAGGAGATATTGGGGCGGTTGACCAAAAAGCTTGGTTAAAGAAGTAGGTTTTAAGGAGCGTCTTAAAGGAAAAAAAAGACTTGCATTTATATAGCACCTTTCATGACCACCGGATGTCTCAAAGCGTTTTACAGCCAATGAAGTACTTTTGAGTGTAGTCACTGTTGCAACGTGGGTAACGCGGCAGCCAATTTGTGCACAGCAAGCTCCCACACACAGCAATATGATGATAACCAGATAATCTTTTTTTTAATATGTTGATTGAGGGATAAATATTGTCCAGGACACCAGGGATAACTCCCCTGCTCTTCTTTGAAATGGAACCATGGGATCTTTTCAATCTTTTACATCCACCTCAAAGAGCAGACGGTGTCTCGGTTTAACGTCTCATCTGAAAGCTGGCACCTCCAACAGTGCAGTGCTCCCTCAGCACTGCGCTGGGAGTGTCAGCCTAGGTTTATATGCTACAGGTCCCCAGAGTGGGACTTGAACCCACAACCTTCTGACTCAGAGGTGAGTGTGCTGCTCACTGAGCTACAGGCTGACACTAGCCTACACATGCTCGCCGTGCAGACTCTCAGAGTTAGAATTGCCACTTTAACGATAGGCCAAGTTTTAAGCATTTAAGTTGCTCTGTGTGAATATCAAGGGGTTAACGGTTTTGCTCAACACTCAATGATATCACACGTCTGTGAAAATAGGTCCACTGATTTGCACACGGTGTCATTTCGCAGACTTAATTTTCCTCTACTCGGAAATATATAACTTAATTCTGGAAGACAGTCCAGAAACAATGTGCAGAAAACAGGGACCTCAAGGAATCTGCAAGCTTCTATGGAGATGACCTTAATATACGGCAATGGCAGGATCACGCCTGCATATTTGTTAAACATAATTGTGTTCCCATGTTGTTAAAGTGCAATTCATTTGCTTTCACTTGCTGCAAGAATGGGCTGCCTTTGCTAAATAATTCCCCTCCCTCCCTCCCTGTTCAGTCCTCCCAGGTTACTCTCTCCCCGTTAACCATCACAAATGCTGGTTTGTGTGAAAGTAATCTCGATGCTTGATAAAATAGTAAGCCTTGCAGAGCAAAGGGTAATCTTTGCATCGCAAAGCAGGCGAGCAAGGAAATTGAGCCTCCTGCCGCTGCTTCGGTGGGCCATGGCTGTCTGGTGATGGAAGGTGTGATTTTTACTTTGTGAAATCCGGAGCTGGCCAACGGGATGTGCCTCGGTTGCAATATTTGTCCGGTTCTGAGAGGATTCCCCAGACTCACTGGGGGAGAAATTCGGCCGCGCCTCTGTTGCAGCGTTAATCCAGGCTTTTAGCGGCGTGAAAAAGTTTGCGCCTGCCGCCGAGAAATTCGTCAGAATCGGTCGAAGAGCTACAGGGGCGCTAAATCA
This sequence comes from Pristiophorus japonicus, assembly GCF_044704955.1. Lineage (NCBI taxonomy): Eukaryota > Metazoa > Chordata > Chondrichthyes > Pristiophoridae > Pristiophorus > Pristiophorus japonicus. The sequence goes on from NC_091998.1 coordinate 46,595,693, forward strand.
GCCGTTGGGCACCAGAGCCGGGGGGCGGGCGCGAACAAAAATGCCGGTGCTAAATTTAGTCAAGTCATTGCCCATGCGCGGAACTCCGAGTCAGATCCCGGGTAAAGGCGCGTCTTAAAGGCATGGCATAGTAACGCATCCATTACAGTTTTCAAAATCACTTGTTTTCAATCTGCACTGTTAAATCTGTGCCGCTACAAACTGGGAGGCTCATGCACCGTGCTGTGCGTAAACGTTGCACTGGCTGTGACTGAGGCTCACGCACCGTGCTGTGTGTAAACCTTGCACTGACTGTGACTGAGACTCACGCACCGTGCTGTGTGTAAACGTTGCACTGACTGTGACTGAGGCTCGCGCACCGTGCTGTGTGTAAACGTTGCACTGACTGTGACTGAGACTCACGCACCGTGCTGTGTGTAAACGTTGCACTGACTGTGACTGAGGCTCACGCACCGTGCTGTGTGTAAACCTTGCACTGACTGTGACTGAGACTCATGCACCATGCTGTGTGTAAACCTTGCACTGACTGTGACTGAGGCTCGCGCACCGTGCTGTGTGTAAACGTTGCACTGACTGTGACTGAGGCTCACGCACCGTGCTGTGTGTAAACGTTGCACTGACTGTGACTGAGACTCATGCACCGTGCTGTGTGTAAACGTTGCACTGGCTGTGACTGAGGCTCACGCACCGTGCTGTGTGTAAACCTTGCACTGACTGTGACTGAGGCTCGCGCACCGTGCTGTGTGTAAACGTTGCACTGACTGTGACTGAGACTCACGCATCGTGCTGTGTGTAAACTTTGCACTGACTGTGACTGAGGCTCACACATCGTGCTGTGTGTAAACCTTGCACTGACTGTGACTGAGACTCACGCACCGTGCTGTGTGTAAACCTTGCACTGACTGTGACTGAGGCTCACGCACCGTGCTGTGTGTAAACCTTGCACTGACTGTGACTGAGGCTCGCGCACCGTGCTGTGTGTAAACGTTGCACTGACTGTGACTGAGGCTCACGCACCGTGCTGTGTGTAAACCTTGCACTGACTGTGACTGAGGCTTACGCACCGTGCTGTGTGTAAACCTTGCACTGACTGTGACTGAGACTCATACACCGTGGTGTGTGTAAACGTTGCACTGACTGTGACTGAGACTCACACACCGTGCTGTGTGTAAACGTTGCACTGACTGTGACTGAGACTCACACACTGTGCTGTGTGTAAACCTTGCACTGACTGTGACCTCTGAGGGAAGTGCTTCCTCATCCCTTTAAGTAGCCGACAGTTACCGACTCTGCAATCCCGGACACACTCTTTTCACAGACGTTGTTATTAGCGCTCAATGAGGCGGCCGCACTGAATTGACCGACCGGGGCGCGAGCGTGGGCGTTGCACCAGGAATACGCCAGGATCTGATTTCGGGATCGGAGACATCGTCAGCAGCCGGGCGCTGCTGGTTTGCGACCCCGGTGATCCTCTAACGAATTTTTGGTCGGGGCGCTAAATGCTGTGCTCCTGGTCGGTAACCTCTAATGCGCCCATTAACCCCCTCTGGCCGCTAACTCAGGCGTTAGACAAGCGGACATCCCAGCCCTGTATCTTCCTCCTTCCCCACATGCCTTCCAACTCCCCGCCCCCTTCTCCCCTCCCCCGCAATCCACCGAGCTCCTCTTACGAACACAAATTGATCGAAAGGTTTCATTAATCTTTGAATCAGCCCCGGCTCTGAGTTCAGCGTCAGGATGAAATGGATTGCCGGGCCCAAGAGTTCATTAACTGTAATGGGAAAATGAATCAAAATGAAAGGTGTTCCTGCTCAGAAATAAGAGAGACCCGCTGATCGAGTTTCTGCATGGTCAACAGGAACCTGACAGTGGAGCGTTTAATCAGGAATGATGGGCCCAGCTCCCCTGATGGCCGAGTGTTTAAAGGTCCCAGTGCGCTATTGAGCATTGTAGAACAGCAATGTCCTTCCTTTCAACCGTGGTCTCTGCTGATGTTCGCATACCTCAGCCAGGCAGCACTTGAAGCACAATCAGAACATTCTCTGTCTTCGTCGCTGCTCTCTGGTGCGTTTGTTGATCGCAACAACAACAACAACTTGCATTTATATAACGCCTTTAACATACCAAAACGCCGCAAGGAGCTTCACAGGAGCATTATCAATCAGATATACTTGCTTTGTGGGCCGCCCTGACCTGTGCGAGAACACCACCGCAGGTTGGGGCTATAAATAGAGCTGGAGCGCCGGGCCCTGGAACATCGCAGGCGAAGGTGCGGCGAATGAGGGTACGGGACCCCAGACGAGCCGAGGGCCCAGGTGCAGCACGATATGTGCGCGCACTAGGTCCGTGCAGCAGAGCAGGTCTCCAGTCGTCCTGGTTAACCCTTGCCACTGGATAAAGACCGAGCTCTGTCAAGCCCGTGTGGTGGCTGATGTGCAACGGTCACCACACGTTAAAAAAATCCACGCACAGGCATCTTCCACCCCCTCAATTGGAGTTCAGGATCTGAAACATCGGGTCCTTCATTGAAACATCTCTGAACTCTCTGGACCGTCTTTAATGATGATGATGATACTTGCTTTGGAGGCAGTTCAGAGAAGGTTCACTAGGTTGATTCCGGAGATGAGGGGGTTGATTTATGAGGAAAGGTTGAGTAAGTTGGGCCTCTACTCATTGGAATTCAGAAGAATGAGAGGTGATCTTATCAAAACGTGTAAGATTTTGAGGGGGCTTGACAAGGTGGATGCAGAGAGGATGTTTCCACTGATGGGGGAGAATAGAACTAGATGGCATAATCTTAGAATAAGGGGCTGTCCATTTAAATGAGGAGAAATTTCTTCTCTCAGCGGGTTGTAAATCTGTGAAATTTGCTGCCTCAGAGAGCTGTGGAAGCTGGGACATTAAATGGATTTATGACAGAGATAGACAGTTTCTTAACTGATAAGGGAATGAGGGGTTATGGGGAGCGGGCGAGGAAGTGGAGCTGAGTCCATGATCGGATCAGCCATGATCGTATTAAATGGTGGAGCAGGCTCGAAGGGCCATATGGCCTACTCCTGCTCCTATATCTTATGTTCTTACGTTCTTATAAGAACTTGAGACCGAGCCACAGAAGGAGATATTAGGGCAGATGACCAAACGCTTGGTCAAAGAGGCTTCTTTAAGGAGGAGGGAGAACTAGAGAGGCGGAGAGGTTTAGGGAGGGAATTCCAGAGCTTGGGGCCTAGACAGTTGAAGGCTTGGCCGTCAATGGTGGAGTGACTGAAATCGGTGAGGCTCAAGAGGCCAGAATTAGAGGAGTGTAGGGATCACAGAGGTTTCTAGGGCTGGAGGAAGTTACAGAAATAGGGAGGGAGTGAGGCCATGGAGGGATTTGAAAACAAGGATGGCAATTTTTAAAATGAGGCGTTGCCTTGACTGGGCATCAATGTAGGTAGCGAGCACAGGGGGTGATGGGTGAGCGGGACTTGGTGCGAGTTAGGACACGGGTCAGTGAGCACAGGGGGTGATGGGTGAGCGGGACTTGGTGCGAGTTAGGACACGGGCCAGCGAGCACAGGGAGTAATGGGTGAGCGGGACTTGGTGCGAGTTAGGACACGGGGCAGCGAGCACAGGGAGTAATGGGTGAGCGGGACTTGGTGCGAGTTAGGACACGGGGCAGCCGAGCTTTGGATGAGCTCAAGTTTACGTAGGGTAGAAGATGAGAGTGAGGGAACTGAGGCTAGCCAGAGAGCTGGCAGATCTGTGTCCCAACAAAAGATGGGAAATAATTTGGAGGAGAAGTAAAACGAAAGCACTGTACTTGCATTTATATAGCGCCTTTAACAACCCCAGGATAGAAACATAGAAACACAGAAACCTAGAAAATAGGAGCAATAGTAAGCCATTCGGCCCTTCGAGTCTGCACTGCCATTCAATATGATCATAGCTGATCCTCTATCTCAGCACCATATTCCCCGTACCCCTTGATGTCTTTTGTTTCTAGAAATCTATCCTTCTCCCTCTTAAATATATTCAGTGACTTGGTCTCCACAGCCTTCTGTGGTAGAGAATTCCACAGGTTCACCACCCTCTGAGTGAAAAAATTTCTCCTCATCTCGGTCCTAAATTTCCTACCCCGTATCCTGAGACTGTGACCCCTTGTTCTAGACTTCCCAGCCAGAGGTCCCAAAGCACTTTGCAGTCAAAGAAGTCATTGCTGTAATGTCGGAAACGCAGCAGCTAATTTGCTCATAGCAAACAGCAGTGTGATAATGACCAGATAGACATGTTGTAGGTGCTGGTTGAGGAATAACTATTGGCCAGGGCACCGTGGAGAACTCCCCTTGCTCTTCCTCGGGCGACCTTTCACAAGGGCAGACGAGACCGCAGCTTAATGTCTCAGCCAGAAGACAGCCCCTCTACCTGTATAGCACTCCCTCAGTACTGGCAATGGAGTGTCAGAGTAGATTTTGTGCTAAAGTCGCTGGAGCAGCACTTGAACCCACATCCTTCTGACCGAGAGACGAGAGCACTACCCACTGAGTCACGGCTAACAGTCGGGACGATTGCCGAATTAAAGCTGTACAAATTAGCATCAACTGGGATTTGTTGTGAACCATTTTCCACCTCGATAACTTGATTGTGGACGACCAATTAAAGGTGCATTCAGCGGTTTACAAATAATGATGCCTGTCCATAGGCAGCATGACTGCAACTTACAACGCTGTTATCTCACAGTCCTCGTTGATTCATAATTTTAATCGCGAAGGCTAAGTGTTGTCAGCCCAGATTGTTAAATATCATATGCTTGGACATTTCGGATGAATACATTTCTTGAACGAGTTTCCCATACACAAACATTTGCGTTGCCGTCAGTAGTTTGTTGCAGACTTAGTGAGCTGGTGTTTCTCTTGTGATGCCCCCAACAACAGTAGCTTGCATTTATATAGCTCCTTTAATACAGGTGCAGCGTCGAAAATCCAGAATTCTGGAATCCGGACTCCGGGACGATCGGTGGCAGGGTCGTCCGGAATCTGTAAAATGTTCCGGAATCCGGATCCACTGCCCTTACCTCAGGGCCTCCTCGCCAGCCCACCCGAGCACCTCCTCTGTGGTGCTCGCCCGAATACCTCCTCTGTGGGGCCCGCCCGAATACCTCCTCGGTGGGGCCCGCCCGAGCACCTCCTCTGTGGGGTCCACCCGAACACCTCCTCGGCGGGCCCCGCCCAAGCACCTCGCCAGAACACCTCCTCTGTGGGGCCCGCCCGAATACCTCCTCGGTGGGGTCCGCCCAAACACCTCCTTGGCAAGGCCCAGCCCGAACACCTCCTCGGTGGGGCCCGTCCGAACACCTCCTCGGCGGGACCCACCTGAACACCTCCTCTGTGCGGTCCGCCCGACCACCTCCTCTGTGGGGCCTGTCCGAACACCTCCTCTGTGGGGCCCATCCGAACACCTCCTTGCGGGACCCACCTGAACACCTCCTCGGCGGGACCCACCTGAACACCTCCTCTGTGGGGCCCGCCCGAATACCTCCTCGGTGGGACCTGTCCGAACACCTCCTCGGTGGGACCCACCTGAACACCTCCTCGGCGGGGTCCGCCCGAACACCTCCTCGGTGGGGCCTGTCCGAACACCTCCTCGGCGGCTCGGGTATTTCTGGATTCGTGACGTCAGAATGATGTTCCGAAGTCCGGAAATACCCAGAATCCGTAACGGCCTCGGTCCCGAGGGTCCCGGATTCACGACGCTGGACCTGTATATTAAAACGTTCCAAGGCATTTCACAGGAGCGATTATCAAACAGAATTTGACACCGAGACACACAAGGAGATATTAGGACTGGTGAGCAAAAGCTGGGTCAGAGAGGTTTTAAGGAGCATCGAAGGAGGAGAGTGAGATAAAGAAGCAATGGGGTTTAGGGAGGTTGTAACGTATTTGCTTCATGGGATCTTTGAATTGCTATGAATTCATAGCAACACATTGCTATTAAGAACTAATTGATTTATTAGCAAAAGGTTTAACAATCACACTACACATTACCGGTTCATCCACCAGGCTCACAACTGCATACCTCACCGTGGATGACTTGGACCCAACTGGCTGGGGTTTTATTGAGTCTTGTGAACATCACGTGACTGGCTAAGCCACTCACAATGCAACAGCTCTACAAACCTGTGGGCATATTCACAGGTGCACACACTACAGAGGAAATTCCAGAGCTTGGGCCCCGGCAACTGAAGGCCAACAGTAGAGCGATGAAAATCGGTGTTACGTAAAAGGCCTGAATTGGAGGAGCGCAGAGATCTCGGGGGGGGTTGAGGGGCTGGAGGAGGTTACAGAGATAGGGAGGGGTGAGGGCCATGGAGGGTTTTAACACATGGATGGGAATTTTAAAATCGCGGCGTTGCCGGACTGGGAGCCAATGTAAGTCGTGAGTGGGTGAGTGGGACTTGGTGCGAGTTAGGACACGGGGCAGCAGTTGTGGATGAGCTGAAGTTTATGTAAGGTGGGAGGCCGGCCAGGAGAGTGTTGGAATAGTTTTCTGCACAAGAATGAGATGAGCACCTTTATCTCTATTTGGAAAAAAGATATTCACTTGGTTAAAATGAGCACACAGCTGTTGCTGGGCCGGGCAGCACACAGCCCGAAATTTCAATACTTGATGCCATAATGCATCATCACAAAATCTGCCTGCAAAGTGTATGCCACTTAGAATAGAATCGTAGAATCATAAAGTCGTAGGATCAGAGAACGGTTACAGCACAGAAGGAGGCCATTCGGCCCGTCGAGCCCGTGCCGGCTCTCTGCAAGAGCACTTCAGCCAGTCCCACTCCCCCGCCCTTTCCCCTTAGCCCTACAACTTTTTTTTCCTTCAGATACTTATACAACTTTCTTTTGAAAGATTGAGTCTGCCTCCACAACCCTTTCAGGCAGTGCATTCCAGATCCTCACCACTCGCTGCGTAAAAAAGTTTACATGACGCCTTTGGTTCTTTCGCCAATCACCTTAAATCTGTGTCCTCTGGTTCCCAACCCTTCCACCAATGGGAACAGTTTCTCTCTATCTACTCTGTCCAGACCCCTCATGATTTTGAACCCCTCGATCAAATCTCCTCTCAAACTTCTCCGCTCCAAGGAGAACAACCCCAGTTTCTCCAGTCTATCCACAGAGCTGAAGTCCCTCATCCCTGGAACCATTCTGACAAATCTTGTCTGTACCTTCCCCAAAGCCTTCACACCCTTTCTAAAGTGCGGCGCCCAGAATTCCACACAATGCTCCAGTTGTGGCCGAACCAGTGCCCCTACAAAGGTTCACCATAAACTCCCTGCTCCTGTACTAGTAGCTTACAGAGATATGGGGGAGTGAGATCACGGTATGATTTGTAGATGAAACATAATAGGAGCAGGAGTAGGCCATATGGTCCCACGAGCCTGCTCTGCCATTCAATAAACACTTCATTCTACCTTCCTTAACGCAGCCTTTGTCCATCTTGCTACCCCACTACAGATCTCTTGCCCTCTCCTCCTCCTCAAACCCTACCTTTTCAACTGCACTTTCATCCTCCTCCCATCACATTCCTTCTCCTGCTGCTAAAGTTAGCTTAAACTATGACGAACTAGGACATTTTTCTATGTTAAAGACACTGTACCAATGTGAGCAGTTGTCACGGAGGGTTATGTAGAGGGCAAATAGCGGCCTGGAAATCGGCACGGCCTCAGCCTGCAAGACCATCAGCAGGCCGGGGTCATTAGAGGAAGCAACGTGCGGCAGCATACCACTGCAGGGAGCAGCGCGTGCTGCTGCAGGAGGGCGACGGCTTCAAAGGGAGCAACCCGATTTGACATCACCCAAATCCAGGTTGCTGACTGCAGTGCGGGCAGGTACAGCAGGAGCGGGGAGGTTGGGGCGAAGGAAGGGCAAGAGTTCGTAGGGACGTGATCGGGGCCCAGGAGAGGCGTGAGTTACAGGGCCCACAAGAGGCGAGGGCCCAGGGGCAGCACGGGCCCAGCCTACACTGCGACATGTGTGCGCACTAAATCCGTGCAGCAGAGCTTGGTCTCCAATCTTCCTGGTTAACCCTTGCCACTGGACCAAGACCTAGCTCTGTCAAGCCCGTGTGGTGGCTGGTGTGCAACGGTCACCACACGTTAAAAAAATCCACGCACAGGCATCTTCCACCCTCAGGATGTAGTTCGGGATCTGGAATATTAGGTCCTTCATTGAAGCACCTGTGAACTCATCCCTTTTTGGCGTGGAAACGGGTCATCCTCGATTTGAGGGACTGCTTATGATGATGCTCCTGTACTCCACTTATAAAGCCCAGGGTCCAAGGTGTAATGTCTGTAAGCTTGTAATGTTGTAGCTCCACACGGTGGACGTATTGTGTTCCTGCAACTAAAGGTGAATAAATGAGTCAGCTGACCAGAAGCCTCCGGAACTTCTGAGATGCTGTCTACCATGAAAGAAAGCTGTGTGTGTGCTGTGCTCTATGAAGGGATATGGAGATTGGGCGGGAAAGTAGAGTTGGGGGCGATGATCAGCCGTGATCTTATTGAATGGCGGAGCAGGCTCGAGGGGCCGCATGGCCTACTCTTGCTCCTAGTTCTTATGTTCTTATCACTGCATGCTTTCTCAACTGCCTCCCGAACCTGCCCTGCCACCTTCAACATTTATTGTCAAACTAAAAGACAATTCTATTAACATTTGTGCCAATTCAATGCCAAGTGCAGCCCAAAATTGAACAGCAATAGACGGTATCAATGCGCTGATGTGCTAAATAAACTATTCTTGGCACCAACATAACAAAGTCTTATTTATCACTGCAGGGGATAATGGAGAAAAAGAACACTATTTTGTCTTGTTAAACCACTGCATCCGATCTCAAACAGCAGGGTAATGACTGAATATCAGTGCACAGACAATGATTTCCAAATCCACAAAAATCTTTATGAGCCAAAGAGACTGGGTTCACAGCGAGAGTCGTGGTGCAGCGGGAATCCAGTGTTTTCTGATGGAAATGGACGAGACACACAGTATGAAGCCATTAGTCCTGTTCAAAGGTGCTAATGTGACATTGTGACTGAAGCTCCAGTTGCTGGGGTTATTCCGTTTTGATGACTTACTTCTTTTATTCCTTTCTATTTCTGTCCTTCCTCTCCTGAAGGAACCAATGCTGGAATACAATGGCATGAGCTCCAGTCAAGCCCCAGAACAGTGGGGACCTGTTCCCCCCTCCCCTCCCTCCTCCCTGCCCGCCATTGTCCCTGGTGTGCCCTCAACTCTTTATAAAAGGAAGACTTACAAAGGAAGACGTCTCAAAGCGCTTTACGGCCGATGGAGTACTTTTGGAGTGTAGTCACTGTTGCAATGTGGGAAACACGGCAGCCAACTTGCGCACAGCAAGCTCCCACAAACAACAATGTGATAATCAGCAGATAATCTGTTTTTAGTGATGTTTGTTGAGGGATATATTTTGGCCCCCGGACACCTCCCCCCGCTCTTCTTCGCAATAGTGGCTACGGGATATTTTATGTCCACCTGAGAGAGCAGACAGGACCTCGGTTTAATGACTCGCCCAAAAGACGGCACCTCTGACATTGCAGCGCTCCCTCAGTAGTGCCAGCCTAGATTTACGTGCTTGAGTCCCTGGGGTGGGGCTTGAACCCATGGCCTTCTGACTCAGAAGCGAACATGCTGCCCACTAAGCCACAGCTGACACGGACATTCGGGGTTTGTATAGCGGCAGAAAAGATAATCAGCCACCAGTGCGGAGCAGGTCAGTGAGCGTAGAAAGGAAGCAGGGACGGGTTAACATCTCAGGTGGAAATCCTTCGCCAACTGGTGCAAAGTCACGCCACGAAAACCATCCACCTGCCTGTTCTCCTTCATTTGATGCGACAGGCCTGCTGAATATTTGCAGCAATTTTTCTCCTCACTGTACAGCAGCTTCTCGTAGCCTGTTAGTGACTTAGGTATCCAATCGAGCGTATCTGATCAGATCAAACGTGGAATAAAAAGTTGGAGCAGTTTATGCTTATCCTGCAAACCTCCTCGATTGGATTACTGCTTGGTAATTTAATAAGTATATGTTATTGTCTCTAATACCTGCTGGCGTAACTCAACTGGGGACCTCTGAATGAGATCGAGCTGTTCTACACGATGATAAATGTTTACTGTGAAATGCAATGTTTGGCTGTAAATTCTTTACGGTATTGGCCGAGGTTCAGTGGCTCACACTCGCGCCGAGAGGTTGTGGGTTTAAGTCCCACTCCAGGGCCTTGTGGACTTATTCCAGGCTGACATTGAGGGAGTCCTGCACTGTCGGAGGTGCCGTCTTTCGGATAAGCACATAAGAAATAGGAGCAGGAGTCGGCCATTCGTCCCCTCGAGCCTGCTCCGCCATTCAATAAGATCACGGCTGATCGGATCTTGGCCTCAACTCCATTTCCCCGCCCGCTCCCCATAACCTTTGACTCCCCGAGACATAGAACAGAAGTTTCCACTTGTGGGGGGGAGTCCCAAGACGAGTGCCCAGCAGGGTGAGACGTTAAACCGAGGGCCCCGTCTGCTCTCTGAGGTCCCATGGCACTATTTTCCTGGTGTCCTGGACAATATTTATCCCTCAATCAACATCACTAAGACAGATAAAAGAAAAGAAAGACTTGGATTTATATAGCGCCTTTCACGAACACCGGACGTCTCAAAGCTACTTTACAACCAATGAAGTACGTTTGGAGTGTAGTCACTGTTGTAATGTAAGATTATCTGGTCATGATCACATTACTGTTTGCGGGAGCTTGCTGTGCGCAAATTGGCTGCCGTGTTTCCCACATTACATCAGTGACTACACTCCCAAAAGTACTTAATTGGCTGTAGAGTGCTTTGGGACGTCGTGAAGTCATGAAAGACCTTTCTTCCTTCGTCATGGATCAGTCCTGATCCCCAGTCTATTGTATGCTTATTGTTAGCAGAACTCGGGCTGTTTCCCGGAGCCAGTAGCCGGAGCGCAAAGCGACGAGAGGCAACTGGAATGGTGAAATGTTCCAACCAGCAGCCGTCCTTCTGCTCAGGCGACATGAGCTCTGCTAATTGGAATTATTATCCACGAGTCTTTTATTTCTCTCTGATATTCAGAAATGATTACGGAAGAGTAAAGTTAAGCATCGATAGGTGAAGACGCCTCTAATTGATCATTACAGCACAAAGGGAAAGGTTTAAATATTTATCCGGTGTGGGAACTTGTACTTGACAATAAATTATTTGTTCCTTTGTCTGCCTTTGCACTGAACCGACATTGAATGATGAGGTGGTAGTGTTGTAAAATTCAATACTCTTGGGATAGCCTGAGCCATGTTTATAAATAGTGGAGGCCATAGTGCACTCTTCGCGCCCCAATCAAATTTGCTGCTGATCATTTATTATTCTTCCCTTTGATTTTCCTCTGCCTGCCTGTCCTTGAGGTGCTGACTCTTGCTGGGGTTCCGATTTCAAGTACCGCCCCCACCCCCAGCACCTCGCCCAAGGAGGGCCTTTCACAACCGTGGAACTTCCCCAAGCACTTTGCAGCCGATGTATTTTTTTTGAAGCGCCACTGTTGGCAGCGTAGGAAACGCAGCAGCCAATATACGCACAGCAAGCTCCCACACACAGCAATGTGATAATGACTGATCATTTGTTTTTTTTAAAGTGATGTTGATTGCGGGATAAATATTGGCATAGGACAGCGGGGATAACTCCCCTGCTCTTCTTCGAGAAAGGATCTTGTGCTTCCACTTGAGAGGGCAGACGGGGCCTCGGTTTAATGCCCCATCCGAAAGATGGCACCTCCAACAGTGCGGCACTCCCTCAGAACTGCACTGGGAGTGTCAGCCTAGATTTTTGTGCTCAAGTCTCTGGAGTAGAGACTTGAACCCACAGTCTTCTGAGGGGGCTCGACAAGGTAGATGCAGAGAGAATGTTTCCCCTCAAAGGGGAATCTAGAACTAGGGGGCATAGTTTCAGAATAAGGGGTTGCCCACTTAAAACGGAGATGAGGAGGAATTTCTTCTCTCAAAGGGTCGTGAATCTTTGGAATTCTCTACCCCAGCGAGCTGTGGAGACTGGGTCACTGAATATATTTAAGGTGGAGATAGACAGATTTTTGAATGATATGGGGAGTGGATGGGGAAGTGGAGCTGAGCCCAAGACCTATCAGCCATGATCTTATTGAATGGCAGAGCAGGCTTGAGGGGCCAGATAGCCTACTCCTGCTCCTATTTCTTACGTTCTTATGTTCTGACTCAAAGGCGAGTGTGCTACCCACTGAGCCATAAAATTACCTCGAACATACAGCTCGGAAACGGGCCATTCGACCCAACTGTCTCATGCTCCGCATCACTGAGCCTTCTCCTGCCCCAACTTCATCATGTGTGAGCTCAGACAACCAGTCTTAGCAAGTTATTCATCGCCGTGAGTGTGTCAGTGTTCGGCCTGTCTAATGGACGGTGATCAGGAACGGAAGTCACAGTTGAACCCACCCCCTCTCGAACCTCGGGGCCACGCAGGCTAGGTGCACACCTCACTGCCCGACTGAGGTCAAGTTAATTGGGGGGGGGGGGGGTGTGGTGAATGACTTCGGGGCCCGAAATTGACGGTCCTGCTGCCAGCTGCCACCGAGTTTGCGCTGTGGTCTCCCTGTTTTTTTCACCGCTCTCCCCTCCGTGGGAGATTGGTGAGGCCCTCGCACCGGCGGTTTGGAAGGACCGCTGGGGAGCGTCCGCTGGCGGGCAATGCCGGAAAAGGTCCTTTGGCACTCTCCCGCCCAAGATTCATCCGAGCGGTCCTCCACCCCATGCAGGAGCAAAGACCGGCACGTGGAAGCACGTCTTAGCGGGACAGTCGGTATGAAGACCTCCAAGAAAAGGTGTGACTTTTTTTTTTACTTCTTTTGCAGCAATTTTGTGTGAAAGGGTCCTCTGAAGGTTTTGTGACTTTTGTTGTTTATTTTATGAGCCATTTTTTTTGTGCGTTCCTCCAACTCCAGCCCTAGCATAACTTTCTCCAGGATTCCATTTGCCGCACAGAATTCCTCCCCTACCACCCAGAAATGCCGTGTAATGCCCATTATTGCCGCCGGGGCATTTTTTTCCCCCCCGTTTTTGACCAAGCTTCCGCCCAAAGTCATCATCATCATCAGAGGCAGTCCCTCGATATCGAGGAAGACTTGCTGCCACTCCAAAAATTAGTCCTTAGGTGGCTGAACAGTCCAATATGAGAACCACAGTCCCTGTCACAGGTGGAACAGAGAGTCGTTGAGGGAAAGGGTGGGTGGGGAGTCTGGTTTGCCGCACGCTCTTTCCACTGCCTGCGCTTGGTTTCTGCATGCTCTCGCCGATGAAACTCGAGGTGCTCAGCGCCCTCCCGGATGCACCTCCTCCACTTCGGGCGGTCTTTGGCCAGGGACTCCCAGGGAGTCTTTGAGGGTGCCCTTGAAACAGTTCCTCTGCCCACCTTGGGCTCGCCTGCCGTGTAGGAGCTCTGAGTAGAGCACTTGCTTTGGGAGTCTCGTGTCTGGCATGCGGACGATGTGGCCCACCCAACGGAGCTGGTCGCGTGTGGTCAGTGCTTCGATGCTGGGGATGTTGTCGTCAGGATCTTAGCGGCCTTTTCGACGGTAAATGGGCGGAACTTACCTTTGATCAATTTCGACCCCTATGGAACATAGAAACATAGAAAATAGGTGCAGGAGTAGGCCATTCGGCCCTTCGAGCCTGCACCACCATTCAATAAGATCATGGCTGATCATTCCCTCAGTACCCATTTCCTGCTTTCTCTCCATACCTCTTGATCCCTTTAGCCGTAAGGGCCATATCTAACTCCCTCTTGAATATATCCAATGAACTTGCATCAACAACTCTCTGCGGTAGGGAATTCCACAAGTTAACAACTCTCTGAGTGAAGAAATTTCTCCTCATCTCAGTCCTAAATGGCCTACCCCTTACCCTAAGACTGTGTCCCCAGTTCTGGAATTCCCCATCACTGGGAACATTCTTCCCGCATCTAACCTGTCCAGTCCCGTCAGAATCTTGTAAGTTTCTATGAGATCCCCTCTCATCTTTCTAAACTCCAGTGTATAAAGGCCCAGTTGATCCAGTCTCTCCTCAGTCCCGCCATCCCGGGAATCAGTCTGGTGAACCTTCGCTGCAATATTGACTGCTAAACAAATATAATGACCCTGAAAAACTAACTTTAATTTTGTGGAGTGTCAAATTGGTCCATTTTAATATAAATTATAATTTTTAAGAAACTTTCATTTCTTTTTTAAAGTTTGTTCATCTTTATTTCAGGTTAGCCTTTTCCCCATGTGGGAGCCCGAATCTTTTTTTAGCTCTACTCCCTCAATAGCAAGAATGTCCTTCCTCAGATTAGGAGACCAAAACTGAACACAATATTCAAGGTGTGGTCTCACCAAGGCCCTGTACAACTGCAGTAAGACCTCCCTGCTCCTATACTCAAATCCCCTAGCTATGAAGGCCAAGGCCAACATACCATTTGCCTTCTTAACCGCCTGCTGTACCTGTATGCAACTTTCAATGACTGATGTACCATGATACCCAGGTCTCGTTGCACCCCCCTTTCCTAATCTGCCACCATTCAGATAATATTCTGCCTTCGTGTTTTTGCCCCCAAAGTGGACAACCTCACATTTATCCACATTGTACTGCATCTGCCATGCATTTGCCCACTCACCTAACCTGTCCAAGTCACCCTGCAGCCTCCTAGCGTCCTCCTCACAGCTCACATCTCCACCCAGTTTAGTGTCATCTGCAAACTTGGAGATATTACACTCAATTCCTTCATCTAAGTCGTTAATGTATATTGTAAAGAGCTGGGGTCCCAGCACTGAGCCCTGCAGCACTCCACTAGTCACTGCCTGCCATTCTGAAAAGGACCCGTTTATCCCCGACTCTCTGCTTCCTGTCTGCTAACGAGTTCTCTATCCACGTCAGTACATTATCCCCAATACCATGTGCTTTGATTTTGCACACCAATCTCATGTGGGACCTTGTCAAAAGCCTTTTGAAAGTCCAAATACACCACATCCACTGGTTCTCCCTTGTCCACTCTACTAGTTACATCCTCAAAGAATTCCAGAAGATTTGTCAAGCATGATTTCCCTCTCATAAATCCATGCTGCCTTGGACTGATCCTGTCACTGCTTTCCAAATGCGCTGCTATTTCATCTTTAATAATTGATTTCAACATTTTTCCCACTACTGATGTGAGGCTAACCGGTCTATAATTACCTGTTTTCTCTCTCCCTCCTTTTTTAAACAGTGGTGTTACATTAGCTACCCTCCAGTCCCGAGGAACTGATCCAGAGTCGACAGACAGTTGGAAAATGAACAACAATGCATCCACGATTTCCATGGCCACTTCCTTAAGTACTATGGGATGCAGACTATCAGGCCCCAGGGATTTATCGGCCTTCAATCCCATCAATTTCCCTAACACAATTTCCCGCTTTATAAGGATATCATTCAGTTCCTTCTTCTTACTAGACCCTCAGTCCCCTAGTACTTTCGGAAGGTTATTTGTGTCTTCCTTCGTGAAAACAGAACCAAAGTATTTGTTTAACTAGTCCGCCATTTCTTTGTTCCCCATTATAAACTCATATGAATCTGACTGCAAGGGACCTACGTTTGTTTTCACTAATCTTTTTCTCTTCACATATCCACAGAAGCTTTTGCAGTCAGTTTTTAAGTTCCCAGCAAGCTTCCTCTCATACTCTACTTTCCCCGTCCTAATTAAACCCTTTGTCCTCCTTTGCTGTATTACAAAATTCTCCCAGTCCTCAGGTTTGCTACTTTTTCTGGCCAATTTGTATGCCTCTTCCTTGGATTTAACACTATCCTTAATTTCCCTTGTTAGCCACCATTGAGCCACCTCCCCATTTTATTTTTTCTCCAGACAGAGATGTACAATTGTTGAAGTTCATCCATGTGATCTTTAAATGTTTGCCATTGCCTAGACACCGTCAACCCTTTAAGTATCACTCGCCAATCTATTCTAGCCAATTCACGTCTCATATCATCGAATTTACCTAAGTTCAGGATCCTAGTCTCTGAATTAACTGTGTCACTCTCCATCTTAATAAAGAATTCTACCATAGTATGGTCATTCTTCCCCAAGGGGCCTTGCACAACAAGATTGCTTATTAGTCCCTTCTCATTACACATTACCCAGTCTAGGATGGCCAGCTCTCTAGTTGGTTCCTTGACATATTGGTCGAGAAAACCATCCCTAATACACTCCAGGAAATCCTCCTCCACCGCATTGCTACCAGTTTTGTTAGCCCAGTCAATATGTAGAATAAAGTCGCCCATGATAACTGCTGTACCTTTATTGTACGCATCCCTAATTTCTTGTTTGATCTTGGACCCTTGGATCGTTGAGTTTTTTATTTACACTGCTCTCTGACGCTGCGCAGACTTGATACGGAACACCGATATTGTGGTGCTGTGGCCAAGGTTCAGTGTCACATCTTCCAAGGAACGAACCTTTAGTAAGTTCCCCCAGAGCGGCTGAAGATGGCTTTTCCACCTCTATTGTGAAAAGATAAATATTTCAATGGGCCATTGATAAACCTTAACCTCTCCCCAATTTATTTGACAATTGTACCTCATGACATTACATTGCTACCTCATGAGATGGTCATGTATGTTGACAATTGCCATCCTTACCATTTTTGGACCAAACAATCTGTTTTTGCAACACCAAAGCTCGTCATGATCTCACACCCTGCCCAAGCCAATCCCACTTGGCTCGGCAGAAGGAAAATTGTGCTTTCTTTCTTTGAGAGATACACAGGCCACACTCTTCATCCTTGAAGGGCAGGGTTGGATGTCGTTACTCAGGTCCCAGGATGGAGAGCAGGACATTCACTCCAGACCCATTTGACATCTTCTCATATAGTGTTTTTGTCTTCTATTTTTCTCCCTTCCACTTCTGAAGGCATGGACTCTTTTCTGCCCCCAAGTACCTCGTCCAGGTGACCATATTTCATCTGCGAGTCTAGAAATTGAGCAACAGTAATATAGGGATATGGAGGTCAGGTGGGAAAGCTCGTTTGTTAAGCCCAAGCCTATTCTCACATGACATCATCGAATACTCACAACGAAGGGGAACTCTGACTGATTATTCAACTCTCTAGATTGGGTGTTATTGAGTTCAGGGGTCATTGAGTTTAGGGGTCATAAGAACATAAGAACATAGGAAATAGGAGCAGCAGTTGGCCATTCGGCCCCTCGAGCTTGCTCCGCCATTCAATGAGATCATGGCTGATCTTCTACCTCAACACCTTCTTGCACTATCCTCATATCCCTTGATTCCTTTCAAGTCCGAAAATCTACATACCTCAGCATTGAATATGACAACAGCAACAGCTTGTATTTATATAGCGCCTTTAACGTTGCAAAACGTCCCAAGGTGCTTCACAGCAGTGTTACAAGACACAAATTTGACACTGAACCACATAAGAAGAAATTACAGCAGATGAGGTCAAAGAGCTTTTAAGGAGTGTCTTAAAGGAGGAAAGAGAGGTAGAGAGGTGGAGAGGTTTAGGGAGGGAGTTCCAGAGCTTGGGGCCCAGGCAGCTGAAGGCACAGCCGCCAATAGTTGAGCAATTATAATCAGGGAAGCTCAAGAGGGGAGAATTAGAGGAGCGCAGAATCTCGGGGGATTGTGAGGCTGAAGGAGATCACAGAGATATACTCAAAGACTCAGCATTCACAGCCCTCTGGGGCAGAGAATTCCAAAGATTCACCACCCTCTGAGTGAAGAAATTCCTCCTCGTCTCAGTCTTAAGTGACCCACCCCTTAAGCTGAGACTGTGCCCCCTGGTTCTAGGCGCTCCATCCAGGGGGAAACAAGTTCTCAGCATCTGACCTGTCACTGAGGCCTACTGTAAGGCTCCCACTACCACTCGAGCTGTGAGCACTGCGATCCAAGTGCAGAGATGGGAGGGAACACAGCCCTCTCCTGCTCTGCATGGCTCAGTATCGCACCACCATGCACCTTTAACCGCAGGTCCATCCAGGTTCCATCGGCTCATCTTTATCCGAGCCTCATTAATTGCCAACACGTAGTTAATCCCGGTAGGCAGTTTCTGCCCACTCGTAGCTGTGGTGTTTTAACAATTCCCATCCTAATGTTTACTTCCTAATGAATATAAAACGCTTCTGTGATCTGCAAAATAGGGAAACATATAAAGCAATTGTTTGAACAAAAAAAAATTATAATCTTCCAGGTGGGACACATTATGAGGAAGACCAAGCTCCAGAAAGCTGCAATGACAAAGTACCTTCAGTAATGGGACTATTATTCACCGGGAGCCTTGTTTATAATGATGGCAATAGGCAAGCAGAAAACAAGCCTCTGTATTTGAGACAAATTGCCCCTCTCCCAAATTGGAGACGATAACAAAGAATCCACAGCACAGAATAAAACACTAGTTAGGCCACAGCTAGAGTACTGCGTGCAGGTCTGGTCACCACATGACAGGAAAGATGTGATTGCACTGGAGAGGGTACAGAGGAGATTTACAAGGATGTTGCCTCGGCTGGAGAACTTTAGCTATGAGCAAAGATTGGATAGGCTGGGGTTGTTTTCTTTGGAACAGAGGAGGCTGAGGGGAGACCTTATCGAGGTGTATAAAATTATGAGGGACCTGGATAGAGTAGATAGGACCCCTTAGCAGACAGGTCAACAACCAGGAGGCATAGATTTTAAAGTAATTGGTAGGAGGTTTAGAGGGGATTTGAGGGGAAAATTTTTCACCCAGAGGGTGGTGGGGATCTGGAACTCACTGCGTGAAAGGGGTAGAGGCAGAAACCTTCACTACATTTAAAAAGTACTTGATGTGCACTTGAAGTGACGTAACCTACAGGGCTACGGACCAAGAGCTGGAAAGTGGGATTAGGCTGGATAGCTCTTTGTCGGCCAGTGCGGACACAATGGGCCAAAATGGCCTCCTTCCGTGCTGTAAATGTCTATGATTCTATAAATTACATAGAATATACAGCACAGAAACAGGCCATTCAACCCAACCTGTCCATGCCAGCGTTTCAGCTCTCATCTTTCCTCATCCTGTTCGATCAGCATAACCCTCTATTCCCTTCTCGCTCATATGCTTATCTAACTTCCTCTTAAATGCATCGATACGATTTGCTTCAACCACTCCCTGTGGTAGCGAGTTCCACATTCTCA
This sequence comes from Pristiophorus japonicus, assembly GCF_044704955.1. Classification (NCBI taxonomy): domain Eukaryota; kingdom Metazoa; phylum Chordata; class Chondrichthyes; family Pristiophoridae; genus Pristiophorus; species Pristiophorus japonicus. The sequence goes on from NC_091998.1 coordinate 46,614,922, forward strand.
CTGCTCTCTGGGTAAAGAAGTTTCTTCTGAATTCCCTATTGGATTTCTTGGTGACTAACTTATATTGATGGCCTCTGGTTTTGCTCTTCCCCAGAAGTGGAAACATTCTCTCTGTATCCACTCTATCAAAACATTTCATAATTTTAAAGACCTCTATTAGGTCACCCCTCAGCCAACCCTTTTCAAGAGAAAAGAGACCCAGCCTGTTCATCCTTTCATGAAAGGTATTATCGTTGTAAATCTTTTTTGCTGTCCTCGTCAGTGCTTTTCCACAACATGGCGACCAGAACTGTGCACGGTGCTCCAAGTGTAGTCTAACCAAGGTTCGATGAAAGTTTAGCATAACTTCCCTACTTTTTCAGCAATGTAGTGGTAGTTGCAACACAAGGGCACACTAGCTGGATTGAGACTGCTGGACCTCGGCTTATATGGAAGCCCTGCAGATAGCAGACAGAGGAGGCCTTCAATTTCAGCTATTGGCACTGGATTTGATCCCAGTGTGAAATGCCACTGCATGACCCACTGAACCACCCAAGTTTGATGGTTCAAATGTGGGACAGGTTTGATGGACCAAATGGTCCGCCATTGTTCGTATGTTCGTAATAGACATTAAAGGTCCACTATTCAAAGAAGAGCATGGAATTCTCCTGATGTTCTCATTCTCTGGATGAGACGTTAAACCGAGGACCCTTCTGCTCTCTCAAGTGTCTGTAAAAGATCCCACGACATTATTTCGAAGAAGAGCAGGTGAGTTATCCCCGGTGTCCTGGGACCAATATTTATCCCTCAATCAACATAACAAAAACAGATTATCTGGTCATCATCACATTGCTGTTTGTGGGAGCTTGCTGTGCGCAAATTGGCTGCTGCATTTCTCACATTACAACAGTGACTACACTCCAAAAGTACTTCATTGGTTGTAAAGCGCTTTGAGACGTCCGGGGGGGGTCATGAAAGGCGCTATATAAACGCGAGTCTTTCTTTCTTTTTCTTTATGTTCTGTCCAACATTCTTCGTTAAACCAACACACATTAACCGACAAGTCATCACCGTTCTCTTTTGTGTTGCTGATGCGACAATAGTCACTCCGTTTCAAAGTAATTCACACGTCAATCATTTGGAGTTGCTTCTGAGCTTTGACAAGGTGCTACGTGAATGCAGCTCTTTCTTTTGACATATTTTACATGGAAAGCAGTCTTTAATATCATAACACTTCTAATCGTGAGACAGGGAAGAGAACTGGGAAAGCTGCAAATCTGAAATAAAAACCGTAAATGCTGGAAATGCACAAATCAGTCAGCGTCTAAAAGGTATGGGGGAGGGGGGATGTCATGTCTGGAAAGTCCGTCTGATTTTAGCTGCTGTTTGCCGCGTCGCAGTAACTGACAACTCTCGCGAATTAATCGCGAGGCCCGCGGTTTTTACCCCAACTCACGAAGGGTGGTGATAGCGGGTAGGATATTTTAAAAGCTTTTTGTGAAGGATTTTCAGCTGCAGTAATATGGCTTTTGTAAAGAGCTGTGAGCGGTGAGAGTTTGAATAAAGCCACGAATGAAGTTTATAAACCAAAAAAATACCAATTCATGGTTTCTTGCCGAATCTCGTGATTTTTAAGTGTTTGCCTCGTGATTTATAAGGTGGTGCGGTTGGCATTACTGGGTTTGTGTAATTACCCTTTTGAGCCAGTTTCTAGGGGGTGGAAATTGCCCCTCTTTAAGGTCTCGATCTCTCACCCTCTAAGAGGCAGTCATCAAGATAGGCGTCCCTCGGAATCGAGGAAGGCTTGCTTCCACTCTAAAAATGAGTTTTTAGGTGGCTGAACAGTCCAATACGAGAACCACAGTCCCTGTCACAGGTGGGACAGACAGTCATTGAGGGAAAGGGTGGGTGGGGAGTCTGGTTTGCCGCATGCCTGCCTGTGCTTGATTTCTGCATGCTCTCGGCGATGAGACTCGAGGTGCTCAGCGTCCTCCCGGATGCACTTCCTCCACTTAGGGCGGTCTTTGGCCAGGGACTCCCAGGTGTTGGTGGGGATGTCGCACTTTATCAGGGAGGCTTTGAGAGTATCCCTGTAACGTTTCCTCTGCCCACCTTTGGCTCGTTTGCCGTGGACGAGTTCCAAGTAGAGCGCTTGCTTTTGGAGTCTCGTGACTGGCATGCGGACAATGCGGCCTGCCCAGTGGAGCTGATCGAGTATGGTCAGTGCTTCAGTGCTGGGGGTGTTGGCCTGGTTGCGGCAGTGATGGGGCTGTAAGGCCTTTCCGACTGGGGGCAGGCGGATAGTCTGATCTAATCGGAATGGCCCCCAGGTCAGGAGCGGACTGCCGCGCCCCATATTCCCACCATGTCGGGCATGCGACGACACCATCCCGCCCGGAGGGGGTGACTCTCTTCTGCCCCGCGAGGGTAATTGTCCCGCGAGAGCCAGCAGCCGACGCTTGGTGCCCCCGACAGCGATTCCCGGCGGGAAGCTTCCCAGCGGCGGGACGGAACGTCCTCCCTTAAAGGGGAGGGCACATCGCCGTGGCCGCCATTTTATTTTAATTGTTGGCCAAATCTGCAGTCAGCCCGACAATGGCGGCCGTGGGTTCGGCCGGGCAACCCCCCCCCCCCCACTCCCCACTCCGTTGGATGCCGGACCACCGGCCCGGCCAAAGCCCCACCTGGTGGGCCAGTGAGTGGCCCGCCCCCTTTAAGTGAAGGAGTGGGGCGGAGCTCCACGTCCGTGTCGCGTTGATGAAACCGCCCATCTTCCGCGCCGCTCCCGACGCACTTCTGCACCTCAGCCGCTCCAGTCAAAGAGGGCAATTTCAATCGATTCTCCGTCCCATCGATTTGGGCGGAGAACCATCGCTTAATTCAAACAGGGTATTTACCAGTGTCTGCTTCTTGTCCAGCTTCTTGTTGCTAAAGCGGATATTAAGTTGTTTACTGGTGCTGTTTGCCTTTAGTCATGTGGGGGAATTGAGTTTCCAAATGATGCAGCTAGCCCGTCTCTAAGTGCCATAAGTGCTGAAGATACGCAACATCACATAACTGGTACGACAGAAAGTCTAGCAGAACAAGATAGGAACTCAAGCATGGATATTGTTATGTATTTAACCCCTTGTAACTTGTATTACACTACCACCTGAGGGCCTACCTGTTGGAGTCCCAACGGATCCCAGGATCCCTTGGGAGCACGGTATATAAGCAGGCCACTCATGAGCTACCTGCACTCTGGAGTCTTATTAAAGGATCTAAGGTCACACTTGCTCATTGTACACAGTACTCAGTTTCACCCTTTATTGTGAACGTATCAATTGGCGACAAGGTAACGAACAACTGCGCGAAAATGCAAAGAACAGTCGGTATCCTGGAGAGGTTCTCAGAAGGGGACGATTGGGAGGCCTTCGTGGAGAGACTCGACCAATACTTTGTGGCCAACGAGCTAGAAGGGGACGAGAACACTGCCAAACGAAAGGCGATCCCCCTAACTGTCTGTGGGGCAACAACCTATGGCCTCATGAAGAATCTCCTGGATCCGGCACAACCAACAGCTAAATCATACGAAGAATTGTGCACGCTGGTCCGAGAGCACCTAAATCCTAAGGAAAGCGTTTTGATGGCGAGATATCGATTCTACACGTGTCAACGGTTGGAGGGCCAGAAAGTGGCGAGCTATGTCGCCGAACTAAGACGCCTCACAGGACATTGCGACTTTGAGGGATTCCTAGAACAAATGCTCAGAAACTTTTTTGTACTGGGCATTGGCCATGAGGTAATCCTTCGTAAACTGTTGACTATTGAAACTCCGAATTTAAGTAAAGCCATAACGATAGCCCAGGCATTTATATCCACCAGCGACTACACCAAACAGATTTCACAGAGTAAAGACATTTCGGCCAGTACTGTGCATAAAGTAACGTCGTTTTCGAGCAGAAATATACATGGCAGAACGTACACGCCGGCTGCTGCTGCATGACCTCAGTTGACCCAGAGTCCGCCATCAATCGTTAATGTGAGGCAGTTAACACCTTGTTGGTGCTGTGGAGGTGATCATCGGCCCCATCAATGCCGCTTCAAGCACTATGTGTGCAATGGTTGCAGAACAATAGGACACTTCCTGCGAATGTGCAGGCGAGCTGCAAACCCTGCAAACCACCACATTACAGAGGATGATTGATCCACTGGGGATCAGGCTGAACTGGAGACTTGTACCGAAGAGGCAGAAGTGTACGGGGTACACACATTCACCACGAAATGTCCACCAATAATGTTGAAAGTTGAACTGAACGGAATTCCAGTATCTGTGGAACTGGGCACTGGTGCGAGTCAGTCCATAATGAGTAAAAAGGCATTCGACAGGCTGTGGGGCAAAAAGGCACACAGGCCCAAGCTCAGCCCCATTCACACCAAACTAAGGACTTACACCAAGGAACTAATCCCTGTAATTGGCCTGAGGCTTTGCCTGAAAGAGAGTGCCTCTTTTCATGCATTGCTGTTCAAAGGCTATCGCTTCTCGGCCTTTCGGCTAAGATCAAGTGTAGTATCTGTTGATTGGGCATTCATATGCAAATTGACTGACTGCAGAAACTCGTTTTTCCAGTTTTGCTGGCTCTGGCCTTTGGCTTGGGCCAGGCGCCAATTGGAGAGAAGGGGAAAATTTGCATGTCGACCGACCATTCGGCGTGCCCGAAGGCCCCCCAAGGTGCCGGACTGGCACCACAACAGATTGAAGGCTTTGGCCAAAATACACATCGAAAGGAGGAATCTGCAACCCGGATGGCGGCCAACCGAGCGGCGAACCAGGGCGTCCGAAACACCATCCGAGTGACGGTGAAGAAAGTGGAAGGTCAGACAACGATCAACCAGGATCTGTTCGTAAAGAAAGTCCTGCTGGGAACATGCGGCATGAAAGTCGCCGACATCTTCGCCTTGCAGGACCTCCCGAAGAGAGGTTACTTCGACGTGACCTTCAGAACCGTCGCCCTCTGCCTGAAGTTCCTGAAGGGTCTGAAGGAGGCGAGTGAACCGCTGCGCTCAGTGCTGACTTGGGAGCCACTGTTCACCCTCCCGTCGCAGAGAAGATGCACTATCACAGTGCAGATGTACAACCCCCACATCCCGGTCATTGATGTGCTGACTTTCCTCGCCAGGTATGTCGATGGGGCAGGAAACAGCATCGACGTGAAAGACTTGCACGGGATTTGGACCAGCAAGCGCCAGATCCAGATCACCATGAAGGTGAACGCCAGCGGAACCATCCTGCACCACCCCTCCAGCTTTGCCATCGGAGGAAGTCGGGGCGACATGGTGTACGCTGGCCAACCCAACGTGTGCCGCACCTGCGGGAAGGCAGGCCGTGTGGCGGCAAGCTGCAAAACTCTCATCTGCCGAAACTGCAAGAACCAAGGCCACCAGACAAAGGACTGCAAGGAGACCAAGTGCTGCAACCTCTGAGGTCTGGCTGGGCACCTTTACAAAAACTGCCCCAAGCGCAACTTCAGCTATGCGCAGGCAGCAAAGAACATTGCACCAGAGGAGGAGGAAGCTGAGGAACACAACGCTCCAGAGGAGAGCCACACCCTCCCACACCAATGGGGTGATCTCATTGAAATATATAACATTGTTAAGAGGCTTGACAGGGTAGATGCAGGGAGGATGTTTCCTCTGGCTGGGGAGTCTAGAACCAGGGGTCACAGTCTCAGAATAAGGGGTCGGCCATTTAGGACTGAGATAAGGGGAAATTTCTTCAGTCAGACGATGGTGAATCTTTGGAATTCTCTGCCCCAGAGAGCTGTGGAGGCTCAGTCACTCAGTATATTCAAGATAGAGATCGATAGATTTTTGGATATTAAAGAAATCAAGGGATATGGGGACAAAGCGGTAAGTTGGAGACATGACCTCATTGAATGGCGGAGCAGGCTCGAGGGACTGAATGGCCTACTCCTGCTCCTATTTCTTATGTTATATTATGTATACTTAAGTCCAGTTAGAAGCTTAATTTAAAGCATTATTAACATGCACTTCAAACCAGTGCTTGAAATTCAATTATAAGTTAAGGTTTCATTTGTAGAAATGTTTTAATACGAAGAATTGATGGATGAAAATGATTTTATTTCATCAACAAGTTTCTTGATTAACATTCACAGCTTAATAGCATGCCATCGTGCCTGTGTGCGATAGAATTGGAGAGAATAAATATTTTATTCAATAGCATTGGAACACTTGAGTTTTATTACCACATGCTATGTTTATTCTTCTCATTCATAATATTTTATTATTCCCTGTCCCATTTATCCAATGGTAAAAGGGCCCCTTGGAGCCCTTACATGATGCGCAAAACTAATTTCAGAAATATAGCTCTCCACGGATCACAAATTGCCCCTTCATTTCTTGAAACGATATTCCTGAGTGCATGGGCCAGATTGTTCTGTGACAATAATGTTGAGGCTAGCAGTTATTGTTATTTATGCAAAAAAATGCTCAGCAACTTACAGCGGCTGCGCACAGGAACACAGGAACAAGAGGAGGCCATTCAGCCCCTTGAGCCTGTTCCGCCATTCAGTGGGATCGTGGCTGATCAGTCCCATAACGCCATCCACCCTTTCCTTGGCTCCATATCCTTTTATTCCATTGGCTAGCAAAAATCAATCGATCTCAGTTATTAATTGAGCTCACATTGCAATGTATGCATCCTGTGAGCTTGCTCGCAGGTTTGTAGAGCTGTTGAGTTGGTTGAGTCAGTCACGTGATGTTCACAAGCCTCAATAAAACCCCAGCCAGTTGGGTCTAGATCATCCACGATGAGGTATTACGTTGCGAGCTGGGTGGATGAACTGGTAATGTGTAGTGTGATTGTTAAACCTTTGTTAATAAACCAACTAGTTCTTAACAGCAATGTGTTGCTATGGATTCTTAAGCAAAGAATCCATGAAGCAAATATATTGCACACATCTACTGCTTTTATGTGGGAGAGAGTTCCACACTTGCGTAAAGAAGTGTTGCCTAACTTCTCTCCTGAATGGCCTGGCTCCGATTTTAAGGTGATGTCCCCTTGTCCGAGACTGACCCCACCAGCGGGAATTGTTTCTCTCTCTCTCTACCCTATCAATCCCGTTCAAAATCCTAAAAACCTCAATCACATCACCCCGTAACCTTCTATATTCCAAGGTATACAAGCCTAGTTTACATGATCTCATAATCTAACTCTTGCAGCCAAGGTAACACTCTGGTGAATCTGCACTGCAGTCCTTCCCCAAGACCAATCCTTTCTAAGGTGTGGTGCCCAGAACTGTAAATGGTACCCCAGATGAGGTCTAACCAGGCGCAGTTAAACATAAAAGTCTGGAATTTGATGCCACGTTTCTCCGTAAGCTTCCTGCAAATGGCATTTAATCGCCTGGCTCCTTATCAAACGTGCTGAATGGTGCGAAGTTCCTTTGCTGACGTCAGATACAGACTGAAGTTGCTGAAAAAACGTAGGGCTTGTCCATTCCAGTCTACGTACCCTTTTAACGGCGTGGTAAGTATTAATTAATGCCAAACAACCTCTCTGGCCCTGAAAATTAACTTTTACAAGTGTGGAGTCTCATTCCTTCAGGTTTTAATTATTGCTAGAGAATTAAAAATTTTTTTTTAATGTTTCTTTTTGTCTCTTTTCTCTCTCACTTAATCCCATCTTTCTTGCGCTCTGTTTATTTTGCGTTCTGTAACTGATTTGCCATTGAATTCACGGTTGCCTGCCCCTGTTAACACAGGTCACAGATGGCCTGTAGAGGGCGCTGCACTGTTTGGGTGTCTGGCTGACAGCAGATTGCTGTGCCAAACCCCACAGAAAGTCCAAGAGCAAGTGCAGGTCTTATCGTGCTCAGAGCAAAATCCGGTTTTATATACATGGTGTCCTCTGCTTCGTATCAGACACCGTAATTCTAAGCCAACACCTTTGTTAATGCTATACAGCTGGCATATGACCCATCACTCATGAAAGCGCAGCCAGTGAATGGATATATACCCTTACATTCAATGAAGCATATCAACTGGCAAACATACATTCCTTCACTCAATGGAGCACACCCAACTGGCAAATCGATGCCCCAATCACTCAACCAAACACACCGAATGGGTAACAATATACTCAGGCCAAAATGGTGCATAGATTTTGGGTGAAAATATATTCTTTCACACCATGGCAGTGGCAGCTGTGGCTTAGTGGGCAGCACACTTACCTCTGAATCAGTAATAGTCGTGGGTTCAAATCCCACTCCATGGAACTTGAGCCCAAAAAATCCAGGCTGACACTCCACTGCAGTGCAGAGCGAGCGCTGCATTGTCAGAGGTGCCGTCTTTCTGATGAGACGTTAAACCGAGGCCCCGTCTGCTCTCTCAGGTGGATGTAAAAGATCCGATGGCCACTATTTTGAAGAAGAGCTGGGGAGTTATCCCCGGTGCCCTGGACAATATTTATCCCTCAATCAACATATTAAGGAGCAGATTATCTGCTCATTATTTCACTGCTGTTTGTGGGAGCTTGCTGTGCACAAATTGGCTGCTGCATTTCAACAGTGACTGCACTTCAGTGTAGTACTTCATTGGCTGTAAAGCACTTTGGGACGTCCGGCGATCGTGAAAGGCACTATATAAATGCAAGTCTTTTTTTTCTGTCCCGTTCACTCCGTGGAGTGCATGATTATGGATAAATATATATTCGTTACACTAAAATATTGAAGCAAACATTCTGGCTGTCATCTGTTATGCATTTGCACATACGTAGCTACAATCTGTTCCTCTTCTGCTTCACAAGAACGGAACTATCATTTTTTTGAAAGATTACAAAAGTCCAAGTTAATATATATCTTATCCCTTTGTGTCATCCTTTTAAGAGCTACAGATTTTACCTGAACTCTGTCCCCCACTCCCCAAGTCTACTTGCGCAAATACTTTGGATGACATTGATGGCACAAGGTACGTTTATTTTGAGATGTTGGTACAGTAGATTAAACATAACATGGCTTTTATGTTTACACATAGTTCGTCAGACACTGACAGAGATGGCACGGCTGAAAATGAACGAATTGGAAGGGTTTTACTTTTCGACATGTAATTATGGACAATTCATGCACCTTGTAAAGCACACAAATTATCAAAATGACTTGCACAAAATATATGCAAATGCGCAGAAAACATTGTTGAAATTATTTCCACCTTTGACAACTTGAAAGGAGTTACAAAACAGGATTCTGGAATACATCAACTGGGTTTCCATGTTTCGCACAATGCAAGTACTGATTAAATTCATTGCCGCAGGGGGAAAAAGGCTATGTTATTATGCAGTCAATGGGTTGACACCTTTTTATGTCCGTGACAGTTAGAGGATGTAACTTGTACATTAGTGTGATGAGACAAGGACAACTGATTGTGAAGTCTTGCAAGACAAACTGATCTATGCAAAACAGGCACAAATTATGAGTATGTGCGATGTAATTGCAGCCTTTTCCAGTAAAAAGGCAAGAGCAATTAGACACCCCTCGACTTCCAGTTAAAAAACATATATATTTACACTTCTTGTCAAGCATCTGCACAAAGAGAGGAAATCCAACAAATTAATCCAAATGAAATGAGGTGCCTGTGGCAAGATGGTAACTGTGTCAACAGGCAGATGCTTGATGGATTGGTGAATGTGAAAGCCTTGCGCAGGAAGCACTGCCGAGCTCTGCCACTGTCTGCCCAATGCGGAGATCGGTCTGAGCCCAGTTTGCCTCCGGTTAAATGTTGGGAAAACCAAAGTCGTCCTCTCGAGTGATCGCCGGCACTCTCGTGCCTCTGGATCGGGAATCCATAAGAACATAAGAAATAGGAGCAGGAGTCAGCCATTCGGCCCCTCGAGCCTGCTCCGCCATTTAATACGATCATGGCTGATCCGATCATGGACTCAGGTCCGCTTCCCTGCCCGCCCCCTAAATCCCTTAACGGTTAAGAAACTGTCTTTCTCTGTCTTAAATTTATTCAATGTCCCGGCCTCCACAGCTCTCTGAGGCAGCGAGTTCCACAGATTTACAACCCTCTGAGAGAAGAAATTCCTCCTCATCTCAGTTTTAAATGAGCGGCCCCTTATTCTAAGATTATGCCCCCTAGTTCTAGTCTCCCCTCATCAGTGGAAACATCCTCTCTGCATCCACCTTGTCAAGCCCCCTCATAATCTTATACGTTTCGATAAAATCACCTCTCATTCTTCTGAATTCCAATCCTGTCAACCGCCACAAATGCCGTCTCACGGCGCTCCTGCATGCTCTGTCTGTTTGTGAAACCACGTCCTTCACCTCTCGAGCATCTCAGGCCTCTGCCCCGAACTCTGCCACACTGCTCCCAAACTCCCAATCCACCTCCTCATCACCTCAGAGCTCGACTGCTTCGAACGCTCTCCTTTACCACGCCCCCCCCAGCGGCCCTGCTTCCACTCTCCACAAACTACAGCTCACTCACGGCGTCCAGACCTCACACCACCAACTCCGTCACCTCAGTCCCTACCGAGCTCAGCTGGCTCCTGTGCAACAGCGGAGAGACTGATGGAGGCCTGGGGCCTGGTGTTTGCTCTGCTCAGAGATGGGCTAAGTAATGGATTCATGGATTCTGTGCTTAAGAATTTATAGCAACACATTGCTATTAAGAACTAATGTGTAACATTCTTTGTTCCAGTCCTACTCGGGTCCCCTCCCTCACCTCTTTTTCCGGTAAATTGATGACTGTATCGGTGCCGTTTCCTGCTCTCGCCCTGAACTTGAAAATCTCATTCACTTTGCATCCAATTTCCACCCTTCCCTCACCTGCACATGGTCCATCTCCGGCTCTTCCCTTCCCTTCCTCGACTTCTCCATCTCCATCTCTGGGGATAGGCTTTCGACCAGTATCCACTATAAGCCCACTGACTCCCACAGCTACCTGGACTACACTTCCTCTCACCACGCATCCTGTAAGGATTCCATTCCATTCTCCCAGTTTCTCCGTCTCCCTCACATCTGCTCTGACGATGCCAGCTTTCACACTAGTGCCTCTGACATGTCTTCCTTTTCCTCAACAGAGGATTCCCCTCCGCCGTGGTTAACATGGCCCTCGACTGTGTCTGATCTATTTCCTGCATCTCTGCTCTCACCCCTTCCCCTCCCTTTCAGAACCATGACAGGGCTCCCCTTGTCCTCACCTTTCACCCCACCAGCCTTCACGTTCAACGGATCATCCTCCGTCATTTCCGCCACCTCCAGCGTGATCCCACCACCAATCACATCTTCCCCTCCCCTCCCCTCTCAGCGTTCCGAAGGGACCTCACCCTCCGCGACGCCCTGGTCCATTCCGCAGTCACCCCCAGCACCCACTCCCCTTCCCACGGCACCTTCCCGTGCAAGCGCAGGAGATGCAATACCTGCCCTTTTACCTCCTCCCTTCCCAGTATCCAGGGCCCCAAATACTCCTTCCAGGTGAAACAGCGATTTACTTGTACTTCTTTCAATTGAGTGTACTGTATTCGCTGCTCACGATGTGGTCTCCTCGATATTGGGGAGACCAAGCGTAGATTGGGTGACCGCTTTGCGGAACACCTCTGTTCAGTCAGTAAGTGTGACCCTGAGCTTCCGGTCGCCTGTCACTTTAATTCTCCGCTCCACTCCCACTCTGATATCTCCGTCCTCAGCCTCCTACCCTGTTCCAATGAAGCTCAATGCAAGTTCGAGGAACAGCACCTCATCTTTTGTTTAGGCACTTTACAGCCTTCTGGACTCAACATCGAGTTCAACAATTTCAGAGCAAAACGTCTGGCCATCTTTGACTCTGTTCCCCCGTGCCCCCACCCCCTCGAGCTTATGTTTTTTTTCTCTTTGTCTCTAATGGCAGCTGGTCATTACCACGCCATTCACACGCTATCTAGACTAACCTTTTTCTAACTCCTGCCATTACCATTTCAATTCGGCCCATCATCCCTTTTGTCTCTCTAATCTCTCCTGCCTTCCACCCTATCACAGACCTTCCATTTTGTTCTTTCTTCCCCTCCCCCTTTCAGTGATTAAGAACGTGCTCTTTTCGAACTTTCGGCAGTTCTGACGAAGGGCCGTCGACCCGAAACGTTAACTCTGTTTCTCTCTCCACAGATGCTGCCCGACCCGCTGAGATTTCCAGCATTTTCTGTTTTTATTTCAGATTCCAGCATCCGTAGTATTTTGCTTTTGTGCTATTAAGAACTAGCTGGTTTATTAGCAAAGGTTTAACAATCGCACTACACATTACCAGTTCATCCACCGGGCTCACAACTGCATACCTCATCGTGGATGACCTGGACCCAACTGGCTGGGGTTTTATTGAGTCTTGTGAACATCACATGACTGGCTAAGCCACTCACAATGCAACAGCTCTACAAATCTGTGAGCATCCTCACAGGTGCGTACATTACAGGGTGTAACCTGGGAAGAAACCAATTTAGTTTGTAATGAGAAAGAAAGCAAGACTTGCATTTATAAAGTTGCCTTTCGCAAACTCAGGATATCCTAAAGCACTTTACAGCCAATGAAATGCGTTTGACGCTTAGTCACAGTTGTTTCCTACATTCATCATCATAGGCGGCCTTTGGATCGAGGATGACTTGCTTCCACGCCAAAAAGGGATGAGTTCACAGGTGTTTCAATGAAGGACCTAATATTCCAGGTCGTGAACTACATCCTGAAGGGTGGAAGATGCCTGTGTGTGGATTTTTTTAATGTGTGGTGGCTGTTGCACACCAGGCACCACACGGGCTTGACCGAGTTATGTCTTAGTCCAGTAGCAAGCATTCACCAAGACGACTGGAGACCAGCTCTGCTGCATGGACCTAGTGCGCACACATATCGCAGTGTGGGCTGGCCCGTGCTGCCACTGGGCCCTTGCCGCTTCTGGGCCTCGAACTCTCGCCTCTCCTGGGCCCCGATCATGTCGCTCCACGATTGCTCGCCGCTCCTTTGCCCCAATCTCGCCGCTCCTGCTGTACCTGCCCGCGCTCCAATCAGCGACCTGGATTTGGGTGATGTCAAATCCAGTCACCCTCTTCGCAGCCGTAGCCCTCCTGTAGCAGCACGCACTGCTCCCTGAAGTGGCATGTTGCCGCACGTTGCTCCCTCTAATGGCCCCGGCCTGCTGATGGTCTAAGTGCCATTAGAGGGAGCAGCATGCAGTGGCCCGGCCCGGAAATTCCTACATTACAGAGATAATGGCGAATGTTTGTGGCGGAGGAACAGTGTGAGATCATGACGGAGGTGCAGCGAATGAGGGTACGGGGCCCAGAAGAGCCGAGGGCCCAGGGGCATCACGGGCCAGCCCACACTGTGCAATATGTGTGCGCACTCAGTCCGTGCAGCAGAGCAGGTCTCCAGTCGTCCTGGTTAACCCTTGCCACTGGATAAAGACCTAGCTCTGTCGAGCCCGTGTGGTGGCTGGTGTGCAACAGTCACCACACATTAAAAAAATCCACGCACAGGCATCTTCCACCCCCTCAATTGGAGTTGAGGACTGGAACATCTGGTCCTTCATTGAGACATCTGCGAACTCTTGTGGAAGCAAGTCATCCTCGAGGGACGGCCTATGATGATGATGAGATAGCGAGGGATGATGCCATGGAGGGATTTGAAAACAAGGATGAGAATTTTAAAACCGAGATATTGCTTATTAGAGATAATAATAAGAGACTATTTTTGGCAAAGTTTATGCTCATCAAGTTCAGGGATATTAGTGTTGGCAAATGGAACAATTTTTCTGTCAAGCGCTCTGTGTTAGCATTGAGCACCAATCAAGTGCTTGATGGGCAGTATGGAGGAAGGTTCACTCAACATCTGACCCACACTGTTTCTGACCCAGACTGACATGTGTAACCCTGGTAAGCTGAAAGCTTCACAAGAGGACCCTGCGGTTTAGCGGAAGCCAGCCGAGGTGTTTGCACATTCAATTTGGTGGTGTTCCAGAATATCTATTTGATAAGTTTTGATTTGTGCACTGAGCTTGGTGTTCGGAGAGGTAAGACTGGCATTTATATAGCGCTGTAGTAAATCTCTGAGAAGTAACTCAATTCCCTTAGGAGCAATTAATTAGTTTTAAGTGTAGTGACTATATTTAGGCAAATGCAGCAACCATTTTACACATAGCCAGTTCCACAGCGGCAGTGACTTGAGTCAGCACTTAGTCTATTTTCAGTGATGTTGGTTAAGGGACAAATGTTAGTCAGTCCCCATTTGAACTTGATGTCCTTCCTCTATGGCGCGGTAGCATAGTTGTTCTGTTCCTGGACGAGTAATATTGAGGCCTAGACTAAGACCTGTGACCTAAGTTCAAATCCCACCACAGCAGTTGGGGAATTTAAATTCAGTTAATTAAATAAATCTGTTTTAGAAGTCAACTGTACAGGGCCTTAGTGAGACCACACCTGGAGTACTGCGTACCGTTTTGGCCTCCTTATTTAAGGAAGGATATACCTGCATTGGAGGCAGTTCAGAGAAGGTTCACTCGGTTGATTCCTGAGATGAAGTGGTTGACTTATGAGGAAAGGTTGAGCAGGTTGGGCCTCTACTCATTGGGATTTAGAAGAATGAGAGGTGATCTTATTAAAACATGTAAGATTCTGAGAGGGCTGGACAGGGGAGATGCAGAGAGGATGTTTCCCCTTGTGGGGGAATCTAAAACTAGGGGGCATAGTCTCAAAATAAGGGGCCGTGCATTTAAAACTGAGATGAGGAGGAATTTCTTCTCTCAGAGGGTTGTAAATCTATGGAATTCTCTGCCCCAGAAAGTTGTGGAGGCTGGGTCATTGAATATATTTAAGGTGGAGATAGACAGATTTTTGAGCGATAAGGGAGTAAAGGGTTATGGGGAGCGGGCGGGGAAGTGGAGTTGAGGCCAAGATCAGATCAGCCATGATCTTATTGAATGGCGGAGCTGGTTCAAGGAGCCAAATGGCCTACTCCTTCTCCTAAGTTCTTATGTTCTTTCAATGATGTCAAGGGATCTTTAATACTCAACTGAATCAGCAGAATGGGCCTACAAATCCTTAGTTCATCATCCCATCTAGAGCACATCCCCTTGGCAATGCTGCACTCCCTCAGTGCTGCACAGGAGTGTTCCAGTTGGATTAGGCACTGAAGTCCTGGTGTTGGTTTTGTACTCTGATGAATCAGAGAATGATACAGTGCAGAAGGAGGCCATTCGGCCCATCGTGCCTGTGCTGGCTCTTTGCAAGAGCGATCCAATTAATCCCACTCCCCCGCTCTTTCTCCATAGCCCTGTAGCCTTTGGATAGTGTGTTTCCCATGGGCATCAAAACCTACCTCTTTGACCAAGTTTTGATCATCTGCCTTAATATCTCCTTATGTGGCTCAGTGTCTGTAATGTATTTGCTTCATGGGTTCTTTGCTTAAGAATTCATAGCAACACATTGCTATTAAGAATAGTTGGTTTATTAGCAAAAGGTTTAACAATCACACTACACATTACCAGTTCATCCACCAGGCTCACAACCACCTGTCTCATCGTGGATCCCCCGAACCCAACTGGCTGGGGTTTTATTGAGTCTTGTGAATATCACGTGACTGACGAAGCCACTCCCAGCTCAGCAGCTCTACAAACCTGTGAGCATCCTCACAGACGCACACATTAAAGTTGGCGTTGCCTTTTGCTACTGATCCACAATAAACTAGTTTCGATCGCCTGGATGGGTCGGAGAGGAATTTTCCCAGATTTTTTTTTTCCCCAATTGGCCTGGGTTTTTATTTGGTTTTTGCCTCTCCCAGGAGATCACATGGCTCCGGTTGGGGTGGAGTATAGAATGTTTCGGTGCAAGGGGTGTCGCAGTTGTGAGAGGCGGATTGGTTGGGCTGGGTGCTCTTTACCTTTCCATCATTGTTCATCGGTTTATATGTAACCTTCAGGGCTGCTGACCGAGGGCCCTGTGGCTCTTTGTCGGCCGGTGCGGACACGATGGGCTGAAATGGCCTCCTTCTGCGCTGTAAATTTCTGTTTCTAAACCGTTTGGGGAAAATGTAGCTGCAAATTTTTTTTTAAAAGGGTGATAACTGAGACGGAGTTTCAAGGCCTGCTCAAGAGCAACAGCAAGGCTTGAGGGGTCTGCCATCATCAGCAAAGCTCCTGAGGTGCAACTTGAGTGTTAAACTCATTTCCAACAACCGCATGTGAAGCACAATTAGTACTTTGTTATTTTCAAGGTTATGCGTGTGGCTGTGGCGGCTGGGTGCGTTCGTACAGTCGGCTCGGAGTGAAAGGACAACGGCGGTTTTAATAGGATAGGCCCTCGTCAATCTACCACGGTGCTGCTTATGGTTGGTGTGAAGCGTGGAGCTGGGGTGTTGGTCGGTGATTGATGACATCAAGAGCAACAACAGCTTCAAATAATGGCTGAGAGTTGACCGTGCCCCATTTGTTAGATTCTTCCCCACCCCCCCACCTCCGTCATCCATCAGCTCGAAAAACATCTTCCGCGTTAGAAGTAGGAGCTGATGATGTCACCCAGCCAGAGCAACAGGGCATCTGGGACCTTGGGGCCAACTGTCTCTTTCCTTAACCAATGAGATTTAAGGATAGGGAAAGGATGAGAATTTGGGCAAGAAAGCTGAAACCCATTCATAGAAAAATTACGACACCGTAGGAGGCCATTCGGTCCATCGTATCCGTGCCGGTTGAAAGAGAGCTATTCAGCCTAATCCCACCTTTCAGCACTAGGTCCGTAGACCTGCAGGTTACGGCACTTCAAATGCACATCTAAATACCTTTCAAATGTGGTGAGGGTTTCTGCCTCTACCACCCTTTCAGGCAGTGAGTTCCAGACCCCCACCACCCTCTGGGTGAAGAAATGTCTCCTCATCTCCCCTCTAATCCTTCTACCAACGACTTTATATTTATGCCCCCTGGTTGTTGACCCCTCTGCTAAGGGAAATAGGTCCTTCCTATCCACTCTATCTAGGGCCCTCATAATTGTATACAGCTCAATTAAATCTCCCCTTAGTCTCCTCTGTTCCATGGAAAACAACCCCAGCCTATTCAATCTTTCCTCATTGCTAAAGTTTTCCAGTCCAGGCAACTACCTGGTAAATCTCCTCTGCACCCTCTCCAGTGCAATCACATCCTTCCTGTAACGTGGTGACCAGAACTGCACGCAGTACTCTAGCTGTGGCCTAACTAGTGTTGTTTACAATTCAAGCATAATCTCCCTGCTCTTGTATTCTATGCCTCAGCTAATAAATCTATATCACAGCGCAAGTCAGCAATTTAGGAGAAGACAGGAGAACATTGGAAGGGAAACATAGAAACATAGAAAATAGGTGCAGGAGTAGACCATTCGGCCCTTCGAGCCTGCACCACCATTCAATATGATCATGGCTGATCATGCAACTTCAGTACCCCATTCCTGCTTTCTCTCCATACCCCTTGATCCCTTTAGCCGTAAGGGCCACATCTGACTCCTTTTTGAATATATCTAACGAACTGGACTCAACAACTTTCTGTGGTAGAGAATTCCACAAGTTCACAATTCTCTGGGTGAAAAAGTTCCTCCTCAGCTCGGTCCTAAATGGCTTGCCCCTTATCCTTAGACTGTGACTCCTGGTTCTGGACTTCCCCAACATCGGGAACATTCTTCCTACATCTAACCTGTCCAATCCCGTAAGAATTTTATATGTTTCTATGAGAGCCCCTCTCATCCTTCTAAATTCCAGTGAATAAAAGTCTAGTCGATCCAATCTTTCTTCATATGTCAGTCCTGCCATCCCGGGAATCAGTCTGATGAACCTTCGCTGCAACTTAATAACTGATACCATTCTCTTTCGATACCCTGTCAGAAATGCCATCCATGAGACATCAAAGCAAGGTCCTGTTTGCCTGTTTCCATGGTTCAGATGGACTTCTAGGACACGTGGGATTACTTGAGAAAGAGTAGAGGGTACATCCTGGTATCGAACCAATATTCCTTCCTCAACCACCACCAAAACCAGATCTCATGGTGGTTTGTGGGGCATTTATAGTGTCAGATGTGGCTCAGTGGGTAGCACACTTGCCTTTGGTTCAAAAACCAAAGGTTGTGGATTCAAACCCCACTCCTAAGACATGAGCACTAAAATCTAGGCCTACACCCCCAGTGCAGTGCTGAGGGAGCGCTACAATGTTGGAGGTGCTGTCTTTTGGATGAGACGTTAAACCAAGGCCCTGTCTGCCCTCTCAGGTGGACGCAAAAGCACTATTTTGAAGAAGAGCAGGGCAATTATCCCCGGTGTCCTGGCCATTATTTATCAACTTAACAAAAGCAGTTTATCTGGTCATTATTGCAGTGCTGTTTGTGGGAGCTTGCTGTGCGCAAATTGGCTGCCGCGTTTCCTACATTGCAACAGTGACTGCACTCCAAAAGTATTTCGTAAAGCGCTCTGAGACGTCTGGTTGTTGTGAAAGGTGCTACATAAATGTACATTATTCTTTCATTGCTGTGTGCAAGATGACTGTTGAAGTTGCTCACACAGCAATCAATGTACCACAGAGTAATTCAGAGTATGTGAAGCGTGTTGACGTATTTTGAAAGACGGGTTACAGTGCCTTGAAAAGGAAAGTCTTGTATTGACCCTCCATTTTATATCTGCACTTTGTTTAAACATTGTTAGGATATAGTTTAATAAAGATAATTTTTAGCATTTAGTTCTAACAAGAATGTGAAATATGGAATGTGTGGGGATATTCATTGAAGAGGGCTTGAGTGGCAATTCCTGCCCGTGCATCGAATGACATAATCTTTTCGGGTAATTATTTCCGCATTTTCTTTAATTAGCTGTATTACATTTTTTTTTAAAATACTTATATGAACGTGTTGCCAAAGCAACGCTTGGAATTGTTTTCCAGCTTCTGTACTAAGCTTAGTCAGCCGATCATGCCTCACAGGGTGACAAGCTTCCTACAGCTGAAGGTCTGCACCAGTACAGAATCAACAGGTCTGGAGGTAGTCTGGTGGACGTCACTGTGTGGTAGAATTTGCCAACCAGCCATTGGAAGATCAAGATCTGTTCCATATAAGGTAGTTGGCCTAGTCCAACCTTGCTCTCCTCATGCTGGGTCCTGAACCTGTCACAACTGAATGTTCCCGGGTGTATCAACCCTCCAGCCCCACAATCCCCCCGAAATATCTGCGCTCCTCTAATTCTGCCCTCTTGAGCATCCCTGATTGTAATCGCTCAACCACTGGTGGCCGTACTTTCTGATGCCTAGGCCCCAAGCTCTGGAACTCCCTGCCTAAACCTCTCCGCCTCTCTACCTCTCTTTCCTCCTTCAATATGCTCCGTAAAACCTACCTCTTTGACCAAGCTTTTAGTCACCTGCCCTAATTTCTACTTATGTGGCTTGGTGTCAAATTTTTTTTTCTGATAATTCTCCTGTGAAACGCCTTGGGATGTTACAGGCGCTATATAAATACAAGTTGTTGTTGTTGTTTCCATTAGACAGGGAAAGAGCCATGGGTGAGATCAGAACTAGGGGCCATAAATATAAAATATTCCCGAATAAACCCAACAGGGAATTGGGGAGAAATCTCTTCACCTAGAGAGCGGTGAGAATGTGGAACTTGCTACCGCAGGGAGTGGTTGAGGCGAATAGTATCGATGCATTTAAGGAGAAGCTAGATACGTGCATGAGGGAGAAAGGAATAGAAGGATATGTTGATGGGGTGTGATGAAGAGGGGTGGGAGAAGGCTCGTGCGGAGCATAAACACCGGCACGGACCCGTTGGGCCAAATGGCCTGTTGTTGTGCTGCAAGGAAAATCATAGAATGGTTACCACCAGTGCCACGTGCTAATGAGTATAAGAATAGAAGGATAGAGAGGATGAACACGTGGCTGGAAAGTTGGTGTAGTAGGGGTGGCTTTAAATTCTTGAGGCATTGGGACCGCTTCTGGGGGAGATGGGACCTGTACAAACTGGACTGGTTGCACCTCAACAGCGCCGGGACCAATATCCTCGCGGGGAGTTTTGCTAGTGCTGTTGGGGAAAGTTTAAACTAGCTTGGCAGGGGGCTGGGAACCTGAGAACAAATTCAAAAGGGAAGTAAAACAGAAATTGGATAGCAAGAATCTAGAAAGCGAATCTGTAAGACAGAGGAAACAGGGTTTAGTATATAGTAAGCAAGGAGGTCTTCCTGTGCTGAATGGTATATACTTTAATGCAAGGAGTATAGTGAATAAGGCAGCTGAGCTAAGTGCACAGGTAGACACTTGGGAGTATGGCATTATAGCCATTACAGAAACATGGCTCAAAGAGGGGCAGGTTTGGCAGATCAATATTCCTGGCTGTAGGATTTCTAGACAAGATAGAGAGGGGGGGTAAAAGAGGGGGAGGGGGCTGCAGTACTGATTAAAGAAACTATTACAGCGGTGAGGAGGGATGATATGTTAGAGAGATCATTAAATGAGGTATTACAGACCCCCAAACAATGGGAGGGAGATAGAGGAGCAAGTATATAGGCAAATTGCTTTGAAGTCCAAAAACCATAGGGTAGTAATAGTAGGGGATTTTAACTATCCAAATATTGATTGGGACAAATTTAGTGTGAAGGGTATAGAGGGTGTGAAATTCTTGAAATGTATTCAAGAGAACTTTTTTAGTCAGTATGTAGCAAGCCCAACACGAGAAAGGGTAGTCTTGGATTTAGTTTTGGGGAATGAAGCTGGGCAGGTTGAAGGGGTAGTAGTGGGAGAGCACTTGGGTGCCAGTGACCATAATTCAGTCAGATTCAAGTTGGTTATGGATAAGGACAAGGTTAGGCCTGGAATAAATGTTCTTAATTGGAGAAAAGCTAATTTTGCTAAGTTAAGGAGTGATTTGGCCATGGTGGACTGGAAACAGCTAATTTTGGGTAAATCAGTGTTGGAACTGTTGTGTATGGAGAAAGAGTCAGACTGAATACTGTGAGCTCAAAGTAAAGTGTGACCTTAGTCTTTTATTGCAGGTCTCCAGAGTGCCTCTCCAACCTGTGAAGCCTCCTTAAATACCTGTGTTTCCAAGGGATTATGGAATCCCTTGGGACTTCAGGGGATGAGCCCTCTGGTGGCTGTACAGAGTAAATACAAGTCCACATATATAACAACACTCCCCCCCCAAAGTCAATAGTGTAACTATTTACAATGTGAGTCGATCTGGGGCCCTTCTTGCCCTGGTTGATCGTCTCGGTGTGAAAGCTGGTGTTGTTGAATCATTTGTTGGGCCCTCGCTAGGCTGCTGTGCAGCTGGCCTTGCTGGGCTGCCTGGTGTGTTGGGCCCTGCAGGGCTGCTGTCGATGATGGGTTCTGCTTCGTGGTCAACCGTGGTGCCGGTTACAACTGGTGTGT
Source organism: Pristiophorus japonicus (assembly GCF_044704955.1). NCBI lineage: Eukaryota > Metazoa > Chordata > Chondrichthyes > Pristiophoridae > Pristiophorus > Pristiophorus japonicus. The sequence goes on from NC_091998.1 coordinate 46,636,276, forward strand.
ATGTTGGGGGATCAAAAAAGGTAGGGTCCAATGTGAATTGTTCAGGATAGTCCATGAATCTGAGTTTGATTTGGTCCAAGTGTTTCCGGTGAATGAGTCCATTTGAAAGTTTGACCCAAAACACCCTGCTTCCCTCTTTGGCCATGACCGTGCTGGGAAGCCACTTGGGACCTTGTCCATAATTTAATACAAATACAGGATCATTGATTTCAATCTCGCATGACACATTTGCGCTAACATGGTATGCATTTTGTTGAAGCCACCTGCTCTCTACCTGTTCATGTAGATCAGGGTGAACTACCGAGAGCCTTGTCTTAAGTGCTTTTTTCATGAGCAGTTCAGCATGTGGGATCCCATTGAGTGAGTGGGGTGTCGTGCGGTAGCTAAGCAGGACTCGGGATAGATCAGTCTGCAGTGAGCCTTCAGTTACCCTCTTCAAGCCTTGCTTGATGGTTTGCACTGCTCTCGCTGCCTGACAATTGGACGCTGGTTTAAACGGGGCAGATGTGACATGTTTGATCCCGTTATGGGTCATGAATTCTTTGAACTCAGCACTGGTAAAACATGGCCCGTTGTCGCTCACCAGGATATCAGGCAAGCCGTGTGTGGCAAACATGGCCCGCAGGCTTTCAGTAGTGGCAGCGGACGTGCTAACCGACATTATCTCACATTCAATCCACTTGGAGTACGCATCTACAACCACAAGGAGCGTTTTACCCAAGATCGGGCCTGCATAGTCGACGTGTACCTCGACCGCGGTTTGGAGGGCCAAGACCATAAACTTAGCGGCGCCTCCCTGGGTACATTGCTTAACTGCGAGCATGTATTACATCTGTGAACACAGGACTCTAAGTCCGCATCGATACTGGGCCACCACACGTGGGATCTGGCTATCGCTTTCATCATTACGATGCCTGGGTGGGTACTGTGGAGGTCATTGATGAAGGTGTCTCTGCCCTTCTTGGGGACCACTACTCGATTGCCCCACAAAGGCAGTCTGCCTGAATAGACATTTCATCTTTTTGCCGCTGTAACGGTTTTATCTCTTCCTGCATTTCCACTGGGACAGTGGACCAGCTCCCTTGAAGCACACAGCTTTTAACTAGAGATAATAAGGGGTCCTGGCTTGTCCAGGTTTTGATCTGCCGGGCAGTGACGGGTGATTGCTCACTCTCAAATGCTTCCATAATGATGGCTAGATCTGCGGGCTGCGCCATTTCCACCCCCATGGTGGGCAATGGCAGCCTACTGAGAGCATCGACGCAGTTTTCTGTGCCTGGCCTGTGGCGGATGGCGTAGTTGTATGCGGACAACGTGAGCGCCCATCTCTGGATGCGGGCCGATGCGTTGGTATTTATCCCTTTACTCTCGGAAAACAAGGATATAAGTGGCTTATGGTCAGTTTCCAATTCGAATTTTAGCCCAAACAGGTTTTGATGCATTTTCTTTACCCATAAGCACACGCTAACGCTTCTTTTTCAATCATGCTGTAGGCTCTCTCAGCCTTAGACAGACTCCTGGATGCATAAGCAACCGGTTGCAGTTTCCCGAAATCATTAGCTTGTTGCAATACACACCCGACGCCATATGACGACGCATCACATGCTGGTACCAAACGCTTACATGGATCATACAACACAAGCAATTTGTTTGAGCATAACAATTTTATCACTTTTACAAAGGCATTTTCTTGGCTTTTGCCCTAAACCCATTCGCCTACTTTTCATAGTAAGACATGCAGTGGTTCTAGCAGTGTGCTGAGGCCCGGTAAGAAGTTACCAAAGTAGTTCAAGAGTCCCAGAAACGACCGCAGTTCCATCACGTTCTGTGGCCTTGGTGTGTTCTCGATTGCCTCCGTCTTCGCGTTGATGGGCCTGATGCCGTCTGCCGCAATCCTCCTTCCCAAGAACTCCATGTCAGGCACCAGGAAAACGCACTTCGAGCATTTTAACCTGAGCCCCACGCGGTTGAGTCGACTAAGAACCTCCTCCAGGTTCTGCAGGCGCTCGACTGTGTTCCGTCCTGTGACCAAGTTGTCGTCCTGGAAGACCACGGTGTGCGGGACTGACTTCAGTAAACTTTCCATGTTCCTCTGGAATATAGCCACCGCTGATCGGATTCCAAACGGGCATCTGTTATAAACAAAAAGACCCTTGTGCGTGTTGATGCACGTGAGGGCCTTCGATGATTCCTCCAGTTCCTGCGGCATGTAGGCTGAAGTCAGATCCAGCTTCGTGAACGTCTTTCCTCCCATCAGCGTTGCAAAGAGGTCGTTGGCCTTTGGCAGTGGGTATTGGTCCTGCAGGGAGAAACGATTGATAGTTACTTTGTAATCACCACAGATTCTGACAGTGCCGTCTCCCTTGAGGAGTGGGACAATAGGACTGGCCCATTCATTGAACTCAATCGGTGAAATGATGCCCTCTCTTTGCAGCCAGTCTCGATCTCTTCCCTTTCTCTCATCATGTTCGGTACTGCTCTCGACTTGTGATGGATGGGTCACGCCTCTGGAATTAGGTGGATCTGCACTTTTGCTCCTTGGAATTTCCCGATGCCTGGTTCGAACAGCGAAGGAAATTGGTTTAAGACCTGGGCACACGAAGTGTCATCAGCGGGCGATAACGCTCGGATGTCGTCCCAGTTCCAGCGTATCTTTCCCAGCCAGCTCCTGACGAGCAGCGTGGGACCATCGCCCGGTACCACCCAGAGTGGTAGCTTGCACACCGCTCCATCATAGGAGACCTTTACGGTAGCACTGCCAATTACAGCAATCAGTTCTTTTGTGTAAGTTCTTAGTTTCATGCGAACTGGAGTTAAGCCTGGCCTTGAGGCCTTGTTGCACCACAACCTTTCAAAAGTCTTTTTGCCCATGGTGGACTGGCTTGCGCCCATGTCCAGCTCCATTGACACCGGGAGCCCATTTAGTTCAACATTCAGCATTATCAGGGGACAATTTGTGGTGAATGTGTGCACCCCATGTATCTCTGCCTCTTCTATCTGAGGCTCTGGTTTGTCATGATCCTCCATGGATCTGTCCTCCTCTGCAACGTGGTGGTTTTCAGGTTTAACAGGCTTAGCAGCTCGCCTGCACGCTCGTTGGAGGTGTCCCATTGTTCCACAGCCCTTACAAATGTACTCTTTTAATTGGCATGAATAGAAACGATGATCACCCCCGCAGCGCCAACAAGGTGTTAATGGCCTTGCATTCATCACCCTTGATGGTGGACTCTGAGTCATCTGCGGACGTGCAGCTGCAGGTATGTGTGACCTGCCCTGTACGTTACGATTCGAAAACAACATCACTTTGTTCAGTACTTGTAGCAGCACTTGTGTGCTGAGAGATTTGCTTCATATCGTCACTGGTGACAATGAATGCCTGGGCTATGACTATGCCTTACTCAAGGTTGGTGTCTCTACAGTCAAAAGTTTGCGAAGTATGGTTTCGTGGCCAATGCCAAGTACGAAAAAGTCTCTGAGCATTTGCTCCAAATGTCCTTCAAATTCGCAATGTCCTGCAAGGCATCTTAGCTCAGCGACATAAGTCGCCACTTCCTGACCTTCAGACTTTTTGTAGGTGTAGAACTGGTACCTCGCCATCAGAATGCTTTCCTTCGGGTTCAAATGCTCTCGGACCAGTGTGCACAAATTGCCGTACGATTTCTCCGTGGGTTTCGCTGGAGTGAGCAGATTCTTCATGAGGCCATACGTTGGTACCCCACAGATGGTGAGGAGGATCGCCCTTCGTTTGGCAGCGCTCTCTTCCCCAACTAGCTCATTGGCCACGAAGTATTGGTCGACTCGTTCCACAAAGGTTTTCCAATCATCTTCCTCCAAAAATTTCTCCGCTGTTCTCTGCATCTTTGGGTACAGTATCTGTATCTCGTTGCCAGTTGTTGTGTATGGAGAAAGAGGCAGATTGAAGACTGAGCTCAAAGTAAAGTGTGATCTTAGTCTTTTATTGCAAGTCCCCAGAGTGCCTCTCCAACCTGTGAAGCCTCTTTAAATACCTGTGCTCCAAAGGGATTATGGGATCTCTTGGGACTCCAGGGGATGAGCCCTCTGGTGGCTGTACAGAGTAAATATAAGTCCACATATATAACAGGAACAGTGGGAGGCATTCAAGGAGGAGATCCGGAAGGCTCAGGCCAAACATGTGCCCTTAAAGAAAAAGGCTGGGAAAAATAATTCTAGAGCCCCCTGAATATCTAGGGACTTACAGGGGAGGATTAAGAAAAAAATGGACACTTATGTCATATACCAACAGCTAAATACTATAGAATCTTTAGAGGAATATAGAAAATTAAGAGGCAAAATTAAAAAGGATATTAGGAATGCTGAGAGAGAGCACCAGAACTTCTTGGCAGTAAAGATAAGGAAAACTCTAAAATGTTCTATAAATATATTAAGAGTAAGAGGGTAACTAAAGAAAGGGTAGGGCCTATTAGAGACCATGAGGGTAATCTTTGTGTGGAGGCAGTCGATGTTGGTAGGGTTCTTAACGAATACTTGGCATCTGTTTTCACAAAGGAAAGGGGCAATGCAGATACTGCTATCGAGGAGGAGTGTAATATTCTGGATGAAATAAATATAGTGAGAGAGGAAGTATTAAGGAGTTTAGCAGCTTTGAAAGTAGATAAGTCCCCAGGCCCGGATGAAATGCATCCCAGGCTGTTGAGCGAAGTAAAAGAGGAAATAGCAGAGGCCTTGACCATCATTTTCCAGTCCTCTTTGGATATGGGCATGGTGCCAGAGGATTGGAGGACTGCTACTATAGTACCCTTGTTTAAGAAGGGAGAAAGGGATAAGTCGAGTAATTACAGCCCTGTCAGCCTAACCTCAGTGGTGGGAAAATTATTGGAAAAAATCTTGAAAGACAAGATAAATCTACATTTGAAAAGGCAAGGGACGGATTTGTTAAGGGAAGACCGTGCCTGACTAACCTGATTGAATATTTCAAGGAGGTAACCAAGAGGGTCGATGAGGGTAGTGCGTACGATGTAGTATATATGGACTTTAGCAAAGCTTTTGATAAGGTTCCACATGGTAGACTAGTCATGAAGGTTAAACCCCATGGGATACAGGGCAAAGTGACAAGTTGGATCAAAAATTGGCTTGGAGGTGGGAAGCAAAAGGTAATGATTGATGAATGTTTTTATAATTTACCTATTACCTACAAATAAAATATACATGCAGAATACACATTTTAATACATATGGGTGTATTTAAAAAAAAATCAGATTATTGTTTCCAGTGGGGTTCTGCAGGGCTCAGTACTAGGCCCCTTGCTTTTTGTGTTATATATCAACAATTTAGATTTGAATATAGGGAGTATGATTAAGAAGTTTGCAGATGACACTAAAATTGACTGTGTGGTTGATAATGAAGAGGAAAGTCATGGGCTGCAGGAGGATATCAATCTATTGGTCATGTGGGCAGAGCAGTGGCAAATGGAATTTAATTCAGACAAGTGTGAGGTAATGCACTTTGGAAGGGCTAATAAGGAAAGGGTATACGCATTAAGCGGTAGGCCACTTAATAGTGTAGATGGACTTTGGAGTGCTTGTCTACAGATCCCTGAAAGTAGCAGGCCAGGTGAATAAGGTGATTAAGAAGGCATACGGAATGCTTGCCTTTATTGGCCGAGGCATAGAATATAAGAGCAGGGAGGTTCTGCTTAAATTGTATAATACTTTGGTTCGGCCACAGCTGGAGTACTGCGTGTAGTTCTGGTCGCCGTTTTATAGGAAGGACGTGATTGCACTGGAGAGGGTGCAGAGGAGATTTACTGGGATGCTGCCTGGAATGGAGAATCTTAGTTATGAGAACAGATTGGATCGGCTGGGTTTGTTCTCATTGGAACAGAGGAGATTGAGAGGAGACCTCATTGAGGTGCACAAAATATTAAGGGGCCTGGACATAGTGGATAGTAAGGGTCTTTTTCCTTTGGTGGAGAGGTCTATTATGAGGGGGCTCGCACGGGATAGAGTGGGCACTTGGGCAAAGTGGTGGGGGACATTTGGCACCTTTGGAACTGTGGAGGGAGGGGGGAAATAAACAGTGCGATAAAAAACATCGGGGCTATAGCCGCAGCACGAATTCTGACCGCGTTTCCGAAGAGCTGATTGCAGAGAAATGCGATCCCAGCCCTCTGCTTAAATGTTCATTCTTACCTATTGGCAGCCTTTGCATGACATTAGACAGGAACGGTGCCAGACTCCCAATATGATAAATCATTCCATTATGGAGTCTTTTGTGATGACATCTTAACTTAGATGCTCTTTCATGTTGATATAATTTACTAGTTCAGACCAGCTGTAGCACATTGTCAGAGCTGATTTGCACCGACGCATCCAATGTTAAAACAACAACAGCACTTTAGTTAAACACACACCGCCAAGATGAGAGATACTGGCTTTGTCTCCAGGATTGCCACTGGCTTGCAAGTACTAATCTTCTGGGTCCTGTGTCTTGGCAATTGCAGAGCTCTGCTTGGGCTCCCAGTTGCTACTTTTCCGTTGTGCCTTCCTTGTTGGTTATCATCATTACAGAGCTCTCGGCTGTAGGGATGCACTTCACGGGGTAAGCCGATATATAGAGCTCCAATAGGCCCTGAAACCATGGGGGTCTTCACAGTCAATGGATGTCCACACAGAAGCTATATCCAGCAGACACAATCGCTGGAGAAATACCACCAACGATGTCTCCGCAAGATCCTGCAAATCCCCTGGGAGGACAGACGCACCAACATTAGTGTTCTCGATCAGGCCAACATCCCCAGCATCGAGGCACTGATCACACTCGGCCAGCTTCGCTCATTGTGGATCCCCCTGAATCCAACTGGGTTTATTGAGTCTTGTGAACGTCACATGACTGGCTAAGCCACTCACAATGCAACAGCTCTACAACTATTTTAATAGAACTTAAAGTGCCTCCTTTTGGTTAGGGCACTCGAACCCACAAATTTACAATTAAAATTTTACAGGGAACTTCGATCGAATTAAAATTTGGTTGTCGGGGGTGATGATGCACTCCAGTCCCTCTGGCGCCCACCTCTCGCGGAAGGCCGCGAGCGTACCGGTGGACACCCTGGCCCGGATGTAACCGCGGAAGAGAGGCAGTCGGGCTGAACGACCCCCTCGGCCGCCTGCTGCCTGGATCGGTTAATGGCCCCCTTGGTCAGGCCCAGGAGCAGTCCTACGAGGAGGCCTTCCAACCTGCCCGCTCCCCTCTGCACAGGGTGCCCAAAGATCAGGAGTGCAGGATTGAAGTGAACCAGAATTTGAGGAGCAGCCCCTTCAAGTAATGGAAGAGGGGCTGCAACGCGGCTGCCAATTTGCGCACAGCAAGCTCCCACAAACAGCAATGTGATAATGACCCAGATAATCTGTTTTTGTTATGTTGGTTGAGGGATAAATATTGGCCCAGGGCATCAGGGAGAACTCCCCTGCTCTTCTTCGAAATAGTGCCGTGGGATCCTTTTACATCCACCTGAGAGGGCAAACGGGGCCTCGATTTAACATCTCATCCGAAAGACAGCACCTCCGACAGTGCGGCACTCCCTCAGCACCGCACTGGGAGTGTCAGCCTAGATTTATGTGCTCAAGTCCCTGGAGTGGGACTTGAACCCATAACCATCTGACTCAGAGAGCAAGAGTGCTGCCCACTGAGCCACAGCTGACACCCTTAGACACAACAATTGCGGTGAAGGATTCAGCTGGCAACAGTAGCAACACTTTGTGGTAAGTACACCAGTAATCAACGCAAATAACTTTAATTGGTGCCATTACCATAATGGAAGGAGATGTATTTGAGGGAAAGGAGACAAAGGTGGCACTTTAAATGACCTCCTAAAATTTAACAGCTTAAGAGGATGCAAGTAATCAGAAAGTTCCGACATACATTACCTTAATTTACCAAATCTGATGTTTAATTAGATGCTAACGGGATCGTTTTCAAAAGATTTGTGATGTTGCAAAGCCATCTGTGACTTGCAAATAAGCTGCAAATTACCTCAGTGATTTTTTTTTTCCCGCCTGCGATGCATTTTCAGACAGGAATGCACAAGGTCAGAATAGAACGGCAACATCACAGACACGAGGTGATAGGTCAGCTGTCTGCACGATGGCGGGGTGGGGGGGGGGTGGTGTTGGGGGAGGGAGATGTTCTCCATACACTATGATTCAATCTCATGTATCGAACAGAGGAACGTTCGCTGCGTAGCGAACGTTCCTCTGTTTGATACATGAGTTTGAATCATATGGAGGACATCTCCCTCATCTCTCTCATCTGGAGGGAGGAGAGCATGCTGGAAGATCTCAGAGATGCAGTGATTGTGACCATCTTTAAAAAAGGGGACAAGTCCGACTGCAGCAACGACAGAGGAATCTCCCTGCTATCAGCCACTGGGAAAGTTATCGCTAGAGTCCTCCTCAACCGTCTTCTCCCTGTGGCCGAGGAGCTCCTCCCGGAGTCACAGTGCAGATTTCGTCCCCTGGGGCACAATGGACATGATTTTTGCAGCGCGACAGCTGCAGGAAAAATGCAGGGAACAGCACCAGCCCTTATACATGGCCTTCTTCGACCTTACAAAGGCCTTCGACACTGTCAAGCACGAGGGTCTACGGAACGTTGTCCTCCGTTTCGGATGCCCCCAAAAGTTCATCACCATCCTCCGCCTGCTCCACGACGACATGCAGGCCGTGATCTTTACCAACGGATCCATCACAGACCCAATCCCTGTCAAGACCGGGGTCAAACAGGGCTGCGTCATCGCCCCAACCTTCTTCTCAATCTTCCTCGCTGCCATGCTCCACCTCACAGTCAACAAGCTCCCCGCTGGAGTGGAACTAAACTACAGAACCAGTGGCAACCTGTTCAACTTTTGCCGTCTCCAGGCCAGGTCCAAGATCACCCCCTCTGTCGTCGAGCTACAGTACACGGACGACGCCTGCGTCTGCGCACATACAGAGGCTGATCTCCAGGACATAATCGACATATTTACTGAGGCATACGAAAACATGGGGCATAGTCAACATCCATAAGAGAAAGGTTCTCCACCAGCCTGTCCTCACCACACAGCACTGCCCCCCATTCATCAAGATCCACGGCGCGGCCCTGGACAACGTGGACCATTTCCCATATCTCAGGAGCCTCTTATCAACAAGAGCAGACATTGACAATGAGATTCAACACCATCTTCAGTACGTCAGTGCAGCCTTCAGCTGCCTGAGGAAAAGAGTGTTCGAAGACCAGGCCCTCAAAACTGCCACCAAGCTCATGGTCTACAGGGCTGTAATAATACCCGCCCTCCTGTATGGCTCAGAGATATGGACCATGTACAGTAAGTCACCTCAAGTCGCTGTAGAAATACCACCAGCAATGCCTCCGCAAGATCCTACAAATCCGCTGGGAGGACAGAAGCACCAACATTAGTGTCCTCGACCAGGTCAACATCCCCAGCATTGAAGAACTGACCACACTTGATCAGCTCCGCTGGGCAGGCCACCTAGTTCGCATGCCAGACACAAGACTCCCAAAGCAAGCGCTCTACTCAGAACTCCTTCATGGCAAACGAGCCATAGGTGAGCAGAGAAAACATTACAGGGACACCCTCAAAGCCTCCCTGAAAAAGTGCAACATCCCCACCGACACCTGAGAATCCCTGGCCATAGACCGCCCCCCTCAGTGGAGGAAGTGCATCCTTGTTAGATGTAGTCCTTACTACTAAGGGGATCAAGGGGTATGGTGAGAAAGCAGGAATAGGGTACTGAAGTTGCATGTTCAGCCATGAACTCATTGAATGGCGGTGCAGGCTAGAAGGGCCGAATGGCCTACTCCTGCACCTATTTTCTATGTTTCTATCCGGGAGGGCACTGAGCACCTCAAGTCTCATTGCCGAGAGCAAACAGAAATCAAGTGCAGGCAGCGGAAGGAGCTTGTGGCAAATCTGTTCCACCCACCCTTTCCCTCAACGACTATCTGTCCCACCTGTGACAGGGACTGTGGCTCACGTATTGGACTGTCCAGCCACCTAAGGACTCATTTTAAGAGTGGAGGCAAGTCTTCCTCGATTCCGAGGGACTGCCTATGATGATGATGGGGACATCGCCCCTGCAAGCTGTGACACAATCCGTTCTGCTTTTTAATTTAATGTATCATTCACCGAGGGACTACATCCACAGTTGCATTCCATTTGGGATTAGAGAGAAAGAACATCTTGCATTTCTATAACACCTTTCATGACCTCAGGTCATCCTAAAGCACTTTACAGCCAATGAAGCACTTTTTGAAATGTAGTCACTGTTGTAATGTAGGCAACGGCAATTTGCGCACAGCAAGCTTCCCCAAACAACAATGTGATAATGAACAGATAAGGGAGTTGAGGGAGAAATATTGGCCAGGATACCAGGGATAACTGCACTGCTGTTCTTTGAAATAGTGCCGTGGGATATTTTACATCCACCTGAGAGAGCAGACGGGGCCTGGGTTTAACGTCTCATCCAAAAGACAGCATCTCCGACAGTGCAGCACTCCCTCAGCACTGCACTGGACTGTCGGCCTAGATTTATGTGCTTAAGTCCCTGGAGTAGGACTTGAACCCACAAACCTCTTGATTCACAGGCTGCCCATTGAGCCACGCCTGACATCTAAGGATTGGGGGAAAAAAATCTGACAGGAACAAAATGGGAGCTGTTCCTGCCCACGATCGAAGTGGGAAATCATGCATCCCAGCCGATGGTTTTCTGTGTTCTGGTGCCTGGCCAACATTTATCCTTCAACCAATAGTACCAAAACAGATTATCTGGTCATTTATCTAATCCCTGTTTGGGGAACCTTGACGTGCGCTAACTGACTGCCGCATTTCCTGACATTACACTTAACGACACTTGGGACAGTATTTCATTGGCTGTAAAGCGCTTTGGACATCCTGAGGTCATGAAAAGTGTCAAATAGAAGTACGGTTGTTCATTCTTTCTTTTCCGATTTGCATTCTGCACCGAAATAGACATCCTCCTCTTCGGTTTCTTGAGTTTCATTGAATTAATGGCCCTGAATTTGCGGTCCCTACGGACGTGTACGAGGTGAGCGCACGCCAGTAGGGGTCCCTACAATTCTGGGTTTAGGTACGCAAAGCGCATGCGCCCAAACCTGCAACTTGCGATCTGCCAAGAATCCTCTTGCACGCATCCGGAAGTAAAAGGCCTCCGCGGGCCCAGCGAATGTCCGTGAAAATCTTACGACTGATAAAGGCAGTTTTTTTAGGGTATTCCCAGTCACACCAATGGTGATTCCATATAAACGGAACTCACTAGAAGTATGAATGGAAATACCCTACTTTGATTGGTTGGGCCAGCCCATATAATACCAGGGACGCCTGTGTCCCTGGGACACGTGGGCCTCTCCTCAGGCCTTCGCACCGAGGCCCCGGAGCACGAGTCTCCAAACCTCCCGGACTACGGGAAGCCTCCGACCGCAATTTCTGGGCCAATAAAACGTCTGAATCCCCTGAATAGATTGAAGCAAGTTACAGGCCGTCACCTCATTGCTGGGTTGCAAAGGTTTATATCTGGAATCACAGGGTACAATCTAACTGTGGGGTTCAGGCTGTTTATATTTTGAATAATGGATACCTGGGAGTGAGTTATAGTCTGGATTCTTATTAAAAGATGTAAAGGGTTTATACATTGAATAATGGATTCCCAGGATGGATTTATAGGCTGGAATCTAATTGAGGGGTTCAAGTGGTTTATATATAGAATAACAGATACCTGGGAGTGAGTTGCAGGCTGGAATCTATTTGAGGGGTTCGAAGGGTTTATATATAGAATAACAGATACCTGGGAGTGAGTTACAGGCTGGAATCTAATCAAGGGTTCGGAGGGTTTATATATCGAATAATGGATATCCGGGAGTGAGTTACAGGCTGGAATCTAATCGGGGGGGTTCAGATAATATCATGAACTGGAAGAACAAGACTTAAGCTGTCTGAAACTATTCGTGGAGCTACGGAACCTAGCTTGACACGTCTGCATCACATACTTTGAGCTTGTGCCTTCCATTGTACCGAATCAGCATAACAACCCGTAGCCACAGTGACAGCAGAAAGGTTACCTGACTGGTGGAGTGAGTCACGGCATTGGTTCCGAGGTATAAATGGTAATTAGAAATAAATAAACTGACTCCTTAAACAGAGATGAGAAATTTGAATGCATAATCTGAACACAGCTGCTCCTAGTTGATAACCCTTTGTGTAAGTCCCTTATCCGGGACTCCCTTATCCGGGACTCCCTTATCCGGCACCACCCCTCGTCCGTCACCATTCCCGGCCGTTCCGACATGAAGAAATTGAAGTCCTTCCTCGCTGCCGACTCCTGTAATCGCTGGCCTGACCCCACGGTCCACCCCCCCAATGATCCCTCTGCTGCAGTCCCAGCCACAAGCCAGCCAGTCCCGATATCCCTTTGGTCACTACCTGTACCATCCAACTTAACGTGACCACCCCTCGTCCGGAAAAATCCCTTATCCAGCACAGGCAAGGTCCCGAGGGTTCCGGATAAAAGATCAGAATAGAAATTTGCAGTATTTATTTACAACTACAATCACAGGGCCATCACAGGTCTCAGATGTCGCAAACATTTATCTTCATAGAAATAATAATACAGATCAGTTGCCTGCCCTCCCCCTCTGGGGGTACTGACATGCTTCCAGAGCCTCATCCGAGTGGCCAGTCTTTATAAGAAATAAGAACATATGAATATAAGAAATAGGAGCAGGAGTAGGCCATTTGGCCCCTTGAGCCTGCTCCGCCGTTCAATAAGATCACGGCTGATCATCGACCTCAACTCCTCTTTCCCACCCGATCTCCATATGCCTTGATTTCTCTCGAGTCCAAAAATCTATCTATCTCAGCCTTGAATATTTTCAGAGACTCAGCATGCACAGCCCTCTCGTTCTTCTAAACTTCAGAGAGTACAGGCCCATTCGACACAATTTCTCTTCATAAGACAGCCCTCTCATCCCAGGAATCAATCTAGTGAACCTCTGTTGCACCATATCCAAGGCAAGTATATCCTTCCTTAGATAAGGAGACCAAAACTGTGCACAGTGCTCCAGGTGTGGTCTCACCAAAGCCCTGTACAACTGGAGCAAGACTTCCTTACTCTTATACTCCAACCCCCTTGCAATAAAGACCAACACGCCATTTGCCTTTCTTATTGCTTGCTGTACCTGCATGCTAGCTTTCTGTGCTTCTTGCACAAGGACACCCAAATCTCTCTGAACAACAACACTTAAAAGTTTCTCACCATTTAAAAAAATATTCTGTTTTTCTATTCTTCCGCCAAATGTGTGAACCTTGAGACTCGAGTGCTGGTGAGCTAGTTGCCTGCTGACAAGTCTGCTGCTGACCTCACCCAACTCTCACACTTGCAGACTTTGCACAAGGGGCCACTGAGTAGTGATTAGAAACATAGAAACATAGAAAATAGGTGCAGGAGTAGGCCCTTCGAGCCTGCACCACCATTCAATCTGATCATGGCTGATCATGCAACTTCAGTACCCCATTCCTGCTTTCTCTCCATACCCCTTGATCCCTTTAGCCATAAGGGCCACATCTAACTCCCTTTTGAATATATCTAACGAACTGGCCTCAACAACTTTCTGTGGTAGAGAATTCCACAGGTTCACAATTATCTGAGTGAAGAAGTTTCTCCTCATCTCGGTCCTAAATGGCTTACCCCTTATCCTTAGACTGTGACCCCTGGTTCTGGACTTCCCCAACATCGGGAACATTCTTCCTGCATCTAACCTGTCCAGTCCCGTCAGAATTTTATATGTTTCTATGAGATCCCCTCTCATTCTTCTAAATTCCAGTGAATATAAGATTAGGAGCGGAAGCTCTTGCACACGGAGGGTGAGGCCAATTGTGCCTCTCGAACTGTTGCCCCAGCAGGGACCAGCTATCAGCTGGAGATCTCACTGGCTCTTTACCAAGTTGCTCTCTCTCTTTCCCATTCTCTCTCGCATTCTCTCTCTCCCTTTCGCTTTCTCTCTAGGAAGTTATAGCCTGGGAATAAGTGTTCTGCACTGAACCTAATTATAGCTCTCCAGCTGAGAGGAACTAGCTCAGTGTAGCTCTGGAATCAAATCTAGGACCTTAAGAACATAAGAAGGTAAGAAATAGGAGCAAGAGGCCCTTCAAGCCCACTCCGCCATTCAATGAGATCATGGCTGATCTATTACCTCAACTCCACTTTCCCATTCGATCCCCAGATCCCTTGATTCCCCTGTACTTTCTGACCTACATTGACTACCAGTTAAACAACGCTTCGATTTCAAAATTCTCATCCTTGTTTACAAATCACTCCATGGCCTCGCCCCTCCCTATCTCTGTAATCTTTTTCAGCCTCACAATCCCACAAGATGTCTGCGCTCCTCAAAATCTGGCCTCTTGAACATCCCTCATTATAACTGTTCAACCATCGGTGGACGTGTGTTCAGCTGCCTGGGTCCCAAGCTCTGGAACTCCCTCCCTAAACCTCTCTGCCTTGCTACTTTTCTTTCCTCCTTTAAGACGCTCCTTAAAACCTACCTCTTTAAACAAGCTTTTGATCATCTGCCTTCATTTCTTCTGTGGCTCGGTGTCAAATTTATCCGCTTGTCTGTAACACTGCTGTGAAGCCCCTTGGGATGTTTTACTATGTTAAAGGCGCTTTATAAATAAAAGTTATTATTAGTGTCCAAAAATCTATCATTCTCAGTCTTAAATATACTCAACGACTGAGCTTCCACAGCCTTCCAAAGATTCACAACCGTCTGAGTGAAGACATTTCTCCTCATCTCAATCCTAAATGGCCGACACCTTATCCTGAGACTATGACCCCTGCTTCTAGACTTTCCAGCCAGATGAAAGAGCCTCTCAGCATATATCCTGTCAAGCCCGCTAAGAATTTTATGTTTCAATGAGATCACCTCTCATTCTGCTAAACTCCAGAGAGTATCGGCCAAATCTACTCAATATCCTCAGAGGACAACCCTCTCATCGCAAGAGTCTACTTGGTCTACACAACTAAGAGCTTCTAGAAACTAGGTCAATCTGTTTAACTAAAGCGAAGTGTGCAGTTCTCAGTTGATGTTCCCATTCTGTGCCCCTCTATGTCATGTTTCAAAACGTGGAGAGGCTAGTTGTGGAAGAATCTGAGGGTCATAAATAGTCACCAATAAATGCAATAAGGAAATAAGCGAGACTGAGAATTTCGTGGATAGCACGTTTCAGGAGGTGGTCACCTCGCAGCTTAAGAGTGTGCAGGCAGTGGGGAAGTGGGTGACCACTAGACAGAAGAGGAGGACTAGGCAGGTAGTGCAGGAGTCCCCTGAGTCCATCTCGCTCTCCAACCGGTACTCTGTTCTGAGCACTGGTGGGGGCGATAGTGGCTCTGGGGAGTGCAGTCAGAGCCATGTCCATGGCACCACGGGTGGCTTAGCTGCACGAGGAGTGGGGAGGTGGGGGGGGAGGAAGAAGAATGGAAGAGCAATAGTGGTAGGGGATTCGATAGTCAGGGGAGTAGACAGGCGTTTCTGCGGCCGCAGACGTGACTCCAGGATGGTATGTTGCCTCCCTGGTGCCAGGGTCAAGGATGTCACTGAGCTGCTGCAGGGCATTCTCGTAGAAGAAGGTGAACAGCCAGAGGTCGTGGTCCATATCGGTACCAATGACATAGGTAGAGGGGTGAGGTCTTGCAGACAGCGTTTAGGGAGCTAGAGATTAAAAAGCAAGACATCAAAGGTAGTAATATCAGGATTACTGCCGGTGCCACGTGCTAGTGAGTACAGAAATAGGAGGATAGAAACATAGGACCCAAGTTTCCACATGATTTGCGCCTGATTTTTTAGGAGCAACTGGTGGAGAACGGACTATCTTAGAAATCGCAATTCTCCACATTTTTTTTTCTGCAGTTCTAGTCAGATAGAACAGTTCTACTTTGGAACAGAATTTTTTCTTCAAAAGGGGGCGTGTCTGGCCACTGACGCCTGATTTCAAAGTTTCCACAGTGAAAACGTACTCCAAACTAAAGTAGAATGGAGCAAGTGAAGATTTTTGTAGAACTGAAAAAACCTATTCTACACATTAAAAAATCAGGCGCAGGTTACAAATTAGGCGTCCAGAACGAGGTGGGGGGGGAGTGGGGGGAAGGGAAGTAATTAAATTCTATAATAAATCCTTATTTATACTTATACAAATATTATACAAATAAATCCAACCTGAATAAACATTTATAAGCAAAGAAAATATTAAATAAACCATCTTCCTACCTGTGTGAAAGTGCTTCAGGCAGGCCTTTCGGGACCGAAGGCTGAACGGGCCGGCCCGAGACTTCGGGTAGGGCCCGTCCCCAGCACCAGATTTACAGGTAGGTGGCGTTGGGTTGGGTCGGGTCGGTTCGGTTCAGTTCGGTTCTGGTCGGGGGGGGGCGGGGGGGAGGGAGAGAGAGAGAGAGAGGGGGAGGGAGGGAGAGAGGGAGGGAGGTCAGGTCGGATCCAGTCCAGGAGCGGGAGTCGGGTCGGGTCGAGTCCAGTGAGCGGGGGGTCAGGTCGGGGGGCGGGAGCGCGGGTCGGGTCGGGTCGGGTCGGGTCCAGTCGGGGGGGGGGGGGGGGGCGGAGCGGGAACAAGAGCGCGGGTCGGGTCGGGTCCAGTCGGGGAGGCGGGGAGCGGGAACAGGAGCTCGGGTCGGGTCGGGTCCAGTCGGGGGGGGGGGGGGGGGCGAGCGGGAACAGGAGCGCGGGTCGGGTCGGGTCCAGTCGGGGAGGCGGGGAGCGGGAACAGGAGCGCGGGTCGGGTCGGGTCAGTCGGGGGGGGGGGGGAGCGGGTGTCGGGTCTGGTCCGGAGGCGGGAGGGGGGCAGGGAGCGAGTGTCGGGTCTGGTCGGGGGGGGGGGGGGAAGCAGGAGCTGGCCGTGGGAGGAGCCTTATTCACGCAGCCCCAGTGAGGCCATTCGGCCAGGGCTAGGGGCTGCGTGCTTCGGGCCCCTCCCACACAGTAGCCTGGAGCTACTGCACTTGCGTGCCGACTGTAGCGCGCATGTGCAGAGGTCCCGGCACTGTTTTCAGCGCAGGGACCTGGCTCTGCCCCCCCACAGCTCGTGCTGGCTGCGTCGAGGGCCAGAGGACCTGCAGGTAGGTGGAGAATACGGAGGATTTTTTTAGGCGCACTTTGTGGCGCGAAAGACGGACGTCCGGGTCGGGACTGCGCCGTTCTAGGCGCGTGTGGAAACTTGGGCCCATAGAAACATAGAAACATAGAAAATAGGTGCAGGAGTAGGCCATTCGGCCCTTCGAGCCTGCACCACCACTCAATGATTTCATGGCTGAACATGCAACTTCAGTACCCCATTCCTGCTTTCTCGCCATACCCCTTGATCCCCCTAGTAGTAAGGATGACAT
Organism: Pristiophorus japonicus; assembly: GCF_044704955.1. Classification (NCBI taxonomy): domain Eukaryota; kingdom Metazoa; phylum Chordata; class Chondrichthyes; family Pristiophoridae; genus Pristiophorus; species Pristiophorus japonicus. The sequence continues at coordinate 46,653,714 of NC_091998.1, forward strand.
CTAACTCCTTTTTGAATATATTTAGTGAATTGGCCTCAACAACTTTCTGTGGTAGAGAATTCCACAGGTTCACCACTCTCTGGGTGAAGAAGTTTCTCCTCATCTCGGTCCCAAATGGCTTACACCTGCATTACAATAACAGGCAGAGGAACATCATGTATACAGGAAGAATTAATCTGCTAATAACACTTAAGAAAAATGAAATATCTTTGTACAATTTTAGTTTGTGAGCTGTTCCATTAAATCCAGTTTACAAACTGTTTGTTGTTCAGATTCTTGTAACAAGCTTATAACGATAAAATGTTTAAATATACATTGCTTACAGGCTGGATAATGGAATAATTCAAACTTAACAACACTGTGTGAATGGTTTGGGTCTGAGTATGACTCACAGTCTCTTTTAAAATTTGAATGGTCAGATATTCAAAATCCAAGTCCGGTTAACTCTCTTCTAGGATATTCTTTTTTTAAAGTGTGTTTAAGTTGAGGAGTCAACTTTGAGATTCTTTGAAAGAACTCACCAGTTTGAAGGTCCCCACAATAATTTGAAAGAGGAAGAAACTGTACATTTGAAAGGTTTTTGTAAAGGTTTAGCATAGTTCTTAGAGTTGTGGTTTTATGTCCGCTCAGGTTAGGGAAGATGAATGTGTGGCTGGAGAGATGGTGCAGTGGGAGGCATTGGGACCGTTTCTGGGAGAGGTGGGACCTGTACAAGCCGGACGGGTTGCACCTCAACAGAGCCGGGACCAGTATCCTCACAGGAGGGTTTGCTAGTGCTGTTGGGGAGGGTTTAAACTAGCTTGGCAGGGGGATGGGAACCGGAGAACAGATTCAGTGGGGAGCGAAGCAAAGCAGAAATTGGGCAGCAGAGAAGTAGAAAGTGAATTTGGAAGACAGAGGAAACAAGGGCTGGAAAATAGACAACGGGGGAGTTTGGCACCAATAACTGGTATATACTTCAATGCAAGGAGTATAGGAAATAAGGCAGATGAGCAGAGAGCACAGATAGACACATGGGAGTACGGTATTATAGCTATTACTGAGACATGGCTGAAAGAAGGGCAGGCATGGCAGCTCAACATTCCTGGTTACAGGGTTTTTAGACGGGATAGAGAGGGGGGTAAAAAAGGAGGGGGAGCGCAAATTAATTAAAGAAACAATTACAGTTGTGAGAAGGGATGATATGTTAGCGGGGTCATCAAACGGGTTGAATTAAAGAACAAAAAAGGGGCGATCACACTACTGGGAGTGTACTATAGACCCCCAAGCAGTTAGAGGAAGATAGAAAAACAAATATGCAGGCAAATTGCTGCAAAGTGCAAATAGTGGGGGATTTCAACGATCCTAATATTAACTGGAAAAAAGGTAGCGTGAATGGTACAGAGGGTACGGAATTCCTAGAATGCGTTCAGGAGAACTTCTTTAGCCAGTATGGAACAAGCCCAACAAGGCAGGGGGCGGTTCTGGACTTGGTTTTGGGGAATGAAGAGGGGCAGGTGGAAGGGGTATCAGTGTGAGAGCATTTTGGTGCTAGTGATCATAATTCAGGAAGATTTAGGGTAGTTATGGAAAAGACAAAGGGGGACCAGGAATAAAACTGAAGTTGCATGATCAGCCATGATCATATTGAATGGTGGTGCAGGCTCGAAGGGCCGAAAGACCTACTCCTGCACCTATTTTCTCTGTTTCTATGTAAAAGTTCTCAATTGGGGTAAAGCCAATTTTGCTGAGCTGAAAAGGGTTTTAGACTGGAAACGGCTACTTGATGGTAAATCAGTGTCAGAGCAGTTGGAGGCATTCAAGGAGGAGATCCTGAGGGTATATAGAGCAAGTATGTTCCCTGAAAAAAAAAGGGTGGAGTGAACAAATCTAGAGCCCCTTGTATATCAAGGGATATACAGGGTCAAAAAAGGAAGCTTATGACAGATACCGAGAACTCAATACTGCAGAAACTCGAGAGCAGTATAAGAAATGCATGGATGCAATTAAAAAATATACCAGGAAAGCAATGAGAGAGCATGAAAGAATGTTGGCAAGTAAAACCAGGGAAAACCCAAAGATGTTTTATAAATACATTAAGAGCAAGAGGATAACTAGAGAAAGGGGGGGGGGGCCTATTAGAGACATAAAGGAACTCTGTGTGTGGAGGCGGAAGAAGTGTGTAGGATTCTTAATGACATCTTTGCATCTGTTTTCAAAAAAGAGAGCAGCGATGCAGACATTGCAATGAGGAGGAGGAGTGTGAAATATTAGACGAGATAAACATAGCGAGAGAGGAGGTATTAAGGGGTTTGGCAGCTTTGAAAATGGATAAATCCCCAGGCCCGGATGAAATGTATCCCAGGCTGTTAAGAGAAGCAAAAGAGGAAATAGCAGAGGCTCTGACCATCATTTTCCAATCCTCTCTGGCTACAGGTGTGGTGCCAGAGGACTGGAGGACTGCTAATGTTGTACCTTTTGTTTAAAAAGGGAGAAAGGGATAGACTGAATAATTATAGGCCAGTCAGCCTAACTTCGATGGTGGGAAAATTATTGGAAAAAATCTGAGGGACAGGATAAATCTTCATTTGGAAAGACATGGATTAATCAAGGACAGTCAGCATGGATTTGTCAAGGGAAGGTCATGTCTGAATAACTTGATTGAATTTTTCGAGGCGATAACCAGGAGGGTCGATGAAGGCAAAGCGTATGATGTAGTGTAAATGGATTTTAGCAAAGCTCTTGATAAGGTTCCACATGGCAGACTGGTCACGAAAGTAATAGCCAATGGGACCCAGGGCAAAGTGACAAGTTCGATCCAAAATTGGCTCAGAGGCTGGAAGCAAAAGGTAATGGTTGATGGATGTTTTTGTGACTAGAAGGCTGTATCCAGCGGGGTTCCACAGGGCTCAGTGCTGGGTCCCTTGCATTTTGTGCTATATAAGAGATTAATGTGCAAAATTAAAGCACATGGGATTGGGGGTAGTGTGCTGACGTGGATTGAGAACTGGTTGTCAGACAGGAAGCAAAGAGTAGGAGTAAATGGGTACTTTTCAGAATGGCAGGCAGTGACTAGTGGGGTACCGCAAGGTTCTGTGCTGGGGCCCCAGCTGTTTACACTGTACATTAATGATTTAGACGAGCGGCTTAAATGTAGTATCTCCAAATTTGCGGATGACACAAAGTTGGGTGGCAGTGTGAGCTGCGAGGAGGAGGCTATGAGGCTGCAGAGCGACTTGGATAGGTTAGGTGAGTGGGCAAATGCATGGCAGATGAAGTATAATGTGGATAAATGTGAGGTTATCCACTTTGGTGGTAAAAACAGAGAGACAGACTATTATCTGAATGGTGACAGATTAGGAAAAGGGGAGGTGTAACGAGACCTGGGTGTCATGGTACATCAGTCATTGAAGGTTGGCATGCAGGTACAGCAGGCGGTTAAGAAAGCAAATGGCATGTTGGCCTTCATAGCGAGGGGATTTGAGTACAGGAGCAGGGAGGTGTTACTACAGTTGTACAGGGCCTTGGTGAGGCCACACCTGGAGTATTGTGTACAGTTTTGGTCTCCTAACTTAAGGAAGGACATTCTTGCTATTGAGGGAGTGCAGCAAAGGTTCACCAGACTGATTCCCGGGATGGTGGGACTGACCTATCAAGAAAGACTGGATCAACTGGGCTTGTATTCACTGGAGTTCAGAAGAATGAGAGGGGACCTCATAGAAACATTTAAAATTCTGACGGGTTTAGACAGGTTAGATGCAGGAAGAATGTTCCCAATGTTGGGGAAGTCCAGAACCAGGGGTCACAGTCGAAGGATAAGGGGTAAGCCATTTAGGACCGAGATGAGGAGGAACTTCTTCACCCAGAGAGTGGTGAACCTGTGAAATTCTCTACCACAGAAAGTTGTTGAGGCCAATTCACTAAATATATTCAAAAGGGAGTTAGATGAAGTCCTTACTACTAGGGGGATCAAGGGGTATGGCGGGAAAGCAGGAATGGGGTACTGAAGTTGCATGTTCAGCCATGAACTCACTGAATGGCGGTGCAGGCTAGAAGGGCCGAATGGCCTACTCCTGCACCTATTTTCTATGTTTCTATGTTTCTATATCAATGAATTGGACTTAACTGTTGAGGGTATGATTAAGAAGTTTGCAGATGACACTACAATATGCTGCGTAGTTGATAATGAAGAAGAAAGCTGTGGACTGGAAGATATCAATGTACTGGTCAGGTGGGCAAACCAGTGGCAAATGGAATTCAATCCAGATAAGTGTGAGGTAATACATTTGGGGAGGTCTAACAAGGCAAGGGAATACACATTAAATGGTACAACACTGAAAAATGTAGAGGAACAAAGGGACCTTGGAGTGCAGATCCACAGATCCCTGAAGGTAGCAGGCCAGGTAGATAAGGCGGTTAAGAAGGCATACAGAATATTTGCCTTTATTAGTCAAGGCATGGAATATAAGAGCAGGGAAGTTATGTTTGAACTGTATAAAACACTGGTTAGGCCGCAGCTGGAGTACTGCGTGCAGTTTTGGTCACCACATTACAGGAAAGATGTGATTGTACCCTCTCCAGTGCAGAGGAGATTTACAAGAATGTTGCCTGAACTGGAGAATTTTGGCTATGAGGAAAGATTGGAGATACTGGGCTTGTTTTCTTTGGAACAGAGGAGGCCGAGGGGAGACCTGATTTTGGTGCATAAAATTATGAGGGGCCTGGATAGAGTGGATAGGAAGGACCTGTTTCCTTTAGCAGAGAGGTCAACAACCAGGAGGCATAGATTTAAAGTAATTGGGTGAAGGTTTAGATGAGATATGAGGGGAAATTCCTTCACCCAGAGGGTGGTGGGGCTCTGGAACTCACTGCCTGAAAGGATGGTAGAGTCAGAAACCCTCACCTCATTTAAAAGATAATTGGATGTGCACTTGAAGTGCCGTAACCTACAGGGTTATGGACCAAGAGCTGGAAAATGGGATTCGGCTAGATAGCTCTTGGTTGGCCGGCGTGGACACGATGGGCCGAAATGGCCTCCCTCCGTGCTGTAAACGTCTATGATTCCATGAAATGTCTTCACCCAGAGAGTGGTTAGAATGTGGAACTCACTACCATTTGGGAGAAAAGGGATAGAAAGATAGACTGAAAGGCTGAGATGAGACAGACGGAATGAGAGAAGCTTGTGTGGAGTGTAAACGCCAGCACGGACTGGTTGGGCCGAATGGCCTGTTTCTGCGCTGTATGTTATATGTGATTCTCCATTTTGTGCTCATTCAACATGGGATTAAAAAAGCTGCCCGTCGCAAAACTGAGCATCAAGCGAAATTGTGGCATCTCTTACTCAAACTCATTCTTTCTATGAGCTGCTGTGTCAGTTGGGTCAGCAGTGGCTCAGTGGGCAGCACCCTTGCCTCTGAGGCAGTAGGTTGTGGGTTCAAATCCCACTCCAGGGACTTGAGCACATAAATCTAGGTTGAGGCTCCAATGCAGTGCTGAGGGAGCACTGCACTGTCAGAAGTGCCATCATTTGGATGGGATATTAAACTGACGTCCCATCTACTCTCTCAGGTGGATGTAAAAGATCCCATGGCACTATTTTCAAGAAGAGCAGGGGTGTTATCCCTGGTGTCCTGGCCAATATTTGTCTCTCAACCAACATAAAAAAACAGATTATCTGGGTCGTTATTGTAGTATATGTAGGCACCTTTAGTAATGACTCCACGAGGCAGGGTAAGATGCTTAAACTGTAGTCCTTTATTTGCATCTCCTGAGTGAGGACAACAAGCTGTGAGTTTCTTTTTATACTGGGTGACCCTTAGGTCTCCAGCAGCAGCACCCTCTGGTGTGCACAGTGTAAGGGTACATTCAGCGTTGCATAACAGTGCTACAGACATCACACAGTAAACAGGCGTGTATATACAATGATCACATTGCTGTTTGTGGGAGCTTGCTGTGCGCAAATTGTCTGCTGCGTTTCCAACATTACAACAGTGACTACATTTCAAATAGTACTTCATTGGCTGTGAAGCACTTTGGGACATCCGGTGGTCGTGAAAGGCACTATATAAATGCTGGTCTTTCTTTCTTCAAAACCGCAGGAACTTCTGACCTCACTCAATCAACCCTTCTTGCTTTTAAAACCCAAGATTGGTCTCACATAAGCTCTACTTTTGATTTGCATCAACCTTTGTGATGCTCCCTGCACTTTGGCTCTTCAGCCCAAGCTCTGAAAGTTGCCTGCTGGAGATTAATGTCTACCATTTACTGCGTAATTAAAGCAACCCCCACTGTAATGCTGCAAATGAAGAAGCTCGCTGGATGCCGTGCGAGTGGCAGCTCTTGCATAATGAAGGCGATTTGCACAAGCGGCTCAACTCGTACCTGATTGAAGTGAAGTGGGATTCTTGGCACTTTGCATTAAGTAAATATTCATGGATGCAGACCAGAGATGCCGACCGCACCACTGACAGTTGGCAAATTAGCACTCAGTAATACTGAGTCATACCAGTTGCGTAAGGGGTTTGCAAATTACAAGAAGGTTTGTATCGGAAGGGGCTCAGTGCCGTGGCTTAGAATGGCCGGAGCGATTATGTGCACCAACATTTTGTGTCCTGCTGGAGCTGGAGGGGGAGAGGGGGGGAATGGAGGGGAGGTGGAGAGTGGAAGGGAGAGAGTAAGAATGACGGGGGGGCGGGGTAGTGAGAGAGTGGGGGGGGGAGTGAGAGAGTGGGGGGGGGGAGTGAGAGAGTGGGGGGGGGGGAGTGAGAGAGTGGGGGGGGGAATGAGAGAGTGGGCGGGAGAGTGAGAGAGTGGGCGGGAGAGCGAGAGGGTGGAGGGAGGGTGAGAGAGTGGGGGGGAGTGAGAGAGTGGGGGGGGAATGAGAGTGGGGGGGAGTGAGAGTGGGGGGGGAGTGAGAGAGTGAGGGGGAGTGAGAGAGTGGTGGGGGGAAGTGAGAGAGTGGGCGGGAGAGTGAGAGGATGGAGGGAGAGTGAGAGAGTGGGGGGGAAATGAGAGAGTGGGGGGGAGTGAGAGAGTGGGGGGCAGTGAGAGAGTCAGGGGGGGAGTGAGAGAGTAGGGGAGAGTGAGAGAGTGGGGGAGAGTGAGAGAGTGGGGGGGGAGAGCGAGAGAGCGGGGGAGAGTGAGAGTGGGGGGGAGAATGAGAGTGGGGAGAGTGAAAGTGGGAGGGGGAGAGTGAGAGTGGGGGGAGAGTGAGTGAGAGTGGGAGAGGAATGAGAGTGGGGAGAGAGTGAGAGAGAGTGGGGGAGGAATGAGAGTGGAGGGGGAGTGAGGGCGGGGGAGTGAGAGTGGGGGGGGGTGAGGGGGGAGTGAGAGTGGAGGAGGAGTGAGAGTGGAGGAGGAGTGAGAGAGGAGGGGGAGTGAGAGTGGGGGGAGGAGTGAGAGTGGGGGGGGGGAATGAGAGTGGGGGGGAGTGAGAGTGGAGGGGAGTGAGAGTGGGGGGGAGTGAGAATGGGGGGATGAGAGCATGGGGGGGAGAGAGCGTGGGGGGGAGGAGAGTGGGGGGATAGCGCGTGCGGGGGGAGAGAGAGTGGGGCAGGGAGAGAGAGTGGGGCAGAGAGAGAGAGTGGGGCAGAGAGAGAGAGAGTGGGGCAGAGAGAGAGAGAGAGAGAGAGTGGGGCAGAGAGAGAGAGAGTGGGGCAGAGAGAGAGAGAGAGAGAGAGTGGGGCAGAGAGAGAGATGGGCAGAGGGAGAGAGAGTGGGGCAGAGAGAGAGAGTGGGGCAGAGAGAGAAAGAGAGAGAGTGGGGCAGAGAGCAAGAGTGGGGCAGGGAGAGGGAGTGGGACAGGGGGAGAGTGTGTGGGAGAAAGCGTGAGAGTGTGTGGGAGCGAGAGAGAGAGGATGGAGAGAGAGAGAGTGGGGTAGACTGGGGAAGAGAGGGAGAGACTGGGGGAGAGAGAGTGTGGGGGGGAGAGAGAGCAAGAGGGGCAGCGAGAGAGAGAGAGAGGAGGGAGGAAGGGGGCGGGGGGAGAGGGACAGAGAGTGAGCTCTGTTCTATCTGGAGTCAACAGTCAGAATGGCTTGAATTGCACTTTGCAAAGTCACTGATTACGTCGGCAGAGCAGTTCTAATTACACTGCTGGGTGTGTCTTGTCCTCCAAGGGGACCAATCAGCAATCAGGTCTTGTGATCAAGGGGACCCAATCAGAGCTCTAGGTGCTGCAAACTAACGTGTCCTTTTTCGACTGGGACCGAAGCACAAATCTAGCCCAGAACGCCGGTGTGCAAATTTCCTCTGGCTGGTGGCTGTACATTTGAGATGTCTCAATTGAATTCTTCATTGCCTTGTGCTTAGAATGAAAATTCACATTGCATTGGCAATTTCAATCACAGCGCCCATGTGATGACAAGCTTGAGAAATGGAAACCCCCACAGGGGTCCCTCTTGTGAACTTGTTGACATGGTCTAAGCAACGCCTCAATTTCAAAATTCTCATTCTTGTTTTCAAATCCCTCCATGGCCTCGCCCCTCCCTATCTCTGTAATCTCCTCCAGGCAGCCCGCGCCCCCCCCCCCACCCCCGAGATGTCTGCACTCCTCTAATTCTGCCCTCCTGAGCATCCTTGATTATAATCGCTCAACCATTGGTGGCCATACCTTCTGCTGCCGAGGACCCAAGCTCTGGAACTTCCTCCCTAAACCTCTCCGCCTCTCTAGCTCTCTTTCCTCCTTCAAGAGGCTCCTTAAAACCTACCTCTTTGACCAAGCTTTTGGTCACCAGCTCTAATTTCTCCTTATCTGGCTTGGTGTCAAATTTTTTGTCTTAGAATATTTCTGTGACGCGCCTCAGTACGTTTTACTACGTTAAGGCGCTATTTAAGTACAAGTTGGTGCTGTTGTTGTCTCTACATCAACAGAGAGTTCAGACCATAATTGAGGCAAGATAAACAGCGATGGAGCGATGTGAGGGGTGAACAGTGAGGGAGCGATCACCCATTAGATGACGACATTAGATAGCAGGGTGGTGGCCCCAACCTGCGTGAGAACACCGGCGGCAGGTTGGGGCCATAAAAGGAGCGGATCTGAGGGCCCGGCAGCAGTGTGGCAGCGTACCACCTCAGAGAGCAGTGCGAGCTGGTGCAGGACAGCGACGTCTTGGAGGAGGGTGACTGCATTGGACGTCACCCATAAGCCAGGTCGCTGATTGGAGCCTGGGCAGGTACAGCAGGAGCAGCGAGGTCGGGGCGAAGGAGCGGTGAGAGTTCGTGGAGGGACGCGATCGGGGCGCAGGTGAGGCAAGGGCCCAGGGGCAGCACGGGCCCAGCCCACACTACATTATGTGCGCGCACTAGGTCCGTGCAGCAGAGCTGGTCTCCAGTCGTCTTGGTTAACCCTTGCCACTGGACCAAGACCGAGCTCTGTCAAGCTCGTGTGGTGGCTGGTGTGCAACGGCCACCACATGTTAAAAAAATCCACGCACAGGCATCTTCCACCCTTCAACATGTAGTTCGGGATCTGGAATATTAGGTCCTTCATTGAAACACCTGTGAACGCATCCTTTTTTGGTGTGGAAGCAAGTCATCCTCGCTTCGAGGGACTGCTTAAGAAGAAGAAGATAACAAGCTCCATTTTTGCTCAGACCTAATATGTCTGTTCGTCTCTCGCACCACCAGGTGGCTGCTCTGTTCACTAATATCTCCACTCAAACATGAAAAAGATTCCTCTCCAACTGCAGACTGTTAAGGTCGGGACTTACACAATCGCAATACACTGCAGATGCTGGAATCCGGAATACAAACAGACAATGCTGGAAATACTCAGCGGGTCAGGCAGCGGCTGTGGAAAGAGAAACAGAGCTAACGTTTCAGGTCGGTGACCCTTCGTCAGAACTGGGAAAAAGTTCGAGATTTAACGGGTTTTAACCAGGTGCAGAGGCAGGGAAAGCGGGGAGGGGAGGAACAAACATAAGGGAAGGTCTGTGATAGGGTGGAAGGCAGGAGAGATTAAATGCTGCAAATGGGAATGGCAGAAATATCAACAGCTGCCATCTGACAAAATATGGGCAGAGGTTATGATGTGAAATTGTTGAAATCGATGTTGAGTCCAGAGGCTGTAAAGTGCCTAATGGAAAGATGAGGTGCTGTTCCTCAAGCTTGTGTTGAGCTTCATTGGAACAGTGTCGGAGACCAAGGACGGAGAGGTCGGTGTGGGAGTGGAGCGGGGAATTAAAGTTACGGATTGAACGGAGGTGTTCCGCAAAGCGGTCACCCAATCTGCGTTTGGTCTCCCCAGTGTAGAGGAGAGCGCACTGTGAGCGTCGAACACAATATAACAGATTGCAAGGTTTGGACTTAACTGGGATTAATTATTTCACTCATAAACAATTGCACTTTGCATGAATCCCCTTGGCCAATCTGTGCCGCAGGAGGTTCCAACAACTCTAGAATTCAGTGCAAATCGTCTGTGCATTTGGAGAGGGCCTTTTGACTGCTTGGCCTAACTTGAGCTCCCATTTTGTATCCAAGAATAAGTGGATCCCCCCCCCACAGAGCTGATGCTAAATTCAGCTGTCTATCACATGGAACGTCGGCGCCTTATCCACTTTAATTAGATAACATTTGTCAAGAGTGCTGTATCTCGACTCTGTGCCTTTGAGCAGGAGAGGAGAGACTTTCCAAAGCTTCCACTCCAGATAGCTTTCCAATGAGCTTTGCTGGAAGGGGTATGTGTGGATTTTAGATGAGGATGTAATTGGGTTTTGCTTGGGATGATCTCGGCAGTCTAAAGCCTCATGAATTTTAAAATTCTCATTCCTGTTTTTCAAATCATAGAAACATAGACATAGAAAATAGGTGCAAGAGTAGGCCATTCGGCCCTTCGAGCCTGCACCGCCATTCAATGAGTTCATGGCTAAACATGCAACTTCAGTACCCCATTCCTGCTTTCTCGCCATACCCCTTGATCCCCCTAGTAGAAAGGACTACATCTAACTCCTTTTTGAATATATTTAGTGAATTGGCCTCAACAACTTTCTGTGGTAGAGAATTCCACAGGTTCACCACTCTCTGGGTGAAGATGTTTCTCCTCATCTCGGTCCTAAATGGCTTACCCCTTATCCTTAGACTGTGACCCCTGGTTCTGGACTTCCCCAACATTGGGAACATTCTTCCTGCATCTAACCTGTCCAAACCCATCAGAATTTTAAATGTTTCTATGAGATCCCCTCTCATTCTTCTGAACTCCAGTGAATACAAGCCCAGTTGATCCAGTCTTTCTTGATATGTCAGTCCCGCCATCCCGGGAATCAGTCTGCTGAACCTTTGCTGCACTCCCTCAATAGCAAGAATGTCCTTCCTCAAGTTAGGAGACCAAAACTGTACACAATACTCCAGGTGTGGCCTCACCAAGGCCCTGTACAACTGTAGTAACACCTCCCTGCCCCTGTACTCAAATCCCCTCGCTATGAAGGCCAACATGCCATTTGCTTTCTTAACCGCCTGCTGTACCTGCATGCCAACCTTCAATGACTGATGTACCATGACACCCAGGTCTCGTTGCACCTCCCCTTTTCCTAATCCCTCCATGGCCTCGCCCAATTTCCTCCAGCTCTACAGCACCTCGGTGATCTCTGCACGCCTCCAAATTGGCCTCTTGAGCATCCCTGATTATAATCGCTCCACCATCGGTGGCCGTGCCTTCTGTTGCCTGGGCCCCAAGCTCTGGAACTCCCTGCCTAAACCTTTCCGCCTCTCTATCCTTCTTTAATACTCTCCCTATAACCTCTCAGTTTGACCAAGCTTTTAATCACCTGCGCTAATTTCTACTTATGCAGCTCAGTGTCAAATTTTCTATCTCATAATGCTCCTGTGAAGCGCCTTGGGACATTTCATTACATTAAAGGCGCTATATAAATACAAGTTGTTATTGTTTAAGACACTCCTTAAAACCTACCTGTTTGATCAAGCTTGTGTCATCTGCCCTAATATCTCCTCATGTGGCTCGGTGTCAAATTTGGTTTGAGTACGCTCCTGTGAAGCGCTTTGGGATGTTTTACTACAATGAAGGCGCTATATTAATATAAGTTGTTGTTAACACGCGCTATCTGGGTTCACACAGGGAGAATGGGCATTTGGGTAATAGCACTAGAGTGTGTTGTGGTTGGTTCCCAGGGAGCCATAATCTCCAATGAGTGAACACCTTCATAAGAACATAAGAAATAGGAGCAGGAGTAGGCCATACGGCCCCTCGAGCCTGCTCCGCCATTCAATAAGATCATGGTCTCAGCTCCACTTCCCTGCCCGCTCCCCATAACCCCTTATTCCCTTATCGGTTAAGAAACTGTCCATTTCGGTCTTAAATTTATTCAATGTCCCAGCTTCCACAGCTCTCTGAGGCAGCGAATAAGGCGGCCCCTTATTCTAAGATTATGCCCGCTAGTTCTAGTCTCCCCTATCAGTGGAAACATCCTCTCTGCATCCACCTTGTCAAACCCCCTCATAATCTTATACGTTTCGATAAGATCACCCCTCATTCTTCTGAATTCCAATGAGTAGAGGCCCAATCTCCTCAACCTTTCCTCATTAGTCAACCCCCCCATCTCCGGAATGAACCTAGTGAACTTTCTCTGAACTGCCTCCAAAGTAGGTATATCCTTTTGTAAATATGGAAACCAAAACTGCACGCAGTATTCCAGGTGTGGCCTCACCAATACCCTGTATAGCTGTAGCAAGACTTCCCTGCTTTTATACTCCATCCCCTTTGCAATAAAGGCCAAGGTACCATTGGCCTTCCTGATCACTTGCTGTACCTGCATACTGACCTTTTGTGTTTCATGCACAAGTACCCCCAGGTCCCGCTTTGCAATCTTTCTCCATTTAAATCTGCCGCCCTTACCCGGTCTGGCCTGTATGTGACTCCAGACCCACAGCAAGGTGGTTGACTCTTAACTGCCCTCTGAAATGGCCCAGCGAGACACTCAGTTATCAAGAAGGCGGCTCACCACCACTTTCTTAAGGGCAAGTAGGGATGGGCAATAAATGCTGGCCTTGCCAGTGAAGCCCACATCCTGTGAATAAATAAAAAAAACATTTTCCAAACTGCTGGAATGACAACCTCCAAAACTCCGCACTATTTTACAGACTGGCACAAAAAGAAAAGACTTGCATTTGAATAGCGCCTTTCATGACCACCGGACATCCCAAAGCGCTTTACAGCCAATGAAGTGCTTTTTTTTTAATGAAGTGTGGTCACTGTTGTAATGTAGGAAACGCAGCAGCCAACTTGTGCACAGCAAGCTCCCACAAGCAGCAATGTGATAATGACCAGATAATCTGTCTTTGTTGTGTTGATAAACCGATCTCTTGCCACCTGTATAAAAACAGACCCTGAACAGCACCTGCAGCAGAATGGGTGAAGGTTAACTCGAGGGCACATACTGCACACACTGCACCTACACGCACACACACTCTGTGAATTTCATCCCCGGCAGCTCTGGTGGACCTGCTGCCAGAGGAACATCTTCTAAACATATTCTCGTTATGCAACAACTTCCATTTATTTAGCGCCTTTAACGTGCCAAGGCGCAATCACAGGCATGTTGGCAGACAAAAGTTGACACAGAGAGAAAGGAGACATTAGGACAGTTGACGAAAAGCTTGGTGAAAGAGGTAAGCTTTAAGGAGGGCTGGAGAGACGACCACATTCAGCCACACTGGACAGGGGCCCGGAACCCAAAAAGTATCCTTAACTACCTTCATCATTCCGGAGGCCCGAGCCCGATGCTATCTGAGACCAGCCACCACAGAGACCATGTCTGCTTGATGAAGACAGGGCAACACGGCATTCACTACTAACTGCAGACAGATGCATCCCTCCCCACAGCAGCCATTTGACTGAAGTAGCTTTGGGGACGTGTCCAAATGCAACTGAGTGAAAGTGATTTCCGCTTGGAAGCTGGAGAAATCAAGGGCTCGTTCTTGGGAGACTCACTCTGTGAAATTCTCTTCATTACCCACCCTCCCCAGTCTACTGAGAACCCAAACTAACTCTCGGCAGGAGTTGGCCGACCCTCTTTCCCCTGCATGAGTCGCCCATCGACAAGCTGGATTTTCGGTCTTCCGCCCTCCCTTTTAGTGCCCCAGAGAGGCGGAAATGGTGGTGTAAAGCACTGGCGCTCGGGCGGCCAGCTTCATGCACCCCGCCGAGAAATTGGGCGGCGGGTTTGCAGGGGAAGGAGTACCGCCCGGGAGAAGCGAGCCAGTGTGCAACGCCTCTGTTTGCGACACCAATTCGATATTTGGATCGCGCCCTCTCAGTAGTGACCCACAGCGCCCCCTGGTGGGAACTCCAGTGAAAGCGGGCACTCCATGGATATTGGTGAGGCCACACCTGGAATACTGCGTACAGTTTTGGTTTCCATATTTACGAAAGGATATATTTGCTTTAGAGGAAGTTCAGAGAAGGTTCACTCGGTTGATTCCGGAGATGAGGGGGTTGACTTTCGAGGAAAGGTTGAGTAGGTTGGGCCTCTACTCATTGGAATTCAGAAGAATGAGAGGTGTCTTATCGAAACCTATAAGATTATGAGGGGGCTTGACAAGGTGGATGCAAAGAGGATGTTTCCACTGATGGGGGAGACTAGAACTAGGGGGCATAATCTTAGAATAAGGGGCCGCCCATTTAAAACTGAGTTGAGGAGGAATTTCTTCTCTCAGAAGGTTGAAAATCTGTGGAATTCACTGCCTCAGAGAGCTGTGGAAGCTGGGACATGGAATAAATTTAAGACAGAGATAGACAGTTTCGTAACCGATAAGGGAATAAGTGGTTATGGGGAGCGGGCCGGGAAGTGGACCTGAGTCCATGATCGGATCAGCCATGATCGTATTAAATGGCGGAGCAGGCTCGAGGGTCCGTATGGCCTACTCCTGCTCCTATTTCTTATGTTCTTATGTTCTTATAAGCTGTACCGGCCGAAGTGAGTGAAGAAAGGTCTACCTCGGGTAAGCGTGATTGTTTTTCAATTTAATTTTTTTCTAATAAATCGGGAATGTTTCTGGTGGGGTTTTATTCAGGTTTATTTTTCCCCACGGAAGCCTCTGCGTTAAGTCGCTCCCAGGCCGGCTGTTTAGCTTGGGATTTTCAATGGCTCAGCCGGCCTGGTGCCCTGAAGGAGGTGCGGAACCTCTCCCATAGCGCCCCGCTCCAAACTCCGGGCCCAGCCAAAGAATCTTGCGGTGGCAGACTCTAACCATTTGCCGGCGCAACATGAACCGCTCGGCGTGGAACATTGCCACAAACAGAGGCAGGAGCAAATTTCTCCCCCCACGATCTCCACATACAGGGCTACCAAGAGGGTGACCCCCTCCCCTTGCTCCCTGATCCACAGCAGTCCAGAGATGAAGAGCAAATTGCATCAACCCGCAAGCCAGCATTTCTGAAAACGGTATTGGAGTATTTGCTAGCACCATATCGTGTGAAACGGTTTCAGTTTCTGAGTGGACAAAACCCAGGCTTTATAATCACCAGGCTTCTGCATCTGCTCCGGGTGAAGTGAAGAATTCCTGCCACATTTAAAATAGGTTCACTTAACTAAACTTCAAGTTGCAAAACCCGAGGGAATGCACGACTTAAAATAATTTGTTAGGTATCAACGTGTTAGCTGTGGTTGTTGCTGTGATAGAGAAGGGACCTCCTTTACAAACCGTATGCATCTCACTGGAGTAATATTTACACTTATAAGTAGCTCAACATCCTCACGTGCCTAAATTATTTGTTGAGCCTGTTGTGTATGGAGAAAGAGTCAGACTGAACACTGTGAGCTCAAAGTAAAGTATGACCGTAGTCTTTTATTGCAGGTCTCCAGAGTGCCTCTCCAACCTGTGAAGCCTCCTTAAATACCTGCGCTCCCAAGGGATTATGGGATCCCTTGGTACTCCAGAGAATGAGCCCTCTGGTGGCTGTCCAGAGTAAATACAAGTCCACATATATAACACCTGTCCCCTCCCAAACTTGTTTCTTTGCCCTCTTTCTGGTTCTGAGTCTCCTTTCCCAAACTTTCTCGGGCCTTCCTACCTCCTTCCTTCACTCCATGTTTTCCTCCCTCACTCGGGTGCTGTTTCCGACAACGTCACAATTTTCAAATTCTCATCCTGCTCTCAGATCCCTCCATGGCCCTCACCCTTCCCGATCACTGTAACCTCCTCCAGCCCCATGACCACCCATCCCCCTAACCGAGATCTCTGCGATCCTTCCATTCTGGCCCCTTGCACATCCCGAATTTTAATCGCTCCAGGACTGGCGGCTGTGCCTAGGGCCCGACACCTCTGGAATTCCTTCCCTAATCTTCTCTGCCTCTCTACCTCTCTTTCCTCCTTTAAGATGCTCCTTAAAATCTACCTCTTTGACCAAGCTTTTGGTCATCTGTCCTAATGTTCCATCGGAGCCTCAATGTCAAAAATGTTTTTATTGAAATCGCTCTTGTTGTTATGTTTGCATGCCTACAATGTTATGACGTAATGTTATATGTACTGTAACACTGAATGTACCTTCACCCTGTATATACCTTACCTGTACACCAGAGGGTGCTGCTGCTGAAGACCTAAGGGTCATCTGCACACTGCAGGTAACCCAGTATAAAAGGGAGCTCACCTCTTGGTGTCCTCACTCTAGGAGCTGCACTGAAGGACTACAGTCTCTACTGTTTAATTACCATATCCCTACCTCATGGAGTCATTAACAGAGTGCCTACATATACAATATTTGTGAAGTGCCTCGGGACATTTTGCCATGTAAGATGCTCTCTCTAAATGAAAGTTGTTGTTGTTGTTTCTCTCACTCTGGGTCTACATCTTTTCCTCACCCTGAACTTCTCGTAGTGTCAGCCGTGGCTCAGTGGGTAGCTTTCTCACCTCTGAGTCAGAAAGTTGTGGGTTCAAATTCCACTCCAGAGACCTGACCACTGAAATGTAGGCTGACATTCCAGTGCTGAGGGAAATACAGTTTAACACCTCATCAGAACGACTGCACCTCCAACATGACAGCGGAACGTGACTTTGAAGCCACGACTTTTTGACTCAGTGGCGAGAGTTACGGCACAGAATTTCTCAATGCGTGCAGCATGGCATAGTTCTGACAAGTGCAAGAACATAACAATTAGGAGCAGGAGTCGGCCATTCGGCCCCTCGAGCCTGCTCTGCCATTCAATGAGATCATGGCTGATCTTCCACCTTCCCGCACTGTCCCCATATCCCTGGATTACCTTTGTGTCCAAAAATCTATTGATCTCTGTCTTGAATATACTAACAACTGAGCCTCTACAGCTCTCTGGGGCAGAGAATTCCAAACATTCACCACCCTCTGAGTGAAGAAGTTTCTCCTCATCTCAGTCCTAAATGGCCGACCCCTTATTCTGAGACTGTGAGCCCTGGTTCTAGACTCCCCAGCCAGAGGAAACAGCCTCCCTGCATCTACCCTGTCAAGCCCTGTAAGAATTTTGTATGTTTCAATGAGATCACCTCTCATTCTTCTAAACTCATAGACCTAGACTACTCAATCTCTCCTTATAGGACAATCCCCCCATTTCAAGAATCAATTCATTGCACTCCCTCTATGTCAAGTATATTCTTTCTTAGGTAAGGAGACCAAAACTGTGCACAGTACGCCAAGTTTGGTCTCACCAGGGCCCGATATAATGGCAGTAAGACATCAACTTTTACGAGCAATCTGCCACTTCCTGCTAATGGAAGGATACTTATAAAGCAATCTGGGCGAAATATTGCAGATAATGAATGTCTGAAATATAACCAAAGACCACCCAGCAGGTCAGGCAGCATCTGTGGAGACAGGAAGGTCGGGTTAAGGTTTCAGGTCGAAGACCCTTCATCCGAGCTGGTGCTGAGTAAAGGTCGTTGACCTGAAATGTTAACTCTACTTTCCTCTCCCCACAGAGGCTGCCCGACCTGATCCAGTCTGCGGCTTGTCCCGTTGGTAAATCTCCAACGCAATGTAACTTATGACCTCGCTAGAATCGAAGTGCTTTAGCTGAGTGCGTGCACCGATGGCCCCGATTGCCTGAACCCAACTGGTTCACTGATTCCCCTCAGAGAAGGAAATCTGCCGCCCTGACCCGGTCTGGCCTATATGTGACCCACAGCAATGTGGCCGACTCTTAACTGCCCTCTGAAATGGTCCAGCGAGCCACAAACTGCTGCGACAAAGTCACTGTGGGAGCACCTTCATCATCATCATCGGTGGCCCCTCGAACGAGGATGACTTGCTTCCACATGAGTTCACAGATGTTTCAGTGAAGGACTCGATGTTCCAGTCCTGAACTCCGATTGAGGGGGTGGAAGATGCCTGTGCGTGGATTTTGTTAACGTGGGGTGGCCGTTGCACATCAGCCACCACACGGGCTCGACAGAGCTAGGTCTTGGTCCAGTGGCAAGGGTTAACCAGGACGACTGGAGACCTGCTCTGCTGCACGGACCTAGTGCGCACACATATCGCAGTGTGGGCTGGCCCCTGCTGCCCCTGGGCCCTTCACCACACGGACTGCAGTGGTTCAAGAAGGCGGCTTACCACTGACCTTCTCGACGGCAATTAGGGATGGGCAATGAATGCCGGCCTTGCCAGCGACGCCCACATCCTATGAACGAATGAATATAAAAAGTTGGCGAATGTCCCACTTCGTGCGCTGCTGAGCTCAGCAGCCCGTAAATGTCCCAGGTACCAAGCCAGGTTGTACGCTGAGTTACCTGACCTCTGTCTGGAGCTCCTCCAGTGACCCCCTGCTAGAAGGTGCACGCCCCTGGGTATCGGGTGCGATCGGAATCCATCATCATAGGCAGTCCCTCGAAATCGAGGAAGACTTGCTTCCACTCAAAGTGAGTTCTTTGGTGACTGTACAGTCCAATATGGGAATTACAGTCTCTGTCACAGGTGGGGCAGACAGTGGTTGGAGCAAAGGGTGGGCGGAGAGTCTGGTTTGCCGCACGCTCCTTCCGCTGCCTGCGTTTGTTTTCTGCATGCTCTCGACGACGAGACTCGAGGTGCTCAGCGCCCTCCCGGATGCTCTTCCTCCACTTAGAGTGGTCTTTGGTCAGGGATTCCCAGGTGCCGATGGGGACGTTGCACTTGATCAAGGAGGCTTTGAGGGTGTCCTTGAAACGTTTCCTCTACCCACCTGGGGCTCGCTTGCCGTGTAGGAGTTCCGAGTAGAGCGCTTGCTTTGGGAGTCTTGTGTCGGGTATGCGGACAATGTGGCCCGCCCAGCGGAGCTGATCCAGTGTGGTCAGTGCTTCGATGCTGGAGATGTTGGCCTGATCGAGAACACTAACGTTGGTGCGTCTGTCCTCCCAGGGAATTTGCAGGATCTTGTGGAGACATCGGCTCGGCTGTGATGCCTGTCTTGGTTGATCAGCCTGCTACCCCAGCAAAAGTCACCACCAGGAGAGAAAGATGCTTTAAAATGGAATTTTCCTGAGTCAGTATTCAAACCTTTGGCAATATGGTATAGGACTAATGGGATAAAATATTACAAAGTATTTACGCTCAGAAACAGGCCATTCGACCCAACAGGTCCGTGCCGGTGTTTATGCTCCACACGAGCCTCTTCCCACTCTTCCTCCTCTAACCCCATCCACATCCATTCCTTTCTCCCTCATGTGCTTATCTAGCTTCTCCTTGAATGCATCGATGCTATTCGCCGCAACTATCAATTCAACGCGAGTATAATGCGTGCTTTAAAACTGAGGGTCTTTGAGGAAGCTTAAGCAGACTTTGATCACGAGAGCGCACCCATTAAGGTCAGGGAGAATGAATCTGAGGGGAAACGAAACTACACAGTGAGTGCTCACGTGATGCCTCATTTTCAATGCAAGATCCTTTGCGTTGCCACGACAACTTCTGACTTTCATAGGTAGAGGAATCCATTTTGTACGAGAAGCATCCATATTGGGTTCTGTCTCGTCTCCTGCTTACATCCATCGTTAAAAACATAAACAAGTAAAAAAATAATAAAACTAAAAACGTGCTGCGGGTAAACCCGAAGTGAAAATGTCCGCCCAGAAACGGAGGGAAACTGGCTGTGCGACGGTTCAGCAAGGCCCACACTGCGGGCGTCCTCCACCGGTGCCCGAGAAATGACACGCTTGGGTTTTTCTCAGCCTGAGGATTTGATCTGCGCACTTCCACAGTTTGGTAACGGGGAACTTGTCGGCAGCTTGTCGAGAGAGAGTCTTGAATGACAGCGCAGACTATTGTGCGAAACACAAGTGGGATTCCAAGACATGTCTGCCCCGAGGCTTCTGTGGGTCCTTCAGTAAGCCCGGTCTATTCTTAGAAGACCGCTGAATTCTTAATCATCCTCCATGCAAGCGTACAACAGCCTGATGCACCTTCACCACATAATTAATTTCCAGACTCCCACCATCCTCTGGCTGAAAAAAGTTGTCCTCAACTCCCCACTAATCCTTCTACCAATTACTTTAAATCTTGCCCCCTGCTTGTTGACCCCATCTGCTAAGGGAAATAGGTCCTTCCTTTTGTAATGTATTTGCTACATGGGTTCTTAGCTTAAGAATTCATAGCAACACATTGCTATTAAGAACTAGTTAGTTTATTAACAAAGGTTTAACAATCACACTACACATTACCAGTTCATCCGCTAGGCTCACAACTTAATACCTCATCGTGGATGCCCTGAACCCAACTGGCTGGGGTTTTATTGAGCCTTGTGAACTGGCTAAGCCACTCACAACTCAACAGTTCTACAACTATTTTAGGAGAAAACTTTTAATCAGTTGCCCCTTTTTGGCATTAGAACCCACAAATGAACAATTTAAAACTGTAACGAAAACCTTTAATCAAATTAAAATTTGGTTGCCGGGGGGGATGATGCACTCCAGTCCCTCCGGCGCCCACCTCTAGAGGAAGGCCGTGAGCGTACCGGTGGACACCACGTGCTCCATCTCCAGGGACATCCCGGCTCGGGTGTACGCACGAAAGAGAGGCAGGCAGTCGGGCTGAACGACCCCCTCGACTGGCCGCTGCCTGGACCGGCTGATGGCCCCCTTGGCCGTGCCCAGGAGCAGTCCTACGAGGAGGTCCTTGGACCTACCCGCTCCCCTCCGCACAGGGTGCCCAAAGATCAGGAGTGTAGGTCAACAGCTCGACAACTCTTTTTGTAGAAAACAAAAATAAACATTAAATCAAGTGCCCCCTGATTAATGGGGGGGACACTCCAAACAGTTTTCAAGTGCCCTTTTTTGGGCTTTTTTTTGGGGCACTAAAACCACAAATTATACAAGTGCCCCTTGGCTAAAAGGGGAGGGGACAATAAAATCCGACAATAAAAACAAATTAAACTTTAAAACATATAAAATCAAATTAAAATTTGGTTGCCGGGGGTGATGATGTACTCCAGTCTCTCTGGTGCCCACCTCTCGTGGAAGGCCACGAGCGTACCGGTGGACACCACGTGCTCCATCTCCAGGTCAGATGTACGCACGGAATAGAGGCAGGCAGTCAGGCTGAACGACCCCCTCGACCGCCCGCTGATGGCACCCTTGGCCATGCCCAGGAGCAGTCCTACGAGGAGGCCTTCCGACCTGCCCACTCCCCTCTGCACAGGGTGCCCAAAGATCAGGATTATGGGACTGAGGTGCAACCAGAATTTGAGGAGCAGCCCCTTTAAATAATGGAATAGGGGCTGCAACCTCACACATTCCATAAAAACATGGAACACAGACTCCTCCAGACGGCAGAAATTGCAGGCGGCCTGGGAGCCCGTGAACCAACTTAAAACTTTTTGCACGGGACTGCTCCGTGCACCACCCTCCAGGCCAAGTCCCCGATAAACAGTGGGAGGACTCCCGCGTAGAGTGCCCTCCATCGGGGACCCCCGCCTCCTCCGGACGGCAAGATGGTGCGCCATGGCGTGTCCGGACGGCCGGCGAGGATGGCAAGGTGGAGAGTGTGCAGGAGCAGCCCGTACAGGAAACCCCTCCGCGCAGAACTGAAAGGCACGGAGGGGATTTCCCCGAGGCGGCTCAAGTTGTGAGGCGCCGGCTCCCGAGGGAGGTTTCGGGGCTTGGTGCCGATGAGGAATTCCGTCTGGATGGGGGTCAGTTCGGACGGGATCTCCCGACATGCTTGAGCCTCCTCGACACACAACAGCTCGACAAACCTGTGAGCATACTCCCAGGTGCACAAATTACACCTATCCACTCTATCTCGGCCCCTCAAAATTTTATGCACCTCAATTATGTTTGCCCTCAGCCTCCTCTGTGCCAAAGAAAACAAATGAACTGGCCATTCGTATTGGTTATTCGTAGACTCTTGCTGTGCGCGGTATGGCTGCCGCAGTCGCCCAAGTAGCAGCCGTGACGACACCTCAAAATAATTGATTAGGCGTGAAACGCTTGGTGAAGTTTCTGAGAGCTGCGTTAAAGTGCCATGTAAATATAACTCTTTCTTTCTCACTCACACAAAATACTGATGCAAACCTGTTCACAAGCCTGGCTGCTAATTCTGGCTGTCCTGTAATATCGAGCAGCAAAATTAGAGCCAAATGGAAAAGCAAGTTAGATCCAAAAATAGGTTCCGGTTTAGGGCTGGATTTCCAGCTCGTTGCCGCCTCGGTTTTCACCCCCAGAGGGGCGGCAATGGCGGCGGTGAGCTCTTCCGGGCGGGCGGCCAGCTCCCAGCGCCCCGCCGGAATTTCCGGGGCCGGTTTCGGCAGGCCGCGGTCGCGACTCTGGCTCGATATTTGGCTCCGAGGGTCTGCGTAGAGCGCCCCCTGCTGGGACCGCCTGTGAAAGCGGGCGATCCGACCTATGCCGGCCGCAGTGAGGGAGGTAATGTCGACCTCAGGTATTGTTTTTTATCTTATTGATTTTGTGATTTATGTTGTGGTGGCATGGGCTATGTATTGGGAATGTTTTTGGTGGTTTTGTATCCTCCCCAGGCTTCACTTAGAGCGCTCCCTGGCCGGCTGTTTAGCTCGGGATTTTCGCTTGCTCAGCCGGCCTTGTGCCCCGAGAGAGGTGTGCAACGCCTCCCTGAGTGCTCCACCCCACACTCGGGGCACAGCGGCCCAATTTTGCCGAATGAGGTGCAAACTTTACCGTCCCACCGCCATTAACGCCCCGAAATCCTAAAAGCTTGGTGTAGATTTGAAAACTGTAGCTTGTGACCCATGCTTGGCAAGGTCAATGTATAAGATTATGAGGGGGCTTGACAAGGTGGATGCAGAGAGGTTGTTTCCACTGATGGGGGAGACTAGAACTCGGGGGCATGATCTTAGAGTAAGGGGCCGCCCATTTAAAACTGAGTTGAGGAGAAATGTCTTCTCTCAGAAGGTTGTAAATCTGTGGAATTCGCTGCCTCAGAGAGCAGTGGAGGCTGGGTCATTGAATACATTTAAGACAGTTTCTTAAATGGAATAAGGGGTTATGGGGAGCGGATAGGGAAGTGGACCTGAGTCCATGATCGTATTAAATGGCGGAGCAGGCTCAAGGGGCCATGTGGCCTACTCCTGCTCCTATTTCTTATGTTCTTATGTCAGGAATACAGTTTGCCTTTTATAGGTCTATTGGGGAAAAGGTATAAACGTTTGCCTATTTTGTTCCTAAATTTTATTTCTGATACTTTTCTCCTGCACTGACCACAATGTGCCATTGAGCTGCCTCATTGACAATCCAGTGTCAGTCTGGCACACTGTAGGTCAGTGTCTGTGGGCTAGACAGCGGAGCGGGAAGGCCGGGCTCAGTTGGCCCACTGGGTTAGACTCTAACCTTCCGTTTCTTGGACCGTGGTTCGAGTCTCGGCTCCCTGACCGGTGAGATGGCCATCTCTTCTCCATCGCAAGTGCCAGCTGTGGCTCTGTTGAGCTATTTTCGAACGTGTTAGTTTGAGGGAAGAATGCTTTGGCAGGACACCAGGAGAATTCCCTGCTCTTCTACAAATGCTCTCCACGGGATCTGGAACAGCCACCTGAACAGGCAGTCAAGTCCTTGCTTTACCGTCTCCAACAATGCAGCACTCCCTCGGTAACGCACTACACCTCTCCGCCCCTCTACCTCTCTCACTCCTCCTTTAAGACACTCCTTAAAACCTCCCTCTTTGACCAAGCACCTGCCCTAATATCTCCTTATGCGGCTTGGTGTCAAATTTTATTTCATAATCGCTCAGGGTCAGCTTTGACTCAGTGGGCAGAACCCTCGCCTCTGAGTCAGAAGGTTGTGGGTTCAAGTTCCACTCCAGGGACTTGAGCACAAAATATCTAGGTTGACACTCGAGGGCAGTGCTGAGGGAGCGCTGCACTGTTGGAGGTGCTGTCTTTCGCAGTTAAACTGAGGCCCCGTCTGCTCTCTCAGGTGGACGTAAAAGATCCTGCGGCACTATTTCAAAGAAGAGCAGGGCAGTTATCCCCGGTGTCCTGGCCAATATTTATCCCTCAATCAACATCCCAAAAAACAAATGATCTGGTCATGGCTGTTTGCGGGAGCTTGCTGTGCACAAATTGGCTGCTGCATTCGCTACATTACAACAGTGACTACACACCAAAAGTACTTTGCTGATATTAACTTTTTATTCCAGATTTATTTATTCAACAAATTTAAACTTCCCAGCTGCCGTGGTAGGATTTGAACTCATGTCTCTGGATCATTAGTCCAGGCTTCTGGATTACTGGTCCAGTAACATAACCACTATGTGACCATATCCACGCTTTGAATCAGAAAAATGTGGGTTCAAGTCCCATTCCAGCCCTTCAGAGCATAACGCAGGCTGAACTCCAGTGTAGCACTGAACACACTCCAGGTGCTATATTTCTGGACTGGATTCAGTACTTTGCTGTTACGTTATGCTTCTGTAAATAACTCTATCTGTGAATAAACCTGGCTGATAATTTAATCTGCTCTGTTGGTGGCTAGTGTGGCCAGTGGCAGCTGTGCTTTGAGGTTTACGTAAGATGTAGTACAGTTCTACATGCTCTTCGGTACCAATAAAAGGGTTTACTGTTCACCTGGGCCTTCTTATCCCAGGTTACTTTGCACCTACATCCATTTTCAATACATCAGAATAAGAACATATCGGAATAGGAGCAGGAGTCGGCCATTTGGCCCCTCGAGCCTGCTCCGCCATTCAATAAGATCATGGCTGATCTGATCATGGACTCAGCTCCACTTCCCTGCCAGTTCCCCATAACCTTTTGCTTCCTTATCGCTCAAAAATCTGTCTATCTCCATCTTAAATAGATTCAATGACCCAGCCTCCACAGCTCCCTGGGGCAGAGAATTCCACAGATTTACAACCCTCTGAGAGAAGAAATTTCTGTTCATCTCAGTTTTAAATGGGCGGCCCCTTATTTTAAGACTATGTCCCCTAGTTTTAGTTTCCCCTATAAGTGGAAACATCCTCTCTGCATCCACCTTGTTGAGTCCCCTCATTATCTTATAAGTTTCAAATAAGGTCATCTCATTCTTCTGAACTCCAATGCGTATAGGCCCAACCTACTCAATCTATCAACCAGTCAACCACCTCACCTCTGGAATCAGGGAAGAGATATTTCTGTGTGGGATGCAATAAAACTGATGAAAATATTGGTGAGTGGGTTAGTCGGATAACAGCAACATGAATTCGATAATCTGAATATTCTGTTTACAATGCTGGTGTCTAATAACTCAAGGTCCAACATGCGGAGTATAAAACACAGCAAGGTTCACTTATATAGCGCCTTTAACGTAATAAAACATTTCAAGGCAGTACAGAGGTGGAAATTAACCAAGAGACCAATCACTGGAGGAAAATGTTTTAGGAAGGATGAGAAGATTAATGAGGTTGGTTTTACAGATGGTATTGAAGGAGGGAGATAAGAAGCAAAGCAAATAGGCTTCCAGAGAAAGAGCTGGAACCTATCTGGTGCCTTTCATGTATTCAGTACATTCCAAAGTGCTACAAAGCCAATGAGTTCCTTTTGAAGTGTAGCCATTCTTATCTTGCAGGCAAATGTGGCCGCCAATTTGCACCGCAGCAAGGTCCCACAAGCAGCAGTGAGATGATCGACTGATTCACCTGCGTTCATGGTGTTGGCCTAGGAATCAACGCTGGCCCGATCTCCCTACTGGAACTTGAAAAAGTGCCGCGGAATTTTCTTTTAGCCAAACCTCAACAGGCCAGACGGGGCCTTGAATTAAGATCTCTGAAATAGGCCACCCCTGATAAGTCAGCGCTCCCTCAGCACTGCACTGGTATTCACTGAGATTACATGCTCGGGTCCAGGTTAACAGCTGATCCCACAGTGTCCTGACTCCAAGATGGGCGAGTCCCATCAGGCTCAGGTTTGGTGCAAAGAAGCAAGTTGATTTGTCAGACAAGAATCAGTCAAGTCTGCAGGAGAGGAGAAGGCTTCTATGATTTGGATGCAAGTGTAGAAAATAAGAACATAAGAGCGTGGAGCAGGAGTAGGCCATTCAGTCATTCAATAATGTCACGTCTGATCTTCTACCTCAACTCCACTTTCCTACACTATTCCCATATCCCTTGATTCCCTTAGTGCCCAAAAATCTATCGATCTCTGTCTTGAACATACTCAAAGACTGAGCCTCTACAGCCCTCTGGGGCAGAGAATTCCAAAAATTCACCACCCTCTGAGTGAAGAAGTTTCTCCTCATCTCAGTCCTAAATGGCCGACCCCTTATTCTGAGACTGTGACCACTGGTTCTAGACTCCCCAGCCCGGGGGAAACATCCTCCCTGCATCTACTCTGTCAAGCCCTTAAGAATGTTATCTGTTTCAACCCTAGGGAATATAGGCCTAGATTAAATAGGGCCTTGGATTACATAAAGCCCTGCATTACAACATTGACTACACTTCAAAATGTACTTCATTGGCTGTAAAGCTCTTTGGGACAGCCTGTGGCCTTGAAAGGCGCTATATAAATACAAGTCTTTCTTTCTTTAGTCTAATCTCTCCTCATAGGACAATCCCCACATCCCAGGAATCAATCTTGTGAACCTTTGTTGCATTCCCTCTAAGGCAAGAATATCCTTAGGTAAGGAGACCAAAACTCTACACAATACTCCAGGAGTGGCCTCACCAGGGCCATATATAATGGCGTAAGATGTCTTTACTCTAATACTCCAATCCTTTTGTAATAAAGGCTAACATACCATTTGCTTTCCTATTTCGCTTGCTGTACCTGCATGTTAACTTTCAGTGATTGGTGTACAAGGACACCCAGGTCCCTCTGAACACCAACATTTCCCAATCTCTCGCCATTGAAAAAAGATTTTTTAAAGTAGAAATGCTGCTGGAGGAAGCTGGGCAGCTGATTGTTGCTTGATAACGCTGCTGTGAAGCACCTTGCGGCGTTTTACTATGTTAAAGGCGCTATATAAATGCAAGCTGTTGTTATTAAATAAAACGCAATCTGTGGAGGAAGGATCCCAACATGTGCTTGCAGCGAAATCGTCAACCTGTTTACAAGGAACTTGCTGCATCTAACGAAACGGACATGTCAAGGTGATAAAGTCGTGCAGCGAGACAGGAACAAGTGCACACTATTAATGTGAATTAAGCCCCCATGTAATGCACCTGTGAGTATGCTCAGAGGTTTGTAGAGCTGTTGATTGGGAGTGGCTTAGCCAGTCATGCGACGTTCACAAGGCTCAATAAAACCCCAGCCAGTTGGGTTTGGGGGAATTCACGATGTGCCAGGTGATTGTGAGCCTGGTGGATGAACTGGTAATGTGTAGTGTGATTTTTAAATCGTTTGCTAATAAACCAACTAGTTCTTAACTGGAGGCCAAGCGTAGATTGGGTGACCGCTTTGCGGAACACCTCCGTTCAGTCCGCAAGTGTGACCCGAGCTTGTCGTCTGTCACTTTAATTCCCCGCTCCACTCCCACTCTGACCTCTCCGTCCTCGGTCTCCTACACTGTTCCAATGAAGCCCAACGCAAGCTCAAGGAACAGCACCTCACCTTTCGTTTAGGCGCTTTATAGCCTTCTGGACTCAACATCAAGTTCAACAATTTCAGAACATAACCTCTGTCAATCTTTGGCTCCCTTCCCTCCATCCCCCACTCCACCCAGAGCCTATTTCTTTCTTTTTTTTTCTCCTTGTCTCTAATGGCAGCTGGTCATTATCCCACCATTCACACCCTATCTCGTCTAATGTTTTTCTAACTCCTGGCATTACCATTTGAATTCGGCCCATCATCCCTTTTGTCTCTCGAACCTCTCCTGTCTTCCACCCTATCACCGACCTTCCCATTTGTTCTTTCTTCCCCTCCCCCTTTCAGTGCTGGTTAAGAATCTGTTCTTTCCGAACACTCTCCAGTTCTGACGAAGGGTCGTCGACCCAAAGCGTTAACTCTCCAGCATTTTCTGTTTTTATTCCAGATTCCAGCATCCGCATTATTTTGCTTTTGCATTAGTTCTTAATCGCAATGTGTGGCTACGAATTCTTAAGCAAAGAGCCCATTGAAGCAAACACATTCAACCTTCCAAGAGCTTTGTGGTATTAGGTTGCCTTGATGAGAGCGCACCTCAAGGTCCCCATCTCTGAGCAAATTCCACGGGCTTTTGTGCGGTGAAACAGCCTCAGTCAGCGCGTGGATCTTTCCTGCCGTTGGAGCTATTTAGGGGCTGAAAGCAGGAAAGATTTCTTTTTCCGCCGGCTGTTCGAATCCAAAGAGAAATGAGCAGTCTCGATCCAGCTGCTCGTGGGATGGACTCTGAAGTGCAAAGCTTCTGATACCATGCAGCTAAATTGGCAATTTCAATCAAAGAGCCCGCAAGGAGATCTGATGTGGTGAATAACACTGTTACATTGGCGCACAAAAGGGACGCACATCATAAACTGGGGCTAAAATAGACTGGACAACGTTTGTCCAACTTCAAAAAAAAAAATCACCGCAGTTTACCGCACTCCTTAAATCTACATCTGCAAGGCTTTGGACACTCAGCTACCTGAGAATGTAACCTTGTTAGCAGGAATACGAAAAGGCACGGCCGATCGAACACTGCCTGCGATAATGTTCCTTTGATACTTCTCAAACAGCTAACAAGCTGGCTAACCAGTCTAAATGTCAAAAAAATAGAGTGTACGCCCAGCTGTTGAGCTGTTGTGAGAGTTGGACCGATGCCATGCTTGAGAAGCGTGTTTTATAGATCAGGTCTTGGAGGGGCCGGCCAGCTCTCTGACCGAACGCTTTGAGTAGAGTTATGGTGGGCAGGGCGGCCCCACAACAACAGATGTGGCGGACAGTCACAGATAGACTCGAGGCAGAGTCAATGACCTCGCGGCCTTGGATCATCAAGGTTGGGAAGAGCCACAGAAATTGATGACCCCTCGTCACCCAACTTCTTAAACTGGAGGAAACAGACACTGCA
This sequence comes from Pristiophorus japonicus, assembly GCF_044704955.1. Taxonomy (NCBI): domain Eukaryota; kingdom Metazoa; phylum Chordata; class Chondrichthyes; family Pristiophoridae; genus Pristiophorus; species Pristiophorus japonicus. The sequence continues at coordinate 46,683,042 of NC_091998.1, forward strand.
GTGCAGCACTAAGCAAGTGGCTCGGTGGGTAGCACCCTTGCCTCTGAGCCAAATGCTTGTGGGTTCAAGTCCCACTCCAGAAACATGAACACAAAAACTAGGCTGACACTCCCAGTGGCAATCTTCACATAGGTCCCAAACAACCTGATCCTAAGGTGTCAGCTGTGGCTCAGTGGGCAGCACGCTCGCCTCTGAGTCAGAAGGTTGTGGGTTCGAGTCTCGCCCCAAGGGACTTGAGCATAAAAATCTAAACTGACGCTCCCAGTGCAGTGCTGAGGGAGTGCCGCACTGTCGGAGGTGCCGTCTTTTGGATGAGACATTAAACTGAGCCCAGTCTGCTCTCTCAGGTGGATGTAAAAGATTCCATGGCATTATTTTGAAGAAGAGCAGGGGAGTTATCCCCGGTGTCCTGGGGCCAATATTTATCCCTCAATCAACATAACAAAAAAGATTATCTGGTCATTATCACATTGCTGTTTGTGGGAGCTTGCTGTGTGCAAATTGGCTGCTGCGTTCCCTACATTACAACAGTGACTACACTTCATTGGCTGTAAAGTGCTTTGGGATGCCTGGTGGTTGTGAAAGGCACTATATAAATGCAAGTCTTTCAATTCACTCTATCAGAACTGTTCATCGTTTTAAAATTCCTGACAAAATCACCCCTCTGCACATCCAGAAACGGCCCCGGAATCTCAATTTGCTTGCTTTAAAGGAGAACGCAATGGTAAGGCATTATTATGACAGAACTTGAAAATGTTGTGTTAGTTGTGACTGGGAGTGTCGAGGTCTGGTTGTCTCCACAGCTCTCTGTGGACCAGGTGGAAGACTTCAGTCAGCAGCTTCTTCCTGTGCCTGAACCTCTACAATCACTGTTCCTCTGCCACACCTAGATAGGGGATTCTGATGTGCTAGAACTACTGTCACGGATAGTACTTGCTGCAGGTTTAAGAAATTGCATTTATATAGCAACTTTCACAACCTCAGATCATCACAAAACGCTTTACAGTGCCTTTGAGGTGTGATCACTGTTGCAATGTAGGAAACGTGGCAGCCAATTTTACACGCAGCTAGGTCCCCACAAACAGCAGTGATATAATGACCAGATTAATGTTGGTTGAGGGATAACTATTGGCCGTGTCACCATGGAGAAGTCCCCTACCCTGCTTTGAATACTGCCATAGGATTAATCATGTCCACCTGAGAGGGCAAACAGAACCTGCATTTAACGTCTAATCCGAAAGAAGGCACCTCAACAGTGCAGCACTCCCTTAGTTCTGCACTTAAGTGTCAGTCTAGATTGCATTCAAGTCCATGTGGTTGGGCTTGAATCCACAACCTTCTGACTCAGGTGAAGTTCTAATACTGAGAGAAGGCTGATACCTCAACTGCTCCTCATCTGTGCCTCCTCTGGGTGTGTTTGATGGGACAGTGCAGAACGAGCTTTACTCTATATCTAACCCCGTGCTGTACCTGCCCTGGGAGTGTTTGATGGGACAATGTAGAGGGAGCTTTACTCTGTATCTAACCCGTGCTGTACCTGCCCTGGGAGTGTTTGATGGGACAGTGTAGAGGGAGCTTTACTCTGTATCTAACCCCGTGCTGTACCTGCCCTGGGAGTGTTTGATGGGACAGTGTAGAGGGAGCTTTACTCTGTATCTAACCCGTTCTGTACCTGCCCTGGGAGTGTTTGACAATGCAATGTAAAAAAGAGCTTTACTTTGCATTTAACAGTTACTGTACCTGACCTGGGATTGCTTGATGCTGACATTGTATGGTTGAGACAACTCACGCATTAAAACCTTCATAACCTAAATTATCCCATTAAAGAGTTGACTGAATATGCAAAAGTCACCCTGAACAGCTTATAAAGGGATTGAATCCTCACATTCCAATTATGTTTGCATGCAGCACCATAAATGGTACGTTTTATTCTGTGAGGGATAAAGTTCAATTCATGAGGATGATAGGAAACAAAGGAATGTTTCTCCAAGAATCTTTTAATTTTCATTTGCATCATGGCAACTTGAGTGTGAAATCGGTCGGACACTGAATAGTTTAAGTCGATGCATTGCCTTCTCACCTCTGGAACCAGGCTTCAAATCCAGCCTGAAACTAGGGATGATCCAAAACTCGGGAGCTGTGCCCTAACTCGCACTGAGTCCCACTCACCCATCACCCCCTGTGCTCGCTGACCCGTATCCTAACTCACACCGAGTCCCACTCACCCATCACCCCGTGCTCGCTGCCCTGTATCCAAACTCGCACCGAGTCCCGCTCACCCATCACCCCCTATGCTCGCTGCCCCGTATCCTAACTCGCACCGAGTCCCGCTCACCCATCACCCCCTGTGCTCGCTGCCCCGTATCCTAACTCACACCGAGTCCCGCTCACCCATCACCCCCTGTGCTCGCTGGCCCGTGCCCTAACTCGCACTAAGTCCCGCTCACCCATCACCCCTGTGCTTGCTGCCCGTATCCTAACTCACACCGAGTCCCGCTCACCCATCACCCCTTGTGCTCGCTCCCCATATCCTAACTCGCACCAAGTCCCACTCACCCATCACCCCCTGTGCTCGCTGCCCCATGTCCCAACTCGCACTGAGCCTCGCTCACCCATCACCCCGTGTGCTCGCTGCCCGTATCCTAACTCACACCGAGTCCCACTCACCCATCACCCCCTGTGCTCGCTGCCCGTATCCTAACTCACACCGAGTCCCACTCACCCATCACCCCCTGTGCTCGCTGCCCCGTGTCCCAACTCGCACTGAGTCCCGCTCACCCATCACCCCTGTGTTCGCTGCCCGTATCCTAACTCACATCTATCTTGCACCGAGTCCCGCTCACCGATCATCCCTTGTGCTCGCTGCCCGTATCCTAACTCGCACCAAGTCCCACTCATCCATCACCCCCTGTGCTCGCTGACTTACATTGGCTTCCGGTTAAGCAACGCCTCGATTTCAAAATTCTCATCCTTATTTTCAAATCCCTCCGTGGCCTCGCCCCTCCCTATCTCAGTAATCCCCAATGTCTGCGCTCCTCTAAATCTGCCCTCTTGAGCATCTCTGATTGTAATCGCTGAACCATTGGTGGCCTTGCCTTCAGTTACCTGGACCCAAGCTCTGGAACTCCCTCCCTAAACCTCTCCACCTCTCCACCTCTCTTTCCTCCTTCAAGACGCTCCTTAAACATTGGCTTCCGATTAAGCAACACCTCGATTTCAAAATTCTCATCCTTATTTTCAAATCCCTCCATGGCCTCGCCCCTCCCTATCTCAGTAATCTCCGATGTCGGTTGTTGGTCACCTGCGCTAATTTCTACTTATGCGGCTTGTCATCAAATTTTTATTGTATAATACTCCTGTGAAGTGCCTTGGGACGTTTCACTACGTTAAAGGCGCTATATAAATACAAGTTGTTGTTGTTGTAGATTGAAAGTCCCCTCTCTGATGGTGTTACGGTTGGACGATGGGAAGCTGGGCAGCTAAGCTGCCAAGGAAGGCCACTGAAGTCTAAATGGCCTCAAAGGAACAATTGGATAGTGAAGGGATTGAGAGATGGTGAGAAGGTGGTTGGGTGATCTATGGAAAAGGGGCAGGATTATTCGGGCCTAATGGCCTCTTACTGTCTCTAAAAGTTACGTTATTACATCCGAGGCAAACTGAGTTTGGACAGATTTGAACCATTTCTCAATAGCGATGGCTCCAAAGAATGTAGGTATCAGTTTCAGCTGATAATCGCGTGTGTCAGCTGTGGCTCAAAGGGTAGCAGTTGTGCTTCTGGGTCAGAAGGTTGTGGGTTCAAGTCCCACCCCAGCGGCTTGGACACAAAAAATCTAGGTTGACACTCCCAGTGCAGTGCAGAGGGAGTCTTTTGGATGAGATGTTAAACCGAGGCCCTGTCTTCCCTCACAGGTGGACATAACAGATCCCATGGTACTATTTCGAAGAAGAGCAGGGGAGTTACCTCTGGTGTCCTGGGCCAATAAGTATTCTTCAATCAACATCCCAAAAAACAAATCATCTGGTCATGGCTGTTTGTGGGAGCTTGCTGTGCTCAAATTGACTGTTGCATTTCCTACATTACATTGAAAATAGGTGCAGGAGTTGGCCATTTGAGCCTGCACCACCATTCAATATGATCATGGCTGATCATGCAACTTCAGTACCCCCACTCCTGCTTTCTCTCCATACCCCTTTAGCCGTAAGGGCCACATCTAACTCCCTTTTGAATATATCTGACGAACCGGCCTCAACAACTTTCTGTGGTAGAGAATTCCACAGGTTCACAATTCTCTGAGTGAAGAAGTTTCTCCTCACCTCGGTCCTAAATGGCTTACCCACTTATCCTTAGACTGTGACCCCTGGTTCTGCATTTCCCCAACATCGGGAACATTCTTCCTGCATCTAACCTGTCCAATCCCGTCAGAATTTGACAGTACTTCACTGGCTGTAAATGCTTTGTGATGTCTGGTAGTCGACTCAACGAGGCCATCGGAAGAGTCAGTGTGGGAAATGGAAGCGTCCCACTGTTGAAGCACACCTTTGATTTTGGGGGTTAAGACACTGTGTTCAGAGTGTTTTGTCTTATATTCCGCTCGTAGCACACTTGATTTAGAAATGCAGGATTGTGAAAGTGGGTGCCAGAAGAAATAAAACAGTTCCTTTTCCAGTTAATAAGATCACTCACCCTGGGTAAATATTTGAGGCAGAGGAAGATACAGGACTGTGAGGGGAGAGTGGGGCAGTGGAATTAGTTCGAGCAAGAAGCCTGCATGGACATGATGGGCCAAACGTGCTCTGTCTGTGCTGCAAACATCCATAGTTCCTTTGGGCTCAATTTTTCCCAGTATTTGCACCGTTTCTTTTGGAGCAGGCTACTTTTTCTGGCCTAACTTAAAACTCCCCAGTTTCCCCAATCAACTTGCAGCAGCGTGACTCAGTTAGTTACGAATTTTTTATTTTTTTCAGCCAAAGGGGGCGTAACCAGCCACTTGCGCCAATTCTGGCCATTTAGGGAAGTTTGGCCAGCTGAGGGTTACTCCAGTTCTCATTAGGCCAGCGTATGTGGCCGCTGCAGAAAAGCCTTCCGGAGATTTAAGGAAATCACATGCAAGGAAAACGGCTCAGCAGATGCCCAGACACACTGAAAGAATTGAAAAACACAAAGCAGCAACTTACCTCCAGCCCCGCCCGAAGGCTGTCCGGTCCCATTCTCAGTCCCCGGTTCCCGCGCACAGTCCGGTCCCATTCTCGGTCCCCGGTTCACGCACACAGTCCGGTCCCATTCTCAGTCCCCGGTCCCCGCACACAATCCGGTCCCATTCTCAGTCCCCGGTCCCCGCACACAATCCGGTCCCATTCTCGGTCCCCGGTTCCCGCGCACAGTCCGGTCCCATTCTCGGTCCTCGGTTCCCGCACAAAGTCCGGTCCCATTCTCGGTCCCCGGTCCCCGCAGACAATCCGGTCCCATTCTCAGTCCCCGGTTCCCACGCACAGTCCGGTCCCATTCTCGGTCCCCGGTTCCCGCGCACAATCAGAGAGAGAGAGAGAGACCTGAACCAGCGACCGAGAAGACCGGACAGCCTTCGGGCGGGGGTGGCGGTAAGTTGGTGCTATGTGTTTTTCAATTCTTTTAATGTGTTGGGAGCTGGCTGTATGCTTCACTTTGCAGCCTCAGCTCGCATTGTGTCCCTGGTTACCATGGCAGCCTGATCTTTTTGGCGCAGATCAAGGCTCCACCCCCAAAGCTCCACCGCAAGGTTCAGTGCTGGGACCACAGCTATTTACAATATACATTAATGATTTAGACGAAGGAATTGAATGTAATATCTCCAAGTTTGCAGATGACATTAATCTGGGTGGCAGTGTGGGCTGTGAGGAGGATGCTAAGAGGCTGCAGGGTGACTTGGACAGGTTAAGTGAGCGGGCAAATGCATGGCAGATGCAGTATAATGTAGATAAATGTGAGGTTATCCACTTTAGTGGCAAAAACAGGAAGGCAGAATATTATCTGAATGGTGACAGATTAGTAAAAGGGGAGGTACAATGAGACCTGGGTGTCATGGTACATCAGTCATTGAAAGTTAGCATGTAGGTACAGCAGGCAGTGAAGAAGGCAAATGGCATGTTGGCCTTCATAGCGAGAGGATTTGAGTATAGGAGCAGGGAGGTCTTACTGCAGTTGTACAGGGCCTTGGTGAGGCCACACCTTGAATATTGTGTACAGTTTTGGTCTCCTAATCTGAGGAAGGACATTCTTGCTATTGAGGGAGTGCAGCGAAAGTTCACCAGACCGATTCCCGGGATGGTAGGACTGACATATGAAGAAAGACTGGATCGGCTAGGCTTATACTCACTGGAATTTAGAAGAATGAGAGGGGATCTCATAGAAACATATAAAATTCTGACAGGATTGGACAGATTAGATGTAGGAAGAATGTTCCCGATGTTGGGGAAGTCGAGAACCAGGGCTCACAGTCTAAGGATAAGGATAAGGTATTTAGGACCGAGATGAGGAGAAACTTGTTCACTCAGAGAATTGCGAACCTGTGGAATTCTCTACCACAGAAAGTTGTCGAGGCCAATTCGTTAGATATATTCAAAAGGGAGTTAGATGTGGCCATTATGGCTAAAGGAAAGAAGGGTTATGGAGAGAAAGCAGGAATGGGGTACTGAAGTTGCATGATCAGCCATGATCTTATTGAATGGTGGTGCAGGCTCGAAGGGCCGAATGGTCTACTCCTGCACCTATTTTCTATGTTTCTATGTTTCTAAAACTAAATGAAGAGATCCAATGGGGAAACTTACAACCCTTTTTTTTTGGCTGTACTTGGGCCCCCAAAAAATCAGACGTTACTCTTCAAGTATGTCAAAAAAATGCTTTGGGGAAAATTGAGCCCATAGAGTGAACAAGTATGAAAAAATTAAGAACAAATCATAACATCTGAAATAATTCCTGTACCACTGGATCGACTGGGCCTGTATTCACTGGCGTTTAGAAGGATGAGAGGGGTCTCATAGAAACATATAAAATTCTGACGGGACTGGACAGGTTAGATGCAGGAAGAATGTTCCTGATGTTGGGGAAGTCCAGAACCAGAGGACACAGTCTAAGGATAAGGGGTAAGCCATTTAGGACCGAGATGAGGAGAAACTTCTTCACTCAGGAAGTTGTTAACCTGTGGAATTCTCTACCGCAGAGAGTTGTTGAGGCCAGTTCGTTGGATATATTCAAGAGGGAGTTAGATTTGGCCCTTACGGCTAAAGGGATCAAAGGGTATGGAGAGAAAGCAGGAAAGGGGTACTGAGGTGAATGATCAGCCATGATCTTATTGAATGGTGGTGCAGGCTCGAAGGACCGAATGGCCTACTCCTGCACCTATTTTCTACGTTTCTATTATTCATTCACAGGATGTGGGCATCGCTGGCAAGGCCGGCATTAATTGCTCATCCCTAATTGCCCTCGAGAAGGTGGTGGTGAGCCGCCTTCTTGAACCACTGCAGTCCGTCGTAGCAGTTCGGAACCTCGCTGGGCCATTTCAGAGGGGCAGTTAAGAGTCAACCTCATTGCTATGGGCCTGGAGTCACAGTTAGGCCAGACCAGGTAAGGGCAGCAGATTTCCCTTCCCTAAAGGACATTAGTGAACCAGATCGGGTTTTTATTGCAACAATCCGGTTCTATGATCACCATTTTAGATACGAGCTTTTTAAAAATTCTATTCTAGAATTATTTAATAAACTGAATTGAAACTCCCCAGCTGCTGTGGTAGGATTTGAACTCACGTCTCCGGATCATTCGTCTAGGCTCGGGGATTACTAATGCAGTAACATAAGCACTGTGCTTTCGCTCGAGTACTGCAAAGAGGAGATGATTCCAAAGAGCCCACGCAGACTGTGGTTGTTCCGAATATTGTAAAGATTCTAAATCTGAATTAAAGAATTGTTGAAGCCCGCACATCAATAACAGAATTAAATTACACTCCATAAATTTAATATTGACGGGCACTGAAGTATCCAAAAACATTACAAGGGCACTAGGGGCAGAGAGCAAGTGGATAATGGACACTGTGCGATACCGCAGCGCAATGATGGACTGGAAGCTTCAGCTTCATAAATCAGGACAGCAAACATCATAGCTGGTTAAATAAAATCCATCCCCCTCATCTCGAAAGCAGACCAGAAAAATCGTGACTTTGGCACTGACCTTCTTGCACGGTGGGTTTCTCAATCTTGTGCTTACATATAGCCGAGCATTTTGGAATATCAATTAGCTTTTTGCAAGGGAGGCCATTAAAGCTGGCATGATTTATATTTTTGCCAGATGGTTTGGGTGTTCTGTTAGTTTGGTTGCGTCGAACTCCAATGAAGAAGAAATTAGAACCTTCCAGTGCCAGTAATTGAAGAGAGGCCTCTTCAAACAAATCACAAGTGGCCGGAAGTGCTTGTCATTTTAAAAGCTGCAAACACTTCGCCCTTGAAGTGTTACAACCCAGAATATCAACTTAACTGCACGGCTGGAATGCGAGCGTAATTATGCATCAGTTGACGGAAACTTGCATTTATATTGCGCCTTCGACATTAAAAAACGGCCAGGAGCGTAATCAGGTCCGACAGGGTAGATGCAGGGAGGATGTTTCCCCTGGCTGGGGAGTCTAGAACCAGGGGACACAGTCTCAGAATAAGGGGTCGGCCATTGAGGACTGAGATGAGGAGGAATTTCTTCACTCAGAGTATATTCAAGACAGAGATCGATAGATTTTTGATTAAGGGGAGCGAGGGATATAGGGATAGTGCAGGAAAGTGGATTTGAAGTAGATGAGCCATGATATTATTGAATGGCGGAGCAGGCTTGAGGGGCCGAATGGCCGACTACTGCTCCTATTTCTTATGTTGTTATGGACTTACATAGAGCCAATGAAGGAGATATGAGGCATGGTGACCAAAAGCTTGGTCAAAGAGGTGAGTCTTTAAGGAGGTTGAAGAGATTTAAGGAGGGACTTCCAGAAATTATGGTCCACGGCCTCCAGTATTTTTACTTTATTCGTTGCTGGGGATGAGGGCATCACTGGCAAGGCCAGCATTTATTGCCCATCCCTAATAGCCCTTGAGTAGGTGGTGGTGAGCCGCCTTCTTGAACTGCTATAGTCCATGTGGTGAAGGTGCTCCCACAGCGTTGTTAAGGAGGGGGTTTTACCTAGCAACAACATATTTTCAAGTCGGGATGGTGTGTAACTTGGAGGTGCTCGCATGTGCCTGCTGCCCTGTTGTTGTGTCACAAGTGGTCTGTCTGTTTTTATTCTTATTTTTATGTAGCAGTTGTGTACAACGGAGTGACTCACTAGGCTACTTAAAGGGGACAGTTAAGAGTCAACCACATTGCTGTGGGTCTGGGAGTCTGGACTCATTTTTGGCCAGACCGGAGGTAACAGCAGCAGATTTCCTTCCCTAAAGGGCATTAGTGAACCAGTTGGGTTTTTGCAACTATCCAGTAGTTTCATGGTCACCATTACTAAGACCATCTTTTTATTGCAGATTTGAATGAACTGAATTTAAATTCCGTGGCAGGAACTGAACTCCCGTCTTTGGATCGTTAATCCTATTGGATTAGCTAGTCCAGTAACATAACCACTATGCTATCATTCCTGTTAGCCCAATAGTGGGAGGAAGGGGATGGAGGATGCAGCAGAGGCCAGAGCTGGAGGAACACAGAGATCTCAGGGAGGGGCTGTAGGGCTGGAGGAGGTTCATTCATTCATTCATAGGCAGCCCCTCGAACGAGGATGACTTGCTTCCACAAGTGTTCACAGATGTTTCAATGAAGGACCCGATGTCCCAGCCCTAAACTCCAATTGAGGGGGTGGAAGATGCCTGTGCGTGGATTTTTTTAAAGCATGGTGGTCGTTGCACACCAGCCACCACACGGGCTTGGCAGAGCTAGGTCTTGGTCCAGTGGCAAGAGTTAACCAGGACGACTGGAGACCTGCTCTGCTGCACGGACCTAGTGCGCACACATATCACAGTGTGGGCTGGCCCCGTGCTGCCCCTGGGCCCTCGCCTTTTCTGGGCCCCATACGCTCATTCAACGCACCTCCACCCATGATGTTCCGGGGCCCGGTGCTCCAGCTCTATTTATAGCCCCGACCTGCGGTGGTGTTCTTACACAGGTCCACGATGTGGCGGTTACAGGGAGAGGGAGAGGCGAGATCCTGGAGGAATTTGAGCACAACTATAGAATTTTAAAATCTGAGCATTGGAGGACCACGGGCAGAGGCGGGATGGGTGAGTGGGACTTGGTGTGGGATAGGATACAGGGAGCAGAAATTTGGATGAGCTGAAGTTTGTGGAGGATGGGAGGCCAAGCGAGGATTCTGGAGGTAACAAAGGCATGGATGACGGTTTCAGCAGCAGGGCAGAGACTGTCGATATTACTGAAATATACTGTCTAGGTGATGGAGAGGAGTTATACCGTCCATAGAATGATAGAAATTGACAGCGCAGATGGAGGTCAGTCGGCCCATCGTGTCCGTGCCGGCCGACAAAGAGCCACCCAGCCTAATCCCACTTTCCAGCTCTGGGTCCGTAGCCCTGTAGGTTACGGCACTCCAAGTGCACATCCAAGTACTTTTTAAATGCAATGTGGGTTTCTGCCTCTATCACCCTTTCAGGCAGTGAGTTCCAGACCCCCACCACCCTCTGGGTGAAAAGATTTCCCCCCATATCCCCTCTAAACCTCCTCAGAAATTACTTGAAATCTATGACCACTCTGCTAAGGGAAATAGGTCCATCCTATCCACTCTATCTCGGCTCCTCATAATTTTACACACCAAATGTCCAAATGTTAACATAATTATACAGTATGACTATTAGCACCGATGCATACTCCAAATAGTAACAATTAAACAGCTGGATTATTGCAAAATTACAATCTGAAAAGGTGCATATTTATGCATTCCAATTGTATAATTGCGCAATCTTAATTTTGGCATTTAAACATACAAAAAGTTTTTATGAAATTCCATTTCCCACTGTGTTAGCTTTGGTGTTACCTTAATGAACACAGCTAATAATAATACTAATTAAAAAAAAAACTTCCATTTTATTTTAAAAGGTAACACCTGGAATCGCATTTGAAGACATTGACACAATAATATTCACACTGTGCCATTTCAGGTCAAGTATTCCCGTGCTTCTCGCACAGGAGAGTCTTCTTAAATGATTTTTTTCCCTGCACAATTTAACTCCCTCCTCACCTGACGCACTGACTGATGCTGGGAGGTCGGAGAGAAATATTTGGCTTTCTCATTTTAAAAAAAGAGTCTTCATTGGTCATTACAGCACAACCCTTATTGAAAACTGACAAACGTTGTACATCACACTGATGCAATTTGCATCGAAACACCTCACTCTAATGGAATTGTCGAGTGGCAATAATGGCTTTGTAATGGATGTAAATATTCCGAGCTGGAGTAGGGTTGCAGTCTGGTGAGAAGCTGCCACTAACTCTTGGTGAAATTTATACACAGTACCCAGAACATCTAAAATTCACACCCTTTGAATTTTTACTCCCTTTTAGTTTCTCTGCTCTCTCTCTCTGTCGATGTCTCTGTCTCTCTATTGTGACTGTTCCTCTTATGTCTCTCTCGCTATCTGTCTCTGTCACTCTATTGTCTAAGTTTCTGTATCTCTCTGTTTCTCTTCTGTCTCTTTCTCTCTCTCTTTCTCTGTCTCTGTCTGTCTCTGTCTCTGGCTCTCTGTCTCTGTCGGTCTCTATGTCTCTGTCCCTCTACTGTCTCTGCCCCTGTTTCTCTTTGTCTGTCTCTCTACTGAAAGGTGCAAAATTCAGAAGAACCCACCCAGTGTTTGGGCTCATTCAAAAGGAAATTTAATTTAGGACTATCTACATGAAAGTTTGAAATCCTAAAATGCTTATGGAAGAAACTACGAACTTTAATCGAATTTTGAATTTTAAAAGACAAATTCAAGGCTGTGGGTGGGCCTAAAGAACTAATAGGAGACAACTTGATTATTGGAATTGTCTGGGTGTTGGGACTAAGTTAACTTATCTGGAGAAATGGGTATTTGAGAATCCTTCTCCACAAGAGACATTAACATTACAACAAATAGCCCAGAGATAGCTAACCATCAACATGAATCTGGAAAACCATTTCAGCACATACATCACAAAGAGGCCCAAGCCAGCCTGTATGTGAAAAACTAAGCACAAAAGGACATTGCAATTACCAAGCTAATATTTCCATCAGGAAACAGTTTTCGAACATCAACCCACCCAAAACATATCAACTTTTAATGAGCCCGCCAAAATATTACAAAGAAGTCAAGCTTGCCAAATTTAAACAAAGGATTCTGAACTGATTTGGCGCCAAGATTAGAACCACTCAAACCGTATAACTGGCCCTGTTTTTAACAGAGGTTAGGTTGCTAAGTAGCTACAAGGTTGCTACTACCTCAGATGCCATCTTGCTCGTGTTATACTACGACTATGTCATCAAGACAACAAGAGAAACCAACGCAACAGTTGTAAACTAACTTCTCCAGCCTCGAAGTCCTGAAGGAAGGAAGAACATCCCCATCGCGGCAGCGACCGATCACAACCAACGCGGTACCAACGGAAAACCACCGCGATCGACCAAACTCGAAACAAAACTCCAACGGGGAAAAAACCGAAGAATCGAAAAATTTCCACTCTACAATCTAATCCTGACCTACCAATGGGTAAAACATTACCTAAAAGACTGTAGAAACCTATTTCTAACCAAAGAAAACGGGTACTTACCCCACAGATCCAAAACGCGCCTTACCGCATCAGCGGACTCAACCCAATTGAAGATTGTGCAGCAAAAAGTCTTCTCCGACGTTCGGGGTACGGCAAGCAGACTCTATCGCATCCAGCGAACCCTGAAACTGTGATCTACCATTAACTGTCAAAAGGATTGGTAAGCATAGTCCCTGCCTGCCCTGGAGTCCAACCTAGCTAAGATTAGGAATTGGGAGGTGGGAGGTGTAATTCTAATGCAACCCCCTTTGAATGTAATGTGTTGTTCTCTATTAGAGTCATTATAAGCTATTGTAACCCCCTCTGAGTGTGTAAGGTATTGTTCTTTAATAAGTTTGAATAAGTTTTGACATTGTACTTTCTTACTCGAGTAATTATAAGTTTGTATTTTCTTGCCTGTAATAAAATCAAAGTTCTTTTGCATCAAACCAGTGTCCCTTTGCACTTTTTCACACCCCCAAATAAATCCAGAGTCTAGAACCCAAAGGAATGGGAGCGATTCGAACTGCTCAAGTTGGTCAGAAGGGAACCTGACCCCCTCACAGAGACCACCCCTTACACTACTGTCTGTCTCACCACGGTCTCGGTCTCCATCCATTGTCTCTTCCCTATCTTTCTGCTCTGTCTCTCTGTCTTGAGCCTTGTTTCTCTTTCTCTTGCTTTCTCCTTGATTCACTCTCCTTGTTTTGCCCTCTGCAAACATCTTTTTTTTTCTATGTTCTGTTTTCCCCCTGTCTATCTCTATGCTTCTCTTAAGAACATAAGAAATAGGAACAGGAGTAGGCCATACGGCCCCTCGATCCTGCTCCGTCATTCAATATGATCATGGTTGATCTGATCATGGACTCAGCTCCATTTCCCTGCCCGCTCCCCATAACTCCTTATCCCCTTATCGTTTAAGAAACTGTCTATTTCTGTCTTAAATTTATTCAATGTCCCAGCTTCCACAGCTCCCTGAGGCAGCGAATTCCACAGAACCCTCCGAGAGAAGAAATTTCTCCTCATCTCTGTTTTAAATGGTCGGCCCCTTATTCTAAGATTATGCCCCCAAGTTCTAGTCTCCCCTTTCAGTGGAAACATCCTCTCTGCATCCACCTTGTCAAGCCCCCTCATAATCTTATACGTTTCGATAAGATCACCTCTCATTCTTCTGAATTTCAATGAGTAGAGACCCAACCTACTCAACCTTTCCTCATAAGTCAACCCCCTCATCCCCGGAATCAACCTAGTGAACCTTCACTGAACTGCTTCCAAAGCAAGTATATCCTTTCGTAAATATTGAAAACCAAAACTGCACGCAGTATTCCAGGTGTGGCCTCACCAATACCTTATATAGCTGTAGCAAGACTTCCCTGCTTTTATACTCCATCCCCTTTGCAATAAAGGCTAAGATTCCATTGGCCTTCCTGATCACTGGCTGCACTGCATACTATCCTTTTGTGTTTCATGCACAAGTACCCCTATCTCTTGCTCCCCATCTCTTGCTCCCCATCTCTTGCTCACAGACGTGACTTGCTGTCTTTTGCCGTGCTCCCCTCCCATTGTGCTCTCTCCACTCCTCTTTCTTCTATCTCCCTGCAATGCCAGCTTTGCTCAGTTGACAGCACTCTTTCCTCTGAGTCAGAAGGTTTAACCCCATTCCAGGATCTGAGCACAAAATTAGACTGCCACCTGTGCAGTACTGAGGGACTGCTGCATTGTCAGAGGGGCCATCTTTCAGATGAGATGCTAAATTGAGGCCCGACTGCTTGCTCAAATATAGAAAATCCTCTGACATTTTTCGAAGAAGAGCACAGGGGTTCTCCCAGTGTTGTTTCTGTCTCTGTCTTGTTCTCTCCCCATCTCTCATTCTTTATCTCCCCATATCTCATTCTTTCTCTCTCCATCTCTCATTCTTTCTCTCCCATCTCTCATTCGTTCTCTCTCCATCTCACAAAATCTTTCTCTCTCCATCTCTCATTCTTTCTCTCCCATCTCTCATTCTTTCTCTCTCTGTCTCTCATTCTTTCTTTCCCATCTCTTTCCCTTTCTCTCCCATATATCTCTCACTTTCTCTGTCTCTCTCATTCCTTTGTCTTGCTATCTTTCCCACCTCTTCTTTCCCCTCTCTCTTTTTCACCTCCCTCTCTCTCTCCATCATGCCGTTGTAGTCCTTCCCCCCCTCTCTCTCGTCCCTTAGTTCCTTTGTGTCTTATCATCATCATCATAAGCACCCTCGGAATCGAGGAAGACTTGCTTCCACTCCAAAAGTGAGTTCTCAGGTGACTGTACAGTCCAATATGAGAATTACAGTCTCTGTCACAGGTGGGACAGACAGTGGTTGGAGGAAAGGGTGGGTGGGACTGGTTTGCCGCACGCTCCTTCTGCTGCCTGCGCTTGATTCCTGCATGCTCTCGGCGATGAGACTCGAGGTGCTCATCGCCCTCTCTGATGCACTTCCTCCACTTAGGGCGGACTGGGCTTTAACCAGGGCCTCCCAGGTGTCAGTGGGGATGTTGCACTTTATCAGGGAGGCTTTGAGGGTGTCCCTGTAACGTCTTCTCTGCCCACCTTGGGCTCATTTGCCGTGTAGGAGTTCCGAGTAGAGCGCTTGCTTTGGGAATCTTGTGTCAGGCCGGCGGACAAATGTGGCCCGCCCAGCGGAGCTGGTTGAGTGTGGTCAATGTCTTATCTTGCCTTTTTAAACACTTTCTCATATTCTCCATGAAAACTGGACTGCGTCTGTCCGCTGAAATTCCTGGCAGCCATATCAGGCTTGTAGAGGACAACTGGAGCCGATTCAAACTAAATACTTAAGCTCTGGTCACAGCTTCTGCTGCCACTGCTCTGTGTGCGGTTTATCTTTTACTCAACAGCGCAAGAGTGTGGCTTGCACTTACTAAATGAAGATTGAGAGGACGGCTGTTGTATCAGACAGGCCTGCTACGGATTTCTGGCTATGGCTCGGGGTTTCTGAGGTTATCGAGGGAGAAGTAATTTTCAAGCAGACATCTCCCGGTCATAAGGCAGGCAATCTATTTAGAGCTCATTTATCATAAATCCATATTTGAAGAAACATTCCTAAAAGATGAGGTGCTCTGTTAGAAGGCAGATGATCAGATTTTCGATGAGTTTTAAGAATACAATTTTTGCTTCCATTTATGACGCTAACTATAATTGGACGTCCTCACTCATGCAAATAAAAAATCATATTTCACAAGCAGGTATTCAGAAACTCTCTTCAGATTTTTGCATACCTTACTGTCAGCAGGTAAAAAGGATTAGTTGTAATTTAAATGCAAAATTGTGAATATGTGAAGGATGAGGTGTGGGGGAACAGGCACTGAGCTGCTATCTATAACCATTACCCCGTCCCATGTGCCAGCTCGGATTCAGACCTCGCTCAGTGAAAGGAGGCAACAACCTCTCCATAACAACCGCACAACTCAGTTTATACGTAGCCTCGCTGGTTGTTGTGTTGGAAGTCTTTGAGTTTGTGTCCCATTCCGAGACTTGACTGTGTGTGTGTGTGTGTGTGTGTGTGTGTGTGTGTGAGAGACCCAAGCTGAGTTAGGAACATCGGAACAAGAAGAGGGCATTCGGCCCCTCGCGCCTGCTCCGCCATTCAATAAGATCATGGCTGATCCAATCTTGGCCTTAACTCCACTTCCCCGCCCGCTCCCTTTATCCTCGACTCTCTTATCGTTCAAAAATCTGTCTATCTCCACCTTAAATATATTCAATGACCCAGCCTCCACAGCTCTCTGGAGAGAATTCCAAAGATTCACGGCCCTCTGAGAGAAGAAATTCCCCCTCATTTCCATTTTAAATGGGCGACCCCCTTCTTCTGAAACAATGCCCCCTGGTTCTAGGTTCCCCCACGAGGGGAAACATCCTCTCTGCAATCTACCCTGTCAAGCCCCCTCACAATCTTGTACGTTTCAATAAGATCACCTCTCATTCTTCTAAACTCCAATGAGTATAGGACCAACCTGCCTTCATATGACAACCCCTTCATCCCAGGAATCAACCACATGAACCTTCACAGAACTGCCTCCAATGAGATGGGAACATCGGAACAGAAGGAGGCCATTCTGCCCCTCGAGGTTACTCTGCCATTCAATGAGATCATGGCTGATCTGTATCCTCACTCCACCAACCCTCCCTGGGTTCTGTTACCCTTAATACCCTTGCCTGACAATATTGTAGCAATCACATTTTTTGAAATTTTCAATTGGCTCCAACGCAACAACAACTTGTATTTATATAGCACCTTTAAAGTATTACAGCATCCCAAGGCACTTCACAGAAAGAAAGAAAGACTTGCATTTATATAGCACCTTTCAGGACCACCGGAAGTCTCAAAGCGCTTTACAGCCAATGAAGTGCTTTTGGAATGTATTCACTGTTGCAATGTGGGAAATGCAGTAGCCAATTTGTGCACAGCAAGCTCCCACAAACAGCAACATGAAAATGACCAGATAATCTGTTTTTGTTATGCTGATTGAAATAGTGCCATGGGATCTTTTATATCCACCTGAGAGAGAGCAGACGGGGCCTCGGT
Source organism: Pristiophorus japonicus (assembly GCF_044704955.1). Lineage (NCBI taxonomy): Eukaryota > Metazoa > Chordata > Chondrichthyes > Pristiophoridae > Pristiophorus > Pristiophorus japonicus. The sequence continues at coordinate 46,700,375 of NC_091998.1, forward strand.
TTAATGTCTCATCCGAAAGACGGCACCTCCGACAGTGCAGCTCTCCCTCAGCACTGCACTGGGAGGGTCAGCCTAGATTTATGTGCTCCAGTCTCTGGAGTGGGACTTGAATCCACAACCTTCTGACTCAAAGGCGAGGGTGCTGCCCACTGAGCCACGGCTGATACTGGAGCTATGATCAAACAAAATTTTACACCGAGCCACATAAGGTGATATTAGGGCAGGTGCTTGGTCAAAGAGGGAGGTTTTAAGGAGCGTCTTAAAGGAGGAGAGAGGTAGAGCGGCGGAGAGGTGTGGTGCAGTACTGAGGGAGTGCTACATTGTTGGAGATGTGAAAGCAAGGCCCTGACTGCCTGTTCAGGTGGATGTTCCAGATTCCGTGGAGAGCAGAGAATTATCCTGGTGTCCTGCCAAAACATTTGTACAGTAGACACCTCAAGTCGCTGGAGAAATACCACCAACGATGTCTATACAAGATCCTACAATACCCCCGGGAGGACAGACGCACCAACATTATCATCCTCAATCAGGCCAACATCCCCAGTGTTGAAGCACTGACCACACTTGAGCAGCTCCGCTGGGCGGGCTACATTGTCCACATGCCAGACACAAGAATCCCAAAGCAAGCGCTCTACTCAGAACTCCTTCATGGCAAATGAGCCAAAGGTGGGCAGAGGAAAAGTTATAAGGGCACCCTCAAAGCCTCCCTGATAAAGTGCAACATCCCCACTGACAACTGGGAGTCCCTGGCCAAAGACCGCCCTAAGTGGAGGAAGTGCATCCGGGAGGGCGGAGCACCTCGAGTCTCGTCGCCGAGAGCGTGCAGAAATCAAGCGCAGGCAGCGGAAGGAGTGTGCAGCAAACCAGTCCCACCCTCCCTTACCCTCAACGACTATCTGTCCCACCTGTGACAGGGACTGTGGCTGTCGTATTGGACTGTTCAGCCACCGAAGGACTCATTTTAAAAGTACAAGCAAGTCTTCCTCGATTCTGAGGGACTGCCTATAATGATGATGACCTTTCCTCAAACTAACACGGTCGAAAATAGATCAACTGGCCATTCGTCGCTGTGCCGGTTTATGGGATCTTATTTTGTGTCACCTGGCTGCTGTGTTTTCCTTATTAACAGCAGTAATTGCATTTCAAAAGCGATTCATTGAAAGCGAAGTGCTTTTGCGACATTTCTGACAGACATGATAATAACGCACTATATAAACGAGAGGGTTTTTTTTTTTACATTCCCCGCTTGGACCAACCTCCTCATCACAGAGTTAATTATCAGGTTATTTACATAAAGGCTGCAAAAGGCCATCGGCAATCACCTCCAGAATGGAGCAGTGAGCTCTCTTACGCTCATCCACCCACTCCCTTTCCTGAATGATGGAGGTTGATGAATATTTACTTCTGCGCTCTTTTGTGTTATCGAGACGAGCACAGGCAGTGGTGCAAATAGAAGTTCAAATTCAGAGATCCTGCAGTCACCCTCCCCAAACTGGAGCATCATTAAAGGGAAGCTTGGGTCAGAGAACGGGCGATCGCACAAAAGCCCATTGCTGCGACAACAGCAACTTGCATTTATATACCGCCTTTAACGTAGTGATACATCACTTTTGGAGTACAGTCAGTGTTGTAATGTGGGAAACGCAGCAGTCAACTTGCGCACAACAAGCTCCCACAAACAGAAAATGTGATAATGACCCGATAATCTGTTTTAGTGATGTTGATTGAGGGATAACTCCCCTGCTCTTCTTCAAAATACTGGCCATGGGATCTTTTATGTCCACCTGAGAGAGCAGATGGGGCCTCGGTTTAATGTCTCATCCAAAAGACAGCACCTCCGACAGTGCAGCACTCCCTCAGCACTGCACTGGGAGTGTCAGTCGAGATTTTTGTGCTCAAGTCTCTGGAGTGGGGACTTGAACCCACAACCTTCTAACTCAGAGGCGAGAGTGCTGCCCACTGAGCCACAGCTGACACTGGAAAGCCATTTGGCCACCTTGGCGTCCAGAAGATAGAACCTTGGATGACTCGAAATTTTTCACCTCCACTATCTGCCCAGAGGTCGAGACCAAGTCTCGGTCACTCAGTGTGAAGATATTCTTCCTGACATCAGGCTTCAATTCCCCTTCACCAATTTGAACCAGTGCCCCATCCATCACTCCTGTCCTTTTGTCAAGCTTTACCTTGAAGTAGTGCTCCAGATTTTCTTCTCCAGATCATGAAATATCTTCGACACCTCCAGAAAGCCACCATCCGGAAGCGTTCTATCCAGGCTGAAAAGCCCCAGTCAGCCTTGTGAGGTAAGCCTATTGTGCTGCCTGATTTGCAGGGAAGGGAAGCGTTACTTATCTCCGAAGACTGCTTCATGTCCCTTTTGATCTATCTTTGGTTAATTTGCTGAATCCTTGGATTCAGTTTTTTTTTGACGTTACAAATGGATGTTTTTGACTTAGTGAGTGCATGGTTCAAAAGCAGATGACTCAGCCATCAAACTGTAAGGAATGTAATCAGTCATCGCATCCTAAAGATCGGTGCTGCAGGAGGCTGGGCCGGCTAGCTTGCTTCCAGGCATTTGGGGCACAGCATTGTGCAAAGGTTTGCGGCATTGATGGTGAGACGGAGGGTTCCACAGATAAATAGCTACATTTTGTTTGTCTGCGTGCAGGTGCTGAGATTGGGTGGGGATGATAAAGGCACAAGCTGCTGCGATCCAATGATCCACAACCAAACATAAGAACATAAGAAATAGGAGCAGCGGTAGGCCATTTGGCCCCTCGAGCCTGCTCTGCCATTCATCAAGATCACGTCTGATCTTCTACCTCAACTCCAACTTCCCACACTGTCCCCATATCCCTCAATTCCCTTAGTTGCCAAAAATGTATTGTCCTCTGTCTTGAATAGACTCAACGACTGAGCCTCCACAGCCCTCTGGGGGGTAGAGAATTCCAAAGATTCACCACCCTCTGAGTGAAGAAATTTCTCTTATCTCAGTCCTAAATGGCCGACCCCTTATCCTGAGACTGTGCCCCTGGTTCTTGACTCTCCAGCCAGGGGAAACATTTCCTCGGCATTAACCATGTCAAGCCCTTTATGACTTTTATCCGTTTCAATGAGATCACCTCTCATTCTTCTAAACTCTAGGGAATATAGGCTTAGTGTGCTCAAATGGTCGCAACTTTGATCTCAATTAAGGCAATATCTCGCTAGATTGGGCCTTGGCATTCCTAGCTTAGGGAAGTGAAACCCATTCCTGCTCATGATTGTGATCCAGTGATTCTTGTTGGAGAATGTGCATCTTCTATGTGGACATCAAATTATGGTTGGTTGTAATCCCGCCCACTGCGTGGTGAACAGTCTGTGGACACTCACTATCTAGGCATCCACCACCTTCAACATTCACTCCCTCCACCACCGGCGCACCGTGGCTGCAGTGTGCACCATCTACAAGATGCACTGCAGCAACTCGCCAAGGCTTCTTCGGCAGCACCTCCCAAACTCGCGACCTCAACCGCCGAGAAGGACAAGGGCAGCAGGCGCATGAGAACACCACCAATTCCACGTTCCCCTCCAAGTTACGCACCATCCCGACTTGGAAGTATATCGGCCATTCCTTCATCGTCACTGGGTCAAAATCCTGGAACTCCCTCCCTAACAGCACTGTGGGAGCATCTTCACTACACGGACTGCAGCGGTTCAAGAAGGCGGCTTACCACCACCTTCTCAAGGGGCAATTAGGGATGGGCAATAAATGCCGGCCTTGCCAGCGACACCCACATCCCAGGAATGAATAAAGAATTAAATAGAAGGGGCAATTTGTTGAGGCTATAGGAGACCCAAGAAATGGTACCCCAGCAAGTTAGAGCCTTCAGGAGAGAAGAGGAGAAAATTGACAACCTCTTAAAAAAAACTAATATTTAAAAATAAACAAATGTAACGGCAACACAGCGAAGACTAAAATGACTCAGTGCTGCCTTATGTAACTGCAGTACCAACTAATCTACATAAGAAGCTCACAGCAAATTTCTGATATTTTCACTCCCTCAGAGAGCACTACGTTTCGGTACATCATCTCCTCCTCCACAGTTATTGAACCGTATAAACAATGTGGATGAAACCATTTAGCTATAATCTTCAGTGGGACTCAGAAACGCGGATAGCTAAGCATTAGTTCATTAAATTCTTCGTTGTCTCCAATTCCATTATTTAACAATGGAGCAATTCTTCTTCTCCCAGCTTTCGCCCACACACCCACAGCATAACTACGATCGCCTATTTCCATCTCCATGCCTCAGCTCATCTGCTGCTGACACGCTCATCCATGCCTTTGTTACCTCTAGACTTGACTATCCCAACGCTGGCTGGCCTCACACATTCTACTAGAGGTGATCCAAAACTCGGCTGCCTGTGTCCTAACTCACACCGAGTCCCGCTCACCCATCACCCACTGTGCTCGCTGACCTACATTGGCTTCCCGTTAAGCAACGCCTTGATTTCAAAATTCTCATCCTTGTTTACAAATCCCTCCATGGCCTCGCCCCTCCCTATCTCTGTAATCTCCTCCAGTCCCATAACCCTCTGAGATATCTGCGCTCCTCTAATTCTGCCCTCTTGAGCATCCCTGATTGTAATCGCTCAACCATTGGTGGCCGTGCCTTCTGTTGCCTGGGCCCCAAGCTCTGGAACTCCCTCCTTAAACCTCTCCGCCTCTCTACTTCTCTTTCCTTCTTCAAGACGCTCCTTAAAACCTACCTCTTTGACCAAGCCTGCGCTAATTTCTCCTTATGCAGCTCGGTGTCAAGTTTTTTGTCTCATACTATTCCTGTGAAGTGCCTTGGGACGTTTCACTCCGTTAAAGGCGCTATATAAATGAAAGTTGTTGTTGTTGTTGAAAATCTTCAGTGAAAGATGGATAAAGCCTCTACGTTTTCAATATTGCTTTACTTGTTTCTCCCTCCTTGCCCCCTTCCCCCCATCCCCCCACCCCATCCTCAACCCCCACCCACCTTGTGAACCACAAGAGGGAAGAAATGAACAATTCGCGGCAGACAAAGTATCAATGGACGACTCTTCGTCAGAACCTGAAACGTTAACTCTGTTTCTCTCTCCGCAGATGCTGCCCGACCCGCTGAGTATTTCCAGCATTCTCTGTTTTTATTTCAGATTCCAGCATGCGCAGTATTTTGCTTTTGTGTTCGAGTCAAATCGATGAACTTGTGTTGCGATTAGGGTCATCTCCTAATAGTGAGCTTGGAGGGAGGAGACGCTTGGGGGATGTCACGTCAGTGAAGCTGGGGGTTGAGGACTGTGATCTTTGCAGCTGTGTCTTTCTAAAAACAAAGTCCTCCACTTACATAGGAACACAATGACATAAGGAATAGGAGCAAGAGTCGGCCTTTTGGCCCCTCGAGCCTGCTCCGCCATTCAATAAGATCATGGCTGATCATCGACCTCAATGCCTCAATCCCGTCCGATCCCCATATACCTTACTTCTATTAGTATCCAAAAATCTAGCGATCTCAGTCTTGAATATACTCAACGACTGAGCATTCACAGCCCTCTGGGGTAGAGAATTCCAAAGATTCACCACCCTCTGAGTGAAGGAATATCTCATCATCTCAGTCCTAAATGGCTGACCCCTTATTCCGAGACTATGCCCCCTATTTATAGTCTCTCTTGCCAGAGTTAACAGCCTCTCAGCATCGACCCTGTTAAGCACTCTTAAGAATCTTATATGTATCAATGCGACATCAATTATCTAATTGAATGGCAGCATAGGCTTGAGGGGCTGATGACTTCCTCCTGTTCCTCTGTAGCTATCCTCCACTCACTATTTTCCTGGAGAAATCACCCTGCTTTTATCGGATGAAGCTGTTGCAGTTTCGGGCACGAGTTCTGTCTGCCGCAGTCGTAGAGACTCTTTTTAAATCAAACCTGTTCGCTGTAAGTTGCCCTGTCTCCAACTTATTGAAAGAAAGACTTGCATTTCTGTAGCGCCTTTCACGACCATGGGACGTCCCAAAACACTTTATACAGCCAATGAAGTACTTTCTGAAATGTTGTCACAAGAAAACATCACTGCCAAATTGCGCACAGCAAGCTCCCACAAGCAGCCGTGTGATAACGACCAAATAATCTGTTTTACTAATACTGATCAAGGGATAAATGTTGGCCCCAGGGATAACTCCCCTATTCTTTGTTGAAATAGTGCCATGGGATCTTTCACATCCACCTGAGAGAGCAGACAGGGCCCCAATTTAATGTCTCATTTGAAAGACAACACCTCCAAAAATACAGCACTACCCAGGAGTGTCAGTCTAGATTTTTGTGCTCACCTGTCTGGAGTGGGACTTGAACCCACAACTTTCTGACTCAAAGACTGCTACTCGTGTGGCTTTAACTACTACGCAGTGCTACCTACTGAGCCACAGCTGACACTAGCTATTACAATACTGTCAATAGACATACTGACAATCATAATGGTTCAATATTATACTGGGCAATGCCGACACACAGCAATCCATAAGGAAGGATCTATCACCTGATGTTGGATGAAGGAATGCGCTAATTAAATAGATTACTTTTGTTGAAGATAGCTTGACCTTCAACAAATTACCTTTTAGTACAATAATTGCTTTTGCTGGTTTTTGAAGTGTTGCAAGGTGAGTGATCCCCTGTAAGGTTTTAATCATGAAGGTCTGTGCTGATTCCCCAAACTAGTAGCGTTCAAATCAATTAAAACCTTTTTACAATTACTTAAACACTGGCAGTTGTCCCAAACGAGGCAGACGAGGAAAAGGAAAAGTGCACCATCTTATTTTATGTTATTGATGCTGCTGTCTGACAGTACGATAAAAGCTTTTTAAGAACGAGTTACGTGGAATTGCAGTTCTCATTGTAGAATAATGGGGGTAACCTTATCTCATCCCGATAGTGGAAGAGCACAGGATGTCAGCCATATGTGTTTTATAAGACAGCCAAGTGTGATTTGTCAGGTGTCACTGGCTGACAGTTACCAAATGTAAGTACAGCATATCTGTTCACTGTGCACACAGGTTCCCAGCCGCTCCTTCTCCACTCTTAAGAACTTTCATTTAATACGCTGCCTTCCATTAAAGTGTGCTTCTTTGTTTTACAGCCAGTAAAAAAATTGAGAGGAGATGATACTCTCTGCCAATTTGGACAGAATGAAGCCGATATTCCTGCTGAGTGTCAGTAAAATGCATTTAACGCCGGCCTAACGGAATTTGTTTGTGGCGGAGGAGCGGTGGGAGATCGTAGCGGAGGAGCGGCGAATGAGGGTACGGGACCCAGACGAGGCAAGGGCCCAGGGGCAGCACTGGCCAGCCCACACTGCGATATGTGTGCGCACTAGGTCCGTGCAGTGGAGCAGGTCTGCAGTTGTCCTTGCCACTGGATAAAGGCCGAGCTCTGTCAAGCCCGTGTGGTGGCTGATGTGCAACGGTCACCCCACGTTAAAAAAATCCACGCACAGGCATCTTCCACCCCTGGAGCTCAGGACTGGAACATCAGGTCCTTCATTGAAATATCTGTGAACTCATGCGGAAGCAAGTCATCCTCGTTAGAGGGACCGCCTAAGATGATTAATTGAATTGAGCCGGAGGGAGGTGAGGCTTAAACCGAGGCTCTGTCTGTCTGTTCTGGCATTCGGGGATAAGGCATCAAAACATCCCAAGCCACGATTTGAAGAAAAGCAGGATGCTTTCCCAGTGTCCTCCTCCAGCCCCACAACCCCCCCCCCCCCGAGATGTCTGCACTCCTCCAGTTCTTGAGCATCCCTGATTATAATCGCTCAACTATTGCCGGCCGTGCCTTCAGTTGCCTGGGCCCCAAGCTCTGGAACTCCCTCCCTAAACCTCTCCGCCTCTCTCTCCTCCTTTAAGACGCTGCTTAAAACCTACCTCAATGACCAAGCTTTCGTTCATCTGTCCTAATTTCTCCTTATGTGGCTTGGTATCAAATTTTGTCTCATAACACTCCTGTGAAGCACTTTGGGACGTTTTACTACATTAAAGGCGCTATATAAATACAAGTTGTTGTTGTATAACAGGCAGCAGATCTGATACTGCCTGTTTTGCGGCAACACCGATATGAATTTTTGGGCCACATTCTTCACACATAAAAACTCCTCTTCCCTTTATCAATTTATACTGTCGCAACTTCTGTGATTTGATCTGACCTAAATTCCTGCATAGGCAGCACTTTTCTAAAAAAAGGACAGATCAATGCCACAGTACATAGGGCCAGCAGAGACCATTCCAGTCTATCTGGCAAATCCAAAGAGGCTGAAATTCATTGCTGGCCTGTTTGGGAGCGGTGACCTGTTGGAGGCGGGAGACAGAGCAGCAGGCGTGGAAGCCCTGCCCCCTCCTCGAGAAATTGGGGTTACTGCCCCCGGATGGAAGTGGTGCTTTAAATCAAGTGCATCACTTCCTTCCTGGGGCGCTCACGGGGCGCACGCCTCAACGGCGCTGCTCAGAGGGCTGCGCAGCGCTGCCGTGTCCGAGGGGCCCCTCCCTCCCTTAAAGGGAAGGGCTCTCGCTGCCAACCCTGCAGACGGAAAACGGAGCTACCTGGAACACCGGAGAGCGAGAGTGCCGCGCGATCAGTGAGAGCACCGAGCTGAGCGATCGCGGCCAGGACCCCAGGAAGAAAACGGGAAACACTTGTGCGTTTTTCACACCCGCCCCCACCCCCACCCTCCGTCCACCGCCAGCCACCTCACCTTTAACTGTCGCCCCCGGTAACGACTGCCCACCCGATCCGCACCTCCTGTAGCTGTCAGTGTTTCCGCCTGGCGTTGCCGCCGGGGGGGGCCGAAAGTGAATGTTGTGTCCGGGGCGCTGCGCACGGCGATGACGTCATGATCTCCGGCCGCAGGAGATCGGGGCGCAACGTCATAGCGCCGCCGCTGAACCCCCGTCCAATATGGCGGCTGTCATTGCCAGCGTCACGCCCGGGCGGTAAGGCACTTGTTAACGGGAGGTGTTAATGCACCGAATTTCTAGCCCATTGACTGTTAGAAATGAGAAGGCTCATCAGACACAAGAAGCGTTCCTTTGCAAACACCAATCCCACCTATCAATCTTCTTACCTGATCCGTCTTTTGATTTTTTCAGGAATCACCTAAAATTGCTTCTTGACTCTCTTTGTATTGCCTGCTTCAGTGTCCTTCCCAGTAATGTGTTTGGCAGCTCAGATTAACCTTCAGGTGAACAGCTTTTGCTCCTCATTACTCCGAGCTTCCTTATTGTTAACCTCAGTCCTTGCTTTTTCTGAACCCTTCATCACAGTGAACAACTTGAGATAATTCGGACTTTAAAGCTGGTGTAAAAAAAATGGTTAAAAGACACGTGCAAAGCACCCGCTGCGATCATCCCCTTCCAATTGCAAAATGCCTTTCTGCCGTTCACATAGAAACATAGAAAATAGGTGCAGCAGTAGGCCATTCGGCCCTTCGAGCCTGCACCACCATTCAATATGATCATGAACTTCAGTACCCCATTCCTGCTTTCTCTCCATACCCCTTGATCCCTTTAGCCGTAAGGGCCACATCTAACTCCCTTTTGAATATATCCAACGAACTGGCCTCAATAACTTTCTGTGGTAGAGAATTCCACAGGTTCACAACTCTCTGGGTGAAAAAGTTTCTCCTCATCTCGGTCCTATATGGCTTACCCCTTATCCTTAGAGTGTGTCCCCTGGTTCTGGACTTCCAAAACATCGGGAACATTCTTCCTGCATCTAACCTGTCCAGTCCCGTCAGAATTTTATATGCTTCTATGAGATCCCCTCTCATCTTTCTAAATTCCAGTGAGTATGAGCCTAGCCGATCTAGTCTTTCTTCATATGTCAGTCCTGCCATCGCAGGAATCAGTCTGGTGAACCTTTGCTGCACTCCCTCAATAGCAAGAATGTCCTTCCTCAGGTTAGGGCTCTTACCTGGCAGAAAGCCACGATCATAACATCTACAATTTTAACCTGCCCTCTTGAGCAGGCAGCAAGGACACTCGCCCGGAGCCAACGGGGTCCTTCTTTACATCTGCATGCCGCGGCCTGATGACATCATTGAGACCCGACTGTAATTTTAACTCGGGCCCGAGCGGGGCATGCGCCTGGAGTTAAAATCGGGAGTGGGGTCCCTAATGCAACAACATGGATGGGACTGGACTTGCTCCTGGCCTGCATGGCTCTATGCCACATGGCTAAATATTGGCCAGGACACCAGGGATAACTCCCCATGCACATTTACCCTCTGAGCCCCCCAGGGAAAGCTGACAATGCCTCCTTACTGGGAGGTGGGGGCTTCCCCATCACTCCTTCCTCCGGTATCCCTGCGTGCAGTGCAGGAACGGGATTGGTGTGTTGACCTGGGTTTGTGAACTTGATGTCTGATTCAAAAACAGCCCAAGATTTCCGTATCACTCCATACGTGCGAAGAGACGTGTTGGAGCACTTTGCAAGACAGCAGACAAAAGGGACTTGCATTTATATAGCGCCTTTCACAACCACTGGACGTCTCAAAGTGCTTTACAGCCAATGAAGTACTTTTGGAGTGTGGTCACTGTTGTAATGTGGGAAAAGCAGCAACCAATTTGCACACAGCAAGCTCCCACAAACAGCAATGTGATAATGACCAGATAATCTGTTTTTGTTACAATGATTGAGGGATAACTATTGGCCCCAGAAACAGTGCTGTGAGATCTTTTATGTCCACCTGAGAGGACGGACCGAGACTCAGTTTAACATCTCATCCGAAAGATGACACCTCTGACAGTGCAGTACTCCCTCAGCACTGCACTGGGAGCGTCAGCCTCGAGCGGGAATTGAGACAACAACCTGCGGACTCAAAGGCGAGAGTGCTGCCCACTGAGCCACAGCTGACACATCGGTTGTGAGTGAGAAAATGGGATTATGAAACAGTTATTGAATTGAAGAGGAAGCTGGTTGAAATCATGTAAGCAGAGGGTATTGGATGTGATTGGAGTCCAGTTGTCAGTGGAGTTACTCATGCTTCTGTGTGAGGGGATCGAGAGCATGTGAGGAATCCAATTTGTATTACACCCCAAAGGTTAAAAGCTTACACAGTGCCAATCCTCAAGTAGGTCCCATACAGCCTGATCTTAAGGTTGAACAGCGCATTGACTATATTTAATTCTGAACTTCCTTACAGCTTATGCATGCCTAGAGACCAACTCATCTGTGGTGTAACCGTAATAGGATACATTCTATGCTTTGCTTAAACACCAGCCGCTGCTTTTGGCCTCTGGGACCTCGGATGATGGATGTGGAGATACCCTGAAGCTTCCTGATAAAGTCTGGTACAAGCTGGTGCAGAGTGTGTAAGGGTCAAGGAATGTGTGTGAAGTAATGTTGTCGGAGAGATATAAAAACGGCAAGAACGAAAAGTGCCGTTATAAAGAAAGATTTATACAGCAACAATCACAACCACCAGACATCTCAAACGCTGTACAGCCAATGAAGCATTTTTGCAGTGTAGTCAACAGTTTAACAGCTCATCCATTCCAACAGCCTGGATTTTTGTGCTCAAGATCCCTGGAGTAGGACTTGAACCCACACCCTCCTGCCACCCCAGAGGTGAGAGTGATACCCACTGAGCCACAGCTGACACTAAAGGCAAAGGGCGCAGATTTAGAAAGTTGAATGCAGTGTCTGTCGCCGTGTGATCGTCTGCAGTGTGCTGTCGCCATGTGTTCTGGGCTGTGCTCGGTGACTGTGTTCATTTAATCGCTAATAAACTTGTAAGTCTTTGAATCCTGCGACCAGAATGCTCACTCCCGGTACATAGACAAGGACTGAAGTCTATTATAGGGCTAAAAATTAATTGGCTTAGCACCGCCCTTTAGCGCCCGAGAGAGGCGCTAATGTTCAGCCCAGCACCTACCGCCCGAGCGCCGCACTGTGACAGTCTGCCGCGATCTTCACTGCTGGTTTCGTGACAGCGCTGTCATTTAGTGCTGCGCACTCTAGCCCCGCCCACTGGGTGACGTCACCAAGTGAGCGACGCCCCCTTTGCGACGCATTTCCGAAATTGACTGCTCTCGCCTGCCCGGTGCCCGTCCCGACAGGGGGAAGCAGGCAGTGCACTGAGGATCCCAAAGCCAATATTGCAGGGAATGAAAAGGTAAGTGTCGGGAGTCACACTTTCAACAACTGACTTACCGCTCTTATCTGTGGAGGGCTGTTGGTAGCCTCCCTTCCATTTCTTTGCAGGTTTCACATGGTCGACCTCATCTCCTCTTAGGCATTATGATGCCGCTTTCCCAGCATCTCAACTTGAGGAGCGCTTGCACATTACAGCCCCTAAGAGGATTGTGGAACGCTGCCTTTGGTGCTCCACTCCCCTCTTGGGGCGTTAAAAAGGAATATCCCAGTTGGAAGCGGTAGACATCGACCGGCGTTAAAGTTAGCGCCTAGTTGGAGGCAACGCCCCAAATCGGGCTATAACGAATTTCCGGCCCTCTATGTCTTTCCTTACACTCCGTACTGGATCTATTGCTGTTCAGCATTTTCATTAATGATCCAGAGAAAGGCTTCAGCAGAACCGTTTTGAAATCAGCAGATGATGCAGGAATGTCTGAGGGAGCTAGTCATTCAGAACAAATTGATAGGTTGCAGGCTGATTTAGATCAGTTGAATGGGTCCGTGTGTCTGAAGTGCCACTTAATGTGTAGCAAGTGCAGTATCATGCATTTCGGGTTGGGAAATGCCAAGCGTATCTGTACCATGCAGAGGTGCTCATTGACGGACTGCGGCCAGAGATCTGGGGATAGTAGCTGATCACTCAAGTTGCACAAGCTGTAAGAGTTGGCTATCAGGAAAACAAACAGAGTATCAGGCTACATTACCAGGATCATTGAGTACAAAATGAAGAGTGCTCTACTTTAGCTTTGGTACATCGGCATTTGTTCACGCATGGTTAAGGATATCGTGGCTCCGGAGAGCATGCAGAGGAAGTCAACCAGACTGATGCCAAAACTTAAAAGAACATAAGAAATAGGAGCAGGAGTCGGCCATTTGGCCCCTCGAGCCTGCTCCACCTTTCAATAAGATCATGGCTGATCTGATTTTGGGCTAATTAAATATAATTAAATATATTCAAGGTCCCAGCCTCCACAGCTCTCTGGGACAGAGAATTCGACAGATTTACAACCCTCTGAGAGTAGAAATTCCTCCTCATCTCAGTTCTAAATGGGCGACCCCTTATTCTTAAACTGTGCCACCTAGTTCTATATTCCCCCACGAGGGGAAACATCCTCTCAGCATCTACCCTGTCGAGCCTCCTCAGCATCTTATATGTTTCAATAAGATCACCTCTCATTCTTATAAACTCCATCGAGTATAGGCCCAAACTGCTCATTTAGACAACAGATGGACAGGGATAATCTATTTTGTCTTTCTGCATCCTCCTAGAACAGAGGACCATCAGTTTACGTAGAAACACATATAGGGCTGGAAATTCGTTATAGCCTGGTTTGAGGCGGTGACACCGCCTGGTTGCTAACTTTAGCGCCGGGCGATGTTTACCGCCTCCAACTGGGATATCCCTTTCTAGCATCCAAGAGAGGAGTGGAGCGCTAACTGAAGCGTTGTGGGACGGGAGCGTTCCTCAAGTTGAGGCGCTCAGCTATCCCGGCGCCTAAAGAGGTGAGGTCGACCATGTGAAACCTGCAAAGAAATGGAAGGGAGGCTACCAACAGCCCTCCACAGGTAAGAGCAGTAAGTAAATTGTTAAAAATGTGACTCTCGACACTTAGCTCTTCGTTCTCTGCGATATCGGCCCCAGGATCCTCTGTGCACCCCCGTGTCAGGAGGAGCGCCAGGCGCCACGGCAGGCGAGAGCAGTCAGTTTCGGAAACGGGTCGCAAACACAGCGTCGCTCACTTGGTGACGTCACCAAGTGGGCGGGGCTAGAGTGCGCAGTGCTAAATGACAGCACTGCCGCTAAACCAGCAGTGAAGTTCGCGGCGGGCTGTCACAGCGCCGGGCTCGGGCGGTATGCGTTTAGCGGCCGAGCTAAGCCAAGTAATTTTTAGCCCATAGAATTTACGGCAAAAAATGGGCCATTTGGCTCAACTGGTCCACGCTGGTGTTTATGCTCTTCCTCCCATCCCTCTTCATCTCACCCCATCAACACATCCTCCTGTTCCTTGCTCCCTCATGCGTTTATCTCACTTCTCCTTCAATGCTTGCTTTCATACACTGATCTAATTAACAGCCCAGCATAGCAATATAAATCTGTTATATTGATTGAGGGGTGATCTGATCAAGGTGTTTAGAATGTTTAATGGATTCCAAATGTAGATACAGAGACACTATTTCTTCTGGTGGGGAATCAGAAATGTTCATAAAATTAGAGTTAAGCCATTCAGAAGGGAAATCAGGACACATTTTTCACACAGACGGTAGAAATCTAAAATTCTCTCCCCCTATTGGATACTGGAACAATTGGACCTTATAAGACTGGAATTAATAGATTATTATTAGGCAAGGGTATCAAGTGATATGGAGTTGAGGTACAGATCAACCATAATCTAATTGAATGGGACAAAACAGGCCCGAGGGGCTGAATGGTCTTCTCTTGTTCCTAATGTTCCTATATGTAGTATAGCACAGAATGGAGTCTGTTACTCTATAATACATCAGCAGGGACTAGCTGGCCCTGTGTGTATCATGGAGGAAAGCAGTCTTGTGACCAGACTTTGTTAGTATATTGCCACCAATTCACTATGGGAAAAATTACATGAATCCCTAGGTAATACTCTCACATTATCCTCTCAAATTTCTCCGACTGCTAGTGACAGACCTGTAACCATCAGTACGTCACTCTAGTTACACAGCTCAAAGTGCTGTCTCCACCCACACTGCAAGGCTGCAAGGACAAAATCTAGAACTGTACTCCTGGGAAGTTCACGTTTGAAACCCACCGCCCTTGAGCCTTTAGTAAAAGTGCCGATATTGTAATAAGTTCATCCATGATGTGAGTGAGTAATATACACAGTTTGCTGACAACAGCACCATCACCCAAAAGATACTTCCCAGTTTCTACAGCAGATACTGAGCTGTATTAATCTGTAGCATCGAAATGACTGGAGATCATTATCTGCCTGTATTCTAGTTTTGTCATTGCAGAGTGCCACGTGTTCATGTAGACAGAAATGCATGGCCAGCTCCAGATCAGACCCTGTGCAGTTCAACTGAGCTGCGGTTACACCGCATGATTCAATACCAGAGATAAGCAATTTCATTTCACAGCGCAGTTCTTTGTAGGTTATAACGGAACAGCAGCCACTTTGTATATCTAGAGAATAACAGCCCCTGTGTATATTATAGAGAATAGCAGCCCCTTTGTATATTATAGAGAATAGCAGCCCCTGTATATTATAGAGAATAACAGCCGCTGTTTATGTTATAGAGAATAGCAGCCCCTGTGTATATTATAGAGAATAGCAGCCCTTGTGTATATTATAGAGAATAACAGCCCCTGTGTATATTATAGAGAATAGCAGCCCCTGTGTATATTATAGAGAATAGCAGTCCCTGTGTATATTATAGAGAATAGCAGCCCGTGTGTATATTATAGAGAATAACAGGCCCTGTATATTATAGAGAATAGCAGACACTGTATATATTATAGAGAATAGCAGCCTCTGTGTATATTATAGAGAATAGTAGCCCCTGTATATTATAGAGAATAGCACTGCTACGTATATTGTAGATAATAACAGCCCCTGTATATTAGAGAGAATAGCAGCCTCTGTGTATATTATAGAGAATAGCAGCCCCTGTGTATATTATAGAAAATAGCAGCCTGTGTATATCATAGAGAATAGCAGTCCCTGTGTATATTATAGAGAATAGCAGCCTCTGTGAATATTATAGAGAATAGCAGCCTCTGTTTATATTATAGAGAATAGCAGCCCCTGTGTAAATTGTGGGGAACAGCAGCCTCTGTATATGTTGTAGAGAATAGCAGCCCATGTGTATATTATAGAGAATAACAGCCCCTGTGTATATTATGGGGAATTGCAGCCTCTGTGTATATTATAGAGAATAGCAGTCCCTGTGTATATTAGAGAGAATAGCTGTCACTGGCTATATTATAGAGAATAGCAGCCCAGTATATATTATAGAAAATAACAGCTGCTGTGTATATTATAGAGAATAGCAGTCCCTATGTATATTATAGAGAATAGCAGCCCCTGTGTATATTATAGAGAATAGCAGCCCCTGTGTATATTATAGAGAATAGCAGTCCCTGTGTATATTATAGAGAATAACAGCCCCAGTGTATATTATAGAGAATAGCCCCCTGTGTATATTAAAGAGAATAGCAGCCCTAGTGTATATTATAGAGAATAGCAGCCCTTGTGTATATTATAGAGAATAGCAGACCCTGTGTATATTATAGAGAATAGCAGCCCCCGTGTATATTATAGAGAATAGCAGCCTTGTGTATATTATAGAGAATAGCAGCCCCTGTGTATATTATAGAGAATAGCAGCCCTTGTGTATTATAGAGAATAGCAGCCCCTGTGTATATTATAGAGAATAGCAGCTTCTGTGTATATTATAGAGAATAGCAGCCCCTGTATATTATAGAGAATAGCAGCACCTGTGTATATTATAGAGAATAGCAGCCCCTGTGTATATTATAGAGAATAGCAGCCCCTGTGTATATTATAGAGAATAGCAGCCACTGTGTATATTATAGAGAACAGCAGTGCTGTGTACATTATAGAGACTAGCAGTCCCTATGTATATTATGGGTATAGCAGCCTCTGTGTATATTATAGAGACTAACAGCCCCTGTGTATTATAGAGAATAACAGCCCCTTTGCATATTATAGAGAATAACGCTCTGTGTATATTATAGAGAATAGCAGTCCCTGTGTATTTTAGAGAGAATAGCTATCCCTGGGTATATTATAGAGAATAGCAGCCCCAGTGTATATTATAGAGAATAGCAGCCCCTGTGGATATTATAGCGAATAGCAGCCCCTGTGTATATTGAGAATAGCAGCCTTTGTGTATATTATAGAGAATGACAGCCCCTGTGTATATTATAGTGAATCACAGATCCTGTGTATATTAAAGAGAATAGCAGCCTCTGTATATATTATAAAGAATAGCAGCTTCTGTGTATATTATAGAGAATAGCAGTCCCTGTATACAGTATAGAGACTAGCAGACCCTATGTATATTATAGAGAATAGCAGCCTCTGTGTATATTATAGAGAATAGCAGCCCCTGTGTATATTATAGAGAATAGCAGCCCTTGTGTATTATAGAGAATAGCAGCCCCTGTGTATATTATAGAGAATAGCAGCTTCTGTGTATATTATAGAGAATAGCAGCCCCTGTATATTATAGAGAATAGCAGCACCTGTGTATATTATAGAGAATAGCAGCCCCTGTGTATATTATAGAGAATAGCAGCCCCTGTGTATATTATAGAGGATAGCAGACCCTGTGTATATTATAGAGAATAGCAGCCTCTGTGTATATTATAGAGAATAGCAGCCTCTGTGTATATTATAGAGAATAGCAGATCCTGTGTATATTATAGAGAATAGCCCCCTGTGTATATTATAGAGACTAGCAGTCCCTATGTATATTATGGGTATAGCAGCCTCTGTGTATATTATAGAGACTAACAGCCCCTGTGTATTATAGAGAATAGCAGCCCCTTTGCATATTATAGAGAATAACGCTCTGTGTATATTATAGAGAATAGCAGTCCCTGTGTATTTTAGAGAGAATAGCTATCCCTGGGTATATTATAGAGAATAGCAGCCCCAGTGTATATTATAGAGAATAGCAGCCCCTGTGTATATTATAGGGAATAGCAGCCCCTGTGTATATTGAGAATAGCAGCCTTTGTGTATATTATAGAGAATGACAGCCCCTGTGTATATTATAGTGAATCACAGATCCTGTGTATATTAAAGAGAATAGCAACCTCTGTATATATTATAAAGAATAGCAGCTTCTGTGTATATTATAGAGAATAGCAGTCCCTGTGTATATTATATAGAATAGCAGCCCCTGTGTATATTATAGAGACTCACAGTCCCTGTGTATATTATAGAGAATAGCCCCCTGTTGATATTATAGAGAATAGCAGCCCATGTGTATATTATAGAGAATAACAGCCCCAGTGTATATTATAGAGAATAGCAGCCCCTGTGTACATTATAGAGAATAGCAGCCCCTGTGTATATTGAGAATAGCAGCCTTTGTGTATATTATAGAGAATGACAGCCCCTGTGTATATTATAGTGAATCACAGATCCTGTGTATATTAAAGAGAATAGCAGCCTCTGTATATATTATAAAGAATAGCAGCTTCTGTGTATATTATAGAGAATAGCAGTCCCTGTATACAGTATAGAGACTAGCAGACCCTGTGTATATTATAGAGAATAGCAGCCTCTGTGTATATTATAGAGAATAGCAGCCCCTGTGTATATTATAGAGAATAGCAGCCCCTGTGTATATTATAGAGAATAGCAGCCCCTGTGTATATTAGAGAGAATAACAGTCCCTGTGTATATTATGGTGAATAACAGCCCCTTGCATATATTATAGAGAATAGCAGTCCCTGTGTATATTATAAAGAATAGCCCCCTGTGTATATTATAGAGAATAGCCCCCTGTGTATATTATAGAGAATAACAGCCCCTGTGTAGATTAGAGAATAGCAGCCCCCTGTGTATATTATAGAGACTCACAGTCCCTGTGTATATTATAGAGAATAGCAGCCCCTGTGTATATTATATAGAATAACAGCCCCTGTGTAGATTAGAGAATAGCAGCCCCTCTGTATATTATAGAGACTCACAGTCCCTGTGTATATTATAGAGAATAGCCCCCTGTTGATATTATAGAGAATAGCAGCCCATGTGTATATTATAGAAAATAACAGCCCCTATGTATATTATAGAGAATAGCAGTCCCTGTGTACACTATAAAGAATAGTAGCCCTGTGTATATTATAGAGACTAGCAGTCCCTGTGTATATTATAGAGAATAACAGCCCCTGTGTATGTTATAGAGAATAGCAGCCCCTGTGTATATTATAGAGAATAACTCCCCCTGTATATATTATAGAGAATTGCGGACCCTGGGTATATTATGGAGAATAGCAGAAACTATATATTAGAAATGGTAATGAGGAAGGATATTGAATAGCAAGCTCTGTATGTTCTAAACACCCTTTTAATATATAGAAATGGAAAGAAAATCCCATTGGATAAGTGACATATAAAATTAAGTTATTTGTCAGGATACATTTATACGAGATTGTGCATGGAATCTTCTGAATGTAACATGTCTCTTTACTTCCATTAAATGAGCGTAGATGGATTGCCTGACTAAAATAGATTTAGTTGATTACATTTATAGGAAAATAGTAATGGGAAGTGAAAAGAGACTATCGCACAAGCATACAAAATGAGTCCTGTCCAATCATATACTTTTGCAGATGAAGAGTATTTGTTGAGTAAAAGCCCTGATTTCAGTTCCACTTTGCATATTATTCAGCGACCCCACATTTTCTCTGCCTTTTTCTCCCTCGTTCCATGCTCGCATTTCAACGTATGAATCTCAATAGGTTAGTGATTACTCCTCAAAAGTACGTCTTACAAACCCCACACTCTTTTTTTTTCTCTTTCCATCTAGACTCATCTTTTGTTTCCTAACTTGTGCCATTACCATCTCATTTCTGTCCATCATCCCTTTTGTCTCTCAAATCTCTCCTGCTTTCCACCCTATCACAGACCATCCCTTTTGTTCTTTCCTCCCCGCCACCTTTCAGTGCCCCCTGCACTTGCTGTCCCGACACGAGACTCCCAAAGCAAACGCTCTACTCGGAACTCCTACATGGCAAGCGATCCCCAGGTGGGCAGAGAAAACCTTTCAAGGACACCCTCAAAGCCTCCCTGATAAAGTGCAACATCCCCACTGACACCTGGGAGTCCCTGGCCAAAGATCACCATAAGTGGAGGAAGAGCATCTGGGAGGGCGCTGAGCACCTCGAGTCTCGTCGCCGAGAGCATGCAGAAATCAAGCGCAGGCAGCGGAAGGAGTGTGCGGCAAACCAGTCCCACCCACCCTTACCTTCAACCACTGTCTGTCCCACCTGTGACAGAGACTGTAATTCCCATATTGGACTGTTCAGTCACCTGAGAACTCACTTTTAGAGTGGAAGCAAGTCTTCCTCGATTTCGAGGGACTGCCTACGATGATGATGACTTCCTTAAGAAACATTGACTCTGTTTCTCTTCACAGATGCTGCCTGACCCGCTGAGATTTCCAGCATTTTCTGTTTTTACTTCAAAAGTATTCATTGGTTGTAAAATGTTTTAGGATGTCCTGCGTTTACGAATATGTCTCGCTTTACCTAATATTAAACCTCGCGCACCTGGTGGCAGAGTTCACTGAACAATCATGAGGAACGAGGACTGCATTTGGTTTCCCCCACCCAGCACCAGCTCAGGACTGGGGTACAATTCCATGGGTGCCAATTGCCTGAGCCCAGCTAATGAGGTTGAGGATTTATATAGCGCCTTTCACAACCACTGGACGTCCCAAAGCACTTTACAGCCAATGAAGTACTTTTGGAGTGTGGTCACTGTTGTAATGTAGGAAACGTGGCAACCAATTTGCGCACAGCAAGCTCCCACAAACAGTGATGTGATAATGACCGGATAATAATGATGTTGATTGAGTAATAAATATTGGACAGGACACCGGGGATAATTCCCTTGCTCTTCTTCCGAATCGTGCCTTGGGATCTTTTATGTCCACCTGAGAGAGCAGACTGGGCCTCAGTTTAACGTCCCATCCGAAAGATGGCACCTCCAACAGTGCATCATTCCCTCAGCACTGCACTGGGAGTGTCAGCCTAGATTTTTCTGCTCAAGTCCCTGGAGTGAAACTTGAACCCACGACCTTCTGACTCAGAGGCGAGGGTGCTGCCCCCTGAGCCACGGTTGACACTGTAGGAGGCGACCCGATCACAGGCGGCACCTTACCTGATGACTGCCACTCGGGCTGGAATCAGCCAGCTCAGCACGGACCAGGAACCCCAATCTTCGTGGCCTTCCTGGATGAATAACTCACTGAATAAACTCAATGAATCATTGGGTGCTTGTGGGGACGGGAGGAGAAAGTCCTTCCAATCTGGGGCCTTTTCCAAGGCTCATTTCATTCATAGTTGTATTTTAGTTGAATGCACACACTCCAAGTTAAGTCATCTGCCTACAGACCTGGGATGGGGGGGATTATCCTATGAGGAGAGATTGAGTGGACTAGGCCTATATTCCCTAGAGTTTAGAAGAATGAGAGGAGATCTCATTGAAACATACAAAATTCTTAAGGGGATTGACAAGGTGGATGCAGAGAGGATGTTTCCCCTGGCTGGGGAGTCTAGAACCAGTGGTCACAGTCTCAGAATAAGGGGTTGGCTATTTAGGACTGAGATGAGGAGAAACTTCTTCATTCAGAGGGTGAATCTTTGGAATTCACTACCCCAGAGGGCTGTGGAGGCTCAGTCATTGAGTATATTCAAGAGAGAGATTGATAGATTTTTGGATATTAAGGCAATCAAGGGATATGGGAATAGTGCAGGAAAGTGGAGTTGAGTTCGAAGATCAGCCATAATCTTAATGAATGGCAGAGCAGGCTCGAGGGGCCAAATGGCTGTTAATTGCTATGTTCTGATCAGCATTATTCATTCCTATCCCAATTTTAAGAACCTAAATTATGCTTTCATCCAATCTTCTTTCCTCTACAGTGAAAACGAGTTCAGCTTAGTGACTCTCATCGTATAACCTAAAGTCTCAGGTTCTGTGATCATCATCGTTGCTCTTCCTCAGACACTCTCCAACACTTTAATGCAGTTTTGACGGTGGAGTGCCTGGAACCACACGCATTATTCCAAAAGTGGCCTCACTAATGACGCAAAGAATGTTAATGCAACTTGTTTCAATTTACAGTCAAATATGTTCAATTTCCAATGCAGTTTCTAATCAACCTTATTGATAACATCTCCTCATTGACTAGATAGCGAATGGTCAGCGATGCAATCAGAACGTGTGATCAATCAAGGAGCCCCTGAAAGCAAGATTAGAAATGGATTGAGTGGCATCTTGACTTTTCGCCTTTGATATCAGGGTCCAGACCAGACTTGCTGGAGGCCTGAAGTAAATTCATTCGGAGCTCACTCAACCAGGTTTCAAGTGAGTGCAGGTCCATTGCTTGAAGCCGTCCAGAATTACTATCATCCTTGCTTCTAACAATCCACAATCTTTTAGTTAGAAGCCAAGCTTAGTGTCACTTAACCACTACGTGATTTATGTTGCGCCTCTTACGCTTCACAACTTTGGTGCAGGTCGTTATAACAGCCTAGGTTTCTCGATTCTAAAAATAAGCCTTAATCTGAGAGCTATGAAGATAGCTGGAATGGAAAATGGAAGGTAGCTTTTCTGAAGCTGGTTTCAAGACACATTGCTGGCAAAATCGAATTCTTTAAGCCGCACAGGCAGACTTGTCAACGAGAGCCCAAAATGAAAAGTGTTTGATTCTCAAATCATAATATAGAAACATAGAAACATAAAAAATAGGTGCAGGAGTAGGCCATTCGGCCCTTCGAGCCTGCACCACCATCAATATGATCTTGGCTGATCATGCAACTTCAGTACCCCATTCCTGCTTTCTCCCCATACCCCTTGATCCCTTTAGCCATAAGGGCCACATCTAATTCCCTTTTGAATATATCTAACGAACTGGCCTCAACAACTTTCTGTGGTAGAGAATTCTACAGGTTCACAATTCTCTGAGTGAAGAATTTTCTCCTCATCTCGATCCTAAATGGCATACCCCTTATCCTTAGTAACATCTCTCATCTGGAGGACGACAGAGTAAAAAGAAACAAAATCTGAACGCAAGTTGCAACTTCAACTCAATTTCAAAATCACCCTCATTAATATTTTTTGTTTAATTTCAGAAAGCCTCACATAGTTCTTCAAATGAAAGAAACGCAAAGACTTGCATTTCTATAGCGCCTTACATAACTTCAGGACGTCCCAAAGCGCTGTACAGCCAATGAAGTACTTTTGGTGCGCCATTACTGTTGTAATGTGAGAAACATGGCAGCCAATTTACGCACAGCAAGCTCCCACAAACAGCAATATGATAATGACCAGATAAGCTGCTTTTTTTATGTTGATTGAAGGATAAATATTGGCCAGTACACTGGGGATAACTCCCCTGCTCTTCTTCGAAATAGTGTCATGGGATCTTTTACGTCCACCTGAGAGGGCAGACGGGGTTTAACATCTGATCCAAAAGACGGCATAATTTTGAGGTTCTGAAGGGAAGTGACAAAAGCTGATCCAGGAATGTTATACCTTCTCGCATTGTTAAGCCCGGTAGGAAATCTTTTGCTACCCTGTCATGGAATACACCTTGCTGAGTTGTCCTAAGGTGACAATATGATTGTAATGTGCAACACCATCATCCCTTGGCTAATCAGCACTGAACAGATCATTTTCGCCTCCTTTATAACTTTTTCCCCACTCATTGGCGAGACCCCTGTAGACCATTTGAGAGGTGTGCTTTCTCTCCTTGCATGCTGCTCGCGCCTGATTGAATAATCAGGAAGCAATCTCGTGTGCAGCTTGGGAGAGAGGAACTTGAGCATACTAACAGCAACAAACCCATTTGCAGCGACAATGCATTCCGTTCAGAGATGGTTAGCTTGTTAAAGATCATTTTATGCGGGAGCATGGATTGTGTTCAGTCACAAGAGCTCTTTGTTCAAACACAAGGAATAATGCGTACAAATAATGGTTTACAGTGTAAAACTGCTGCCAGCCTTGGTGGTTTTAGCACAGCTTATCGTGAAGCAACATATTGCATCAGGGAGATGATATGCAATTAACTAAGGAGACCAATATTTAAACGGCATATTAATAGGAATACTGTTGCAAATCGCTCGAGCATCAGCGAGTATCAGAACAATTAATTGTGTTGAATAAACATGATTTTTCTTGGAATGTCCCAATGGTGACATTTCAACTTTGATTTACCTTTGCAGAATAATTCCCCCCCCCCCCGCCACCCCAACCTACCTATATTGTTCCACTCTCCTCCAGAGTCTTGCCTGCAGGGCAAATGCCCTACAGGGGTCTTGCCAATGTGCGGGGAAGAAGTTATAAGTCCACTCTCCTTCAGAGTCTGGCTCCAAGGCTCCCTACTATCTCACCCAAGCAGCCATTCTTCATGAGTGAACCTAGACAATTGGCTGTTCTTCCATGAGAGGCACTATTTCGTGGAAGGGTTATCTTGGCCAATATTTAACCCCAACACTTTGCCAATATTTAACCCCCAACCCCAACACTTGATTCTCTCCTCATAAACTAGGGATGCTGAGACTAACTGTAGTACCCATATTACTGCTCTGGCGAAGATGATCTAACTCAGTCCAGACCGTGCGAACTTCTGATCTATGTGACTCCAAACCACACTGGGCGATGCCTTTATAAATTGAGGCACATGAGCAGCATCGCAACCTTGCTTAACAAAAATATGCAGGTGAATTAGTTGCTAAGGCACGGGCAGGGTTCGCTTTATCGAGGGAGACCCCTATACGTCCGGCAAGGCTCTGAATCAGTGGGCAGCTTAGTGGAAAATCATATGCGCACTGCCTACGATGTGAGTTTCCTGATGGCTAATCGCGGAGAGCATGCAGAAAACAAGAGCAGGCAGCAGAAGGAGCGAGCGGCAAACCAGACTCCCCACCCACCCTTTCCTCCAACCACTGTCTGTCCCACCTGCGACAGAAACTGTAATTCCCGTATTGAACTGTTCAGTCACCTGAGAGCTCACTTTTAGAGTGGAAACATAGAAATATAGAAAGTAGGTGCAGAAGCAGGCCATTCGGTCCTTTGAGCCTGCACCACCATTCAGTATGATCATGGCTGATCATTCAACTTCAGTACCCCACTCCTGCCTTCTCTCCATACCCCTTGATCCCTTTAGCCATAAGGGCCACATCTTCCTCGATTTCGAGGGACTGCCTATGATGATGAGTGACGCGATGAATGTGAGTCAACTGCATGATGTCCCATGGCATTGCTCACGAGTAGATTGGAGCACGGTTGTGAATTTTAGCTGCGACAATGAAATTGCGTTTCACTTGGCTAGTCACATTTCTCAGGTATGCAGTGAGGGAAAGTGATTTCACTAGGAACATATAAAGGTCAGAGCGAGAATAAGTGTTGATTGGTTGCTGCTTGTAAATCACAATCTCCTGCCCTTTGGGAGAGACGAGGTTAGGAAAAAACCCACGAGGAAATGATTATCTTTCTTCAGCTTCAATGCTCTTATACATAACTGTCGGCGGCAATGGAACTGTATCTAGGATGAGAAGGGGGACACCCTGGAGGAAAATTTATCTCAGATATGATGCCTGAAATGTACTAGATGTACACTATCCAATCCCCTCCAACAACTTAAACATTCACTCTCTTCACCACTGGTCCACTGTGGCTGTAGGATGCACTGCAGCAACTCGCCAAGGCTTCTTCGGCAGCACCTCCCAAACCCGCGACCGAGAAGGACAAGGGCAGCAGGAACATTGAAAACACCACCCCCTCCACGTTCCTCTCCAAAGTCACACACACCATCCTGACTTGAAAATATCTCGTCCGTTCCTTCATCGTCGCTGGGCCAAAATCCTCCCTAACAGCACTGTGGGAGCACCTTCACCACACGGACTGCAGCGGTTCAAGAAGGCGGCTCACCACCACCTTCTCAAGGGCAATTCGGGATGGGCAATAAAGGCTTGCTTGCCAGCGATGTCTACATCCCATGAATGAATAAAAAATTACTAGCTACAAGTCTTCAATGTGCCCACACTAATGAGGACACAATAGCCAGAAGCTAATTGAATGATGAACCATATATTTTACTAGGCGATGTACGTATTAGGAAAATAAATACTTGTCCAGTTAATTCACTACCTGCAAACAATAAACATAAACCACAAAGCATTTATCAGCTGAATAATTGAACAAATTTAAACCATATTTGGTTATTTTAGCTTCATTTCCAAATGCTGATAACAGAAGAATTCACGGGAACACGTAAAGGCAATCGGGCCTACAAGTTCATAATTTATTGATAGATCAACTCAAACTACCTACACCTTACCATACCCCTCAATCTCATCTCTCACTAGAGGTGATCCAAAACTCGGCTGCCTCCGTGTCCTAACTCGCACCAAGTCCCACTCGCCCATCACCCCTGTGCTCGCTGGCCTACATTGGCTTCCGGTTAAGCAACGTCTCGATTTCAAAATTCTCATCCTTATTTTCAAACCCCTCCATGGCCTCGTCCCTCCCTATCTCTGTCATCTCCTCCAGCATCACAACCGCCCCCGCACCCCCACCCCAATCGGGATGTCTGCACTCCTCTAACCCTTTCCTCTTGAGCATCCCTGATTATAATCGCTCCACCATTGGTGGCCGTGCCTTCTGTTGCCTAGGCCCCCAAGCTCTGGAACTCCCTGCCTAAACCTCTCCACCTCTCTATCTCTCTTTCCTCCTTTAAGACGCTCCTTAAAATCTACCTCTTTGACCAAGCTTTTGGTCACCTGCACTAAATTCTACTTATGCAGCTCGGTGTCAAATTTTTTATCTCATAATACACCTGTGAAGCGCCCTTGGGACGTTTCACTACTTTAAAGGCGCTATATAAATACAAGTTGTTGTTGTTGTTGGAAAGCATACAAATGTCCTTCTGGGAAAAGATTTTAGCACATGACCTGATGTAGCCTATATACGACTCATGCCTGACTGCATGTCCTCTGAAATGGCCTCGTTAGCCATTCAGTTCTACAGGCAGTCGCCACTCAAGAAGAAGGTCCACCACCTTCTCAGTGCAACTAGTGATGGGCAACAAATCCTGCTTTGCTGGCCTGCTGAGGTCATAAGAAAATGCTCTTTCGTCCCATTGATAGCCTTCGTAAATGGCTCTCCTGAGTAATGTATTCTATTACTCTGTTACTCCTTGGTGAGAATGTCCACATGACTTTCCGCATTTTAACATCCTCATTTTATATGTCGTGTCTCCCACTGCAGGCATCCTTTCCCTGGGTCAACTTCTGGAATGTATTTGCTTCATGGGTTCTTTGCTTAAGAATGCACAGCCTCACATTTGCTGTAAAGAACGAGCTGGTTTATTAGCAAAGGTTAAACAAGAAACTGAACACGACCAGCTCACAACAGCTAACCTCATCGTGGAGAAGCTGAACTCAATTAACTGGGGTTTTACTGCCTCTTGTGATTGTCGCATGACTGGCTAAGTTTGTGGGAGACTTGCATTTATATAGCGCCTTTCACGATCACCATAAGTCTCAAAGCATTTTACAGCCAATGAAGTACTTTTGGAGTGTAGTCACTGTTGTAATGTGAGCAAACCCGGCAGCCAATTTGCGCACAACAAGATCCCACCAACTCACAGTGCAACAGCTACACAAGCCTGTGAGCATGCTCACAGATGCATACATTACAACTTCATTCTTGAAAGATTTGATAAAGTCTTTTCCAAATAGCAATGTGAGTTAGGAAGTTGTGGATTCAAATCCCACTCGAGGATTAAACTGTCGAACCGAATTTGACAGTTCACTGCAGTAGTGAGGGATTGGTGGAGGTGCTGACTTTAGAAACATAGAAACATAGAAAACAGGTGCAGGAGCAGACCATTCGGCCCTTCGAGCCTGCACCACCATTCAATATGGTCATGGCTGATCATGCAGCAGATGTGACATTAAACCGAGGCCCTGTGTGTTTATTCAGCTATATATAAAACATCCCACAGCACTAGTCAAAGGTCAGCACGTTCTCCTGTTTCCTTGGCCAATGTTCTTTCCTCAGCTAATTATTTAAAAATGTTTTTTTGGGATGTGGATGACACAGACTAAGCCACATTTTTTGGCCATTGCTTGTGGCCCTAGGTGCTTCTGCCTTGCATTTATATAGCGCCTTTAACGGAGTAAAACCTCCCAAGGCACTTCACAGGGGCATTATCAAACAAAATTTGACACCGAGCCACATAAGGAGATATTACGGCAGATGACCAAAAGCTTAGTCAAAGAGGTAGGCTTTAAGGAGCGGCTTGAAGAAGGAAAAAGAGGTAGAGAGGCGGAGAGGTTTAGGCAGGAAGTTCCAGAGCTTGGGGCCAAGGCAACAGAAGGCACGGCCACAATGGTTGAGCAATTATAATCAGGAATGCTCAAGAGGATAGAATTTGAGGAGCATAGACACCTCTGGAGGATTGTGGGGCTGCAGAAGATTACAGAGATAGGGAGGGGGTGAGGCCATGGAGGGATTTGAAAACATAGGAACATAGAAACATAGAAAATAGGTGCAGGAGTAGGCCATTCAGCCCTTTGAGCCTGCACAACCATTCAATAAGATCATGGCTGATCATTCACCTCAGTACCCCTTTCCTGCTTTCTTTCCATACCCCTCGATCCCTTTAGCCGTAAGGGCCATATCCAACTCTCTCTTGAATTTTTCCAATGAACTGGCATCAACAACTCTCTGTGGCAGGGAATTCCACAGGTTAACAACTCTCTGAGTGAAGAAGTTTCACCTCAGCTCAGTCCTAAATGGCCTACTCCTTATCCTAAGATTGTGTCCCCTGGTTCTGGATTTCCCCAACATCGGGAACATTCTTCCCGCATCTAACCTATCCCGTCCCGTCAGAATCTTATACGTTTCTATGAGATTCCCTCTCATCCTTCTAAACTCCAGTGTATAAAGGCCCAGTTGATCCAGTCTCTCCTCATACGTCAGTCCAGCCATCCCTGGAATCAGTCTGGTGAACCTTCGCTGCACTCCCTCAATAGCAAGAACGTCCTTCCTCAGATTAGGAGACCAAGACTGAACACAATATTCCAGGTGAGGCCTCACCAAGGCCCTGCAGAATTGCAGTAAGATCTCCCTGCTCCTATACTCAAATCCCCTAGCTATGAAGGCCAACATGCCATTTGCCTTCTTCACCGCCTGCTGTACCTGCATGCCAACTTTCAATGACTGATGAACCATAACACCCAGGTCTCATTGCACCTCCCCTTTTCCTAATCTGCCACCATTCAGATAATATTCTGCCTTCGTGTTATTGCCTCTAAAGTGGATAACCTCACATTTATCCACATTATACTGCATTTGCCATGCATTTGCCCACTCACCTAACCTGTCCAAATCACCCTGCAGCCTCTTAGCATCCCCCTCATAGCTCACACTGCCACCCAGTTTAGTGTCATCTGCAAACTTGGAGATATTACATTCAATTCTTTCATCCAAATCATTAATGTATATTGTAAAGAGCTGGGGTCCCAGCACTGAGCCCTGCGGCACTCCACTAGTCACTGCCTCCCATTCCAAAAAGGACCCGTTTATCCCGACTCTCTGCTTCCTGTCTGCCAACCAATTCTCTATCCACGTCAGTACATTACCCCCAATACAATGTGCTTTGATTTTGCACACCAATCTCTTATGTGGGACCTTGTCAAAGGCCTTTTGAAAGTCCAAATACACCACATCCACTGGTTCTCCCTTGTCCACTCTACGAGTTACATCCTCAACAAATTCCAGAAGATTTGTCAAGCATGATTTCCTCTTCATAAATCCATGCTGACTTAGATCGATCCTGTCACTGCTTTCCAAATGCGCTGCTATTTCATCCTTAATAATTGATTCCAACATTTTCCTCACTACTGATGTGAGGCTAACCGGTCTATAATTACCCTTTTTATCTCTCCCTCCTTTTTTAAAAAGTGGTGTTACATTAGCTACCCTCCAGTCGATAGGAACTGATCCCGAGTTGATAGACTGTTGGAAAATGATCACCTATTTCTAGGGCCACTTCCTTAAGTATTCTGGGATGCATCCTGGGGATATTTGGCCTTCAATCCCATCAATTTCGCCAAAACAATTTCCTGCCTAATAAGGATATCCTTCAGTTCCTCCTTCTCTCTAGAACCTCGGTCCCCTAGTACATCCGGAAGGCTATTTGTGTCTTCCTTCATGAAGACAGAACCAAAGTATTTGTTCAATTGGTCTGCCATTTCTTTGTTCCCCATTATAAATTCACCTGAGTCCGACTGCAAGGAACCTACGTTTGTCTTCACTAATCTTTTTCTCTTCACATATCTATAGAAGCTTTTGCAGTCAGTTTTTATGCTCCCGGCAAGCTTCCTCTCGTACTCTATTTCCCCCCCCTAATCAAACCCTTTGTCCTCCTCTGTTGAATTCTAAATTTCTCCAAGTCCTCAGGTTTGCTGCTTTTTTGGGCCAATTGATATGCGTCTTCCTTGGATCTAACACTATCCTTAATTTCCCTTGTTAGCCATGGTTGAGCCACCTTCCCTGTTTTATTTTTACCGAGACAGGGATGTACAATTGTTGAAGTTCATCCATGTGATCTCTAAATGTTTGCAATTGCCTATCCACCGTCAACCCTTTAAGTATCATTTGCCAGTCTATTCTAGCCAATTCACGCCTCATGCCATCGAAGTTAGCTTTCCTTAAGTTCAGGACCCTAGTTTCTGAATTAACTGTGTCACTCTCCATCTTAATAAGAATTCTACCATATTATGGTCACTCTTCCCCAAGGGGCCTCGCACAACAAGATTGCTAATTAGACCCTTCTCATTACACATCACCCAGTCGAGGATGGCCAGCTCTCTAGTTGGTTCCTCGACATATTGGTCAAGAAAACCATACCTAATACACTCCAGGAAATCCTCCTCCACCGCATTGCTACCAGTTTGGTTAGCCCAATCTATATGTAAATTAAAGTTGCCCATGATAATTGCTGTACCTTTATGGCACACATCCCTTATTTCTTGTTTGATGCTGTCCCCAACCTCACTACTACTGTTTGGTGGTCTGTACACAACTCCCACCAGCATTTTCTGCCTTTTGGTATTCCGTAACTCCACCCATACCGATTCCACATCATCCAAGCCAATGTCCTTCCTTACTATTGCATTAATTTCCTCTTTAACCAGTAACGCCACCCAGCATCCTTTTCCTTTCTGTCTATCCTTCCTAAATGTTGAATACCACTGGTAGTTGAGTTCCCAGCCTTGGTCATCCTGGAGTCATGTCTCAGTGATGCCAATTACATCATATCCATTAACTGCTATCTGTGCAGCTAATTCGTCCACCTTATTCCGAATACTCCTCGCATTGAGGCACAGAGCCTTCAGGCTTGTCTTTTTAACACACTTTGCCCCTTTAGAATTTTGCTGTAATGTGGCACTTTTTATTTTTTGCCTTGGGTTTTTCTGCCCTCCACTTTTACTATTCTCCTTTCTATCTTTTGCTTCTGTCTCCCTTTTATTTCCCTCTGCCTCCCTGCATAGGTTCCCAACCCCTGTCCTATTAGTTTAACTCCTCCCCAACAGCACTAGCAAACACTCCCCCCTAAAACAAGAATTTTAAAATCAAGCCGTTGCTTAACCGGGAGCCAATGTAGGTCAACGAGCACAGGGGGTGATGGGTGAGCGGGACTTGGTGTGAGTTAGGACACGGGCAGCCGAGTTTTGGATGACCTCTAGTTTACGTAGGGTAGAATGTGGGAGGCCAGGCAGGAATGTGTTGGAATAGTCAAAGGCATGGAGGTAACAAAGGCATGAATGAGGGCTTCAGTAGCGGATGAGCTGAGGATAGGGTAGGGGAAACCCATAGGGCCCACTCTGCTGTGCCGGCGATGATGACTTATTCACCATGCGTAACGCCCGTTAGCGCCCCGAACCCTAAATTAGGTTGCGCCCCCTGAAGCTGTGGCGGGCGATTACAGCGACAGCTTCAGCGGATGGGTACCAGGCAGCGGGCCATGGGGCGAAACTTAAAGGGAAGGTTTGCCGCGGTGAACAGAAAATCCTCCGATTTGCTTCTGCTCCGATTTGTTGCCGCTTCGAACACCGGGTCCATGCCGTGATCGGTTAGCCCAGCGCTCTGCTTGAGTGCCGAGTTGTTGGTATGGCAACCCCGCGCTCCCCGGTGGTCCAAGTCGGACTCTATTGTGGCTGCAGAGTGTGCAGCTTGGGCCCTCCCCTTTAATTGAGTGAAGAGCCGCTCCTACGCGGCAGCGCTACGCGGTCCAGTGTGTAGCGCCGCGACCCGCTCCCCACACGTCCAACCCCGCTAGTGCCCCAGAAAGGAAGTGGAGCGTGTGATTTAGCGCTCCAAATCCTTTCAGAGGCTGTGACCCCAATTTATTGCCAGAGGTGAAACTTCCACGCCTGATGCAAAGTCTCGCACCTCGCGAGTGTTAACGCCTGATTTCAGTTCCTAATATTTCCCCATATGACTTTCTGGTCTGTTTGATTTAGAGTTACACCCAGTGTTGTTGCTAAACCACCAGGGGAGCTATGTTCTGCTATTTTCACCGTAAACCATTTAACCTGCTGGTTGACATCATCGAACCAATCCAAATACACAGATGCAACTGTCCACCCAATCACAAACAAGCGCACCTTGTCACTAAATTACCTGCGAAACAAGGCAGTCGGAGTGTGGCCACACTGCATTAGTGTGAGATTGACCCAGTAGCATTATAAACAAGAATTACATAAAAGGTTGATAAATGTAGTTCATCTGATTGGAATTAAAGAAATGGATTTGGCCAAATAGCTGGCATTTTAAAAAATACACATATATTCTGATGCAGATTTGGCAAGTCAATGATGTGCCTGAAAATTATAAAGCTCTGTTGCCTTTTGCTAATTGATATGTAAATGCCACTGGAATAGTCCACTGCTGGAGTGTGTAATACAGTTAATCTTCACTGGGGCAGGCCCTGGGATTGATCGACAGCTATCAAGGGTGATGTGTTAACATAAATTGTTATCAATAGGGAGGGCTGACGGGACAGTGCATGGGATGATGGGCTTTCGATACATCCCCCTCACTTGACACACACACAACTCGGCCGTGGTGGGAAAAGCCCCGGTGCCAAGTGGGGCTGAGGCTTTTTTGCAGGGAAAAAGCATCGGGAGGGGGCAAATAATCTAGTGTGTCTCAATTCTGGACCAAACCCCTTTCCAGCTGGGCGAGGCCACTTGAAGTGAGCTCCCATCAGGATTGTGGAGAAGGTGGCTGGTGTGAGTGGACGGAAAGCATCGAGAGAATGAAATCACATCTGAAACCCGAAACAATCTTACGCTGCACATAATACTGATTGCATTCAAGCGAGCTGCAGAGACGGGTCTCTGCGAGTTTGCCGAAGCTATTTATTCCAAATCGCATCTGCTGATGGCGTCCCAATGATGTATCGCGGTGCCAATGATGTTCACTGCTAGCTAAATATACACATGTTGGGACCTTGCTGTGTGTTGCACACGTTTGAATGGAATAACTGCCATCTTGGCAACGCGAGTGTTGGATTCCCGCATGTGTACCTGAATTGTGCATTCAGTTGCAACCTCAATGCAAAGGCAGGTCTTTGCATGGATATGCAGGGCGAGGGGCCAATACCCTATTTCTCTCCCCCTCCACCCCTCTAGTGCTGGATGCGTTGTGTGAGGACTGCAGTGCCATACCTCACATTCCCTTGAGCCGGGTCTGCTGTAGGTGCACGCCGCCGTGCCATTAACCAACACGTCCACGGTCTCTGAGTTCGTTGGCTTGTAGTCCACATAGTACTCCTGGAGAGGGGAGCCGACCTGCCTCTCACACTGCCTCTTCTTTTTCCGCCGCCTCTTCATGAGAGAGCGCTGCTGCAGTTGCTTCATGCTGGCCGGGTACCGCTTCCAGGAGACGTAGATGACCAGCAAGATCATGGTCACCGAGAGGAAGAGGGCCACGCTGCCGGCGATGATTTTGTGCAAGGAGACATGCTCCAAGTCCTGCTCGGCCTCCACCAGGGATTGGTTGGAAGGCGGGGCGGTGGCAGGGAGTTGGGGCTCGCTGCCTTGGCTGGTGGGTCTAAGGGTGGGCGGCGTTCGCTGGGTGGTCTTGGAGCTGTGCGGCCTCTGGGTGGCCAAGGAGGAGACGTCGGCGCAGATCTTGTAGTTCTCCACCGCCTCCATCACATTGTCCCCTTGAAGCGGCTTGGGCCCGGCGCAGATCATGGCGCTCTCCCGGTAGCCCTGGAAGCTCTTGAGCCAGCTGACTAGCGCGCAGATGTTCCTGTTGCACTCCCAGATGTTGGACGAGAGGCTGACGGTGGTGAGCGAGCTCCAGGAGCTGAGGATCTCCTGGCCGATGGTGGTGAGCTTGTTGGAGTCCAGGTGGAGGCTGTGCAGGTTGGGCACACATTGGAACACCCCGGGCACGATGGCCTGGATGTCATTGCCCGACAGGTCCAGCTTCTGCAGCGAGCTCCAGGTCCAGCTCATGCCCTGGCTGAACACCCTGATCCTGTTCCACTGCAGGTAGAGGTTCCTCAGGCTGGTCAGGCGCGGGAAGTGGGCGAGATTGACCTTGGAGAACTGGTTGTGCTCCAGGTGGAGTTCGGTGAGTTTCATGAGGCCGGCGAAGACGTTGCGGGCCAAGCTGCGCAGGCGGTTGTAGCCCAGGTCCAGGAACTCCAGGTTGCGGCAGTCCTGGAAGACCCGGACAGGTATGGCTTTCAGGGCGTTGGACCGCAAGTGCAGGCTCTGGAGTTTGCGCAACCCCTTGAACTGCGGAGGCTGCAGGAGATGCATCTTGTTGTAGGACAGGTCCAGGTTGCGCAGGTTGGGCACGGGGTGGAAGGTGTCGTTGTGCAGCCGGGTGATCTTGTTGGAGCTGAGGATCAGCTCCTTCAGCCGGCGGATGCCCTGGAACGCCTCGCCGTCCACCGAATGCACATAGTTGTGGTCCAGGTACAGCCAGGTGAGCTGGTTGAGGCCCGAGAACTGGTGGGGCCGCAGCGACTTGATGCTGTTGTAGCGGAGGGACAGGCCCAGCGAGCCCGCCGAGATGTTTTGCGGGATTTGCTGCAAGGCTTGCGACTCGCAGTACACTATCTTGCCATCGCACCGACAGGTCCTGGGACACACGCGTTCAGCCCTCGACAGCGCTGCAAGCAACAATGCAGGGATCAGGACCAACCCAGCTCGCGTGGCAACCAAATGGTTCATAACACACAAACCTGAGGAAAGGAGGAGAGATAAACAGTGATTAGAGACAAAATATTACAGCCGTTGGACCAAAGTTACTCGGCGCTCATCCATGCATTTATCTTGCACTAGAGAGAGTCCGATTTAGTTACAGATGCATTTTAGTGTACTAGAGAGAGAGTCATATTCAGTTAAAGATGCGTTCATATACTGGAGACCTATTTAGTTAAAGATACATTCATATACTAGAGAGAGAGTCCTATTTAGTTAAATATATATTTATGTACTAGAGACCTATTTAGTTAAAGATGCCTTCATATACTAGAGAGAGTCCTATTTAGTTAAAGATGCCTTCATATACTAGAGAGAGAGTCCGATTTAGTTAAAGATGCTTTTATGGTGTACTAGAGAGAGTCTTATTTAGTTAAAGATGCCTTCATATACTAGAGAGAGTCCTATTTAGTTAAATATATATTTATGTGCTAGAGACCTAGTTAGTTAAAGATGCATTCATATACAAGAGAGAGTCCTATTTAGTTAAAGAGGCATTTATGGTGTACTAGAGAGAGTCTTATTTAGTTAAATATATATTTATGTACTAGAGACCTAGTTAGTTAAAGATGCATTCATATACTAGAGAGAGAGAGTCCTATTTAGTTAAAGATGCATTTATGCTGTACTAGAGAGAGATAGTCCTATTTAGTTAAAAATGCATCCATGTACTACAGACCTGTTTAGTTAGAATCAAAGAATGGTTACAGCACAGAAGGAGGCATTCGGCCCATCGTTAACGAATCCCTTATTTTTGTTGTTGTGCCATTTCAATTTCAGCGTATTATGGGCACACAGCGAAAGGAGTTGACTTAATTCATGCATTCCCTAGGTCAGCGCTTTATATATTTTTTGGCATTGCAGGTTGTCTCATCTGTCCAGCACAACGTGACAGATGTTGGAATCCTTCGTCACCCAGGCTTGACAGCAACAAAAAAAATCATGTCCTATATCCGAGGGGGGCGGGGGGGGGGGGGGTGGGTGAAAAAGCTGATCTTACTCACCCATCCTCTTGTCAGCGGGTCCGCTAGCCTCCTGGGTCTCGTCTGCCCTCCCGCTTTCAGACCACAAGCTGCATGGCCGGCTCCTCGTCAGTCTCGCCCGTGGAGAGAGAGAGACAGAGAGGCAGGGCTGGTTGCTGCCCGTGTAGAAGAGAGGAATTTCTCCCCCCCACCCTGTCCGGGCGAGGGCACCAATGGCTGGCCGGGCGCTGCGCTTCGCCGCCTGGTCAGAGCTGCCATGAACGGGCGGAGAGGCGGGGAGGCGAAGTTAGCCCAGGCGGTGATCTCTGCGAATATGTGGCTGGGCTGCGCCGGACGCCCATGCCCCAGCCAGCCGGGACGGAGCAGGGCTGGGAGCTCGCTTCGCCTCCACCAACCCCACTGGCAGAGCCCCTGGGGCTCTTTCCATGTAAATCCCACCTGGATTTTTTTTTGAGGGGGGGTATGGGTGTGGGGGCTGGCTGTGTTGTGTGGCAGGTTTTTTGTTGCCGTTGCAGCTCCTCTGCCTCTCCTTTCCTCTTCCCCACAAACACGACTGGTGCGCTCAGTAACTTCAGCACCAGCACGCACACAAGCCAACAGCTCCTTCCAATCTCATCGCGCTAGCGTGCTGCCCCTGGTACTACTGACGCGTCGTAATGAGACAGCCCTCCTCTCGATTTCAGAGACAGAGATGTGCTCTGTGCATCAACCCTTCTGTGTGTGTGTGTGTCTCTCTCTCTCTCTTAAATACAGTGTCTCTTTTTTTTGCCAGCAAAGGAGAGAGGGTGCAAAAAAAGTAACAATTCTTGTCCCACTTTTCCTCCATTGAACAGGAGACAGACACACTCCCTTGCAGTTCACAGCGCTTGCTGCATTATGACATGCCAGCTTCGTAGTGAAAATAATAATAATAACGCATAATCTTATTTCCAGCTAATTCAATTTGCTCTAGTGTTTGCTAAATTGCAGCATCCTCCTGGACGAAGGAGGGAGGGAGGGAGGGGGTGCTTGGTGGTCGAGGGGCTTGCCAACTCGCATGGACCGGCCACACTGAGACAATTTGCATTTTTTGTAAGTGAGGGAGAGATTGATATTCCGGGAAAGTGCAGAAGCCGCGGCAAGGAGTGGGCTGTGGATGAAGCTGTGTTCTAAAGGCTGTGGAAGGAGAGGACCCATTCTTTCGCCCCCGTCTCTGCTTTCCCTTGTGATTCACCTTGGCGGCATGCCACTTTGTGGGGGGAAACTGCAGGAGATAGACCCAGCTTGCTAACCAGTACCCCCCCCCCCCCCCGCAGCCCCCACAATTTACCCTCACCCTCCCTCCCTTTGAAAAAATAAATCACACCATTTTATTTGCAACACCATCACGCTCCTGATGCTAAACTTAAAGAAAAAGTGTGCAAAATGCATTGATTACAGCTTCAAGTATTCCATTCGCTTCAGGACCATGCTATCTATGTTCAGTTCATATCTTAATTCATCCTGCAGAGTGCATGTGGATAAATATGTGTGTATAACTGTTATATTGTTTCTAGATAACTGCCTGCTGTATCCTATGGAGTGGAATCTTTTAACCTGTTAACAGCCATTGACTGATTTACAGCACTATTTGGATAGCACCTTTGACGTGTCGGCTGTGGCTCAGTGGGTAGCACACATGGCTCTCAGAAGGTTGTGGGTTCAAGTCCCACTCCAAGTAATTGAGCACATAAATCTAGTCGGACACTCCCAGTGCAGTGCTGAGTGAGTGCTACACTGTCGGAGGTGCCGTTTTTCAGATGAGACGTTAAACCGAGGCCCCGTCTGCTCTCTCAGGTGGCTGTAAAAGATCCCATGGCACTATTTCGAAGAAGAGCAGGGGAGTTATCCCAGGTGTCCTGGTCAATATTTATCCCTCAATCAACATAACAAAAACAGATTATGTGGTCATTATCACATTGCTATTTGTGAGAGTTTTCATGTGCACAAGTTGGCTGCCGCGTTTCTTACATTACAGCAGTGACTACACTCCAAAAGTACTTCATTGGCTGTAAAGCGCTTTGAGACATCCAGTGGTCGTGAAAGGCGCTCTATAAATCCAACTCTTTATTTTTTTTTAATACATCCCAAGGCGCTTCACAGGAGCGCTATCAATCACATTTTTGGTACCGAGTCACATAAGGAGACATTAGGGCAGGTGACCAAAAGCTTGGTCAAAGAGATAGATTTTAAGGAAAGTCTTAAAGGAGGAAAGAGAGGGAGAGAGGCGGAGAGGTTTAGGGAGGGAATCCAGAGCCTAGGGCCTTGGCAGTTGAATGCACTGCTTTAAGAACATTGCAATTAATAGTGTAACTCCTGGATTAACCACAATGAACCCGACCTCCTCCAGTTCCTTAGAAAGAAGAGTCATAATGCATTTTTCTTTTGCTCTTAAGGGATTCAGTAATGACATTTCATGCCACTGTCTTTAGTGAAAAGCCCAATTCATAAGTGCAACGAAGAGGTATCAGGCAAGCCATAGGCACCTGATATCATCTTTTCACACTTAGGAGGCAACTGGGTGCCCATCTCTCCACTAGACGTGTCTAAAAGCCTGACAATGTAGCTGTGACGGGTGGAGCAATGGAACAAAATGGCTCGACAATAACAATGCAAAGTGAGGAGGCTCTGTGAGTCCTGATGAGTGCAATTATGGAGACATGGGATCATGGGATCACTTTTTTTTGGTGGGGTTACTACAGCCCCATTACGAGGAACATAAGAATATAAGAAACAGGAGCAGGAGTAGGCCATTTGTCCCCTCGAGCCTGCTCCGCCATTTAATACGATCATGATCTGATCATGGACTCGGGTCCACTTCCCTGCCCGCTCCCCAAAATCCCTTAATCCCTTATCAGTTAAGCAACTGTCTATCTCGGTCTTAAATTTATTCAATGTCCCAGTTTCCACAGCTCTCTGAGGCAACGAATTCCACAGATTTACAACCCTCTGAGAGAAGAAATTCCTCCTCATCTCAGTTTTAAATGGGCAGCCCCTTATTCTAAGATTATGCCCTCTAGTTCTAGTCTCCCCCATCAGTGGAAACATCCTCTCTGCATCCACCTTGTCAAGCCCCTCATAATCTTATATATTTTGATAAGATCACCTTTCATTCTTCTGAATTCCAATAAGTAGAGGCCCAACCTATTCAAACTTTTCTCATAAGTCAACCCCCTCATCCCCGGAATCAACCTAGTGAACCTTCTCTGAACTACCTCCAAAGCAAGTATATCCTTTCGTAAATATGGAAACCAAAACTGCACGCAGTATTCCAGGTGTGGCCTCACCAATACCCTGTATAACTGTAGCAATACTTCCCTGCTTTTATACTCCATCTCCTTTGCAATAAAGGCCAAGATTCCATTGGCTTTCCTGATCACTTGCTGTACCTGCATACTATCCTTTTGTGTTTCATGCACAAGTACCCCCAGGTCCCGCTGTACCGCAACACTTTGAAACTTTTCTCCATTTAAATAATAACTTGCTCTTTGATTTTTTTCTGCCAAAGTGCATGACCTCACACTTTCCAACATTATACTCCATCTGCCAAATTTTTGCCCACTCACTTAGCCTCTCTATGTCCTTTTGCAGATTTTTTGTGTCCTCCTCACACATTGCTTTTCCTCCCATCTTTTGGAAGTAACAAGTGTCATGGTACATCCCTCCGCAGTGCCACAGCTGTCTCCTGCACTCAGAGGACTTGGCTGGAGATGTGGAAGGAGGTTCATGTTTTACAGACAACTACAAAGATATACAAAGCTGGAGTGGAGCTAAATTACAGAACAGATGGGAATCCGTTCAACCTCCGCCGCCTCCAGGCCAGAGCCAAGGTCGTCCCATGCTCTGTCATAGAACTACAGTACTGGATGACGCTTGGCCGAACTCCAAGCCATTGTTAACACCTTCACCGAGGCGTACAAAAGCATGGGCCTTACATTAAACATCCGTAAGATAAAGGTCCTCCACCAACCTGATCCCATCACACAGCACTGCCCCCCGATTATCAAAATACACGACGAGACCTTGGACAATGTGAACCTTTTTCCATATCTCGGGAGCCTACTGTCAGCAAGAGCAGACATTGAAAACGAGGTCCAACATCGCCTTCAGTGCACCAGCGCAGCCTTCGGTCTCCTGCGGAAGAGAGTGTTTGAAGGCCCGGACCTGGCACCAAGCTCATGGTCTATAGGGCAGTAGTGATACCAGCCCTCCTATATGGCACAGAGATGTACACTATATAAAGTAGACACCTCAAAGCACTGGAGAAATACCACCACTGCTGCCTCTGCAAGATCCTGCAAATCCATTGGCCGGACAGACGTACCAACATCAGTGTTATCGATCAGGCCAACATCCCCAGCATCGAAGCACTGACCACGCTTGATCAGCTCCTTTGGGCGGGCCGCATCGTCTGCCTGCCCGACACGAGACTCCCAAAGAAAGCACTCTACTCGGAACTCCTACACGGCAAGCGAGCCCCAGGTGGGCAGAGAAAACACTTCAAGGACACCCTCAAAGCCTCCTTGACAAAGTGCAACATCCCCACCGACACCTGGGAATCCTTGGCCCAAGACCACCCAAAATGGAGGAAGAGATTCCAGGAGGGCACTGAGCACCTAGCGTCCCATCACCAAGATCAAGCAGAAAAGAAGCGTAGACAGCGGAAGGAGCGTGCGGCAAACCCGACTCCCCACCCACCCTTTCCTTCAACCACTGTCTGTCCTACCTGTGACAGAGACTGTAATTCCCGTATTGGACTGTACAGCCACCTGAGAACTCACTTTTAGAGTGGAGGCAAGTCTTCCTCGATTCCGAGGGATTGCCTATGATGATGATACTATAAATATTTCAGTAAATTTGTAGCATGGGACATATTTGAATGAAAGAACATTGCAGTTGTTAAAGGTTTTGGCAAAAATGCTGTACTGAAAAGGGGAAATGTTAGAAAGAATGTTGCAAATAAGACATTGCAACTGGAAATAGTGTCCTGCAAATTACATTATAGATGGCATGTTAGAAACATAGAAACATAGAAAATAGGTGCAGGAGCAGGCCATTCAGCCCTTCTAGCCTGCACCGCCATTCAACGAGTTCATGGCTGAACATGAAACTTCAGTACCCACTTCCTGCTTTCACGCCATACCCCTTGATCCCCCGAGTACTAAGGACTTCATCTAACTCCCTTTTGAATATATTTAGTGAATTGGCCTCAACTACTTCCTGTGGTAGAGAATTCCACAGGTTCACCACTCTCTGGGTGAAGAAGTTTCTCCTTATCTCGGTCCTAAATGGCTTACCCCTTATCCTTAGACTGTGACCCCTGGTTCTGGACTTCCCCAACATTGGGAACATTCTTCCTGCATCCAACCTGTCCAAACCCGTCAGAATTTTAAACGTTTCTATGAGGTCCCCTCTCACTCTTCTGAACTCCAGTGAATACAAGCCCAGTTGATTCAGTCTTTCTTGATAGGTCAGTCCCACCATCCCGGGAATCAGTCTGGTGAATCTTCGCTGCACTCCCTCAACAGCAAGTATGTCCTTCCTCAAGTTAGGAGACCAAAACTGTACACAATACTCCAGGTGTGGCCTCACCAAGGCCCTGTACAACTGTAGCAACACCTCCCTGCCCCTGTACTCAAATCCCCTCGCTATGAAGGCCAACATGCCATTTGCTTTCTTAACCGCCTGCTGTACCTGCATGCCAACCTTCAATGACTGATGTACCATGACACCCAGGTCTCGTTGCACCTTCCCTTTTCCTAATCTGTCACCATTCAGATAATAGTCTGTCTCTCTGTTTTTACCACCAAAGTGGATAACCTCACATTTATCCACATTATACTTCATCTGCCACGCATTTGCCCACTCACCTAACCTATCCAAGTCACTCTGTAGCCTCATAGCATCCTCCTCGCAGCTCACACTGCCACCCAACTTAGTGTCATCCGCAAATTTGGAGATACTACATTTAATCCCTTCGTCTAAATCAT
This sequence comes from Pristiophorus japonicus, assembly GCF_044704955.1. Taxonomy (NCBI): domain Eukaryota; kingdom Metazoa; phylum Chordata; class Chondrichthyes; family Pristiophoridae; genus Pristiophorus; species Pristiophorus japonicus. The sequence goes on from NC_091998.1 coordinate 46,742,584, forward strand.
TAATGTATAATGTAAACAGCTGGGGCCCCAGCACAGAACCCTGCGGTACCCCACTAGTCACTGCCTGCCATTCCGAAAAGTACCCATTTACTCCTACTCTTTGCTTCCTGTCTGACAACCAGTTCTCAATCCACGTCAGCACACTACCCCCAATCCCATGTGCTTTAACTTTGCACATTAATCTCCTGTGTGGGACCTTGTCGAAAGCCTTCTGAAAGTCCAAATATACCACATCAACTGGTACTCCTTTGTCCACTTTATTGGAAACATCCTCAAAAAATTCCAGAAGATTTGTCAAGCATGATCTCCCTTTTACAAATCCATGCTGACTTGGACCTATCATGTCACCATTTTCCAAATGCGCTGCTATGACATCCTTAATAATTGATTCCATCATTTTACCCACTACTGAGGTCAGGCTGACCGGTCTATAATTCCCTGCTTTCTCTCTCCCTCCTTTTTTAAAAAGTGGGGTTACATTGGCTACCCTCCACTCGATAGGAACTGATCCAGAGTCAATGGAATGTTGGAAAATGACTGTCAATGCATCCGCTATTTCCAAGGCCACCTCCTTAAGTACTCTGGGATGCAGTCCATCAGGCCCTGGGGATTTATCGGCCTTCAATCCCATCAATTTCCCCAACACAATTTCCCGACTAATAAAGATTTCCCTCAGTTCCTCCTCTTTAATAGACCCTCTGACCACTTTTATATCCGGAAGGTTGTTTGTGTCCTCCTTAGTGAATACTGAACCAAAGTACTTGTTCAATTGGTCTGCCATTTCTTTGTTCCCCGTTATGACTTCCCCTGATTCTGACTGCAGGGGACCTACGTTTGTTTTTACTAACCTCTTTCTCTTTACATACCTATAGAAACTTTTGCAATCCGCCTTAATGTTCCCTGCAAGCTTCTTCTCGTACTCCATTTTCCCTGCCCTAATCAAACCCTTTGTCCTCCTCTGCTGAGTTCTAAATTTCTCCCAGTCCTCAGGACAGATGTTAGCATGCACTGGAGGAATAAAGTTCAACTGGCATGACTGTCTCAATTCCTATGGTTCCTGTGCTAAGTGCTAGTGTCTGCTGTGCCTCAGTAGGTAACACCCTCGCCTCTGAGTTGGAACGTTGTGAGTTTAAGTCCCACTCTGACTCAGGCGAGTATGTTCGTAGTTTTTTTTTTCACCAAACACACTTTTTCATACAAACAGCTTAATGTTGGTTTCATAAGTGGACTGGTCTCCTGGAACTTCATTGTTATTAGCTGCCGCACTGTATCACAATTAATCCTGATCACAGTCAGTTGCTTACTGAGGAATATGTAGAAAGCTCCCCACATTGCCCATCAGCTGAAATGATGAAAAATCCTGTTCCGCTTGCTACAGGCTAAGCTCTATGTAATGTGTTTGCATCAAGGGTTCTTTGCTTAAGAATTTATAGCATCACATTGCTATTAAGAACTAGTTGGTTCATTAACAAAGGTTTAACAATCACACTACACATTACCAGTTCATATACCAGGCTCACAACTGCATACCTCACCGTGGATGACCTAGACCCAACTAGCTGGGGTTTTATTGAGTCTTCTGAACATCATGTGACAAGTTAAGCCAGTCATATTGCAACAGCTCTACAACTATTTTATTTGAAAACATAAATTAAATGTCCCCTGATTAAAGGGGGAGGGGCACTAAAACCTACAAAATAAACCAATTAGACTTTGGACGGTAAACTTAAATCAAATTAAAATTTGGTTGCCGGGGGTGATGATGCACTCCAGTCCCTCCGGCGCCCACCACTCGCGGAAGGCCGCAAGCGTACCGGTGGACACCGCATGCTCCATCTCCAGGGACACCCTGGCTCGGATGCAACCGCGGAAGAGAGGCAGGCAGTCAGGCTGAATGACCCCCTCGACCGCCCGCTGCCTGGACCGGTTGATGGCTCCCTTGGCCATGCCCAGGAGCAGTCCTATGAGGAGGCCTTCCGACCTTCCCGTTCCTCTCTGCACTGGGTGCCCAAAGGTCAGGAGTGTGGGACTGAAGTGCAACCAAAATTTGAGGAGCAGCCCCTTTAAATAATGGAAGAGGGGCTGCAACCTCACACATACAACATACACATGGAACACGGACTCCTCCAGACCGCAGAAATTGCAGGCAGCCCGGGAGTCCGTGAACCAACTTAAAAACTTATTGCACAGGACTGCTCCGTGCACCACCCTCCAGGCCAAGTCCCCAATAAATAGTGGGAGGACTCCCGCGTAGAGTGCCCTCCATTGGGGACCCCAGCCTCCTCCGGATGGCAAGATGGTGCACCATGGCGTGTCCGGACAGCAGACGAGGATGGCAAGGTGGAGAGTGTGCAGGAGCAGCCCGTACAGGAATCCCCTTTACACAGACCTGGAAGGCACGGAGGAGATTTCCCTGAGGAGACTCAAGTTGTGAGGCGCCGGCTCCCGAGGGAGGTTTTGGGGCTTGGCGCCGATGAGGAATTCCGTCCAGATGGGGGTCAGTTCAGACTCGCGTGCTTAAGCCTCCTCGACACACCTAACGGAGTCAGGGCCCAGTGCTGTTTTTAACGACTCGACGGCATTGGCTGCGCGATGGACGTTGGCCCAGGATAGGCATCACACCAGCTCCTCTGGCGCCATCCAGCCCGCTCCTCTGCCATCCAGTAGGTCCCTGATTCTGGTCACCTCGCCAGCCACAGCCCTCTCATCCGCCTGCCACCTAAAACCGCGGTCATGGAGGTACGGATTCCTGAACAGCGGCTCCCGAAGGTCAGCGGCCACTCCAGACAGGGGAGAACACCGCTTGGTGGCACAACAGCTCGACAACTCTTTTGGTTGTAAATAAATTAACCAATTAAATCAAGTGCCCCCTGATTAAAGGGGGGGACACTCCAAACATTTTTCAAGTGCCCTATGAGCGTACTCACAGGTGTATTCATTACACTCTGGGTTTAATTACATGTAACATTTATGGAAGCAAAAATATATAGGCAGGATACTAAACAGCACAGACATCAACTTTACATGACTGTAAAGACGTTTACATTGTTCATCCAGATTCCCTCACTAACTGCATAGAAAAAGAATCTCTCGGGGTACATACATATACAGTGCTTTGCGTTGTTACTGTCGGGCCATTTCTTACCATTGTTCCACACATCACCACTACATTCTCCCGCTTTTAGACATTTCTAGCGTACATGTAGTGAGATCAAGCCACACTCCAGGTAGATAGTGAAAACTATAAGAAAGTGATTGGATTATGAGGATCTATTCTCTTTGAAGTTGAAGCAAATCTCTTTAAAATTGGAGCACGCCTGGGCTTGATTGCATCAAAGAGCAATGGGATCCTACTTCTGCGACAGTGGCTCAGTTGTGGGTTCGGGTCCCACTCCAGGGACTTGAGCACCAAAATCTAGGCCGACACTCCAGTGCAGTGCTGAGGGAGTGCTGCACTGTCGGAGGTGCCGTCTTTTAGATGAGACGTTAAATCGAGGCCCCGTCTGCTCCCTCAGGCGGATGTAAAAGATTCCTTGCAGCAGAGGATTTATCTCGGTGTCCTGGCCAATATTTATCCCTCAATCAGCATCACAAAAAACAATTACTTGGTCATCATCACATTGCTGTTTGTGGGAGCTTGCTGTGCACAAATTGGCTGGTGTATTTCCTACATTACAACAGTGACTATGTTTCAAAAGTGCTTCATTCAAGCGCAGAACAGTTTGGGATGCCGTGAAGGGTGCTCTCTAAATGCAGGTCTTTTTTTCCTTACTTACAAAACCCATTTCTTTTCAACCGTGCTTTCAGTCTATCTTAGCCATTTCATTCTCCTTCCATTTCTCCACACAATCGTGCCCACTTTAACCCTTTCCTTCTTACAGTGCTACGCTTGGAGATGTCTTCCTGCCTGCGAGGAGCTCAATGCAAGATGCTGTATTGCCGTGTGACAAGGAGGCCAAGCCTAACTCACAATTTACAATGAATCTCTAGGCACTTAGAAACTAGGAGGACATAGGATTGCATGCACAAGCAGTTGGTGTGCAGTCATTAGAACACCCCCTCGCGATGATACTATTGACCTGCCAGTTTTAAGCGGATGATCAAACACATTTGCATTTAAAACCCCACTTTTCCGCCAAAGATTAGCTTCAGTTTGACTACTTTTCGGATTAAAGCTTCTGATAAAGGCAAAAAGTTTCTCAGCAGCCATCAATGTTTCTGCAATGAAGTCCATTTTTGGGTTACCACAAATTTAAGGTGCTGTACAGGTTGAAGATTCTGTTTTGGCCTATCCCGATAAGCATGGATATCTCTCACGTAGGTGTTGTCATACACCAAAGGTTATCGTCACTGCAGTCCACTATTGAACATGTCATCATCAGAGGCAGTCCCTCGAATCGAGGAAGACTTGCTTCCACTCCTGAAGTGAGTCCTTAGGTGGCTGAACAATCCAATACGAGAGCCACAGTCCCTGTCACAGGTGGGACAGATACTCATTGAGGGAAGGGGTGGGTGGGACAGGTTTGCCGCACGCTCTTCCTGCTGCCTGCACTTGATTTCTGCACGCTCTGGCATTGAGACTCGAGGTGCTCAGCGCCCTCTCGATGCACTTCCTCCACTTTGGGTGGTCTTGGGCCAGGGACTCCCAGGTGTCGGTGGGGATGTTGCACTTTATCAGGGAGGCTTTGAGGGTGTCCTTGAAGCGTTTCCACTGCCCACCTTTGTCTCGTTTGCCGTGAAGGAGCTCCGAGTAGAGCACTTGCTTTGGGAGTCTCGTGTCTGGCATGCGGACTATGTGGCCTGCCCAGCGGAGCTGATCAAGTGTGGTCAGTGCTTCAATGCTGGGTATGTTAGCCTGAATGAGGACGCTGATGTTGGTGCGCCTGTCCTCCCAGGGGATTTGTAGGATCTTGCGGAGACATCGCTGGTGATATTTCTCCAGCAACTTGAGGTGTCCACTGTGCGCCAGTGCAGCCTTCGGCCGCCTGAGGAAGAGTGTTTGAAGACCAGGCCCTCAAAACTGCCACCACGCTCATGGTCTACAGTGCTGTAGTAATACCTGCCTTCCTGTATGGCTCAGAGACATTGAACATGTGCAACATAAGTGGCAGCTGCAGTGGAAACCTCATTCATTCATTCATACCTACATAAAAAAAGAAAGAAAGACAGAAGAAAGAAGGAGAAATACTTGCATTTATATAGCGTCTTTCACAACCTCAGGAAGTCCCAAAGCATTTTACAATCAATCAAGTACTTTTGAGGTGTAGTCACTGTTGTAATGTGGGAAATGCGGCAGCCAATTTGCGCACAGCAAGCTCCCACAAACAGCAATGTGATAATGACCAGATAATCTGTTTTAGTGATGTTGGTTGAAAGATAAATATTGGCCCGGACACCAGGCAGAATTCCCCGCTCCTCTTTGAATAGTGTCATGGGGTTTTTTACATCCAACTGAGAGGGTGATGGGCCCGCGTTTTAAGCTCTCATCCAAAAGAAGGTACCCCCGACGGTGCAGCACTCCCTCAGCACTTCGCTGGAGTGTCAGCATAGATTATGTGCTCTCAAGTCTCTGGAGTGGGACTTGAACCCACAACCTTCTGACTCAGCGTATACAGGAGCTTAAGCCTGGAAAATAGTATCGTTGATGGGGAACTTTTATGGTCAAAACTGTAAGATGTAGAAGAGATTTGCCAGACTGCTTCCTGGGGCGAGGAATTACAGTTACGTGGATAGACTGGAGAAGCTGGGGTTGTTCTCCTTGGAGCAGAGAATGCTAAGAGAAGATTTGTTAGACTTATTTAAAATCAAGAAGAGTTTAGATACAGAGTAAGTAAAGAGAAAAGTCTTCAGTGACTGAAGGGTTAATAACCAGAGGGCACAGATTTAAGGTGATTGGCAAAAGATCCAGAGGTGACCTGAGGGAAAACATTTATTTATGCAACAATTGGTTAGGATTTGGAATGCACTGCCTGACAGGGTGGAGCATACAGATTAAGTAGTAGTTTTGAAAAATGAATTGGATAAATACTTGAAGGAGAAAAAAAATGCAGGGCTATGGAGAAAGAGCGGGGGAGTGGGACTAACTGGATTGCTCTTCGACAGAGCCGGGGCAGACTCGATGGGCCGAATGGCTGCACTATTCTATGGTTCTACGATTCTAGGCATTTCCCACATCATGAAGAAATGCTCTATGCTGTATTCTTTGCATTGGCAATCATTACTTTGAGAGGTCTGAAGTTCTGTAATATATTTATCTCTTCCGCCTCCGTCATTGCAGAATGCTGGTCCTCATTCATGGGCACTTCAAATCAGCCCCGGCACTGGTGAGCAGAGGCGAACTGTGCTTGCTACCTTTGATGGGCTGGATCTGTCCTTCAGTGATAGGCAGCAATGAAAAGTCAAAATGCTAGTACTGTAAAACACACTGCGGATTAAAATTGAAGTGGTGGCAAATGGAGAAGCTGACAGGAGTTGAGCTCTGCATGGAGGAAAAATAGCTTATAATGATTTTCAGCAAATTTTTTTCTCTGCTAAATCACTTTCCAGAGAAAACCATGCACGAAACCTTCTACCCTCCGTATACGCCATCAGCTGTGCAATCTGTATGGTCTTCAGTTTCTTCGCAGAACTATTGGCCCGCAATTTGCGGCCAGCGGTGAAGCGACAGCTCTAGCCATTGACCTTGAAGAAAGCTGCCCGCAAAGATCTCGCGATCTCTGTGCCGTCAATTGCAGCTCTCCCGACCTTTGTTTAAATCTGGAGCCCACTCCTGAGCGTCCAGCAACAGTGCCGTCAGCCGGCTGGCTAAGCAACCAATCATAATGAAGAATTCTTACATCGAGCAAACCGGGAAGTAAAATGCACAGATTCTAATTTACCTTTTATACATTTTACAGAGAGCAAAATTAAGTTGGGGGACAGAAATATGGTAGAAGCTGAAATATAAACAAACTTAAAAAAATTATATAAAAAATTTGTAATTCTCACAGAGAGCAAACTGGGAAGTAAAATGCACAGATTCTAATTTACCTTTTATACATTTTACAGAGAGCAAAATTAAGTTGGGGGACAGAAATATGGTAGAAGCTGAAATATAAACAAACTTAAAAAAATTATATTAAAAATTTGTAATTCTTAATCATGTTAATGGCAAAATTTGTATATTCCACAAATATGAAATTAAATTTTCGGGGCCAGAACGGATGTTCATCAGTTAGTATGCTGTTAAAATCCTAGTTACACCTCTTTCAACAAGGCTTAAGGTTTTGGCGGGGGGTGGGGTTTAACAGTGATATTCCATCGTAAAAGCGGAAACTTTCATCAGTTCAAGTGATTTCACTGATTGCTGGCTCTGGGGAGTTTCGCAGCACAGCCTATGGCGGAGCAGGATATGACTGACCTTTGAGGTGAGAGTGACTGTCCTTGAATAAAGGCAGCATTTGACTGTGTGTGACATCAAGGAACCCGAGTAAAACTGAAGTCAATGGGAATCAGGGGGAAAACTCTCCATTGGCTGGCGTCATACCTAGCACAAAGGAAGATGGTTGCGATTGTTGGAGGTCAATCATCTCAGCCCAGGACATCGCTGCAAGTCCTCAGGACAGTGTCCTAGGCCCAACCATCTTCAGCTGCTTCATCAATGACCTTCTCTCCATCATGGGGTCAGAAGTGAGGATGTTCGCTGATGATTGCACAGTGTTGAGTTCCATTCGCAACTCCTCAGATAATGAAGCAATCCCTGCCCACATGACCTGGACGGTATTCAGGCTTTGGCTGATAAGTGGCAAGTAACATTCGCGCCACACAAGTGCCAGACAATGACTATCTCCAACAAGCTAGCGTCTAACTATCTCGCCTTGACGTTCAACTGCATTAGCATCGCCGAATCCCCCACCATCAACACCCTGGGGGTCACCATTGACCAGAAACTTAACTGGACCAGACACATAAATATTGTGTCAACAAGAGCAGGTCAGAGGCTGGGTATTCTGCGGCGAGTGCCTCACCTCCTGACTCCTCATCTACAAGGCACAAGTCAGAAGTGTGATGGAATACGCTCACTTTACTGGATAAGTGTGGCTCCAACATCACTCAAGAAGCTCGGCACCATCCAGGGCAAAGAAGCCCACTTGATTGGCAGTCCATCCACCACCTTAAACATTCACTCCCTCCACCACCGGTGCACTGTGGCTGCAGTGTGTCCCATCTACAAGATGCACTGCAGCAACTCGCCAAGGCTTCTTCGGCAGCACCTCCCAAATCCGCGACCTCTACCACTTAGAAGGACAAGGGCAGCAGGCGTATGGGAACACCACCACCTCCACGTTTCCCTCCAGCTGTGGTTCAATGGGTAGTACACTTGCCTCTGAGTCAGAAGATTGTGGGTTCTGTTGTATATGTAAATAACAGACTAACGGAAACAGGAGCAATGTAACTTACTGTGTCCTTTATAGCAACTCCCAAAATGGTGTCCCCAAACCAGCATGAACCTGCATCTTTACTGCAGTGTGTGAATAGCTCCTGCAGGGTCCTAATGCCTGTCTAATGAGGGTTCATGTAACAAACACATAGAGTATGAACACAACAGGTTCAAGTCCCACTCCAGGGACTTGAGCACATAAATCTAGTCTGACACTCCAGTGCAGTGCTAAAGGAGTGCTGCACTGTCAGAGGTGCCGTCTTTCAGTTGAGACATTAAACATCTGCTCTCTCAGGTGGACGTAAAAGATCCCATGGTACTATTTTGAAGAAGAGCAGCGGAGTTATCCACGGGTGTCCTGGACAATATTTATCCCTCAATCAACATAACAAAAACAGATTATCTGGTCATTATCACATTGCTGTTTGTGGGAACTTGCTGTGCGTCTCCCACATTTCAACAGTGACTACACTTCAAAAGTACTTCATTGGCTGTAAAATGCTTTGAGACGTCCTGTCGTAATGAATATCGCTATATAAATCCAAGTCTTTTTCTTTTTTCTCCAAGTTACACACCATCCTGACTTGGTATTATATCAGCCATTCCTTCATCGTCACTGGGTCACAATCCTGGAACTCCCTCCTGAACAGCACTGTGGGAGCACCTTCACCACACGGACTGCAGCGGTTCAAGAAGGCACCTTCTCGAGGGCAATTAGGGACGGGCAATAAATGCCGGCCTTGCCAGCGACGCCCACATCCCGGAACGAATAATAAAAAAACTTCAGGATCGCAGCGTTTATCTGCGCGAGCGCTAATTCCTAAAGTTACGGTCAGTTTCAGAGGGGTAACGAGGGTGAACGCTGTAGGTTTCACCGTCATTACCACCGCAAAATCCGGGCCATTAATTATTGAACATTGGGATTTGCATTCCAGTGAATTCACTCCTATAAAATACACCCCGGTGGTTGTAACTTTTGAGCTGTTCAAGTCGCAAGCGGAGTTTAGCTTTTAAAAAATTCATTCAGACTATTAGCCTGTAATTAAAATGAATGCACTGACAGGAAACTGATCAGGAAATTAACGATGCTTCGAGAATAACTAATGTCTTCCCTTTGCGAAAGAGAGGGATGGCGTTTGGTCCGAGTCAGTTAAATTGGCCAAAATGATATTGACTCCATAACAAATGTTTTCATGTAAGTGGTGGCAGACACGGTGTGGATTTCAATGCTTAACGTGGGCTGCCGCTCGGTGATATTGATGCAAAGCAATGCTCGTCTGCAGAGAATGGATTATATAATAATAGCCACGTCTCCTTAAATAGATACAGCACCAATTCAGAAAATCCATTTAGCGTTGAATTCAAGAGGTGATTTTTATCTTAGTTCTGCCCAAGTATTGATTCTATTCCGTAGCAGTTCACGGCCTTATGTAGAAATGATTGGTTAATTTTAAAGAAGATGAGTATATCACACACACAAGAACAATTACCTCCCGATTTCTGATTGTTCATTGTTCATTTTTCAACATGCACGCGTCTTTGCAACATCTGCAGCTAAGACAATAAGTATCTCCGAATATTGCTTAGTGTCAGCTCAAATTGGTGTGAAATCATGGAGCATTTCTTAATGTGCAATTTTTAAAATAATATTTGAAGAGTTCAATGTTTACACAATAGTGTATTCACAAATATGTTGTGTGGGAGGAATGATGACCAAAATGCATAGACTGTGTTATACAACTGTTCATTTTTCTCCCAATTCTTTCTCCTCTTCTCCTGAAAGCACTGGTTTGTCCTGGAATATGGGTGTTTGCACCCCTCAGTCAGGTGACCGCTTGTATGACCCGCGACCTTTGCCGCCTAGAAGGTCAAGGGCAGCAGGCGCATGGGAACACCTCCATGTCACACACACAATCCTGACATGGAAATATATCGTCCGTTCCTTCATCGTCACTGGGTCAAAATCCTGGAACTCCCTCCCAAACAGCACTGTGGGAGCACCTTCACCACACGGACTTCAGCGGTTCAAGAAGGCGGCTCACCACCACCTTCTCAAAAGAAGAAGAAGAAAGACTTGCATTTATATAGCGCCTTTCACGACCACCGAACGTCTCAAAGTGTTTTACAGCCAATGAAGTACTTTTGGAGTGTGGTCACTGTTGTAATGTGGGAAACGCAGCAGCCAATTTGCGCACAGCAAGCTCCCACAAACAGCAATCTGATAATGACCAGATAAGCTGTTTTTTTGTATATGTTGGTTGTGGGATAAATATTGGCCCCAGGACACCGGGATAACTCCCTGCTCTTCTTTGAAATAGTGCCGTGGGATCTTTTACATCCACCTGAGAGAGCAGCTCGAGATGTTAATGATCAAGAGCAATTATGGATGAGCAATAAATGCTGGCCTTGCCAGCGACACCCACATCCTGTGAATGAATAAAAATAAACTGTGTGAGAAGCATAACTGAATGAGTTTTGGTCCTGACCTGAAATTCACACACATAGAGGCGGTAAAGCAGGTGATGGGGTGTGGGTGCAGAGGGTGGGGTGGAGGGGTGGGGGGGCAGGTCAGGTGAGGGGTCACTGAGACCAGCCGTCAAACTCCCAACCATCACCCTGAGACCATCTTGCTCGGCATAGTCATGGATCGGACTCGGGGCCTGAGGCGTGCGTCCACTTGGCTCAATTGGCAGTACCCTCGCCTCCGAGTCAGGAGGCAGTGAACCACTCCAGGACATCATTGAGGCTTATACTCCAGAACAGAAAAAAAGAACTTGCTTTTCTACAGCACCTTTCAGAACGTCTCAAAGCGCTTTACAGCCAATGAAGTACTTTTTGAAGTGTAGTTACTGTTGTCATGTGGAAAATGCGGCAGCCAATTTGCGCACAGCAAGCTCCCACATCCAGCATGATTTAGTGTAACGAATATATATTTATCCATAGGATGCACTCCATGGAGTGAACGGGACAGAAAAAAGGGCTTGCATTTATATAGCGCCTTTCACGATCGCCGGACGTCCAAAAGCGCTTACAGCCAATGAAGTACTACAATGAAGTGTAGTCACTGTTGTAATGTGAGAAACACGGCAGCCAATTTGCGCACAGCGAGCTCCCACACACAGCAGTGCTTTTAGTGATGTTGATTGAGGGATAAATATTGGCCCCAGGACACTGGGGATCACTCCCCTGCTCTTCTTTGAAATAGTGCCATGGGATCTTTTACATTCACCTGAGAGAGCAGACAGGGCCTCGGTTTAACGTATCATCCGAAAGATGGTACCTCCAACAGTGCGGCACTCCCTCAGCACTGCACTGGAGTGTGAGCCGAGATTATGTTCTGAATCTTTTTTTTTGTACAGTTCTGAGGGAATGTTATGCTGTCCTGTGGATGGGATGTTAAATGAAGACTTTGTCTGTTTGCTTCAGGTGGACATTGAAGATCCTACTGAAAGAAAAGGAAGGAGTTGTCCCGAGGTCCCAGAAGCAAAAGATAGAAAGGAGAATAGTAAAAGTGGAGGGAAGAGAAACCCAAGGCAAAAAACAAAAAGGGCCACATTACAGCAAAATTCTAAAGGGGTAAAGTGTGTTAAAAAAACAAGCCTGAAGGCTCTGTGCCTCAATGCAAGGAGTATTCGGAATAAGGTGGATGAATTAACTGCGCAGATAGCAGTTAACGGATACGATGTGATTGGCATCACGGAGACATGGCTCCAGGACGATCAAGGCTGGGAACTCAACATCCAAGGGTATTCAGCAATTAGGAAGGATAGACAGAAAGGAAAAGGAGGTGAGGTGGCATTGCTGGTTAAAGAAGAAATCAATGCAATTGTAAGGAGGGACATTAGCCTGGATGATGTGGAATCGGTATGGGTGGAGCTGAGGAATTCCAAAGGGCAGAAAACGCTAGTGGGAGTTGTGCACAGACCACCAAACAGTAATAGTGAGGTTGGGGACAGCATCAAATAAGAAATAAGGGATGTGTGCAATAAAGGTACAGCAGTTATCATGGGCGACTTTAATCTACATATTGATTGGGCTAACCAAACTGGTAGCAATGTGGTGGAGGAGGATTTCCTGGAGTGTATTAGGGATGGTTTTCTAGACCAATATGTCGAGGAACCAAACAGGGAGCTGGCCATCCTAGACTGGGTGATGTGTAATGAGAAGGGACTAATTAGCAATCTTGTTGTGCGAGGCCCCTTGGGGAAAAGTGGCCATAATATGGTAGAATTCCTTATTAAGATGGAGAGTGACACAGTTAATTCGGAAACTAGGGTCCTGAACTTAAGGAAAGGTAACTTCGACGGTATGAGGCGTGAATTGGCTAGAATAGACTGGCAAAGGATATTCAAAGGGTTGACGGTGGATAAGCAGTGGCAAACATTTAAAGGTCACATGGATGAACTTCAGCAATTGTTCATCCCTGTTTGGGAAGGTGGCTCAACCATGGCTAACAAAGGAAATTAAGGATAGTTTTAAAGCCAAGGAAGAGACATATAAATTGGCTAGAAAAAGCAACAAACCTGAGGACTGGGAGAAATTTAGAATTCAACAGAGGAGGACTAAGGGTTTAATTAGGAGGGGGAAAATAGAGTATGAGAGGAAGCTTGCAGGGAATATAAAAACTGACTGCAAAAGCTTCTATAAATATGTGAAGAGAAAAAGATTAGTAAAGACAAATGTAGGTCCCTTGCAGTCGGATTCAGGTGAATTTATAATGGGGAACAAAGAAATGGCAGGCCAATTGAACCAATACTTCGGTTCTGTCTTCACGAAGGAAGATACAAATAACCTTCCGAAGGTACTAGGGGACAGTGGATCTCGTGAGAAGGAGGAACTGGAGGATATCCTTATTAGGCGGGAAATTGTGTTTGGGAAATTGATGGGATTGAAGTCTGATAAATCCCCGGGGCCTGATAGTCTGCATCCCAGAGTACTCAAGGAAGTGGCCCTAGAAATAGTGGATGCATTGGTGATCATTTTCCAACATTCTATCGACTCTGGATCAGTTCCTATGGACTAGAGGGTAGCGAATGTAACACCACTTTTTAAAAAAGGAGGGAGAGAGAAAACGGGTAATTATAGACCGGTTAGCCTGACATCAGTAGTGGGGTAAATGTTGGAATTGATCATTAAGGATGAAATAGCAACGCATTTGGAAACCAGTGACAGAATCGGACCAAGTCAGCATGGATTTATGAAAGAGAAATCTTCTGGAATTTTTTGAGGATGTAACTAGTAGAGTGGACAAGGGAGAATCAGTAGATGTGGTGTATTTGGACATTCAAAAGGCTTTTGACAAGGTCCCGCACAAGAGATTGGTGTGCAAAATCAAAGCACATGGTATTGGGGTAATATACTGACGTGGATAGGGAACTGGTTGGCAGATAGGAAGCAGAGAGTCGGGATAAACGGGTCCTTTTCAGAATGGCAGTGACTAGTGGAGTGCCGCAGGGCTCAGTGCTGGGACCCCAGCTCTTTACAATGTACACTAACGATTTAGATGAAGGAATAGAGTGTAATATCTCCAAGTTTGCGGATGACACTAAATTGGGTGTGAGCTGTGAGGAGGACGCTAAGAGGCTGCAGGGTGACTTGGACAGGTTAGGTGAATGGGCAAATACATGGCAGATGCAGTATAATGTGGATAAATGTGAGGTTATCCATTTTGGGGGCAAAAATACGAAGGCAGAATATTATCTGAATGGCGGCAGATTAGGAAAAGGGGAGGTGCAACGAGACCTGGATGTCATGGTTCATCAGTCACTGAAAGTGGGCACACAGGTACAGCAGGCGGTAAAGAAGGCAAATGGTATGTTAGCCTTCATAGCTAAGGGATTTGAATATAGAAGCAGGGAGGTTTTAATGCAGCTGTACAGGCCTTAGTGAGGCCTCACCTGGAATATTGTGTTCAGTTTTGGTCTCCTAGTCTGAGGAAGGATGTTCTTGCTATTGAGGGAGTGCAGCGAAGGTTCACCAGACTGATTCCAGGGATGGCTGGGATGTCATATGAGGAGAGACTGGATCAACTGGGCCTTTATTCACTGGAGTTTAGAAGGATGAGAGGGGATCTCATAGAAACGTATAAGATTCTGACGGGACTGGACAGGTTAGATGCGGGAAGAATGTTCCCGATGTTGGGGAAGTCCAGAACCAGGGGACATAGTCTTAGGATAAGGGGTAGGCCATTTAGGACTGAGATGAGGAGAAGCTTCTTCACTCAGAGAGTTGTTGACCTGTGGAATTCCCTGCCGCAGAGAGTTGTTGATGCCAGTTCACTGGATATATTCAAGAGGGAGTTAGATATGGCCCTTACGGTTAAGGGGATCAAGGGGTATGGAGAGAAAACAGGAAAGGGGTACTGAAGGAATGATCAGCCATGATCTTATTGAATGGCGGTGCAGGCTCAAAGGGCAGAATGGCCTACTCCTGCTCCTATTTTCTATGTTTCTATGTTTCTATGTCCTGGACAACATGCCTCCCTCAACTAACGTTACCAAAATTCAAACTGAAGTGGCATACACATCATAGTAGTTTATTGGGATCCTGCTTACCTAAGGAAGGCTATACTTGCCATCATCATCATCATACGCATTCCCTCAAAATCGAGGAAGACTTGCTTCCACTCTAAAAGTGTGTTCTCAGGTGACTGAACAGTCCAATACAGGAATTACAGTCTCTATCACAGGTGGGACAGACAGTGGTTGAAGGAAAGGGTGGGTGGGGAGTCTGGTTTGCCGCACGCTCCTTCCGCTGCCTGCGCTTGTTTTCTGCATGCTCTCGGCAACGAGACTCGAGGTGCTCAGCGCCCTCCCGGATGCTCTTCCTCCACTTCGGGAGGTCTTGGGCCAGGGATTCCCAGGTGCCGGTGGGGATGTTGCACTTTATCAAGGAGACTTTGCAGGTGTCCTTGAAACGTTTCCTCTGCCATAGAGGGAGTGCAATGAAGGTTCACCAGACTGATTCCTGGAATGGGGGGATTGCCCTATGAGGAGAGATTGAGTAGACTAGGCCTATGTTCTCTCAAGTTTAGAAGAATGAGAGGTGATCTCATTGAAATATAGAAAATTCTTACAGAGCTTGACAGGGTAGATACAGGAAGGATGTTTCCCCTGGCTGGAGAGTCTAGAACCAGGGCTCACAGTGTCAGAATAAGGGACTGTGGATAAGGCTATTTAGGAATGAGATGAGGAGAAATTTCTTTATTCAGAGGGTGGTGAATCTTTGGAATTCTCTACCCCAGAGTGCTGTGGTGGCTCAGTCATTGAGTACATTCAAGACAGAGATTGATAGATTTTTGGATAGTAAGGGAATCAAGCGATATGGGGATAGTGCAGGAAAGTGGAGTTGAGGTGAAAGGCCATTCACGATCTTTTTGAATGGCGGAGCAGGCTCGAGGGGTCAAGTGGTGTACTCCTGCTCGTATTATGTTCTTATGTTGTGCTGTTTGCAAAATGGCTGCTACATTTGCCTAATTAGCAACAGTCTCTGCACTTCAAGTGGGAGGTTTGTGAGAGGGCTTTATAAAAATGCAAGTCCCTCTGTCTGGCCCGTATGGCTTGGGATTACTTCGGGAAAAGTGCCTTTATCCACAATTGCCTTGGAGACTTCCGACAGCAGTGTTTAATGGAATACAATATCTTATCTATAATATTTAATATTTGTGTACATTTTTTTATCTTTACCTGTCGCATGATTAAAGGTGCAGAATAAATCCAGGGAAGTCCTTTAGAATGTATTGAAAAGGTGCAATCTCTCTGTGTCGGAGCCATCGCCCTTCCTCGGGGCTTGGCTTCCACTATCCAGATTGCTTTGTGGTGCCAATCAGTCGAGCTTGCCGATATGAGTGACTCAGCATTCTTACAGCTTTAGTTACATCAATGCACTTCAAACAATGATGCTCTCCGGGCATACAGAGAACAGATGTGGCTTCGTTCTTGGCAAGTATGGAAAGAGACACTATCTCATCTCCTTCCCCATTGCCACGAGACGGAAGGTTTTATTCATATGGCCTCCCAACGTTCCCCACACCTTTTAATGGAAGAAAGACTTGCATTTATATCGCGCCTTTCACGACCACCGGGCGTCCCAAAGTGCTTAACAGCCAAATATAGACACTGTTGTAATGTAGGAAACGCGGCAGCCAATTTATGCACAGCAAGCTCCCTCAAACAGCAATGTGTGCCTTTAAATATCGCTCCCCAAGCGGACGGCTGAGGTGACAACGCCTCCTGCAGCTGCCGTTGTTGACGCCCGGCGATGCCGCGGGGGGGGGCAGGAGCGAATATTGCATCAGGGGCGGTAACGAGGGCGCTGCCTACTGGATGGCGTCACGATCTACGGGGCGCAGCAGACCGAGGCGGTAAGTGTTAGCACCGGCGCAAAAACCGGCAGGGAAGTTCGGGGGGTGTCGGTGAATCCGCCGCGCCCGGTCGGTAACCCCCTTAGCGCCCCATTACCCGCCCCCTGCAGGCGCTAACAGGAGGCACAAACCAGGCGAATTTCTCCTCCGATGCGCTCATCCACCAATGTCGCCGACTGTCATCTGCGGCCTGTAGTGAGGCTGAAGAGACCATGGCAACTGCTGGAGTTAGGGTTACTCAAGCTGTCGGCCTCTGTCCTCTCAGAGAAGAAATGGAAAAACTGTTCCCCTCTGCTGCTGCCAGCTCCAGGCCTCAGTAATAACCAGCGTTGGTTTGATGGACTCGCAAAGCAAGTGCTTCTTGATGTAACACTGCAGGATAATAATATTCTGCTACTATCCCTCAGTGTCCCTGAAATAGAATCGAGAGTAGAAACTGAGCTGGTGTATTTAAAAAAATGTTCTCGACACATTAATCTTCAATGATGTAATCTTTATTTTATAAATTCTTCCCTTTGGGTGGATTTCTAACTATATTATTCACGATCTGAAGAGCATGAATTGCAGGAAAAGGCTATTTAGCATACTTTTGATATTTCTGAGCAATGATTACATTGCTATTTAATCAGTGGGATGGCATCAGTGTGCTTGGAGTTCTGTTCATATATTTCCCACCTCTCTAGGGAGGCTTATTTGTAAGAAAGAGTTTGCCTCGGTTTAAGAACTGTCAGTTCACTATTTGCTTTGAATTATACAGTATTTACAGCATAGGAGCAGACCACACGGTGATTCTGACCCACACGAGGCTCCTCCCTCTTGATTTGCATCATCTCACCCCATCAACACATAGAAACATAGAAACATAGAAAAATAGATGCAGGAGTAGGCCATTCAGCCCTTCGAGCCTGCACTGCCATTCAATAAGATCATGGCTGATCATTCCCTCAGTACCCCTTTCCTGCTTTCTCTCCATACCCCTTGATCCCCTTAACCGTAAGAGCCATATCTAACTCCATCTTGAATATAACCAGTGAACTGGCATCAACAACTCTCTGCGGCAGGGAATTCCACAGGTTAACAACTCTCTGAGTGAAGAAGTTTCTCCTCATCTCAGTCCTAAATGGCTTACCCCTTATCCTAGGACTATGTCCCCTGGTTCTGGACTTCCCCAACATCGGGAACATTCTTTCCGCATCTAACCTGTCCAGTCCCGTTAGAATCTTATACGTTTCTATGAGATCCCCTCTCATCCTTCTAAACTCCAGTGAATAAAGGCCCAGTTGATCCAGTCTCTCCTCATATGACAGTCCAGCCATCCCTGGAATCAGTCTGGTGAACATAGCCTTCTATGCCTTTCTCCCTCATAAACTTTCCCGTAAATGCATCCCTGTGGTTGCGAGTTTCACATTCTCATCACTCTCTGTGTTTAAAAAAAAAGTTTCTCCCGAATTCCTTGTTGGATTTAGTCATGGCTATCTGCGGATGCTGGGACTCTGAAATAAAAGCAGCAAATGCTGCAAGTCGGGTAGCATCTGTGGAGAGAGAAATAGAGTTAAACTTTCGGGTCGGTGACCCGTCGTCAGAACTGGAAAAAGTTGGAGATGCAACAGGTTTTTAAGCAAGTCATCATCATCATCGGCAGTCCCTCGAAATCGAGGAAGACTTGCTTCCATTCTAAAAGTGAGTTCTCAGGTGACTGACTTGTTTGCCGCACGCTCCTTCCGCTGCCTGCGCTTGATTTCTGCCTGCTCTCGGCGATGAGACTCGAGGTGCTCAGCGTCCTCCCGGATGCTCTTCCTCCACTTAGGGCGGTCTTTGGCCAGGGATTCCCAGGTGTCGGTGGGGATGTTGCATTTTATCAAGGAAGCTTTGAGGTTGTCCTTGAAACGTTTCCTCTGCCCACCTGGGGCTCGCTTGCCATGTAGGAGTTCCGAGTAGAGTGCTTGCTTTGGGAGTCTTGTGTCAGGCATGCGGACAATGTGGTCCGCCCAATGGAGCTGGTTGAGTGTGGTATGTAAGCAAGTACAGAGGCAGGGAAAGGAATGAGGGGAGGATAGAACAACAAATCTTCTGGAATATTTTGAGGATGTTTCCAGTAGAGTGGACAAGGGAGAACCAGTTGATGTGGTATATTTGGACTTTCAGAAGGCTTTCGACAAGATCCCACACAAGAGATTAATGTGCAAAGTTAAAGCACATGGGATTGGGGGTCGTGTGCTGACGTGGATTGAGAACTGGTTGTCAGACAGGAAGCAAAGAGTAGGAGTAAATGGGGACTTTTCAGAATGGCAGGCAGTGACTAGTGGGGTACCGCAAGGTTCTGTGCTGGGGCCCCAGCTGTTTACACTGTACATTAATGATTTAGACGAGGGGATTAAATGTAGTATCTCCAAATTTGCGGATGACACTAAGTTGGGTGGCGGTGTGAGCTGCGAGGAGGATGCTATGAGGCTGCAGAGCGACTTGGATAGGTTAGGTGAGTGGGCAAATGCATGGCAGATGAAGTATAATGTGGATAAATGTGAGGTTATCTACTTTGGTGGTAAAAACAGAGAGACAGACTATTATCTGAGTGGTGACAGATTAGGAAAAGGGGAGGTGCAACGAGACCTGGGTGTCATGGTACATCAGTCATTGAAGGTTGGCATGCAGGTACAGCAGGCGGTTAAGAAAGCAAATGGCATGTTGGCTTTCATAGCGAGGGGATTTGAGTACAGGGGCAGGGAGGTGTTGCTACAGTTGTACAGGGCCTTGGTGAGGCCACATCTGGAGTACTGTGTACAGTTTTGGTCTCCTAATCTGAGGAAGGACATTCTTGCTATTGAGGGAGTGCAGCGAAGGTTCACCAGACTGATTCCCAGGATGGCGGGACTGGCCTATCAAGAAAGACTGGATCAACTGGGCTTGTATTCACTGGAGTTCAGAAGAATGAGAGGGGACCTCATAGAAACGTTTAAAATTCTGATGGGTTTAGACAGGTTAGATGCAGGAAGAATGTTCCCAATGTTGTGGAAGTCCAGAACAGGGGTCACAGTCTAAGGATAAGGGGTAAGTCATTTAGGACTGAGATGAGGAGAAACTTCTTCACCCAGAGAGTGATGAACCTGTGGAATTCTCTACCCCAGAAAGTTGTTGAGGCCAATTCACTAAATATATTCAAAAAGGAGTTAGATGAAGTCCTTACTACTAGGGGGATCAAGGGGTATGGCGAGAAAGCAGGAATGGGGTACTGAAGTTGCATGTTCAGCCATGAACTCTTGAATGGCGGTGCAGACTCGAAGGGCCGAATGGCCTACTCCTGCACCTATTTTCTATGTTTCTATGTTTCTAAGTTTCTATGAACTGCCCGAGCTTTATGATGGACGGGTGTTGCATCCGAGTCCATGTGGATCTGCACCTTGACTCCCGTGAAATTGCCGATGCCCGGTTCAAACAGCGAGGGCAACTTGCTCAGACTTGAGCACATGGAGCATCAGCCTCCGATGACAATGCTTTGATATCGTTCCAATTCCATTTTATTTTTTCCAGCCAATTCCTACCGAACAGCGCTGGACCATTGCCTGGAACAATCCATAACGGTAAATCATGAACCGCACCATCATACGACACCTTGACTACTGCACTGCCAATCACCGTTATGAGTTCTTTAGTATACATACGCAACTTGACATTGACTGGACTCAGCTTAGGCCTCACAGCCTTAGTATCCCACAGCTTGTCGAATGTTCTCTGGTTCATTATTGATTGACTCGCACCCATGTCCAATTCCATCGGTACCGGCACACCATTAAGTTTTACATTGATCAGTATCGGTTGGCTCTTTGTTAGGAATGAATACAGTCCATACACTTCCTCCTCTGGTATCTCGGATTGCATATCCGGATCCGCGCTAGACTGGTCATCATCCTCCACATAGTGTGTCGCAGCACGCTTGCTCAGTTGCGGACACATGCGCTGGAGATGCCCCCGTCTTGAACAGCCTTCACAAATGTACTGTTTAAACCGACACTGATGAGGCCGATGATTGCCCCCACAACACCAACACGGTGAAATCGGATTAATTCCCGTTGAGCAGCCACAGGTTTCGTGTACGCAATCGAGTAGGACCTGCCATATGCAGCTCTGCCAAACGACGATACAATCTTGTTTACAGTACTTGCCGAGTTTCAATTTTTTGGTGATATCTGCTTTAAGTTTTTGTCCGTCGTCATGCATGCCTGGGCAATCGTGATGGCTTTGTTCAAATCCAGCGTCTCCGCAGCCAGTAGCTTACGCAGGATCACCTCGTGGTTGATGCCGATTACAAAGAAGTCCCGCAGCATGTCTTCCAACGCGTTTTCAAACTTACACGGTCCAGCTTGACGTCTTAGGTCGGCAACGAATTCCGACACATCCTGGCCCTCAGAACGAACGTGCTTGTAGAATCAATATCGTGAGATGATGATGCCTTCTTGTGGTTTGAGATGGTCACATACCAGAGCACAGAACTCCTTATAGTCCTTGTCCGTTGGACTTGCAGGCGAGAGAAGATTGTTTATGAGTCCATAGAATTTCGGACCACATACCGTGAGGAAGACCGCCCTGCGCCTAACTGCATCAGTGGTTCCTCCATTTTGTTTGCCACGAAGTACTGGTCCAGGCGAGCTACAAAATCTGCCCCGTCCTCTCCCTCCACGAATCTCTCCAGAATTCCAATTATGCTCATTTTTGCATTCGAAGGTTCTTAAGTTACCTCGTTGCCAAATATTGTGTATGTAATAACTCGATAGACTGAATACTGTAAACTAACACAGGTACAAACCTGGCTCTGCTTTATTAGGGCCCAAACTGATTACATTACATGATGGCTTGCGTTTTATACCTGGGCCGCTCACACGTGCATACAGCCTAATGACCTCCGACAGTGACGCTACCTGGTGGCTAGTAACCCCAAGCCTACGTACATGACAGGTCTAGAGGTAGGTGTAAATGTGATTAGCAGAATCATTACCAACAGTGGCCTTCCGAGAAAATGGCCCCCAGTTTTGTTCTCCCCTCAAACGGAAACATCTTCTCTACGTCTACCCGAGTGAACCCCTTAATCTTTTAAAGACCGCTATCAAGTCACCTTCTCAGCCTTCTCTTTTCTAAAGGAAAGAGCTCCAGCCTGCTCAGTCTTTCCTGATAATTGTACCCTCTCAGTTCTGGTATCAGCCTTGTAAATCATTCTTCGCACAGTCTCCAGTGCCTTCTGCATCCATTTTCTAACCTGGAGACCAGGAATGTGCACAATGCTCCGTGTGTGGTCTAACCAAAGTTCCATTTTTGTTTGACGTAATTTCTCTACTTTTGAATTCCATTTCTCTATAAATGAACCCTAGTGCGTTGTTTGTACTCTTTATGGCTTTGTTGACTTGTATTACAAGATTCCCTTTTCTAATGGATTTTTTAATATATATGAATGCATCTGCTATCTCTTCCCTAGCTTTGAGTATTCGTGGATGCAATCCATCCTCACCGAGGATTTCATCCTTTTTAAGTAATCATTCAATATTGCTGCCATTTCACTGTCTTTATCTGTGAATTTATCTTGTGTATCACTTAGTGGCCCTATCCCGATCTAATTTTTCTTTTGTTATTGATGTGTCTACAGAATACTTCATTATTCTAATCTTTGTTGATTTCATTTCATAATTCACCTTCGCCTTCCTAATATTTTTTCACTTCTTTCCTAACCTCTTCATATTTCATCTTGTCATCCTTTCCTTTATTGTCTCTCCGTGTGTGCATTTTTCTTCAGTTTCAATTGTATCCTTATCGCTGTGTTCACAGATGGTGCATTATTATTGGCCAGTTCTAGTTTTTTATTGGAATATATTTCTCCTGAGATCTATTGCTCACATTTTTAAATATTTCCCACTGATTCTCTATCTCTTTGCTTATCAATATTTTTTTTCCAGTTCACCTTCCATTCGCATCCCCTCAAAATCAGTTTTTACCCCCCCCCCCCCCTCTTGATTTGCATCATCTCACCCTTCTACTCATTTTATAGATTTGCCTGGATATTGCTTTCTCCGCTTCCATTCCACTATTGGGTGGTCTGTAGAATAGCTCAATTAGTGTGATCAATCCTTCTTACCTTTATCTCATTATAACACTCCAAAAGTATTTAATTGAGGACAGACTGGATCAACTGGGCCCTTATACACTGGAGTTTAGAAGGATGAGAGGGGATCTCATAGAAACTTACAAGATTCTGACGGGACTGGACAGGTTCGATGTGGGAAGAATGTTTCCGATGTTGGGGAAGTCCAGAACCAGGGGTCACAGTTGAAGGATAAGGGGTAAGCCATTTAGAACTGAGATGAGGAGAAACTTCTTCACTCAGAGAGTTGTTAACCTGTGGAATTCCCTGCTGCAGAGAGTTATTGATGCCAGTTCATTGGATATATTCAAGAGGGAGTTAGATATGACCCTTACGGCTAAATGGATCAAGGGATATGGAGAGAAAGCAGGAAAGGGGTACTGAGGGAATGATCAGCCATGATCTTATTGAATGTTGGTGCAGGCTCAAAGGGTCGAATGGCCTACTCCTGCACCTATTTTCTTTGTTTCTATGTTTCATTGGCTTCAAAGCACTCTGAGACGCCTGGTGATTGCGAAAGGTGCTATATAAATGCAAGTCTTTCTTTCTTTCTTTCTTTTTTTCTTGCTTTCTTTCTCTCTCTCTTTCTTTCAATCCATAGGATTCTATTTCTATCTTAATGTTCATTATGTCCTTTTTTCTAGTCCCATTATGTTATCTTTAATTAGTACAACTACCTCACCTCCTTCCCTTTTATAAGAACATAAAAGGAATTGGACAGGTTAGATGCAGGAAGCATGTTCCCGATGTTGGGGAAGTCCAGAACCAGGGGTCACAGTCTAAGGATAAGGGGTAAGCCATTTAGGACCGAGATGAGGAGAAACTTCTTCACCCAGAGAATTGTGAACCTGTGGAATTCTCTACCACAGAAAGTTGTTGAGGCCAGTTCGTTAGAAAGATTCAAAAGGGAGTTAGATGTAGCCCTTACAGCTAAAGGGATCAAGGAGCATGGAAAGAAAGCAGGAATGGGGTACTGAAGTTGCATGATCAGCCATGATCTTATTGAATGGTAGTGAAGGCTCGAAGGGCCGAATGGCCTACTCCTGCACCTACTTTCTATGTTTCTATGTTTCTATAAGAAATAGGAGCAGGAATTAGCCATTTGGCCCCTCGAGCCTGCTCTGCTATCCAATAAAATTATGGCTGATCTTCTATCTCAATTCCACCTTCCCGCCTGATCCCGATATCCCTTCATTCCCTTGGTGCCCAAAAATCTACCGATCTCTGTCTTGTATATCTCAACAACTGAGCTTCTGGGATAGAGAGTTTCAAAGATTCACAACACTTTGAGTGAAGAAATTTCTCCTCCTCTCAGTCCTAAATGGCCGACCCCTTATTCTGAGTCTGTGACCCCCGGTTCTCAGAGGAAACATAATCCCAACATATACCCTGTCAAGCCCTGTAAGAATTTTATATGTTTCAATGTGATCACCTCTCATTCTTCTAAACAGTAGTGAATATAGGCCTCATCTGCTCAATTTCTCATTGGAAGATGCCTAATTTTCTTTCTAAATACATTATATCCTGCAATATTTAACTGCTAGTCCTGTTTTTTATGCACCATGTTTAATTTATCCCGACTACATTCAGTTCCTCTCAATAAGTTATTGCCTCCAGTTTCCCCATTTTGTTTTGGATGCCATGTATATTGTTGTACAGACAATTTGATTTGTTTTTATTAATCGCCTTATTTTTATTTTTATTTTTATTTTTATGTTATTTCATACTTATGTGCTAGACCTTTGTCTGTTCCATGACTGTTTTATTTCAACCTCATTCCTATCTGACTTTTCAGCTGTGGCTCAATGGGTAGTGCACTCGCCTCTGAGTCAAAAGGTTGTGGGTTCAAATCCCACTCCAGGGACCTGAGAACAAAAATCTAGGTTGACACTCCCAGTGGAGTGCTGCACTGTTGGAGGTACCATCTTTCAGATGAGATGTTAAACCAAAGCCCTGTCTGCCCTCTCAGATGGACGTAAAAGATCCCAAGGCACTATTTTGAAGAAGAGCAGGGGAGTTCTCCCCGGTGTCCTGGCCAATATTTATCCCTCAATCAACATATCAAAAAAACAGATTATCTGGTCATTATCACATTGCAGTGTGTGGGAGCTTGCTATGCGCAAATTGGCTGCTGTGTTTCCCACATTACAACAGCGACTACACTCCGAAAGTACTTCATTGGCTGTAAAGCGCTTTGGGACATCCGGTGGTTGTGAAAAGCGCTATATAAATGCAAGTCTTTTTTCCTATTTCTTTTATCTTCATGTGACTGTTATTTCTGCCAGATATCTCCCCCTTCCCCAGCTCACTAGTTTAAAGTCTCGAGTACAGCCTGGTTTATCTTCTACGCTGGGACTTTGGTCCCATTCCAGTTCAGGCGCAACCATTCCTAACAGTAATATTAAGAGGAGATTTGATAGAGGTATTCAAAATCATGGATGGTTTTGATCAAGTAAATAAGTGAAACTTTCTCCAGTGACAGGAGGATGTCATCATCATCATATGCAGTCCCTCGGAGTCGAGGATGACTTGCTGCCACACTAAAATGTGTTCTCAGGTGACTGAAGAGTCCAATGTGTGACCTACAGTCTCTGTCACAGGTGGGTGGGGAGTCTGAGTTGCCACGTGCTCCTTCCATTGTCGATGCTTGGCTTCAGCTTGCTCTTGGCGACGAGACTCGAGGTGCCCAGCACCCTCCCGGATGCTCTTCCTACACTTAGGGTGGTCTTGGGCCAGGACTCCCAGGTAGTGGTGGGGATGTTGCACTTTTTCAAGGAGGTTTTGAGGGTGTCCTTTCAGCATTTCCTCTACCCACCTGGCGGTCACTTGCCGTGTCAGAGCTCCGAGTAGAGCGTTTGTTTTGAGAGTCTCGTGTCGGGCATGCAGACGATGTGGCCCGTCCAATGAGCGTGGTCAGTGCTTCGATGCTGGGGATGTTGGCCTGAGCGAGGACACTGATGTTGATGCGCCTATCCTGCCAATGGATTTTCAGGGTCTTGCGGAGGCATCATTGGTGGTACTTCTCCAGTGCTTTGAGGTGTCTGCTGTACACAGTCCATGTCACTGAACAGGCAGCGATCAATTCTTTCAAGGTGGAAGGGCTATAGAATAGGCTGTCGCTCTGTTGTTTTTCTTACATATTGTAAATATTTCTTGTCACTTGCTGTTGTCCTCCTTCACAAAATTGTTTTCCTTTACCAAAAGGGTTCATGTGGCCACGAGAAATGTACTGTAGGGATAGCAAATACCACTGTAATGTATTTGCTTCAAGGGTTCTTTGCTTAAGAATTCATAGCAACACATTGCTATTAAGAACTAGTTGGTTTATTAGCAAAGGTTCAACAATCACACTACACATTACCAGTTCTTCCACCCGGCTCACAACCACCTGCCTCATCGTGGACCCCCCGAACCCAACTGGCTGGGGTTT
This sequence comes from Pristiophorus japonicus, assembly GCF_044704955.1. Classification (NCBI taxonomy): domain Eukaryota; kingdom Metazoa; phylum Chordata; class Chondrichthyes; family Pristiophoridae; genus Pristiophorus; species Pristiophorus japonicus. The sequence continues at coordinate 46,768,919 of NC_091998.1, forward strand.
TATTGAGTCTTGTGAACATCACGTGACTGGCTAAGCCACTCCCAACTCAACAGCTCGACAAACCTGTGAGCATGCTCACAGGACGCATACATTACAACCACAGGGACATTCCTTCTGTTACCAGAAGTGGCAACTATTTCCACTGGCGGGAGTGTCGGTAACCAAAGGACACACATTTAAGATAATTGACAAAGCAAAAATGAGGAAAATTCTTTTGCACAGCGAGTTAATTATGATTTGGTGGTGGAAGCAGATTCAATCGTAACTTTCAAAAGGGAAATGGATAAGTACTGGAAAATATTTTTTTTTAAATTGCCGGGCTACAGGGAAAGAGCAGGAGGAGTGAGACTAATTGGAAATGTTTTTCAAAAAGCCTGCAAGAGCAAGGTGGCCTCCTTCTGTGATGTCTGATTCTACGAGTCGTTAGTTTGCCTGGATTGGTGCGGTGGGGCGGGGGATGGTGGGGGAGGGAGGGGCTACTCTTGGAGAGTCAGGCAGACACAGGGAGCATTGAGGAGTCGGGTTGAAGTACAGTATGTGCTCGCCCAGCTCCGTTGGGCAGGCCACATTATTCACATGCCGAACACAAGACTCCCAAAGCAAACGCTTTACTCGGAACTCCTACACGGCGAGCGAGCCCAAGGTGGACAGAGGAAACATTTCAAGGACACCCTCAAAGCCTCCTTGATAAAATGCAACATCCCCACCAACATCTGGGAGTCCCTGGCCAAAGACCGCCCTAAGTGGAGGAAGTGCATCCGGGAGGGTGCTGAGCACCTCGAATCTCATCGCCGAGAGCATGCAGAAATCAAGCGCAGGCAGCGGAAGGAGCGTGCGGCAAACCAGTCCCACCCACCCTTTCCTTCTGTCTGTCCCACCTGTGACGGACATTGTAATTCTCGTATTGGACTGAACAGTCACCTGAGAACTCACTTTTAGAGTGGAGGCAAGTCTTCCTTGGGTTCATTCTCGGGTTGGCAATCAGTAACTAGTGGGGTGCCGCAGGGATCAGTGCTGGGACCCCAACTATTTACAATCTACTTTAACGACTTGGAAGAAAGGACCTAGTGTAACGTAGCCAAGTTTGCCGATGATACAAAGATGGGAGGAAAAGCAATGTGTGAGGAGAACACAAAAAATCTGCAAAAGGACATAGAGAGGCTAAGTGAGTGGGTAAAAATTTGGCAGCTGGAGTATAATGTTGGAAAGTGTGAGATCATGAACTTTGGCAGAAAAAATCAAAGAGCAAGTTATTATTTAAATGGAGAAAGATTGCAAAATGCTGCAGTACAGCGGGACCTGGGGTACTTGTGCATGAAACACAAAAGGTTAGTATGCAGGTGCAGCAAATGATCAGGAAGGCCAATGGAATCTTGGCCTTTATTGCAAAGGGGCTGGAGTATAAAAGCAGGGAAGTCTTGCTACAGTTGTACAGGATATTGGTGAGGCCACACCTGGAATACTGCGTGCAGTTTTGGTTTCCATATTTACGAAAGGATATACTTGTTTTGGAGGCAGTTCAGAGAAGGTTCACAAGGTTGATTCCAGAGATGAGGGGGTTGACTTTTGAGGAAAGTTTGAGTAGGTTGGGCCTCTACTCATTGGAATTCAGAAGAATGAGAGGTGATCTTATCGAAACGTATAAGAAAAATCATGAGGGGGCTTGGCAAGGTGGATGCAGGGGGCATAATCTTAGAATAAGGGGCTGCCCATTTAAAACTGAGATGAGGAGAAATTTCTTCTCTCAGAGGGTTGTGGAGCTGTGGAATTTGCTGCCTCAGAGAGCTGTGAAAGCTGGGACATTGAATAAATTTAAGACAGAATTAGACAGTTCCTTAAATGATAAGGGAATAAGGGATTATGGAGAGCGGGCAGGGAAGTGGAGCTGAGTCCATGATCGGATCAGTCATGATCGTATTAAATGGTGGAGCAGGCTCGAGGGGCCGTATGGCCTACTCCTGCTCCTATTTCATATGTTCTTATGTTCCTCGATTTTGAGGGACTACCTATGATGATGATGATGTGCAGACAAACCATTAAACCCTTGTTATGAAGTGGCATGCGCTGCTTGAAAGGGCGGTGGAAGCAGATTCAATAGTAACTTTCAAAAGGGAACTGAATATATGCTTAAAAAAGAGAAATTTGCTGGAGCCTTGGGCAAAGGGCAGGGGATTGGGACTAATTGGATAGCTCTTTCACAGACCCAGCACAGGCACGATTGGCCAAATGGCCTCCTATAAGATGCTATGATTCTAACTTATGGCCCCCCCATTGACAAGCAATATGTTGCTCTTACTGTATAAAGTAAGGTTTATATTAATTTGCAATCCCATATTATCCTCAGGTCCCCAAAGGAAGATATCTGAATGAAACTGCTCACTCATCCGTTATTCGTGTGTTTTGTATAGTTTTCTCCCTGCAGTGATTTCATTAAGTTCCGCTCCAGTGACATCAAGAATTGGGAGCAATGCTCACGGCTTAGAGTATCACAATATTGATCCATGTCACTTTAATGCAACTCATATCACTGTCGGGGGGGGGGCGGGGGGGTGGTGGCATTGTATAGTAGGTCTGTTCCCAAACTCCCACAGGCCAACAATCTAGAAACAAAATACATACAATGGGTTCAGTTTTCCCCAATGACTTGTGCAGTTTCCTTGGCGTGCGGTGCTTTTTTTGGCCTAAGTTAAAACATGCAAGTTTCCCCAGTCGATTGGCATTAGTGTAACTCAGTTAGTTATAATTTTTTTAGGTTAGTTTTTTTTTAATTCAAAGCAGGCATTACATAGAAACATAGAAACATAGAAAATAGGAGCAGGAGTAGGCCATTCGGCCCTTCAAGCCTGCACCGCCATTCTTCCCGCATCTAACCTGTCCCGTCCCGTCAGAATCTTATACGTTTCTATGAGATCCCCTCTCATCCTTCTAAACTCTAGTGAATAAAGGCCCAGTTGATCCAGTCTCTCCTCATATGACAGCCCAGCCATCCCGGGAATCAGTCTGGTGAACCTTCGCTGCACTCCCTCAATATCAAGAACGTCTTTCCTCAGACTAGGAGACCAAAACTGAACACAATATTCCAGGTGAGGCCTGGAATAACCTGCCACCCGCACCAATTCTGGCCAGTCCGGCAAGTTTGGCCAGCTCAGAGTTACTCCAGTTCTTCTTCGGCCGGCGTATATGGCCTCTGTAGAGTTAAGGAAATCTGGTGAGTTAAGGAAATCGACGCAGGTAAGTAAATCAGCGCAGTAGATGCCCGGACAACAGCAGCAGGAGAGGTGAGAGAGAGTGGGAGAGAGGAGAGGGAAGCCTTTCGGGTAGAGTTAGGTGCAGGGATCGGGAGGGAAGCGGCCGTTCGGCCTGGGATAGGTGCGGGGACCGGTACTGTCATGGAGCGGGGGGGAGTAACTTTAATAATTTAATGGTGGGAAGTTGCTGTAATGTTTAATGTGCTTGTGCATGGTAAGTTGTTGTAATGTACTCGTGCTTGGTTATTGTCACTTTTCAGCCTCAGCCTGCATTGTGTCCCTGGTTACCGTGGCAACCCGATCTTTTTGGCGCAGATCAAAGCCCCGCCCCCAAAGCTGAACAACAGGCTGGTTAGCGCCAAAATGAAGAAATCAAACGGGGAAACTTGGAAGATTTCTATTGCTTTATCATAAAAACCCATCTGGTTCGCTAACATCCTTCAGGGAAGAGAATCTGCCATCCTTACCCGGTCTGGGCCTAAATGTGACTCCAGACTCACAGCAGTATGGTTGTCTCTTAACTGCCCTCAAAATGGCCCAGCGAGACACTCAGTTATCTGCTGTGAAAAACTGCAATGGTTGAAGGAGGTAGCTCACCAATGCTTTCTCAAGGTTAAAATTAGGGATGGGCAATAAATGCTGGCCTTTCGATGTCTACGTGCTGATTTAAAAAATATATTTTGCACTTTTATTTCACATATCCAACATTTTGAGTTGTTCCATTATTTTGTCTCACTATCATCTCACGTCATCCATTCTGTTTTAAAGAACAAAAGCTTCTCTCTTTCTCCAATGGCTGCACAGAGCACAATTGCAGATCAGTTTAGTTGCATTACGTCTTCCTCCCTTTCCCATCTTGAGCCCTCTATACTGCTGAGAAATGCAAGCTGTGCCTCTCTCATGTCTCAATGATGAATTCACCCCATGCTGTGGTACTGTGGCCTGTGGACCAGAAGGTACCTGTAATGTATGCACCTGTGAGTAAGCTCACAGGTTTGCAGAGATGGCGGGTGGACTCCCTGCCGGAGGAGCTCAGGCCTTTTGCCTGGAGCACGACCCATCTCCTCTATCTGGGAGTCTACTTTAGCCCCGTTGAGGAAGCCTGGCCGGCGAACTGGCAAGAGCTGGAGGCCAAGGTCGCTGCTCGCCTAGGGCGCTGGACAGGACTGCTCCAAGTGCTGTCCTACAGGGGTCGAGCTCTAGTCATAAACCAGCTGGTGGCCGCTATGCTGTGGTACCAGCTGGTCACTTTGACCCTTCCCCCTGCGTTTGTCGCCAAGATACAGAAGAAGCTGGTGGACTTCTTCTGGAACAACAGGAAGCACTGGGTCTCTGCCGTGGTCTTGAGACTCCCGCTTAGGGAGGGCGGTCAGTCGTTGGTGTGCGTCAGCACCCAGCTAGTGACTTTCCGTCTTCAGACCCTGCAGAGATACCTTTACGTCGAGCCCCCTCCTAGGTGGCGTGCGCTGGCGATGTATTTCTTCCGCCAGCAGCACAGCCTCAACTACGACATGCAGCTCCTGTTTGTGAGCTTGGGAGCCGTCAGGACCGCTGTCCAGGAGCTGCCTGCCTTTTACCAGGAACTCATCAGGGTCTGGAACAAAGTCTCCACCAAGCACAGCTCTCCACCAGCTGGAGTGGCAGCTGTCCTGCAGGAGCCGCTGCTCGGGAATCCGTACCTCTACGACCGAAGTTTTAGGTGGCAGTCGGACGAGAGGGCTGTGGCTGGTGAGGTGACCAGGGTCAGGGACCTGCTCGATGGCGGAGGAGCGGGCTGGATGGCGCCAGATATGCTGGCACGGCGCCTAAATTCGGTTGACGTCCGCCGCGCGGCCGATGCCATCGAGCCGCTAAAAACAGCTCTGGGCCCTGACTCCATTAGGTGTGTTGAGGATGCTCAAGCACGTGGGGAGATCCCGTCCAAACTGACCCCCGTCCGGATGGAATTCCTCATTGGCGCCAAACCCCGGAACCTCCCTCGGGAGCCGGCGCCTCACAACTTGAGCCACCTCGGGGAAATCCCCTCCGTGCCTTTCAGTTCTGTGCGGAGGGGTTTCCTGTACGGGCTGCTCCTGCACACTCTCAACTTTGCCATCCTCGTCTGCCATCCGGACACGCCATGGCGCACCATCTTGCCGTCCGGAGGAGGCGGGTATCCCCGATGGAGTGCACTCTACGCGGGAGTCCTCCCACTATTTATCGGGGACTTGGCCTGGAGGGTGGTGCACGGAGCAGTCCTATGCAACAAATTTTTAAGCCGGTTCATGGGCTCCCAGGCCGCCTGCAATTTCTGCGGTCTGGAAGAGTCCGTGTTCCATGTTTTTACTGAATGTGCGAGGTTGCAGCCCCTGTTCCATTATTTAAAGGGCTGCTCCTCAATTTCTAGTTGCACTTCAGTCCCACACTCCTGATCTTTGGGCACCCTGTGAGGAGGGGAGTGGGTAGGTCCGAGGACTTCCTCGTAGGACTGCTCCTGGGCATGGCCAGGTGGGTCATCGACCGGTCCAGGCAGCGGGCAGTCGAGGGGGTCGTTCAGCCCGACTGCCTGCCTCTCTTCTGCGCTTACATCTGAGCCAGGGTGTCCCTAGAGATGGAGCACGCGGTGTCCACCGGTACGCTCGCGGCCTTCCGCGAGAGGTAGGCGCCGGAGGGATTGGAGTGCATTGTTACCCCGGCAACCAAATTTTAATTTGATTTTATATGTTTTAAAGATTAATTTGTTTTAATTGCCGGGTTTTATTGTCCGCCTCCCCTTTTATAGGGGGCACTTCTAAATTATGGTTTTAGTGCCCAAAAAAAAAACGCAAAAAAAAACTACAAAAATACAAAAAAACAAATAAAAACACAAAAAAGGGCCTTGGAAAATGTTTGGAGTGCACTTTATTTAAATGTTTTATTTTGTTTATCCCAAAAAGAGTTGTAGAGATGGCGGGTGGACTCCCTGCCGGAGGAGCTCAGGCCTTTTGCCTGGAGCACGACCCATCTCCTCTATCTGGGAGTCGACTTTAGCCCCGATGAGGAAGCCTGGCCGGCGAACTGGCAGGAGCTGGAGGCCAAGGTCGCCGCTCACCTAGGGCGCTGGACAGGACTGCTCCGAGTGCTGTCCTACAGGGGTCGAGCACTAGTCATAAACCAGCTGGTGGCCGCTATGCTGTGACCCCTCCCCCTGCGTTTGTCGCCAAGATACAGAAGAAGCTGGTGGACTTCTTCTGGAACAACAGGAAGCACTGGGTCTCTGCCGCGGTCTTGAGTTTCCCGCTTAGGGAGGGCGGTCAGTCGTTGGTGTGCGTCAGCACCCAGCGAGCGACTTTCCGTCTCCAGACCCTGCAGAGATACCTTTACGTCGAGCCCCCTCCTCGATGGCGTGCGCTGGCGATGTATTTCTTCCGCCAACAGCACGGCCTCAACTACGACACACAGCTCCTGTTTGTGAGCCTGGGGGGCATCAGGACCGCCGTCCAGGGGCTGCCTGTCTTTTACCAGGAACTCATCAGGGTCTGGAACCGGCTGGAGTGGCGGCTGTCCTGCAGGAGCCGCTGCTCAGGAATCCGTACCTCTACGACCGAGGTTTTAGGTGGCAGTCAGACGAGAGGGCTGTGGCTGGTGAGGTGACAGGGTCAGGGGCCTGCTCAATGGCGGAGGAGCGGGCTGGATGGCGCCAGACATGTTGGCATGGCGCCTAAATTCGGCCGACGTCAGTCCCACACTCCTGATCTTTGGGCACCCTGTGCGGAGGGGAGCGGGCAGGTCGGAAGGCCTCTTTGTGGGCCTGCTCCTGGGCATGGCCAAGGGGGCCATTAACGTACCAGGCAGCGGTGGTCGAGGGGGTCGTTCAGCCCGACTGCCTGCCATTTTCACTGAATCCAAGAACCTTGAGGAATCCTGTGCTGGCCATGGCAAATTAACATTGAAAAAATGATCCACATCTAGGGTTCATTGGGGAATATCTGTTCTTTTTAGTTTCTTCCATCTTTCGGATGAGATGTTAAACCGAGGTCCCGTCATTTAAAATGTGATCGAAAGGACTGCGTTACATTCCCTCAGTACTGTACAAAAAAAAGTTAACTGCATAATCGAGGCTCACATTCCAGGGCAGTACTGAGGGAGTGCCGCACTGTCGGAGGTGCCGTCTTTCGGATGAGACATTAAACCGACGCCCCGTCTGCCCTCTCAGGTGGACGTAAAAGATCCCATAGCCTCTATTTCGAATATGAACAGTGGAGTTATCCCCGGTGCCCTGGCCAATATTTATCCTTTAATCAAAATAACAAAATCAGATTTTCTGGTCATTGTCACATTGCTGAATGTGGGAGCTTGCTGTGAGCAAATTGGCTGCCGTGTTTCCAACATCACAACAGTGACGACACTCCAAAAGTACTTCATTGGCTGTCAAGCACTTTGAGACTTCCAGTGGTCATGAAAGATGCTCTAAAAATGCAAGTCTTTCTTTCTATGTTATGTGAAGAATAAACCTCCCACTTCACGATCTGCTTAGCACTACGACCTAAGGTACAGTATGCGCTCCGACCCAGCACGCAAACATTTCCCCCCCTGCTCCCCCCACCACCGGATCAGGTCGGAAATGTCCATGAAAATAACCCAAAATGGGTTCTTAATCGTTCACAAAATGGTCATGAATGCCCCTTAAATCCTGGCCCACCACCTGTGGCGAGGCGTGAAGAGAATTGAGGCAACACACAGGCTCTAAGCACTCGTTGGAGGAAGGCGAACAAGGCCCCTTTCATCCTGTATTTCTAGTCGTAAGTCCCTCGGATACAAACAACTGGATTTAAGATTCTGTAATTAATTCACGCTCTTAAGTGGTTGAACTCCAGAAAAAAATTGAATAGCCCCAAGACAAAGAATCCCATTCCACAAGAGTCCCTTTGAGTAGTCTGTGCAGTGCTTCCTTGTTGTGCTGGAGTTGCTGATCAGTAACACCAGCACTTTGCATCTGTGTTTAGGCTTGCTCAGTACACATTAGTTCATCTTGATTCACCATCCATTAAATTATTCCCTTGCTCAAATGGCACCATTTAGAGAAACAATTTAATTCAAATGTACAAACTGTTTCCCCAGATAAAGAAATCTGTAGTTTGTATTAAATCGCATCCCAGAATGAGGGGAGGGAAAATGAGAGCAGCTCACCGTAGCTTTGGCCGGCTTGTCTCGGTTGTAAGACATCGGCTGCAAAATGAACGTGTCTGTATCGTGGCACATTAAAATTCCAAAGCCGTCCGCCACTAATCTCCTGCAGCACAAGAAATAGTTCAGTCTCCCAACAGGGTTTGCTCCACTCCAACCTCTGCATCTTATTCCCGTGCCTCAGTAGGCAACATCCTCGCCTCTGAGTCACAAGGTCGTGACTTCAAGTCCCACTCCAGGGACTTGAGCACCAAAATCTCGGCTGACACTCCAGTTCTGTGCTGAGGGAGTGCTGCACTGTTGGAGGTGCCGTCTTTCGTGTGAGACATTAAACCGAGGCCCCGTCTGCCCTCTCAGGTGGATGTAAAAGATCCCATGGCACTATTTCGAAGAAGAGCAGAGGAGCTATCCCTGGTGTCCTGGGCCAATAATTATCCCTCCACCAACATCAATAATACAGATTATCTGGTCATTATCTCATTGCTGTTTGTGGGAGCTTGCTGTGCGCAAATTGGTTGCTGCGTTTCCTTCATTACAACAGTGACTATACTCCAAAAGTACTTCATTGGCTGAAAAGTGCTTTGGGACATCCTTAGGTCGTGAAAGATGCTATAGAAATGCAAGTCTTTCATTAATATTCAACTATGATTTATTGACTTTATTTAGTGTTCGACGTGTCAACCTCGGCCAACAGCTCCTGCACTTTCAATCAACTCCCATCTCCTCGCAATATGGACACGACCTTTTTTTTCATTTTTGCAGTTTACTTTCTGCCTTCTCTTGAAGGCATTGACTCTTGACGGAGGTAAAAATTCCACAGTTAGAGTTAGCACCTTCAGGAGAACTGGATAGAAAATTAGCTAAAAATCAGGAAGCAGGAGGCCTTTGGGTAAACCTTGCTGTTCTTTTAAAAAAATTAATTCACGGGATGTCGGAGTGGCTGTCAAGGCCGGCATTTATTGCCCATCCCTAATTGCCCCTCGAGAAGGTGGTGGTGAGCCGCCTTCTTGAGCCGCTGCAGTCCGTGTGGTGAAGGTGCTCCCACAGTGCTGTTAGGGAGGGAGTTCCAGGATTGTGACCCAGCGACGATAAATGAATGGCCAATACATTTCCAAGTCAGGATGGTGTGTGACGTGAGGGGAATGTGGAGCTGGTGGGTGTTCCCATGAGCCTGCTGCCCTTGTCCTTCTCGGTGGTAGAGGTCGCCGTATAGCCATTGAACGAACCTCAAAACATCTTGCTAATTTGGTTACATCTACAGCTGTACTGAAAGCTCATTCATCATTTTTCCTTGTGCTTGAAGTTTATTAGGAGAATAAATCCAATGATTTTGCCTCCGCAGCAGAATCAAGACACCATTATTAAACCATCTCTTCAGATTGCATGGTTTGCCATTCAGATTTTTATTTTTAAATTGGTTCATTAAATCTGGCTCAAAGGATTGCTGAGTGTTTATTGGGACTAAATGCCACTTGGATTCACACTTTACGTCAGCAACTTTAAGGCACTAGCGCTTTCCCCAAGAGGATCATTGGCCCCCCCAAATCGAAGCGTTGGTGTGTGCCAATGCTTTGCTTTAATTCTTTGGGAGCCAAAGCAAGCGCTCGACTCGGAACTCCTTCACGGCAAACGAGTCAAAGGTGGGCAGAGGAAACGTTTCAAGGACACCCTCAAAGCCTCCCTGAAAAAGTGCAACCTCTCCACAGACACCTGGGAGTCCCTGGCCAAAGACCGTCCTAAGTGGAGGAACTGCATCCGGGAGGGGGCTGAGCACCTCGAGACTCATCGCCGAAAGCATGCAGAGACCAAGCGCAGGCAGCGGAAGGAGCGTGCGGCAAACCTGTCCCACCCACCCTTTTTCTCAAGGACTAAATGTCCCACCTGTGACAGGTGTTATGTATTGTCCATGTACATTAAATGTATAGTTACAATAGTGCGCCACAAGGGACACTGTGGTGGGAGACCCGAAAGTACCTGCGAGACAGAGTATAAAAGGCTGCCCACCACACCTGAGGGGCACTCTGGAGTTACACAATAAAGGACTAAGGTCACAGCAGTTACTGCAACACCATACTGTGTGGAGTCAGTGATTTGAGTGCTGCATACATCACAACAGGGACTGTGGTTCTCGTATTGGACTGTTCAGCCACCGAAGGGCTCATGTTTAGAGTGGAAGCAAGTCTTCCTCGATTCCCAGGGACTGCCTATGATGATGCTGATTTAATTTCTAGCCCCTACCAGTGAGTCAGCCTCACAAGGCAGAGCTCAATAGACCTGATGGTTCACGTTGGCATCAGAAGTGGAGTATTGCAATTTTGTGCTCCGATCATGAACAGTGGTTTCATGCTCCTCACAGTTGCCCCTGATTCCGGAGATGAGGGGGTTGAGTTATGAGGATAGGTTGAGCAGGTTGGGCCTATACTCATTGGTGCTCAGAAGAATGAGAGGAGATCTTATTGAAACGTATAAGATAATGAGGGAGCTTGACAAGATGGATGCAGAGAGGATGTTTGCACTCATAGGGGAAACTAAAACTCGGGGACATAGTCTTAGAATAAAGGGCCGTCCATTTAAAACTAAGATGAGGAGGAATTTCTTCTGTCAGAGGGTTGTAAATCTGTGGAATTCTCTGCCCCAGAGAGCTGTGGAGGCTGGGTCATTGAATAAATTTAAGGCGGAGATAGACAGATTTTGAGCGATAAGGCAGTCAATGGTTATGGGGAGCGGGCGGGGAAGTGGAGCTGAGTCCACGATCAGATCAGCCATGATCTTATTGAATGGCGGAGCAGGCTCGAGGGGCCGCATGGCTGACTCCTGCTCCTATTTCTTATGTTCTTATGCTGGCGGGAGGAATCCAGGTGAAAAAAGCAACAATCTTAAAATGAGGGCTAGGCCATTCAGGAGTGAAATCAAAAAGCACTTTTTCACACAAAGCGTAATGGAAATCTGGAACTCTCTCCCCCCAAATGGCTGTGGATGCTGGGGGGAGGTGCTGGGGAAGTGGAGGAGTCAATGGAAATTTTCAAGACTGAGATCCATAGATTTCTATGAGGTAAGGGTATCAATGGATATAGAGATAAGTTGGGTAAACAGCATTGAGCTCCAGATCTCATTGAATGGCGGGGCAGGAACGAGGGGCTGAATGGCCTACTCCTGCTCCTTTAGTGTTCCTATACTACAACATGTATTTATATAGTGCCTTTAATGTAGTAAATCAGCCCAAAGCGCTCCACAGGAGTGTTATCAGACAAAAATTTGACATCGAGCAACGTAAGATATTAGGGCAGATGACCAAAAGCTTGGTCAGAGAGGTAGGTTTTAAGGAGCATCTTAAAGGAGGAAAGAGCGGGAGAGAGGTTTTAGGGAGGAAATTCCAGAACGTAGGGCCCAGGCAGCCGAAGGCACGGCCACCAATGGTGGAGCGATTATAATCAGGGATTCTCAAGGGGGCAGAATTAGAGGAGGGCAAACATCTTGGGGGGTTGTGGGGCTGGAGGGGATTACAGAGATAGGGAGGGGCAAGTCCATGGAATAAGAATATAAGAACATAAGAAATAAGAGCAGGAGTCGGCCATTTGGCCCCTCGAGCCTGCTCTGCCATTCAATAAGATCATGGCTGATCTGATCATGGACTCAGCTCCACTTCCCTGCCCGCTCCCCATAACCCTTTGCTCCCTTATAGCTCAAAAATCTGTATATCTCTGCCTTAAATATATTCTGTTATGTATTGTCCATGTACATTAAATGTATAAGTACAATGATGCGCCACAGGGGGCGCTGTGGTGGGAGACTCGAAAGTACCTGCAAGACAGAGTATAAAAGGCTGCCCACCACACCTGAGAGGCACTCTGGAGTTATACAATAAAGGACTATGGTCACGGCAGTTACTACAACACCAGATCGTGTGGAGTCAGTGATTTGAGTGCTACATACATACATCACATTGGCGACAAGGACACGGACGAATTTCATGCAACCATGGCTACTCTGGGCTCATTAAAGGATTTTACGGTGGGCAATGATTGGGAGGCCTTTACGGAAAGGCTCGAGTACTACTTCACAGCAAACCACCTGACGGGGAACACGGACGCACTGAGAGAGAAGCGTAAGGCGATATTGCTTTCCAGTTGTGGCGATGAGGTTTACTGTCTCATCAGGGATTTTCTGGCACCCGCGAGCGCCAAGGACAAGTCATATGAGGAACTGATTGAACTCATTCGTGATCAACTGAAACCGAAGGAGAGCATCCTCACAGCCTGGCACAAATTCTACCAACACTGCAGCCCTGAGGGCCAGGATGTCACCAAATATGCTGCGGACCTCAGGAGACTCGCGGCGCCGTGCGATTTTGGCACACACCTTGACGACGTGTTGCGAGACGTCTTTGTTATGGGGATTGGCCATGAGGGTCTCCTTCACAAGCTGCTATCCACTGAACCCACAGTCACACTGAGGCAAGCCATCACCATCAGCAGGGCATTTATGACCTCGACTTGCAGCACCAAGCAGATGTTCCACACAGTCTCAAACCCGGCAGGCACTGTCCACAGGATAGCGCCCATCACGGACAAAACTGCAGAACGTGGCTCTGCCCAGGGCAGAGAGCACGGATCTCGGGGTCCTGGAACTCAGAGTCCGCCGAGGGGGGCTAATCGAGTAGCACCATGCTGGCACTGTGGAGGAAGCCATGGGGCTCACCGGTGCAGGTTTGCAGAGTTCACGTGCAATATCTGCCACACAAAAGACCACCTTCAGCGTATGTGCAAAAGGAACCTGACTCACCGTCTGGCTGAGGAGATGGTAGAGGATCCACCATCCAGCGAGGAGCAGGCAGAAGAAGATGAGATGCTTGGACGGTACACGTGAAGTGACGATTCGGCCCCAGTGATTATGGAAGTCAAGATCAACGGAGTCCCAGTGAGTATGGAAGTGGACACTGGATCGGGTCTGTCGTTGATGAGTCAGAGAACTTTTGAGAAACTGTGGGTCAACCCAGCTGCACGACCCATGCTGGTCCCGATCACGGCGAAGCTGCGTACCTACACCAAGGAACTGATTCCTGTTCTTGGCAGAGCGGATGTGTAGGTATCTCACGGGGGCGAGATGCATGGTTTACCTTTGTGGGTCATTGCAGGCGATGGGCCGATGCTTCTCGGCAGGAGGTGGATGGGAAAGGTCCATGGGAGCTGGAAATACTTCATTCCTCCACAGAACCGCTGCTCCCCGGGTTCCCAAAGAGCTGCGCCGACCGAGCTGGAGGAGAAAGAAGCCGTTCATCGGCAGTCTAAATCCCCACACAGGCAACAGCAGCCCAGAACTCCTGACCTCAAGCAATCCTGCAGCCTCAGCCTCCACAGACGAGCAGACCCTGGAAGAGCAGGTGTTGATCGGGAAATCCATCGACGGACGACAAATCGGGGGGGGGGCCCACGCGGAGAGGAAGTCGGGCGGCGGTCACGGCTACAGCGGCGGCCAGAACGGCAGGAGAGGAGGCTACAGTGGTGGCTGGAACGGCAGGAGAGGAGGCTACAGCGGCGGCCAGAACGGCAGGAGAGGAGGCTACAGTGGTGGCTGGAACGGCAGGAGAGGAAGCTACAGCGGCGGCCAGAACGGCAGGAGAGGAGGCTACAGCAGCGGCCGGAATGGCAGGAGAGGAGGCTACAGTGGTGGCTGGAACGGCAGGAGAGGAGGCTACGGTGGTGGCTGGAATGGCAGGAGAGGAGGCTACGGTGGTGGCTGGAATGGCAGGAGAGGAGGCTACAGCGGCGGCCAGAACGGCAGGAGAGGAGGCTACAGCAGCGGCCGGAATGGCAGGAGAGGAGGCTACGGTGGTGGCTGGAACGGCAGGAGAGGAGGCTACGGTGGTGGCTGGAACGGCAGGAGAGGAGGCTACAGTGGTGGCTGGAATGGCAGGAGAGGAGGCTACAGCGGCGGCGGAGGTTACAACGGCGGCAGGTATGACCCGGGAGAACGCGACAAGTTTTATTTCTAAGGTCTTTCCCGTGACTGGCTTCCTTCTCCGCAAGTATAATCGCACAATCGATCCAGCCTCTTTTAAAGCTTCTACGGCTTTGCTATGTGTTACCTCCCTGACATCGATATAATTTACCCGAAGGATGCAATCATTCACCCGCAGTCTTCCATCCTGTGCAGCTGCACCTCCTACAAGGATTTTTGTAATGAATATGCTCGGATCATCACCAACGTGTGGATTATCTGTGCCACCTGCAATGCTGAAGCCGAGGCCAGAACTTCCCCTTTCAAGCGTGATTTTATACTTTCTTTCTTCTTTGTCAGTGAGTTCAAGATGGTGGCGAGCCTCGTGGCAGCAGAGCTCTGCAGACAAAGGCCAGCAGAGAAACTAAAATGGCGGTGCCCAGTGAAAGCCTCGTGAGAAATACAAGATGGCGTCTCAAAAGGGAAATGCACCCGGGAGTCTTAAAAGGACCTTACACCGTTGGCGGTCCCCACAAAGACGCTTTTGTAAGGCAAGAGCGAGTTTAAATGAGCAATGTGAATGTAGGATGACGGATTTATGATAAGAGTTAATAGTTTAATGCTGAATGGTTACTGTATTTAAAATAATGGATGTGAATCACGAAAAGAGTTAATACCATGAGGTACATGTAAAAGGGTAACGGATCCGTGACTAACATGACTAATGGACTAATGCGATTTTCGAATTATGTGATTCATGCAATGGTTCAGCGGCTGCAGATGAGCCGCCAAGGTGACTACTTTCTGAAAACAGAGGCAACGCACCAGTTGCGGTACCCTGTCTCAGCGCAGCCCATTACCTCGGGCAAAAAGGGGCAGTATACTGCCACCGTACCTCACCCAGAGGAGCTGGGATTAAATAACTGTTCAGTGTACCTGCAACCTTTTGACATAACATCTGTACCATATATTACATGCACCATACTAATGTACTGTCTATGTGTACCTGCTTTCTGTTGGGGTTATGCTCATGTATTTCATCACTCATGTAAGGACTGCAAACACTACATGCTTGCACTGGATCGCAAGCATAATCTCCACATGGGGGAGAGGAGGGAAGTGGATGGTCATGGACTCACACTCACAAATCAACCAGGATGAACAAGTTCGAGGTTACCGGCAATGGCTTTTGGAATTGGGGGGGGGGGGTGGGGAGTGAGATGTTATGTATTGTCCAAGTGGAGGGCGGAGAAACCCAAGGCAAAGAGCAAAAAGGGCCACTGTACAGCAAAATTCTAAAAGGACAAAGGGTGTTAAAAAAACAAGCCTGAAGGCTTTGTGTCTTAATGCAAGGAGTATCCGCAATAAGGTGGATGAATTAACTGTGCAAATAGATGTTAACAAATATGATGTGATTGGGATTACGGAGACGTGGCTCCAGGATGATCAGGGCTGGGAACTCAACATTCAGGGGTATTCAACATTCAGGAAGGATAGAATAAAAGGAAAAGGAGGTGGGGTAGCATTGCTGGTTAAAGAGGAGATTAATGCAATAGTTAGGAAAGACATTAGCTTGAATGATGTGGAATCTATATGGGTAGAGCTGCAGAACACCAAAGGGCAAAAAACGTTAGTAGGAGTTGTGTACAGACCTCCAAACAGTAATAGGGATGTTGGGGAGGGCATCAAACAGGAAATTAGGGGTGCATGCAATAAAGGTGTAGCAGTTATAATGGGTGACTTTAATATGCACATAGATTGGGCTAGCCAAACTGGAAGCAATACGGTGGAGGAGGATTTCCTGGAGTGCATAAGGAATGGTTTTCTAGACCAATATGTTGAGGAACCAACTAGGGGGGAGGCCATCTTAGACTGGGTGTTGTGTAATGAGAGAGGATTAATTAGCAATCTCATTGTGCGAGGCCCCTTGGGGAAGAGTGACCATAATATGGTGGATTTCTGCATTAGGATGGAGAATGAAACAGTAAATTCAGAGACCATGGTCCAGAACTTAAAGAAGGGTAACTTTGAAGGTATGAGGCGTGAATTGGCTAGGATAGATTGGCGAATGATACTTAGGGGGTTGACTGTGGATGGGCAATGGCAGACATTTAGAGACCGCTTGGATGAATTACAACAATTGTACATTCCTGTCTGGCGTAAAAATAAAAAAGGGAAGGTGGCTCAACCGTGGCTATCTAGGGAAATCAGGGATAGTATTAAAGCCAAGGAAGTGGCATACAAATTGGCCAGAAATAGCAGCGAACCTGGGGACTGGGAGAAATTTAGAACTCAGCAGAGGAGGACAAAGGGTTTGATTAGGGCAGGGAAAATGGAGTACGAGAAGAAGCTTGCAGGGAACATTAAGGTGGATTGCAAAAGTTTCTATAGGTATGTAAAGAGAAAAAGGTTAGTAAAGACAAACATAGGTCCCCTGCAGTCAGAATCAGGGGAAGTCATAACGGGGAACAAAGAAATGGGGGACCAATTGAACAAGTACTTTGGTTCGGTATTCACTAAGGAGGATACAAACAACCTTCCGGATATAAAAGTGGTCAGAGGGTCTAGTAAGGAGGGGGAACTGAGGGAAATCTTTATTAGTCAGGAAATTGTGTTGGGGAAATTGATGGGATTGAAGGCCGATAAATCCCCAGGGCCTGATGGACTGCATCCCAGAGTACTTAAGGAGGTGGCCTTGGAAATAGCGGATGCATTGACAGTCATTTTCCAACATTCCATTGACTCTGGATCAGTTCCTATGGAGTGGAGGGTAGCCAATGTAACCCCACTTTTTAAAAAAGGAGGGAGAGAGAAAACAGGGAATTATAGACCGGTCAGTCTGACCTCAGTAGTGGGTAAAATGATGGAATCAATTATTAAGGATGTCATAGCAGTGCATCTGGAAAATGGTGACATGATAGGTCCAAGTCAGCATGGATTTGTGAAAGGGAAATCATGCTTGACAAATCTTCTGGAATTTTTTGAGGATGTTTCCAGTAAATTGGACAAAGGAGAACCAGTTGATGTGGTATATTTGGACTTTCAGAAGGCTTTCGACAAGGTCCCACACAAGAGATTAATGTGCAAAGTTAAAGCACATGGGATTGGGGGTAGTGTGCTGACGTGGATTGAGAACTGGTTGTCAGACAGGAAGCAAAGAGTAGGAGTAAACGGGTACTTTTCAGAATGGCAGGCAGTGACTAGTGGGGTGCCGCAAGGTTCTGTGCTGGGGTCCCAGCTGTTTACATTGTACATTAATGATTTAGACGTGGGGATTAAATGCAGTATCTCCAAATTTGCGGATGACACTAAGTTGGGTGGCAGTGTGAGCTGCGAGGAGGATGCTATTAGGCTGCAGAGTGACTTGGATAGGTTAGGTGAGTGGGCAAATGCATGGCAGATGAAGTATAATGTGGATAAATGTGAGGTTATCCACTTTGGTGGTAAAAACAGAGAGACAGACTATTATCTGAATGGTGACAGATTAGGAAAAGGGAAGGTGCAACGAGACCTGGGTGTCATGGTACATCAGTCATTGAAGGTTAGCATGCAGGTACAGCAGGCGGTTAAGAAAGCAAATGGCATGTTGGCCTTCATAGCGAGGGGATTTGAATACAGGGGCAGGGAGGTGTTGCTACAGTTGTACAGGGCCTTGGTGAGGCCACACCTGGAGTATTGTGTACAGTTTTGGTCTCCTAACTTGAGGATGGACATTCTTGCTATTGAGGGAGTGCAGCGAAGATTCACCAGACTGATTCCCGGGATGGCGGGACTGACCTATCAAGAAAGACTGGATCAACTGGGCTTGTATTCACTGGAGTTCAGAAGAATGAGAGGGGACCTCATAGAAACGTTTAAAATTCTGACGGGTTTAGACAGGTTAGATGCAGGAAGAATGTTCCCAATGCTGGGGAAGTCCAGAACCAGAGGTCACAGTCTAAGGATAAGGGGTAAGCCATTTAGGACCGAGATGAGGAGAAACTTCTTCACCCAGAGAGTGGAATTCTCTACCACAGAAAGTAGTTGAGGCCAATTCACTAAATATATTCAAAAGGGAGTTGGATGAAGTCCTTACTACTCAGGGGATCAAGGGTTATGGCGAGAAAGCAGGAAGGGGGTACTGAAGTTTCATGTTCAGCCATGAACTCATTGAATGGCGGTGCAGGCTAGAAGGGCTGAATGGCCTGCTCCTGCACCTATTTTCTATGTTTCTATGTTTCTATTAAATGTATCAGTACAATGGTGCGCCACAGAGGGCGCTGTGGTGGGAGACCTGAAAGTACCTGCAAGACAGAGTATAAAAGGCTGCCCACCACACCTGAGAGACAATCTGGAGTTACACAATAAAGGACTAAGGTCACGGCAGTTACTACAACACCAGACCGTGTGGAGTCAGTGATTTGATTGCTACATATACCACATATTCAATGACCCTGCTTCCACAGCTCTCTGGGGCATTGAATTCCACAGATTTCCAACCACCTGAGAGAAGAAATTCCTCCCCATCTCAGTTTTAAATGGGTGCCCACTTGTTATAAGTCTATGGGCTAGAACCTCCACTTTTTTGCTTGCTTAATGCCCACTTAACACCCATATATCGCCCATTCTGGCACAAAATGGAAACTGATGGGCTTTTTTAGAAGACTGATTGCCGAGCGTTATTTTCCCAATGGGTTAACACCGAGAAAAAATATCACTGCCCGCCCACTTTTTTGGGGCGGAATCAACACCCATAATATCGCCCAGCGTTACTTTCCGTATGGAATTAACGGCGAGATTCAATATCAATGTCCACCCACTGTTTTTTGTTGTAAAGAGAGCATATTTACCCAAACTAGCAGCCATGGAGAGCGCCCATCTTCAATTTCACCACCTCCCATACATATCGCCCACAATATCGCTTGCTCAAAAAACGGCCCACAAAAAGTGGAACTAACTGGAACGAACGCCAGTGGTGTGGCTGGCGTTTGTTAAATCCCACTCTTGTGTGAGGAGCTGATTTGCCTGAAAGAGCACTGATGTGAATGACGACGCTGACACACTGCTGTGTGTGTGCAGCTCAGATGTCAATGGTGCCCATCACCTTGGTGCCAGTTAAAGTTTACGTTGATTGATGTTAAGTTGTATTTAACCCTTTCATAGTAAGGAATCACTAGTGTACAATGGTCCAGCTATCTGAGACAATGCACAACAAGGTTATGTTCAACAAAAGTTTAATACCAACATTGGTCTGAAATCATAACTATCACAGCCAATAACACCCAAACCCCGCCCACACCCCACTTTTTCCACCATTGACATAAATCACATGTTCAACATGTCCAACAACACAGAATACAAAGGCAAAGCGGGAGCGTGGTCCCCAGTCCCCATACATTGCAACAAATTGCATACACCCAGGTGGAGATATAACACAGCCATCACCTGCGCACATGCACCTCACTTTCCTCCCCCCCTCTCCTTCTTCTCCCCACCTCTACCCCTTCCCCTCCTCACTCCACGGCGCCTGGCCGAGGAGCTCCTCAGGCGGTGCCTCATTGGGGCGGGGGATGAAGGCAGATTCGTTGGTTGGACGGGTACGGGAGCAGGGGGGTGCCGAGGGGGAAACATTCTCTGATGCAGAAGCAGGATCTTGGTCCTTGCTCTCATCTGTCGTTCGCAGTGGTGGTGCTGAACCTAGGGGTAGAGTGCCGTGCTCGGGGACCACTGGGAGGACTGTGGCAGCAGTGTTCCTGGCTATCGCATCCAGGGACTCCGCCATGCGCTGAATGTGCTCAGTCATGGTGGCCAGCTGTCGGGATATGCCCCCCAATGCTTCGATGAGCTGGTCACCAATGTCTACAGTTCTCCTGGATAACTATACCATCTCTCCGCTGTTACATCGCGCTCGTGGAACAGACCTGCCACGTCCACAAAGGCTCCTCGGGGTCGGCGCGTCCTGGGGACAAATGGGGTGCCCTATGGAGAGGTGCTTGGGGCCGGCACCTCCAGAGTGGAGGCGGGAATGACCGGAGGACCACTAGATGGTCTTGGGGTGGAATGGGTTCTGGAGCGTGGCAATGCAGATTTTTCAAAGTCCGCGCTCGCATCCGTTGAGAACAGACCCAGCGGATTGACAGGCGACAATCGGAGCTCCTCAGCACCAGATGTAGTAGGATTGTCCGCTGACTCCTGCCCTGCGCCCCCACCTTCTGGCCTCTGTGATTTTGCCTGGGGCTGCGCTGCTGGCTGAGCTGCAAAACACAAATGAGGTTATTAGAGGAGAAGGAGGTGCTAGGGTCACAAGGCGAGTCCAGCGCTATACACAGCATATGCACGACAAAAGAACCACCGCTCTCAAAATCATCGCAGACATCACATTTCATGACCATCAACACATTGTGTATTGCAATGATTTTCATTAGGCCAGCATTATTACAATGACACTTTTAGAAATCATCTATCATATATGATTATTCGGATATGAATTAGTGTGGCATCTATTGACTTTACACCAGGCAATGGTGTAAGCTTTACTCACTTAGCATCATTTCAGGGTCTGCAGATGAGTCCGTGGCTGTCCGGGGGTGCTTCCCCACAAGTGCGAGCACCTACTCCTCCATCTCAGTGATGTCGCTGGGGACTGGTGGCCCCCCACCCGTTCGCCTCTGCACGGACCTCATCGTCGATAGCTTCTTCTGTAAAAGGTGACAGGACGGCATGGCATGAGATCATTGCATGATATCATTGCTAGGTACTGTCACAGACACTGATACAACACATAATCGACAGATGTAATCATGATTGTTATGAAAATTATCATTCTTTACCGAAAGACAAACACCATGACCGCAGGCTTTGAGTAAAACATTCCCGGTAAAAGTGCAAGACCTCACATCTGCTGATAGTCCTCTCATGACTGTTACAAATCAAATTATATAAATACATAAGTACATGTAAATAAATGTAATACTTACTCTTGCGGATCCCACAAGGTCGTGCCATTATTTGCGGCATTGGTTGCCCTCACACATCTCGTTGGTCGCCGACGAGACCACCTCTGCTATCTCGGTCCATATCCTCTGGTAGGCCTTTAGGGTGGTCTTCCCACGCCCTCCCTGTGTCAAATCACCCCAGTGTGACTCGACCTCCTGCAGAAGGGAGGGTCTCGCCCGAGAACCTCCTGGCTCTTTTGCGGCCTCCAATGTGCTCCTCTCCCATCTCACTGCTCTCTCCAGCGTCAGTCTCCATAGTGTGCTGTGATGCCTCCTCCTCTCCCTCCATTATAGGCCAAATTTGGGCAAATATGTGGCTGGTAACAGCTACTTTTTGTTTGCCTACTTGCTGTGAAGCTCTAAAGTCTCCCTCTTTCCTCCCAAAGCAGCCACACCACACCCAGCCACACCTTCAGTCCCTCTGAGCTCCCTCTCTCTCTGTCTCCCCTTCTGCGCATGTCGTGGTGACCCTTGACCTCCAGAATGGCGTTGCTAAGGACGGACACACTTTACGACAGCAGGTCAAAAAAATTTAAGGCTACCGCCCAATTGATATCGCTCGTTGTAACGCCCATTTTCAAAAATGTAAACTAGGAGTTTTGAGAATGGACGAGACGCCGGCGATCTGAAAACCCTTTTTCACTGCCTACGCCAGAAATAACGCCCATTTTTGGGCGATAAGCACAAAAGTGGAGGTTCTAGCCCATAGTCCCCTGGGTTTAGTTTCCCCTATGATTGGAAATATCCTCTCTGCATACACCTTGTCGAACCCCCTCACTATCTTATATGTTTCAATAAGAATGATTGGGCCACAGTTTCCCCTAGTGGTGGTTTTGGCGACAAAGGATCTCTGTTGTGGGACCTGATCCTCCAATGGAGAATAGATGCCAATTTTTACAGAACAGCGGGTTTGAATACGCCACAGTGAGCATAGTGGTGGACGAGGAGTGGTGCAGCCAGCGGCCAGTAACGGGATTTCCATTCACGAAAGAGTACCAGTAATGGCCAGCTTAAATTTTCTTCATAGCATTTTATTTTTTTTTAAGTGATGTTGGTTGAGGGATAAATATTGGCTGGGACACTGGCAGGGAATGCCTCCAACTCTTCTTCCAATAGCGGCCGTGGGTTCTTTTAGGGCCCCCTGAGAGGGCCGACGGAGTGGGGGGCGGAGGGGTTGGGGGGGGGACACTTCGGTTCAACGTCTCAGAACCAGAATCGACAAGTTAACATTTGAAGTTGTTCGGCAGGCTGTTTAGATTGTAGATGTCATTAAGCTGCACGGCTTTTTACAGTTATAGCTAACAAAAATATCTAAAAGTTGCGTTGTTGAGCCTTGGTCATGCTGGATCTCACCTATTTGGTTTTATTTGCATTGAGTAATTGCACATTTTTTTTTGAGCTGGAAGGTTTACTAAATTTTTGGGGAGAAAATCAAAAAGCAAACTATTGCAAAGCGGCCATGAAATGATCTTCTCTGAAACTCGGTCCCGTTTGAAATCAAAGGGCTTATAAACGTTCGTGACACAAACCGGTGTTTTATGGAAGTCTAGTTTTACCTGGAATAATACAATCTCATTGCTTGAACTTCAGATAATTTTGCTGAAACATCCTTGGCCCAGAGATGCTTGTTACTTGTGCTCTGTCATCTGTGGCTCAGTGGGTAGAACTCTCACCTCTGAGTCAGAAGGTTATGGGTTCAAGTCCCACTCCAGAGATTTGCGCACAAAAATCTAAGCTAATACTCCCAGTGCAGTGCTGAGGGAGTACTGCACTGTCGGAGGTGCCGTTTTTCGGATGAGATGTTAAACCGAGGCCCCGTCTGCTCATCTCAGATGGATGTAAAATATCCCGTGGCACTATTTGGAAGAAGAGCAAGGGGAGTTATCCCCGGTGTCCTGGCCAATATTTATCACTAAAGCTGATTATCTGGAGATTATCACATTGCTGCTTGTGGGAGCTTGCTGGGCGCAAATTGTCTGCCACCTTTCCCACATTACAACAGTAACTGCACTGCAAAAGTACTTAATTGGCTGTAAAGTGCTTTGAGACGTCCGGCGGCTGTGAAAGGCGCTATATGAATGCAAGTCTTTTCCTGAAAGAAAAACAAAATAACAAAGTTATTTTCAGTGTCGTTCAAAAGTAAAATCCTGATTCCCGGAATAGATTAATGGGCCTGAGTTTGATGGGAAATTGCGTCAATGTTATGATGCAGTTATTTCTACGTAGAAGCGACAGGAAGTAATTGTGGCATTAGTTGCGTTGCGTCATAATTCGCCGGGTCATTTCCCCTCTCCGCTGATGGTCGCGCTTAAACCGATAAATTCCGTGATCTGCTTTGCGCCTACCATTGCACTCCTTCACCAAGGAAGGAATAGGCCCCCTTTGTGAGATGCTCCAGGAAGACCCGGGGGTGGAAATTTGTTCACACCCCTGTTGGGGCGGTGTCCCGGACCGAGTGGTGAATTTTGTGGTGGCAAATGATTTACATCCGCTGCCGCAAAATTCATCGGCTGGGCCCAGAGTTTGGAGCGGAGCGCCAAGGGAGGCGTTACACACCTCTTTTAGGGCGCTAGGCCGGCTGAGCATGGGATAATCCCGAGCCAAACAGCCAACCTCGGAGCACCATAAGAGAGGCCTCAGGGAGAAAAAAAAAACGAAAAAAAACCCAACAAAAACATTCCCAATAAATAACTCATGTCACCACAACATAAATCGCAAAAAAAAACAATCGCACTTACCTGAGGTCGATGTTACTTACCTGACTGCGGCCGCTACAGCCCGCTTTCACAGGCGGTCCCACTAGGTGCCGCTACTGGTCGGGCGGCAGCCAAAAATTGAGCTGGTGTCGCAATCGGGGGCGTTGCACGGCATGCGGTAATGCTCCATGCCCCACCAAAACCGGCACCGAATGTCCCGGCGGGGCGCTGGAGGCTGGCCACCAGGCCCGGAAGCGCTTACCGCCACCATTGCCGCCCCTGCGGGCCGCTAACAGGGGCGACAGAAGACCGAAAATCCAGTCCTATACAAAGTCTACTCTCCCACAGAGCTCTGTCAGTGGCCCTGAATGTGACGATGGCTCTCGCTTCCTACATCTCCTCCCAGTCAGACACTCGCCGATCTCAGCAACAACGGCCCAGGAGCTGCGAGGACCTGCATTGAAGAGGTGACAGATGCCCTTTCCCCACGGGGCACCCGACCTCATTAAAGCCCGACATCTCGGCTGTGCAGCAAAAGGGACAGCGCCATCAATTACTGCTGCCTTCAATAGCGAGCCGTCAACAAACAACATCAGTGTAAGAGCAGATGAGAACAGAGGAGAAATAGCAGCAAGCTCTCGTCAGAATGAATCAACAATGGACGATTATTAAAAACTGAACTGTCTGAAAACCATCAGACAAAGAACATAAGAATTAGGAGCAGGCCTCCGCCCCCCCCCCCCGAGCCTGCTCCGCCATTCAATGAGATCACGGCTAATCTTCTACCTCAACTCCACTTTCCAGCCCCATCCCCATATCCCTTTATTCCCCTAGAGTCCAAAAATCTATCGACCTCAACCTTGACTATACTCAACGACTGAACAGCCACAGCTGTCTGGTGTTGAGAATTCCAAAGATTCACAACCCCTGAGTGAAGAAATTCCTCCTCATCTCAGTCCTACATGGCCGACCCCTTATCCTGAGACTATGATCCCTAGTTCTACACTCTCCAGCCGGGGGAAACAACCTCTCAGCATCAACCCTGTCAATCCCCCTCAGAATCTTATATGTTCCGATGAGATCGCCACTCCTTCTTCCAAACTCCAGCGAGCATAGGCCCAATCTACTCAATGTCTCCTCATGGACGTAAAAGATCCCACGGCACTATTTCGAAGAAGAGCAGGGGAGTTATCCCCGGTGCCCTGGTCAATATTTATTCTTCAATCAACATAACAAAAAAAACAGATTATCTGGTCATTATCACACTGCTGTGTGTGGGAGCTTGCTGTGCGCAAATTGGCTGCCGCGTTTCCCACATTACAACAGCGACCACACTCCAAAAGTACTTCATTGACTCTAAAGCGCTTTGAGACATCCAGTGGTCGTGAAAGGCGCTATATAAATGCAAGTCTTTCTTTCTTTCTTTCCAACCCTCTCATCCCAGGAATCAATCTAGTGAACCCTTGTTGCACCGCCTCTAAGGCAAGTATATCCTTCCTTTAATAAAGAAACCAAAACTGTGCACAGTACTCCAGGTGTGGTCTCACCACATCCCTGTACAATAGTGGAACTTCAGGGCTCAAAATTGGCCAGGAGTTGCTCCGATTTTTTTGGAGCAACTTGATTTTTCTGGAGTATCTTAAAAATCCCCATTTTACACATTCAATTTGTGCCAGTGTAAGTTAGGATTTTTTTCAAAAGGGGGCGTTACCAGCCACCCACGCCCGTTTTGGTCATTTAGGCCACTTTGGACAGCTAATAGTTGCTCCAAACTAGCTTAGGCCAGCGTATGTGGCCACTTGCGGCCGCACAGAAAACCCTTGCGGAGAGTTAAGAAATCAGCGCAGGTTGGTACATCGGAGGACATTCGGCCAGAGATAGGGGCGGGAAGGGAAGCGGAGAGGACCTTGCAAAGCATTAAACAAAGCACAACAAGTAGCAAACATTCAAGAAGACATAAAAACATTCAAGAAGAAATAAAAAATAAAACAAAGTCCTACCTTCCTATCAAAACTCGGCCCGGGAGGTCAGCGGGTCGGCCAGTGCGGGAGGCCACTCGGCCGGGGATAGGTTCGGGACGACCGGGAGAGCACAGGGAACTGCCTGCCGACATCGAAGCAGACACAGGCTGGCTGGCTGCAGGAATCAACCTCACGGACAGGCTGCAACAGAAGTAAGTAAGTCCTACCCTCCCTTCATCTTCAGCCCGGGAACATTAGAGATTACTATAAACACTGACAGCAGCCAATGACAATCAATCAAACCAAATGAAGATCCATAATGGAGATTGCTTCTGAATGAATCCTCCCAGTGGCGCAGCAAGTCCAGATTCTAGTCCCGGGGATCTTCACTTCGGGATCAGCCTCAGACCTGGGCTGATGAGTTCGAGGGTGATTCTCCTTTTGTCAGCAGGGTTTGCTGGGCTGTAACCAGATGTCTTCTCTCCTCCTCTCTTCTTCCACATAACGCCACCGATGACCCGAGCAATCAGGGCGACGGCGGCAATCACAATTCCAACAACCAAACCGAGATTTGTTGCCTTTGGAGATCCTGGAGTCACTCGGAACGTCCCGTCCCAGCCTCAGCCTGGGGTAGGGGCGGGGCGCACACAGAGACGCTGGGGGAGGGGCGTGACGCTACTGCGCATGCGCACACACTCCGACGCGCATGTGGAGAGCCGCCGCCGCTGTTTCTGGCGCAGGGCCCTAGCTCCACCCCCGAATCGACCGGCCACGCTGCACCAAGCCCCGGGAGAGGCAACACAACGGCCAGAATCGGGGACATTTTTTCGGCGCCCTTTTCATCCTATAAAAGCGGCGCAACTCCGGTAAGTGCGCCAAAAATCTGCGGGGGCCAATTTTGAGCTCTCAAGGTGCAGCAGTTGTGTCAGTCACCAATACCGCAGGGGCAACATGGAAAGTGCACGAGGAATACAAGGCCAACAATGATCAGATTGGTGGTCAATTAAACAGTGGTACATAGTTTCATAAATAGCTGTGTCATCTGTGGCTCAGTGGGCAGCACTCTCACCTCTGAGCAGAAGGTTGTAGCATCAAGTCCCATATCAGAGACTTAAGCACAAAGTCTAAGCTAATACTCCAGCGCAGCACTGTCGGAGGTGCCGTCTTTCAGATGAGGTGTTAAGCCCGGTCGGCCCTCTCAGGTGGATGTAAAACATCCTTTGATACTATTCGAAGAAGAGCAGGGGAGTTATCCCTGGTGTCCTGGCCAATATTTATCCTTCACCCAACATCACTAAAACAGATTATCTGGTCGTTTTCTTATTGGTGTTTGTGGGAGCTTGCTGTGCGCAAACTGCCACATTTCCCACATTTCCCACTTTACAACACTGACTACACTTCAAATGGCTTCATTGGTTGTAAAGCGCTTTGGGACGTCCTGAGGTCGTGAAAGGCGCTATATAAATGTAAGTCTTTTAGTGCAAACATTTTTATGTAACAGCACTTCAGATAGATATGTTAACAGTCGTAAATAACAAATCTACTGCGATGGTGTCTGTTAACTAAACAGATCACACTGATAACACTGAGAACGCAGGACATAGCATTGGTAGCTGTAGATAAAAGTTCTCATAACCGCACCTTAAATGTAAATTCGATCAACGGTATTGAGCATTTTGTGAAAGAATAAAATGTGTCAACGTAACTTTGTGTAAAAAAAGCAACTATTTGTGAAACAATTTACAGCAGATTGTGCAGTCTGAATGGTGCCTGCGGAGCCCCTGAGAGTGGAACTGAGCAGGAAGAGGTGAACTCTGCATTGCACACTACTCGCGGGTGGGCCTGCGCCATCGTAAATGGCCTCTGACACCCGCACATCGGTCGGGATCAGGGACTTGGGAAGTGGGCGGTTCCTGATGCTGCTCTAAGGGAACATGTCGACCAGGTACGGCCTGGCTACTGACTACTTGGGATGGAGTCACTGCTGGCTGCATCATTGCAGGGTCATTAGAGGGTCATTGCAGGGTCATTGGAGGGTCGTTGATGGCTGCATCATTGTAGGGCATTGGAGGGTCATTGCAGGGTCATTGCAAGGTCATTGCAAGGTCATTGCAGGGTCATTGCAAGGTCATTGCAGGGTCATTGGAGGGTCATTGGAGGGTCATTGGAGGGTCATTGCAGGGTCATTGTAAGGTCATTGGAAGGTCATTGCAGGGTCATTGGAGGGTCATTGGAAAATCATTGCAGGGTCATTGAAGGGTCATTGGAAGGTCATTGGAGGGTAATTGGAAGGTTATTGGAAGGTCATTGCAGGGTCATTGGAGGGTCATTGGAAGGTCATTGCAGGGTCATTGGAGGGTTATTGGAAGGTCATTGGAAGATCATTGCAGGGTCATTGGAGGGTCATTGGAAGGTCATTGGAAGATCATTGCAGGGTCATTGGAGGGTTATTGGAAGGTCATTGGAAGATCATTGCAGGGTAACTGAAGGGTCATTGGAGGGTCATTGGAGGGTCATTGGAAGGTCATTGGAAGATCATTGCAGGGTAATTGAAGGGTCATTGGAAGGTCATTGGAGGATCATTGCAGGGACAAAATGATAAGGACAGAGAAGATAGCATGTGAACTAGCAAGAAATATAGGGCTAGAACCTCCACTTCTTTTGCATGCTTAATGGCCATTTAATGCCCATTTTACCGCTGAAATGACATATAACGCCCAGATATTGCCCATTTTGGCACAAAATTGAAACTGACAGACTTTTTTAGGAGCATTACTTTCCCCATGTGCTTAACGCCAGGAAAAAATATTACTGCCACCCACGTTTTGGGGGCGGAATCAGCAGAATGGACAAAATCAACACCTGTAATATCGCCCAGTGTTACTTTCCGCACAGAATTAAAGCCGAGATTCAATATGAACGCTTGCCCACTGTCTTTTGTCATAAAGAGCATATTTACCCAAACTAGCGGCCATGGAGATCGCCCATCGTTAATTTCACCACCTCGCACACATATCGCCCAGAATATCGCTCCCTCAAAAAACCATCCACAAAATGTGGAACTAACCGGAACGAACGCCAGCGGTGTGGCTGGCACTTGTTAATTCCCACGCTTACGTGAGGAGCTGATATCTGAAAGATTTGCCTGAAAGAGCGCTGATGTGAATGACAACGTTGGCACACTGCTGTGTGTGTGCAGCTCAGACATCAATGGTGCCCATCACCTTGGTGCCAGTTAAAGTTTACGATGATTGATGTTAAGTTGTATTTAACCCTTTCATGGTAAGGAATCACCAGCTAACTGAGACAAGGCGCAACAAGGTTATGTTCAATAACAAAAGTTTAATACCAACATTGGTCTGAAATCATAAGTATCACAGCCAATAACACCCAATCCCCGCCCAGATCTCACTTTTTCCATCATTGACATAAATCACATGTTCAACATGTCCAGCAACACAGAATACAAAGGCAAAGCAGGAGCGTGGTTCCCAGACCCCATACATTGCAACAAATGGAGATATAACACAGCTATCACCTGCGCACATGAACCTCACTTTCCTTCCCCCCTCTCCTTCTTCTCCCCACCTTACCCCTTCCCCTCCTCGCTCCATGGCGCCTGGCTGAGGAGCTCCTCAGATGGTGCCTCATTGGGGGGGGATGAATGCAGATGCAGTGGTTGCACGGGTACGGGTGCGAGGGGTGCCGAGAGGGCAACATTCTCTGATGCAAAAGCAGGATCTTGGTCTTTGCTCTCATCTGTCGTTCGCAGTGGTGGTGCCGAACCTAGGGGTGGAGTGCCATGCTCGGGTATCACTGGGAGGCATGTGGCAGCAGTGTTCCTGGCTATCGCATCCAGGGACTCCGCCATGTGCAGAATGGACTCGGTCAATGTGGCCAGATGTTGGGATATGTCCCCTAATGCTTCGATGAGCTGGTCACCAATGTCTACTGTCCTCTTCGACAACTGTGCCATGTCACGCTCGTGGAACAGACCTGCCGCGTCCACGAGACCTCCGCGGGATTGGCACCGTCCTGGAGACAAATGGGCTGCCCTGTGGAGAGGTGCTTAGGGCCGGCACCTCCAGAGTGGAGGCGGGAATGACCTCGGGGTGGAATGGCTTCTGGAGTGTGGCGATGCAGGCTCTTCGAAGTCCGCGCTCGCATCCATCGAGAACAGACCTAACGGATTGACAGGCGACAATCGGAGCTCCTCAGCACCAGGTGTAGTTGGACCATCCGCTGACTCCTGCCCCATGCCTTCACCTTCTGGCCTCTGTGGTCTTGCCTGGGGCCGCGCTGCTGGCTGAGCTGCAAAACACAAATGAGGTTATTAGACAAGGGGGTACTAGGGTGACAAGGTGAGTCCAGCGCTACACACAGCATATGCACGACAAAAGCTTCACCGCTATCAAAATCATCACAGACATCACATTTCATGACCATCAATGCATTGTGCATTGCAATAATTTTCATTAGACCAGCATTATTTCTATGACACTTTTAGAAATTATCTATCACATATCATTGTTCGGATATGTGTGGGTGTGGCATCTATAGACTTTACGTGATGCAATGGTGTAAGCTTTGCTCACGTGGCATCACTTCAGGGTCTGCAGGTGCATCCGTGGCTGTCCGGGGGTGCTTCCCCACGAGTGCGAGCACTCGCTCCTCCATCTCAGTGATGTCACTGGGGACTGATGGCCCCCCACCTGTTCGCCTCTGCATGGACCTCATCGTGGATAGCTTCTTCTGTAAAAGGTGATAGGACGACATGGCATGAGACCATTGCGTGATATCATTGCTAGGTACTGTCACAGAGACTGATACAACATATAACCGACAGATGCAATCATGATTATTATGATAATTATCATTCCTTACCTAAAGACGTACACCGTGACCGCAGGCTTTGAGTAAAATATTCCCGGTAAAAGTGAAAGACCTCACATCTGCTGATAGTCACTCATGACTGTTACAAATCAAATTATATAAATACATAAGTACATGTAAATCAATGTAATACTTACTGTTGCAGATCCCACAAGGTTATGCCATTATTTGCGGCATTGGTTGCCCTCACACACCTCGTTGGTCGCCGACGAGACCATCTCTGCTATCTCGGTCCATATCCTCTGGTAGGCCTTTGGGGTGGGCTTCCCACGCCCTCCCTGTGTCAAATCCCCCCAGCGTAACTCAACCTCCTGCAGGAGGGAGACATTTGCCTTGTTTGAGAACCTCCTGGTTCTTTTTCAGCCTCCAATGTGCTCCTCTTCCACCTCATTGCTCTCTCCAGCATCAGTTTCCACAGTGTGCTGTGATGCCTCCTCCTTCTCTCTCCATTATAGGCCAAATTCGGGCAAATATGTGGTTGGTAACAGCTAATTTTTGTTTGCCTACTTGCTGTGAAGCTCTAAAGTCTCCCTCCTTCCTCCCAAAGCAGCCACACCACACCCAGCCACGCCTTCAGTCCCTCTCAGCTCCCTCTCTCTCTGGCTCCTCTTCTGTGCATGTCATGGTGACCCTTGATCTCCAGAATGGCGGGAATCGAGCGTTGCCATGCTGTTGCTAAGGATGGCCACACTTTACGACAGAAAGTCAAAAAAATGTAACGCCACCGCCCATTTGATATCGTTCGCGGTAACGCCCATTTTCAAAAATGTAAACTAGGTATTTTGAGAATGGGCGAGAAGCCGGCAATCTGAAAACCCTTTTTTAACGCCCATTTTTGGGCGATAATCACAAAAGTGGAGGTTCTAGCCGATAAAAACAGACAGTAAGTTAATCTACAGGTATATAAAAAGGAAACGAGTAGCTAAAGTAAATATTGTCCCTTAGATAACTGGATAATTAATAATGGGGAACAGTGAAATGGCAGAGACTTTGAACAAATATTTTGTATCGGTCTTCACGGTAGAAGACACTAAAAACATCCCAATAATTGATAATCAGGGAACTATTGCACGGGGGTACTTAAAACAACCACTATCACTAGAGATAAAGTGCTAGACACACTAATGGGAAATGGCGCCCACATCCCCAGTTGTGGCCTGGAATGATCCAGATGCATAGAATGAAAGTGCATCTGTAACCTTCACTTCAACTGACAAAGTAGGCCTCCTGACGCTTCTGGGTTGCAGGTCTGCTTTCACCAACTCACAGATCCCAGTTACAACTTCTTTGCAGAAACACAGCCTTCTGACACAGTCTGCATCACACAGGTGCGGATATGAACGCCTGTCTCGATATACCTGACGTGGGTAAGGCCTCCTGCCCATCATCCTACGTGCTCTGAGGTTCCTCATGCGATGACGTCGAATGAATCATCTCCTTCGCAGCACCATCATGCAGAAGGCTTGCACGAGGTACGGCATTGTAAGTGTTGCCCCCATGATTAAATTGTACCTTTGCAAGAACCTCAAAACGGCAGGAGAAGGAGTTAAAGCTTCTCTCCTCTTTCTCTCTCTCCCCATGGTCGACACCCTAGCATGGTCTAGGTCGGTCATTGAATATATATAAGGTGGAGATAGACAGATTTTTGAGCGACAAGGGAGTGAAGGGTTATGGGGAGCAGGCAGGAAAGTGGAGCCAAGTCCATGATCAGATCAAGGGGCCAAATGGCCTACTCCTGCTCCTATTTCTTATGTTCTTATGGGTCATTGGAAGGTCATTTGAGTGTCATTGGAGGGTCATAGGAAAGTCATTGTAAAGTCATTGGAGGGTCATTGGAAGGTCATTGGGGGGCCATTGGAGGGTTATTGGAAGGTCATTTGGAGGGTCATTGGAGCATCATTGGAGCATCATTAGCAGGTCATTGGAGTGTCATTGGAGGGTCATTGGCAGAGTCATTGGAAGGTGATCTTCAACAGCCAGGCCTGGCATGTCTGGCAAGGCTGTGTGTCTGGCAGGGGCACCTGGGCGATGGGAGGGGGAGGGGCTGCGTATGGCGCAGGGATGTTCCCAGGGGAAGGCTGTGGATGGCGGCGGCCATACGCGGATGGTGACCAAGGTCCTGTGTCCTGTTGGCCCACGCCACTCCTCCCACCTCCCCCAGGGCACTCTCCTTCCCCCTCAATGTCTGTCCCAGTGCCCTGCGCCTTCGGGTCCACCTCCGATTGACGTGGAGCTGCACCCGAAGGAAGAAGGAAAGACCACATAATGGTCAGTTTTACACTGAACACATAAACTCAGACAAAGGCAATTGGGTCCGAGCAGTGTATGCATAATACATGCTTCCATTTCTAATTTCCTCTCCTCACCCTGCACCCTCTGGGGTGGCTGGTGGAGGGCGGGGGAAGTAGGAAACAGTTTCTCCGCATCCAACCTAACCAACCCCCGCATAGTTTCACAGAGCTCTCTCATCCCTCCTCGTCGCCTCATCCTTGACACGATGGCTGCCCGGGGGAGAGACAACCCAAGCAGCCATGAAGCTCGCCTGCCATTGCCAACATCAGCCTGCCTCACAAGCCCACCCCATTCCATGGTATCCCTGCAGTGCCTGGGCCATCTCCTCCTGGTGAGGGACCTCTCTTAAGAAGGTGAAGCTGCCTCACTCTGTGTGCGTTATGTGCCAATTTGCCCTGGGAGAGGAGAGGAGGGCAGAACACAACGACAGGTTTGGGCAGGTTGCCGTGCGAAAGCATCAGGTGTCGGGCATTTGGAATCTTTCCCGCAGAAGAAACATGAAGCTGTCAAATTCGTCAGCTGCCCACTCTGGCGAGGCATCTCCCACGGCAACAAACTCTGATGCCTTTTGGCTTTGTCTTGAGCAAACAGATCTCATCTTGAAAGCACCTAGCCCTCCCCCATGCCCCCCCCCGCCCCCACTCTACAAAGACTGATTTAATAAGACAATTAATTTCCAATTCAAACTTGTCTTTTAGGAAAAAAGAAAAACTGCCAGAGACAGACAGCTTTCGAGAATATTTTAATCTATTACTTGTAATGGCATTCTGAGTCCCCCGAATTGACGTCCAGTGAATGCACACCTTGCCTGATCTGGTCGGGTCATTGTACTTTTTTCCTTCCGACAGCACTGGTCGCTCGATCAATGGGGACGCTCGGTGTTTCGTCCGTCTCCCTCCCACGCCAGCTGGCTCTCATTTTTGGGGAGCCTTTGCTCTAGGTGCTCAGACCCCAGCAGCTGATCTGGCTGATGCTCTACCTCTTCCCAGAAGGCACGCGGACCCTCGTTCCCCCAAAATTCCGCGACCGTACATTGCCCCGAAATGACCTTTCTTGGCATTTTTTAAAAAGTGGAAGTTAACTTTGCAAAGTTGATTTTAACGTGATTGGAGAATTAGTGGCTCACTGACCTCTCCAGTGCCGAGCCCCAGTCTGACTTCGGCTCCCTGTTACCAGCGATGTATTGGGCCTCGGTGGTTGGTCTGTGGAGTGAGCCATTGGCTGCACCGGGAACAAGGCCCTGATTCGTCACTGAGCTCTCTGCACCGCAACCACATTGATTTTACGGCACTTTTTGCCGCAGGTTTAGTTCGAGGTGAGCGGAGAACGCAGGGATCCGATTAACACCATATGCTGCCAATCACTCCATTTCAGCAAATTCCGGCCCACAAGGGCGCTATCACGCCGCTACCATTGTTGCGAAGTCGAAGTGACAGCGGTGTGAAAACTGACACAAATCACTCATTCGCTCACTATCTCCCTCAGTGATTCACTCACTCACTCAGTGATTCACTCACTCACTCACTCAATGATTCACTCACTCACTCAGTGATTCACTCATTCACACACTCACTCACTCACTCACAGTGATTCACTCACTCACTCATTCAATGATTCACTCACTCACTCAGTGATTCATTCACTCACTCACTCAGCAATTCACTCACTCACTCAGTGATTCAGTGATTCACTCACTCACTCACACACAGTGATTTACTCACTCACTCACTGATTCACAAACTCACTCAGTGATTCACTCACTCAGCAATTCATTAATTTACTCACTCAATGATTCACTCACTCACTCAGTGATTCACTCATTCACACACTTACTCACTCACTCACAGTGATTCACTCACTCACTCACTCATTCAATGATTCACTCACTCACTCAGTGATTCATTCACTCACTCACTCAGCAATTCACTCACTCACTCAGTGATTCACTCACTCACTCACACACAGTGATTTACTCACTCACTCAGTGATTCACTCACTCACTCACTCATTCAATGATTCACTCACTCACTCAGTGATTCATTCACTCACTCACTCAGCAATTCACTCACTCACTCACTCAGTGATTCACTCACTCACTCACACAGTGATTCACTCACTCACTCACACACAGTGATTTACTCACTCACTCACTGATTCACAAACTCACTCAGTGATTCACTCACTCACTCAGCGATTCATTCATTTACTCACTCAATGATTCACTCACTCACTCAGTGAGTCACTCATTCACACACTCACTCACTCACTCAGTGATTCACTCACTCACTCAGTGATTCACTCACTCACTCATTCACAGTGATTTACTCACTCACTCACTGATTCACAAACTCACTCACTCACACTCAATGAGTCACTCAGACACTCAGTGATTCACTCACTCACTCACTCACTCACTCGGTGATTCACTCAGTGATTCACTCACTCACTCACTCATCACCCACACACTCATGCACTCACTCACGCACTCACACACTCACTCACTCACTCAGTCACTCACTCACCCACACACTCAATCACTAACTCACGCACTCACACACTCATGCACTCACTCACTCACCCACTTATGCACTCATGCTCACTCACTCACTAACTCACTCAATGATTCACTCACTCAGTGATTCACTCACTCACTCACTCAGCGATTCATTCACTTACTCACTCAATGATTCACTCATTCACTCTCACTCAGTGATTCACTCATTCACTCACTCACTCACACACTCACTCACATATTCACACACTCACTCACTTACTCACTCACTCACCCACTCACTCACTCACACACACGCTCACTCACGCAATCACGCACTCACTCACGCACTCACTCACGCACTCACTCTCACGCGCACATACTCACTCACTCATGCACTCACTCACTCTTGCACACACTCACTCATACAGACTCATTTACTCTCACACACACACACTCACACACTCACATACTCACTGACGCACTGACGCACTTACTCACACATTCACTCACATCTCATTCACGCACTGACGCACTTACTCACGAACTCACGCACTCACTCACACGCTCACTCACGCACTCACGCACTCACTCACGCACTCACTCTCTCACACACACTCACTCACTCACGCACTCACTCACTCACTCACTCACTCTTGCACACACTCACTCATACAGATTCACTCACTCTCACACGCACACACTCACACACTCACATACTCACTGACGCACTGACGCACTTATTCACACATTCACTCACATCTCATTCACGCACTGGCGCACTTACTCACGCACTCACACATGCACTCACATACTCACTCACGCACTCACGCACTCACTCATATCACACACTCACTCATTCACACACTCACTCACTCACTCACTCAGCGATTCACTCACTTACTCACTCAATGATTCACTCACTCACTCACTCTCACTCAGTGATTCATTCATTCACTCACTCACTCACTCACTCACACTCACTGACTCACTCACATATTCACACACTCACTCACTCACCCATTCATTCACGCACTCACGTAATCACTCATGCACTCACACACTCACTCACTTACTCATTCACTCATCCACTCACTCACTCACTCACACACACGCTCACTCATGCAATCATGCACTCACGCACTCACTCACTCACGCACTCACTCACGCACTCACTCTCACACGCACATACTCACTCACTCATGCACTCACTCACTCTTGCACACACTCACTCATACAGACTCACTTACTCTCACACGCACACACTCACACACTCACTGACGCACTGACGCACTTACTCACACATTCACTCACAACTCATTCACGCACTGACGCACTTACTCACGCACTCACGCACTCACGCACTCACTCACATGCTCACTCACGCACTCATGCACTCACTCACTCATGCACTCACTCACGCACTCACTCTCACACACACACTCACTCTCACATGCACACTCACTCACTCACGCACTCACTCACTCTTGCACACACTCACTCATACAGACTCACTCACTCTCACACGCACACACTCACATACTCACTGACGCACTGACGCACTTACTCACATATTCACTCACATCTCATTCAAGCACTGACACACTTACTCACGCACTCACACACGCACTCACACACTCACTCACTCACGCACTCACTCATATCACGCACTCACTCATTCACACATTCACTCACTCACTCACGCACTCACATACTCACTCAATCACAAACTCACTCACTCACTCGTGCACTTACGCACACACTCACCCACTCACGCACTCACTCACTACGCACTCACGCACTCATGCTCACTCACTCACACTCACTCACACACTCATTCACACTCACTCACACACTCACATACTCATGCATTCACTCACACACTCACTCACTCACCCACTCACTCACCCACCCACTCATTCACACTCACTCACACACTCAATCACATACTCACGCATTCACTCACTCACTCACACACTCACTCACACTCACTCACTCACTCATTCAGACACTCACTCACTCAATCACGCACTCATATAATCACTCATTATCACACTCACTCAGCCATGCACTCACTGAGTCACGCACTCACTCACCCACTCATGCATTCACTTAGCTACGCACTCACGCACTCATGCTCACTCACTCACTCACTCACACATTCACTCACTCTCACATGCACACACCCACTCACACACTCTCACTCACTCACTCACTCACTCACTCAGACACTCACTCAAGCACTCACTCAAGCACTCACTCAGTCACTCAGTTTATTTATAGTGTATAACAGCACCATAAATTGATCTTCTCTTCAAAATATCTCTCTCTGTAGGAAATTATCAACTTTCTGATTTTCTCTCCCCCTCTCGCCCTCATGGACCATGGTTTTAAAAGTTTCGGCGCAACTTTTTCTGTTGAAAAATCCATTTTATTACAGTTCTGCCTTTAAATATTAGTGAGACATGACAATGGGGCAGTTGCTATGACGACGGGCCTCCGAGCAGGAGCTGGATTATAAGTACCTTTGTGTTTAGCCTGGAACTCTGTGGACATAATGTAAACATGGCCATATTGATAAACCATTTTGCTTTTTTCCTCTATAACTTGTATAACCCCTCTGCAATCAGTGAGTATCTTGTGATGTAATTGTGCTGACTGACGCTTATTTGCTTTTGTTAAAAAGCCAAGTCGATTAAACCTGCCTTTCCTTTTTTGCACTCGAACTGTTCCATGTTGTCACTATAATGCTCAGCAAAACTGAAGCTTTTATTGTCTGTCCACCTTTTTGTTATTTTGGAAGTTCCACGAATTGGCTCCCCTGATGGCTCAGGCAATTTGTTTAGATTAACTGAAAAGCACAATAAAGAAAGGACTTGGTTTAATTTGAGGCCTGTGCTGAGCTCAGCTGGGAAGGCCGTAGGGGGTGTGGCAATGGGTCTCAGAATTCCACAGCACAGAAACCAGCCATTCGGCCCGTCATCCCTGTGCCAGCTCTTTGTTAGAGCTATCCAGTTAATCCCACTCCCCCACTCTTTCCCCACAGCCCTGCATATTTTTTCCCTTCAAGCTTTTACAATACACATTACCAGTTCATCCACCAGGCTCACAACCACCTGCCTCATCGTGGATCCCCCGAACCCAACTGGCTGGGGTTTTATTGAGTCTTGTAAACATCACGTGACTGGCGAAGCCGTTCCCAACTCAACAGCTCTACAACTATTTTTGTAAAACCCATAAATCAAATGCCCGTTATTCACAGGGGGCACTAAAACCGACAATTAAACAAATTAACTTTTTACCAAAACTTAAATTAAAATTTGATTGCCGGGGGGTGGTGATGCATTACAGTCCCTCCGGGGCCCACCTCTCACGAAGGCCGTGAGCGGACCAGTGGACATCACGTGCTCCATCTCCTGGGACACCCTGGCTCAGATGTAATTGAACAAATACTTTGTTTCTGTCTTCACGAAGGAAGACACAAATAACCTTCCGGAGGCACTAGGGGACTGAGGGTCTAGTGAGAAGGAGGAACTGAAGGATATCCTTATTGGGCAGGAAATTGTGTTGGGAAAATTGATGGGATTGAAGGCTGATAAATCCCCGGGGCCTGATAGTCTGCATCCCAGAGTACTTAAGGAAGTGGCCCTAGAAATAGTGGATGCATTGGTGATCATTTTCCAACAGTCTATCGACTCTGGAGCAGTTCCTATGGACTGGAGGGTAGCTAATGTAACACTACTTTTTAAAAAAGGAGGGAGAGAGAAAACAGGTAATTATAGACCGGTTAGCCTGACATCAGTAGTGGAGAAAATGTTATAATCAATTATTAAGGATTGTTAGCGTGAATGTTTGTAATTTCAATCTTTATTAAAAACTTTTTTTTTTAAATGCATTCTTTATCTCATTCCGAGTCTAAATTTCTGTCTTTCAACCCAATGTAATCAATCATTGCATGTTTTCTTTCGACAAGTAAGTGAGCGTGTCAAATAAAATTCTTCTTTTTTTTTCAACCACCGGGACCATGTATTTTTTATCTTTTACTCAACAAACCTATCCTTTGTGCATTTCCTAGCTCCTTAACTTATCATCCGAATAAATCCACACCTGCGTTTCTAACTTAAAATGTCTTAAAACTTCCCACATACAGGACAACACTACAAAGGGTTAAAAAAACTTTCACTCTGTTTGGAAAAGTGGGTGGAGCTAAAATAAACAGACAGTTGCATTCCTCTTCCAACCAGGATTTCGGAAACATGAAAACATAAAAATATTCATTCCGCAGTCAAAAAATCACACAAGGACTCTCAACGACAGACATTCACAAAAGTCTCTCTTCATTCAACAAAGCTTATTAATTTTATTTTTGGCCGGCTCTATTCTTGGATCCATACTTCACTTAAGATAATCACTATCAGGTTTTTTTTTATTTCTTACATATTGATTTACTTCCTCTGTTAGTTTTACGTGGGCTCGCAGTATCAAAACTACTGCCTTTTCCTCTTTGTCTTTCTTTTCCTTCTCCCGCCATTCCCTTTGATTCGCTGGCAGGTCCTGAGGATCCCACCCTGCTCTAATCATTTTCTAGATTAGTTTCTTTTGTTTTTCCGCCAGGTGGCGGGTAAGGGACCCTTCTGGTCCCCACTCGAGGTTACTTGCTTTCGTGGCCATTCCTGGGTAGGACTAGAACCGTTAGGAATCTACTCTCAGAGGTCCGCTTTCTACCTAGCGTAACTTGTAGTAGACCGTCTCCTGGCTACTGTCAGGTCACAAGTTCTGCTGTTACACAAACTTATACAATTCTTAAAACGCGTTTAAGCAATTCCCGCAGTGCTCTACGTATCCTTAACGACTACCTACCACTGCTCTGCCCGTTGGTCTGACCCTGTTCACAGGTTTGGATTCCATTAGCCGCTGTACACCGCTTGGTTCTACCCCGGGGTATATTTCAAATCACACTACTGGGTCCGGAAGATGTCTTTCGGTATCACGATCCCACGGTCCAAGTGTGTTCCCGGCACCTACTTAGTTCCTGGCCGTCACGTGAGACTAAAGTCCTCTTAATTCAGGCACAGGCTAGGTGTTTGAGATATTGGATCGTCTCCTCGTGTTGATCAACCAGCATCCACCTTCCGCATCCGTTATAAAATTTTGTTTAAGGTATACTCACCCGGTTTCTCCAAGAGCGTCAGCGATCCCGAAATCTTGTTCGTGACGCCACTGTTAGTGTGAATGTTTTCTCAGAAGAATCACTCAACACTCAGAGTCGGTTCCAATGCCAATGCGACCTTTATTCTCGCTAGCGGGGAGGAAGCCTCAGGACTGGATCCAGGCACTTCTCTCCGACGAACAAAGAAACTCATCGATATTTATATGTTTTACAATAGTTCTTTACAGTTACTCAGCCCACTTCGGCTGGACACAATCCAATCATAATGATTATAGATTACATATAGGTTTCTTTAACCCAATAGAGTTCCCCTGATACCTCAGGGCTGTATGTTCGGTTCTTGTCAGCTCGGGCTGATTAATGACCTTGTTATGTGAGGCAGGTTCCCCCCTTATCTCTGTTCCTCGGGGCTCGGCTGTGTGAAGTCACTGATTATACCAGTGTACTATAATGGTTCGTTATAATTATCTTGTATCCAAGGCATTCCCGGTAGTGGGCCTCACAGGGTCATTGCTCGGTCAGCCCCAGTCAGTAGTTCATTACTTGACTAACTGAGTACCCATCATGCTTGGGCAGCCATTTTATATGTGGCCACTTTAAACTTATATGAGTTTAGATATATTCAGCAGGTGCCTAATGCCTAGTGTTTTGATATATAAAAGCAGGTGCCTAATGCCTACAACAAGGATGAAATAGCAGCGCATTTGCAGAGCAGTGATAGGATTGGTCCAAGTCAGCATGGATTTATGAAAGGGAAATCATGCTTGACAAATCTTCTGGAATTTTTTGAGGATGTAACTAGTAGAGTGGACAAGGGAGAACCAGTGGATGTGGTGTATTTGGACTTTCAAAAGGCCTTTGACAAGGTCCCACATAAGAGATTGGTGTGCAAAATCAAAGCACATGGTATTAGGGGAAATGTACTGGCATGGATAGAGAATTGGCTGGCAGACAGGAAGCAGAGAGTCGGGATAAACGGGTCCCTTTTGGAATGGGAGGCAGTGACTAGTGGAGTGCCGCAGGGCTCAGTGCTCGGACCCCAGCTCTTTACAATACATATAAATGATTTGGATGAAGGAATTGAGTGTAATATCTCCAAGTTTGCAGATGACACTAAGCTGGGTGGCGGTGTGAGCTGCGAGGAGGACGCTAAGAGGCTGCAGGGTGACTTGGACAGGTTAGGTGAGTGGGCAAATGCATGGCTGATGCAGTATAATGTGGATAAATGTGAGGTTATCCACTTTGGGTCAAAAACACGAAGGTAGAATATTAGCTGAATGGCGGCAGATTAGGAAAAGGGGAGGTGCAACGAGATCTGGGTGTCATGGTTCATCAGTCATTGAAAGTTGACATGCAGGTGCAGCAGGCGGTGAAGAAGGCAAATGGTATGTTGGCCTTCATAGCTAGGGGATTTGAGTATAGGAGCAGGGAGGTCTTACTGCAGTTGTACAGGGCCTTGGTGAGGCCTCACCTGGAATATTGTTTTCAATTTTGGTCTCCTAATCTAAGGAAGGACGTTCTTGCTATTGAGGGAGTGCAGCAAAGGTTCACCAGACTGATTCCAGGGATGGCTGGACTGACATATGAGGAGAGACTGGATCAACTGGGCCTTTATACACTGGAATTTAGAAGAATGAGAGGGGATCTCATAGAAACATATAAGATTCTGACGGGACGGGACAGATTAGATGCGGGAAGAATGTTCCTGATGTTGGGAAAGTCCAGAACCAGGGGACACAATCTTAGGATAAGGGGTAAGCCATTTAGGACTGAGATGAGGAGAAACTTTTTCACTCAGAGAGTTGATAACCTGTGGAATTCCCTGCCGCAGAGAGTTGTTGATGCCAGTTCATTGGATGTTTTCAGGAGTGAGTTAGATATAGCCTTTACGGCTAAGGGGATCAAGGGGTATGGAGAGAAAGGAGGAAAGGGGTACTGAGGGAATGATCAGCCATGATCTTATGAATGGCGGTGCAGGCTCGAAGGACCGAATGGCCTACTCCTGCTCCTATTTTCTATGTTTCCATGTTTCTATGTAATCGTGGAAGAGAGGCAGGCAGTCGGGCTGAACGACCCCTTGACCGCCCGCTACCTGGATTGGTTGATTGCCACCTTATTTGGCCATGACCAGCAGCAGA
The DNA here is from genome assembly GCF_044704955.1 of Pristiophorus japonicus. Taxonomy (NCBI): domain Eukaryota; kingdom Metazoa; phylum Chordata; class Chondrichthyes; family Pristiophoridae; genus Pristiophorus; species Pristiophorus japonicus. The sequence goes on from NC_091998.1 coordinate 46,811,864, forward strand.
CCCGCGAAGAGTCCTTCCAATCTGCCCGTTCCCCTCCGCATAGGGTGCTCAACAGCTCGACAAACCTGTGAGCATACTCACAGGTACATACAATTCAGTAAGGACCAGGGAAGGGGGTGGGTGGGGGGAGCGGGGGAATGGGGCGATGTTGAATTGACCAGCGTTGATACTCCCAACTGTTACCTCGCATCTTGTGCTTGGATGGTAAATGAGGTTTCGTTTCGACATTATGATAAAGCGTAAGTTGGAGCAAATACGCATTTTACAACCTTGTGCGCACATAGAAACATAGAAACATAGAAACATAGAAAATAGGTGCAGGAGTAGGCCATTCGGCCCTTCTAGCCTGCACCGCCATTCAATGAGTTCATGGCTGAACATTCAACTTCAGTACCCCATTCCTGCTTTCTCGCCATACCCCTTGATCCCCCTAGTAGTAAGGACCTCATCTAACTCCTTTTTGAATATATTTAGTGAATTGGCCTCAACAACTTGCTGTGGTAGAGAATTCCACAGGTTCACCACTCTCTGGGTGAAGAAGTTCCTCCGCATCTCGGTCCTAAATGGCTTACCCCTTATCCTTAGACTGTGACCTCTGGTTCTGGACTTCCCCAACATTGGGAACATTCTTCCTGCATCTAACCTGTCTAACCCCGTCAGAATTTTAAATGTTTCTATGAGGTCCCCTCTCATTCTTCTGAACTCCAGTGAATACAAGCCCAGTTGATCCAGTCTTTCTTGATAGGTCAGTCCCGCCATCCCGGGAATCAGTCTGGTGAACCTTCGCTGCACTCCCTCAATAGCAAGAATGTCCTTCCTCAAGTTAGGAGACCAAAACTGTACACAATACTCCAGGTGTGGCCTCACCAATGCCCTGTACAACTGTAGCAACACCTCCCTGCCCCTGTACTCAAATCCCCTTGCTATGAAGGCCAACATGCCATTTGCTTTCTTAACCGCCTGCTGCACCTGCATGCCAACCTTCAATGACTGATGTACCATGACACCCAGGTCTCTTTGCACCTCCCCTTTTCCTAATCTGTCACCATTCAGATAATAGTCTGTCTCTCTGTTTTTACCACCAAAGTGGATAACCTCACATTTATCCACATTATACTTCATCTGCCATGCATTTGCCCACTCACCTAACCTATCCAAGTCGCTCTGCAGCCTCACAGCATTCTCCTCGCAGCTCACACTGCCACCCAACTTAGTGTCATCCGCAAATTTGGAGATACTACATTTAATCCCCTCATCTAAATCATTAATGTACAGTGTAAACAGCTGGGGCCCCAGCACAGAACCTTGCGGTACCCCACTAGTCACTGCCTGCCATTCTGAAAAGTACCCATTTACTCCTACTCTTTGCTTCCTGTCTGACAACCAGTTCTCAATCCATGTCAGTACACTACCCCCAATCCCATGTGCTCTAACTTTGCACATCAATCTCTTGTGTGGGACCTTGTCGAACGCCTTCTGAAAGTCCAAATATACCACATCAACTGGTTCTCCCTTATCCACTCTACTGGAAACATCCTCAAAAAATTCCAGAAGATTTGTCAAGCATGATTTCCCTTTCACAAATCCATGCTGACTTGGACGTATCATGTCACCTCTTTCCAAATGCACTGCTATGACATCCTTAATAATTGATTCCATCATTTTACCCACTACCGATGTCAGGCTGACCGGTCTATAATTCCCTGTTTTCTCTCTCCCTCCTTTTTTAAAAAGTGGGGTTACATTGGCTACCCTCCACTCCATAGGAACTGATCCAGAGTCAATGGAATGTTGGAAAATGACTGTCAACGCATCCACTATTTCCAAGGCCACCTCCTTAAGTACTCTGGGATGCAGTCCATCAGGCCCTGGGGATTTATCGGCCTTCAATCCCATCAATTTCCCCAACACAATTTCCCGGCTAATAAGGATTTCCCTCAGTTCCTCCTCCTTACTAGACCCCCCGACCCCTTTTATAACCGGAAGGTTGTTCGTGTCCTCCTTCGTGAATACCGAACCAAAGTACTTGTTCAATTGGTCCGCCATTTCTTTGTTCCCCGTTATGACTTCCCCTGATTCTGACTGCAGGGGACCTACGTTTGTCTTTACTAACCTTTTTCTCTTTACATATCTATAGAAACTTTTGCAATCCGTCTTAATGTTCCCTGCAAGCTTCTTCTCATACTCCATTTTCCCTGCCCTAATCAAACCCTTTGTCCTCCTCTGCTGAGTTCTAAATTTCTCCCAGTCCCTTGTGTTGGACTGCTTAGGGTGGTTGTATGTGGCTTGTTTGCACACAATTTAGGCGTTGGAGTTAACCCATTTATTACATTTTACAACCCACCGAGATCTCTGCGCTCCTACAATTCTGGCCTCTTCGGCGTCGCTGATTTTAATCACTCCACCATTGGTGGCCATGCCATTCGCTGCCTGGTACCTAAGCTCTGGAACTCCCTCCCTGTCATCTATCTTACATTATTATATATAACTGTATCCTAACATGCTATATATGACTGTAATAAGATATGACCTGTAACCACCAGCATACCTTACCACCAGGGGTGCACTTGCAAGAGGCAGGTATAAAAGGGCAGGTCTCAGGCAAGTGCAGCATTCCAGAGCTGTGAAATAAAGGTGCAGGTCCAGAGTGACCTTGACTTCACTACATGCCTCGTGTGAATCTGTACTGATGGGACAGGACTTTACACTCCCTAAACCTCTCCGCCTCTCATTCCTCTGTTAAGACACTCCTTAAAACCTACCTCTTTGAGCAAGCTTTTGGTCACCTGCCCTGATATCGCCCTTATGTGGCCCGGTGTCAAATTTTATTTGATAATAGCCCTGTGTAGCGCCTTCCGATGTTTTACTACATTAAAGATGCAATATAGAATTATAGAATCATAGAACAGTTACTGCACAGAAGGAGGCCATTCGGCCCGTCGAGCCCGTGCCGGCTCTCTGCAAGAGCACTTCAGCCAGTCCCACTCCCCCACCCTTTCCCCGCAGACCGGCAATTTTTTTTCTTTCAGGTGCTTATAAAATTCCTTTTTGAAAGCCATGAATAAGTCTGCCTCCACCACCCTCTCAGCCCCTCACCACTCTCTGCGTAAAAAATGTTTTCCTCATGTCGCCTTTAGTTCTTTTGCCAATCACCTTAAATCTGTGTCCTCTGGTTCACGACCCTTCTGTCCAATGGGAACAGTTTCTCTCATTCTGCTCTTTCCAGACACACTCATGATTTTGAACGGCTCTATCAAATCTCCTCGCAACCTTCTTTGCTCTAAGGAGAACAACACCAGCTTCTTCAGTTTTTCCACGTAACTGAAGTCCCTCATCTCTGGAACCATTCTTGTAAATCTTTTCTGCACCCTCTCTAAGGCCTTCACATCCTTCCTAAAGTGCGGGGCCCAAAACTGGACGCAATACTCCAGTTGAGGTTGGAGCAGTGTTTTATACAGGTTCATCATAATATCCACACTTTTGTACTCTTATGGGCTAGATTTTACACTTTTGTGCAGATCGCCCAAAAATGGGAGGTATTCACGGCGTGGGCAGCAAAAATGGGTTTTCAGATCGCCAGCCTGTCGCCCATTTTTAAAGCCATTTAAAAAATTTGGCGTTACCACGAGCGATCTGAAATGGGCGTCAGCGTTAAATCTCTCTGACCTTCTACCGTAAGGTGGCGAGGTCCTTAGCAACGGCATGGCAACGCTCGTTTCCTGTGATTCAGGAGGTCAGGGGTCATCATTACATGCGCCGAAGAGGAGGCAGAGAGACAGGAGCAGAGAGGGACTGAAAGCGTGTGTGAGTGTTGTGTGTGCTTGTCTGGCTGTTGTGGGAGGCACGAGGGAAATTCACCAGCAGCAAAAAGCCCACTAAGCACCAAGAACATAGTTGGCACCGAATTTTTGTCCAACAAATAATACATAACATGGAAGGAATGGAGGAAGCCCTGCAGCTGTTAGCCATGACCACTGGTGGCAGAGGGTTCCCAGTGGTCCCGGAGCACGACACCGCACCCCCATTGCCAACAAGACATGAGAGCCAGCAGCAACAGCTTGCTTCTGGCTCGGAGCACGTTCCCACCTCAGGACCCTCCTCTCTCGTATCCGTCCAAGCAGCGGTTCTGCCGTCATCCCCTCCTCCAATGAAGCATCACCTGAGGAACTCCATGGCCAGGCGGCTTGGAGTCAGGAGGGGAAGGGGAAGGGGTAGAGATGGGGATGAGAAGCGGGGCGGGGTTGGGGGAAGGGTTGTTTTTTTCCACGTATACTTATGATTTCAGACAAATGGTCGGTTTAAATGTTTTTTATTTAACATAACCTTGTTGCGCATTGGCTCAGATAGCACCGTTACACGCTGATGATTGCTTAACATCAAAGGGTATAATTACAACTAACTTCAATCAACTTAAATTTTGACTGTCACCAAGGTAATGCCCACCATTGATGTATGACCTGCACACCAGCAGTGTGTCAGCCTTGTAAAGGCCACCAATGTTCTTTCAGGCAAAGCGATCATTTATGAGCTCCTGACGTAAGAGTCTTGTAGCTATCATGCCACCATGGGCCCTTTCCAGTGGTCTACAGGGGGGCGGGGGCATGGCTTCAGCATCAGCCTGATTATCTGGGCCAATGTCAGGGTCCGCCTCCTCGTCCTCCTCGTCCTCTCTCTAGTGAGGTGGACTGTAAGACTCATCAGGCAATTCTTGTCCCCCTTAGATCGAGAGCCAGCGGCAGTTGGTGAGAGGGGAGCGACCTATCAAAAGCCCAGCGGGAGATCGAGAGCCAGCGGCAGTTGGTGAGAGGGGAGTGACCTATAAAAGGCGACCGGTGCAGCTACAGCAGGAGAGAAAGCAAAATAGAAGTAGAAAGTAATCAAAAAGTGACGTCACAGCCAATGAGGTAAGTGATTGGCTGGTGATTGGTGAGTAGCTTTTCTTTTATTTTTTATATCAGTAAGTGAACTGTAACATTGTTATTACCAATTTAAGGGTATCTAAGGTTAAGACATGGCAGGAGAGCTCGGTCACGTGATATGCTCCTCCTGTACCATGTGGGAACTCGGGGACACTTCCGGTGTCCCTGGGCGCTACGTGTGTGGGAAGTGTATCCGCCTCGAGCTCTTGACGGTCCGTGTTGCGGAATTGGAGCTGAGGGTGGATTCACTCTGGAGCATCCACGATGCTGAGAATGACGTGAGTATCACGTGTAGTGAGTTGGTCTTACCGCAGGAGAAGGGTCCACAGCCAGATAGGGAATGGAAGACCAGCAGGAAGAGCAGTGCAAGAAAGATAGTGCAGGGGTCCCCTGTGGTCATCCCCCTGCAAAACAGATACACTGCTTTGAGTACTGTTGGGGAGGATGACTCATCAGGGGAGGGCAGCAGCAGCCAAGTTCATGGCACCGTAGGTGGCTCTGCTGCAAAGGAGGGCAGGAAAAAGATTGGGAGCGCGATAGTGATAGGGGATTCGATGGTGAGGGGAATAGATAGGCGTTTCTGCGGACGCAACCGAGACTCCAGGATGGTATGTTGCCTCCCTGGTGCAAGGGTCAAGAATGTCTCGGAGCGGGTGCAGGACATTCTGAAATGGGAGGGAGAACAGCCAGTTGTCGTGGTGCACATTGGTACCAACGACATAGGTAAAAAAAGGGATGAGGTCCTATGAAAAGAATTTAAGGAGCTAGGAGCTAAATTAAAAAATAGGACCTCAAAAGTAGTAATCTCGGGATTGCTACCAGTGCCACGTGCTAGTCAGAGTAGGAATCGCAGGATAGCGCAGATGAATACATGGCTTGAGCAGTGGTGCAGCAGGGAGGGATTCAAATTCTTGGGGCATTGGAACCGGTTCTGGGGGAGGTGGGACCAGTACAAAACGGACGGTCTGCACCTGGGCAGGACCGGAACCAATGTCCTAGGGGGAGTGTTTGCTAGTGCTGTTGGGGAGGAGTTAAACTAATATTGCAGGGGGATGGGAACCTATGCAGGGAGACAGAGGGAGACAAAAATGAGGCAACAGCAAAAGACAGAAAGGAGATGAGGAAAAGTGGAGGGCAGAGAAACCCAAGGCAAAGAACAAAAAGGGCCACTGGACAGCAAAATTCTAAAAGGACAAAGGGTGTTAAAAAAGCAAGCCTGAAGGCTTTGTGTCTTAATGCAAGGAGTATCCGCAATAAGGTGGATGAATTAACTGTGCAAATAGATGTTAACAAATATGATGTGATTGGGATTACGGAGACGTGGCTCCAGGATGATCAGGGCTGGGAACTCAACATCCAGGGGTATTCAACATTCAGGAAGGATAGAATAAAAGGAAAAGGAGGTGGGGTAGCATTGCTGGTTAAAGAGGAGATTAATGCAATAGTTAGGAAGGACATTAGCTTGGATGATGTGGAATCTATATGGGTAGAGCTGCAGAACACTAAAGGGCAAAAATCGTTAGTGGGAGTTGTGTACAGACCTCCAAACAGTAGTAGTGATGTTGGGGAGGGCATCAAACAGGAAATTAGGAGTGCATGCAATAAAGGTGCAGCAGTTATAATGGGTGACTTTAATATGCACATAGATTGGGCTAGCCAAACTGGAAGCAATACGGTGGAGGAGGATTTCCTGGAGTGCATAAGGGATGGTTTTCTCGACCAATATGTCGAGGAACCAACTGGGGGGGAGGCCATCTTAGACTGGGTGTTGTGTAATGAGAGAGGATTAATTAGCAATCTCATTGTGCGAGGCCCCTTGGGGAAGAGTGACCATAATATGGTGGAATTCTGCATTAGGATGGAGAATGAAACAGTTAATTCAGAGACCAATGGTCCAGAACTTAAAGAAGGGTAACTTTGAAGGTATGAGGCATGAATTGGCTAAGATAGATTGGCTAATGATACTTAAGGGGTTGACTGTGGATGGGCAATGGCAGACATTTAGAGACCGCATGGATGAATTACAACAATTGTACATTCCTGTCTGGCGTAAAAATAAAAAAGGGAAGGTGGCTCAACCGTGGCTATCTAGGGAAATCAGGGATAGTATTAAAGCCAAGGAAATGGCATACAAATTGGCCAGAAATAGCAGCGAACCTGGGGACTGGGAGAAATTTAGAACTCAGCAGAGGAGGACAAAGGGTTTGATTAGGGCAGGGAAAATGGAGTACAAGAAGAAGCTTGCAGGGAACATTAAGGCGGATTGCAAAAGTTTGTATAGGTATGTAAAGAGAAAAAGGTTAGTAAAGACAAACGTAGGTCCCCTGCAGTCAGAATCAGGGGAAGTCATAACGGGGAACAAAGAAATGGCAGACCAATTGAACAAGTACTTTGGTTCAGTATTCACTAAGGAGGACACAAACAACCTTCCGGATATAAAAGGGGTCAGAGGGTCTAGTAAGGAGGAGGAACTGAGGGAAATCTTTATTAGTCGGGAAATTGTGTTGGGGAAATTGATGGGATTGAAGGCCGATAAATCCCCAGGGCCTGATGGACTGCATCCCAGAGTACTTAAGGAGGTGGCCTTGGAAATAGCGGATGCATTGACAGTCATTTTCCAACATTCCATTGACTCTGGATCAGTTCCTATCGAGTGGAGGGTAGTCAATGTAACCCCACTTTTTAAAAAAGGAGGGAGAGATAAAGCAGGGAATTATAGACCGGTCAGCCTGACCTCAGTAGTGGGTAAAATGATGGAATCAATTATTAAGGATGTCATAGCAGCGCATTTGGAAAATGGTGACATGATAGGTCCAAGTCAGCATGGATTTGTGAAAGGGAGATCATGCTTGACAAATCTTCTGGAATTTTTTGAGGATGTTTCCAATAAAGTGGACAAAGGAGTACCAGTTGATGTGGTATATGTGGACTTTCAGAATGCTTTCGACAAGGTCCCACACAGGAGATTAATGTGCAAAGTTAAAGCACATGGGATTGGGGGTAGTGTGCTGACGTGGATTGAGAACTGGTTGTCAGACAGGAAGCAAAGAGTAGGAGTAAATGGGTACTTTTCGGAATGGCAGGCAGTGACTAGTGGGGTACCGCAGGGTTCTGTGCTGGGGCCCCAGCTGTTTACATTGTACATTAATGATTTAGACGAGGGGATTAAATGTAGTATCTCCAAATTTGCGGATGACACTAAGTTGGGTGGCAGTGTGAGCTGCGAGGAGAATGCTATGAGGCTGCAGAGTGACTTCGATAGGTTAGGTGAGTGGGCAAATGTGTGGCAGATGAAGTATAATGTGGATAAATGTGAGGTTATCCACTTTGGTGGTAAAAACAGAGAGACAGACTATTATCTGAATGGTGACAGATTAGGAAAAGGGAAGGTGCAACGAGACCTGGGTGTCATGGTACATCAGTCATTGAAGGTTGGCATGCAGGTACAGCAGGCGGTTAAGAAAGCAAATGGCATGTTGGCCTTCATAGCGAGGGGATTTGAGTACAGGGGCAGGGAGATGTTGCTACAGTTGTACAGGGCCTTGGTGAGGCCACACCTGGAGTATTGTGTACAGTTTTGGTCTCCTAACTTGAGGAAGGACATTCTTGCTATTGAGGGAGTGCAGCGAAGATTCACCAGACTGATTCCCGGGATGGTGGGACTGACCTATCAAGAAAGACTGGATCAACTGGGCTTGTATTCACTGGAGTTCAGAAGAGTGAGAGGGGACCTCATAGAAACGTTTAAAATTCTGACGGGTTTGGACAGGTTGGATGCAGGAAGAATGTTCCCAATGTTGGGGAAGTCCAGAACCAGGGGTCACAGTCTAAGGATAAGGGGTAAGCCATTTAGGACCGAGATAAGTAGAAACTTTTTCACCCAGAGAGTGGTGAACCTGTGGAATTCTCTACCACAGAAAGTAGTTGAGGCCAATTCACTAAATATATTCAAAAGGGAGTTAGATGAAGTCCTTACTACTCGGGGGATCAAGGGGTATGGCGAGAAAGCAGGAAGGGGGTACTGAAGTTGAATGTTCAGCCATGAACTTATTGAATGGCGGTGCAGGCTAGAAGGGCTGAATGGCCTGCTCCTGCACTTATTTTCTATGTTTGTATGTTTCTATAACGAAGTTGTGTAGTATGCAGCACACCACCACGAATTGAGCATCTGCTCAGGGTGGTATTCGAGCTCGCCTCCTGAGTGGTCCAGGCAACTAAAGCGCTGCTTAAGCACTCCAATGATTTTCTTGACGATATTGCGAGTGGCTCTGTGGCTCTCGTTTTATCGCTTCACTGCTTCCTGTGGCTGATTGTTAAACAAGTCAGATACAGTGCTCTCACGCGGGATGTGAGCGTCATGGATGCTGCCTGGAAATTTAGCATTCACTGCCAAAATAATTTGCTGGTGGTTGACAACGAGTTGCACATTCAGGGAGTGGAATCCCTTGCTGTTCCTGAAAACCTCTGCATGCTGAAAAGGTGCCCGCATCGCGATGTACGTACAGTCTATTGCTCCCTGCACCTTGGGGAAGTTAGCCCTCTCAGTCTGAGCCTCCTTGGTCATAGGGAAGCTGATAAAGTCCATCCTGCGTGTGTGCAGGGCTTCAGTGACCTATCTAATGTAGCAATGTGTGGCATGCTGAGAAAGTCCGCAAATGTCGCCAGTTGAGGCCTGAAAGTGCGCGATGACTTTGATCTCAATGGACAGTGCGGTCCTGATGGTGCTGGCAGGTTGCAGATCTCCCCTGATGAGCTGGCATATCTCACTGATAACCTCTTTGTGGAAGCTCAGTCTCAGAAGGCAGGTGGTGTCGGACAAGTTGAGGTAAGACTGCTTCTCCCTGTGCTTGCAGGGGGTGTAACGTCTGGTCCTCCTCATCTGTCTATCACGTCTTACATTGGGCACATAATAATGCTGTGGAGCGTATCTTCTGCCATCTCAAGTCTGCAGCATGTAAGTAGTCATCAAGAGAGGGTGAGAAAGGTCAGGACCCATTCCAGTATAGCTATCTGTTTTCCACCGATTGTTCACAAGGAATGAATGTCCCCGCTAAGACACCTAGTAAACTCCAATCGTCCACAGTATGATAAGATGTTTGTTCAGATGTTCACATCACCTCCAACAACCTCCAGAGTACATCCGAACTCCCTCGAGGTTGAAGCAGAGCAGCCATTTAAATGATGCGATATGTGATTTAGAACATGATGTCCACACCGCTGTGAGTAGTTCCGGTTAGTTCCACTTTTTGCCAGCGGTTGTTTCGGCGAGTGATATTGTGGGCGAGATGTGTGCGAGGTGCCGATAGACAATATACTGGGTGTTAGTTTCGGCAAATGTGATCTTTACGACAAAAAACAGCAGCCGGGCGGTATACGTGCCGAATGTAACGCTGGGCGATATTATGGGTGCTGATTTTGCCCATAATAATCTGTGGGCGGGCGGTATTATTTTTTCCCGGCATTAGGCACATGGGGAAAGTAACGCTCGCCGATAATGACCGAGAAATGGCCGTCAGTTTCCATTTAGTGGCTAAATGGGCGGTATCTGGACATTACACGTCATTTCAGAATTAAAATGGATGTTAAGTAGGCGTTATGCATGCAAAAATAATGGAAAATCTAGCCCTATATCTTGTAATGTATTTGCTTCATGGATTCTTTGCTTAAGAATTCATAGCAGCACATTGCTATTAAGAACTAGTTGGTTTATTAACAACAGTTTAACAATCACACTACACATTACCAGTTCATCCACTAGGCTCACAGCTGCATACCTCATCGTGGATTCCCCCGAACCCAACTGGCTGGGGTTTTATTGAGTCTTGTGAACATCATGTGACTGGCTAAGCCACTCACAATGCAACAGCTCTGTAAACCTGTAAGCAAGATCTCAGGCGTACCTCTATTCGTCTATTCATGTATAAACACAAGTTAATGCTGTTGTTGTTTGTACAGCCGACCCACAGTTAAAATAGCATTAATGGAATGGCATTGAAACATGTTCACCGCTGCCATGCTAATATCTGCATAATGTCATTATAAGGCCTCTTCTCTTAAAGGTCCTTTAATAATAAATGTTCCTGTCACAAGGGAACTGCAGCCAAGTGATAAAAAGCATCGTCGGGCTCTATTATTTTTCGCCATTATAAATTCGATTTGATACAGACTGCAGCAGTGTGTTGAGTGGTATAGGCAGCAAAATGTTAATTAACTGGAGGATATCATTTTAATTTTCACTGCAGTTAATTACTGTATCACATTCCCAGCCTGTGTAATTATTAGCACTGCCTGTGGAATTATTTACTTCCTCGGGTTTCTGCAGGTTTGCTGGACAGGGCTTGATCTATGTTGCTCCTGCCTGCCGCTGTGCAGCAAGCAAACGCCTGTGATTAATTACTTCATATTATTAACTATAATTTTGGGTCCAATGCGACATCTCCCTCCACCACCGGCGCACCTTGGCTGCAGTGTGCACCATCTACAAGATGCACTGCAGCAACTCTCCAAGGCTTCTTCGACAGCACCTCCCAAACTCGAGACCTCCACCACCTAGAAGAACCAGTGCAGCAGGTGCATGGGAACACCACCACCTCCACGTTCCCCTCCAAGTCACACACACCATCCTGACTTGGAAATGCAGGTTGAACCTCCTTTATCCAGAACTCCCTGATCCAGAACCACCCCTCGTCCAGAACCATTCCCGGCCACCGGGTGGCGCATGCGCAGAACTCCGACATGAACAAATTGAAGTCCTTCCTCGCTGCCGACTCCCGCAATCGCTGGCCTGACCCCGCGATCCACTGACCCCCCACCCCCCATGATCTCTCTGCCGCACTCCCAGCCCCGATATCTCCTTGTTCAGTACCTGTACCATCCAATTTAACGTGACCACCCCTCGTCCAGAAAAATCCCCTTATCCAGAACAGGCCCAGTCCTGAGGATTCCGGATAAGGGAGGTTCAGCCTGTATATCGGCCATTCCTTCATCGTCGCTGGGACAAAATCCTGGAACTCCCTCCTCAACAGCACTGTGGGAGCACCTTCACCACACGGACTGCAGCGGTTCAAGAAGTCGATTCACCACCACCTTCTTGAGGGGCAGTTAGGGATGGGCAATAAATGCTGGCCATGCCGGCGACGCCCACATCCCATAAACGAATAAAAAAAATAAATACCCGTATTGTGAGGTTGTGTCGCTGTAGAAGTCTGCCTCAGATAGCAGTTCTGGCTGCAACCCATCAGAAGCATATGCGTCTTACAAATTGTGCCTATGTTACCATGCAGTGTCTATATTTAACCCCAAAATAATGGGTGCATTTTGTGCTTCTTCTTCCGTTCGGTAGTGGCACAGCGAATCAAACATCAACATCCAAGTCGGATATCCAGGCCCAAGCTTCCGGTGTAACAGTGTGGATATCTTGTAGGCTGCCTGCGAGTTCCCTCTGAGGGCAGTGCTCGATGATGTGTTCCAGGGTCTGATTAGGAGCTCCACAGTCGCACGATGGGGAGGCTTTAATCTTCAACCTATGGAGAAGGTGGCAGCATCGACTGTGACCGTTTCTGAGGCTGTTGATGGTTGTCCACTTGAACGAAATTCGCCTTTTTTTGGCTTTTGTTTTTCAGTGGACTGGAAGTCGGTCGTAATGGGGGCGGATGCGTGTCTGCGGGCGGAAGTTCGGAGACTAGCGGGGCGGAAGTTGGGGGCGGGCACGGTGTCCGCGAAGCATTGATGACATCATCACGGCGCCGCGTCACCAGGGCTCTCCCCGTCACTTAGAGGGGAGAGCCTGTGCAATTGTTTAAGTTCGGTCCCACTGGGCCACCAGGGACGGTTTCGGCCGGACCAGCGGCCTGGCACCCAAGAGGGGGTGTGTGTGCCAGGCTGCCTGTTTGCGGCCCGGCCGAACCCGGGGGCATAATTGTCAGCCTGATATGGCAGTCGGCCGACAAATAAAACATGGCGGCAGTGGCAGTGGGTCCTCGCCTTAAATGGGAACCGCAACGCCATTTTACAAGGACTACGACCTCACTGCACCGGCAGAAAAAGCAGCTTTTGGCACCGCATGGCGGGAGCAAGATATTTTTGGCGGAATTTCGGCAGCGGGGAGGGGGGGGGGTACATCGGCAGTACGCGCTCTGATGACGCACTTAGGACGGATCGGCAGCATCGGAGCGGTAGTGGAGGGGCGGAGGGGGGAAAGGTCATCGTACAGATACCGCAGGAGCGGAATTTTCAAAATGGAGGCCATTACACAAAATTTCGGCGGCTATTGCATTTCGGAGCATGGCCACCGATTTCCGGCGGTAACAGGCCTGATGGGAAGGGGCAATTTCACCCCCTTGGAGTGTGGTCACTGTTGTAATGTAGGAAACGCAGCATCCACAAAGCTCCCACAAACATCAATGTGATGATGACCAGATAATCTATTTTAGTGATATTGATTGATCGACACCTCCCCTGCTCTTCTTTGGAATTATGCCAAGGGATCGTTTACATCCACCTGAGAGGGCAGACGGGGCCGCGGTTTAATGTCTCATCTGAAAGACGGCAACTCAGACAATGCAGCACTCCCTCAGCACTGCACTGGGAGTGTCAGCCTAGATTTTTGTGCTCAAGTCTCTGGAGTGGGACCTGAACCCACAACCTTCTGACTCAGAGGCAGTGCTGCCCACTGAGCCACAGCTAGATACTCATCTCAGAGAGAAAGGAATAGAAAGTTATGCAGATAAGGTTACATAAGAACATAAGAAATAGGAGCAGGAGTCGGCCATACGGCCCCTCGAGCCTGGTCCACCATTTAATGGCTGATCTGATCATGGACTCAGGTCCACTTCCCCGCCCGCTCCCCATAACCCCTTATCCCCTTATCGTTCAAGAAACTGTCTATTTCTGTCTTTAATTTATTCATTGTCCCAGCTTCCACAGCTCTCTGAGGCAGCGAATTCCACAGATTTACAACCTTCAGAGAGAAGATATTTCTCCTCATCTCAGTTTTAAATGGGTGGCCCCTTATTCTAAGATCGTGCCCTCGAGTTCTAATCTCCCCTATCAACGGAAACAACCTCTCTGCATCCATCTTGTCGAGCTCCCTCATAATCTTATATGTTTCGATAAGATCATCTCTCATTCTTCTGAATTCCAATGAGTAGAGGACCAATCTACTCAACCTTTCCTCATAAGTCAACCCCCTCATCTCTGGAATCAACCTTGTGAACGTTCTCTGAACTGCCACCAAGCAAGTATATCCTTTCGTAAATATGTAAACCAAAACTGTACGCTGTATTCCAGGTGTGGCCTCACCAGTACCCTGTACAACTGTAGCAAGACATCTCTGTTTTTATACTCCATCCCCTTGGCAATAAAGGCCAAGTTCCATTGGCCTTCCTGATCACTTCCTGTACCTGAATACTAACCTTTTGTGCTTCATGCACAAGTACCCCCAGGTCCCGCTGTACTGTGGCAGTTTGCAATCTTGCTCCATTTAAATAATAATTTGCTCTTTGATTTTTTCTGCCAAAGTGCATGACCTCACACTTTCCAACATTATACTCCATTTGCCAAATTTTTGCCCACTCACTTAGCCTGTCTATGTCCTTTTGCAGATTTTGTGTGTCCTCCTCACATATTGCTTTTCCTCCCATCTTTGTATCGTCGGCAAACTTGGCTATGTTACACTCAGTCTCTTCCTCCAAGTCGTTAATAAAGATTGTAAATAGTTGGGGTCCCAGCGCTGATCCCTGTGGCACCCCACTGGTTACGGATTGCAAACCCAAGAATGAACCATTTATCTCCACTCTCTGTTTTCTGTTCATTAGCCAATTCTCTATCCATGCTAATATATTACCCTCTACCCTGTGAGCTTTTATCTTGTGCAGTAACCTTTTATGTGGCACCTTGTTTAATGCCTTCTGGAAGTCCAAATACACCACATCCACTGGTTCCCCTTTATCCACCCTGTTCGTTACATCCTCAAAGAATTCTAGCAAATTTGTCAAACATGACTTCCCCTTCATAAATCCATGCTGACTCTGCCTGATCGAATAGATGAGGTAGGGCATTGGGTATAAACACCAGCACGGATCAGTTGGGTGAATTGCTTGTTCCTATGCTGTAAATCTATGTCATTGCTCCAACTGTGCCGTTTCAAGTATAGCACAAATGCATTGTTTTTAGGGGGTGAGTGGGGAATGGCGGGTGTTGGACTAGCTGATCACTTGTTAGCACTGTTGCAACTCAGTCAAAAGCTAATGGGTTCAAACCCCACTCCAGGATTGGGGAGGCTTATCTTGGCTATCAACCCAGTGTGAGACTGAGGATACAATATATGCAATGTATGTGGGCACCACCGCAGGTCGGGAGGATAAAAGAGCTGGAGCAAACCACTACAACTATCTGCGCCAGCTTCTCCAAATGTGTGATGGTTTCGAGGTGGGCGACGTCACCAAAACCCAGGTCGCCGTTTGGAGCGTGGGCAGGAACATGGGCGGGGCCCAGGCACAGCAGAGGAGCGGGAAGGGCGGGGCGGATGAGCGGCGAGAGATCGAGGCAGAAACATCGGCAGATGATCGGGACGGAGGAGCAGTGACGGATCGTAGCTGAGATTCGGCGAGTGATAGTGGCAGCGGAGCGGCAAATGTTTGGTACGGAGGTGCGGAGAGAGACTGTGGCGGAGGTGTGGTGAAAAATTGTGGCGGAGGTGCAGCGAATGTTTGTGGCGGAGGAGCGACGAGAGATCATGGCGGAGGTGTGGCGAATGGGGGTATGGTGTCCAGAAGAGCCGAGGGCCTGGGGCAGCACGGGCCAGCCCACACTGCGATATGTGAGTGCACTAGGTCCATGCAGCAGAGCAGGTCTCCAGTCGTCCTGGTTAACCCTTGACACTAGATAAAGGTCTAGCTCTGTCCAGTCCGTGTGGTGGCTGGTGTGCAACGGTCACCACACATTAAAAAAATTCACGCACAGGCATCTTCCACCCCTGGAGTTCAGGACTGGAATATCGGGTCCTTCATTGATACATTTGCGAACTCATCCCTTTTGCTCTGGAAGCAAGTCATCCTCGTTCGAGGGACCGCCTTTGAATATATGTGGATAGAAGAAATGAAGGACAGAGACATGAGTTGTGAGTCTATTTTCTTGTCTTACTAGGCCAGAGCAAACTGAGCATGCTCATACTAAACCATGTGACAAACCATGTGGTAACACTGTTTTCCTCTTAAAAAAGAGTGTATGTATTCCCCTCTCAAATACAACAAAACTATGGTCTCATTTTGCCCAGTGTTACATGTACCACACAACAAAAACTCCTGGCTTTTTTCTTTTAAAAGGACTACAAATCCAGTTTAATAACAGGTTTGATTGCCTTCCTGCTCTCCTTACAGAAGGTTTTGGTGCTGAACCAATCTTTGAGCCTGTTTCTATCCCATCCTCGTCGCCAAAAATGTATGATATGAGGAAAGATTGGATCGGCTGAGGGAAGACATTATTGAGGTGCATAAAATTATGAGGGGCCAAAATAGAGTGGATAGGAAGGACCTATTTCCCTTAGCAGAGGGGTCAACAACCAGGGGGCATAGAGTTAAAGTAATTGGTCGGGGGTTTAGAGGGGATTTAAGGGGAAATTTCTTCACCCAGAGGGTGGTGGGGGTCTGGAACTCACGGCCTGAAAGGGTGGTAGAGGCAGAAACCCTCACCACATTTAAAAAGTACTTGGATGTGCACTTGAAGTAACCTACAGGGCTAAGGACCAATAACTGGAAAGTGGGATTAGGTTGGATAGCTCTTGGTCGGCCAGCATGAACACAATGGGTCGAAATGGCCTACTTTCGTGCTGCAAATTTCTATGGAATGAATGACAGAGACAGAATGATTTAATGGTCTATGTGCTTGTCTTAATGGCCAGAGCCAACTGAGCATGCTCATACTAAACCATGTGACAAACCGTGTGATAATACATTACAGAAGGGGTGCTGCATTTTGGGAGGTGGCATTTAACAGTGGAGTATTGTGCACAGTTTTGGATTCCTTACCTAAGGAAGGATATACTTGCCATTGAGGGAGTGCAACGAAGGTTCACCAGACTGATTCCTGGGATGGGGGAATTGTCCTATGAGGAGCGATTGAATAGACGAGGCCTATATTCTCTCGAGTTTAGAACAATGAGAGGTGATCGCACTCAAAAATTCTTACGGGGCTTGACAGGGTAGATGCAGGGAGGATATTTCCCCTGGCTGGAGAGTTTAGAACCAAGGGTCACAGTCTCAGAGAATAAGGGGAAACTTCTTCACTCAGAGGGTGGTGAATCTTTGGAATTCTCTATCCCAGAGGGCTGTAGAGGCTCAGTCGTTGAGTATATTCAAGACAGAGATCGATAGATTTTTGGATATTAACAGATTCAAGAAATAAGGGGATTGGGTGGGAAAGTGGAGTTGAGGTCGAAGATCAGCCATGATCTATTGAATGGCGGAGCAGGCTCGAGGGGCCGAATGGCCTACTCCTGCTCCTAATTCTTATGTTCTTCTGTTCTTAACCGGAGTCTCCCCTGTCTGCTGTAGTGTTTTTGTTCAGAGTACTTGACCCCCACACTGCTGTTGGAAGAAGCAGTGGGTAGTCTCCAGGCATCGAAGTCAAGATCTAGGTTCGGTTACCACGGGAGTTGATCAATCTAATTGAATGGTGGAGCAGCCTCGAGGGGCTGAATGGCCTCCTGTTGCTCCTAATGTTCCCTGAGAATCCCCCCTTCATCCACAGCTCGCAAAAAAACAGATCAATAATCCTTCATCTCAAGACGAGTTTGCCTGCATAACAACCATTACTGCAATCCAAAGTAATTCATTGATTGTGAAGCACTGAGAGGTATGAAAATGTGCTATATCAATTGAAGAATTTGTTTCTTAACACCTTGCCTATTTTGAGTCAGCATCAAGCACGTTCAGCTGCTGCATCTTCCAGCATTAACACATCAGCAGCCTGGAATTTTGTGATAGAAATAACGCTGTGGCTAACAGGGGGTGATGGGTGAGCGGGACTTGATGCCAGTTTGGACACGGGCAGCAGAGTTTTGGATTACCTCAAGTTTATGGAGAAAGAAAGACTTGCATTTATATAGCGCCTTTCACAACCACTGGCCGTCTCAAAGTGTTTAACAGCCAAAGAAGTACTTTTGAAGTGTAGTCACTGTTGCAATGTGGGAAACGCGGCAGCCAATTTGCGCACAGCAAGCTCCCACAAACAGCAATGTGACAATGACCAGATAATTTGCTTTTGTTGTGTTGATTGAGGGATAAATATTGACCAGGACACCGGGGATAACTCCCTTGCTCTTCTTCGAAATAGTGCCATGGGATCTTTTGCCTCCACTTGAGAGAGCAGACGGGGGCCTCGGTTTAACGTCTCATCTGCAAGACGGCACCTCCGACAGTGCGGCGCTCCCTCAGTACCGCATCTTACTTTTGTGCTCAGGTCTCTGGAGTGGGACTTGAACCCACGACCTTCTGACTCAGAACTGAGCCATGGCCCACACAGCGTGAGAGTGGACAGGATGAGGCTCGGTTAAGATACCCGGGACGATCCATCCGGGCTTACGCAAGAGAAATGCCTCATGGATGAGGTACCCGAGGATGGCTAACATCCATGCACCCGTGTTTCTGCTATGCCTTCATGAGAGGAGGAGAGCAGATTGGAAGGGAAAAATACACTGCAAAAAAAAAAGGCCTGTTTTCTTGTGTCATGTCAACTTTGTGCCCTGGTGTCATTGTAATTATGCCTCGGCAGTACTCGGTGAACTAGTACAGTCAATGCCCAAACACAATTCAATCTTCTTCCCTTCATTAATGTAACCCTGCCCTTGGGTTACACTCAGAACTATGAGAACATTCAATAATATTCAAATTCTTTGGTCCTTTGGGTTCTTCTGGATGCTTGGGAGTATTTACAACATGAGGCATTAGGAGAATGCTGTAGTATCCTGCAAGCATCCATGGCTCGGCTCTGTTTGTAACATTCATGCTGCAGCCCTGACAGCCCCCATTCTCCCACTCGTCTAGTGACATCAGGGTGATGGCTGGAATAAATTGATCATTGTAGGCCTGCCAAGAGGAAATTTAACTCTTTGTAGTCTCGTGAATCCCTGCCCTGTGCAGAGTGAAGCCTGCGTGTGGTTTGATTGCTATCCCGCTGCTGTCTTTCAATAAACTCCTTTTCTCCTGTGATGCCATGCACACTGGAGCGTCCAAACTTTGTGGCGACTAGCAGTTAGCGGGTGCAGCCCTGTCCCACGAGGGCCGACTTTGGGACCGAGGCTGGTTCCCAATTACAATTTGCCACCTTAGTTCAGTCCTTGTTGTTCGCTTGCCGACCTGCTGGTTTGTTCAGCAAATTGCTTTCCTCTCGTCAAGGCAGTGTGTCCCCATATTCCATTTAAACGTGGCGAGGTCACAGGCGGGGTCCGGCCAGATCCTGAAGGAGAAAACTGCGCTCGCGAAGCCTGAAACCCCATGAGGTAAATTGTCTCAAACTGTATCCAGCCACGTCACCCATTCTCCTTCAATGTACACAGAAATTGGCCCAACATCTTCCACAGAAACATCAAATGCTTCACAGTGCCAATGTTTGTATGTCGGACTTTGATTACTAAGGCAGAAGAAGCTTGCAGAAGCTTTGTGCTCTCTGTGCAGGTTTATAAAAGAAAAGATGGATTTACATTTATATAGCGCCTTTTACGACCACCAGGCATCTCAAAGCGCTTTACAGCCAATGAAGTACTCTTTGGCGTGTAGTCACTGTTGTAATGTGGGAAATGCGGCAGCCAATTTGAGCACAGCAAGCTCCCACAAACAGCAATGTGCTAATGACCAGATAATCTGTTTTTGTTATGTTTATTGAGGGATAAATATTGGCCAGGACACCAGGGATAACTCCCCTGCTCTTCTTCAAAATAGTGCCATGGGATCTTTTAGGTCCACCTGAGAGAGTAGACGGAGCCTGGGTTTAACGTCTCAGCCAAAAGACAGCACCTCTGACAGTGCAGCGCTCCCTCAGCTCTGCCCCTCCGACAGTGCAGCGCTCCCTCAGCACTGCCCCTCCGACAGTGCAGCACTCCCTCGGCACTGCCGCTCCGACTGTGCAGCACTCCCTCAGCATTGCCTCTCCGACAGTGCAGCGCTCCCTCAGCACTGCCCCTCCGACAGTGCAACACTCCCTCAGTACTGCCCCACCGACAGTGCAGCACTCCCTCAGCACTGCCCCTCCGACAGTACAGCGCTACTTCAGCACTGCCCTTCCGACAGTGCAACACTCCCTCAGTACTACCCCACCGACAGTACAACACTCCCTCAGTACTGCCCCTCCGACAGTACAGCGCTCCTTCAGCACTGCCCCTCTGACAGTGCATTGCACCGGGAGTGTCAGCCTAGCTTTGTTTGTGTGCAAGTCCCTGGAGTGGGACTTGAACCCACAACTTTCTGACTCAGACAAGGGCTGTTCTACCAACTGAGCTGCAGGAAGAGACGAGAAGGGCTGAATGGCCCGCTCCTGTTCTGATGCAGTTCTTTCAGATGATCAGCACGGGTGCGAAAGGGGCCATAATTCTCAAATCAGTCTCCTTAATAACCCAAACAATGCTATGTCACCAGAGAACAAACGCCAACACATCGTGACCGTTCTCAGATTCTGATTCGCCGAACAGCAAGGTCCAGTCCCCCTTGCATTTCCGAGATCCAGTGCCTTGGCTGGTGTCGGGGGAATGGGGGGAAAAAAAATGGCAAACTGATGCCGTGGGGCGCGCCCTGCCGGGGTTGCAGCTGGGATGCTGTGGCGAGGTCGCCCCACCTCTGTATCACAGCCCGGTTATTCCTGGGACAGCATTGCATTCCCCAGCTCTCACCAAGACACTCACACAAATGAGGCAAGTTATTATGTTTGATGAGACTTTGCAGAACAGATGTTAATTTAGAATTAAATTCCGTTGAGGGTTCAGAAAGTAATTCTATCTATTTTCGGTGTTGCTGTGTGTGACTGACTGCCCAGATATACTCAGTAATGGGCAAACATTTAACAAAACACACACACACAGGCATTGCAATGGTAATCTCCTGCTGAGCCCAAGTATAAATTACCCGCGTGCCATACTGTATGTTGCACGTATCGTAACATTTCTTAAAGGTGCACTATTGAGTGACTTTCCGCCCCCACCTCCCAAATATACTTTACTCTTCCTATGCAGCTGTCCTGGCTTTGGTGGTTGTCTGGTTTACAGACAATGACAGGTTTCTGAAAGGTCACCCATGCATCACATGCGAGGCCATTCAACTGTGGATGGCCTCGCAGCTGAGTCTGATCCCGTCCTCACCCGCCACTCACCCCCCAGTTGCCAGCGGGAATCACTAGATGTAGCGATAAGGAGCAGGGAGCCTACCCAAATTGTCTTTTTTCTCTCTCCTCATCCTCCCTAGGAAAGCGGTGCCGCGAACATTGGTACTATGACAGCGGCTGGCCCAGTTGATATCAACGCATTCGGTCGATACTGCATCTGGCCTCTGTGGCAACTGAGCCAGTGTGGCCACTTTCAATATCATTTCTGCTTGAGATTCTATGTTCTAAAAACCAATGCTTTTTGACGAGGATAGATTGAAAGAAAGACTTGCATTTATATAGTGCCTTTCGCGACCACTGGACGACTCAAAGCGCTTTACAGCCAATGAAATGCTTTTGAAGTGTGGTCACTGTTGTAATGTGGGAAACATAGCAGCCAATTGAATGAACAATTGTACAATATCATGTAATCATGGAATGATACAGCACAGAAGGAGGTCATTCAGCCATTGTGCCTGTGCCGGCTCTTTGGTAGGGCTGTCCAATGAATCCCACTCTCCTTCTCTTTCTCTTGGACAGGTTAGATGCAGGAAGGATGTTCCCGATGTTGGGGAAGTCCAGAACCAGGGGTCACAGTCTAAGGATCGGGGTAAGCCATTTAGGACCGAGATGAGGAGAAACTTTTTCACTCAGAGAATTGTGAACCTGTGGAATTCTCTACCACAGAAAGTTGTTGAGGCCAGTTCGTTGGATATATTCAAAAGGGAGTTAGATGTGGCCCCTATGGCTAAAGGGATCAAGGGGTATGGAGAGAAAGCAGGAATGGGGTACTGAAGTTGCATGATCAGCCATGATCATATTGAATGGTGGTGCAGGCTCGAAGGGCCGAATGGCCTACTCCTGCACCTATTTTCTATGTTTCTATGTTTTCCCACAGCCCTGTAAATATTTTCCCCTCAAGTATGTATCCAATTCCCTTTTGAAAGCGACGATTGACTCTGCCTCCACCGTCCTTTCAGGCAGCGCATTCCAAATCCTAACTACTCGCCGTGTAAAAAAATGTTCCCTGTTGCCTCTGGTTCTTTTGCCAATCTCCTTAAATCTGTGTCCTCTGATTACTGACCCTTCTGCCACTGGAAACAGTTTCCCCTTATTTACTCGATCAAAACCCTTCAAGATTTTGAACACCTCTATCAAATCTCCTCTCAACCTGTTCTGCTTGAAGCAGAACAACCCCAGCTTCTCCAGTCTATCCACGTAACTGAAGTCCCTCATCCCTGGAACCATTTGACTAAATCCCTTTTGCACCTTCTCCAAGGCCTTGACATCCTTCCCAAAGTGTGGTGCCTGTACAGGTCGAACATCCCTTCTCCGAAACCCTTGGGACCGGGCCTGTTCTGGATAAGGGATTTTTACGGACGTGGCGTGGTCATGTTAAATTGGATGGTACAGGTACTGAGCAAGGGGATATTGGGCTGGCTGGCTTGGGGCTGGGAGTGCGGCAGAGAGATCATTGGGGGGGGGGAGGGGGTGGCGGTGGATCGCGGGGTCAGGCCAGCGATTGCTGGAGTCGGCAGCGAGGAAGGACTTCAATTTGTTCATGTCGGAGTTCTGCGCATGCGCCACCCGGTGGCCGGGAATGGTTCTGGACAAGGGGTGGTTCCGGATAAGGGAGTTCTGGATAAGGGAGGTTCAACCTGTAATGTATTTGCTTCATGGGTTCTTTGCTTAAAAATTCATAGCAACACATTGCTATTAAGAACTAGTTGGTTTATTAACAAAGGCTTAACAATCACAGTACACATTACCAGTTCATCCACTAGGCTCCCAACTGTGTACCTCACCGTGGATGACCTAGTTCCAATTGGCTGGGGTTTTATTGAATCTTGTGAACATCACGTGACTGGCTAAGCCACTCACAATGCAACAGCTCCACAAATCTGTGATCATACTCGCAGGTGCATACATTATGACAAGGGATGACTTCCCTGTTGTTCTTCGAAGTAGTGCCATGGGATCTTTTACGTCCACCTGAGAGGGCAGATGGGGCCTCGGTTTAACGTCTCATCTGAAAGACGGCACCTCCGACAGTGTGGCGTTCCCTCAGCACTGCACTGGGAGTGTCAGCCTAGGTTTTTGTGCTCAAGTCGCTGGAGTGAACAGACACAATGCAACAGCTCTCATCATGGTCGTTATAGGCGGTCCCTCGATCGAGGAACAAACAGCTCTACAAACCCGTGAGCATACTCACAGGTGCGCATGTTACGGGGCCTAAAGCAGGGAAAGAGTGGCGGGGCGGCATTCTTTGTGCAACACAGCCTTCATTATTTGCCTACAGCTCTTGGGCACGTAATCCAAATGATCAAAGGTGTAAGAATTTAAGAAATAGGAGCAGGAGTATACCATCTGGCCCCTCGAGCCTGCTGAATGAATGAATAAATAAATAAATAAAGCCAAATGCATAGTAAATAATCACCCACTCCTGACAAGAGCAGGATAGAAAGACTTGCGGGTCGAAACAAAGGCTTATCCATGTACAGGGCTCAGTTGAGATTCGTTCTCTGTCCATACGGTATGCAATATTTGTCATGCATCCCTCGGAGAAAAAAACATCAGGGATAGGAAATGAAAAGCGTTTCTCCATCTGGGACTCAGAGTCGGCAGTGAATCCTCCCAGACTAATTACTGTCAGGGCCAGAGCAGACCAAAGTTCTCACTGCTCTGTCGGACACCCTCCCGACAGCTTCAGTCTGCCATTTGAAACGCCAATCTCCTGGCCTCAGATGGGCATTACCACTTTAAACCGTCTTCTTTTTGCTGAATTCTGGCCGTTTTTTCTGCTTTTGACCGTGTAACGTATTTGCTTCGTGGGTTCTTTGCTTAAGAATTCAAAGCAACACATTGCTATTAAGAACTAAAGCAAAAGCAAAACACTGCGGAGGCTGGAATCTGGAATGAAAACAGAGAATGCCGGAAATCTCAGCGGGTCAGGCAGCATCTGTGGAGAGAAACAGAGTTAACGTTTGGGGTCGCTGACGTTTTGTCGCATTAAAGAACGAGTTGGTTTATTAGCAAAGGTTTAACAATCACACTGCACATTACCAGTTCAAACACCAGGCTCACAACTGCATACCTCATCGTGGATGACCTGGACCCAACTGGCTTGGGTCATCGACCTGAAATGTGAACTCTGATGCTGCCGGCCGATTTCCACCATGGGGCGGAAAGGTATTGGCGCATGGCGCTGAGGGGGTCACCGCGCATGGTGATGACATCATCGGCGGATGTGCAGCGGCCCGGGGCGCTAGCATGGCAGCACCTCCGCTAACTCCCCCGCAATTTCACGGATGCTGGTAGCGCCCCCCCCGCCACCCAGGCAAAAACAGTTTCACGCCTCATTAACGCTCCCCTATAGGTGCTAACGGGGGGCACAAAAGAGGGCAATTTTGCCCCCTAAGTGAATCAAGGGATATGGGGATCAGGCGGGAAGGTAGAGTTGAGGTTGAAGATCAGCCATGATCTTATTGAATGGCGGAGCAGGCTCGAGGGGCCGTATGGCCTACCCCTGCTCTTGTACTTATGTTCTGACTCACTTTCAGTTGTTTTTTTTTGAAGCATGAATCCTGACGGGACCCCATGCAGACATTCAAGGCCTTTGTTGCCGGTGCACAGGCACAGGTCACCTTTTCCAAATGTGCCACTTGAAGAACGTGAGCGTTAGTGAGGCACCGACAGAATGTTTCCACTTGTGGGGAAGAGCATAACCAGAGGCCTTCCATATAAGATAGTCACCAAGAAATCCAATAGGGAATTCAGGAGAAACCTCTTTACCCAGGGAGTGCTGAGAATGTGGAACTCACTGCCACAGTGAGTGGTTGAAGTGAATAGTATTGATGCATTTAAGGGGAGTGTCGTGTATGTAAACACCTTTAGTAATGACTCCACGAGGCAGGGTATGATACTTAAACTGTGTAGACCTGTAGTCCTTTATTTGCAGCTCCAAGCTGTTAGTTCCTTCTTATACTGGGTTACCTGCAGTGTCTCCAGCAGCAGCACCCTCTGGTGTACAGGTAAGGTGTGCACAGTGTAAGGGTACATTCAGTCTTGCATAACAGTGTTACAGACATCACACAGTAAACAGGCATGCATACACAACAGGGAGGCTGGACAAACACATGGGGGAGAAGGGAATAGCGAGTTATGCCGATAGATTTAGATGAGGAAAGACGGGAGGAGGCTCGAGTGGAGCATAAACGCCAGCATGGACTGGTTGGACCGAATGGCCTGTTTCTGTGCCGTATATCCGATGTAATCCTGTGTAATTGTACGTAGTGAATAGTGAAACCATCTTTATGTAATTTCTGAGCACTGTGTCTCGAGAGAATAGAAGAAATAGTTGGGTGAAAAGAAGCATGGACTGTTGTATTAGTGAGCAGTCTGAATGAGCGAGACTGAGCTCCCATTCAATGGATGCAAGAGGCGTGCCACGTTCAGCAATCAATAGAGTGCAGCAAATTGGCATCAACCCAGTTCATCTGTCAATACTAAATGCGTTTCTCATGTAGAGACCTGAAGCACCTAACCTTTATCTACCTTGGGCTTCAGTTTGACTTGTGCTGTACGCTGTGTACTGTTGCAGCTGGTGAACTGGCGTGTCAAGATAGAGCGGATATTGCGTCTCTCCAGTATCGTTACCAGGTTCTGCAACACACCACAAGTCATTTCATCACCTTAAATATTGACCACCGGCGCACCGTGGCTGCAGTGTGCACCATCTACAAGATGCACTGCAGCAACTCGCCAAGGCTTCTTCGGCAGCACCTCCCAAACCCGCGACCTCTCCCACCGAGAAGGACAAGGGCAGCAGGCGCATGGGAACACCACCACCTACATGTTCCCCTTCAGGTCACACACCATCCTGACTTGGAAATTTATCGGTCGTTCCTTCATCGTCGCTGGATCAATATCCTGGAACTCCCTCCCAACTGCACTGTGGGAGCACCTTCACCACACGGACTGCAGCGGTTATAGAAACATAGAAAATAGGGGCAGGAGTAGGCCATTCAGCCCTTCGAGCCTGCACCGCCATTCAACAAGATCATGGCTGATCACCCACCCCAGCACCTCCCCCCCACACCCCCTCGACCCCCCCCATCCAACTCCCTCCCGAACACATCCAATGAACTGGCATCAACAACTCTCCGTGGCAGGGAACCCCACAGGCCAACAACTCCCCGAGTGAAGAGGTCTCTCCCAATCCCAGCCCCAAACAGCCTACCCCCCATCCCAAGAGCGTGCCCGCCCCCCCCCCTCCGGCTCCGGACCCACCCAACACCGGGAACACCACCTTCTCAAGGGCAATTAGGGATGGGCAGGACACCGGGGATAACTCCCATGCTCTTCTTCAAAATAATGCCATGGGATCTTTTACATCCACACGAGGGTGCAGACGGGGCCTCGGTTTAACGTCTCATCCGAAAGACTGCACCTCCGGCAATGCAGTGCTCCCTCAGTACTGCAGTGGGAGCGTCAGCCTAGATATTTGTGTACAAGTCCCTGGAGTGGGACTTGTACCCACAACCTACTGACTCAGAAGTGAGTGTGCTGCACATTGAGCCACAGCTGACACAGCCATCTAACTCCCGATACCCGCCTTTGGCCCATAGCCCTTAATACCTTTGGCTGTCAATCTCCGATTTAAAATTTACAATTGATCTAGCTTCAATTGCCGTTTGCGGAAGAGAATTCCAAACTTCTACCACCCTTTGTGTGTAGAAGTGTTTCCTAATTTCACTCCTGAAAGGTTTGCCTCTAATTTTTAGGCTATACCCCCTCGTCCCAGAATCCCCAACCAGCGGAAAGGTTCGGAGCAATTTTGTGGTTGAGTTTTATTTACTTAGAGAAGAAAATGACTCTCCTCTCCAACACTATGTAGGGTTACAGAGTTGCTCAGATTTACATCTGGCTAATATCGCTAAAGCTACAGTATTGAAAGGGTGGGATTAGGAGTGTTTCTGTCGGGAGAAGGTGCAGTTTTCTGATTTAGCAATATTGTTCTAGTTGCCATTTTTCTCCTCCACCCCTCACCTCTCCTGTAAGTATTGTGTTTATTCCTGCGGGGGGTGTGGTTTATCAGCTGGCAGTTACTGTCAAGTGCTGCATTCAAGTGGTCCTCCCTACAAGATAGTAGATGCTGAGTCCTCACAGGCTACTTATCTACATGCATTGGCAAGTCACATAATGCCCAGAGCGTTATAATGATTAAAATAAGGTCTTGTACTGAATCTTGCAACTATGAACAAGACCCCTCCCATAGAATACGCAATGAAAGAGTCTGTGCGCAAGATAAATGAATTTTTAAAATTTGTTCCTGGGATGTGGGCATCGCTGGCAAGGCCGGCATTTACTGCCCATCCCTAATTGCCCCTCGAGAAGGTGGTGGTGAGCCGCCTTCTTGAACCGCTGCAGTCCGTGTGGTGAAGGTGCTCCCACAGTGCTGTTAGGGAGGGAGTTCCAGGATTCTGACCCAGCGACGATGAAGGAACGGCCGATATATTTCCAAGTCAGGATGGTGTGTGACTTGGAGGGGAACGTGGAGGTGGTGGTGTTCCCATGCGCCTGCTGCCCTTGTCCTTCTAGGTGGTAGAGGTCACGGGTTTGGGAGGTGCTGCCGAAGAAGCCTTGGCGAGTTGCTGCAGTGCATCTTGTAGATGGTACACACTGCAGCCACGGTGCGCTGGTGGTGGAGGGAGTGAATGTTGAAGGTGGTGGATGGGGTGCCGATCAAGCGGGCTGCTTTGTCCTGGATGGTGTCGAGCCTCTTGAGTGTTGTTGGGGCTGCACTCATCCAGGCAAGTGGAGAGTGTTCCATCACATTTGTGCAATACTTTAAATGGTACCTTCCGGAAGGTGTTGCTGTTTGTAAATCAAGGTGTGCGCCACAAGATATTTGTGTGAAAAAAAATAAGGAGCAGGTTTAATTTCCCATTTGTCATGACAAACTTTTTCTTCCTATCTCACATAATTGGGGATATAATTTATAATCATCACCTTTCTACTCAAAAATTTCAGCTTGTGTTCAGCCCTAATTTCACATTTGTACCATCAAGCCTCCATGTTTCGGAGCTTCTTTGAACTATCAGCGTGGGTTTTATTTCATTGAAGCAATAGCTATATTAAGCTCCAAGATTACTGTGACATTCGCAGATGGGCTGCTTGACGCATTTGAATGACATTCTTCTGTCTGTTATTTTAGTGAAGGCATTGAACCATCTGCAATAAAGAAGCGGTGACAGTAATTTGTGGGCTTTTATCAGAGGACAGTGCATCTGTCTATCTATTAAAAATCTTGCATAGGTGCACACTTCCCTGTGCACCTATGCTGTTGCCAAGATCTTTGGTCACACTTTTATGTCGACATTTCCCATTGTAAACTGCTATGACAACATTCCCCATTCCATTTTGCTATGTCAGCTGTCACAGTGTGGTTGCAGGTTGCAGTCATTGGGTGGCACTGTGGAGTAAGTTTCTGAAGTTTCTCACCCAACACTGGCGCCATCTTGTGTCTGTGGGTAGCACACTCGCCTCTGAGTCAGAAGGTTGTGGGTTCAAGTCCCACTCCAGAATCTTGAGCACGTAAAAGTTGAGGCTGACACTCCAGTGCGGTGCTGAGGGAATACTGCACTGTCGGAGGTGCCGCCTTCGGAGGAGACGTTAAACCGAATCCTCATCTGCTCTCTCAGGTGGCCGTAAAAGATTTTGAAGAAGAGCGGGGAAGTTATCCCCGGTGTCCTGGCCAATATTTATCTCTCAATCAACATAACAAAAAACAGATTATCTGGTCACTTCACCTTGTTGTTTGTGGGAGCTTGCTATGCGCAAATTGGTTGCCACGTTTCCCTATGTTACAACAGTGACTACACTCCAAAAGTACTTCATTGGCTGTAAAGCTCTTTGAGACGCCCGGTGGTTGTGAAAGGCGCTATAGAAAATGCAAGTCTTTCTTTCTTTAAAAAAAAGTCTTTATTCATCGACTGGCCATGGACAGTGCCGTGGTCTAGTTAAGTGGCTAACTTTTCATGGAGGACCAACTGACGTCTCACTCAAGGTTCACGCTCGGAAATGCAAACAAGCATTTCTTCGCTCGGTTGAGATGTGGAGCCGAGGCCCCATCTGCCCGTTGCACGTTGCCATTTGGTTTACGGCAGAGAGTTCTTCTGGTGTGCCATGCAACAACCAACACCACCACAACACCGCTCATCTCATTTCTGCGAGATTTTGCTGTGCATAGTATGGCTGCTGCTGTTGCCTATCTAAAAATAGTCACACCACTCAGAGTAAATCATATTATGCAAAGTACTTTTGAGACATTTGTAAGACTTGATAAGTTGCTATATAAGTGCAAATCTTTCAATTCTGGTATCACAGTCCCCTGGACCAGTCAGGGTCTGTGGTCTGATTATTAACAGCGACGGTGTTTGATGATATTGCCAAGAATTTCAGAGGTGAGCCACTTAGAGATGGACGTCCTCAGTAGACGTTAAGAGCCATTAACTGCTGGCATGCTTTGAAACTCGTTTTTTTTTAATTGAAAACCGTGCCAAATAATCTTTCATGTGAGAAGCTTCAGTTAGTTCTGCTGTGAAGTGATTTTCGATTACTTCTGACCGAGCTGTTTCAATAATGGCAAGCAAAATGCTCAATTCAGGAGACTGAAGGGCAAAAAATCTTTTTCAGAAACAATGTAAAGCTTTCAGGATTTGACATAGCTACCACTCTCCTTCCACCCCTCATCCAAGATTTTCTTGATTGTCTAACCAGATATGACGACATTTGAAGGCTCAATTCTGCTTTTCATATTGAACCATTTTCACAATATTGATTGTAGGAGCCGACTAAACTCCTTTCTATCTGTGCAGGCAGGTAAACATGTTATTGAAATTCTTCCTCCAATTTTGCCTCCCCTTCTCTTTATGGTTGACTCTTCCCGGGTTACAAATTCCACATGCGGCAAGCACTGTCGATGACCTCACTCCTTCGTGCGCTAGCATTTATTGCCCATCCCTAATCGCCCTTGGAAGATGGTGGTGAGCCGCCGCCTTGAACCGCTGCAGTCCCGTGTGGTGAAGGTGCTCCCACAGTGCTGTTAGGGAGGGAGTTCCAGGATTTTGACCCAGTGACGATGAAGGAATGGCCGATATATTTCCAAGTCAGGAACATGGAGGAGGTGGCGTTCCATTGCATCTGCTGCCCTTGTCCTTCTAGATGGTGGAGTTCGCGGGTTTGGGAGGTGCTGCCGAAGAAGCCTTGGCGAGTTGCTGCAGTGCATCTTGTAGATGGTGCACATTGCAGCCACGGTGCGCTAATGGTGGAGGAAGTGAATATTTAAGCCAGTGGTTGGACGACTGATCAAGCCGGCTGTTTGTTCCTGGACAGTGGTAGGCTCACTGCAGTCAGAAGCTTGTGTGTTCAAGGTGTTCAAGTCTTGACAACATAATCTGGCCTGACACTGCAACACAGTACTAAGGGACGTGGTTATTTTAAGTCCCGGTCCATGAATGAAAATTAAAGTCCTTCCCCTTCTCCACAGCCCCTTCTGCTTGACACAATTTGATTTATAATTATTGGCGTGTTCCTTCTTAAATCAACGCGATTAAGCTTAGATCGACTGGTCACTCATCTCTTTGCTGTTTGTGGGATCTTGCTGAGCAAAAAAAAAGCTGTCTCATTTGCTATGTGTAATTCAATGAGAGTGCGGTGCTGAGGGAGCGCTGCACTGTTGGAGGCTCTGTCTTTTGGACGAGACGTTAAACCAAGTCCTCGTCTGCCCTCTCAGGTCACTATTTCGAAGATGATCAGAGGAGTTCTCCCTGGTGTCCTGGCCAATATTTTACCCTCAACCAACATCCGTAAAACTGATCATCTGGTCATTATTTCATTGTTGTGTGTGGGAGCTTGCTGTGCACAAATTGACTGCATTGTTTCCTACATTACAACAGTGACTACACTCTAAAAATCCTTAATTGGCTGTTACGCGCTTTGAGATGTCCTAAGGTCATGAAAGGCGCTATATAAATGCAAGTCTTTCTTTCTTTCTGTCTATCTTTCTTTCATTCTTACTGTCTCTCTCTCTCTGTCTCTCTTTCTTTCTGTCTGTCTATCTTCCTTTCATTCTTACTTCCTCTCTCTCTCTTTCTTTCTGTCTATCTATCATTCTCTCTTTCTTTCTTTCTTTCTTTAAACCCTTTACAATGTTTCTGAGAGATGTGATAAAGGGTTATGTAAATGAAAATCTTTCTCTTTTTACACGGCTGTTGCTGTGTCTGCCAGTTATAATTGGTGGTTGGCTATTCTCCGAGGTATCAGTTAATGAAAGAAGAATGTTGTTCAGCAGGATGACGGGAAGATTAATTTGTCAAAGGCGCACACTGGCTGTAAATTCTCTGCTTTCCTTTGCGAAGAAGAAGGCAGCAGTCTGATCTTTGTGCCTGCTTCCACTGACTTTATCAGCATAATGCACATCGGCCTTTTAATTTATTCATAATTCTATTTCGGATGTACAATTCCTTTGCAGTCTGTAGAGAAGGCTGAGTGTAGTTATGATACAGTGAACAATTATCGCTCCCAGTATAAGCACGACAATTGTGGGAATGAAGAGGGAGTATCAGTCTCCCCAGACCCCCAATTTTGTTTTGACACGGGTTGTGTTCGCTCAATTCATTATGCGTAGCTGTCTCCTGGTAACCATGTGTGACTGAGGAATGTTATGGCTGTTGGCCATTGTGATATTTCATGGAGCTCAAGCACACACAGCCTTAAGGTGGCAGAATCTTCCAGAAGATACCAGTCAGGTGACCTGGTCCCTTTATTATAAACAGCACTGGCTGCAGTGCCACAGGAGTCCACAGTGTGGAGCTACAGACGTTATACTTCTCCCTCCTTAATGAAGAAGTAATTATAACAAACAATCATACAAAACTTGCATGGTTATACATAACAAAAGATTATTTTGCCATATTTACAAATCAAGCTTAACCACTGTTTCTGTTTCGAAGAGGATACCTTCGCTCTCGAGCAGAACCTTCCAAACATGGTGTTGACTTTAAACTCATTCGAGGCTGATCCTGAGGAAAATTTTCCTCCAATGGATGCCCTTGATTTCCATTTGAACTCTCTCTAACTTCAGACTGTTTGTTTGCCTGACTCGGACTCAGACTTAACTTCTGACTTTCTTTTGGACTTGTTTCTAGTACCTAGTAGATATGCTACTGGTGTATCAAAACTATCTGATGAGTCAGAAATAATTGAATCATTCCCACCTTCAACTACTTCCACGTCTGTAGGTAAAATATGATCAATGTGAACAAACCTAACCTGTCCATTATCAAACATCTTGACCAAATATGTGCGAGGACTATATATCTTCACCACTCTTCCTAGTAACCACTTTAACCATTTATGGTGACAGTTCTTCACTCGCATCTTCTGGGTTAATTTCACACTTCTCTCTTTTACTCTACCTCTATCATGATTCTCTTTTTGTCTCAATTGTGTCTCTTCTACTGACTGTGCCAAGTTTGGTTTTAACAACGAGAATCTGGTTCATGGCTGTCGTTTGAGAAACTCTGCTGGTGTTCTACCAGTCGTTGTGCGAGGAGTATTATGATACGTAATTAGGAAATTAACCAATTTGTAGTCCAATGATAACTGTCATTTTTTTGGATTTGGATCCAACATCTGTTTGCTGGGGGCACGTTTTACAATTTGTACAGTGCGCTCTGCTGCACCATTCGAAGCAGGGTGGTATGGTGGAACCTTGGTATGTTTCACACCATTTTTGCTCGTGAACTGTGCAAATTCTTCTGAACGAAATTGTGGTCAATTATCAGAAACAATTTCTTCTGGGAGGGCAAATGAAGAAAATAATCTTCGCAAAATATCTAATGTTTTACTTGTTGTTATTTTCTGCATTGGAAACACCTCGACCCACTTCGAATGGCTATCAATCACAGTGAACAATTGTTGTCCTTGTAGCTCAGCAAAATCGATATGTAGCCTTTGCCACATCTTGGGAGGCCATTTCCATGGCTGTAATGGTACTGATGGTGGTCGCTTGCTTACCGATTGACATGTCGTACACTGACTGACAATGTACTCTATATCTTTATCCAGCCCTGGCCACCATAAGTAACTGCGTGCAAAACTCTTGGTCAAGCATATTCCCAGGTGCTGGTCATGAAGGTCTCCTAATAATTATTATTATTAATGATCTCACTGAAGTGTTCACCGAACACAACATTACGCCATAAATTGCGGCCTCTCCGGGTGTGTTTGATTTGCGCGCACACGCGAAATGGGACCTCGCAAGTTCCGGGATTAGCGGCGCACTGCGCATGAGCTTTCTGACAGATCGTACGGAGGCGAAAGTGAAGGGCCTCCCGCGGGCATAGAGTTGGGCTATCCTGCCCAGCGAATGCCCTGAAAACTCTGCGGCCTGCCATTGTCTCCGAGCAAAACCCGGGTGACTTGTTATCTCGTGCTCCTATTTCTCTCTGTAATTTGGACAGCAGCCACGACTCAAACCGATGTACCTGCCAAGGGCAAAGAATCTTTTTTCAGCTGTAGGTGTTCATGGCTGTATTGGATGTAGCTCCACACTGTGGACTCCTGTGGCTCTGCAGCCAGTGCTGTTTAGAATAAAGGGACCAGGTCACCTGACCAGTGTCTTCTGGAAGATTCTGCCATCTTAAGCCTGTGTGTGCTGTGAGCTCCTTGAAAATATCATAATGGCGGTGAAGATGGGATTAAGCGGATAAAACAAAGCTGCAATTTTTGTTGGTGGAGGATTCAGCGAGCCGACAGAGAGACTTTGAGAGCTTCTCTGTTTTGATTAACGGCTACAAATCCGAGGTGAATTACAAGCACTCTTGTTTGAACTGCCAGAGTCCAGATGGCCGCACCTATGGGGGTAATAGGATGTTTGGGGGAATTTCAACGTGACCGTGAATGTTTCAGAACATATGTGGAGTGGCTAGAAATATTTTTCACTACAAATAATATCTTCGAAGTCCCCGATGATGAAAACCATAACCGGGTGGTGTTGGAACGACAAAGGGCTATTTTCTTAACTGAAGCAGGCCCCAAGGTGTATGAAAAATGTGCTTGTGCCTGACAAGCCAAAGGACACAACTCTTAAGCAGATTCAGCACTACAGCCCCAAGCCCTTGGAAATTGCTGAAAGTTATCCTTTCGGAATACAAGATCAGTTAACCGAACAAAATATTAATGAGTACATTGTAGCATTAAAAAAGCTATTGATGCACTGTAATTTTGGAAACTTTCAGGACCGAGCACTGCGTGACCACTTGTCAGACAGCTATGTCAATGAATATGGCCGACCAATATTCCCGAGAATTTCATACTATTTTCAGTCATCAGACAACCGAGGTGAATCACCTGCAGGTTAAAAGTAAAAAGCCGGTTGGGCCCCAATGTCTCAGAAACTGGCAATGGTAACAGAGCCTTGAAGTCCTGCTATTGGTGCCTGGGACAACACATTGCTCAAAGTTGTCCATATGTGAAGGCAGAGTGTTTCTTCTGCAGGAAAACTGGGCATCTAGCAAAGGCATGCCGACTGCAGGGTAAACCAGCTTTCAAAGCTATGAGTAGAAATCCCCAGAGAACATAAGAACATAAGAATTAGGAACAGGAGTAGGCCATCTAGCCCCTCGAGCCTGCTCCGCCATTCAACAAGATCATGGCTGATCTGGCCGTGGACTCAGCTCCACTTACCCGCCCGCTCTCCATAACCCTTAATTCACTTATTGATTAAAAATCTATCTATCTGTGACTTGAATACATTCAATGAGCTAGCCTCAACTGCTTCCTTGGGCAGAGAATTCCACAGAATTCCTTCTCAACTCGGTTTTAAATTGGCTCCCCCGTATTTTGAGGCTGTGCCCCCTTGTTCTAGTCTCCCCGACCAGTGGAAACAACCTCTCTGCCTCTATCTTGTCTATCCCTTTTATTATTTTAAATGTTTCTATAAGATCACCCCTCATCCTTCTGAACTCCAATGAGTAAAGACCCAGTCTACTCAATCTATCATCATAAGGTAACCCCCTCATCTCCGGATTCAGCCGAGTGAATCGTCTCTGAACCCCCTCCAAAGCTAGTATATCCTTCCTTAAGTAAGGTGACCAAAACTGCACACAGTACTCCAGGTGCGGCCTCACCAATACCCTATACAGTTGCAGAAGGACCTCCCTGTTTTTGTACTCTATCCCTCTCGCAATGAAGGCCAACATTCCATTCGCCTTCCTGATTACCTGTTGCACCTGCAAACTAACTTTTTGGGATTCATGCACAAGGACCCCCAGGTTCCTCTGCACTGCAGCATGTTGTAATTTCTCCCCATTCAAATAATATTCCCTTTTACTGTTTTTTTTCCCAAGGTGGATGACCTCACACTTTCCGACATTGTATTCCATCTGCCAAACTTTAGCCCATTCGCTTAACCTATCTAAATCTCTTTGCAGCCTCTCTGTGTCCTCTACACAACCCGCTTTCCCACTAATCTTTGTGTCATCTGCAAATTTTGTTACACTACACTCTGTCCCCTCTTCCAGGTCATCGATGTATATTGTAAACAGTTGTGGTCCCAGCACCGATCCCTGTGACACACCACTAACCACTGATTTCCAACCCAAAAAGGACCCATTTATCCCGACTCTCTGCTTTCTGTTAGCCAGCCAATTCTCTATCCATGCTAATACATTTCCACTGACTCCATGTACCTTTATCTTCTGCAGTAATCTTTTGTGTGGCACCTTATCGAATGCCTTTTGAAAATCTAAATACACCACATCCATCGGTACACCTCTATCCACCATGCTCGTTATATCCTCAAAGAATTCCAGTAAATTAGTTAAACATGATTTCCCCTTCATGAATCCATGTTGCATCTGCTTGATTGCACTATTCCTATCTAGATGTCCCGCTATTTCTTCCTTAATGATAGCTTCAAGCATTTTCCTCACTACAGATGTTAAACTAACTGGCCTATAGTTACCTGCCTTTTGTCTGCCCCCTTTTTTAAACAGAGGCGTTACATTAGCTGCTTTCTAATCCGCTGGTACCTCCCCAGAGTCCAGAGAATTTTGGTAGATTATAACGAATGCATCTGCTATAACTTCCGCCATCTCTTTTAATATCCTGGGATGCATTTCATCAGGACCAGGGGACTTGTCTACCTTGAGTCCCATTAGCCTGTCCAGCACTACCCCCCTAGTGATAGTGATTGTCTCAAGGTCCTCTCTTCCAACATTCCTGTGACCAGCAATTTCTGGCATGGTTTCTGTGTCTTCCACTGTGAAGACCGAAGCAAAATAATTGTTTAAGGTCTCAGCCATTTCCACATTTCCCATTATTAAATCCCCCTTCTCATCTTCTAAGAGACTACATAGCATGGAAGAAAAAGAACAGGACAAGGAGATGTTCGAGTTACAAGTCATCAGGAGCACGAGGTTAACTGACAGCGATTCGAAAAGTATCATAATCCACATAGAAGTTTCAGGAATCAAGATACCCATGGAAATCGACACTGGTGCATCTGTGAGTGTAGTACCAGAGTCGCTGTACCTCGACAAATTGCATGATTTCCCATTGGAGAATTCCAAGATAGAGATGCGAGGCTACTCAGGAGAGAACATTCCTGTGGTAGGTCGTATCACCATTCCAATGAAATACAAGTATCATTTTCAGAACTTGCCTCTAATAGTAGTGGCAGGAGACAAGCCTGCCTTGCTAGGAAGAAATTGGTTGGGATCACTGAAGCTGGATTGGAGTGAGATTTTTCGTGTTGAAACGAGATTTGCATCAAAGGATGATGTCATCAAGAAGTATCCAAAGATGTTCTGTGAAACAGGCAGTCCGATCCAAGGCTTCAAGGCGAGTGTCAGGGTACAGAAGGACGCTAGATCGGTTTACTACAAGTCATGTTCCATACCATATGCGCTAAGGAGAAAGTTGAGCAAGAACTCAAAAGACTAGAGACTGAGAACATTATTTCTAAGATAAATCTATGTAATTGGGCTACACCCATTGTTGTTGTACCTAAGTCCGACGGTAAGGTAAGATTGTGTGGTGATTATAAAGTAACCGTAAACCAGGTTCTAGAGGGTAATGTCCCCAATACATTGTCAAATGTAGAAGATTTGTTTACAACACCTACAGGTGGTCAGATCTTCTCAAAACTGGATCTTACGAATGCCTACTTACAGCTTGAACAAGATGAGGAGTCCAAGTCATAGAAACATAGAAACATAGAAAATAGGTGCAGGAGTAGGCCATTCGGCCCTTCTAGCCTGCACCGCCATTCAATGAGTTCATGGCTGAACATTCAACTTCAGTACCCCATTCCTGCTTTCTCGCCATACCCCTTGATCCCCCTAGTAGTAAGGACCTCATCTAACTCCTTTTTGAATATATTTAGTGAATTGGCCTCAACAACTTTCTGTGGTAGAGAATTCCACAGGTTCACCACTCTCTGGGTGAAGAAGTTCCTCCGCATCTCGGTCCTAAATGGCTTACCCCTTATCCTTAGACTGTGACCTCTGGTTCTGGACTTCCCCAACATTGGGAACATTCTTCCTGCATCTAACCTGTCTAACCCCGTCAGAATTTTAAATGTTTCTATGAGGTCCCCTCTCATTCTTCTGAACTCCAGTGAATACAAGCCCAGTTGATCCAGTCTTTCTTGATAGGTCAGTCCCGCCATCCCGGGAATCAGTCTGGTGAACCTTCGCTGCACTCCCTCAATAGCAAGAATGTCCTTCCTCAGGTTAGGAGACCAAAACTGTACACAATACTCCAGGTGTGGCCTCACCAATGCTTGACTATAAATACTCATCTAGGCCTATATCAATTTAATAGGCTACCGCTTGGAGTGTCTTCTGCCCCTGCCATATTCCAAGGGGTGGAGAACCAGATTTTGCAAGGTACTGAAAGGGTAGTATGTTATTTAGATGACACACTAATTTCAGCACCAAATAGATAAATTCATAATAACATATTGAATGAAGTCATTCAAATGGCTAGAGAAGCACAGAGTACGAGTGTCTGCTGGCAAATATGAGTTATTTCAAAACTCAGTGGAGTACTTAGGGTACAGAGTAGACTAAGATGGTTTACATCCAACCAAGGGAAAGTTGGATGCAACCAGAAATGCACCCACTCCCAAGAATTTCACTGAACTTCGATCATTTTTGGGTCTTTTGAACTATTATGAGAAATTCCTACCAAATTTGGCTACAGTATTACATCCATTGAATGAACTGTTGAGAAAACAGGTCCATTTGAAGTGGTCAGAAGAATGCACTACAGCATTCAAGGAGTGTAAAAGCAAATTGGTAGAGAGCACCATGTTAGTTCACTATGACGTATCGAAGGAGATCAAGCTAGCATGTGATGCCTCTCCGTATGGAGTTGGGGTAGTGGTCTCTCATGTGTTACGTAGTGGGGAGGAGAGACCAATTGCTTTTGCTTCACGCACTCTCAGTGCCAGTGAGAGTAATTATGTGCAAATTGAAAGGGAAGCTTTGCATTAATTTTTGGGGTCAAGAAGTTTCACAAATACTTGTATCGTCGTAAGTTTACCATCGTTACGGACCATAAGCCCCTAACAGCAATCCTCCATCCAAAGTCCCCAGTTCCAACATTAGCTGCAGCCCGAATGCAGAGATGATCTTTGATTTTGTCAGCATATACATATGATATTGAATACAGATGATCAGCTGATCATAGTAATGCTGATGCTATGTCTAGATTGCCTTCCCCATCACAAGTTACACCTGATAGGGAAGAAGTGTTTTATTTTTCATACATTGATGAACTGCCAGTCACAGCAGAAGAGATTGGTAGAGCAACCAAACGTGACCCAGTTATGTCAAAGGTGTATGATTATATTGCAAATGGATGGCCAAACCAGGTAATAGACAAAAATATTCATCCATTCTTCATTCATAGGAATGAATTATCAGTCTAGACTGAAAAGAAGGCAAAGTAAAGCAAGACGCCATGACCAGGCAATGCGTGCTTGGGTTTTATAAGCGCCTAGTTTGCAGCAGAAGAGGAAGACTTTAAGCCGAGCTGTGACACAGATTCGGATGAATTATGGGCAATTTTGTGTGGTGGAACAATGCTGACCAGAACATTGGTTGAGCGAGCTCCAAACTCGCTCATGCAAGACTTTTCCAGCTGAGAGACAAGACTTTCATTACATCAGTCTGCATGGTATTTGAACCTTGATCACAAGGGTAGAAAATACCACTTACTCCTGCCTCAGCTCATCTGCTGCTGAAATTCTTATCCATGCCTTTGTTACCGCTAGACTTGACTAGTCCAACGCACTCCTGGCTGGCCTCCCATATTCCACCCTCCATAAACTTGAGCTCATCCAAAACTCGGCTGTCCGTGTCCTACCTTACACCAAGTCCCACTCACCCATCACCCCCATGCTAACTGATCTCTATTGGCACCCGGTTAAGCATCGCCTCAATTTTAAAAATCCCATCCTTGTTTTCAAATCCCTCCATGTGCCTCGCCCCTCCCCATCTCTGTAACCTCCTCCAGGCCTATAGCTCTCCGAGATCTCTGAGTTCCTCCAATTCTGGCCTCTTGCGCATCCCCCGATTTTAATCACTCCACCATTGGCAGCCGTGCCTTCTGTTGCCTGGGGCCCAAGCTCAGGAACTCCCTCAGACCTCTCCGCCTCTCTTTCCTCCTTTAAGACGCTCCTCAAAACCTACCTCTTTGGTCACCTGCTCCAATATCGCCTTCTGGGGCTCGGTGTCAAATTTTGTTTGATAAAGCTCCTGTGAAGCGCCTTGGGATGTTACTACATTAAAGGCGCTATATAAATGCAAGCTGTTTTTGCCCCGCATCCATCATCATAGGCAGTCCCTCGAAGCGAAGATGACTTGCTTCCACGCCAAAAAGGGATGAGTTCACAGATGTTTCAATGAAGGACCGAATATTCCAGATCCCGAGCTACATCTTGAAGGGTGGAAGATGCCTGTGCGTGGATTTTTTTAACATGTGGTGGCCGTTGCACACCAGCCACCACACGGGCTCGACAGAGCTAGGTCTTGGTCCAGTGACAAGGATTAACCAAGTCGACTGGAGACCAGCTCTGCTGCACGGACCTAGTGCGCGCACATATCGCAGTGTGGGCTGGTCCGTGCTGCCCCTGGGCCCTCGCCTCTACTGGGCCCCAAACTCACGCCTCTCCTGGGCCCCGGTCACTTCCCTCTACAATCTCTCGCCGCTCCTTCGCCCCTCCTGCTGTACCTGCCCGCTCTGCAATCAGCGACCTGGCTTCGTGGCCGTTGCCCTCCTGTACCAGCACGCGCTGCTCCCTGCAGTGGCCCCGGCCTGCTGATGGTCTTGCAGGCCGAGACCGTGCCGATTTCCGGGCCACCGCACGTTGCTCCCTCTAATGGCCCTGGCCCTGCATAAACCGAAGTTGGCCAGCCCTTCCAGCTGTGTCTTTAAGCTTTGCCCTTGTATGCCATCAATTGTGCACGCTGCCTGCTTTTATTTCACAGTGTACAGTGCACTAATTAAAGAAGCAGCATTCATGTAAGTTGAATCGTAAAATGAACTGCAAGAGCCAATTGTTAATCTTTTTTAATACTTATTGGAAGGATCAATTTCAGTGAAGATTTAAAGCCCCCAGAGCTAATGCACATTAATGGAATGGACTGCTGAGTCATTACCTGGCGGACAATCCTTCCGCGTTCCTAAGCCCATTTGGTCTTATTATATAAAAAAAGAAAGATTGCATTTATATCTTTACAGCCAATGAAGTACTTTTCTGTTTGGAGTGCAGTCACTGTTGCATTGTGGGAAATGCGGCAGCCAATTTGCGCACAAGCAAGCTGCCACAAACAGCAAGGTGACAACGGCCAGATAATCAGTTTTAGCTGTTGGTTGAGGGATAAATATTGGCCAAGACACCGGGAGAACTTCCCTGCTGCTCTTCAAACAGTGCCATGGGATCTATTACGTCCACCTGAGAGGGCAGATAAGGCATTAGTTTAACATCGCATCCAAAATACAGCACCTCCAACAGTGCATCTCTCCCTCAGTCCTACACCGGGGTTATGTTTATAAGACAGCCTCATATAACTGGAAGTGTCAAATAAGTGTTCACCCAGAGGGTGGTGGGGGTCTGGAACTCACTGCCTGAAAGGGTGGTAGAGGCAGAAACCCTCATCATATTTATAAAGTACTTGGATGTGCACCTGAAGTGCCGTCACCTACAGTGCTACGAACCTAGAGCTGGAAAGTGGGATTAGGCTGGATAGCCTCTTGTCGGCCAGCATGGACATGATGGGCCGAACGGCGTCCTTCCATGCTGTAAACTTCAATGCTTCTAAGATTCTATGATTCTTTCATACTGTCCTTTTTTAAACAGTGTTTCCTTTCTCCCCGTCCCCCGAAATGTCTCTAGATGGCCAAGCCTCATGCTGGGTGGTAAGGCCTCCAGTACTTCACACAAGTAGCAATTTTTCATCTCGGAGCAGTGAATGTCAGCAGGCGATTCAACCCCATGGAGGGAGCAAGACTGACAGCCAGGCTCAATTCTTTCGTGGCTCCATGAGTAGCAACCCGTCGCCTCTGAGTCTGAAGATCGTGGGTTTGAGTCCCACTCCAGGGACTTGAGCATGAAAAATCCAGGCTGACACTCCCAGTGCGGTGCTGAGGGAGCGCCACACTGACGGAGATGCCGTCTCTCGGATGAGACGTTAAACCGAGGCCCCGTCTGTTCTCTCGGGTGGATGTAAAAGATCCCAAGGCACTATTTCAAAGAAGAGCAGGGAGTTAACCCTGGTTGTAATGTATGTACCTGTGAGAATGCTCACAGGTTTGTAGAGCTCTTGCATTGTGAGTGGCTTAGCCAGTCATGTGATGTTCACAAGACTCAATAAAACCCCAGCCAGTTGGGTCTAGGTCACCCACGATGAGGTATGCAGTTGTTAGCCTGGTGGATGAACTGGTAATGTGTAGTGTGATTGTTAAACCTTTATTAATAAATCAACTAGTTCTTGAAAGCAATGTGTTGCTCTGAATTCTTAAGCAAAGAACCCACGAAGCAAATACATTGCACAGTTGTCCTGGGGCCAATATTTATCCCTCAACCAACATCACAAAAACAGATTATCTGGGTCATTATCACATTGCTATCTGTCGGAGCTTGCTGTGCGCAAATTGGCTTCTACGTTTCCCACATTGCAACAATGACTGCACTCCAAGAAGTATTTCATTGTCTGTAAAGCGCATTGGGATGCCCTGAGGTTGTGAAGGCGGTATATAAATGCAAGGCTTTCATTTTCTTCCTCACATTTGCATGCCTGAATGTTCCATCGGGAGCGACTATTGGGAATAGGGTTCCGGCATGAAAATTTCCTCTCCCTGGCCAATCGTATCACTGCATCTGCTTCGGGTCTAGTCAACAAGCTTGTCACCAAATGTAGCATCAAACCTGAGACTTGCTTCCCTGTGGGAATCAGTACGATACCAGGTGATGTATTTACTCATTGCGCACGGCAAGTTGTACGAAAATAGTTCTTAAATATGTAACTTAATAAAACCAATCCTTTCTCTGTTCTCCCCTCAGTCCCAGGAGCTGCAGTTGATTCATGTAGGAAAGCCACTCTAGGATTATCTCTTTCTCCTTCCCTACAGAAACTCAGCACAAAGGCAAATAAAGATCCTGAAGGCGCACTACAGGGGGTCAAGCCTGAATCAAACTTTTCTTTGAGGGCAGGTACGCAATCATTATAATCCCCGCACTTGTGGGGAGGATGCAAAGAGGCTTCAAGGGGATATAGACAGGTTGAGTGAGTGGGCAAGAACATGGCAAATAGAATCTTGGGCTCAGTTTTCCCCAAAGTTTTTCGTTGGCGTACTTGAAGAGTTACGCCCATTTTTTTGGGGCCCCAAGTACGCCAAAAATAAATGTTCTAAGTTTCCCCGTTGGATTTTTTCATTTTGGCGTGGTCTAACCTGTCCTTTAGTTTTGGGGGTGGAGCCTTGATCTGCGCCAAAAAGACCAGGCTGCCATGGTAACCAGGGACACAATGCGAGCTGAGGCTGCAAAGTGAAGCATACAGCCAGCTCCCAACACATTAAAAGAATTGAAAAACACATAGCACCAACTTACCTCCAACCTCTCTCTCTCTCTCAACTGTTTTAGTGTGTGTCCGAGCACCTGCTGTACCGATTTCCTTACTTGCCCCAATTTATTTAACTCTCCGCGTTTTCTGGAGAGGCCACATACGCTGGCCTAAGCAGAACTGGAGTAACTCTCAGCTGACCAAACTTCCCTAAATGATCAGCATTGGCGCGGGTGGCAGGCTACACCCCCTTTGGCTGAAAAAAAAATGACCTAAAACAATCTTAACTAACAGAGTTACGCTGGTGCAAATTGATCGGGGAAACTGTGGTTTTTCAGCTTAGGCTAAAAACAGCAGCCTGCTCCAAAAAACAGGGCAAATCACCGGGGAAACTTGAGCCCATAATGTGGAGAAATGTGAAGTTATCCACTTTGGTAGGAAAAATAGAAAAATAGAAAAGCAGAGTATTTTTGAAATGGTGAGAGATTGGGAAATGTTGGTGTTCAGAGGGACCTGGGGGTCCTTCTACACCAATCACTGAAAGTTAACGTGTAGGCATAGCAAGCAATTAAGAAAGCAAATGGTACGTTGGTCTTTATTACAAGAGGATTTGAGTATAAGAGTCAAGACGTCTTACTGCAATTACATAGGGTCCTGGTGAGACCACACCTGGAGTATTGTGCACAGTTTTGGTCTCCTTACCTAAGGAAGAATATACTTGCCATAGAGGGAGTGCAACGACGATTCACCAGACTGATTCCTGGGATGGGGGGGGGGGATTGTCCTATGAGGAGAGATTGAGTAGACTAGGCCTATATTCCCTAGAGTTTAGAAGAATGAGAGGTGATCTCATTAAAAACATACAAAATTCTGACAGGGCTTGACGGGGTGGATGCAGGGAGGATGTTTCCCCTGGCTGGGGAGTCTAGAACCAGGGGTCACAGTTTCAGAATAAGGGGTCGGCCATTTAGAACTGAGATGAGGAGAAATTTCTTCACTCAGAGGGTGGTGAATCTTTGGAATTCTCTACCCCTGAGGGCTGTGGAGGCTCAGTCTTTGAGTATATTCAAGAGAGAGGTCGATAGAATTTTGGATATTAAGGGAATCGAGGGATATGGGGATAGTGCGGGAAAGTGGAGT
Organism: Pristiophorus japonicus; assembly: GCF_044704955.1. Taxonomy (NCBI): domain Eukaryota; kingdom Metazoa; phylum Chordata; class Chondrichthyes; family Pristiophoridae; genus Pristiophorus; species Pristiophorus japonicus. The sequence continues at coordinate 46,856,409 of NC_091998.1, forward strand.
TGAGGTAGAAGATCAGCCATGATTTTATTCCAGGCTCGAGGGGCCGAATGGCCTGTTCCTGCTCCTAATTCTTAGGTTCTTATGTTCTTATGTAAAATACGGTCGTTATAATCCCCACACTATCAAAATAAAGTTATTAAAATCCCCATACTATCAAAATAAAGTCATTATAATCTCCACACTATTAAAATAAAGTCATTATAATCCCTGACGATCAAAATGCTGTGATTATAATCTACAAACTTTCAAAATACACAGTCATTTTAATCACCAGACATCCCAAAGTGCTTTACAGCAGTAATGTATGCACCGGTGAGTATGCTCACAGGTTGGTTGAGTTGGGAGTGGCTTAACCAGTCACGTGATGTTCACAAGACTCAATAAAACCCCAGCCAGTTGGGTTCGGGGGATCCACGATGAGGCAGGTGGTTGTGAGCACAGTTGAACTGGTAATGTGTAGTGTGATGGTTAAATCTTTTGCTAATAAACCAACTAGTTCTTAATAGCAATGTGTTGCTATGAATTCTTATGCAAAGTACTCATGAAGCAAATACACATTACAACAGCTAGTGAAGTACTGTTTGAAGTGTAGCCACTGTTGTAATGTGCGAAATGCGGCAGCCAATTTGCGCACAGCATGCTCTCACAACAGCAAATGTGAGAATGACCTAGATAATCTGTTTATTAGTGACGTTGATTAAGGGTAACTATTGGCCCAGGACACCGGGGAGAACTCCCCTTCTCCTCTTTGAAATAGTGCCATGGTATCTTTCACGTCCACCTGAGAGAGCAGACGGGGCCTCGGTTTAACGTCTCATCCGAAAGACGGCACCTCTGACAATGCTGCGCTCCCTCAGCACTGCACTGGGCGTGTCAGCCTAGATTTTTGTGCTCCAGTCTCTCGAGTGGGAAATTTAAGACTCTCCAGATCTCTAATGCATGCTGATAGCTGTTTGCTCTTTCTTGCCATGGGCACTACTCCCTCGTTTGATAATTTAACCTTTGAGAAGAAAACTAATGATCAGGCTGAAGAAAAATTCCAACTCATTGACAGTGCAGTACAATAGGCTTGTGTTTTACTGTGTGATCTGCGAGACCAAGGTTCAGATTCAAGTCATTATAATATGTGTCACTGTCTGGATACTAAATTGTAAAGTGGCGTGTGCTATGAAATCAATGTGTAAAAAAAGATTTGAAAAGCACAAGGAAAATTCTAACTGTGTATGAGCATAAAATATTGTTTCATCTGTCACAGAACCACGCACAAAATTTAGCTATGCTGCCAAAAAAATAAACCCTCCATAAAATGTTAAGATCTCTATTTCCCTGGAACTATCATTTCCCACAAAAGCCCAAGCTATTTAGAAATCAAAATCGCAGCTCCTGTTTAATTATATTCAGCTCGAGCTACGGGCAATACAAAGAAAAATGATTGAAGTTATTGTGTTGTGAATTGGTTTGAAGTATTTTTGATGAAGGACACGTTCAGGTCCCTGGGCTGGGAACGGGCGAATGTAACACTCACCAGACGCAAGCGGGTTTCAATGAAAGCGGAGAAGGTCATTTTATTGAAAGCTATAATTGCCATCAGTAACAAAAAAAAAGGCCAAATTATATTTTAACATTGGGAAATATGAAATATTAATTCGGCAGAGCCACAATACTGGGGAAGAGAAATAAGTCACATGAAGACCGAAATCTGCTCTGACTTTGTGCTCAGTGGGAGGTAATTTTGCCAGCCCAAATTTATCAGGGGAGACAAAAGGCCAAAGATTGAATTAACAGATGCTTATAACAGTGTACTTGCAATCTGGCTCAGTTGGTAGCACTTCTCCTTTCACGTTGGAAGGCTATATGTTCAAATCGCATGGTCAGCCAAAGAATAGAGCAACTCGAAAACATCAAACATTCCCAAGGAGTTGTGTTCTGGCCCAGAGTTCACATCTGTAATGTAGGCACCTGTGGAATCTTCTTTTTAGGTAGTTTCTCAGAGTTGAGGATGACGTAAAGTGTGGAAGATGGTGGTACTCAGTAAGATAATGGGACTAAAGGCAGATAAATCCCCTGGACCTGAAGGCTTGCATCCTAGGGTCTTAAGAGAAGTAGCGGCAGGGATTGTGGATGCATTGGTTGTAATTTACCAAAATTCCCTGGATTCTGGGGAGGTCCCAGCAGGTTGGAAAACTGCAAATGTAACGCTCCTATTTAAAAAAAGGAGGCAGACAAAATGTAGGAAACTATAGACCAGTTAACCTAACATCTGTGGTTGGGAAAATGTTGGTGTCCATTATTAAAGAAGCAGTAGCAGGACAGTTGGAAAAGCATAATTCCATCAGGTTGAATCAGCATGGATTTATGAAGGGGTAGTCATGTTTGACAAATTTGCTGAAATTCTTTGAGGATGTAATGAAAAGGAGGGAATAAAGGGGAACCAATGGATGTGGTGTATTTAGACTTCCAGAAGGCATTTGACAAGGTGCCACATAAAAGTTTACTGCACAAGATAAAAGTTCACGGGGTTGGGGGTAATATATTAGCATGGATAGAGAATTGGCTAACTAATAGAAAACAGATAGTCAGGATAAATGGTTCATTCTCGGGTTGGCAATCAGTAATTACTGAAGTGCCGCAGGGATCAGTGCTGGGACCCCAACTCTTTACAATCTATATTAACGACTTGGAAGAAAGGACTGAGTATAACATAGCCAAGATTGCTGACGATACAAAGATGGGAGGAAAAGCAATGTGTGAGGACACAAAACATCTGCAAAAGGACATAGACAGGCTAAGTGAGTGGGCAAAAATTTGGCAGATGGCATATAATGTTGAAAAGTGTGATGTCATGCACTTTGGCAGAAAAAAAATCAAAGAGCAAGTTATTATTTAAATGGAGAAAAATTGCAAAGTGCTGCAATACAGTGGGATCTGGGGGTACTTGTGCATGAAACACAAAATGTTAGTATACAGGTACAGGTAAGTGATCAGGAAGGCCAATGGAATCTTGGCCTTTATTGCAAAGGGGATGGAGTATAAAAGCAGGGAAGTCTTGCTACAGCTATATAAGGTATTGGTGAGGCCACACCTGGAATACTGCGTGCAGTTATGGTTTCCATATTTACAAAAGGATATACTTGCTTTGGAGGCAGTTCAGAGAAGGTTCACTTGGTTGATTCTGGAGATGAAGGGGTTGAATTATGAGGAAAGGTTGAGCAGGTTGGGCCTCTACTCATTGGAATTCAGAAGAATGAGAGGTGATCTTATCAAAACGTATAAGATTATGAGGGGGCTTGACAAGGTGGATGCAGAGAGGATGTTTCCACTGATGGGGGAGATCAGAACTAGGGGTCATAATTGTAGAATAAGGGCCACCCATTTAAAACTGAGATGAAGAGGAATTTCTTCTCTCAGAGGGTTGTAAATCTGTGGAATTCGCTGCTTCAGAGAGCTGTGGAAGCCGGGACATTGAATAAATTTAAAACAGAGATAGACAGTTTCTTAACCGATAAGGGATTAAGGGGTTATGGGGAGTGGGCAGGGAAGTGGACCTGAGTCCATGATCAGATCAGCCATGATCGTATTAAATTGCGGATCAGGCTCAAGGGGCAGTATGGAAATTATTGCAATGGTAAGGAAGGACATTAGCCTGGATGATGTGGAATCTGTATGGGTGGAGTTGCGGAATACCAAAGGGCAGAAAACGCTAGAGGGAGTTGTGTACAGACCACCAAACAGTAGTAGTGAGATTGGGGACAGCATCAAACAAGAAATTAAGGACACGTGCAATAAAGGTACAGCAGTTATCATGGATGACTTTAATCTACATATTGATTGGGATAACCAAACTGGTAGCAATACAATGGAGGAGGATTTCCTGGAGTGTATTAGGAATGGTTTTCGAGACCAATATGTCAAGGAACCAACTAGATGGCTGGCCATCCTAGACTGAGTGATGTGGAATGAGAAAGGACTAATTAGCAATCTTGTTGTGCGAGGCCCCTTGGGAAAGAGTGACCATAATATGATAGAATTCTTTATTAAGATGGAGAGTGACATAGTTAATTCAGAGACCAGGGTCCTGAACTTAAGGAAAGGTAACTTCGATGGTATGAGGCGTGAATTGGCTAGACTGGCAAATGATACTTAAAGGGTTGATGGTGGATAGGCAATGGCAAACATTTAAAGATCACATGGATGAACTTCAACAATTGTACATCCTTGTCTGGAGTAAAAGTAAAACGGGGATGGTGGCTCAACCGTGGCTAACAAGGGAAATTAAGGATAGTGTTAAATCCAAGGAAGAGCCATATAAATTGGCCAGAAAAAACAGCAAATCTGAGGACTGGGAGAAATTTAGAATTCAGCGGAAGAGGATAAAGGGTTTAATTAGGAGGAGGAAAATAGAGTATGAGAGGAAGCTTGCTGGGAACATAAAAACTGATTGCTAAAGCTTCTATAGATATGTGAAGAGAAAAAGATTAGTGAAGACAAACATAAGTCCCTTGCAGTTGGATTCAGGTGAATTTATAATGGGGAACAAAGAAATGACAGACCAGTTGAACAAATACTTTGGTTCTGTCTTCACGAAGGAAGACACAAATAGCCTTCCGGAAGTACTAGGGGACCGAGGGTCTAGTGAGAAGGAGGAACTGAAGGATATCCTTATTAGGCAGGTAATTGTGTTAGGGAAGTTGATGGGATTGAAGGCCGATAAATCCCCGGGGCCTGATAGTCTGCAGAGTACTTAAGGAAGTGGTCATAGAAATAGTGGATGCATTGGTGATCATTTTCCAAAAGTCTATCGACTCTGGATCAATTCCTATGGACTGGAGGGTAGCTAATGAAACATCACTTTTTAAAAAAGGAGGGAGAGAGAAAATGGGTAATTATTGACCGATTAGCCTGACATCAGTAGTGGAGAAAATGTTGGAATCAATTATTAAAGATGAAATAGCAACACATTTGGAAAGCAGTGACAGGATCAGTCCAAGTCGACATGGATTTATGAAAGGGAAATCATGCTTGATAAATCTTCTGGAATTTTTTGAGGATGTAACTAGTAGAGTGGACAAGGGAGAACCAGTAGATGTGTATTTGGACTTTCAAAAGGCTTTTGACAAGGTCCCACACAAGAGGTTGATGTGCAAAATCAAAGAGCATGGTACTGGGGGTAATATACCGACGTGGATAGAGAACTGGTTGGCAGACAGGAAACAGAGAGTCAGGATAAACGGGAGCGTTTCGGAATGGCAGGCAGTGACTAGTGGGGTGCCGCAGGGCTCAGTGCTGGGACCCCAGCTCTTTACAATATACATTAGTGATTTAGATGAAGAAATAGAGTGTAATATCTCCAAGTTTGCGGATGACACTAAACTGGGTGGCGGTGTGAGCTGTGAGGAGGATGCTAAGAGGCTGCAGGTTGACTTGGACAGGTTAGGTGAGTGGGAAAATGCATGGCAGATGCATTATAATGTGGATAAATGTGAGGTTACCACTTTGGGGGAAAAAACACAAAAGCAGAATATTATCTGAATGGCGGCAGACTAGGAAAAGGCGAGGTGCAACGAGGCCTGGGTGTCATGGTTCATCAGTCATTGAAAGTTGGCACACAGGTACAGCAGGCGGTGAAGAAGGCAAATGGTATGTTGGCCTTCATAGATAGGAGATTTGAGTATAGGAGCAGGGAGGTCTTACTGCAGTTATACATGACATTGGTGAGGCCTCACCTGGAATATTGTGTTCAGTTTTGGCCTCCTAATCTGAGGAAGGACATTCTTGCTATTGAGGGAGTGCAGCGAAGGTTCACCAGACTGATTCCTGGGATGGCTGGACTGACATATGAGGAGAGACTGGATCAACTGGGCCTTTATACACTGGAGTATAGAAGGATGAGAGGGGATCTCATAGAAACATATAAGATTCTGACGGGACTGGACAGGTTAGATGCAGGAATAATGTTCCCAATGTTGGGGAATTCCAGAACCAGGGAAAAAGTCTTAGGATAAGGGGTAGGCCATTTAGGACTGAGATGAGGAGAAACTTCTTCACTCAGAAAGTTGTTAACCTGTGGAATTCCTTACCGCAGAGAGTTGTTGATGCCAGTTCATTGGATATATCCAAGAGGGAGTTAGATATGGCCCTTACGGCTAATAGTATCAAGGGGTATGGAGAGAAAGCAGGAAAGGGGTACTGAGGGAATGATCAGCCATGATCTTATTGAATGGTGTTGCAGGCTCGAAGGGCCAAATGACCTACTCCTGCACCTATTTTCTATGTTTCTATGTTTCCTGCTCCTATTTCTTATGTTCTTATGCCTGTGCGTGACTTCTTTTAATGTGAAGTGGCCGTTGCACACCAGCTACCACATGGACTTGTCAGAGCACGGTCTTGGTCCAATGGCTAGGGGATCCAAGACGATTGGGGACTAGGCTCCGCTGCAATGGCCTAGTACACACACTCCTACCCACAGGTCACCTCTACCTACGTTTCGTAAGACGCAGTGTAGGCCTCCCGACCCTTCTGCTGGTCCATGCTGTGCCTGTCCTGGCCCTCGACCTGGCTGCTCCTCCCGACCTCGCTCCTGGGTCCCGACCTCACAGTATGCTCACTATGAAGTTCCTTCAAAACTTTGGCCTGTCGTGCAGGAATGACTACTCTGAGGCCCCATTTTCGACATCCCTGCTCACATGATATTTTGTGCCGACGGTGATAAAAAGGCTTTATCCCCTCATCTGAATGCGTCTGATCTTCAGTCCACCCTCGCTGGGTGTGCTCATAGGCTCGCTGTAACGTGGCATCTTTCTGTGTTTGCTCTGCAATAACAGAAGTGGTGACCGGAAAGTCCTCATCAACGACATCTAGAGCGAAGGTTGACTGTTCGCGGACAATTTCAGAATCTTCATGAGGCAACCTTGAAAGGGCATCCGCCACTGCCTACAGGTCCTGTGATGTCAACTGCTCGATTGAGGGTAATTTTATAATCCCCACAGAGCCGTACCGTTTTGTCTGCCTTGGGAACTACAACTAACGAGGGCTGTCCCAGTCACTCCTATCAGTCTTCACTAAAACTCCGCTTTTCTCCAACTTACCAAGCTCATGCTCAACCTGCGATTTTAATGCATATGGTACCGGCCTTGGCCTACAAAAAATATTTTGGACAATCACATTACACATTACCAGTTCATCCACCAGGCTCACAGCCACCTGCCTCATCGTGGACCCCTCTGAACCCAACTGGTTGGGGTTTTATTGAGTCTTGTGAACATCACATGACTGGCTAAGCCACTCCCAACTCAACAGCTCTATCAACCTGTGAGCATACTCACCGGTGCATACATTACAACATCCAAATTAGGCTAGCTGGCAAACCATCTGCCCAGATGCTGACAGATTCACCGTCCCTCAGTATATCCCCAGCAAACCCCTCTAAAAAAACTCATGGGGTATCTTGGGTTGGAAGCTGCTTAATTGGATGTTCAGGCTAAAGGGCTCAAAAGAAATGTGCAGTCCTGTTTCTGAGCATGTTCTGTTTGTGTTTGGTAGGCAGCTGAAATGGCAAGGTCATTACTCATTCAAGATTACCTCTCAACTTATCAAGTAGTAATGATCTGTTCGTCAATGTGACCAAGGCAGTGACAGCTAACATGTTTAATAAGGACAAGTTTAGGCTGTGAACGTTGTCATACAAGACCATGGAATGGAACCTAATCTTATAAAGTCAAGAACATTTTATTCCTTTGAACCTCACATGAAATAAAAACTTCTATTCTTCTGCATTACACGTGTGGAGATTCTTGTCCTTCTTTCGCGTTGTATATTCTGTAATGTTTTGGCACAGCTTTGAGAAGGGATTCGATTCGGTTAACGATGTTGCCACTACATTGGTTACTGTTCTGCTTTCCTTTCTCTCACCAAGTTAAATGGCCCCCATCCCACCCCAACCAGGAACCCCGCCCTAGCACTGATCTCACATCTTTCTCTAGTTTCTCTCTTATCTTCCCCCAGGCCCTCCATTGGCATCATCTTGTCCATGCGACCAACCTTTTTCTCTCTTGACCCCATTCCTCCTAACCCATTGACCACCAAACTTCCGTTCATGGCCACCATGTTAATTGACATTGTAAAGGCTCCCTCCCCTCAGGTATTGCTCCCTCTTTTCAAAACATCCATCGTTGCTTCCCTCCTCAAAAAACCCACCCTTGACCCCCTCTGTCCTCGCTAGCAACCGCCACATCTCCAATC